>NW_023416335.1:60140246-61557746 GCF_014108235.1 Myotis myotis | reverse complement strand
AGTATAAAATTCTATATCATCTATTTTTCTTATATCCAGAATAAATATTTTCTACCCTATTCACCATATGTAATGGTTAGATAATATGTGAAATATCCTATATGATAAAAGGGTAATATGCAAATTGACCCTAATGGTGGAACGAGCGGGAATGGTGGCTATGGTGCGCACTGATCACCAGGGGGCAGACACTCAATGCAGGAGCTGCCCCCTGGTGGTCAGTGTGCCGCTCCCACACAGGGAGCTCCGCTCAACCACAAGCCAGGCTGGTGGTGGCAGTGGTGAAAGCAGAGCTAAGGATGTCCGGCTACAGCTTAGGCCCACTCCCTGCATCAGTCAGACACCCCCTAAGGGCTCCTGGGCTGCCAAAGGGATATCTGACTATCAGCTTAGGCCCCATCCCCCCAAGGAGTAGGTGTAAGCTGGCAGGTGGACATCCCCCAAGGGGTCCTGGACTGTGAGAAGGTGCAGGCCGGACTGAGGGACTCCCCCTCCCAAGTACATGAATTTTCATGCACCATGCCTCTAGTTATATTATAATATGAAATGATGTATTATAATATGCTCAATAATGCCTTGTTTTAGGCATTTAGGTTGTTTCAGGTTTCTATTTTGCCTTTGAAATCACTCTAGCCCTGGCTGGCATGGCTCATTGGTTAGTGTCAGCCTACAAACAGGAGTGTTGCAGGTTTGATTCCCAGTGAAGTGCCCATACCCTGGCTTTCAGGTCTAATCCACACCCCTGGTTAGGGCATGTGTGGGAGGTAACCAATTGATGTGTCTCTGTCACATCGATGTTTCTCTCTCTCTGTCCCCTCTTTCCTCTCATCCCACTCTCTAAAAATAAATGGAAAAATATATATATATCCTTACTCCTTGGGTGAGGATTTAAAAAAAGGAACGAAAAGAAATCACTCTAAAGAATACCTTTTTGCCTTTCATCTCCTATTGAGATTTCAAAGAATTTTAGAGTCAAGAGAGTAATTGGGCATCAAGCACCTTATTTATTAAATAAGAGAACTGAAAATTAAGAGACTTATTTAAGTAGCTAACTTTCCTATTAGCTTCGTGATGACTAAAAGCTAAATCTCCTGATATATTTTGCTCTCTACTCTCCTATATCAGTTTTTAGAACATCTAGAAAAACTTATCTTGATTATGCTATAAGATGTTCAAAGTTTAAAAATGATTTTTTGATAATTTTGTTTAAAATTAGCTATTCTTTATATGTTTATATTACATTACTTATTATAAGTACTTAATGAAGAAAAATGCCAGAAATGTTAAGTATTTACAAAAGCATTAAAATTTCTGAAAGGAAAGTTATTATTCTTAATTTTTTTTTTAATGTTGGAATAAGCAATTTTGTTTGAAATGTCAGGCTATGAAGACATCTTCTGCATAGAGAATGATGTGAACCATATGGCTTATTCACAATCAGTTGAATTACAAACCATGGCAGTTTGTACGCTTTCAGGAGATGCTTATGTGGTCCTTCCATTAAAATTCCACTAATGTGACATTTGTGAAAAGGTTTATGTTTGGACACACATTCCCTCGCCATATGTGAAGCCACAGAGAGCAAGACCATCGATTCCAACTGTTTATATATAAATTGACAGCTATCAGTTCTAAAAGATTTCTCATTGCATGTGTCAGAATCCTCTGGCCTTTTAGGGTCATCTTGTGTGTTTCCATGTTTACAAGACCCTGCCTGTTAATGTGGCTAACTTTTACTCATCAGACAGGAAGAAGGATCTTAAAAATCATTGTTAGGCAGAGAAACATTAAGAAAGTTAAAAAAAAAAAACTTTCCATATTTAATCTGTTAAACAATGGCAAATTTCTTATGAATCAGTGATACTGTAATTGAACTGGAGACATTTTTAGAGCAAGCTAGCTTTGGCTTTTTCACCCACCAATTTGGAATCTGCTCACAGTACTGCCAGCTTAACCAAAAAGGATTAACTCTCATATCCAACTGAGAACACAGATAATTCTCAGTAATTGGTAAAAAATGAAGATGAATGGGGCTGAGAGATAAGGAGCAATTAGCTCATCAGCAGTTACAGCTGTGCACTCAATCCGGATCCATCTCTGGAGTCTCGGCCCCTTTTAAAGAACCTAAGCAGAGTAAGCATAGGACACCCTCCTCCCCAAAAATTTGCGTATACCTGCCCATCATTTCTCTAGTCTTCCAATTTATTTCCCTACTATACAAAGACACCTGTCATAGTATGCTATGTAAATGACTACCTCTCTCAGGACCTATGTCTAAAGCCAATCTTCTTTTTAAACTTTTTTTTTTTATAACAGAAACCAAATGACTACTGTAGACACTCTTAAATTCCCTGTCAATCGTTTCATTATAGCAGCATCATCTGTTTGAAAATATAAGCAATTCCCTCATCTAATTATAGGAAGGATTTGAGGTTCATTAACATTGCCAAGGCAGAGAATCCAATGTGCAACTGCAGAGCTCTGTGTGGTGGCCTGTGTTCTCAGTTTCCTTCTATTTGCTTTCTCAAGGTCTCCAAGACTTCTTCCTGAAATCATAAAATTAATTTTTCCTTCCGTGACTGAGAAGAAAGTACTACAGTGTAAACTATTCTATTTCTGTAGGAATAGGGGGAGGGAGGGAGGGAGGGAGGGAGAGAGAGAGAGAGAGAGAGAGAGAGAGAGAGAGAGAGAGAGAGAGAGAGAGAGAGAGAGAGAGAAGGAATAGTCAGCTGGGGAAGATAATTTTATCTCCCTATCTGTTTTATCTCCCTATCTGACTGGCTTGTTTTTTGTTTGTGTTCCATTTGCTTTGTTTTGTTTTGGCTGATGAACCAAAGTAAGGAGTAAGAACACAACTGAAAAACCCAGCTGTTAATACCAAACTCAAGTTCTTGTTTTTAATTGAAACTCCTACATCCTATAACTATTGCAAGTTTGAGAAAATGAAAAAGAATCCTACATTGCAGGTTTTGAAATGTGTTCAGGTTCGTGGATCACTGCATCCGTGGACACTTACTTCACAATGTTCAGAAAGAGAAAAGACCGAAGTCTCAAGATTACTTCACTTCCTTAAAGAAATAACAGCAGTTGGGGATTATGACTATAGTTTAAACAATAAGATTTTCTCAGGACATCTGTTTTGAGATCACATGTTGAATAGATATGAACTCATTTCCTACTAAGCAAGCAATCTACTATTGTTGATAGCTGTTTACCAGTTCTGTGAGTCAGATATTAGCTTGTGGCAAAGGTCCCTCTTAAATCCTCTGAGTATTCTTTAAACTGTGTACATAGTGTTTTCCTTAAATAAAATGTTAAGAGAAGTAAAAAAAAAAAAATGCAGTCTTTTCCTGTCTCTTGGTAAATTAAGTCCACGAAGTCTCAGACTTGGGAATAGTATTTAATGTATTTATCTTTAAAGAGTAGTTTCCTATGTTGTCATTAGTTAAGGGAGTAAGATATTAGGTTTAGCAAGTATTTAAATAACACAGAAACTATTAAGAGATGCTAGCTATGTCAATATTTATACAGCATTTCAAAACTAGAAGTAAAATTAAGTTTCCTTTATTTAGATTAAATCAATTGTGCTTAATTTAGTGTCTTCAAAAATGTTCATGATGACAAAAAAATAATAAGCAGATAAAAACACACAACTAGATATACTATGGAATTGACCTTGAGTTCACCGGTTTTAAATTCTGCCTTTCCATTATCCCAGCCCCAATTTCCAAGCAGCAGCATGTTTTAAGCTGGTTATGTAGATCAGTCCTTAAAGCAAAAAAATAGCAATTTATCTGGCCTGAATGTTGTGGATAGTGTTGCCACTAAAAAGAATCCAGGGCATTTTTCCTTCTTATCTGCAATGTAGCTCATATCAGCCAACCTGTCACAAGATAGTACTTGATATAAACAAGAGATTGCAAAGACATCTCGGTAATCAATATCAGGATGGCTACAGTATGGAAGTCCCAACCAGTGCATATCATTTGTCTCAGCATCTATTTCTATGGCCAAATGAAGCATTAATTCAAATCATAAATCTATGGTGATTTAAATCTGGGAATGAGCACCTGCCTGCTTTAATGATTTATTTTGTACATTTCAGTAAGCAGGAGATTTGTCCATATGAACTGACAGGTCACCTTCAGATGCCAGGAGCTGACTGTTTATCACCATGCAGACTAGCATCTCATCTTAGCGAGTAAATATTAAACTAAAAGAATCCAATTGATTGTGGATGAGGGAGAATGGCGACATGGCCATATATTTTACTCAGCATGCTGATGCCTCACTCAGATCTATCCTGAAGTTCTCAGTTCTTCCTAAAGTGATCACTCTGTTGGAAAGACGTGAGCTCAAGGTCACCAGGTAAAATTGGAATGCACCATACTTATTTGTCAGTGTCAAAGTTTCTTTAAACACCTTTGTTTGGCTAATTTTTGTGATTCATATTAAGAACTGGAAGGGGACTTTTATAATAAAAATATCCCTTGAGTCCAGCAAGCCAGATGGAACCAAACCAAGCCCCCCAAAATTCTGTTTCCTCAGATAATGAGTTTATTTACAACCAAGGGAAAAAACAGTGTTCTTGCATAGGAAAATCTGAAATGTGCAACAAAACATGAGAGCCAGGCGAGTGCAAGAAAAAAAAGAACCCCGAAATAGCTTCAAAATTGTCACTGGATTTGGGCAGAGCTAAGGAGCAACAATACATCATTAAGTGGCACCTCTCTGAGGGGTTTTACTACTTCAAAGAGCCAGTTGATAGATTTGTGAGATCAGTAAGCTTGTATTCTGAAATACTGGCCTTAGAGATTCTTGGGATTCCTCCTGGAATTCTTATGCTCCAATACAACTTCCTGAGCCGCTCATGCTAACGATGTTCCTAAAAGATCCAGCACATCCTCCCAGAGTTCACACACCAAGCCACCCCACCCATTAACTGGATGCCTCTTACGTGCTGGGACTGTGGTATGATCATTTTTGTGTTCCTAGAATGAGCTAAAATCAAACTTACAACAAAATTCAAATGACATAACAGCTCCCCCAGGTTTCCTCACAGGCCAGTAGTTTAACAAATAACACCCATCAGAGATAATAGGAAAACAGAGGAGGAAGCAGTTACTGACTGTAAAAAGAGGACAAAGGTGATTTTCAAAAGGGTAAATTTGGAGAAATAATAATAATAGCCAAAGCAATACCAAATCTTACTGGTGTCCAAAGGGAAAAACAGACGTGGTAATAAATAAAGTGATAAACACTTGACAAATATGATCTCCTTGAATTATTATGATGTAATACTATTATTTAAGCCATTTTCCAGATTTGAAATGTTATGCTCTGAATTTTCCATAACTTTGCAAAGTCACAGACCAAGTAATTATTGAACACTTACCAAGAGGCAAGTGGTGTTCTCAGAATCAGAGAAGACTAGGCCCATAGAAAGCAACTGCTAATTCACCAAGCACTTTGATCTATACAAGCTCAATACCCACCCCTACCATGGCCTTGTACCCTCCCCTTCCCCCAAACTCTAGTTTCCTGATCTCTAGATAAAGGAGGAAGGCAGGGGGTGTGCTCAGGAAGGATAATAAGTCATAAATTCTTAGAGGACAGTAGCATGTGAGACAATAGAATAAAAATAACAAATACAACATTTCCACCTCAAATCAACTATTGATATGTAAATAAATGATTTACATGCCTAAGGACTAGCAATGACACCAATATTACAACAACCCCAAAATACTAAGACCCTCTAGGAAGATTCAATTAAATTTCTGCTCTGGTTTAAATTGGTGTTGGATGATGGGTGTCAAAACTGAAAAACAATATTGTCTACCAACTAAATACTTTAATGAAAGAAAAGTGATTTCTTCCGAATAAAACAAAAAGAAAATTCAAATTGTTTTTTAAGTATCATGTGATACCCTATGTACCCACATAATGAAGGTAAACTATTATTAAGTCAGTAGGCAAATATTATTCTATAATATTAATTATTAAGTCGATGTCAATGCTTAATTATGAGCTGTAGTCTCCTTTTCTCATGCCTGCTGGTTTCTCCAAAGTCAAATTTCTGCTCTGCTGCTCAGAAATTTGAACAGAAGTATCATGTTTTAATATATTTTGCTTTAAATATTATTAAAATGCATAATTTGTTTATCTCTCCTCCCAAAACCAACTATTAAGAATAGCCTGCATTGAAATCTCACTCTTCTAAAATTTGATAACAATTGAGATTGTTTCAAAATAATAATTAAAATTTATATAGGTGTCTAATTTTGCTCTAGTTATAATTCATTTTACTTCAATCATTTTTATAAAATTTTTATGTGTTGATATTTAGAGAGAAAGAGAAAGGGAGAGGGAGAGAGGAAGAGAGAGATTGTGTGTGTGTGAGAGAGAGAGAGAGAGAGAACAACATTTGGGTTGTTGTTCCACTTACTCACGCACTCATTGGTTGATTCTTGTATGTGCCCTGACCAGGGATGGAACCCCTCAATCCTGGTGTAGTGAGACTATGCTCTAACCAATTGAAAATACCTTTTCTTCCATACACCTAAATTGAGCAATGACACCTTTCAGATGTTCACACAGTGGCAAGTTTTTAACTTTTAAAGGTCTAAATTTATGCATGTGAATGACGTAAAGAATCTGCTGCCCCTATATTCTCACTGGAAGCACCACAAATGCAAGCATTGATGTTTTTCTATCCATAGTATTCCCCCATATATCCTTAACCACACCAATGTACTGAAAGTGGAGAGTTCATTATATAAAGAAATAATCTGTTAAAATCATGCATGGAAAAGAAAACTTAATGGAACTGTCATGAATGATTGTGTCCTGTGTGAACATTTGGTAGAAATAGTGTCTTACACACATCTTATGGCATCTAAACTTCTCTTGGTAAATTATATTTTGAGCATGATTTCTACATTTTAAAGGGAACCACACAGTGCCGTGGCAGGATAAAATTTTGTGTCTGACCAACACATGGATACTAACGATGTCAATGAAAAGTAATTTCATTGTTTTTGACAAAACAGATTACCCAGGTGAATTCTGCAAAGAAAAAAAAAAACTGTTCCTTTGGTTTTAATAGTGACTGCAAACTTTTCATCTTTTCTCCATACCACAAGAAAAAAAAATCAAAAGAAATTAAAGTTACATATCTAATATGAGAAAAATGGATAATAGTTGTATATAGAAAAAATTAATTATCAACATAATTCTTATTCTTGTCATCACATGAAAGGATTAAGTTATATGTTGGCTGCTAAAGCAAATTTCTTATTGAAGAAGAAACACATTAAGAATAAAAAAGGGAAAGAGTATGATTTTGTTTGTAAATATTCTTCTGCCACCTTACCCATAATCAATATTTTAGAATTCTGATTATTAAAACTTATTTGTATTATAAAATATGTTAACTGAATGCTTATAGAAGTTGCAGGCATAAAGTTGATCTTATAATAAAAAATAATGTTGCTAATTATTTATTTAAACTGCATGTTATTAGAAGCTAAGTAGTATCTTCAAAATATACATTGTTTTGGAGATAAAAGGAACAACTTTTTGAATGGGTAACCAATAGTTTTGTTCTGGAAAATAAGGTAATTTGGTAGCAAAATGATTGCAATGCATTTCAGTGAACATACAACTCACCGACGCTTGAATTCATGTCCCCGTTTTCGGAATCTGCTCCATGTTGGTTATTACTGGCATGATAGTTGCTCATGGCTTCTAACTTGATTTTTTTCACCTTCATTGCTTCAGCAATCGCCGCATTGGTAGCAGCGGCAGCCGCTGCAGCTGCTGCTGTCAGACCTTAAAAGAATAAATTAAAAATGAGGTAATTCAAAATCGGATTTTTTGATGTAATAGTTCATGTGCTTTATATAACAGGCATACAAACACATTTAAGTATCTGACTCCTTTATGCCATACTTTGATAACATATATTCATCCCCACCTAGCCAAAAAAAAATGGATATAAATGGGAGAGTGCTCTCTAAACTCCTAAATTAAATATTAGCAGAAACATAATTCATACAAAGAAGGATAGTAGTAGAATGCAGCCAGAATTACCTCTCTGACAAACCAATGTGAACATGTCATTCCCTGCTTAAAAATGCTCTCCAGCTGCCTAAAGGGGGAAAAATTGGAACTGCGTAACAGTTCACCAAGTCTTACCCTAAGGAGTAATCCTACCTTGTCACCTAAAGTTTGCTCATTTTCATGCCACACTCCAGCTACACCGAACATGCCATCAGAACTTACACATGCCCTGCCTCTCGAAGCCTGTGCTTTCACACATGCTGTTCCCCTTTTCTGGAACATCCTTGCTCCATGACTCACTTCCCTGACACAGGCCATTATGCTTGTCCAGAGCGACCTGTCTCTGTTCAGCCAGAGAACAGAAGGTAGAAGTGGATGTGAGATTAGAAATAGAGTTGATCAGGTTATAAAAGAGCAGGAAAGGAAGGCCACGCTTTATGTATAGTATAGACATAGCCAGCTGAGGTTTTTGAGCAGGGGAATGTTTATTTTCTTTAAATGTTTGAAATTTTAAAAGATATTTTTATTTCAGAGAGGAAGGGAAAGGAGGAGAGAGATAGAAATATCAATGATGAAAGAGAATCATTGATCGGTTGCCTCCTGCACCCTGCCTGCCTCCTGGGTATTGAGCCCACAACCCAGGCATATGCCCTGACTGGGAATGGAATCCTGACCTCCTGCTTCATGGGTCCATGCTCAACCACTGAGCCACACCAGCTGGGCTAAATGTTTGAATTGTTACCAAGGCAATTCACTTTATCTTGGCATTCCTCATCTGCAAAAAATCATACACTGAAATATATGATCTCTCCTCATTGTAAAACTTTAATAGTCCATGAGACAATATATACCACCACCATCTCCCTCTATATTTCTACTATGACTGCTTCAAAGTTTCTGACTACAGTTCTTCAGCCTGGTTTAAATTTATTTATGTGATTTATTTCCACTTCCAGCTGGTGGATTAGAGACTGCACAATTCTCTCCTTTTCCTCCCCACTAATCATCACTTTTGATTACTACAGCAAATAAGTTATAGCCTCAGGAATTATAAGAAAGTATTTTTCTGTAGAAATCTCTTTCTCTCTCTCTCTCTTTTTTTTTTTGAGATTAGGAGAAGAGCTCACCTTTCCTTCAAATCAAACCAAAGAGGTCTTGACTACCTTCACCCCAACACAAAACCTTCAGATTAGATCTTTGCATGAAAACTTGATAACCACTCCCCCGCAAAAGGCACTGATCTAAATTCAAACAATTCTTCTGGGTCTGGAGCTAGCATTTATTGCCTTTTAAGTTCCAACTTGAAATGATTCTCTCATCTTCCTATGATTGAATTTTCTCCCCAGTTACTCATTTCCTTCGAAGATGTTCCAGAATATTTTCTTTCCTGTTCTCTTAAAGTTCTCTTAGTGTTTCCCAGAAAATCTCTTTTCCTCAACTTTGACTTGTTACAAATGTGCACATTCTACTTGTCCCTTTTCTTTGTTGACTAATGTTATTCCATCTCCAAGTTATGACACTTCTAGGGCCTTTAACTTTGATTTACATGTAGTATTTGAATAAAAAAGACAAACCTACAACTTGAGATATGATTGCTATTATACTGAATATCTGAATCTAATTCAGTAGCATAAAACATAACTATGCATGACATGGCATTGGAGAAGCCATAAAATCTTCTTGAGTATGGTTTCTTCATCTGTAAAACCATTATATTCACAAAGGGGTAGTATGAGATTTAAATAAGATAAACTAGGTGAAGAAAGCCACATGTTGAGTAAAAACTAGTCATGCCATGCATTCTAGCTCCTCAATAGGCAAGTGCAGTCCAGGGTATGGACATCATGGCTGACTGCAGTTCCCTCAGATAGAAGAAATCTACTTCTCCTTAGCTGACTACATTCATTGTCAACTTTTTAAAAATACTTTTAGTAATTTTATCATCTCTCTAATCTAAGTTATGGTGCTCTTCTGTTTTTCCACTTGACAGTTTCCCCAGTTGTACATTTCTAATAAAATTCCAAATGACATAACATATAATGTGTGTGTGTCACACACATTTAGTTCTTTAATAACCTTCAAATCTACCCAATTTTCTCCATTCCCACTGATTTTCCCTAGTGCAGACTGCCAACTTTTCGTCCCTGGAATCCTGTAATAGCATCTTAACAGATTTCACTTCCTCCCCCTCCAATCTCTTAGCAGTCAATGTAACCTTATGAAAATAAAAATCCAACATGACATACAATGGCCGTTCTTAAGTGCTAGTTGGAAGCTCTGCCTGGCTGTGAGGGTCCTTTGTGCTTAGTTCCTACCTATCTGTGTAACGTCATCTGTTCCCTCAAGTTCCCTTTGATCTCTGTGCTCCAGACATATAGGCCTTCTTCCACTTCCTCTAAAGGCCTATATTCCTTCTTTCAAGCCAGACTTTGCATTATTCCCACTTTCTAGAAAAGCTCTCCAGCCCCCTACTCCAGATCCACCTATGCCTCCATCATGCGGTGGCTTAAATATTATGCTCTAGGAGAAGCAGGCTAAGGTTCCTGACTCTTCAGCCTACCTGGGAAACAGTTACCAACATTTTAAGAATCAGCTCAAAACTCACTTATTTTAAAGGGCTGACCTTCCCCACCCCACTCCTACAGAGTAGAGCTAGCCATCACTTGCCTGTGTTCTCACCCCTGCTGTATGAGTCTGCCATCCTCTGTGCTGTGAATCAACCCTGGAGTTTTAAAATGTGCAAATAGCTGAGTTCTATCCTCTGAGATTCTCACTGGGGCCCTGCATTTGTATATTTTGGGTTCATTTTACTGCTCCTCACATCATGTTAATGTGCAATCTGAGAAGTGAAACTCAGTCCCTTAAACTATTTTTACTTTTTTTTTTTTTTTTTTTTTTTAAGAGAGGGCCTGTGGTACTGGGGTAGTTTTAGGGTTAGCTCCTTCCACTAGGTTATAATACTGAATGGACAGAAATACTTCCTTAGAATATGCATCTCAAACACCTACCACAATGCCTGGCACAAATTGTCACTGAATGAAAAAAATGCTTCTCAAAGTAGATTAATTGGAAAACCAAAGGGGAAATATAGTCATTATTTTGACACTATCAATGTAAATAATTTGAAACATTATGTTTATGTGAAAGTTAACCTGGATCTACTAGGAGTAGCAAATCTCATTAATAGAAAGTGAATCTCACCAAAGCTGCATCTGCCTGGGATGGAGAAGATCACAAAAGCCTCACACCCCAACCCCTGCACTTCCTGCACTTCCTGTTGGCCTTGCAGTGGCCCCTTCAAATATCTGATGTAACTCTCAAATCCCTCCAATTTGCTGTCTCTATAGTACAAACTTAGCACAGAACCTATAACTTGCTTTAGAAACAAGCCCCATTGTACATTTTGTTCTCTAATAAAGTTACTTTTACGGGGGTTGGGGGGGGGGGATGAATGTAATGAACTCACAAAATAACTTCTTTTTTCCTTCTATACTTCATAGAGAATTCTGAATGTGAACCACTTTCCATGTAATCAAGAATTGTCTACTTGTGTTAACACTGGCTACCACAACATTTACCATCCACTTCTCTCTCTCTCCTTCCTCCTAGTCCTTTCCTCAGTTCAGCTTTCTCCCCTTGCCTCGGCTTCATGGAGATGTTTGTTGCCCCCTCCTTGAATACTCAACACTTACACTACTGCAACTTTACCACTGCTTTTAGCCCTTCCCTGTCAAAACAACCCCTTGTTCCTGCTGAGCTAGGTGATCCCGTGTTTCTTAAAGCGATACTCTACACCAGATAGAGATGTAGCTGGAGTGCATGGTAAAAGTAGAGGTTATCTTCCCTGGAGTCAGAGCCACAGACTATTTCTGGGAAGGACTGAGGAATCAGTGTCTACCTTCCAACAGGTTTAATCTGATGCTCAATGAGCTTACATTACTTGATGACAGTCATTTACACTAAAGTGTGTCTGCATCTTACAGTGAAAGCTTGTTAACTAAGCAGAGCCTCATCGCAGTGGCTCTCAATAGTGAATATGCATACAAATCTAGGAGGACGCACTCAAATACAAAATCAGGTTGGATGGAGGAATGGGCGTTTGAGACCGACTGCGCCAGTGTGCGGCACTTGGCAGAAGTGAGTCTCCTGCCTTTCGCCTACCACAGCAGAAGCAGAGGACAGCCAGGCCATGCAGCGCCTCTCTGTGTTTCCGAGCAGAGTCACACATGTATGCATCTCTAACAACACTGCATCCATAAATCTATCTGGAATCTACTGTAATCGTGACTTAAACAGCTTGCGTAATTGCTCCTGATCCTGAATTTAGTTCACACATTTTCGACAGATTTTTTTTTTCTTTCATTAGGGAAAACAAGGAACAAATCAAAAAATGAATTTTTTTTAAAAAAAAATCTCTTATACTAAAGAATGATTAACCCACTCACCTCACCAATCACACTTTTTTCTCCTCTCGAAGAATATTTGTAGTATCTCATATACTATGACAAAAACATGTACTGAACTGAGAAGTCAAATGTAATATGATTCTACTTTGAGATTCTAAATCCAATTTCATCGTCATCAATGGGGAAGCTTTAATTACTGATGAAAATAATGAGTTGAGAAATGTTTTGTTTAAAAAATACATTTTCCTTCAGAGAAAGGATAAGTCTCTAATATGACAAAAGCTACCTAATAGCAGAGTGAAAATTTAGCCATTTGACAAATGGAGACCTAAACATCATGTTTCTATCAAAGCATTTGATTTAGTAGACTACATTGATCAAATTTATCAAAAAAAAAAAGTCTGATTGACCCTCAGGAAAAGGGTTGGCAAGCAAACTTAGAGTCCAAATGTCTATATCATGAAAAATAACTTGTTTCTTTTTTTCATTTATATTTGATCTCAACAAACTCTTCTCTTACAAAAGAATAGATTTTACACAGAATTTAGAAACATTGCTAGTCATATTATTGTCTGAATTATCATACAAACTCAATGCTGGGGGCCCAATTCTGCTTTGCTCCATCAGAGCAAATTCTATATATATTTTAAAAACTGGTTATTGTTAGAAATTATTTTTATGTTGGCTTATAGAGTTCCTGTACTTTTACTTTCACTTTCTGATGCTCCGCTACATTTTTTTTAAGTTCTTGTTGAATAAAAAACTGTATGGGAAATCCTCGTTACCTAATCTCTGTTTCATATAAGGAGTAAATATGGTGGTTGAAAATAAAAAGCATTCCAAAAAACCATACAAACTTTGGACAACATGCATCTAATTTACCTGGAATACTGCACAGCAAGCTATATAATTCCTATGGCTTCAAAATCCTAATCGCTAAAATCTGAGATACCAATTCTGATCTCATAGGGAAGTAGAAAATATGCGTGAAATAATATATGCTACAGTAAGGGCACATACTAAGCCCTCTGCAAAATGGTAGTAATTATTATCAAGTAACCCATAATATCCATCATGTCCTTATATTTAGTTTTGCTATTGCTCAGCTACACACAAAAATGCAAATATGACAAAAGCTACCTAATAGAGTGAAAACTTAGCCATTAGACAATTGGAGATCTAAACATTATGTTTCTATCAAAGCATTTGATTTAGTAAACTACATTGATCAAATTCATCAAAAAAAAATCACAAAAATCTGCACTTTGTGCTACATTGATACAAAGCCTCCACTACTTCACGTTCAATATCAGAAAACCAATCCATAGGTTTATCATTTAGAAGGAAAGCAGGCATTGTTACCACTTAAGTACCTTATTTTACTTTGCAAAGATAGCTTTCTTCTTCAGCTTTCAACTTTTATCAAAACAGCCTTTAAATCCTTCAAATGCCAGTATACAGTCCTGATCACTCTCTTTAACAAAGGAAAAGTCCCCAGTCTATTTATTTCAAATAAGTCAGTACCCCTAGTTATAAAGTGTAGATTACAACTGTAGATTATAAATATCAATAAAAAAGACATATTGCTGTCAAATTCTTTCTCTGATCTGTTTGTTTGCTCATTAACTTGAAAGGTCCAATCTTTGATCTTTGGTTTCAAAGGCATCAAGATGACTTCCAAATGTTTGATAGGTTGTCTACTTTTACATCGCATTCCATATAAAATGCATTTCCCAAAACTTAATAGGTAAAATAAAATGGGTTATATGCAAGAGATAGTCCGCATTCAAAGCTTCCATATGATAGACTTTTTATTAGCCTATGTCTCTTTACCCAAATTTAGAAGAAGCCATTTTAAACATGCAGTAGATTACAGCCAATGGTAGTTATTATTAATATGCTGGAATTGATAAGTTATTTATGTCTGGCATTCTTCCTACCGATTATTCAGGGAGACAGGCAGCTTATAAATATCTCATCACTCCAAAGTCACAGAAATTTCATCGACAGTGCTTATGCACAGCTATTAGCAATATGAATCTAACCATTACAAGAAGGAGGAAAATCGAACATGTGGCATTAATACGCAGTCCTGGTTCCTAACCATCTGATAGGCAGATGGTGTGAAGCGGAATCTCCAGCTGAAATGAAGGGGCACATCATTTAAAACCTTGTTTGCATTCTAACTGATATCAGTGCCATATTGATATACATGATACATCATGGCAGTATTTGAACAATCTAGTTTGTTTCAGTCATAAATGTTTACAGCCTTGTTTTTTTAATCTTATAAGCATGTTCAGAACAGTGTATTTTTAATTTATGAAACCTATTGTTTACTTCTGTTGAGCTAAAAGATTAGTGGAAAGCAGAGATATTAAATTACTTCAACCCAAAGCAATATAACCAAGACAGATGAATAAAGTGGGTTTCAATTTTCAGTAAAGGATGTTAGTAAAGGAATTTTACAATTAGCCCAGGCATTTTGTGCATTAAATACATTTATTCATTTAAACATTCCACCCCCCCCCCAATAGCATACAGAGAAACTTAATGGTTTACATAGTCATTCATTTAAAACTCTCACTGTGTGCAATTAATCTTGTCTAACAATTCAATTCGGGAAGTAAAACATCAAAAAGCATAGTTCAATTCAACAGTCATTACTGTGAAGTAATCTTTCTGCTCCTGACAGTTCCTATAGACTCTCTGCAATACTCTGTTGAAGGTGCATTCATTGTAAGCTTCATATGAGTTTGAATTACAACTCAATTGAAATCACTCCAAGTTTTAGAAGAACTCTTGGCTCAATATAACAACTTGAAAGTACCAGTACTTGCTTTTTTACTCTGTTTTCTTCCTTTCCTTTTTGAAATACAAGCTGTCTAAGATACTGACACTAATTTTCACAGTTATTTTGTTTCTCAATATTTTCTAAATAAATGAAAACTGGATCTGAAACATGCCTGTTCTCACTCTTACATGATTAAATAATGGTAGTGTTAAGCAACCAGAATAAGTAACTTAATTGTGAATCAGGGTGGATTGAAAATTTTGAGTGTGAATTTGTCTTCTAATGTCCATTAGACTGACTTTACTTGCCCTTTGAAACACATTTATATTCTGGAGAGAAAAGGAAAATTGATCTTTGAGGCCATTAATGGAAACACTCCTTATCCCAGTTTTCAGTTCTTCAATTGATTTAATTAGATTTTTTAAATGTTTGGAGTAACAAATCAACCCCATGAATTTGAAGAAACATATAGTAGAGAGTGTATAATTTGAAAATGACTAATAAATCAAATAGATATCAAAAGTAGCATTTTTATTCTGAATAGTTTAAAACTGCAATCGCCCAGAGAGAAGGAATGACAGCAGTACTAAAGTCAGGAGGAGGGAGCACCATGGGGATGTCATTTGACCATGTGTATATCACTGAGGAATTTCCATGAAAGTCTTTGAAATACTCAGCTTCTGATCATTAATTCATAGAATCAGCCTGAAATGTAATCAATGAAGATTTAAAATTACTATGGTTAAAATAAGAAAATATGCAATTTATGAAAAGTTGAACTAGACACCAAATGTTCTTAAATAACTCACTTTTACTCCTTTTTTTTTTTTAATAGTATCACCTTTAGAAAAGTATTTCTTAACAGCCAGTTGGGGTATAAACTTAGAAAACATGAAAATGAGCAAGACTTTATTTAATACAACCCTTTTATTTCACTGATGATGAAATTTAGGGGCAGTGAGGTTAATCATTTCTATAAAGTCACACCATTAAATAATGACAGAGTAATCCCAATTCCCCTAACTCCCTGTTCAGCATTGACCACACCAGCTCTGTCAATAAATGCAAAAATAAGAGTACACAGAAACCTATAGAATCATTGAAAGAAAATTAATCACCTTTGCTCAAGTAGCTATGAATTGCATAGGAAGTCAAGATTATAGACACTCAGGTGATATCACAAATATAAGTTGACTCCACTTAGGAACCTGTTCTAAATGTTCATTTGTGATTCAGTTTTGTAAAATTGAGACTATATTTGCCACAAAAAATAATCATTCAAGTTTAACTATGCACAAAATGTTTAACCTGTGCTATTGGTGAAATACAATATTTATATTAGCCTGGTCATATATCTTAGATATGACACAACAAGGAAATAGAGAAGAGCAAATAAATGATTTTCCACTATATATCTTGAATATAGAAAAAATTAAAACAAAGTGAAATAGATACAACTTGACAAATTTTCTTTAAAGCACTCTTCTTATTATTTCTTATTATTCCATTCTCCAATAAACTGGGAATTAAATGTCCTTATGTTTGTTTAAGGCCCAACACTTCCTATTCCCTACATTTCTTTTTATTGTTTTATTGCTTAAAGTATTACAAAGGGTATTGCATATGTGTCCTTTTTTTCCCCCCCGCCCTTGACAATCCCCTGGCCTCCCCTACCCCACAGTGTCTTATGTCCATTTGTTATGCTTAAATTTTTTTAAAAAATATATTTTATTGATTTTTTACAGAGAGGAAGGGAGAGAGATAGAGAGTTAGAAACATCGATGAGAGAGAAACATCGATGAGCTGCCTCCTGCACATCTCCTACTGGGGATGTGCCTGCAACCAGGGTACATGCCCTTGACCGGAATCGAACCCGAGACCCTTCAGTCCGCAAGCCGACGCTCTATCCACTGAGCCAAACCGGTTTCGGCCATTGGTTATGCTTATATGCATGCATACAGGTTCTTCGGTTGATCTCTTACCCCCCTCCCTCCTGCCCCTCAACCCTCCCTGGACTTCCCGCTGCATTTCTCATTACCCCAAATTATTCAATGAGTTGAGTCCAGTCAGGTGGCTCTTACTAGCCTGAAAGTATCTGACAGTATGTGATATTCTAAAAGACATTTTTAAAGAGACTTCTTGTCAATATATTGATGACAGCTCAGGCAGTATAATAAGTGAAAAGAGGAAATGGTGTTGTAAATTTACCTTCCTGCAAAAGAGCCACCTAACTGGCACTTTAGCTTGAGAGTAATCTCCCCCAAATGTTCTTCTCCTTTCCTGAACACCATGTAAATTCTCTTCTAAATCCATTAATAACTCATTAAGAGTCCCCCCCCCTTTTTTTTTTCTTTTCCCAGAATCCAGGTAGCATGTGGACCTCTATCAGTCTGGAGTTGTTGGTAAGGAGAAGAGTTAAGAAAAAAATGTGGAATATAGGTAACCCTTTTTACATGTAAATCTTATTGGGGGGAACGTATCCAATGAGATAGAAACAGCTGGAGTAGGTGTGGCCACCAAAGTTTTTAGATAGACCAACTATTAGCTTTTTAAAACTTTTTTTTTGTAAGGAAAAGACCCAAGAAATGAATGTAATTGTACACACACATGCTTTCTAAATAGAGGTCAGGGTCAGGGTTGGGAACAATACACAACCATATTCACTGAACAACAAAAGGAACAGAGAAGCTAGCTGAGGCAATATGTTCTTCATACCTTTGTCATTAGATTCTTGTATTTATATAATACCTATCTAAAAAGCAGGTGTTTTTCTCATTTGGTTACAAGGAAAATGTAGCTGGTAATAGGCCCATAACAGTGCTTGGAAGAGTAGGTTTTGGTTTACAGTTTTAATGCTGGACTATGGAAAGAACAATCCTGATTAATTTAGAAAAACAAATAGGGCAATGCAATAGAGAAGATACAAAAGAAATATAGGTATCAAGTAGTTGTCATCACCTCGGGGGTGGAAAGTTAAATAAATGAAGCCTTTATTTTGGCATACCTTTGTAATCATAGCCAAATTAATTTTTTTGAGTGTAACTTAGACATATTACTTAAATTGTTTGATTTGGAGGCAACATCATACTTTATTGTTCAAGAAATAAATGCTATGTTTAAAGCTATTTCCCTTCTGATATTTGATTAGTATACTTAACCCAGCTCACCTAGAATCAGAACAGATGGACATCAAGGAAGAATTACCAGTGGTTGGTATTATATCATTCATTCCTCTTTTTTGCTGCAAAGATCATTCAAACTGGAAGAAACATTTACTTCCTAACTGGGCAAGAAATGTGATCCTTTTGTGTACTCTGCTGGAACCTTTTACTTTATTTCAAAACACTAGTAAATCATAGCAAATCTTCAATTGTTCTTATATCTCTTCATTTTAGGAGCAAAATCTGTAGCTCTGTGATCCAAAATCTTCTCTTGACCTAATTTATGTTGTACCATGAGATTCTATTAAAAGAAACTAAATCACTGCAGTAGATTTATTCGCCTTAAATAATTTAAGCTAATTGAAAAAGACCAATCTAAAACTAAAACACTTCTCTCAAGCATTCAACTTCTGCATGTCAATTAGTAATTTAAACAATCAGCTAATCACAACAGCTTTGTGAGAAACATGGACCTGTACTATGTACACATTTCTCTATCTCCACTGAGCTGAAGGTAGAAATAAACATCAATTCTGAGTCTGAAAGTATGTGTATCTTTTCTGTAGTAATCAAGTAATCCTAATAAAGTATTTTCACTGATGAATTTGAGATTTTTCTCAATTTTCCCAAACAAGTTTGAAATGAACACATCGAAAAATGAGAGAAATATCGGGAAAATTATATATACAGTCACTCTTTTGGCAAGGAGTTATGTCATTTCAAATTTATAACATGACTGAAGCAAAAAAATTTGAAAACATTAGTATTATTCACAAGGTTACCACATCATAATAACCAGAATCTGAACTCCTGTACATTGGTTTTAAAATTAAGAACCCAACTTCATGTTATTATTTTTATATTTTATTTTTTTACTTTGCTTCTTATTAAAATTATTAAATATCAATTTGATGTAAGCCATGTTAGTTGTGGCATATAACGTTATCACAAATTATAATATTTTAATTGTCCCATTATTATAGATCTCCATTTATAAAAGGAATAGTCATTTTTCTCATGCAATCATTTACTTTTATAATTCAGCCTCTGTAATTCCTGGGATGTACAGCATAATCACTGGTATGACAATCCTACAAAGTGTTACAAAAGCTCTTTGCAGTATTTTTACCATAGATTTTTCTTAAGAGAATTAGAAGATTCAAACATAACTTTATATTGGAAGTAAAGCCTTTTGAAATATTGCTAAAGTGCATATTGAATAAAGACAACACACTTAAGCAGACTTTTCCCCCTTTAAACAGCATTCATCTTTTCAAAAGCAATAGATTCTCAGTCCACACGGAGTCTATTGCATTATTCATTTCATGTGCAACCTCATGCTGGACCATAAATTGTTACTTTATCTAATCAAAGGAGACTTAACTCTACAGAAGGTCAAAGGTTTAATTTTGTGAAGTATTATCTTACGCTATGAGTTTAACCGAAAAATAGAAGAAGAAAAACAGCCAAGAAACTGGTAATAAATGAACCTTTATTGCCTCAGGCATTGGCCTAGTTAATAAACTTTCATTGAAGGTTTCTTTCAACTGTTACGGACAATGAGAGGGGAAAAAATCTTAAATTACAGCCATGTGTGACTTTTAAGGCAGTCATTCTTTTTTATCTCAACCTCCCCCACTCAGAAAGAAAGAAAGAAAAAGACAAAGAAAGATTGTCTTCGATCTCTTAACCAAAAATGTATGTCTCCAAACAGATGAAAAAGTGCAGATAAACTTTTCTAAAAGCAGAGGTCAGCTTTGAACAATCTGAAAAAAGGCATTCTTTAGGTGTTGAATCTTAGAGAACAACCTCTCTAGCTAAATGTAAAACTACAAGAGGAGGAGGAAGACATGGTGTGTTCTCCACAAGGCTCTGAAATCACAGCCTCCTGCTGAGCAAAACATGAGCCTTAGAGTCTCAATATTATTGCGCACATCCCATTGTGGTTTCAATATTCACCAAATGCATTGTAAATAAGTACGTTGTCTATGTACTATCTGCCCCATGTTAGTACAAAAATTATTTTATTTTCAGAAACAAACAACAGTAGTAGCAAAATAATTCATTTTATTGTTATGCGCTTCACATATTTAAGAGGGACAAGTCTATCTGTCTAACTGACACTCAACCAACACTGAATGGCCTGTGGGTAGTTTGGTTTTTCAGTATTTTCTAGAGAAGAAACTGAATTGAGTTGTTCTGAACTCACATGCTGTTTTTTTCAGGTGTAAAGTATAAAACTTATGACCTCAATTTCAACATCTGTATCTGCACACCACAGCATTAATACGGCAGATCTTCGCATCACCAACGGAGTCCACATAAGCTGTGAGAAAGGGAAGAAGCCATATTCTGCATCTTCCCTTAGATACTCACAAACAGAAAAGGAGGAGGGCTAGAGCCCTGTGCTCCTAACTGACCCACCCCACCCCCAGATTCCACCCATTAAACACAATGCTCTCAGCAGGGCACCCAAACCTCTTCCCACCTGGCAGCATTTCCACAGAACTGGGCTCTACTTCATTCCTCGAACAAGTCCTCCGGATGCTCTCTTGGCCACCTCTGAATGCAAAAATGATCGCTGCTTACACCAGCAGCACCAGGTGAAAGCAAGACCGGGCTCCCTACTAAGAAATACACTCCGCACAGCTGGGAGGCAATGAGTTCTACAGGGGTCAAGGATGAAGGGCATTTATACCAGCAGCTATGCTTCTTTGCTATATTTGCCAAAAGTAGTGAGGGAGACTTAGAAGAAAATGGAAAATATAGAGATTAAAGACATTTGGACAAAAATGCTGAATTTTTTTTTTTAAAGTCCAGTTCTATGCATAGAATAATGATGATTAAAAACACGCTTTCTAAAAATGTGGTTAAATCTGGATATCAGAATCTGAAGCAAATTGAGATAGTTTCCATTAATTGGTAGAGGGTTTTAGAATCAGTGAGGTTTCGATTTCATGCAAGGATCCATGGAATGCTACCCAAAGGTAGCATTTTGAAAAACACCGTCAAAAGAGCAATTGATAAACATAATTTTTGACCCCCACTTTATTTTCTACCTAACTTGTGTACATACATCCCAATATTTGGGGATCAAAAGAATAAAATATGAAGAAAAATGAAGAAACAGCATCAACTTTCTAGAAAAGAAACATTGTATTTGAATGTGTATAGTGAATGGCAAATACAGGTACTATACATTTTTGGGTAAGTGATTTAGGAATCATAGCAAGAACAGTCATGCTTTTTAATTACAGTTTCTCCATTTGCCATTTTTTTAAAAAGCTGAGGTACATTTAGAAAGTGACCCCAAGGTCAGAGAAGCTTGAGAAAGTAACAGACCAGGTATCTCAAATCTGGTTCTTTATTCCATTCTTCAAAGTTTTAGGGGTTTGGGAAAGTTATGTTAGAATGCACAAAGAGGAAAAGAAAGATCAAGGGAATTCAAAGGATTCATTAAAAGTGCAGATGGTAACTCTGACTGGTGTTTTAACTACATAGACACAATTAATTAATTGTAACATTGGGAAGCTCTAAAATGCTAAAAGAACTTGCTCACGCCAGCAATGCAGTAATGTAGCAAAATACTTATAATCTTTCAACCACCAGGAGCTTTTGTTGGTTTTTGAACCTAATCCACAGCTTGACATAGATCCTAGGGTAATGGAACACAGTTCTTTGATTGAAATAATAACTAAACATTGCTGCGCTAGCCTGGTGGCCTAATAGAAGTCTGTCTCTCTGAAACTCGAGAAATTCAAGTTTGGAAACAAACTCAGACACTGAGCTCTGGCTTGTAAGTCCTTCAAGAAAAGCCTTTGACATGGAATATGCCCTTTCCAGTTGAACATGGCCAAAAATAGACATAAAACTTCTGCAATAGCCTTCCTTCCAAATAATGAGACGGTCAAAACAAATCAGCAGTACAGTGTTGATTATCACTGAGAGTTTAATATATGTCATAAGAAAAGCTAAGTATTTCAAAAGTGACCCATTCCCCCGGCTTTTTCCATCTGTGTATGACAATCTGAGCATAATCTAAAAGTTGAACCATTGTTAGAAAGAAGGTTGATTTATATGTTTTGTCAATTTTAGTCATATGGAAAATGTCAAAGTATTCAAAAACACACTAAAAATACCTGAAAAGAAATTAAATTATATATCATTAAGTGAAAAAATTGTTTCTATATTATTTTGTTTTATTCAATATATCATGATTTGCAATACTGATAAGAATGCCACAATGGAACATTTTAGTAACAGAAGAATAATTTCTAGGTCTACATTTGCAACCATAAATATACTCTGATTAAATTCTGAAAGACAATTGCAATAAAATCTCCATTGTGTATCTTGATAAATTTCAAAAAGCAAAGAAAATATGCTATCACTATTTACCAATATCTAGGCATCTTGTGGAAACAGCTAAGCAAAGAGTAGATGAAAAGAAAACAGAAAAGTCATGAGAGCATTAAATATACCTAAGGCTATAGCCAAACTATTATTTTTTTATGTCTGAATGCAATGCTTATAATGTTACTACAAATATGTTTTACTTGATGTCTGTCATGTGACACTATCACATCACTTTATAAACATGTAAAAATGATACTCAGATGACAACTGAAGCGGTCTGCACATTGTCACAACTGTGAAGTGTTGACATATCATTACATTGCAAAGCGTGATCCGTAAAGCTGGGTGGGAAGTGGTGAGCAAGTAAGAAAAATCCTCAAGTTAAACAATAAGTATATAATCCTAAAAACATAGTAGTCCTTCTACATAGAATTCCAGGAAACAATTAAGCTGGTTAAATCAATAGGTTAACAATGTCTGGAACCCACATTCTTTCCATATTTCCTCGCAGTCATCCTCAATATTTTGGGAAATACCTTGCAATATGTTAGCAAGTGGGCTACAATAATTCCGTGTATTCAAACAAAACAATGAGGAGCTATTTTACATATGAATATATATATATATATTCATATATATATTTCTTTTTGTCCCCCAAAGAAATATTTTCCAGGGTACATCCTAAAGACTCACCTCTCAGAACTCACTAGCCATAACTGTATCATCCAATTATGCCCAACCCAATGATAGGTAAAGGGAATGGGTCTCTCAGACTCATATCTGAAATGGAACTCGGTGTTGAGTCTTCTTAAGCACATGGTTGGAAGAAAAATATGAATTTCTCAATAGAGTTAGGATTTTTGTTATAAAGCAATGGAGTGATAAGTGGTTATTGGATAGCAACTACCTTGGCCTGTAATAAAAGTTTATTGGGGAATATTGAAGAAAATAGTTTATAGCCTCAAATAGAAGCCCAATTACATTGCTATTCCAAATCTGCCATCATTTAAAATCTTTCCTATGCTTGGTCAAAAGTTAACATGTGCCTAGATGCAGAGGATAATATCATGGCTTTTCTCAAGGCATTATTTTACTTCTCATAATGAAATCCTTGTACAGGAAAGTTCCATAAAATTATAAGAGTAACCTTGATTTTTATATTTAGAGGAACCAAAAACAGAAATATGAACTAGCACTCAATTGCTTTTACTTTCCTTTTCTACCTTTAGCTGGAGATATTACAGAATAAATCATCAGATGTCTTGCCTATAGAATATATGATAAGCTGATGTCCTTCATTTGATTGTCAGACAATAAAATATATACAAGATAGCTAACACCAAGGAACTGTCACATTTGAGTTATAACAAATATACATGTAAACATTGCTTATGACAGTGAGATGGCGAAAACTGGTGGTGATATTACTCAATGTCTTGGTACAGTACTAGAAGTATTGTCTCATGTTATTCCTTTTGAAGGATGCAGAGTGGTATAGGAAAACTTGAAACAAAACTGCAGAGCTAAAGAGAGGGAAGAAAAAGAGAGAAGACTGAAGGAACACACAGGCAACAGTAGCTTTAAGAGTATACCTGTTTATAGCCATGTAAGTGCTGCTTGGTCTCTTCTTTACTTCACAAAAAATATTTAATAAAGTTTAAAAATTAAGAGCAATAGCAGAAATACCATATAGGATGAAGAATGCAGGCTTTGTAGTTGAAGATTTAAGTTTCAATCCTCTCTCTCCCATTAGGTAGATGGCCTCTGTTTGCAAACCTAATTTCTATCAGCTTCAGTTAACTTTTCCCCAGCTCTTATAAAGAGAATCCTGTTATTTGTGTTTCACAGAATTGATGAGAACATTAAATGATATAGGATGTGTGAAAAGCTTACACAGGTGTTCCATAAAGAGAGTTTTCTTCCTTTGTGTTGCAATCATTCCAAGGTAGCAGGTCCTTCCCTGCATTTTTTTTCTTTTTTTTTTGGGGGGGGGGCGGAGGGGCATTACTATCCCCACTATTGATAAAGCTGCCACTACTAGTTCAGAACAAATGGCAGAGCCAGGGCATGACATCACTCCGATAAATCTGTTCCTACAACGGTAGTTCCTGGGATCGATAAGGGAACTTGGTAGAAAGCATATTCCTCATAAGGAATTTTGTTTTATAAGTACTTGCATGGATAACTCTAGATCAAATGTTTAAGATGCTGCAACTTACTAAGTGACCTTAGACAATTCACTTAACTACTCTAAAAATGGGACTGATAAAAGTATCTACGTGCTGTGATGGTAATGAAAATCAAATGAGGGAGAATATGCAATAAACTTCAACTGTGCGTGGCACAACATCAGCAGGCCATTCGCGTAGGCTATTGTTAATGTCCACTGACATCCAAAGACATGAATATTCACAATTCAAGATCATATAAAAACAATTTTACAATGATAAGAACAATTTTAATTCAAATTCTAATTAAAGGAATATAAATTTTGCCAAGAAAAACATGAAAGAAATCACATTATCATTATATTACATATTATCATTATACATAAATCAATATTCCAAGATTCCAAGGATATTTTATTATAAGAAATATAATATGTAAAGTCACATCAATGAAAAGATCCATCCACTTGCATGGATATGAACAAAAATTCTACAGGATAAATTTAAAATAGATGGTCACTAAATTATCAGATTCAGACCTAAGAGTTGGCGGTGTCTTAGAAATCATATTCTCTAGACCAACTAATATTATGAGTAGAGGGCAAAACCAAGCTAGAATTTCTGTCTCTTCACTGGCAGGCTATACACTTTTACCTTTATAAAACATCTATCCCACCACAATCTCATAGGTTTTCTAAACACTTATTTGACCCCCAAAGATATTTACTTTTTTATACTTACTATTTATTTACATTAAAATATACAGAAATAGTGGGAGCTAAATAAAAAAATATCCAATTGGCTAATAATACCATAGCTATTTCCCCTTTAATCTTTTAGAAAAAATAAATACTAAGTTCATATGAGCTATGTTATATCTACCAGTGCATTGGTTTCTTGGCCAATGGCTAGTTTTGTCACACTAACTTGACAATTTCTAGTTGTCAAGTTACACAGTATGTAAGTAGTACTTAGTATATTATAGCAACGATTTACTAGATGGTTCTCTATTTCCTAAAGAGAAGAATATCTGTTCTCAGAAGAGTATGATGTGTTTCCTATTTCCTTACATTATTTGCTCTCAACATCAAGCTTCAATCCCAAATATCCATAGATAACATTCACTGTATAAAACAGAGGTTAAACTATTTCATTGTTAACTTCTAAGTGTGGTTTAAATCAAATAACAAATACTTATTACAAGAGATCACAAGATATTTGGATTTCCAGAACACATGGCAAATAGATCTAATTTAAACTTATTTTTTTTAAAAAGGAATACCCTTACCTTTCTCTTTTTGTGTTAATGGGAGACCAAATTAAATTTTAAAACAAGAAACCTGAGACATGTAGAATCTTAGGAGACTCTAAACTCTGTCTTCTTGGATTCTAATTATTATCAAGGCATTCTGATAAAAGTTGACAACTAGACATGATCTTTTAACATATATAATTATTCATATCATAACTAAAATTGACAGTGCATCTTCATCATAATAAATTTGTAAGAATTACTTAATGTTAATAATTCTTATGATAAATTATTTTAATTAAATTCATGTTTAAGACCCACTTGAAAGATACAAACAAAACTAGGTCTGGCATTCACTTATGAAAAGTAGTTCATTACAAATGAGGTAATTCACTGGCAATTACTTAAGAATCTTACTATTTTTTTATTGCTACTAAAAACTCGCGAAGTAATTTGAATTTACTGTTATGTAACCTGCTAATATTTTTCCTAGAAGCAAAATATAGTTTTGGTAATAACTATAATACAAAATACATAATCTCAGTAGGAAATAAAAGCATAATAAAAACATAGGCACTCAATAAAATATTTCTTCATTTCAATAAAGACCAATTATCATAGGTCTTTCAAAAGTCTATGAGTAGGCTATGACTGTGGGAGTGTCCAAGTAAATTTCAATCCTCATAGATATTCAATTCAAATCATAATCTACCAACTATGCATATGTTGCAGAGACTGAAAAGGACAAAAAGATGGGTACAACGTGAACTCTGCCCTTAATCTGTAAAGTCAGTTGAGGCTAGAGACTGTGTCTGGCTTGCTCATTGTGGATACACTGTCAGCGATCAACAGGAAGGAGATGCTTAATATATGTTGAAGAAAGTTATGAATAAAGAAAAGAGAAAGAGGAAGGAGAGGAAGGAAGAGAGGAAGGGAGGGACAAACTTACCTTTTAATTGGGAAGACTGACAAATATATAATTATCTACAACACAAGAGACAATGTATGCATAGTGTTAAAAGTAAACAGTGCTTTTATAACTCGAGATCATGAAGATTAATTTGGGTCTAAGGGATCTGGAGAAGCTTTAGGGAGGCAGTAGTATTTGACATAATAATTGAAATATGGATAAAGATTTAGTTGATAGAACAGAGGAAACATATTTTGAGGTAAAAATAAAAGAAAAAAATAGTGAGCAATGATACAAAGTTGGGAATATGTTGTACTTACATTGATAATGTTTATAAGGTGAGAAGATTAGTAGAGCATAGACATGAAAAAAAAAGGTTGGTGTCATTTCATAAATGTGCTTAAATGCCATTGCCCTAGAGTTTCATGTTCTGGGAAATCAATGGTATTTAAGGAGGGAAGTATTTTGGTCAGAGCAGTGCTGACCATATTCTCCCAAACCTCAGGCTTCCTTCCTAAACTGGGTGAACCTCATCAGAGCACCATATGTGGCTACATATATGTATTTTACATACAGCTCTACAAATTAAACATATACTTCCATGATTTTATTGTGTGCAACAGTTATCTCCCCCAATACCAAATAGAGTACTTGGCATAATTAAATTGGAAATTGCTTAGAAGAAGCAATGTGGTGGACCTCAGTTCAGATCCTGGATGGATAACTTATTAGCTGGGCTTTCTACAATCTATAAAATGGGCACAATAATACCTATCTTTAGAGTTGTAGTGAAGAGTAAGTTATTATGGGAGACAGAATAATGTGCATCCCCACCCACCAACAAATACAACTTAATATCTGGAACATGTGAGTATATTACCTTATATGGCAAGTAGAATTATGTAGATGTGATTGGGAATCTTGGATTATCCTGGTTGGCCCAATAGAATCACAGAAGTCTTCATACAAGGACAACAAGAGAGTCTAAGTCAGAAAAGGAAGATGTGATCATGGAAGCAGAGATTGAAATGATATGCTTGAATGATGGAGGAAGGGGCCAATGAGCCAAGAAAGTGGGTGTCCTCTAGAAGCCAGAAAAGACAAGGAAATCAATTTACCCTTAGGACCGCCAGAAAAAACACAGCCCTACCAACACCTATAAAGATTCATTTAAGACTTCTAACCCTCAGAATGTAAGGTAATAAATTTGTGTTGTCTTAAGTCACTAAATTTGTGGTAATTTGTTACAGCAGCAATGGGTAATTAATACACTTTTATCTATATTTGTGTGTATGTAAAAATACAAAAGTTCATATATGCCTGAAACAGAGAAGTAGCAATAAGTAATGTATTTTCTTAATTGGATTAATAAAGATCTCCTGTCTCAACTTAGTTTTTGCATATTCAAGATAAATTTGGAGCAAATTGAGATACAGGGAGGCCTTCGTAATATGGATATACTGTACTAGTCCATGCACAGGTTAAGAATGACAGGGCAAGGGAAGAAGAAAAGGCAGGAATGTAAAGAGGACAGGTGTTAGATTATTTTAGAAAGTTTGATTTCCAAGTAGACTGTAGTTATGAAAAAGAGTACTTACAGGTGATTGTTGCAGGGTAGTGTGGAAGACTACAAGATAAACTAGCTCCAGTATCAGAACCAGCAAGAACAGAGGGAAAGGCATGTTTGGGAGTTCCCATTTTGAGCATGTTGCATTTGAGGTGAAGAGAGATTGCTTAAGAGTAGATTTTAACAGCATATATTTAGGAAACTGTTAAGGTAAATAAGTTTCCCAAAGAGAAAAAAGTGAGAGGCCATGGCAAAAACTGTCAAAATCCAAAATTGCCTGGGCCTACCCACATACATAAAGGGTAGTTGGAGACACAGGAGTGAGAAGGTGGGATCAAAGATGACTTTCAAGAGAAGAGCATCACAGGAAAGATGGTGCAAAAGCTGGATTGTGAGGGTTCAGAGACAAACAACATGAGAAGAAGGGAAGCAACAAAGGCCCGTTATGCCTTCCAGAGGCCTGATGAAGAGAACCAGATAGCTTCCTTGAGGTACGGTACGCATTTCTCAAGTAATGAAGGACTGGAAGTTTGTTGGGAAGAGGAAATATGTTAATCGTGAATGGGGACTAAAGAAGCAAAAAAGATAAGGGAGAATTAATGAAGGAAGAAAGAAAAAGCATCAAAAGTATAGAAGGAGTAGGCTATTCAAGAGGGGAAGCATTCCCTTTGAGAATAACCTCTGCTTATGATTTGGAATATTATTTGGAATCATTGTTATTTAAACAAAGGTGCACATTAACAGACTAATTTCATTCATTTTATTGCATACATTTTAAGAATACTGGAATCATATATCAATGATTTTTTTAGTTTGAGATTTCTTTGCATCATAAAATTTTGAGTACATTAAAAATATTTAAAGTATAATTTTAGGGAACTTCAAGCTGTATTTGTACAAGTATCTTACACACACACATGCACACAGATTTTCATGTGTTCAGAAAGATTTTAACGTATGCTCATGAAACCAGCACCATGTCTTATTCAATATTTTATCACTGGCTCCTAGCACTAGACATTCACTAAGTGAATAAACCCTTAGTGAATTTTCCCCTAATGTCCGGAGGAACTACTAATTGGCATTTGTCATGGTAGATCAGTGATGGCGAACCTATGACACGCGTGTCAGAGGTGACACGCGAACTCATTTCTTTGGTTGATATTTATTTGTTAAATGGCATTTAAATATATAAAATAAATATCAAAAATATAAATCTTTGTTTTACTTTTGTTACAAATATCAAAAAAATTTCTATATGTGGCACGGCACCAGAGTTAAGTTTGGGTTTTTCAAAATGCTGACATGTGGAACTCAAAAGGTTCGCCATCACTGTGCTAGATTGTATTACAATTTAAGTTAACTATCATATGACATAGGCACCTAACACAGGCACGTGATTATAAAGATTATATATGAGATCATTGATCCACCTTTAGAACCAGCAGGGCATGAGGCCACACAAATAAAAGAGTATGGCTATCTCTTCTTCCTCCAGATGATTGGAAAGCAAGTCTGAATGTTAGCATGAATTTTAACTCTGTCAGCACTCTGACAAATAGTGGCTCTCTCTTTCATTCCCTTCCCCCACTGAAGACTATCTGCTCTTTCCATAACACGAAATTAAGTCATCCACTCCTCTGTTGACATTGCTCTTGCCTACAACAGAAGATCCAAACACCTCATTCACAGCAGCAGTATTGCTTTCATAATCTGTCCTTTATCCTTCACCTACCTCTCCATATACATCACCAACCAGTCACTGCTCTGACCCCACTTTATATTCTTCGTAAACCCACAGAGAACTATCCTTTATTTGTCAGGGTCTGATCCATTTGCATTCACTGTTTTCTTTGCCAGAAATACCCTTCTCCTTTCTTCTAAGCATAAATACCAACATCAATTATCACCTCCTAAGAAAAGTTAAATTGTGTCTTCTTCTGGCAATATTTACTAAGGCAAAGTTGATTGTGTCTTCTTCTGCCTCACCCTCTCAATTTTGCAGAAACTTCAATTATTGCTATTATGGAAGTATGGTGTAATTATTCATTCACCAGTTTGTCTAACTACACTATGAGTTCCTTGAAGACATGGATCATGACTCATGACATTTTTACTCTCTTGTACCCTCCACAGAGCAGGCATTCAGTTTTCAGATGAATTAATAAATGAAAACTACCAAAATATCTGGGAAAAATAACTAGGAAATGCACCTACAAACATCAGCTCTTTCTAACGTCAATACACTGCATATACCAAAGAACCAAATGAGCTGATCACTACAGTACATACTTGAAGAAGACCATTTAAGGACCAAAAATTTACCCAAATATTCTCACAACTCATAATAAATGAGAATCAGTCTTGTAACATAATGTAAGTCCAGATTATTAAACTTAACAAAATTATGTATTTGTTTGAACAATATGAAACTGCTTATCTTTGACCAGTTTTAACCTATAAAATGATAATTCCATATAATTAATCTATCATCGGATGACAAATTTTACCTCTATTAGCCAACTCCCCTGGAGAAACCAGCACAATATACCTGGCCCCTAAGTTTACATGCAAAAGAGACATGTCCTTCAAGTGTACTTACAAGAAAAACACTTGGCATATCACCTACAAACATAAGCTCTTTCTAATGTCAATACACTGCATTTACCAAAGAACTAAAAGTAAACTCTAACAAAGGAACAACAAAAACAACCTAAGCCTGAGTGAAGTATGATAGTAAGTAAGCTTCCTGCCGGGGATGCTCCCCAATTTGTCATTTCCTCTTATCTTAGACGCCTAGTTCTCTTTGCAGACACAGAGCAAAAATGGAAGCAACACTACCCAAGTCCCACAGGCTTTTACCTATGGCAATGCTTCCACTTGACACCTGCAGTTACCTCACCCACTAGGACTGCACTGCCTTCTTAAAGCTTTTCCTTCAAGTGCTTTCTTTCCTGATATGCTTGAAATATTAAAACATTAAGGCAGCAAAAGAAAGCCTTATGTTGAATATATATATATATATATATATATATATATATATACACACACACATATATACATTCTTTCCATAGATCATCTACCTACACATACCAAGAGATTTATCTCAAAGAGTAAACATATTTCTGAAATATTTACTATCATTTATTCTAAATTCTAATTTCTCAGAGTTACAAAAAAATTTAAAATTGGCAAATTAGATTTAGTTTTCAACAAACATGAAAAGAACCACAATTTAGAAAGAACTATGTGCTCAAAACTATAGTAAGCACTATAGTAAAACTGTACTACACCTATAGAATGTATACAGGCACACACGCACACACACACACACACTCTATTTGAGAGAGGAGAACTAAGTGCAAAGAAATACGTAACTGCCTAAAATTTTAAGACTAATAAATGGGGCAGTCATAAATTCATACTAGATTTGTTTAACTCTAAAATTCATACTCTTTAGTATTGCAATCCAAATGGGCCTCAACTAAAAGACTGAGTCCCAAGAGCACAGGAATGTTTAGAAATTTAAGTTTTCATAAATGTTGAATTTCACAAATGTTGAATTCACTTCAAACTTTAAATCTGAAATGCCAATATTCTGGCCAGTATGTCATCATATGATTCCAAATTACATAAAAGTAAATAAAAGTTGGGAAAACAAAAATTATTCTAACATTATAAAAAAAATAAAAAAAATAATAGGAAAATGGGTAAAGAATGAAGGAAGATAGGCTTAGATGAAAAGATGGAGGGTTATATCCTGTTAAACTATACCTCTTATTTGACCTGTGACAGATGCCTGATTCTTCCTGGATCCATATGCCAGTATTGATTTTGTGTGTGGAATATGAACTCTCTTACGGCTTAGTCCACTTTAAAGAAAAGTTAAAGATGTAAAATTGGAAATTTTCCAGATTCTTCATTTGAGACAATTGAAAACAACTTACTTCACATTCTGCAAGAAGTCTTCCCTGAAGACTATAGCTATATGATTCCAGCCTCTGAACTTTTTAGCCCTTATTACATGCCCCACTTTTATGGCGCATATATCATGATTCTATATCATGTTATTATGTTATCATCACTGATAATTACTCTATAAGTAAAATTTGTCTTCCAGCAAGATCTTGATCCCTTGAACATATAAAACAAAATATTGTTCGGATAACCCTTCATTAGAGTTTACCGCGGTGACACTGTGATACTGCCTCTTTCTTAATCTAAAAAAAAAAGTTTAAAATTACATTTAAATTCTTTAGTTCTCTGAATAACAACAGTCCTATATAAGAAGACTGCTTTATTATTTTTCATCTCTTTTATTTTCTTTAATTTATTTGTATTTGAATTTCATTCACACTTCTAAGAAAACTATATTAAATGTCACCCTAAATTAATCAAAGAATAAAAATTTTATTAAAGGAAATTTCTAGAAAGATCACAACTTTTATAAAATACAAAAATAAGAAAGAAAATTAAAAGGTAATTTTAATTGGCCAATAATTTAAAGAGTTTGACACTTCCATGACACACTTCAAAATTTATTGTTAACAATTTTTTTTAACTATGCTGCTTTGAATTGGGCCTTCATTTAGAAGCAAATCATTCTTTTGTCTTTCTTCTCGTTCGATTCAGTTCAGTTCATATTGTCTTTCACCTCATTGGTAGACTACCTCAGACCAGTCTTGAATGTGACTTCATAGCTATGTTCATTCCCTCTTCCCGTTGGATGTCATTCCTTGTTCCTCACTGGATGCCCTAATTATACTGCTGTTCAACCCAAACTGTTGGCAACAGAACAGGCAACTCTCAGCCTTTATTTTCCTATATTTTATCATTACAATATTTCTCATGTCTACTAAATGGGGCATCTGGCCATCTACTATTTGTCAGTAGATAACTTCTTACTTCTGAGAAAAAAGCTAACTGAAATGCTTTCTAAGGTCACCAGTTTAAGTGTAATCTAAATTTTCTGAGTGGTTTATCTTACCAAAAATTTGAACAAATATTTTCTAGTCAATTAAGCAGTGTGCAATTGTATTTTATAAGTGTATTTTTAATTTGTTTTTCCAGTTTTTCTCTTCCACTTATTTTCCTTTAAAGGTATTTTAATTTAAATCATTTTATTTTTAATTAAATGTGGCATACACTATTATATTAGTTTTAGGTGTACACAAATTGTGATTATACATTATATAAATTACTAAGTGTATATCCCCATAAATCTTGCACCCATCTGACACAATACATAGTTATTAGACTATTATTCCCTATGCTGCATTTTTTATCCCTATGATTATTTTGCAACAAACAATTAGTACTTCACTTTTTAAAAAAAACCTTTATTGTTGAAAGTATTATATATGTCCCCATTTTTCCCCCCTTGACCTTTTCTAGCCCGCCCCAGTCATTCACCCCAGTCCTTCACCACCCTATTGTCTGTGTCCATAGGTTATGCATATATGCAAACAAGTTTTTTGGTTAATCTCTTCCCACCCACCCACAATTTGTGCTTTAAATCCCTTCATCTTTTTCACCCATCTCCCCAAACCCCAATCCATCTGGGAACCATCAAAGTGTTCTCTATATCTATGAGTCTCTTTCTGTTCTGCTTGTTTGTTTATTTTATATTTTAGATTCAATTGTTGATAGATATGGATTTATTGCCATTTTATTATTCATATTGTTTATCTTTTTATTTCTTTTTCTTCTTCTTAAAGAAGACCCTTTAACATTTCATGTAATACTAACATGAAGGTGAACTCCTTTAGCTTTTTTTTTGGTCTGGAAGCTCTTTATCTATTCTCTGATTCTAAATGGTAGCTTTGCTGGGTAGAGTAATCTTGGTTGTAGGTCCTTGCTTTTCATCACTTTGAATATTTCTTGCCAATCCCTTCTGGCCTGCAAAGTTTCTGTTGAGAAATCAGCTGACACTCTTACGGGAGCTTCCTCATAGGTAACTAACTGCTTTTCTTTTGCTGCTTTTAAGATTCTCACTTTGTCTTTAACCTTTTGCGTTGTAACATGATGTGTCTTTGGAACTCTCTGGGCTTCCTGGACTTGAATATCTACTTCTTCCACCAGGTTAGGAAATTTATTGTCATTATTTTTTAAAACAGTTTTTCAATCTCTTGCTCTCTCCCTTCTCCTTCCATCACCCCCATGATACAAATGTTAGTATGCTTGAAATTGTCTCAGAGACTCATTAATATATATATATATATATATATATATATATATATATATATATATATGTATTCTCTTTTGATTTGGTGTTTTTGCTTCCTTATATTACAGACCGCTGATCTGATTCTTGGCTTCATCTACTACTGTTGATTTCCTGTAAATTATTCTTCATTTCAGTTCATGTATCCTTCATTTCTGACTAGTTCTCTTTTATGGTTTCCATTTTCTTTTCTATGCTGTTGAAATTCTAAGTTCATTGAGCATTATTATGCCTAGTATTTTGAACTTTGCATCTAATAAATTGCTTGTCTCTATTTTGTTTAGCTGTTTTTCTGTAGTTTTGTTTTGTTCTTTCATTTGGGACATATCACATTGTCTCTTCATTTTGGCAGCCTCCCTGTTTATTCTATGCATTAGGTAGAGTTGCTATTTCTCCCAGGTTTGGTAGAGTGACCTTACGTAGTAGGGATTCTGTAGGGGTTAGTGGCAGTCTACCCAATAACCTGAGCTGTGCACTCCAGGTACACACTACTTTGTGGGCTGTGTAAACCCTCCTGTTGTAGTTGAGCCTTGACTGCTGTTGGCATGTCAATGGGAGGGCTTTATCCCCAGACTGATCAGCTGCAAGGACTGGCTGTGACCACCAACCACCATGGAGGATCATGCTACAGTGCAGAACTTACTTCAATAGGGCTCAGGTGCCTGCTTTGTCCACCCCTTGAGTATGTCTCTTGTGGGGGTGGTTGGGTGGTGTTTTGATATGGTCAGAAGCTATCCACCAGGTGTCCTGGCTCTTGAGCCTATGGGGAGGTGCAGCCCAAAATACGCCACTATCTGTGTTCTGCTCAGGGCCACCCTCCATGAGCTATGAAGTAATCTGCATATGGCTGCAACTGTGCTGGGCTGGAGGTGCCCAGGTGAAGACAAGCTGTGAACCAAGGTTGGCTGCTGCTAATGCCTGGGGCCACTTAACAAAAGGGATGAGGTACTCCAAGATGCTGCTTATTTGCAACTTGTAAACCTTTGAGGTATTTTAGGAAAGTTCAAAGTAGGAGTCAAGACAGGCAGTTTGTTTGGAAAAAGTCACTGGTAAAAGTTTGGGTGGGCCAGCAATTGGTTGGGGTTGGGTCTCCGGAAATCATCAAGGCAGGGTAAACAGTGAAGTCCCAGATATGGTGCCTGCCAGCAATATGGTGGGGTGGATGGCACAGGAGGTCTCAGGAAAAGAACAATAGCCTCTACCAGCACTTTTGTCTGGCAGAAATATACCTCACCCCAGCATTCACCCTGACGCCAGACAATTCAGTTCCATCCCCTTATGTCCCTGGTGCCTTTCAAACTGCTAGAGTACAGAGCAGGGGTGGGCAAACTTTTTGACTCGAGGGCCACAATGGGTTCTTAAACTGGACTCAGAAGAAGGAGCTGCGGCCGTGTTTCCCGACGTTGCCATGTTAACACTGCTGCTGGTGAAGGAGCGGAGGGGAGAGCAAGAGAACCCTCCACTCTTTCGGGCCCGTGGGCCTTAGTTTGCCCACGGCTGGTACAGAGGGAGAGAGTTTGAGTAAGTTCATGCACAGGCCCTTTAAGAGGAACTGCTTGGGACTCTAGCAGCCCTCTGATTCACTTAGCCACAATCCCCACTAGTTTTTACTGTCAGAAGTGATGGGAACTTCTCTGTCTGGCACTAGAACCCTGGTTTGGGAGACCTGGTATGTGGCTGACGCCTCTCAGCAGGCGTCCTCAAACTACAGCCCACGGGCCACATGCGGCCCGCCGAAAACATTTATCTGGCCCGCTGGGTGTTTTTGCAGCCGCTGCCTGTCCTGTTTAGCAGCCGACTCATCCCGGGCCCGCAGTGCACATGTGTGGAATGTCTGAGGGACAGTGAACTGGCCCCCTGTTTAAAAAGTTTGAGGACCTCTGCCTTAGAGGATACCTCTGTAGTGAGATAACCCTCCCGATTTTTATTCATACATCTTCCTTTCTCTATTTCTGAACAATCAGTCTGTGTTTAGAGGGCATTAGATGAACTTTCAAGGCATATATATATATATATTCATGCCTTTTCAAGGCATATATATATATATTCATATTCCACTACTTCTTACCTATGGATCCTTGACCAAATTAATGAACTTGAGAAGTGGTTTTCTTGTGTTAAAATGGTATCAATTGCATGCTCTGTATAGGATTCTTGTGAGAAGTGAATGACAGGCAGTATACAAAATGCCTCATAGTCCAGTGTCTTGTATATGTCTGGTTTTCAGAAAAATGCTTCTCCTTTATTCTTTTTCTCAATTCCCTCTGATGCTGGTTTGATTTTTCTGGTGCACACATACATGCGCACACACACACACACACACACACACACACACACAATACACAGATGCTAACACACAGAGTACAAAATGTTATTATGCACCAAATCTCAAAATAATTAACATACAAGTCTACCTCATGGGCTTAATTTACTTTCAAAAGCACACTTATGAACTTAAATAATTCTAGATGAAGTCAATAAAAATGTACTTAGATATCTAGTCCTAGGGGGGAAGGCAAACTTCTATTAAATACTCTAACACAGTAATGAGAGTGTTCAATGACTCAAAATAAATATTTCTGAATCTTAACACTGGTACCTTAAAAATTTGTATACCTATAGTATAATTCACTAAAAGGTATAATGTTTGCAACTATTGTTTAATAATAATCATCATCATATTGATTTATCCTATCAAAGTAATAAAATTAGATTATATAAATCAGTTCTTAGGATGAGATAGCAGACTATATTCATTGTTTACATTGCATATTAAGCATCATGTATATCTTATGACAGAATCAAAATTGATTAGGAATTTGAATAACCATAATTCAGTACATCCTATATAATAAAAGCCTAATATGCTAAGTGTCCAGTCTTCCAGTCATTGTTCAACCAATCAAAGCATAATATGCTAGTGATACGCTAAGGCCTCTCAACTGCTCACTATGACATGCACTGACCACCAAGGGGCAGATGCTCTGACTGATAGGTTAGCTTACTGCTGGGGTCCATCTGATCGGGACTGAGCGAGATGGGCTGGACATGCCTTGGAGCCCTCGCAAGTCCCTCTCCATCTGGCCAACCTCCTGTGTTGCTCCCGGGCCCCAATTGTGCACCAGTAGGGTTTATCAGCCTGACCTGCACCCTCTCACAATTTTGGACTCTTCAGGGGGTGTCGAAGAGCCAGTTTTACCCTGATCACGCAGGCCAGGCCAAGGGACCCCAGTGGTGCATGAATTCGTGCACCAGGCCTCTAGTCCTATATAATAAAAGGGTAATATGCAAATTGACCCTAAATGTGGAAGGAACGGTCACTATGAGACACACTGACCACCAGGGGGCAGACACTCAATGCAAGAGCTGCCCCCTATTGGTCAGTGCACTCTCACAGGGGGAGCTCTGCTCAGCCACAAGCCACGCTGACAGCTGAGAGCACAGCAGTGGTGGTGGGAGCCTATCCCGTCTCCTCCGCAGGGCTAAGGATGTCCAACTGAGGCTTAGGGCATCCCCCGAGGGCTTCTGGGCTGCCAGAGGGATGTCTGACTGACAGCTTAGGTCCGATCCCCCAGGGAGCGAGCTTAAGCTGGCAAGTGGACATCACCTGAGGGGTCCTGGACTGTGAGAGGGTGCAGGCTGGGCTGAGGGACCCTCCCTGCCTCGAATGCATGAATTTTCATGCATGAGGCCTCTAGTATTTATATAATGTATATCAAGTCAGAGTTACTTACTTTAATGTCCTTCACTTGGCTTAAATATTCTTATCATATCTGAAATAGTAGCATCAATATATTCTAATTTAAATATTTAAATATCCTAAAACTTATTCCAAAAACTGGAAACTTTCTATAATTGAAGAATAGTTTTGCTGGCATATTTTTATTTTGCAAAGAAGTAATACACAAAAATGCACATTGTGTCAAAGTTTGAAGGTCTCTAACCTCTGAATCAAGCACACACAAACTTCCTTGACAAATGTGAAAGTTTTTAATTTCTTAGAATATCTTTTCAAATTCTAAACATTTTTTTTTCTATTCTCTTTGTTTTTCTTAAAGAGAAAAATCTGAATATTTGCTCAATTTTTCAATTAGGGTGTCAAAAATCTCAGAAAAGTTCACTAATACCTTTGGGTCTATAAGAAATTCCTTTTAACCAGAGTATGAGCCACTTAGATCTATAATATAAAGAACTGTACTATCTCTATTTGTAACCAAAAATTAGAAAACCATGTATGCATTTAAATTTACCTATGAGACAGAAATTAATTTACATGATGAATACCCAAAAAGTGAGAGAGGGGGTAAAAGAGAGAAATAGAGAGGGGGATATAGGGAAGGAGGGAGGAGAAACATAAGTGAGTGTAAGAAAGAGAGAGAGAAAGAAAGGAAGAAATGAAGAGAAAGGAAGGAAGGAAGGAAGGAAGGAAGGAAGGAAGGAAGGAAGGAAGGAAGGAAGGAAGGAAGGAAGGAAGGAAGGAAAGGAAGGAGGAAGGAAGGAAGGAAGGAAGGAAGGAAGGAAGGAAGGAAGGAAGGAAGGAAGGAAGGGAGGGAGGAGGGAATGAAGGAAGGAAATCATGTTTTTGATTCTTACTAGGGAGGGACATCTCACAAACTTATAAGCAGATATGGTTACATTAAAGCAATTCCAATGCTCTAATAGAAGGTTATGTATTTGCAGTGGAAAGTTACTTGAATTTCACACTATAGAGCTGTTAGTGGTAGGTAATTATACAACTGTATTTCCAATGATGGAGTCTCATTGCTGTGCTTGTTCCCTTCCCAGTGGAAAATATCTTGTGAAGCAAAGAGTGGCTAAGGGATTCAAGAGGAGAAAAACACATACCATAAAATATAATTAAAAATTGTGGAGGCTGCATATGACAAGAATAACCATAAAAAACAGATACAAACCAGCTGGCTGTTAACAACTTCTGAGTTATAAAAATCTTAAACCTGCTGTAAAGCACTCAATTCGATTTACATAACCACAGAGCTGACATTCCTTTTAGGCTCCTCTGCTGGGGATTATTTTGACATGTTTTAAAGCAACATAAAAAGCAACTGTGAAAGGAAGATATGTATCATTTTACATAGGAATTCATTCCAGCCTTAAGACTGGACTTTCATACTTTAATCTGAACCTCTTTCCTTGAACTGGAAAATATCTCTAATGGACACTGCCTATCTGATTTTACAACATTATTCTTTAGATGCTCATATTTCTAATGACATTGATGCTTTCTCTGTGTGTGCTGTGTATTTGAGTCAATGGCCTTACACAATTTCAGCTCTGTGGTACCCAGACAGGAACCAATATCCATGGTCTATAAGAAGGGAATAATATTTTGGTCAACCATGACTGAAACAACTATAATTTCTTAGAAACCTAATGATGCAGACAGCATTCTACAAAACTAACATAGCTTGCTGTAGGGAATTAAAAATAAACAAAATAAAATAAAATCAATCGTACATTGAGTGAAGTTTTGATGTATAAGTGCTGGCAGCTGAAATTGCCCAGAGCACAAATTGAGTCTTGCTGTTTGATAATTTGCTTGCACTATGTTGCTACATGCAGGGCATTTTATGCCTGACTTATATTTAGTCCAGTCACCTGCTTAATGTTAGAAGGTTATAATTATATACAAGGGTTTGCCCATGTAGTATGTCAATATTTAAGAGCGAACATAAAATATGTATATTCATTTGAGTTTAGCCATTAGAAATACTTTTATAATAATCTGACCTACAATTTAAGAAATCACAAAACCATTCTATTTTCACTAGGAATAAGGTAAGCAAATGTATTAGGGTCTTGTAACAATAATGGCCCCTTAAATGAACAAAGTAGAGTTATGAATTCAAATTCTCACTATAAGTTTTTCCTAATTGTTTGCTACAAAGTACAACAGTAAATAGAACTTAATCACTGAAAAATGTCTTTGTAAGTATTAAAGTCAATTTCCTAAGATCTTTTAAATTCAATTTGTTAGGTAAAATAAAATGTTTTTATTCTTTTGTTGACTGGATTTGCCAAAGGGTAAATTTATGTATCAGGAAAGAAGAATGAGCATTATTTAAACAGTGCCCTGGAATGCTACAGCCATTTCTGCACAATAGAATGATTAATTAAATATTACTCAAATAGATAACCACGTATAAAAGTACCCAAATTAATACATCTAAGTATGATTTAATCAAATGCATTTCAGATTTTAAAGAACTCACTCAGCAATTATATTGTTTCCATATAATAATGAAAAGGAATATAAACTTGTGCAACTTGCTTGATTATATGTTTCCAAAATAAAATGAAAAGTTTTAGATAAAATGACTCCTTGAAATTAAGTTCATTTTTATTCTGCCAAGAAAATTTTAAATTGATAGAATCTTAGAACTAATAAAAATAATAATACTTATAAGACTATTCTAAATGTAAAAAAATTCCTCTACAACACACCTTAGAGAGACTAGGCAAGACATTCATAATGATATATCAAAGGCAAGGAGTTCAAATATTTGGACCTTCCCTTTTCTAATCTAAGCATTTTTCTTTCATGACTGATACTCATTTTCCCAGTCCTACTTTCTAGAGCAATGGAGAATTGACCCACATCCTTTGTTAAATACCCAAAGACAATGATCATGCCATTCCTCTGTAGCCCCATTTTTTGTCTAAATAACTTCATTTCCTTTAACCAATCTTAATAAAATAACTTCCAGTTTCAATTACACATTTTGAACAAATTGTTTTCTACCATGATCTTTTAAAACATAATAACCATAAAAGGACACAACACTGTTGCGATGGTCTAAGCAAGCAAGGCTGCTGCCAAAACAGTGTAATGTGCAGAGCTCATTAATGCTCACGTAACTTGTCAAATTTAAAGTGGACTTAAGTGAATCACCATGTTTACACCAGTACACTGAGACTTTATTCCCAGATGCAAAAGTCATACTTAGGTTAAAAATACCAAATATTGTTGTTGAAAATGTCCAGGGTGAAATGGATTGGTGAATGCTTCCAAAATATCATGATCAAAAACAATAACCCTAAGTGGATCCAAGGCTGCAGAGAAGCATGCAAGGCTATTGCGGCGTGAATTAGAAGGCAGGTTTGGTAGTCAAGTTAACAAATTTGAGCAAGAAAAATCAGTGCCAAAATTTACTCATCTGTAAAATGGAAACCATCATAACTACCCAAAGACATATTATAGGGATTAAATGAATTAATATATGTAAAAGAACTTAGTAACTGAAATATAATAAATCCCTATAGATGGTAACAATAACTAATACTCTAATGATCTGAAAATTATATGTTCATTAATCAGCTAATGATCACCTTAAATCTTCAGTAACAACACAGTCTGTGACCTATGTAAATCCCTATCTTTATATTATATTAAAAAAAAAGTGTTCTCAACTTTATTTTTCATGTACTTGTGTTGTACAAATACAATTTGAGTCAAATCATACACATTTAAGCCAATATTAAATGTCACTTTCCAAAACGGTGACAATGGCTATCCCTTTAATCCCTAGTCTTCTCTTTCTCTTTAAAAACCTACTGTGTTTTGTTTAGCTCTCTTGGTAATTACCACTTTGTATCTTCAATTATAGTTTCCTGAGTGACAATGACATTCATTTTTATAACCTCTAAAAGTCAAAATAAATATTTGCTGAATACATTAATGATTATTTCTAAAGTGTATATTCCACAAATGGCTTTTCATCTATAATAATAAAAGCTTAATATGCTAATTAGACTGGACATCCTTCCAGACTATCTTCTGGATGAAGCCGGGGCTGTGAGGGAAGCCTGATTCCTGGGTGCCAGAGGGAATCCGGTGCCAGCAGCCGAGGGGAAGGAAGGCCTACTCTTACATGAATTTCGTGAATCAGGCCTCTAGTATAGTTATGAATGTGTTTCAAGATAAATATAACAGATATTCATTTCAGATTAACTGCAAGTATTTAATTACTATATGTCCCTTACTTATTTAGAAATGAGGGATGTGTGTGAGTACAAGTGTATGTGGGAGTAACTTCTCCATCTAAGAAAAGTATTAGAAGTAGATGGAGGAATTAAAATCACAAAGGGCAGAGCCACTAATTCAAGAATATCAATCAGTTATCTTTTGTTTCTTAAGCCTCTGCTTAGCACAAGGTTTCATAAACATCAACATTTAAACTGCTTGAAATAAAGCTCAAAAAGAAGAGGAGAGGAAAGAGGAGGAGGGGGGAAAAACAAACAAACAAGTTTGAGGAATAGATAATTCAGGTTTGGGGAGCAGAACTTGGGTTCATATGAAAAGCATGAACAGATCTTTAATGCAACAGTCAAATGTCTTCTAATCAAAAGTTATTGGAGAAGGAAATCAAGGGTTGACAATTAAATAATTAAACATTAACTATTTTATCACTGAAATAGAGAAAAATTCAGGCTCAGACATTAAAGGGAATTGCCAATGTCATACATAATAAGTTGTTTAATCAAGGATCCCCTTAAGAGCCTAGTTTTATAGATTCCAAACTATTAGATTCTTTAACTTTTTCTAGGCCTTTACAGTGAATTCAGACAAGAAATAAAGATTCCAGAGACTCTAGTTGTTAATTTTTTAAAACCAACTTATCATTAATTTCCTAATACTTGATGTAATTTGCATTACCATCTCAATATAGCTTTTCAGATTTCCTAAAAGTGCAATACATAAAGTTCATTAATATCTACATAATTTTTCAACTCTAAAAGGGATTTAAGCAATAGTACCTTGAGGTTTGATTCCCAGAAGTAAAATCTTAGTTAGGTTGCAAATACCAAATGCTATTGTTAAAAGTCTCCTGTGTGAAATAGATTGGTGAATACACGTCAAAAAAATCATGATCAAACCTGGCACTTTTGTTGACAGACTTTGTAGTGAGGTCGAAGGTGTAATTAGGCCAGAAAATTACTTTCTCACTACTAGAATTGTTCTCTTCAGGTCTTGAGTTATCAGTCCAGAAAATTTCATTAAACACTAAATTCATTTTAAGACAACTGTCAAAATTAAGCAGAGGTGAGTCAAGTCAAGGTCCTAATATTCAAATCTTTCATTTGGATTTTGAGATTCATTGTAAAATAAAAAATGCTATATGTTAATTCTTCTATCAAGACTAAACTTTTTGTGAATTTCAGAAACAATCCCCCCCACCTTTGGAAAACAGGATAAAGAAGAATAATAAAATAAATGTAGAATTTGAAAGTTCAATAGCCATAAATTATTGAAATAATTTCTATACCCTGTTCATTAAGAGTTTAATGTGAAAATAGTGAATAAAAAACAAGTCTACACTCACAATTATTATAAATACGAAGCAAAGGGGACAAAAAAAAATCTTAAATCTATGTTCTGAAGATTGAGATGAAATTTGGAGTCATATTAATGATGGAACTGTGAATTAACCATATTTGTTATAAAATTCTAGATACATTTTTCATATAGAATAGGAATAAATACTTACTATAAAGACTATAGGTCAAGGTATTTTGAATAATATTTTGTGAAGAAAAACTAAAGAGAAAAGCAATAGTACACTCAAATCTTTACATGGCTAAGGTCTCGCTTTAAATAGATCTGATTCATACCGATAAAAGAAACATGGACATATAAGGATAGTCCATGTCACATGTGCTTAATTATAATTATGAAATTTAGGACATTAATGCCTAGGAACCCTAGAAGCAATAGATTTTCTTGAATTCAGGACAAGAACAATAGTGATCTAGGCAAAATTAACTAGATTGACAGTTGACACATTCAAGGGTAAATTAATAATACTGTTAAGAATATGGGATAGTGCATAAATGGGTTATGATACAGACTATTTTTATGACCAATTTAAAGAATAGCAAAAGAGACTATCTGCTTGTTTCATTAAAATAACAATATTAGTATTTGGGTAAAATGCATGTTTCTAAAATGTTTACCTTCTACAGGTCCTCTCTTATTGACACATATAGTATTTTATTATAGATGATTGATGCGAAGCTCATGGTAACTTTAAAAATTCTTAGAATATTATTATTTCATGATATCTATACTGAGAAAGCAATTGACATTATAAATAAAAAAGACAACGCATATGGATAGGTCATATGATAATGGTATCCTTAAATGTAATTTATTCAATAAAAGGTTATGTATGGTGAGAAGAATGTCATGCTCAAATAATTTTAAAATATTGCTATCCTATATAATAAAAGCTTAATATACTAAGTTCCCTGTTGTCCATTCAACCAATCAAAGCCTAATATGCTAATGATATGCTAAGGCCTCTCAACCACTAGCTAAGACATGCACTGACCACCAGGGGGCAGATGCTCTGACCAGTAGGTTAGCTTGCTGCTGGGGTCCAGCCCATTGGGACTGAGCGTGACCAGCTAGACGTGACCTGGACCTCTCCTGCGGTCCCTCCCCAGCTAGCCAACCTCCTGCATCCCTACCCAGCTCCGATTGTGCACTTGTAGAGTCCCTCGGCCTGGCCTGCACCCTCTCACAATCTGGTACCCCTCAGGGGATGTCAGAGAGCTAGTTTCAGCCCAATCCCACAGGGCCGGCCGAAGGACCCCACTCGTGCATGAATTCGTGTACCAGGCCTCTAGTATTATACTATTAAGAGATTAATTTTCTTTAAATTTAGATATACTTGCATTTATATTAATTTGAATCAACATGGTTCCATATTATTCTTCTTAAATGTTTTCTCCTAATATAATCCCCTAAAAGGATTTCATTAACTAATAAAACAATAGATTTTACAAAGGGCATTTATTGCTTTAATACATTGATGAAAGTATCCAAAATAGACAAGATTTTGAAAACCTTCACCATGCTACATTTTCATATTTAGAAAGTAGTTTTTAACTAAACGTTTTTTAAAACATATTTTTATTGATTTCAGAGAGAGGAAGGGAGAGAAAGATAGAAACACCAATGATGAGAGAGATAGGCTGCCTCCTAGATGCCCCCACCTGGGATCAAGTCCACAACCTGGGCACGTGGTGTTACTGGGAATTAAACCATAACCTCCTGGTTCATAGCTTGATGCTCAGCCATTGAGCCACAACAGCTGGGCTCAACTAGATGTTTTAATAGGAGAAAGAAGAGCTCAAAAATTGACTTCTGGGAATAATGCATTATAAGATAGATTAAAAAATTTATTGATTTTAATACTGAATATTGTACATGTTTAAAGAGAATTTTGATGATATAGCATCACATTTGTAAGTCTAACCCAAATAGCAACTTATAGTTGCATAGATCTTTGGAATAGACAAAGAGTCCTATATCCCCTTTAATTCTTAAAAACTTAACACTGATTCTTTAAGTCATATTCTTACATCCCAGAAATCGGATTCAATACCTAGGAATATGTATTTAAAATAGTATCTCTACATAATACTGCATTTCTTAAATACAAAACTAATATGAGCTAATGTGTTTGATAGAATGATAGCCCATTAAAGGAGTTGATGTAAGAGGCATTGCAGTGAGTTAAATTTGTATCACAAATTTCTATATATCAGGATGATCAAAAAGTACTCATTGACATGAGAAGAGGTTTCTATCAGGAGAAAATTACTTTGTTTGAGCTAACTTTAAGATACAAAAGCAATTATTTTAAAAAATTGAGGCCCAGCCAGCGTGGCTCAGTGGTTGGGTGTCGACCTATGAACCAGGAGGTCACAGTTTGATTCTTGGTCGGGGCACATGCCAGGGTTGCTGGCTTGATCCCCAGTGTGGGGTGTGCAGGAGGCAGCCGATCAGCAATTCTCTCTCATTATTGATGCTTCTATCTATCTCTCTCCCTCTCCCTTCTTTTCTGAAATCAATAAAATTATTTTTTTTAAATAAATTTAGAAAAAATTGAGGATATGTTTATAATCTGATGCCATAATCATAGGAAAGGAACCATCATTCCCAGAATTCATAGATTCAAACAGGGAGATAAACAACTGGTTTCTATTTTGAACAAGGCATAAGTCCTGTTTTGAATATCATCATAATAAAACTAAATATCAGATGACATTCTGTTATATAAGACTTTGAAAGCATTTTGTGATACATTAGCTCATTTGTTCTTCACAGAGTCCTATCAAGTAGGAGATAAGGCAGATCTTATAATGTTTGGTTTATAGATGATAAAGTAAGTATTTCAGAAGGCAGCTTAATGTAGGAAAATAACCAGTAAATTGGAGTCAGAAAGCTTGAATTGAAAACTGACTCTAGCACACAATAGTGAAACTTGGGACAAGTCCCTTAACATTTTTTCTCTTTGCTAAAGTGGGGTTTTAGGTGCCAGTATCTACTTGTGATGATTGAACAAGTGAGACCAGATGGTATTAGTCAAGGTCACATTGCTAGCAAGTGATAAGGAAAAGAATGAAAGCCAGACTTTCCAGTTCAACTTAAGAGCCATACGAATACCATGCTGTTTCAAAAACACATGTCCTTTAAAAAGAAAATCATAACCACCTCATTGTATTCTAAAATCAGCAAAGATAAAACAATCAAAGCCCTGGTGGCTTTTCTAGGAATTGGCCTTTTCTAGGAATTGGAATTATGGTAACTTTAATTAAAATGTGAAATGGCAGAAAAGATGAACTTGAAAGAGTTTAGTCTACTGTTTATATCCTAAGCCATATATCAACAAGTGAATATGATAAAAAGCTTTCACATTAATTATACTGACTACTTTATTAATGAAGTCCAAGAGTGTTTATGTAATCTGATTCAATTTATTGAATTAGGTTACAGTTTTATCATTTTGAAATCCAACTTTATTGTTTACTTCACAGTATACTTTAATTCATATTGAACAATTAAATGGCATAGCATAATCATTTGAAAGGCATCTCCATCTTTAAGGTCTATGACAATTTGTAGTGTGCATTTTTCTGAAAACAATATATAGTTTGAACATATAATAGTCTCATATGTCATAACCATAAAGCTTATTTTTCCCACAAACAAAAATTCATAAAAGGAAATTATTGCCAGTAAGTCCTGAAAAGTAAACATGTAATAACCAAACTTTAGTGTTAACTACCTCTATCAGGAATATCTATGGAGTACATTTATATGAATTTGAACAACTTGCCGAACTAATATTTCCTAAACATAAGCTATACATTTAAAAAGTTATCACTTTATTCTTAAATAGAATGGAGTTGATATGAGCATGGAAAATTAGCAATAACAATCAATAACAATTGGATCATCCCATTTTGTTATAATAATAATAATAATAATAATAATAATACTTTATCTTTGTCTAGTTTCATCATTTGCAGAATGCTGGTATAAATTGTGTCACTTGACATTTAGCTCAATTCAGCAAGAAAAGTCATTTTGATATAATAAAAATATTCTTTTTTACAGGTGTGAAATAAAGAATCAAAACATTTGACTGGCTTAATTAATACACAGTTAAAAAGTGGTGTGACTGGAAGGTTCCTATGTTTTCAAGAATTTATTCCTCACTTGGAGACTTTATTTTTTTAAATTGGAAAGTCAATTCAAAGTAATTTATGGTAAAGTTCAAGATCTTTTATTTAAATCACTTAAAGAGTCCACATCTTTCTTCTATCATTTATGATAATCTTTACTGGTTAATATTATATTATTTTTTCAACTCCAGCTCCAAATCCTACAACTATAAGCATTAATTTATATTATTGTCAATTATTGCCATTTCTTTTTATTAAATTTACAGCTATGCACCACTTCATGGAATAGTTGTGAAAGGACAAAGGAAAAAGTAGGATTTAAATGTTTATTTCAATTGAAACAAAAGTATTTGTTAGCTTACCATAGTCATAGTTGTATCCATGAATTAACTATTCCATTGATAAAAACCAGTCTAATGAACAGTACGGCAACTTACAAATCTGAAACATTTTACCTCAGAAGTAATTTAAAAAAAAAAAACTATCTTAAAAACTATGAAATAATATTAGGATATAAAGCTCTGAAGGATGGACACCATTTAACTAGAAATGCATATCAAGTTTGGAAGAATAATTCAAAGTAAAATAAAATAGACTCTATAAAATTATATAATTAGAAAGGAACACGATGGTCTTATTCAATCTACCTCCTCCAATGCAAATTACCTTTAAATATCCCTAACAACAGTGGTTGTTAAGAGAGAAAATGGATAGCTGATGGTCAAGGAGGAAAACAACGTTTGTAAAAACTATTCCTCTTTTTTGCCATGAACAATATGAGTCATAAAAATTAATTAAATATAAAAACCTTGGCTAACAACTTCTCATCCCACTTTTTTTTTAACACTTCTGTCTAAGGAAAAGTCTTGAGTTATGCATTCCATGCTTAGGGAGTTCTCCATGTAGCAAGGCTCTTCCTTATGGAAGCAAATGCAGCGCTCTCTGTAATGATTGTCCATCAGTTAGGTTTCTGTAGGCAAATGAGCAATATATGAATCTACTCTATCATCCTCTTTCTGACCCTCTACACACCTTCTTAAGACTAAGCATCACCAGTATTTCCAAATTCCTGTTACGCTAGTCTATTCTCTTAATGCTCACCAGTTAGTCAATATTCTACTAAAAATCATGGTGCCATGACTACCCATAGTATTCCAGCTGTTATTTGAAGTGCAGAGTAATATAGTATTGTTTTTTCCCTTTATCTGGATTTTATATTCCCATCCACTAAGTTTAGGCGTAAATAAGCACTTTCAGAAGTTTTAGTATAATGTTGGTTTACATGATTACATAACCTAATAAAATCCTTTGCATGAAAAGGATTTGGAAAACATGCAGAATGTTTTCAAATCAGGTCTTATGATCGCTCAGGCTAGAGCAATGAAAGTTTTAGGACACTGAATGCAAAGTTGTTTTATCTTTCTGACATTTGCCAACTTCTCTTGAAATGTTTGGTCCTGTCAACACTTTCAATTAGCAATTCCACTTCTTTATAAAGAGGCAAGAGGAGATGTAAAATGTATCCCCAAAACGCATGGAGAAAAAGTTAAAAAGTTTGGGCATGGCATAGTTAAAACCTTAACAACAAACCTGAATCCCATCAGTAAGAGAAGGTGTTAAGACTTTGAAGTAAATCTCAGAGGGGAAATCCGCAGGAGACAGCAAAAGAGACAAGCAAATTATCATGTTTAACTTGTTTTGAATGACTCTTGTCCTACAACACCATTAAGAATATTCAACATGTATCTACAGCCAAGTTGGTTGTTTTTCCTGAATGAAAAATACACTCTATTTGTATTTCTTGCTTACGGAGAAAAACAGGATAGAAATAGCAGCTCCTACTGGTCGATAAATTGCAGTCAGTGATAAAAGACAACATTTGACATACTGTACATCTAAGGGATTAAAACACTGAGAATCTCACAAATAAATAGGTAATCCACAAAACCCCAGTTCATCCACACACCACCCACTATTTTAATCATGAGTTGATTCTTAATATCGGATTTGCTTTTCTTAATGTAAATAAACTTCTCAACTGTCAAAGGAGGCATCATATTACTAAAAAAGAAGCAAATAATACCCAGCAATTAGTCAATTAAGGATATTAGCAACTTCATTGCTACAAATCTATTGAGAGAGACCTGTAAGTAGATTATAACTCTTACTATGGCCCATATGAGACTGCAGAACTCAATAGAAACTTGGAGAGGGAAACAAATTAGAGAAGAAAGGACTGTAATTTTCCTCTAAATTAAGTAGAGGAGAGGCTGGTCCAGAAATCTAGTAATACATGACTATATAATTAAATCTAAAAATAACAGATATTTGCTCTAAGAGCTTAGAAAAAAAAGATTTTTATGAATTTCTACAGTAGTAAGAGACCCAAGCCATACTGTGACGTATTGAAATGCTTGATGATAATGTGTATTATACATTTACTAAAATAAGTATATTTATTATCTAGCTCCCCATATCAAAGATATATTTACATTCAGTTAAATTATGTTGTATTTTATTCATAAAAGCACTAAATTAGTTATATATCAAGATACTTTGGGTTCAGTGAGGAGTCCAATCCTTAAAGAAGTACATGGCATGGTGAATGATATAGTGTTATGAAAGAATTTTGAAGACTAATATGTTCTCCTTTGCCATTTTATTCCTGTAAATATTGCTTCTCTACAGCATCAATTTAGGGATATAAATTTCATCAATTGTTGATGATAAATGTAGTCACCATAACCTATAAAAAAAATAATGCCCTCCATTTACTTAGTGCACCTTTTTAGTCTCTAAACTCAAAAGCTTTCATATGGAGCCTAACCATGCGTAGGGGGATACTGCACACTGCATTATAACACCAAAGTTTACATTTGTATCTCCGAAGCTTAATTCCTCTCAGAAATTCATTACTAAAGATATATTAGCCATATTCATATAACAAATATTTCTCTTGAATATCTGCTCTGTAGCAAGCAATATTCTACGCACTGGGATACCAAGGTGAACGAAAATGTTCAAAATTCCCCAAGGCTGTTTGTATGCATGTCTACCACACCATGCTTGGGTCACTCACAATACTTTGATCAGGCACATGTTGGATGTGGGAGGCTGATAATGACCTTCAAAGTTATGTCCACATCTTATAGAAACTGTGAATGCTACCCTCAAAATGCCTAGTGATTAAACTTCACAAATGTTTCTAATATATAAATATGTGAAAATGCATACATACAAATACTACATAAATATCACTGGTCTAAATAGTTTATATCATATTTGCTTTTTGAGTAAGGCATTTCAGGAGATTGTTATCTGTAATCTACACTAATAATAGGGCAATATGCAAATTGCCCAGGACACCATCACAGTAACAACTGAACAGCAGGCTGTGTGGGGCGACCAGGCCGGCAGGGGGGTTAATGAGGGATGACCAAACGACTGAACAGCAGGCTGCATGGGGCGACCAGGCCGGCAACCAGGCCAACGGAGGGGGGGGGCAGTTAGGGGCAACCAGGCCGGCGGGGGGGAGGGGGGGGATTAGGGGCAACCAGGCCAGCAGGGGGGAGGCAGTAAGGGGCGACCAGACCCATAGGGAGGCAGTTAGGGGTGATCAGGCCAGCAGGCAGAGGTGGTTAGGGGTGATCAGGCAGGCAGGTGAGCACTTAGGAGCCAGCGGTCTTGGATTGTGAGAGGGATCCGGATTGGAGAGGGTGCAGGCTGGGCTGAGGGGACAACGCCCGCCCCCCCCCTCCCCCCCGCGTGTGAACAAATTTTGTGCACCAGGCCTCTAGTTTATTAATGAAGATGATTGATTCATTTATTTGTGTATTTTCATGTTATCATTACTTGTGAGTCTCCTCAGGGAATATAACACTTTGTTATAAAAAAAAAAATTCTCAACATACAAGGCACATTTCCATACTATGAATTTTCCCCTCAGAAGTTGAAATCTTTAATGGATTTAAAATATTACAAATGTTGATAATACAAAAAGAGTTAGTGTGGATGTTGTTGTTAGTTATTAACATTTAGTATCAAAAATAAAGGATATAAACTTTAAAAATAGGTTTTTGAATTACAAATCCACATGAAAACACTTTGCTACAATCTTTTTCTAAAGAGAATAATGCTTCAATGGGATTAACTATTGGTTAATATTGCCTTGGCCTCGTATTGTTCCAAAAAGATAAAACTGCATTTATAATTTCTTAAATTTTAAATATAATGCCTATGTGCATTCAATTACTTTATTTATCCTGAACACATATTGGTTATGTGCCTACAAGGTCACTGTGAAAGAATAGACAAGCCTAAGAAACAAAACTATAAATTATTCATTTATTTAATTTGAGTGCAATTGAAAATATTTAGGTATTAGATAACTTTTCTTTTGATGTAAAATGCAAATATCTGGGACTCATTGAGTTATCTTTTAGTATTTATATAAAATTGTATTTCAAAACTAGTTTTCGTTCTGCCTAAAGATAAAATCAGAATTTGGCCAAATTGCTCTCCTGGAACAAGAGAGGAGTATTTAGAATTCTTAAGTAACCCTTTTCTTAACTGGAAAATATACATAATTCCAGTTATTGGAACTCTGTTGCTAAGATGAATTTTTTCCAAACTGGTATTTATTATAATAAATGATTTATGATATGTGTTCAGTTCAAATCAATGTAGGGAGCACTACAGGAGGTATTGCATTGTGAAGCTCTACAAAGAGCCTTCTTTCTTTCATTGACTTCCACTGCTGGTTGCTATGGCATCTGATGAAGACCATAAATTTTGGAAATTATCACCATCTGCCCACACCCCCTTCTAAGGTTACACACAAGTCTACTTAAGTAACCAAAATAACAAACAAATAAAAACTCCATAAGCAATCTCAAAGGTGTGGGTTTGTATTGGTTTGTATTTTTTTTAACTTATATATTCCTACTCAAACTAAAGCTCAAAATGGGAACATATCTCAAATAACTTACAAGGAGATGAAGGTAATGTGATCTGGAACACTGTGTTAGATGACTCAAAAAGTGATTTTAATGTGTTGAAGAAGCATATTGAAAGTTTAAACAAAAATCAATGCATTTTATGAAGTGTAAGAGGGAAAAATAAATAAACAAGTGGATAAGTAAATAAAATATACTGAAATACATAATGTTAGAGCTGAGAAGACTTTTAAAAATATAAAAATAGTCATATTTTTTCTGAAATAAACAGAGGCCTCCAGGAAAATATATTATTTAAGTCCAATGTTTAATTGTTGAAAAGAAAAAATGAGAAAATTATTAGGTTGATAGATTTTTATAAATTTGTAAATATTACTGAATTTTCTTTTTTATATATTTTTATTGATTTTAGAGCGGAAGGGAGAGGAGGAGAGAGATAGAAACATCAATGGTGAGAGAGAATCATTAATCGGCTGCCTCCTGCAAGCCCCCAACAGGGGATTGGGCCCACAACCTGGGCATGTGCCCTTGACCAGAATCGAACCCAGGACCCTTCAGTCCGCAGGCCAACACTCTATACACTGAGCCAAACCAGCTAGGGAAATATTAATGAATTTTCTATCTCACAGGACCAATTCTGGAAAATTTGAAAGCAAATTTGCAATTATGCTTTTCAAATGGTAATACTAGGAGTATAAAAGTACAAGTCAATGTTCATAGGTAGACTACAATTTAAATCTTAGAGAGGATGTGATATTTGGGGGGCGGAGTTTATTTTCTTCTTCTTTTTTTTTTAGATTTACATCTTTATTTATTTGTCTTACTAGTATTAGAAACATGATTTCCAAGTCTTTCAAAGATATTGATACAATAAATATACTATTGAAAACAAATTTTTAACATTATAAACTCACAAGTCAAAAACATAGTAGAAATGTCATCAAACTAGTTTGGCCTGGCTGGTGTGGCTCAGTGGTTGAGCGTCGACCTATGAACAAGGAGGTCGCAGTTTGATTCCCAGTCAGGGTACATGCCAGGGTTGTGGGATAGTTCTCCAGTGTGGGGCGTGCAGGAGGCAACCAATCAATGATTCTCTCTCACCACTGATGTTTCTATCTCTTTCTCCCTCTCCCTTCATCTCTTAAATCAATAAAAATATATAGTTTTAAAAAACTAGTTTGCATAATGTCAACAATATCAATATATAACTTTTCTTTGAGTTTAACAAAAATAAATAAAATACTTCACCCATCTTAGAAAGAAAAAAAATACATCTTTTTTTTTCTAAGAATGTAACAAATATAGGAAAAGAATGTAGCAAATATAAATAAAGTCTGGGACATAAAAGTCTATATGTTCATGTTGAATCATATTTCACCAATATTCTAAGTTCTTCCTAGAAGAAACATGTTGCACTCTTTTGAGAACTATAAGATTTCTTTAACATTAGATTTCAGGTCAATATTTTAAGATGGTAAATAACTCAAGGATGGAGCTATCCTATATTCCCTAAAATCTAAACTTCTCCAGCTACAAAAATGATATGTAAAAAGAGCAATCATATTGAATATATTAAGATAACATCATTTATGTGCAAGAAGCAAACTTTTGGCCATTTCAAAGCTTTGGACCAATCTCTAAAAGTTGAAAGTAAGTGAAATAGGCAATAATGAACACACACTCCTTGTCTTAAAGCCAGTCACTGAGCTCTACATAGCGCTAAACTTTCCAAGACCACTTTTCAATTCAGTTTACTCTCCTGATGAGCCTCTATTTCCTCTTCCTTCTATTGAACATGACTGTATGAGGTCTTTTTCAATATAATGCTTAATAAGCTTAAAAGAATTTCTGGTTTCTGGGTTCACAAGATACTACAAAGAACAAAAGTAAAAAAGTAAATTAAAAAAAAAATGTCTGAGAACAGCACAAGAGAAATAAATGAAATGATCCTAATACAAAAATAAATGCACATAAAGATAAGGCCAGTTTAATTATCTTTGGTGTCTCTGTTCATCAAGCCAGGAAGAAACCTATCAAAAATAACTTAATATTATATTTTGAGTTTTGGCATATGATCACCAGTTATTCACAAACTCCATGTACTGCAAAGTCACTTGATGGTGTTAAATATGTGAGGTGTTGCTATCCACATAATATGATGACATCATCTTATTTCATCATGTTTTTGGTAATAAACTATTTACTGTCTTCAACTTGAAAGTTTAAATGTTCACTGACAATTTGGAACCAGATCTTTCCTTTTAATCCTATATAATAAAAGGGAAATATGCAAATTGACCCTAATGGTGGAAGGACCAGAAATAACAGGTTGATATGATGCACACTGACTCCCAAGGGGCAGATGCTCAATGCAGGAGCTGCCCCCCGGCAGTCAGTGCACTCCCAAAAGGGGGAGCACCACTCAGCCAGAAGCTGGCTCATGGCTGGCTAGGGCAGCAGCGGTGGTGGAAGCCTCTAGCCCTAAGATGTCGGATATCCCCCGAGGGCTCCTGGGCTGCCAGAGGGATGTCTGACTGCCAGCTTAGGCCCGATCCCCCGGGGAGCTGAGGGACCCCTCTTCCCCTGAGTGCACAAATTTTCATGCACCAGGCCTCTAGTGTGAATATAATCTAGAATACTTTTCACTCATCAGGTAACCGCATTTACTAATATGTGACAGTCAACACAAACTTATCAAACATAGAATAATGATTATTAAAAGTGATTACTTTTTAAAATCTCCAAAACATATAGTTTATTATGAAATTTATTGTCAAAGATTCTTAGATCTTTCTTCTAGTACACCTGAGTCTTACAAATATTAAATATGAAAAGTTAAGATTTTAGTTCCATCTGGCTTCTGCACTACATAAAAACAACAACAAATGTTTGAATCAGGAAATTTTATCTAGTTAAATAAAAACCATTAAAACTTAAAAAACCACTACCTATTTCATTTCTATGTCTCAAATTTATAATTTTTATTGTTTTTAATTTTTATTTTTGACAGTATTACATATGTCCCTTCCCCAACGCCCCCATTGATCCCTCCTAGCCCTCCTCCACTCCTCACCCCAAACCTCATCACCCTATTGTCTGTGTAATCAGAATTTCAGGCAGTAGGATTCTGTTTGAGAAATATGACTAACTAAACAAATAGAAATAATGACAGTTGCTTTGCAATTGGGTCATTTTCAGCTATTAATTTCATTTTCTATGTCTTGATTTTTCATCAGCAAAATTAGCATAAAAATACAATTCTCCATGAGACTTTAAATAATTTACTGTTAAGTTTATAATGTGGTACCTTACTGAAAAAATCAGACATATAAATCAATTCAAATTCAGCTCAACTGATGTTTGATAAAGGTCCACAAAGGTGAATAAACTGTTCAAATGCTGCCACACACACAAAAAAAGAATTAAAACATTCATTGTTTTTAAGGAGCTTTCAACCAAATACAGAATGTGAAAAAATATATTCCATGATAATATCACAGAAGAGAGAAAGATAAATGTTACAAAAGAACACACACACACACACACACACACACACACACACCCAAAACATGCTGATATGGGAATTCAGAGAAAAAAATGAAAATTCCAATCTTTTTCCATGGCAAGTATATGCTTATGTCTACATGTATAGCTCCTCAATAAACTTCTATTATGGAGATAATTATTGCAAATATTATATATCCTATCTAATAATAGACAAGCATGGTAATTGACAGTACCTTTGCTACACCTCCCATTGGCTAATCAGCACAATATGCAAATTAACCACCAACAAAGATGGCAGCTAATTTGCATACTGCAAGCAGGGCGGGACAGCACCATCCCACCTGCACTGCCGCCATCCAGGCCTGCTATCTGCGACCCAGGGCGGCAGGCGTCCATGTGCGACCCGACCTGGGGCAGCCAGGCGGGGCAGCAGCAATCGGCCGGCCCGCCCAGGCGTCCATGTGTGACCCGACCCGGGGCGGCGCCCCAACCCCCGGATCGGCCCTGCTATGTGCGCAACCTGGGGAGGCGGGGAAGGCACCGCAGGATCGGGCCTGCCATCTGCCACCCGGGGAGCGGGCCTAAGCCAGCAGGTAGCTATCTCCGAGGGGTCCCAGACTGTGAGAGGCACAAGTGGGGCTGAGGGACACACCCCCACCCTGCCTCCCCTGCCAGTGCACAAATTTTTGTGCACCGGGCCTCCAGTTTTATAATAATATCATCATCATTGCTATTATTTTAATTTGTTCACGGGTCTGGATGAAACATGGAAAGTGGAAAATGTGTGCAAGTGATTAAAAGAATTGATTAACACAACACTATTTGGGGGCAATCAAATAGTTATTTTGCATGCAGTGTGATATTTAAGTTGTTTATGGTGTAAAGCTTATGTGGTCATGGCTATTCTCTTATACATTATCAAAATTTTAGTAATAAACACCCTCCAAATGTTTCAAATAGAAATGTATTCAAGTTATAGATTGGGAGAAAGTAGGAGATCTTTCCATTTGACATAGTTACTGTCTTTTTTCTTTTTGCATTTCAATCTATTTTGAACAGTAATGGAATGAGAAGTAAACTTAGAACTGGGTTCTAAGATAAGGGTTTGCATAACCACTGACACCAGCTGCCTGGCCTTGGGAAAGTCACTCACTCTCTCTGAGTTTTGATTCCTCAATAGGAAAACTGGGACAACACATTGTTGTTTGATATTAGCGAGAGGATTAATGAGAATAACTTCTAGCAGTGGGCTCAAATAAGCCTCTTCCATTTTATTGTAAATAAAGAAATGATAACTATAAAGCAGTTTTGAAATAAATTTACCTCAGTAACATCTTAGTGTGCACAAAACATAATCAAATGGGTGTAAATGTCTACATAAATATATATCATCTATATTATTTATATATGCTATGGCACTAGCTGGTTTTCAATATTTTTAGTATAAATAAGCACACTCTTACCTGTTGGTGGAATTATCCCAGGAGACATGAGGCCAGGGACGGAATGGGGCATGATATGCGAGTTCTCTGGGGAAGTGACACTTTGAGTCCTCTTAGGAGGCCTTCCAGGTCTAGAACTGAAACAAACAAACAAAAAATTTTTACAATTAAGCTGTTGTCTTACACATCATTTCAAAGTTGTTTCAAGTGGTAACATGGACTGTAAATAAATTTGTTTCAAGGACGGTTGCTTTTGCAGTTAGATGTAATAGACTTCCATCACTAATTAGATTACATGCTGAATTCATTTTCCTCATTGAAGATCAGCCACTCTTGATGCATAATTCATAGCCTGCACCTCGTTACCTGCTTCTTCATATTAATATCTATACACAGTTTGAATTGCCTCGTTTGCATATGCTAAAGTTCTGCATGCAGCCTTCAGCACGAAAATTATGCACTAACTTGTAATAATTATTACAGTCAGCCTGCTATTGATTTATGAGACTTTTAAAAACCAAATATGTGTAGTACTTGTAATGAATGATATTTTAAGGTTCTTCAGGAAATTAAAAGGCAATGGCTGCCTAAGGAAATGTTCTGCTTGTTTGATTTAATACTACAGTTAGCTGGGAGGTGGAATGAAAGAGTGATTCAGACCTATAGCACATTTTTCGATGATATGTTTTATTACTTTGCACTGCTAGCCTGATATCTAGATGATAAATGACAATACATATCTAATGTGTGAAAAGGTCTTGCAATTTCTTTATTTTTTGTCATAAAAAAGATAAGTCAAGTTATCATTTAACCCTTATTCTATTTAAATGAACAGCCCCACTGGGTTGCCTTACTTTTAATATACTAAAATACATAGAAAAGGCTTAGGATTATTTGTAGGACATCATTGAGAAACTGTCAGTATAGCATCTTATATCTGCCTTGAGGATATAAGATAAATAAAAATACCTTGTGTTTGTGGTTTAGTAGTGCTTGTTTTTACGTACCTATTATACAAGATTAATTTTTAAAATTATGAATGCCTATTGTATACTATTAATTTAATAAAATAAAAGCGGTAGGAGGGGAGGACGCAAGTATTCACTATCCTTGTATGAGAATCACATGAATGTATGTTAGCAATTTTTGAAACAAACATACTTATCATTATGTTTCCACTTTCACCCTCTGTATCTTGAGTGTGCTTTTATGAAATGCTTTTCCATCATTTATCTGGTCAGTATCTGCTTAGATATATTAAAACTTCCAGACACAAACTTGATAAATTAGCATTTCCATGTCAGCCTCAGCTGAGGTTCTTTCCCTCATCAGAAGACTAGAAGAACCTACCTCTGTTATTTAATGTAAGTGCTATGTGTGCTGATTCAATAAATAATTAGTAAGCACTTGTTTTCAAAGTAGTACACTGTGGAGGCTAATTTGGGAGAATGGGTTCTTTAGAAGCTTATACCTTGGAGGAGTGAAGGGGGGAAGTGGGAACACTCTGGTGCATAGTAAATATGGTGCAAGCTGGAATGTGCTAAGTGTCATAAAAAAGTTGCAATCTGATTACTAATTGAAAGTTAGGCTGGATGATAAGACTTCCATGTTGAGGGAAGAGAGATAAGATTTCATGGCACTGGAAACTTTAGAAGAGAATTCTGAAGGATGAGTTAGGGAGAGAAAGAATGGAAGTAAAGATTGAGAGTGAAATGGAAACATGAAATGTACAGATATACAGGATTGTTTCCACTGGGCTGAAAGAGGTCAAAAAGGTGAGGAGCAGAGATTGATATGGCTGCAGTTACTGCTGGGGGCCAGACCCTGGGGAGCAAGGAGATCATGTGTTTGTTTTGCTAATCTATAAGGACACTCTCCAGCTTATTGTTCTGAAGTCTCTCTTTGGCTGCTTATTTTTATTCTTCATTACTACTTTTTATCCTCAGCTGGTCCTTGAACTCCTGTTACTTGCCTCAGGCCAATCAAACCTTCTAATGGTCTCTGTTCAATCTGACTGATCTTTCTACTGGCAGCAGTGAGATGCTAAGGAATTATGGCTAAATATATACCTGGAGCCTAGATCTTGCTCTTGGGATTCAGACAGGTTAATGCCTGTCATCAGTTTGGGTATTTTAGAATAATGTAAGATTCCACTTATCCAAATCTTAAGTCAGCATCTTCCCTATTAAAACCTAATCCTCTTTCCCTGGTTCAGTAAAATGGCACCTACTTGATTAAGTCAAAAATCCAGGACTCAGCTGTCTTTTCCTCCCTCTGTACACTCAGAACATCCCATTGAAGACATCTCTGTAATCCATTTCTTTGTTCTCTATTCCCACTCATATCTTCCAGGTCAATCCTTTATTTCTTATTTGAGCTATGATTACAGCCTTCTGAACTTTTCTAAGATCTACTCCCAACTGTGTCCCATTTGAAGCCTACAGTCTATAGTCAAGACAACTCTCCATATTACTCTCAAGAGGATTTTTCTAAAATGCAAATTCAATCATATTTTCCATTTGCTTAAAAATATCAATAGTTTCCTATATGATTCACATTCCTTATCATGGCACCAAGATCTTCCAAAACTTGGCCCTTGCCTACTTTTTCACCCTTTTATTTGACCCTACTGAATTTCTAGAAATGTCATAAGTTGCTTTGTCTCCTCTGACACTACCTTTATGGATGCTGCCTTCTTTGTCAGGAAAGCCATTTCTGCACCAACCCACTCCCATCCCCTTCATCATTCTTCTTACTAACCATGTCTAGTTAGTATCCTTTCTATGCACTATGATAGCCCATGGAATCTGCCAAGACTGTATGGCAGAGAGTATATTAAATATATCTTTGGATCCTTAAAACTTAGCTCAGGGCCTGGCTCATCATATGCATTTATTTTCTTTTATAAATTTCATTTTTTATTTCATTTTTTTTATTTCACTGTATGTATTTAAATAAACTTTAACACACAAATTATGAAGGCTTTTTCTCAATTCCTCAAGTATCCTACCCCATCCATTCTAATGGTCTCAAAGATTCCAGGAAATGAAGAGTAAGGAACAACAGTAAACTTTGGAATTCTGTGTCTAAGGATAATATACACCAGAAGACCAGAAAAAGAGAATAGATGCTTTGGGAGATCTCAAGCAAAACGCCATGGAGAAAGTGGGAGAGAAAATAGAAGTTAAGATTTAAACATTTTAGTCCTTTAATTTGTTTTGCCTGTAAAGATAATGAAATGGTTTACAAGCACTTTATCATTCAGGACACAGGAGCTGTCCTCAGGGCCCTTGCTCTGGAAGTACAAGTCAGGCTGCTAAGTAGGAACACCTTGTTTCAAGTGGTGGTTAGAACAGACCCAGTGAGCTTTTTTCACCCCAGATATCTCCAGCCCAATCTATGACATTGCCTCCAATTCACCAATAGAGATTTACTGCTTTTGAGGTTTTCTTGTGTGTGTTTTTAGGTTTTTATTACTTTATGTTTTAAAGCTTTAGGATCTTTCAAAGCCTTCCTTTAAAATGCAAATACCCTTGATGATGGTAACACCCTAAAACCACAGCTAACACCCAAATGAGGATTAGTTTAAAATTAGGAGAGAGCAACGTCTTGAGATATATATGCAAACAATGGAGGGGAATGGCAGAAAAGATTTGTAGGAAGTCAAATCACTTACCCTTTTGCCTAATAGGACTATTTGGAACCTTTCCTGGGAGTTATACCCAACTTCTTAATTGAGGGGAAGTTGGATTTTTTTTTTTTTCTATTAACAAGACTTTCCTCTATCTCTTTATGACCTAGATTAGGTCTCCTTGGTATTTCAGCCTTAGTACAGTCTTGGTCACTAACCGCTAGAGGGTTTGATTTCAGGGGAGATGCCCTAATTGTTAATATTTACAAAAATATTTAAATTACTTTCAACAGAGCTTTAGGGGACTTCCACAAGAAGACAGGTGGTGCTGTAGCCAAAAGCACAGGTTGCATTGCCTTGACACATCTGGCTTTAAATATTGGCTCTACCAATTTACTACAAGGTGTGGCCTAAATCAAGCTACCTGACTTCTCAGAACATCTGAAAAAATCAAGATATTTTTATAAGATGTGGGCCTGTGTGCTTTGTAGAAATAAGTTATTCTTGGGGAGATAAAACAAACAAACAAACAGACAAACAATCAAAAAACACAACAACAACTAAAAAGTGGAAGTGAAACAGCAAAAATATTTTCTTGTCAAATGATCAATTGTTCCAATAGTAGCTACCTTCAAACCTCCTTTATCTACAACAGCAAGGAGCTCTATTCCAGAGAATCAGAACAGCTGAACTCTCCTAGTTCTAATCAAAGCAGAAGACTTCACTTAAATAAATTATTACCCTTAACAGCTTGAATGAAATCAAATTTATGACTTTGGTAATTGTTTTTGCCAGCTTCACACATGAGCCATAGTGCAGCCCTAAGTATTTTCAACCATCTGCATTGAAAGAGGAGAACAATGGCTTAGAGATGTCCAAATCCGCACCTAATATCTCATTTACTTAGGAATCCACCCAGGTACACCCTTCCCTGCAATTTTGAATATAAAGGTTTCTTTGCAAGATAGATCACTGGGTAGACTTCTCTCCTTACTTTACATTATTAAATATGTCTCATGTTAATTTCTGTCTCTCTCCCACAACTATTTAATGTTTTCCAACTCTTCCTAGTCCATTTATTGTGCTTATTGAGGGTGAAGTCAAAACAAGCTTAACAAAAGGAAACAAAAGTGATATGCATTAATAAGAAGCTAAGTGCATCAAAGAGTTGGAGGCATTTGAAATTTTAGAGGGAGATTTTTTTCAATCCCCAAACTTCTACCTAGACATGATTTTCTGCTAATTTCTTCAGTAATTTTTGAGAAATTAAGTTCAGTTATCTTCCTGAGAGCTAGAGCAAAAAAACCAAAACATGTAAAATCCAGAGATTGTGATGGTTATAAATTGGGAAATGCCAAAGTAGTTAGCTACCTACCAAAAAAAATTGGTTCCAAATCCTACCTGCCTAAAGAAGGATTCCATTCAACCATTCAATTTTTTCATCCATTTATCTAAAGCAAGTAGATACTACTGTACAACAGTAGATATTAGAGTTGCAAGAATAAGAACACACTCCCTTCTCTGAGAAGGAAAATAAAATTAAATAGCCTGTGGGATAATAGTGCAGAAGAAAAATACATAGCAGCAAGTGAGCATTGATTTTCATCTTGGGACAAAAACAAGCATTCAGGGGTGAAAGCAGCTTGCTCCATTAATCTACAAGAGTTCATTTGCCTTCTCTAATCTATTCACCCCAGGAAAACTCCAATTGAGTGTTTACATTCTGTAAATTTTTTCTAGTAAACTGCTTCTTCAAAGCCAAGTCAAGATATATGACAACTTTATATAGAGCATGTCCCAAAAATATGTATACATACTTTAAAAGCTAATAGCTGATGAATGTTTCCTTCTTTTCAGTTTTAACCCATTGGAATCAATAATTATTCAAAATGTGTGTACATTTTTGGAGGGACACCCTGTATATAGTCAAATATATGTCACACATATATTCTAATTTCTAATTGGAAAGATACAATTTGCTTAATGATTTAAATGCCCACTTGAACATTATGAGGTCATGAAGAGTGATGTTTATAAAGAATTTATGAGAAAATGTTTGTGTTCTAAGTACAAAAGTAAAATACAAACCTGACAATAAGGACATAAAAGAGCAAAAGAGAGATAGAGAAATTAAATTAAGTAAGCAATAAATATGTATAGAAAAAAGAGTAGGAAGAAACACTGAAATATTAGGAGGTATTATCAGTGGATAATACACATAGTTCTACATCTGAAGATTTTATTTATCTGATATAAGCATATATTATGTATAAAGTATAAAAAAATTTTAAATTAATTTGTTTAACATTACAGTGACTCTGTCCATGTTTTTCAGATAATTCATTGTAGACAAACCATAATTCTGGCTAAATTTAATCAGTGCTTTAGGTTTATCTTTATCTGTAGCAGAAACCAGATATAATTTATCCTCTTAATCTTTCCTTTTTTTCCATTTCAGTTCTAAAATCTCTAATAAAAAGCAGATAATTATATGTAAAAATATTACCCTTGAGACTATAAAATTAATCTAAAATATGAAAAGCACAAATAATCACTGATATCTTCTAAATTAAATTAACCTCATGAAATTGATCCACCAATGTAAAAGAATGCAAATGACCTCCTAAGATTAACCTCTGTATATATTTCATTAAAAGAAACAGCTGATTTATAATCCTCAGTTTATAAATGGGTAGTTTTCCCTTAGAAAGACCCTGTTAATTTGTTAGTTGAATTTTTTTGTTTGTTTGTTTTTTTGAAAGGCAACAATATAAATAATCCAAAGAGGTTATGAATAGCATTATTTTCCTTTTGCATACAGTTGTGTGTGTTTTTCCTGTAGCTGGTAAAACTTTAAAGGATAAATTACTTTTATGCAATTATGACAAATGTGCTCATTTTCTCAATCTCATATCCCAAATTTGTTTAGAGGTTTCATGTTTGCTGTGTAGGTATGTGCCCCAGCCATGTTTAGTTCTCACTACGAATAGATTATGAACTAACTCATCAAAAAGATGATTTTCCACAGTCACCAAAATACTGAATTCCCTGGTACAGGCATAAAAAGATCACCCACTGGCATTTGAAGAGCACCCTAGGATTACTGGCTGAAGAACACACACACAAAAACAATACCTCAACTGTTTACATGCCAGTTGTTATAACTGAATTGTTTCCCCCCAAAATGTATATGTTGAAACCCTAACTCATGTGATGGCATTTGGAGATAGAGCCTTCGGGAGATAATTAAGTTTAGATAAAGGCCTATCATTGAAGCCTCCTGTGGGATTAGTCCCCTATAGTTAGAGACACCAGAGAGCTTGCTTGCTCTCTCTCTCTGCCATGTGAGGACGCGGAGTGGAGGCAGCTGTCTACACACCATGAAGAGAGACATCACCAGAAACTGACCATGCTGGCACTTCCAGTCTTCCAAACCATGAGAAACTAAATTGCTGTTATTTAAGCTACTCCATGTATGGTATTGTGTTATGGCAGCCTGAGTAAGACTAAGAGGGCAAGGAACTCTATACATTAACTAAACAAATACACATACAAATACACAAAATTAAATTACTAGTTAAAAGAACTAAAAATAAAATATTAAAAAGGTTCTGTGCTCATATTAATTTGGGAAATGTCCATTAAACCTATTAAACCTACATGTATTTTGTGGAAATACTTTACAAATCCCCAATGCTTTTAATATTTTTGTTTTGTGGGACAATTTCTCAGAGCTTTCACTATGCAAGTATCTATATATATAAAAGGCTAATATGCTAAGTGTCCAACCGTTTGACTGTTCAACCAGTAGCTATGATGCACACTGACCACCAGGGGCAGACATTCAATGCACAGGCATGGAAACATGGAACAGACTGTTGAATCTCAGAGGGATAGGAGGAGGGGGAAGGGTGGGAAGAGATTAACCAAAGATCTTATATGCATGCTAGGGGCCTGGTGCATGGATTCGTGCACCAGTGGGGTCCTTCTGCCTGGCCTGCAAGGACTGGGCTGAAACTAGCAGTCCAACATTCCCCAAGGGGTCCCAGATTGTGAGAGGGTGCAGGCCAGCCGAGGAAACCCACTGGTGCACGAATCTATGCATCAGGCCTCTAGTGTATTATAAATCTCTAAGAATGTGGTAAAATAGGCATTTACTATTTTATTTTATATTTATTGTTTTCCCAGGAAGCTTGTTTAGAGACATGTGCTCTTAAGGAATATGTTATTCCTAAAAGTATGATTATATTCAAATTATGGATATTCCTCATTTCTCAACATAACTAAACCATATTTTGTGTCATACATTGGTAACATGACAACTGTCACATGAGAGTTATTTTCCAGGGACCTGGAAAGCAGCAATTCACATATTCTAAGTGTTGATATAAATTGATAATTACTCAAACACAAGGTTAAAGTGGGTAAACTGAAATCATCACTAACGAAAAAACAGAAGTAGACAGTAGCTACTCTGGTGAGAAGAAATGATGCATCTGATTGCAAAACTCACACTATCTAGACCTGAAATTGTACAGGAAATTAATTTGATACAAAATCTTTTTCAAAGATCATTGAAAAAATATTTGAAGTATCCAGGTAAGTTGGAATTATTAAATACTAAATGAGAAAACACCACAAAATAAAAGTTAAAACAAATTGGAATATGACTAAGCTACTTCTCTTAAGTATTTGTAGATAAGTGTTAACCATTAATGACAGTCAGAACTACAAAACAGAGTTCCTGTTTGACAGGTTACATATTTGAGATAATCTAGTCCTTAATGTTTGAAGTCCCTTTCTCCATTGTTAGAATATATCTACATTAATAATATTAAGCCCATTAAATATATTAGTTATATTAACCTTACAATTAATGTATTCATCTTTGTTTAAATTGCTTAACTGAGTGAATATATTCTTAGCTTAATTTTTATCAGAAGTCTTGAAATATCCTTGCTTCCACTTAAATTATTTACTTGCATCAATGGCAAATGACACATTATAAAGTATATCATGTGATTTACCATAAAAATGTGGTCATGTTTTATAACTATTTTGTGAATTAAAAAACAGCTTAATGCAACTGAAAGTTTTAATTAAAGAAATATCAATTTAATACTATTTATTTTTACATTTCTGTAGCACGCAATGTACATTCACGTGTATGGTATTTTCTCCAGAGAGAACACTGTTTGTAAATTTCATTTAGTGACATGTTTATCTAGAGAGCTAAATATTTTAACCATTTAATCAACATAATTTTCTCTTCTTCCCATAAGCATTCCAAGCCATAAATGAGTCTACCCATACACATCTTTTTTACAATTATCTGCAAAGACTTAATAAAGTCCCAAAAGGACACGTCCAAAATAATTGGAAACAATTGTAAATGGCTTTCTTAAAATTTTGGGAGGAGTTAAAACTTTATTGGCTTTTCCCTCACCATTCCTCTCATAACTCAAAATCATATTCTACAAAATTTAATATTAAAATTATTCCAAGTAAGACATGGGAACCTCTAAACCAATCTTTTATTCAAAGTATGAACTCCATAGTCACAAAGAAAACATTTTATTCTTGTAATTTGTCTATTTGAATTTTAAATGACTAGGCTTTCTCTGTAATTACCAACAGCTACATTTTGTTTGAACTAAAAGCCATGTATCCAGTCTTTAATTTCACTGGCTCATGCCATGGCCCTGTTCATAGTGGCCCTGGTTAACTATCCATCTGTTTTTGCAGATTATCTTGAATTTGGTCCAAGTATACACCCATTGTTTCAATGTCAAAATAATATCGAACTGTCCTCTGTAAGGGATGCCATTTCCAACACTTTCCCAAATTTTTCATTTTGTTTTAGATTAGTACATAACGTTTTTAAAAAATCACAGTTGTGTATGTTGACTAACTGCTAGGCGCTATGTGATCCAACTCTTAATATTCTTAACAAACCTTTAAAATAAGTATTATTATTATCCTTACTTTATTGACGAGGAAACTGAGACAAAGTAAAGTGCCTTACTCAATATGCCACTCCTAAAAAGTAGTAGATTGGGCTTGGGTGGGGGCAAGGATGAATAGGCAGAGCACAAAGGATTTTTAGGGCAGTGAAAATACTGTGTGACACAATAATGGTGCATGCATGTTATTGTACATTTGTCCAAACCCATGGAATGTAAAACACTAAGTGGGAACTCTAAGGTAAACTATGGACTTTAAATGATTATGTGCCAATGCAGATTCATCAGTTATAACAAATGACCTACTCTGGTGGGGGGATGCTGATAATGGGAAAGACTCTGCATGTGAGGGGGCAGGGAGTGTTTGGGAAATATCTGTGTCTTCTTATCAATTTTGCTGTAAACCTAATATTTGCCTAAAAGAATTGTCTTTTTTAAAAAGTAGTAAGAGCCAGGTTGTGAACGAAGGCAATCTGGTCCAGAGATCAAGCCGTGAGCAGCATGCAATCTGCCTCTGTAGTATATTTGTTAATTTAGTCAACAAATATTAAATGTTAATGTGTCTGACCTTACAAGGTGTGTTGAAAATACCACAATGATTTGTCACTGACTTCAAGTAGCCCACAGTCTATTTTCAGAAATAGATAGATATGTAAAGAATCACACACAAAAAAAATCCTGTTAAGTACTGCAGTACACGTTCCACAGGAGTGTTGTGGAAATGCCATAGTGAGGGGGACTCAGAAAAGATAAAGTGTGATTAAACAGGAGTGAAGAGGAAGGGGTGCTAAGTAAGGAAACATCAACAGAGGCACATCCCCTTTACACACACACACATGCACGCACACACATGCACGCACACACGCATTCAATGAAATATTGAATTAATCAAACCCATGCTCATCTTTTCTCCCTTAAAATGGTAACACAGTCTAACACACAATCATTTGCATTTTGTTTCATTGGTCATACTCATCTCTCCATTTATCTCTATACATCTGACCTTAAAAAATGTTAAGACATGTGGCAGGCACTATTTTTAATCAAATATCTTTAGGATATTATGATTCATTTAATTAGTTTAAATATATCTTTGTTCTTATGTGTTAGTTTAAGGGAATTGAAGTCCATTGGTGTCATATAATCAACTGTGTAGATAGACAAAATCTGACTATAACCAGTGAGTAACCCATCTCCCTTTCAATATTTTACTTTAACAGGGGCTTGTATCCATGACAAGGAAATTCGTTTATGATGCAACAGTTTTATTTTACTTTTCTATAATTATTATATCAATATTAATCATAGCTGCTACTATATATTTTTTTATTTGCAAGATGAAAATGTTTTGTGGGGAAATTATCACTAACCATCAATGAGGAAGGAAGAAAACTATAGTATGTGTGCATCAGTCTTTATGTTCTGAAGCTATCATAATCATAAATTTCCAGTATAGTAACTAAATCTACACACACAAAAAGTTTGTTATAAGCATCTTCACACATAAGTCACAAAAGTAGAAATAATCGTTAGGTTTATACTAAACTATCCTAAGAGATGTAGTTTCAAATGAGGGTTTAAAGACACCTATTAAATCAGAACTCAGAAAATCTTGTCCTCCTGCCTGTGAATGCAGAGATAAGATGGCTGACTCAACCTAAAATGCCTCTTTTCACTTTCCACAGACAGTTATTTGTTTTCTACCTCTGGAGAAAATGTACATAACAAATTTGTTTGAGAAACATGTTAGGAAAAAAAAATACTCCATCTCCCTACACTGTGTAACGCATGGGGAGCTGTCAAGAAATGTAGTTGTGAAGTGCAGAGATTCTGATACCAACCCCACAGTGTAGAGACCTCCAGACAACTTTTTCATACCCCAGGAGGACTGTGAACTAATGAAGGCATTATATGAAGACAGACAAAGGTATGCTGTTTTCAACCTGCAGCAACTTAATAACATGCTTAATTCGTTACCTGACATAGATGTTACATAAGCACCAAACATTGCTATTAATATGATTTACATTAATTGAATTCTATTTCATGCATTATAAAAGCGTTTTCTTAATGAATGGCCTTTTAATACTAATGTTCAATATTATAAGAAATTATGATATAAAATCCCTGCACCACAGAGTCGGAGAAGACATGACAATTGTCCTTTCAAGCTTGAGTAGACATTGCTGTATCATGGGATTCTATTCTAGAATACTGTGCAGAGGCTGCTTTTAAAATCCCAATCATTATGCTAATTTTTATATTCCCTTACTTATTATTTTGTACCCAAATCATAATAAAAAATACTAAAATATATTGCCGGAATAGTGTTATTCAAATTGACTAAATAATAATAGCTTATATTTAGATCTGACATATTTATACGCACCAGGAATTTTGTTGAGCACTTTGTGTATATTCCTTCATTTAATTCAGTAACTCTGAGAGATGCAAATATTATTATTTCTATTCTATAAATATGAAAAGTGAGTCAGATATGTTGAAATATAGTGTCACTACAAATAAACTATAGACTTTTTTATTCATTAATTACAATGGGGGGAAAAAAGGTTTTTGGTTAAGTCTTGTGCCCAACCTTACATTATACAGAAGTCTAGACAACAGGAACTGAATTTCATTTTTTAAAACAGATTACAAAATTCCTTATTTCAGTCAATTTCTTTGTCTGTTGTTAGGGAATTTTCTAATATTTAAAACCCTGCCTCAGTCTCATAATCAGAGAAACATCTCAAAGTCCATGCCTGTAGATCTGGTGACTCCTTCCAATGTGTCTTTCCTTCCAGCATTATTAAAGCCCACAGACAATGTTGGGTAGACACTGGGTCCTGAGTCTAGTCCTAAGAACTATGACAGAAACAAGAACAGTAAAACAGAACTTTTTCTTCAACAGGAAGCTTCTTATTGGTAGCATATATAGCTATTTATGGCACTGAGTCTAAAGTGATTTTTAATAAAAAAGAGGATACATTTTCAGGTAATATAAAATGAGATGTGGCATTTACAGTGGGTCTTAAAGCATGAGTGTGATTTTGACTGATGGAGATAAGGTGAGAAGAAGGCATTGAAGGTTTCCAAATGGCATGATCAAGGGCCTGAAGGTAAAAAAGTATGTGGAGAATGGGTGAGTTAATCCCAAATGAGTACTCTACCTGCACAGAATTTCTAGACCATATTTGTAGATTTAATTTCCTATATGATTTACAGTTCCAGCTACATTGTAAGGCCTTCAAAATAATAACCAAAGCTTGTTTTCTCGGAAGCCCTATCTGACTTTCCAGTACAGAGAGCCAGTAATTGTGTGAGTACAGTAACGTTGACTAACTAAACCAAAAGGAGGGAGTAAACGTGGTAACTGAAGATAATATTGTAAAGTGCAAAGCCAAATATTAAGTCTAGAATAGGGCACTCAAGAAGGGCAACGCATGACCCAATTATAACATCCCACACTTGGGAAAGTGAGAGTATGTGAAGTATAGTGGCTCACAATTTTGTAGATTTTTATGAGATTAGAATAAAATTAAATTAGTTGTTATTGTCAAAATAGAGAGTAAAAATCATCAGTTCTAATATTAACAGACTTTACTATGATTGTCATTATGCTAACTATTCTGACATGCATTCCATTATTGACTCCACAATAACTATCAGGTAAATATTGCCACTATGCCCATTTTACAGATGAATTGAGTGAGTCCTGGAGAAAGCATAAGTAACTTGACCAGACTGCTGAAGTAGCAAAGCTGAACGTCAGGAACCAGGTCTAACTGAGTCAATGTTCACTGTCAATGGCCCTACTAACCATAAAAATGTTTCAGCATTGAAGAAATTTATATCAGCAGTAAGCAGCTATAGGTAGATGGTTTTGAATTTCCATTTCGAGGCCTTATTTCTATTCTACAACTCTGAATATATTTATTATTTTAAAACATATTCACCATCTCCAAAAATAATATTTCTGTCTCCAACCCTTTGCACTTATTCTTGTTACTTCCTAGAATGCTCTTTAGTAAGATATCTCCACGCTCCACCTTCTCTAACCCCATCCAGCATGACTCTGGGTTCAGTTACTGGCTCCCATCCTTCACCTCATGCATTTTTAGCCTGAGCATGATGTAGAAATACTATATGTTTACTTGTTTATTAGTAATTCTCTATCCAGGTAGGCCCCGTGAGGGTAAGGATTTTTAAATGTATTTTGTTCATTGCTGTATCCCCAGATGATAGGAACCACATCTGACACAAACACAAAGTGAGTATTCAATAAATATCTACTAAATGAGACAAATAAACAAAAAAAGAATGAGTAGGTGAAAGAAGGAATAGATGCTCACTGCTGGTCTATGGCCATCTGAATCTGCATTGTCTTAATAGCTATTTAAGTACCTGAGAGGCTGGGGCTATGATATGTCAGATTGTTTTGTACAGTGTCACTTTGTTAATGATGATAAAGGGGAAGGCTGCTGAGTTATAGCCTTCTTTGCATTATCCTACCTCTAACTGAATACTATGGATCTATCTTAACTCTTCAAATTAATGTGGTTGTAAAGAGAAGACTCCATAAATTCTTAAACTGATGGCAATCTGCGGAGCTTGAAATCATGAACCAAGGTATTCTACGCCCAAATATGTACATTTTGAACCTGTTTTAAAAATCTAGACACATGCACCTGAAAATTTAATTCACACTTCCATAATAAGGTGTACATTTATAATCATTGGATTTAATCTATGCTTCTAGGTCTTCAAAAATTAATCTTTGGGTTAAAACTTGATTCTCACAGATTCTTCACTAGATAGGCAGGGTTGTATATTAAATCCTAAAATACTGCATTTCATTCCATTGGGAGGCTGCATTATTCAAAAAAATGGTATCTGAAGAATTCACTAGATATTTGAAAAGTTGGAAAAGATTCCCAGTTTATGCATTTGAAGAAGTAGATTAAGGAATTACATGCTGGAAAATTGCAAAATACTAAAAGAAAATTATCCTTGGGATAAGAAAGAACTTTGTAAGCATGACATTAGTGCCAAAAACTAAATGATTGATAGAATTATCCACATAAAAATTAAAAGCATTTATAGGAATACTAATTTTGAAAGATAAGTGACAAAATAGGAAAGTGCATATTGCCCCTAATTTATGAGCAAAGAATAATTCAATATTAAGTGGCAAAAATATGAATATGAAAATAACACAAATATGCAATTAATTAATAAACATAAAAGTATACAATTCACTAGTAAATAAGAAATTAAAAATCAAATCAAATATAAAATATCACATTATGCCCATCATAGTGGCAAAGGTAAAAAATACTGACATTATAATGGTATATTTATATATAAATATTGCATATTTCTCAAGGATCATTTGCCCAATGTATCAAAATTTAAAATATGAATACTTGTAACCCAATACTTTCATATTGACAAATCTAAGAATTCACACTGAGGTAATAATGAGGGATACAATATGTAAAAAATAAAACCATAGAGTTTCATGTAAATGTGTTAAGTTGAATAAATTAGGACATTAAAATTATATGTATTATAAAGCTATACAAAAAGGATACAGAAAGAAAAACATGTCCATGATAATTTTTTATGTTTTATAACAGTTATAGTATGATCATATTTTATATATGCTATCAGTGGTTTTCCTCTTCTATGTTGTATATCTTTGCTTTCTTACTAGTTTTCTAAAAATTGCTAAATATTTAGCAATAAACAAGTTTGTGTGTGTGTGTGTGTGTGTGTGTGAGTGTTTTAATCAGGGAAACAAAAAGTTGGTAGAGCATCCAGAGATGGATTCAGTGATATTCCAAGAAAATTATCTTTTAAACCCAGGAAAACCTAACATTTAAGGCTCTGAAAATTTTAGATGTAAATTGTGCATGTACAGAGAGTTTTATTTTAGAAGCATATGTATAAAGTAAAAATAAAAATGTTTAAATAGATCCTAAACTACCTGCATGTAAAGAGCTATCTACTAGACTTTATTGACTAGAATTTATAATTCAGTTATTTGCCTGCCACAGGTTGAAAAGCTTAGGGCAAGTTTAATTTCTAAAAGTCCAGTATACTAAGGGGAGCTGCAAATGCAAAGAAACATTTTTTGTCACAAAATATTCTGTCAAGCCCTAACCGGTTTGGCTCAGTGGATAGAGCGTCAGCCTGCTGACTCAAGGGTCCCAGGTTCGATTCCGGTCAAGGGCATGTACCTTGGTTGCGGGCACATACCCAGTAGGGAGTGTGCAGGAGGCAGCTCATCGATGTTTCTCTCTCATCAATGTTTCTAACTCTCTATCCCTCTCCCTTTCTCTCTGTAAAAAATCAATAAAATATATTAAAAAAATATTCTGTCAAAAACTTAAAGAAAAAAAAAGATGATAAAAATAAATGAAGGCATTAGGGTTGCTAACTACATTAAGAACTCTCACCTTTCTTTAATGACACCTGGAAGTGTTCAGACATATATTTTTATTTATTCCATTGACTTTTAGAAAGAGTATAAGGGAGCAGAAGAGACAGAGAGAGAAACATCAATGTGAGAGAAGCACATAAGTTGGTTGCCTCCCAAACACACCCCCACCAAGGCTAGGTCTGGAGCCTGCAATCAAGATAGTTGCCCTTGAGTGGAATCAAACCTGTGGCCCTTCTGTCCTCAGTCCCACGCTCTAACCACTGAGAAAAAATTGGCTAGGACAGACAATTTTTAATTGCCCTTCTTTTTTGTTAACATTTAGCCTGACTTTTCTGAAAAGTAAACTAAATTTTATTAAATATCAAGGTCTCCCTGTTTGATTGAGAAAGAGTACTATATCTCCCTACAAGATGTGGCCTCTTTCCCTGGACAGTGTGTGTTCTTCAGTGGCCCGCAGATACCTAGGTTGCAGGTCCAATTCCCACCCCTAGTTGGGGAGTGTGTGGGAGGCAACCAATCTTTTCTGCTATGTGTCTGTGTCACATTCCTCTCTCCCTCTCTCTCTCTCCTTTCCCCCTCCCTTCCCCCCTCTTCCTTCAACTATCTCTAAAAATAATTGGGAAAAAATATCCTCACTCCTTGGGTGAGGATTAAAAAAATAATAATAAAAGATATAGCCTCTTCTGTGATGGCCCCTGCGAGGCTGCAACGGACCCTGCAAGGCTGCAACGGTCCCTATGAGGCTGTGTGAGGCTGTGACGGCCCCTGCTAAGCTGAGACAGCCCCTGTGAGGCTGCGACAGCCCTTGTGAGGCTGCATGAGGCTGCGACGGCCCCTGCGAGGCTGCGACGGCCCCTGCGAGGCTGCAACGGCCCCTGCGAGGCTCCAATAGCCTCTGCGAGGCTACGACAGCCCCTGGGAAGCTGGCGGAACCGCGTGAGCCGCCCAGATGGCTTCGTCGACGGCCGGAGAACCAGCTCGCATGCCCACGCACAAATATCACCCAAAGGGCGAGGGGGGCGAGAGCAGCTGTAGTGTTGCTTTCTCCTCAGTTTTGGTAGCGAAATCCTCATTTTAAACATAAGAGGATACATTATTTTGAAAAACCGTTACGTGGCTCCGCACCCTTTCTGAGTAGAGTGTGAACAAGTCGTGAGAGACCTTTCCGAGCACAGGGACACGTTGCAGATGGAAATAACTACATTTTCCATGTGCATGACCTTTGACCAGGCAAAAAAAAGCATACACCTATGGATGAGGACAGTGGCTGGGGGGGTAAGGGCAGATGGTGGGGTGGGAACTGGGTGGAGGTGAGCTATGGGGGGAGAAAAGGAGAACAACTGTAATAATCTGAACAATAAAGATTTATTTTTAAAAAAAGATATGGCCTCTTTGGGGTAGAAGTATCATCATATTCTTGGCTGGTTTCATTGACAGGATTTACTGTACCTGAATGAGTGGTATATGGTGAGTACTTTATAAACAAAGCATTATCCTATTATATAAGACTAGAAGCCAAGTGCATGAAAATTCGTGCACTTGGGGGGGTCTCCTTCAGTCTGGCCTACAACCTCTCCCAGTCCAGGACACCTCAGAGGATGTCCACCTGCCATCTTAGGCCCACTCCCTGGGGGATCGGGCCTAGCTGGCAGGCGGACATCCTTCTGGCAGTCAAGAAGCCCTCGGAGGATGTCTGACTGACAGCTTAAGACCGCCACCACTGCGGCACTCACAGCTATCAGCCCGGGTTGTGGCTGAGCAGAGCTCCCCCTGTGGGATTGCACTGACCACCAGGGGGCAGCTCCTGCATTAAGCATCTGCCCCCTGGTGGTCACAGCGAGTCATAGCAAATGGTGATTCCACTGTTAGGGTCAATTTGCATATTACTCTTTTATTATATAGAATATCAATCTAAACAGGTTGAAAAAAGACAATAGAGCTTTGCTATAGAAAATATTGTGGAGCAACCCAACGAATTTCTCTTCATAGCAATGTTCACACAAAATTCTTCATAAAGTTGGAAAAAGGATTTTAAGGGCATGCCAAAATCTGGATTAGCTCTTTCAACTAATTTTTATAGTTAGATATTTGAAATTGCTATATTCTCAACATAATGTCAAAATATTGAACTTTTTTTTTAACAAAAGCAATAATCTAGAGGAAAACATAGAACTATCTAGGAACTTTGGTTTCCCTCAATTTATTTTAATTAATTTTCATCAATATTTTAAAAGCAGTGCTCCTTTTCTTATTTAGGTACTAGAGGCCGAGTGCATGAAATTTGTGCACTGATCCCTCAGGAGATGTCCTACTGATGGCTTAGGCCTGCTCCCTCTGTGGGAGGCGACCAGGCTGATCAGGGGAAGGCACTGCCACTATCACTCCACCGCTGCTGCTGTCTCTGGCCTCTCTCTGTGGGAGGTGACTGGATCGATCAGGGGAAGGCGCCACCCCAACACCCCACTCCTCCTGCCACTGCAAGCCACTGGCCCTCCTCAGCCCTCACAGCCACTGTGGCCACCTGCCTTCCTCGGCCCTCACAGCTACTGCGGCCACCTGCCCTACTCAGCCCTTGCAGCCGCTGCAGCTTTGTCCGGAAGGATATCAGGAGGGACATGTGGAAAATGTCCGGAAGATCTCTGGTCTATCTGGTCTAATTAGCATATTACCCTTTTATTAGTATAGACTAGAGGCCCAGTGCACAAAAATTTGTGCACTCGGTGGGGAGGAGGGGTCCCTCAGCCCGGCCTGTGCCCTCTCGCAGTCTGGAACCCCTCGGGAGATAATAACCTGCTGGCTTAGGCCTGCTCCTGGGTGGCAGAAGGCAGGCCCAATCCCTAGGTGCAGCAAATGTTCGGGCTCAGAGCAGGGCCGATTGGGGAGTTGGGGCGCCACCCCCTGTCATGCACAGAGCAGGGTGGATCGGGAGGTTGCGATGCCACCCACAGTCACACTCAGAGTAGGGCTGATTGGGGGGTTGGTGCACCACCCCCTGTCACACTCAAGGCAGGGTTGAGGGGGAGATTGCAGCGCCACCCCCTGTCACACACAGAGCAGGGCCAATCAGGGGAGTTGGGGCTCCGTAACTTGTCATGCACAGAGCAGGGCCGATCAGAGGGTTGGGGAGCTCCCCCCTGTCACTCACAGAGTAGAGCCGATAGGGGAGTTGGGGCACCGCCCCCTGTCACACACAGAGCAGGGCCAATCAGGGGAGTTGGGGCTCCGTAACTTGTCATGCACAGAGCAGGGCCGATCAGAGGGTTGGGGAGCTCCCCCCTGTCACTCACAGAGTAGAGCCGATAGGGGAGTTGGGGCACCGCCCCCTGTCACACACAGAGCAGGGCCAATCAGGGGTGTTGGGGCTCCGTACCTTGTCATGCACAGAGCAGGGCCGATCAGGGTGTTGGGGAGCTCCCCCCTGTCACTCACAGAGTAGGGCCGATAGGGGAGTTGGGGCACTGCCCCCTGTCACACACAGAGCAGGGTGGATCAGGGGGTTGAGGAGCTCCCTCCTGTCACTCACAGAGTAGCGCCAATAGAGGAGTTGGGGCACCGCCCCCTGTCACACACAGAGCAGGATGGATCAGGGGGTTGGGGCGCTGCACCCTGTCACACTCAGGGAAGGGCTGATGGGGAGGTTATGGCTCTACCCTGTCACACACAGAGCAGGGCCCGTGGGGGCGGTTGGTGCGCCACCCTCTATCACCCACAGAGCAGGGCTGATCAGGTGGTTGGGGCGCCGCCACTGTCACACTCAGGGCAGGTCCAATGGGGAGGTTATGGCTCTACCCCGTCACACACAGAGCAGGGCCCATGGGGGGAGGTGGGGTTTGGGCGCCGCACCCTGTCACACACAGAGCTGCAGGGCAATCAGGTGGTTGGGGAGCTCCCCCCTATCAGGCACAGAGCAGGGCTGATCAGGGGGTTGGGGTGCCTTCCCCTGTCACGAACAGAGCAGGGTGGATAGGGAGGTTGTGGCCCCGCCCCCTGTCTCACACAGAGCCACAGGGCGATCAGGGGGTTTGGGCACTGCCCCCTGTCATGCTGATCCCGGTGCCGGGAGGCCTCGCGGCTCTGCTGATTCCAGTGCTAGGAGGCGTATTACCCTTTTACTATATAGGACAGAGGCCTGGTGCATGGGTGGGGGCCGGCTGGTTTGCCCTGAAGGGTGTCCTGGATCAGGGCGGGGGTCCCAACTGGGGTGCCTGGCCAGCCTGGATGAGGGGATGAGGGCTGTTTTCAGGCTGGCGGGTGACTGAAGCTCCCAACCACTCCTTTTTTTCTTTTTCTTTTTTTATTCTGGGCCAGCTTTAGCTCTGAGGCTTTGCTCCAGCTCTTAGGCCTCAGCTGCTGAAATCAGGTTTCTGGTTTGTTTGGGTTCTATAATCGAAACACTGTTTCAACTCCAGCTCTGAGATCCCAACTGGCTGAAAGCAGGTTTCTGGGGTTTGTTTAGCTTCTATATTTGTAACAATGTTTCAAACTGCAAGCTCAGAGGACGGCAGCGGGAGGCTGGGAATGTTGGAGTCCTCTGTCACTGAAGCAAGCAAGCCTCATGTTCGCTTCAAGCTGCCTGGCTGCCACCCACCATCTCAGCTGGCAGTTAATTTGCATATCGCCCTGATTAGCCAATGGGAAGGGCAGCGGAGGTATGGCTAATTACCATGTTTCTCTTTTATTAGATAGGATAATTCCTGAATATATACTGCTAAAAACATTTGGCTGCATGGTCTCAGTTTTAACTACATCTTTCCTGCTACTTTTTCTAGATACTGTTTGCCTGAGCACCTAAATGGATGCACTCTGAGAACCTGTGTGAGCACACGACCTGCAAGTGTGCGTGCACACACTACACAAAAACACACATGCACACACACCATTTGGTCACATGCTGGCATTCTCCTTACATGCTGACATCAATGAAGTTTGCAAATGGACAGAGAAAAAGGAAAAACTGATCACAGCAAAAACTGGGAGACATTCCTGTTTTTAAAAGAGCAAGTTGAGGAATGGAGTGAATAGCTTTAAGTTACATAGTTACTTTTAAGAAAATGCGTTAGAGCAGGTTAGGTCACTGGGACTACTAGACTAGCCCTGTATGCGCAAATATACTAATATTCTAATATTCTGGGAAAGAAGGTGTCCTTATCTTTTTTTCCCCCTGTGGAGCTAGAGGAAATAATGGGAACTTTATATTTGAAACTAACAAATAATGCAAGTTAATGTTTCCAAACTTTTCACATCCTTACCCCCGTAGCATTGAACTGGTTAAGAGAACTTCAAAGTAAATTAATTGTTAATAAGTTCAAAAGCAAAATCCACTAATGTTAACTTTAACTCCAGTTAATGTAAAGTGTTCTAAATTTTAACCTTAAGAAGTGAATGATTTTCTAGCTTTTCCTGAATTATAGTTTAAAATATATGAAACCAGCACTTGACCTAAAATCTAAAATCAGACTTGCTAATAAATGTCTACCAGCTCTTCTTGATCTTACAGTGTGTATAGAAGATATTTTATAACTTTCAGAAGAACTGATATATGTACACATAAAAATGAGGTATACACAAAATGCTGTTAACTGACAAGCAAGACAGAAGTGTCATCTAACAGAAAGATTCCTTTTAAACAGATTTTTTAAATAAATGGTTATATATATATATATATATATATATATATATATATATATATATATATATATATATACTATATGAAATCAATAAATATGAATGCTTATTAAGTTACTACATGATGAAGATATTCCTTAGGTAACTATATAGTTAAATCTGAGATTTAATAGTTCAGTATGATAGCTGAGAATTATTATATTTATAATCAAAATATCTAATTTTAGATGAAATTGGTGTCCCAAAATGATCATACCTTGTTCACCACATAGTTTCCCCTGTGATACAATGAGGATATCACTCTGCATCCTATTACAAAATAATTTCTATTGCGTAATTCCTTGTTCAGTTATATAAGTGAACATCACTTAAACATCAAATCACGGGTTTCCGAAAGATCTAATATAAAAAGAAATGAGAGCTAGTGACCAAACAAAAGGAGGACTGACATGAGGCAGTTAAGAGACTAAGCAGGTTTTAGAGAAGAAATCTGAGACACGTACTTCAAAAATGAAGTCAAAATACAATAAAGAGAGGTAAGGCTTCAGTGAAGTAGAAATTTAAAAATAAAAATCAGCCCTGACTGGTGTGGCTCGGCTGGTTGGAATGTCCTTCTATGCAGGGAAGGGTGGCAGTGCAATTCCAGTAAGGGCACATACCCAGGTTGTAGGTGTGATCCCTGGCCAAGGTGCCTGTGGGAGGCAGCCTATTGATGTTTCTCTCTGACACCTATGTTCCTCTCGATCTCTCTCTCCCCCTTCCTCTTTGTCTCTCTAAAGTTGGTAAAAACATATCCTCAGGTGAGGATTAAAATATTATAATAAAAAAAACCATAAATAAAAATCAAAAGGTTTCCTGTGTGAGATGATAAAGCGTGGGTAGGGAAACATAAAAGTATGTAAATTCAGAAAAAAAACAAGTCTAAGGAAAAACTCAGATTTCATAATAAATGAAAATTCAATTCCATGCTGTCTAATACTTTTGATTCCATAGCTGTTGTTGAACACTGGGGCCTAAATTCTGGTGCACTGCTCTCCTGCAGTATTGCACTAATATTCACCATGTGAAGAGGCCATCCACAGTCTAGTTCCTCCAGCTTCCCGCCATTAACAACATAGCCAACCCCAAGTTGTATATAGATATGTCTGTGTATACACACATGTACATATGCACCCAACGTGCATATGCTCCCATACATGCAGTGAGTGAGCCTTGGTTTCTGACAGGTGCCTTCTCCTTTTCCTCCTCTTCCTTCTTATCAAAAGAATATTTTAAAACATACATGAATGAGGCTATGCAAAATCCATGTTCTTGCCATTTTATTTTGTGCCACAGTATTCTATTTAAAAACTCAAATAGTAAGTACAAGGGCTGTATATGCTAAACTCAAATTATTCACATTCATATCTAAAGTACTTTTAGAATTGTGAAATAAGTTTTCAAGTTTAAGATGGCTCTAAATTGCACACCATTTTCATATAAATTTCACCTTTATGAGAATAAATTAAAATGAAAATCATACATTGCATTTAAATCTACATTTCTTGCAAAATGGTTTTCAAAAGTTTGCTACCAATGTATTATTTTCTTGATTAGCTTAAAGTCCTATGAAACAAGGAAAAAAAGAACTTATAATTGGGCTTATATAAACATCTACCTAGCAAGCAAACATTAACAAATGTTTTGCATCCTATTTACTTACAACAGTCCTATAAAACAATAAACCTCTGAAAGCAATTACTTTGAATTTATTTTTCTTCCACGTTGAAGCAGAAAATGTTGTCATGCCAAAGTTAGCATTGAACTTGCATAATAATAGAGATTTATTGAGACACGGCACAATGCTGATTAAAAAAATAAAAGCATTGAAATACACCCTAACATCTTTCCTGTAATACATGATAATAATTATCTTAGGAAAAGGTGGTGCTGACAACAGCATAAATGATGCTGCCAAATGGAGAGTTAATTTTATTTTAAAGGATTAAACCATAAATTACTTCTTTAAAATTAGTGAGAGAAAAAAATGGATCGCTTCTAAAGTCAATTTAATCAATTCACAAGAATTTTGCACAAGAGAAAAAATTATTAGACCATAATACTTCAAGAGGTTATATGAGAATCATATTAAAGAATGTTGCCACTCTTATTCAGCATCTAATTTAGAATATATATGACTGGATTTTCAAATATCTGTGTAATCATTTATATTTTAACATATTTATTGCCATCTCAATCTAGATTTTTGAACAGTAGTGGGTTAGGTTTTCCTCATTTTTAAAAAATCTTCTCTTTTCAAAAATCAACTTCTAAATAAGAACTGATTTTCTTACTTGTGTGATATATGTATGTTAGCAAAGTCAAAGCCTAGTAGGCATGCAACGAATTCATGTTGACTAATAAATGCTATTATAGTTCACAATTAGCTGTTCCCTCACTTCCCTTCTGCTGCTTCCTTATAGGCAGTATGATAAAAATATACTTCTTCAATGCAGAAGGTTTTTCCCTTCCTTGGACTTTGTTTTAGCTATTGGACTTGCTGTGGCCAACGGAATGGGAACATATGGCATAACTGAATAGAAGTCTGGCATGCACTTGCATAGTTCTGTCCCTTCCTGAGCTTCTGTTCTTTTCCAGGAGAACACGCAGGTCAGCAGACCCCAGTGGAACCAAGTAGACTTGTGGGTGACAAGCAGCCCTCAAGTAACGTGAGCTAGAAATTAATGTTTGTTACCATAAGCCACTGAGATTTTACAGTGGCTTTTTGTCACAGGTAAAACTGAATGCACGATGAATCATAAATACCATAACTGTTTGTTGTAATTACTTAAAATATAAGAGCATGTATAAGCCACAGTTTAATTGTTGATATAAAATATTGGAAGTAAATATACTTTTTGTGAAAAGAAATTCAAAGCCTTCAATTTCTGTGGTAGGGTAAGGAATCAGGGATTAACTAAGTCTTGATTCATTCTTATAGAAGGAGAAGAGGAGAAAAAGTTGCATTTAAATGATGGCACCAAATATGTGGCACTTATAGATACTTTCATCTACTGAACAAGGACTGCAATTTGATTATTGACAAATGATCCAAAATTATGTGTCCAAGTACAGGGGGGGAAAGTTGGATATGCTTATTGTAAAATAAAGTTATTACAATGCAAATATTTTACTGAATTCAAAACAAAGTAATAAAAACTCACTTTTAATCTACTTAATGATGGCATTTAATCTCTTTTTAGTTAAGAAAGGATAGAAATAAACAGGTTTACATAAAAAGTAAAATATATTTATTATAAGTAATGTTATTTGGTTCTAAAATCAGTGTACTTATTTCTCTAATAAATGTTTCTTAAAATAATGGAAATTGACATTTATATTTCTATGCTACTAATGTAGAAAGGATCACTAACCTATATTTACTAACACATAATAAAGAATGGTCCATTGTTTTTGAAGATAATGGTGATTAAGACATGTTTAGAACAGGACTGAGTATTAACAAATAGCTATGAAGTACTCAGTGATTGTTATTAGGTAAATTGTCATAAGTCCTGGATTTAGTTTTTCTCTAGCATAATATTTTATGTTGATGTTATTTATCCAATGTCACCTGGCTGGAAATAAGAATAAGGTCCATGGCCAGAAATGAGAAAATACTGGTTCTACAAAACTAGTGACCAGAATAGTACTGGCTACAACTGGGCATATGGGACTCATTTCAAGAAACTATCATATTTTCAAATAAGTACTTGTTTATAGTGAGTAGACAGGGGTGACAAAAGTGTATGGAAGACAGTGGTTAAAGAAGAATTAAAAATCATCATTAAAATATCATTAAACAGACCTAGCCGGCTTGGCTCAGTGGATAGAGTGTCAGCCTGCGGACTGAAGGGTTGGGTTTGATTCCTGTCAAGGGCATATGCCTGGATTGCGGGCTCAATCCCCAGTAGGGGGCATACAGGAGGCAGCCAATCAATGATTCTCATCATTGATGTTTCTATCTCTCTTTCTCTCTCCCTTCCTCTCTGAAATCAATAAAAAGATATATTTTTAAAAAGTCATTAAACATCATTAAAATTAATCTATTAATTTTTTTTATAATTTCAATTTTTTTTTAATTCACAGAGCCTAACCTTATAAATGAATGCATATAGGTAGATATGTAATTTGTTAATTTCCAAACAAATTCATCCAATCCATCAATAGCTGACGGGAAAGTTATTTCTGCTGTTAAGTTGCCATCAGATCTGCCATCTGGACCTACCATTTCCATCGATAGATCAAATGTGTCATTGTTAGAACCAAGTATATAAATTCTAATCTCTTTTCAGAAAGCCACAAAGTCCCCATTGTAACAATCAGTAATTATTACTTAGTTCAAAAAAATGTTGTGTGCTCCTCAGTTTTTCTTAACTCCATAGCTTACTCACACCTCAAAAACCTAATCTTGAATTTATGTCTTTATTTCTTGTACCCTCATACAATATCTTCTATTTATTTTTTTCATAAAGATTCAGGAAAACCAAAAAGGGCAAATAATAAACTTCATGTATTATTAATCTTGTTTAAACTTAAGTAGTTAATAAGGATTGAAATCCATTGGACAAAATATTTGTATTTTTTATAATGATGAAGATACATTTTAAAATAACAGGTCCTTAATTAAAATCCCAACAAGATAGCATATTTGCAAATATTCAGATCTTAAATAATCAAAACAGTGAGACATGTTTCCAATTTGCTTGCTTTTTCTTTTTTAGTATCTGAAATTCAGCGAAAACATGTGATGTGTTTACTTGGACATATTCCATGTTCTTAACATGCTGGTTTGATACAAAAATAAAGTTGATTTCTTTACAAATATGAACTATGATGTTTTCCTTATGATTTCACTAGTCAAAATATTTTTAAAGAATAATTTTGTTTGCTTATGATGATTATTCTCCATCAAAGAACTTTATTTTAATTCTATTATTTCTAAATAAAATGTTCGTTCATATTTAAAGTATTACATAATGTTAAAATGCATTTATTCTCATCCTAGAATAAACTTAACTACATATTCAGAATTATTCCTTTTGCATCCTATTTAAAAAACTGAATTCTCCCACTTATAATGAATCTTCCTCAGTATTAAGAGTTTTCTTTGACTATTGAAATTCTTTTAATGATCTTAGTGATAAATTATGTTGAATTTTAATTCTTCAAAAACATATTTCTTAAAATTATTTGATTTTAAAGCATTGAAGAATACATTTGGATGCTTTTCTTTCTACAAATATTTTCACATTCAATACAGTTTAGTGAGTCTCTCTTCCTATGAGGACATTTAATAGATTACAGAACTTCATAGAAGAGTAGAAGATTAAGACATGGCATGTTCCCTTGTGAAACTCAAAAGCTCTAGGGGGACAGATATACACATTCAAGCAATAATCATTATGTGGTAAATGCTACATAAGGGTGTTAACTACATGCATTTCTTGAGGAAGCATCAGCAGGACATGCGATCTGTACCATTGCACAGGGCCTGCATATGGAAGAGATTCTTGTGCTGGATTTAATGCTCTGCTATCATCATCTTGCATTCTTATCATTTTTAAAATAAGGACTCCTAATTTTAATTTGCACTGAGACAGTCCAAAATGTGAGCCTGCGTGCATGACTGCCCAGGGCATATGTTGGACATTGGGTAAATACAGGAGCTTTAAGCTTCCCAGAACAGTTGATATTTGATTTGGGTCTTGAAGGTGTATTGGAGTCTGGAAAGAGAGATGAAGATGAAAAGAGACAAGTAAATAAATCAGAGAAGATGAAGAACAAAGACATGGAATAAAATTCTAGGCAAGATGAAGTTAAATGGGTAATTTGTAATCAGATTTTCAGTGGTCTTCAAAGGCTTAACTAGAAGGTTAGATATTTAGAAGCGAAATGAAATGTAAGTTGGTGCTAAATGAAGCTGTGAAGAAAGACAGGAGAGGGAGATGTTTGTTAGACCACAATGGCAGAAATCTACACAAAATGTGTATAGAGGCAGTTAAAGTAGTGATGAAATGATGGGTATGCAACAAATATTCAAGGGTACAATGGTGCTTTATATATGTATCTCACTATTTGTCTTTTATTCTTAAAAGAGAGTAAAAAAGAGAATTTCAGGAGGCCCATTGAAATGGATAAAATAATATACTGAGAGAGTAATACAAATTTTTTTATTCAAAAGGTACTGATCACCTATGAATAAAGTGAGGCCACTGATGCTTTATAGTAAAAGACTAGCAATTTTCACTAAAATAAAAAATGAAAAAGAGTAAAAACCAAAACCTTGATCAAAGATCCATAAACATACAAAATACAAACTATTCTATATGGTTAGTTCTTCTACTTCTATCTAACGCACCAAATCAATCAATCAACATACCATAAAGTCAAATTAAACACATTAAAATGAGCTTGATATGATGGAGTCAAAGCAGTTGATTTTTTTTTTTTTTACTTCTCAAGTTATTCCTTTGAAATAGGAATATGATCATGTAAACTAAGGAAATTACTACTTTTAGGTACATCAGAGATCAAAAAATAACTCTTTTCCAAATACAGATCTGGAAAGAGATACTGCATATTTTACTTTGGGCTAAAGAACATAGTTGAAAACTATTTAATAAGTCTTTTAAGATGATCATTTTCTGGTGTAAAACTTTCTTTTGTACACTTTTATGACTCACAACAAAGGTATAGGAGGATAGTGTGATAAATAATAACTGAGTATAATAAAGATATTAGTGAAGATAAAAGTAGCTTATACTGATTTTCTCAATGTAATGGGGTTTGCAAGACATTCAGATCGGCAAGCTAAGTCTCCATACTGGTTTTCATCAACTTATTTTGTATATAATCTTAAGTTGTTGCTAATGATTCCTATTTTGTCAATCATTTTCTCTGTGCTCCTAAGTATTTTTAAAATTATAACTTATTCATAGTGAAACTTTTCTTAAATGGGTACTATTTTTTTAGTATTGATTCATCACGAAAAATATATAAAGTTTGCTTCTGAATAAGGAAACATTTATTTTTTAATGTGCATGAATATATTTCATTGAAATGTGATTACAAACAGTCTGCTCATTGATAATATAATAAAATCCAAGACCACATTTGTGTAAATGGGAACAGAACATAAATAAAAGGACAATCCCTGACTTCAATAAGACTATAATTCTTGAACTTAAAATAATTCTGTGTAAATAAATTAAATAATTGATTTTCTTTTTTAAAAAATTACACTTTATTTGATGGATTCCATCTCAAGGACCTCTCATCTTTGCCCAACTTCAAAGAAAAAGTGCCGTGAGAAGTGAACATTGGAAGGGGCTGGAGCAGTAGCATGGGAAGTCTCAGTGATGAGTGAGATCTCAGTGATGAATGTGAACTGCACGCATGAAGCTGTATGCAAGTGTGATGAGTGGGAGAACAGTGTTGCAAAATAAACAAATAAATGGAAAAGTAAACAAGAGCCAATTATAAAGGATCTTGTAATGCACATTGAAGGGACTGCTTATATTTGAAAGAAACTGAATTGTTAAAAAGACAAAACAAGATTTTGCATAAATATCATTTTTAAGGTTGCCATATAGTAAAACATGTGATAGAAAACTTAACATGCTTCTAACATTTCCTTTCTTATATGAAAAACTAGAATAAATGAGTACAATGGAATACCTGCAAAGTATATAATTTACTTAAAAAATAATATTGGGTCTTGATAGTCTTTGGAGAAGTTATCTTTGAAAGAAACTTTCAAGTTGACTTCTGGGGTAAAGTATTGAAAACGTAAATATTTTTTAAACAAATTCATTTTAGAGATGTTTATTTTAATAGAGCAGGAATAGGCCACACAATTATCCTAGCCAGTTAACTAAACAATTTTACTCCTGTATCTATGGAGAAAGAAATGGTTCTAAGGAGAGAAAACAAAGCAAAACATGGTTTCAAGGCCATTGAAGTTAAGCAATATACTTTAAAACTACATGAGACTTATTTCTAACTCTTCATGCACTGGGAAAATCTGACCAATAATAAATTCAGAATACATAGTAATAAAGAGCAGGAAAAAAACATTAAAAATAAGTATCAACCCTTAAACTGCAACAGGAGGGATGTAGATGAGTTATGAAAAAATAGTTCTTCCTCTCATTAGAGCAGTTAAACATTAGCTAGGTTATCAAGTGAAGTCTCTATAGACTCTTCTCTGGAAGGTTTTTAGCATCTGAGAGGCAGCTATTTATTTTGAATTGTTAAGGTAAGTCCTGTCTGCTGGCAGGTGAAGGACTAAGTCACTGCTGAATTCATAAGTTCCTTGTTACCAGCTGTCTGACTCAGTTATTTCAGTTATTCCAGTCTTTTTATTCAGAAGTGGTCGTCAGCAATGTTAAACATGCTACAAATTAAATGTTTTCCAATATTAACATATGAAGAAAACGCATTAAAAATGTGTGGGTCATTTAAGATCATTATTTACAAATATATCCAGAATTAAGTGTTTGAAAATATGCCAAAATAATAAGTAGTATAGAGACAATTTAAATTTTGTCATTTCTGGGTGGTACTAGAAATATAAGCAGGCATTTATGAGAAGAGTTGCAGAAATGGTATTCCTGAACAATGCAAATTATATAATCAAATTTATATGAGAAATGTTTTTAGAACTTTGCACATTAATTTAAACAGTTATTCTCCCTTTTCCTTCACTGCCCTCCATCTAGATCATGAAAAACTTCAATTCTATGTTTGGCATAGATGACTTCAAGGAAAATAAATTATGTTAATCAAAACAGCAAAGGATCAATAAGCAAATGAGCACATAGCATAGACAGTGTCATTCCGAAGAGTTACACAGATTCATCTTACTCTATCTTGATTTATGTAACTACCTTTCTTTATTCTTCACCTCTGAAAACTAAGCATTACTGTGTGACAAATAAAAAGTAAAACAGCATATTTAGTCTAAGTATAGAAATTCTAAAATGACCCATTAACATCTTCACTTGAAAAAAAAATGTATATTTTAAATGTTGCAATTTATATTATGTAATATACTTTTTCTGAAAAAAACTTTTTAAAACTTCTATTTGAAAACCTTTTGAGAATATATAAATTCATATAAAAATTAAATGTGGACAAAAATTAGATTGAAATATTATAAGGCACTGATTATGTCTGGGTTACACAGATATTCTACAGTATAGGTATCACTAAAATTATTATTTTTAAAATAAAAGAACTGCTTGAGCTGTATTGCTTTATTCATGATATTTTTATAGGCTCAGAGGATAAAATGTACACTAACTTAGACTGCACTGATCTTCCTCAGAACTAACACTTGGTAAATATTTTTAGAACAAAATTTCCACAATTTTCAAATATAGACTAAACTTGGGATTTTGAATTGGTTAAATTTTTACCTATATTTAAAGGACACGTGGACAGTACTCTAAATAAGGTCATGCTATCCCTTACATACCACAATTTCTTCCCATATAAGATAAAAAAAAATTATAATAAAAATTTTGCTTTAGTTCATAGCCAGAACAGAATAATAAATTACAGTCTCCCTTCTTAAGTCAAAATAACAATTTATTTAAATAAATTTAACCAAAGTCAAATTACTTCTAATAAGTTACTACCCTTAACCCTCCAAATTCAACAAACTTTTCATCTCATAACAACCTTACAATTTTTTTAAAATTTTTACTAAGGAACAATTTAAATACCGCTTTAAATGAAATTAAACTAATCTAAGCACTTGATACAATCACGCTAACAGTCATTGAATGTATCTGGTGGTTACCTGCAAGTGATAATAGAGTATATTTTGGCTTGTATTCTTTATAGATTATCGTAGGTTTTAATTTTCTCTGTTTGCAATGTTTAATTGATAAAAACAAAATGAACACAGTAAAGAACTGACTCATGGCAGCAGCAGGTCACAACACCAAGATTTCTCCTTTTCTTCTATTTTTTTCTCCCCTTTCTGTTTTGTAACCATGGTAAAACAATAGAAGTGAACTTTCCCTGAACTTTTCTCTTTAAAGGCCTGGGTCCAAGTTGACCCAGCAGGGCAAGCTGGAACCTGATACTATCAACCGGAGGGCTGCTAAAGCAATCAGGTTCAACAACAACCATATATGTTCCCTAATGTCATTTTGCCACAAAGCCAAAGCAAAAGCAAGCTATTTCTAGTAAAGAATGTCTTTCTATTGTGTCAAAGATTAATTCAATAGTATAAACGTGCATAAACCATGAACTAAATGGTAGACTACAGAAATATATTATTGTTCTTTTAAAATTATATTAATATCAAAGTCTATTTGTAGATAAGGCCCAATCCCACAAAAAAAAGCTGTTAGATGAATTATTAATGAACAGATTATTTAAATCCTTACAGATTTAGATGATCTTACATTTAACTTGTCATTTTATTAAATTCTCATGATAACCTGTTTTAAAAGGTAACACTGCTGAAGAAATTTTTTTTCATGTTCTTCTACAGGCAATTAAGGTATGCATACATAACTGATTAAATTAACTAATTAAGATATTTGTTGTTTCTATAACCACAGCATGATAAATAATGAATTCGATGGACTCTAGTAAGTCTATTCTCAACTCTTTCATTAAAAGGGTCATTGGCATTTCTTTTAAATCCAGTTTTAAAAACTTGTAATTTTATAAAAAATCATTTTAAGAGTGACTATATTCAGAAAGAAGAAACAATTATAATTTCTAACATTCACAAATAAACATTATAAAAGGGTTCAACCCACTTGCAATTACTAATACTCAAGTACAATATTATTAAAATGTAATAAAGATTATATAATAAAGAGGTTATTCTGTCATTACTTGACACCCTCACAAAATGTCTATATAGCAACTTAAAGTAAATCACATATAACAATTAATTACTTTCAAATGCTAACAACAGTACTTAAATAGATGCTCAGTTACATTACTTTCTTTGAATATTATCTCCTATGGGCTTTCGAGTACACTTTCAATGGTACCAAAATTAGCAGTGTGTCCTGTAGATGAGATCTTTGTTACAGTAAAAATTGATCTCAACATACCAGTGAGAGAGAATCAGAATTGTACCCAACATATAAGAGGAGTATTAAAAAATAACTAAATGAAGAAATAGGGACATTAACCACTGTAAAAACAGTTGTCCTAAGAATGGTAATTTTCTAGAATAGCATAAGATAATCCATTTTAAAAGTAAAACAGTGTTTAAAAAAGAATATTTTTATACTTTAAGTGATTCAAGCAAGTAAATTATAGTGGAGATTCACTTGTGTAGGTGTAGGTGTTTAAAGATAGTATTATACACATTTTAGAAATAGCCAGACAAATTACAAACAATAAGAAATCTGTCCCAATGTATTACATATATACAAGATTCTTAATGAAAACATAGGCTTAATATTTTCATCTTACTCTACTTAAACTGACTTCCCAAGTAGTAATATAAATAATATCACTAAAATACAGGTTTAAGTCTATTTTGAGAAGACTGTCTTCAATACTTATAAAATATAGGGCATTCGTTACTAGGGAGATTAAAATGTTCAATGTCTACTATAACATAGAAAAGATGGAACGAAGACGAGAGGGCCAAGAAATGAGATATGCAGAGGGACTACTGGCCTAACAACTGGTCGGCCTTTTGAGGTCTCCAGAGTGGGCATGTTGATTCTCTTTTCTCCAACTTTACGAACATAGACATTAAGTCTGAATTTATTGATGAAGAAGGAAAAGTTAACAAAGGCAGAACAGCTATTGTATAACAGGTGAGTGATATATCTTATCTTAAATTTCAACAATCCTAGAAGGCAGATATTATTATCTCCATTTCTCAAATGAAGAAATTAGAGCTGGCTGACTCCTAAATTTCAGATCTTTATGCCAGAATCATGTACTTCTGATTCCAAAGCCTGTACTTACTCCATTATAACATGGTTACCTCTGAATAATAGAAACAATAGATCACTTTGCCAGGGATCAAAAGACAGATCTGTCACGTGTTAGATGTGTGACCTTGGTAAGCCACTTAACCCTTTGGAAGCCACATCACCTTCTCTAACACTTTCAAGGGGTGCTAAGTTGGATAAATTTTTTTAAATCTTAAATACAATAGTCAAAAAAGCTAATATTATTCTAAAGTGGCCAATAAGAAGACTGTGAACAGCTAAAGTAAAAGAAAAAGGTAACTCAGTGTATTCTGTGATTTCTAAGTGCACATCCTTCCAATCTAAGAATATAGTTCCCTACATGTGTCACTATCTTCATCCCATTTCTAATTTTAATGGTACTACTCTTCCTCTGGCTTTGCCTGAGTTTACTGAGTAAAAACATTACATAGGAATATTATGAGCTATTAATACCTATCTACTGGTGGATACAGAAAATATAAGAAAATTTTCCAATAAGAAAAAAAAAATCAGACTATATAAGTAAAAAGGTGACTCTCAGTCTAGTGGGAGAATTAGAACAACATGCTTTGGTCATTTTTTTCCTGAAAAAGTGACAAAAACTATTTTTTAGACTAAAATGTTGTACTCTTCAATAATTTCTACATCAGCTTAGAAATGAAATTGATAACTAACTCATTAATAATTAAAACAAATTACTGAGAAATTAGAAATGGTGTTTTGCCTTTTTTATTGAATTTTAAACCTTCTTTCCATTGGTATACTGAATAGCTGGATATTTCACAAGCATTTCAAATGTAATATGTCAAAAATAAACTTACTTTTCACCCTAAACCTGCATCACATTATCAGTTGTACTAGTATTCCATATATCTGTTAATAAACCACCATGCATCCAATCCCCTAGGCCAGACTCAATTCCTCTCTCTCCTTTAGTGTACTTTCTACTTCTCAGCTCAATGGTCACCAGCTTCTATTGACTCTACCTATGATATTTCTCAACTCTCTCTTCTTCATTCACCTTGCTCCTGCCTTACCTGAGGTTGTTTCCCTTCTGATCCTGTGGTGTACTACTGACCTGGGATCTGCATAGAAATAACATTCCAGCACTTCAGTGCATTCTGCAAATCTTCCAAAACTCACCAAATCTCTTATCATAACATGTCAGCTCCTCCACGGTCTAATGCCTCAATTCCTTTCCAGTATAATTTCTCAAAACTTACCCACACTCTCTCTCTGCAGTGGTACCTAATTTCTTTCAAATATCCATGCTTTACAGATGCAAATCCTTCCACCTAGAATGTTCTTTCCTTCGTTGTCCATGGGAGAAACCCAAAGCCAATTAACATGGATTTCTTCCCTAATCTCCCCATATACCAACTTCCATCCATTTTCATAATACCATGGACTATATTTAATATCACATCAATAGAATAATTTCTATATTACTTCTGTGTAGATACACAAAGCTTTAAAATGCAATAATAATGTTCTATTTATTTTACCAGAATTTAGCACTCCATTAACTAGCAAAAAATTAATACTACATTTTCTGGATGAATCAGCTGAAGAAGTAAAAAATTAATAATTTTCAAAAAAGTACATATCATGCATTAAATCACCAGAGAATATTAAAATGTAGAAACCACATTTCTGAAAAATAACCACCCTGCTTTAAATTGCGGATTCATCTAAAGAGACTACTTTTATTGAATAATCAATTATATTACATAAATATCTACATCATTTAAAATACAAAATAATCCAAAGCAAAGAACATAGAATTTTCTGTGCCACAAATTTTTAAAAGTGCTCTTAAGTGTGAATCAAATAATACAAAATATTAAGTCATCATTGCCCTTTAAAATCCTTTCAACAAGAATTCCCTAATTGTACTTTCACTTTATCTCACTGTACCAGTAAGTAAATAAATTAACAAAATAGCTTTTATCACACAGAATAACCTTTTAACTGAGGGATTATCTCTGGTTTATTTTTCATTTCTTTCACTGCAGATAGCAGTTCATGCCTCATTGATTAGTTTGCTAAGGTGGTGACCAGAAATGAAAACAGTCTCTCAATATTGTAAGGACCTGAGTGAGTGAGTGAATTCACACACACACACGTGTGTACACACACACACGCACACACACACACATGCACACATATTCATTCTATGTCTTTATGCCTGGCATTTAGTTTCTAAGAAACAAAGAGTCAAGAATTATAAATTTTCATTTCTATTAGTCCATGCTCAGGTATAACTGCAACTCTTAGATTTATTTCTAATTTATACTTTTTAATGCTTTTTCATTCAATTGCAGTTAAGTTTTTTCTATCATAACTTAAACTGTTCATTTCATGACAACTTTCAAAGGAAGAGAAATACAAAGTCAAAGAAAAAATGTAGTTTCCATCAGACTCCTGCCATTTCTGAATTTAGGATGGCCTCTATTTTGAGACAGCCATTGAATGCATACCTAACATTCAAGACTTGACATATTCATCGGTTAGCTTCATTTCCAGTCAAACCTTTAGCTCTAAAAATCCTATCCTTTCTTAAAGCCCCAAATATCTTGAATTATTAGTCCAAAAATATTTAAACAAGAGAAATCATAGAAATTAAGTATTACAATAAATGTTAATTAGAGTAACCAGAATCAAGCAGGACAAGCCATTCTATTCTGGGCTGGTATGCTGCCACTCAGGATTATGAATATTGTGTTTGATGTTTGGAAACAAAAAATCATTGATCATCCAGTGTACACCAGAAAAGAATAAACATGGACTTGAAGGGTTTAAAATCCAGGACAAAAAAAAAGAGAAAAGAAAATGATATGGTCCCACATGGAAAGTAAAAGCTTTGAAAATTAGGACAGAATAGAAACCTCAAAACATTTAATAAAGGGTAACCAAATAAAAGACATATCAAATTTGGTCCTTCCACTTTTGAGGTCAAAGATAAAGGCAAGAGTGTCCTGGCCAAATATAAGGAACAGCCTGTTGAAAGTTAAAGGCAAACGTTTATCACTCTCTTATATACTTGTCCCTTCAGGTCTGAGTCAAGCAGAAGTTGGACAACTTATTCAATTTATTAGGGATGCTGTGAAACAGACATTGGCGTTTTTTGTAGGTTTAACTCACTGCTGTGGCCTCTTTCTAACCTGAAAGTCCATTATTCCCTTCACCATACCACACTGTTCATTGCCTAGTCTAGTTGGTTATGTATTTCAATATATGGTGTGCTTTTACATTTATTTTGCTATTTCATTAATGAGGTACTTATATCCTTTACCTTTTATGTTATCCTGTTAATTGGCTGTCTGTCAACATTACTATCCATCCTACTCATTGCTTTTATAATAAAGATCATCAGGAAAGATGATTTTAAGTAATAGCCAAAACAAACAGTCCTCACATCTCCAACTTTTAGTGAGCTCTCTTTCTTGTTAATGCTCTTATTCCTCCCACTGATATTTAAACCTATCACCTCATCCATCCACACTTTAGGTGTTTTGCTTTCAACAATCAACTAAACCCTGCAAGAATTTAATTGATAATTAAGGTTAAAAGCTTAAATTTTGAGTATTTGCATTTAAAAGAGGCTCCTTCTGTGTGAATGCAATCTCTGGTGTTATTTCTTAAGAAAAATAAATGAAGCCTTTGCAGGCCACCTTTGAAAGGTTGCCTTTGAGGTGATACTACAATGGCTTATTGCATTAAAAGCTTTGCTGTTCAAGGAACACCACAGCTTTCAAGTCTTACTATAGCACCCCACAAGCCCCTTCATTTGGCTTTTCAGCCCCTTTACAAACTTCCTATCTCAAATTCTCACCAACTGATGGCATTTGAGTTCATAGTACAGTTTCATGCATATATAATCGGTTCAAGGATTTTACTTGTTGCACTGGAGCTAAATGAATAGATTGTTGTCCAGAAGTTGAAACTGATATTTTCTGTACTGTCCTCACAGCCTCCATGCTACATATGCATTATACCATTACCAGTAGTTTTCTCATGTAAATGAGGAGGGGGTAATATCTCTCCTTCCATAAAAAATGGATTTATGCCCAAGCCAGTGTGTCTCACTTGGTAGAATGTCATCCCATGCACCTAAAGGACACAGGTTTGATTCCCAATCAGGATACATGCCCAGATTGCAGGTTCAGTCCCAGATCAAATGGGAGGCAACCAATTGATGTTTCTCTCTCACATCAACATTTCTCTCTCTCTCCCTCTCCTTCTTCCTCTCCTTATCCCTGTTTATCTACCTTTTTCTGTCTCTTCTGTTTCTAAAATTGATAAAAAAAAAACATTTAAAAAATGGATTTAGAAAGTGCCTGTTCCAAGAAACTTCATTGAATTATATTGACTATTTAATTTTTATTCCTGTATTTGTCTTTGCTGTTTATTCATTCATTCAACACTTATGGAAAGTTTATTATACACTAGGGAAGGTTCTGGGTGGAGAAAGACAAAAAAAAAGTATAGATGAATAGACTATTAAAATTGTACCTTTAGATTAGTACAGCGATTTTCTACTGGTGTGCTACAATAATTTTTTAAAATATATTTTTATTGATTTCAGAGAGGAAGGGAGAGGGAGAGAGAGATAGAAACATCAATGATGAAAATTAATCACTGATCAGCTGCCTCTTGCACGCCCCCTACTGGGGATTGATTCCACAGCTCGGGCATGAATCCTGACCACTAATTGAACTGTGACCTGCTGCCTTATAGGTTGATGCTCAACCACTGAGCCACGCTGGCAAGGCTGCAATAATTTTTAAAACATACAATACCTGACTATTTTGTTAGGGGCATTAACCTCTTTTCCCTTAGATTGTCAAATTAAAAAATGACAACAGCCTACACAATAACAGCCATCTTGTGTGAATACCCTGTTTTGAACCATCAATATGGTCATATAATAGAGTTTCATCTTATTGGTCACTTTGCATAATAAGGTTGTGTCTGATTGGTTAATTCTTGGTACAGAAACCCTTATATACAGGAATAGGCACCTGATTTTTTAAAAAGTCACTTTGGAGCAAGAAGAGTAGCTAATTACTATTATTATTATTATTGTTATTATTGTTATTATTGTTATTATTGTTATTTGTAAATCAGTCAAAATTATACCCATTTTTGTGTCAGATACATTGCATTTTTTGGTGTGGCATTGAAATTTAATAATTAGTTTATGTGTCCCAGGAGATAAAAACTGTTGAAACTTACTATTAGTAAGTTACTATTAGTATTAGTATTACTAATACTACTATTAGTAATTACTTATTAGTATTAGAACTTACTATTAGTATTACTTATTAGTAAGATAAAAACTTACTAATCACTGGATTAGTAAGACAAGGAAGACTTCTTTAAGAAGGTGATACATGAAGATTAAGAAGTCACCAGCTATTAGGAAAATGTTCTAAGCAAATGGATAGCGAATGCAAAGGACCTACCATGGAAAAACTTTAGTCTGATCAGGAAACCAAAGGAGAGCCGATAAGGCTAGATTTCAGTATGTAAGGGGGAGAAAGAGAAGTGATAATAACCTCTCAGAGGCTGGCAGCATAAGAAGTTTGGGTTTCTATTGACCGATCAATAATATTTATTTGTATGTTCTCTTATTGTCATAAATCTTTTCCTCTGTACTGCATTTTTTTCCATTCCCCAAATATAATATATTCTCTCTCTCAGGCAGGAGACACACCTTCGCTGCCCTATTTTCAGCCATAAAGTCTACCTCAAGGCTCAGCTCATAATCATGTTTAACAAATGTGTTTGACTAAGAAAATTAAAATGTAATATAAATGAAAACCATTCATTTAAAATTCCAAAGCACTCCACAGTATTTAAGTTTTCAGATTCTATAAAGAATACTATCTGTATTTTAATGAAATATGAATCCTTTGCCTGCTAACTAGTTTTTGATGTAAGGATTAATCTGCAGCCAATGGTGTATTATACAAATGTCTATATTTAGCCTTCTTTTGTCAGTGCTTTGCTATCCATATAAAAGATCAAGAGCAACATAAAGGTAATAAAATGATACATAATGACAACGGTGATGTTCTCTGTACTTTACTCATCAGTTTTGAGATGTCTTTATCAAAAGGTTCATTTTCCTGTGGTAGTGAGTTTATATCAGCAGTTGCCCCCCACACTTGTCAGAATGTTCCTACACCCAGATAAATGTGTTAATCAGATGCTAAAAGCAAAATAGAAATTTACTTTATAAAAACATTTCTCTTGATGAACCACAGCTACTTCCTGTTATAAATACTATACAGCAACAAATAATAGTATTGGTTCGAAAAATATATGGAAAATAATCTAAAGATATTTAAGAAGCAAATCCAGCATGGAACTTTTACATAAAGAAAGTAAAAAACTACTTCCAAGTACACAAGTGTTAAAATATTATTTCACTATAGTATAAATGTTTACATATTAGAACTGGTGCCTTCATAAAACATTTGCCTAATACCACAGTAAATTCTTTCATTGTTTTCCCCAACTAGGATGACAACCATCTAACCTACATAATATTAAGCATACATTTAGTTCCACCGATGTGAACAGCCAAGAGATTAATGCTGACAGAGCTAAATTGCACAAGAGTCAAGAAATGTGATCCAACAATACAATTATAATTATCACTAGGGGTGGTAAAAGATGAACATATTTTCATCTACTAAGGGCTCTGGATTAAAGGGCCAAACACTTAAATGCCACTTTTACTCATTTGGTAAGTAGGGGTATTCCAAATTCTATAATTATATGACTTTGCATACATTAATAGCTGCTTAGTATTAAAGGCTTCTGATGGCTATGTTATAATTAAGGGTCAATCTCTATTTTTCATTTTCACCCACTATTTCAAAAGATCTAAAATAATCACCAGTTCATATGAGAATTAAAAAAGAACTACTTTTCTTCTCCTGATTTTGTTTCACTAAATGTACAGTATAATGAATTATTTTTTAACTTAGATTGTTATTTGTTGATATAATAAAATAAATATAGATTCCAATAGCATTTACTTCCTTAAAGTTTTGTTAGAAAAACATATATAATATCCATGTTCAAAAAACAATTTTAGGTAAAAGTTCTTAACAGTATATTAAAGCATTTTCTTCTTGAGGGCTATAATATATAAACTTAAAGTTATGAATCTGAATGCTTTAACTATCCCTTTGAAGAGTATATCTACTAATGATATTTATTACAGGGATAAAATTAGAATGTATGCTCTTAGGCAATTATAAGGATATACCTTTAACTTGTTTTTACTCCAGTATAAAGCATTATTCAAATAATGTACATATGAGCAAGGAATATTCCTTAGCTGAATGCAACCAGCATATGCCATTTACTATAATGAATCTCAATATTATCTATAGGTAACACCACCGGGATGACATTGATGAAGCCATCTTCTTGTTTGCTTTTCTTAATGATATACTGGATGATTTTAAGAAGTTCAATACATTTTGTTTTCTCCTCATCACACTAAATTCCCCCACCTTAAAGCTTGTTGAGCCTTTCGATGCTGGTAGATTTTTCTATGAGATTTTATATTTTGGGGTAGAGATATAAGATTGCTTGTTTTCTTTATTTAAAAATAACTGTAATTCATAAGAAAGACATTCCCTTTATTGACTATGAGTTGGAGTCCCTTAGATGTGGAATTCCAATGGTTTCCTAGTTGCAGCTTCTTGTTTGTGACTAAATCATACTCAACATCAAAGCAATTCTTTATTTATAATTTATAAGAAATACATTAAAATTAGATTGATAATGTAAAAGGATATGTCTAGATAACATGTGAATAATATCATCATATTGAGCATGGTTTATGTAGAAATATTTTTTTATTTAAAATGATCCTCAAACAGATATACATCATTTTCTCTTTTATTATTTGACCTCCATAGCAACAATAGTTCTTAACTATGTTGATGAAAGAACTGAAAGGCCAGTCCTACAATATTATTCAGTTTCACAAGATGAGAAAATAAGTTTGGATTTTGAGTAAGAAGTAATAGGGTTCAGCTTTTGCTTGTTAGTATCTGAAAGTTTCTGGGCTCAGTATCTGAATCCATACAATGGGGTTTAAATATACCAATACTGGTTTTCTCCAAATAACTAGAATGAAATTGGGGGTGTGAGTAGAGAAAATAAAAGGCTCCCCCTCTCCTAATACTGGGAAGCTGGGGTTTCAAATAGAATAACTGTTATTTGGCTATTTTTGAAGGAATGACACAGGACCATCTAAACAATTTTGTAAATGGGAAGAGCAGAATGTTCTGGGAGTTCCCAGGTTTGTTTTCATCTTTTCCTATGGATTATGGTATCAAAATCAGAGAACAGTTATACATGTACCTATCCTAATAAAATGACAGCTACTGAAGTGTCTTAGTAAAGTTGGTACCCCAAATATTTGCTGTCATGTTTTGAGATATTTCATAAGTTCAGACAGCACAAATAAATATCTGAGCAGTAATGCGGAAAAGTTCTGTTGACTTGCATTTGAGACGATAACAAAATTTGGTTGTAATCATTACTGAACAGAAGATTTCAACATTGGTCTTTTTAAAATATGGCAGATAAACTTTAGGAAGGTGTATTTGTTTAAAATTTATTTTCTAACCAAATATCAGTCCTCTTCTGTACTTAACAATGTAAATGACAGATTATTATTTTTATTTTATTTTCACTTTCAGAATATTTGGATGGGTAGCAACAATTCTTAGATTAGATTTAACAGTCCTTACAGTATTGAAAACAATTGGCAGGCATTCACTCAAATGTAAAATAGGCAGAAATGTAAATTCCTATCCAATAGAAACTATTTCAAACATTTTAGTATTCAAACTAATGACAGCAAGTATAGAAATATTTATATCATCAAAAGCTCCTAAGGGGACAATGACTATATGAATCCTATTTAACTCCAGTGTAAAGTAATTTTAAAAACTTCTCCAAAAATGTATTGAAAACAGTTTTCTATACTTGGACAATTTCTTATAGTGATTCTCAAAAAGGCAAAACTTTTTGCTAATGATCTTATTACATATGGACCAACATAATTCATTTACAATAATTAAAACTAATATATTCAGTGCATGCCAATTTAAACCCTAAATTACTCCAACTGACCAACACAGAAGCTTGAAATAATTAAAAGTAAAGTAAAGCATGTCTGAAACCTGTTGTTCGAAAGAAGCACTCCTGAAATGCTGCTGCAATATCATACACTTTTCCCTATTTTCCTTCTTTTCACACACAGCAAAGTAGATACAATACTTCAAAGTCAACTGAATAAAGTATTCATTACTTATATCAAACAATATATAGTAAATTTATTATAGTTTTGATAACAAATGAAACAAACTACCTTACACCTGGAGTTTTATACAGAAAAATATTATTAAGGAATTTGAAACTAAAATCCTATGATTTATGGCCATTTTAAGTTTTAAAAGAACGTTCCAATTAGTTCCAATAAAAATCACATTTGTGGAATACAAATCTTTAAATATTGGGCAGTCTACAATATTCATCATATAAATTTATCTTCATCAATGAATCTTTATGTTAAAATAAAGACCAATTACAACTAACTATAACTTCTGGATTTACAAAGAACAATTATCTCCAATTGTCTCAACTGCAAATGCAAAACCTCTAAAGAAGAGATATAACAATTGGCAAAGAATGCCATGAGTGACAAATATATATGCAGTCTATGCACGGATCACCACATTATCTCTTAGTCAAATTAAACCTGGGGAAGTATTTAAAAAAAATTTAAAATGTAACAGCATTAGAAATAAAATTAGTATAACAAAAAAAGGTTTGGAAATTTTCCAGGGAAACCATAATAAGAGGATTCCCTCCAAAAACCCCATTTATACAAAGGTATCTTTTTTACTACAGCTTTAACTATTTGGGCAGCATAGCCTTTAAGAAAATGAAGTCACAGATACAACTGAATTTCAAAAAGAGAAAAAGGAAAAAGGAATAAAAAGAGAGGAAAATAAGTTTATTTGAATACCAAATTCTAGTGTTAAAATGCATCTTAGAAACCCTAATTTGATTCAAGTGCTAGTTCATTTCTTCTTTGAGCCAACTGTTTTACCTTATTTTTAATACTAAAGTGAAATAGTTTTGCTTATTAACTCTTAGAAAAGAGAGTGGCACAATCACAGTATAGTTGATCAAATGTATATATACTAGAGGCCCGGTGCACAAAAATTTGTGCACTCAGGAGGGTCCCTCAGCCCGGCCTATGCCCTCTTGCAGTCTGGGACCCCTCAGAGGATGTCCACCTGCTGGCTTAGGCCTACTCCCTGGGGGATCGGGCCCAAGCTGGCAGTCAGACATCCCTTTGGCAGCCTGGCAGCCCTCGGGGGATGTCCACTTGCCAGCAGGGAGCAGACTTAAGCTACAGTCGGACATCCTTAGCACTGTGAGGAGGCAGGAGAGGCTCCCACCACTACGGCTATGCTGGCAGCCATCAGCCTGGCTTGTGGAAGAGCAGAGCTCCCCCTGTGGGAGCTCTCTGACCACCAGGGGGCAGCTCCTGCATTGAGCGTCTGCCCCCTGGTGGTCAGTGTGTGTCATAGTGACCAGTCATTCCCAGTTGTTCTGCTCTTAGGGTCAGTTTGCATATTACCCTTTTATTATATAGGATAGAGGCCTGGTGCATGGGTGGAGGCCGGCTGCTTTGCCCTGAAGGGTGTCCTGGATCAGAGTTGGGGGCCCGCTGGGGTGCCTGGCCAGCTGGGATGAGGGGCTGATGGCTGTCCACAGCTGGTCACACACCCTTCAGGGTGGGGGTCCCTGCTGGGGTGCCTGGCCAGCCTGGGTGAGGGGCAGATGGCTGTTTGCACGCTGGTCACACCTCCTTCAGGGTGGGGGTACCCCTGGGGTGCCTGGCCAGTCTGGGTGAGGGGCTGAGGGCCGTTTTCAGGCTGGCCAAGCCCCCCGGAGACGGAAACTCCCAGCCTTTCCTTTTATTTTTTTTTTTTTTATTCTGGTATTTATTTACCTTCTATAATTGAAACTTTGTTGCTTTCAGTGGAGCTCAGAGCCACCCGCGGCAGTGGGGAGGGAAGCCTCCTGCTTGCTCCAGCAATGCGGCCACAGCCAGCTGAAAGCAGGTATCTGGGGTTTATTTAGCTTCTATAAGTGAAATTTTGTTGCTTTGAGTGGAGCTCAGAGCCGGCCGCAGCAGATGGGAAGCTTGGCTTCCTTCATGATTGGAGCAACCAAGTCTCCTGCTTGCACCAGGTCCGTGGCTGCCGGCCGCCATCTTGGTTGGGTTAATATGCATATAGTCGCTCTGATTGGCTGGTGGGCATGGCTTAAGGCATAGCGAAGGTATGGTCAATTCACATGTTTGTCTTTTATTAGTGTATATATATATGACTTAGACATTGAAATTTAGTAATCCTATATAATAAAAGGGTAATATGCAAATAGACCGAATGGCAGAACCAAACAACCAATCAAAGTGTAATATGCTAATGATATGCTAAAGCTGCTCAACTGCTTGCTATGACATGCACTGACCACCAAGGGGCAGATGCTCTGACCTGTAGGTTAGCTTGCTGCTGGGGTTCGGCTGATCGAGACTGAGCGAGAAGGGCTGGACACACCCTGGAGCCCTCCCACGGTCCCTCCCCTTTCTGATCCTGCACTGGTGGGGTCCCTCAGCCTGGCCTGCACCCTTTCGCCATCCAGGACCTCTCTGGGGATGTCGGAGAGCCGGTTTCAGCCTGATCCTGCAGGCCACTCCCCTTGGGAGGGCACCAGATGCAGGGTTCATGGCTGGTGAGTGCTGCTGCAGCAGCACAAGCCTCTCCCAAAGGGGCCTGATTGGGCGTGAGCCCGTGGCAGGCACGGTGGTACCAGGATGAGTGTGAGCAGCAGGTAGGAGCTGCAGGTGGCACTGGACTGCGGGTTTTGGCCCAATCCCTGCAGGCTACCCAGAGGGACACCACCTGTGCACAAATTCGTGCACTGGGCCTCTAGTAAGTGATAATTTACAACTCTATATTTACATTAAATTACATATATAATATATAACTCACAGCGAATTTAAATCAGTTAAATAGTTTGTCTCCTAAAATATTTAAAAATTTTTGTTTTCCATAGATATATTTCACCATCTTATTTGCATGTATAAATTTGACTTTTGTCATTACGTATTCTTGGCATAAATAAGTTAAAACGGAATTGATAATATCTACTAGAGAAATTAGCCCAATTCATCACCATATTTAAGATGGCAATAGTTATTGAAAATAAAACAAAAATGTGGATATTTTGCTTAAATATTGCTCTAAAATAAAGAATACTGTATTTGAAAAAAAAACTAGTAATGGAAGATTTAAGGAAAACATAGTTACACATGATTGATCATTTAGAAAAATACTAGTATACTTTGTGTATAAGTTGTGTATTTGCTATTATGAATTGGATTATAGTAATTTATCTTTTTGTATATTGATTTTCTTTGAGAATGTGGTGAAGGTTAGGTACCCTTATAGTTAGTAATATGGACACATGGTCAAATACTTAAAATTGTGATACAGTTTCAAGGGCTTGCGAAATACCCCTACCCCAGAGCCTCAGCTGTAGTCCAGGACTCTTACTGCCATGTGTAAAGGTCTTTTCTTATTAATGCATTACACACTGGTACACTTACAAAGACCTGAAGTAAATACACTACCTTTTCCTCAGCTTTGTTAGCACTGTATAAGTTTGAGGTGTTCAACCTTAATAATTGGATATATTACCTACATTATGAAATGATTTTCACAATAAAATTAGTTAACACATCCAACACCTCACATAGTTACCTTTGTGTGTGTTTCTGAGTGTGTGGTGAGACCTACTCTCTTAGCAATTTCGAACATGAAACAATATGCTAACTCTAGTCAGCAGGCTGTACATTAGATCCTCAAAATGTAATCATCTTACAATTAGAAGTTAAATAAACTGCATTTTAATACTATGCAAATTTGTCTCACTTAAAAGAGAGAACTGTGCATTTTCCTACCTGTGTTCATATAGGTACTTGTGGCATTCTTGTGAAAGAATTCAGTAAATAAAAAAGTGACTTAGCTGGAACAACTGATGAGTACTATAAAGTAAGCTCACTGTGATGTAACAAGAAAATACTCTAAATGGAAGAAATAAATGTTTGTATTTCTAACCAACAAATCATATGTGCATTTTAATCTAACTAAATTAGAAAAGTTCTAACTCAAAAAGTAGATGCCTAACAGAAAAGTAAAATGGTATATGTCATCTTATATACAGTCAATCAATAACTTATATATTTAAGTTCAAAGTTTTAAAGTGAATTAAGGAAGTAACTATTCCACAGGAGTACATATCATTTCTGTCTAATTTTAGTATGCAATTCTCCTTATTAAATATCATATATGAAATAGTTTTATTTATCATCTTATCTCATTAGATATTGTCTGGAGAGGCTATTTTGAAGAAGAAAAAAATGGTTAGGAAGACTTTATTTTAGTCAAATTAGATTTGATACTTTAAATGTTTATCTACTATAATCTTTTATTAAACAACTCCAGCTCTAGCGTATTTTTATAGTGAAGTTTTAATAACTTTCTTGTAATTAAAAATAGCATATGATAGCAGAGACCAACAGCAATTAAAAGTAATCAAATTTAGTGAAATGTGTACAAAATAAAAAGATCTGTGAATATTTTCTTAAGGAGTCATCAATTGATAGGCTGTTTTCTATGTAAAATAAAAGAATGCTTATTATTAAAATATAGGCTAAGTTCTTTGCCTCATTTTCTGCTTTTGTAAAATGTATTGCTTGAGAAACAAGTCTTCAAAAAACAAGGCCTAAAAAAAAAAAAAAAATCTACCACTCAGGGTGCCTTTGAGGATATTTAATTAAAATCTAATCCTGCATTCATTAAGGCTCACATAAATTAAGCTGTCATTCATAAGATTTATGGATTCTCATTTGCATATTGCATACAATTCATCAATTACTCAAGTATGAAAGGAGCACATTTCCCTTGGAGCTGCCTGCTACCCTGCCAACATTTGAAATGAGGGAAAGAGCAAGACTGTCAGGCATTCACACAAACTTTCTTCCAAATGTCTGCTTCTTGATTAATCTAATTTTCTAGATATTCCCTACAAGCTACACCAACAGCCCTGATGCACATTTCTATTATTTCTCCTGTCTTCATCACCGAAAACTTCTAGTCTTTGAATACTTCTTCATGTCTGAATGATTATTATTTGTTTGCTAATAATATGGCATTGATGATTTCTTTTTATTAAAATGTCTTTGATGCATAGTACAAAGAGGCAGGCTATACGTTTGTTGATTTTTAACATTAATATTTTGTTATCACTGATTAGCCTATTTCTTGTGTAATAAAAAGTTGAAAATGAGAAAATATAAGGGCAAGAAAGTATTGCTCTGGAAGGTAGCCAGCATAAAACTCTAGCTTTTCAGAAGAATCTAAAACAAAGTCAAATAGTAAATCATTGACTCTATTTTTAACATAAAAAGAGAATTTACTCAATCCACCTGCAGGGATATGTTATTGCACTTTTTACAGTTCTAAGCAAAGTAGCAACCCAGATTAGTTTGTTTTCATTGTGTATAAAGCATACTGGGTTAATTCACTTGTCTTCTCTGGGGAGTAGATCTTAATTTCAGTGGCACAACTTGGAAGTAACAGTCCTTCCAGGGCACACTCTGGAAGTCTTCCAACCGGCATGTGATCAGGTGTGGAATTTAATGCAAAATACTCCTCCTGTCCAGCACTTCTACAATTAAAATATATGAGTTTATCAGTTCTTTCAAAAATTATAGCTCTTGAAAACACAGTCTCTTTATGTCAATTAACTGAATAAACAGGAAGTGCCTTTGGTGAAGCATTAATTTTCCGTGTTGTACATCTCTACTCCAGTACAAAAAAAAACATTTGATTCCATTTCAATGTTTAGAAAATTTTATTTGGTAACATGACAGCTTTTATCTTACTGTGTAATACTTGACTAAACTATGATCATATCTATTTAGAAACATTTATGTATGTAGAACCCAAAATTAGAATTCCTTAAATTGAAAACCTAAACATCTCAGGTTAAATGTTAAATTATAAAGAGATACCTTTAGGTTGATATTATTAGCAAGGAGTCTAAGAAATGAGTAAATGACTCTAAATGCTATATAAACATAATTATAAATATACTCACTTTATACAAACTGTGCTTCAAAAGAGAAAAATAATGAATGCAGCAATAAAAGTAATTGTCACTAACCCCTTACAAATACATTTAACATAAAAGAAATAAATGCCTTTATAAATGTAATCAGAAAGATGAAATCATTATCATGCTCAATTTATAAAATGACTTGCAAGTCTGAGAGCAAACAACAGAGCAGCTCATTCTTTTTATTCATTCAAGTTGGATAGTTCAGCGTAATCTTCAGAGATCCATGCCAAGACACTCCTGAGTACTGTATGCCTTTTAACTCTTGCATTATCTACTTTTCAGTTTTCTCAGCATGAGCTGTCTACTTATTTTATACAAGAAATGTGCAATAGAAAAAGAATTGTCTTAGTCTATAATAAAGTTTATTTTATTTCTTCAATGCAAACCACCTGTTCGGGTTTTGTTTTGTTATTGAGATTTTTAAAATATGTAAATTTTATATGATAATTAGCTACATTATTCAACTTAATAGAAAGTGAATAAAAATCTTAAGAAAGGGTTTGGTTTTTTTCTTTATTTTATTCTATAAATAATTTACCTCAGATTAATAAAGGAATTCCAAGTAAGAGAACACACAAAAAAATCTAAGCATGAAGGACAAGAAGAAGAAAAGATTCACCAAATTACTAAGAGCATTTCACTTAAATTAGAGATTTTGCACTAAACATTTGTACAGATGAAGTAAAATTGGTTTATAAGTCATTGTAAAACAATTTGTGAGAGGACCGGCAATGAAATGTTTATTGTCCCAGAGTGCAAATTTGGTTAGAATTAATTATTCCCAAATGAATGTGCATTTATATTTTTCCTATCCCTGTTTTGATTAATAATCAGGCCTGAACTGATGTTTCTGAATCAAACCCCACATTCTGGGCCACAGAAAATACTGATGGATTAGAATGTCAAGAGGAACAGAAAAAAAAAATCTAGGTTGCAAAAAATTTAATTTCAAGCATTAATTTTAAGAGATAATTATTTCAAAAGCTACAAACAATAATAATTAAATAAGAGGACACTGCTCTTATTCAGAAAAATTAAATATATTTCCAGGAAGGAAAGCATCAACATTGCAATGACCTTGACAAGAATCTTAGGTGATGATGGTCCATCACAAGTGATCAGGATTGCTATCCATCAAATGAAGATATTATTTCCATGCCAGCTTACTGCTATTTGTTACATCACTTAATAGTATCTAAATATTACTCAGGGCTTATGGAATCTATGCAAAACAATAACAAAACACAAAGAGAGACTTGAGGTCAATAGAACAAACTTCTTTAGCACCTGTTGACAATAAAATAGGCACATGAAAATCCAATAGTGTATTTGTGTACATTGATGAGATTTGAGGTTTTCAGTCATGCTAGAAGAAGAACATTGGGTAATTAGTAATATCCAATATACAACAAAATTATAGAACTTCCCAAAATTGTTTACAGCAAGGCTTTAAAGCCGATTGAACCTGATGGGTATCTGGGTTGCAGAAACATACATTACTAATTCCACTTCCATGTAAAAATGTTCTTATTTAGCAATGCATCCTAAATAAAATAATACTATTAATAAAAGCCTATGTGGTCATGACGCCCCCACCGCCGTGATGCCCTCAAGTCGTAACAAGTGATTACCAGAAAGCTGCATGCGCAGCAGGTGAACACAGGTGGGCAGGGCTGGGTGCGTGCGTGGGTAGGCAGGGGGCTTGACACTGCTTGTGCAGTGCAGACGTGGGTCCCGCAGCTCCAGTCTACCTCTTTGGGGCAATCCATCAAGGAGGCTCGGATGGGTGGGCGGGGCCTACCTCTTTGGGGCTATTGATCGTGGGGCTCCTGAACTGTGAGAGGGCACAGGCCAGGCTGGGGGACCACCCCCAATGCCAGTGCACGAATTTCATGCACTGGGCCTCTAGTATGAAATAAACATTTCATTGCCGATCCTCTCAAAAATTGTCTTACCAAATCATTGTAGATATGTGCATTATTTTTATGAAAAAACATATAAGATTAAAGACATTTCCTTATTGTACAATGAAGGTTAATCACCTTTACTAATTTTGTAACAAGAAAGATAAAGCAACCAAAAGGGTAGAACATTTCCAAAGAAGGGCAAGAGTCATTACCTGGGGCTACCAGATTATTCTATTTTGTACAAACCTGTTCTCCAAGAGGAATCAAGAATCTAAACTATTTACACATTTATTTTTCCTAGGTTAAAAGCTAAGTACATGGAAGCAATTGAAAGCTGTGTGAAACATATGTTTTCAATCACATGAAGAACAAGTCCCTTCATTCTGAATATATTTTCAATAAGCACTTTGTATGATCATGCATACAAAGTTAAAAAAAGCCCATTCAATCAAGAAATGTTTACCTATCTTGCACAATGTTGTCTAATTTAAATGTGTTTCTTTATATATCATGTTTGTGTGTAAATATATACGTATGTATGTAGGTATGTATGTATGCATAATAAGGGTGTTATAGGTAAGCCATCTTAGCTAAATTTTATGTTTGTAACGTTAAGATTCAATTAATAAACACTGATGTCAGAATCACTTGGGTTTAAAATATTAGGAAGTTATGAGAATAAATGTTCGATCTAATAGGATGCCCTTTTATAAGAAACTTAGCCCTGACTTCCCCAAAATCACTTCTCAGCAAAGAAAAAAAAGACATGGATTAAATTTTTCCGAAAATATGGTAAGGAACAAAGAAAATAATTAATTTTAGCTTTATAATATAAGAGTTCCTCTGAGGTAATTTCAGTACATTTTTTGGTTTAAATGTCTCTGTAAGCTGTTAACTCAGAATTGAGCTTGCAGTCAACTATGATCCCCAAACAATTTTCACATGTAATATTGTGAAACAAGCCATTTTTTCTCTCTTTCAGTGCAGGATCTTACATTAAACTCTATGAAATTAATGTTATCTGTCTGAGCTATCGTTCTAACCTGCCAAGATTTTGGAGATCTTCATTCCATCGGCACCTACAGCGTCTTCCAGACTTAAGAATATGACAGTCCACTTCTTTCCCTCTACCTTGAATTGTTCATGAAAAAATCAGCTCTACTTTAAATTTTCTATCCAATCTATCTCTCCCCTACATTATCTTTTCCACCACCTTTGTTCACCCTTTAGTTTAATTACTGCTATTCTTGGCTTAAAAATCCATCAATTGGCTCCCTATTCCCCAGAGAAGCAATTTTCAACTGGTGTGAAGCAAGACTTTTTAAAACATGCAACACCTGACTAGTCAGGGGCACTGAACTCTTTTCCCTTAGATTGCCAAATTTTACAAAATGACAACAGCCAATACAGCAATAGCTGACCAGTGTGAATGAATCAAAAATACACCTTTTTTTTCTTTTTTCTTTTTTGTCAGATTGGCAAAAATATACTTTTTGGTGCACCACAGAATTTTAGTAATTAGTTTATTAGTACCATGAGAAGAAAAAAGTTGAAAATCACTGCCCAAGAGCAGAGGTCAGCAAATTACAGTCTGCAGGCCAAATCTTGCCTGCCTGTTTTTATAAATAACATTTTTTATTGGAATAGAGCCAGGCTTATTTGTTCAAGTATTTTCTATGCTTTTCCCTACAATGGCAAAGTTGACGTGTTGCAACAGAGACCATACTGCTCTCAAAACACATAATGTTTACTATCTAGGCTTTTCCAGAAACACTTTGCCAACCATACCCCCACAGCAGAGGTGGAGAATGTCTGCCCCACAGGCCGTATAAGGCCCATGAAATCATTTGGTCTGGCCCTGATAAGGTATTAGGGGTGAGTTAATTAGATGTTTGACCAAATATAGCAGGCTAATTTTTTAAAATATGTTTTTATTAATTTCCGAGAGAAAGGGAATGGGAGAGACAGAAACATCAATGATGAGAGAAAATCATTGATTGGCTGCCTCCTGAACACCCCTACTGGGGATCAGCCCGTAACCTGGGCATATGCCTTGACTGGGAATCGAACCATGACCTTCTGGTTCATAAGTTGACTCTCAACCACTGAGCCACAGTGGCCGGGCACCGACTAATTATTAAGTTGATAATTTTATAGGGCCCACGAATGATGTTATAAATATCCAAATGGCCCTTGGCAGAAAACAGGTTCCCCACTGCTGCTCTACAGGATATTTCCAAATCTCTTAGCATGACACTAGAATCTCTTTATGCTCTGATCTCAAGCTCCCATTATAACATCTTTTTTAAAAAAAACTCAATTTCTTTCCTTTGTTTCCAATGATCTTCCAAAATAACATTTTGAGACTAAATTATAAATAGATAGCAAGGTCCTTTAAAAAGATATGGCATTCAGAAATAGTAAGTGAAAAACAACATATCATGTGCCTATGTTTTATTTTATTTTAAATTGTTACTTCTATTTTATATATTCATTTTTGGACCCACTTTGATAACTTTAACACTGCACTACTACATATTAAGAGCAATTGAAACTATTTTATACCAGAAGTGATAAGGAGAACGCTAGAGAGCAAGAGCTCCTTAAATATAAAAAATGTTGCCAGCCAATCAGAGTATCCCAATGAGCTGGTTACTGAGTAGAAGGAAGCTAGTCCCTTTGCAGTTTTACATCACAGAGCGGTATTTTATTAATGACAGCATTTCATAAAAATTTTCATTTTTCATCATAAACAATCCATATTATTCCCTTAAAATGAATATTATATGACATATATATTACAATATATATATATATATATAGATATATATATATATATACTGACTCCATAAAAATTATTTCCTGTAAGTCAACCTAAGAACACCTATTAAAACTTGTTCTAAAAAATAAACACCTTTTAATATATGTCCCTTCTTAACTATTAAAAGGATTATTCAAATAGGACCCAGTTGCCTGAGAAAGTGAATGTTCTTCCCCAAAATGACCCTTACCTGTATTCTATAACACCAACTATTTTTACTTCCCATAAAGTAATCTATTTCAAATTTTTATCTCTTTTTGCTACAATACAAAAAAGGTCAATTTTTTAAAAAAATAATACAACATGGAAATTTGTTTTAGATAATGACAAGGATTTGAACCAGATTGTGGCTGTCAAGTGAAATTAAAGGCATCTTGCATGCCATTTTTGGCAGAAGCAAATAGTTGCTGGTTATTTCACATCTCACATTTTATTAAAAGGTCGCATAAAAAGTTTTAAAAATCTATATTCATGGTACTAGCCACCAGAAAGCACTGGGCTACATGAACAGAGTAAGGAAAATGCCAGTAAAGTGTTGGAAGTGTGCATGCATTTTCTAGACATCAACCACAAGTATCAGTAAAGAGTATTAAAAAATCAGTCTTAGAGAATAGCAGTTTCCAATGACCTGTTTCCAATGACCAAAAATGATAACTATTGAAAATAAAGCTTAACAAAGAAGTAAAATATTACCTAAACTCTTTGTGACTTGTCTTAGAAAAATAGATGATCACTATGACCAATTACACATAAGATTCATTCAAAACTTTGTTGAGTACTTATAAGTATATGCCTATATCCCTTCACTAAAGCAGAAGTTTAATTGCAAAGACTGTAGGAGTCCAGAAGAGAGAATGAGAGGTTGTGAGAAACCTTCAAGGTTTACTTGAAGGAGGTAGCATTTGAGAGAGCTCTGGAACAGAGTAGGGACTTGAAATTGGAGACCACGGCAGGGAGAGGTTGGGCAGAGGAGGTGCATCTCTGGCATGAACAACAGTAAATGCATAAAAGTGACAGAATGTGGAATATTTCTGAACAACAAATAGTTCAGGTTAATGAGGACATCAGTTAGCCTGGAGTAGTAAGAAATAAATCTAGTTTGAAAACAATTAATAAGTATACTTAAATTTTAAAAAGACAGAAAAATCTTAATTTTTATAACCAATCAGCAATGATTAAAAGATTTTTTGATTAATTTATTTTACCATTGTTAATTTGTTTTTAAATGTAAATGCAGGAACTGTCAGCAAGGACACTATCTAGAAGAGTAATTTGCCTTGAAATGTCTCATGTCCCAAACTATATTGGTAATATTATAAGCTAGTGAAGTTGGAAGAATATGAGGTATAGATGTAGTGAGGTTATAATCAACAATGCTTAATCGATTATGAAACATAGAGGTCAAGTGAAAGAAGGTTCTTTATTAATAATAACTGAGCTGATTAGAGCCTGGTTGCCTAAAATAAAAATAGTCCCCTTGGAAACAGAAGAATGAATGATGAAATTTAAGATAAGTATTCAATATATTTTGGTAGTGGTGGAATTTCTATGTGATATTCATCAAGTAATGGGACATGTACTACTAGTGCTCAGGGAAAAAGGGACATATATTTGGAAGTCAGCACCTCATAGATGATACTTCAAATAATGAATTCTTTGATATAGGGAAGAATGCTATTAAATACTCCAATTTGCTTGCAGGATTTGATACATTTTTATCAGTAAGAGTAGTGCACCATGGGATTGATTCTTCAATGAGGAGTACCCCTCCACCAACAGAGAAATATGAGTCTCAAGATAAAGAACTATAGGTGTACCTCAGTGGTTGGAGTGTTGGCCCTTGCACAGAAGGGTTGGGAGTTCAATTCCTGGTCAAGAGCACATACCAAGGTTTCCATCCCTAGAGGTGCATGGGGGCAGCAACCAATTGGTGTATCTCTCTCACATCAAGGTTTCTCTCTCTCTGCCCCCCAAGCCCCTCCACTTTCTCCAAAAATCAATGGGAAAAATATCCTCTGGTGAGGATTAACTTTAAAAAAAGAAATATGGATAGAATTTAACAATCTGATGAAAAGGAATATATATACAATTCTTTAGTGGGGAAAAAAGTGCATTTACAATATTAGTTGAGAGATAAAATTCAGGGAAAAAAGAGATTAGAATGATAGGATTAAAAAAATCAATATAGTAAACATTTTAAAAGAAAATGGTTTAATGCTGAAGAAAAAAAACAGAAAGGGTAAAAGAATAAGAAAGACAATCTGGAAACTAGAAGATTTCTGGTTTCTTTCAAGGGAAGTTGATACATTTCAGTAGTATTGTTGGGGAAGCCAACATACAAGAAGTGGTAGAGTATGTTAGAGACAGAAAAGAAGAGTGAATCAACAACTATTACAATAACTAGTCAATGAAAAGGAAAGATGACATCATCATGGTTTGAGCATTAGCCATGTTTAAGGGAGATGTATATGTATCTAGAACAGCATTGTTCAATAGAAACATAATGCAAACCCCAAATGACACTGTGTATTTTTAGTATCTTAAATTTTTGATATTGAATTAATAACATTTTACCTAACTCATTAAATCTTTCAACATGTAGGTGATATAAAAACTATTGAGATATTATACATTCTTTTTTTCCAATTATCTTTTAAAAATCTTGTTTGTACTTTCTTCTTAAAATGTACCTCAACTTGGACTATCGACATCTGAAGTGCTCAAGGGTGGCATGAGGGTAGTGGCCACTTTCCTGGATAGGACAGCTCTAGAAGTAGAAAGCTATAAGTCAGGAATAGCTTTAAATTGTTACTTGACCACTAACTTTGGTCAGAAGGCTAGTAAGACTAGTATTCACATACTTATTTCTCTATTTTTTTGTCATTAAATACAAAAAAACAATAAGAGGTTGTTTGAAATGGGATCACAAAATACTGTTCAATCTTCTCTTTGTAACTAAGGTAGGACAATTATTTGGGAAGGGATCTTGAAAGACACTTTTAAGCTAATCACCTGAGCTTTGAAAGATACAGTGTAAAAGCTAAAAGTAAGAATCACTTCTAGGATTCCTGAAGTAAAAGGCACACTATAAACAGAACACTAAAATTGGTTTGAGAATTTCAAAACCATTCCTCATGAAATCATAATTATATCAGCTTGTACAAATAAAAGGTCAAGAACTTACCCCAATAATTGCATCCAGACATTGTCTCATTAACTAGAATCCCACATGCAAAAGTAATGCACCATCTACTGGATTTATCCTTTGTGACTCTGTTTTCTCAGGACTGATGAAGATGCCAAATCACACATCTGGCATAGCTTCTTCAAGCCATTTTTAACAGTAGTTAAAATAAGATGAATTTCAAATACTACACACCATTTTACCAATAAAAAATTTCACTGTAAAACAAAATAAAACTACATTATTTTTAAAATGTTTCCCTTTAACAAGTATTTGTCTTTATAAAATACTAGAGGCCTGGTGCATGAATTCTTACACAGGTGGGGTCCCTTGGCCTGGCCAGCAATCGGGTTGATTGGGCTGATCGGGGCTGTCTTGCCCAATCCAGGTGGGAGAGACCATGGGAGGTTGGCTTGCTGACCCCAATCAGGGCTGATCGGGGCTGGCCTGCCAGGGGGAGGGACCACAGGAGTTTGGCCAGCCATGGGAGGTTGGCTGGCCGTGGGCGGTTGTCTGTGGGAGAGCACTGACCACCAGGGGACAGCTCCTGCATTAAGTGTCTGCCCCCTGGTGGTTAGTGTGCATCATAGTGCATCGTAATGGTCGCTTTTCGGCTTTCATATATATAGATTTCCCCCATTTTATTGACATTTAAAACAAATCAATAGTATAGCATATTGAATGAATCACTAGGTACCTTAGAATGTAGATATTGTTTTAAATTTTAAAATAGCATAGAAAGCGAACTTCATCCTGCTTTTTAAAAATCCCTCAGTAAAATTCTGAGTTGTTTATATCCATATAAGTGTGCTTGAAAGAAAAACTATGTTTATGCTGAGACACTTCAAACTGGTGAACCAACTCTCAGAATTAGATGACACAGATATAAGATAGTATTTGGCAACAGTAAATCTGAATGAGATTAATTGTATGTGCTATTGCCAAATATACATATTTAATATCTCCCAGAAGTAACTTTTTATTACACAATTTTAAAGTGAAAAGTTACTGGAATCTCCTTATATTGAATATTGTCACATGAAAATATTATTTATAATGTGTGATCATTTTTCACACGGAAAAATATAAATTAAAACATTGATTTGAATATTCTACTCAATATTTTTAAAAATTTATTTAAAAGTACAAGCCATATTACCTGTCATTTGTCGTTTATACTTAAAGGACGTATATGGCACGAATCATTGTAACTCGGAGGAGAAATGGAATATATCATTCTCTTCTAAATGCGAATGCTGTTTTTATTATTCCATTTTTGTATAATTGACTCACTATGTATATATTATCTTTCAAACTAAGTTCAAATAGTGTCCTTGAAGCAATGCCTATGACATATTTGACACACCCTTCCACTGTACAGAGTACCAGGCACATGCAAGGCATTCAATAATTGATTTTTCTTTTGATATTTAGCTGGAAAGAAAAGCAAAATGCCCACAAGGAAGTGCTTTATCAGGTGATGCTAAATGAGGACAGACTGGCATCAAAAGCTTTGCTCAAACAAGAACTTTGTTCATCTCTTTGTTTTTCTAAGAATGGACTTCAATTCTAATTATGTCTATCATTAGGGGAAAGTTTTAAAATGAAAAAGGAAGTGGGACACCTTATTAGAAAATCTTACAGTTTATTGATTTTCTTTAACATTGTACTTTCATTTTTCTGTTGAAGAGAATAAAATATATAATAAAACATGCTTTCAAAATTCTTGATGAAATTAATGATGTATCTGAAAACATGTGGGAGATTATTTTGTTTGCTAAATTTGAAATGTGAGTTTATTCTATTAATATATTTAAATCTATAAAAATTAAATTATCAAACCAATATAAGGAATAAAGATGTAAAACAAATAATTATCCTTTCCAAGCCCTTTGGTAAATTAATGTTGGTAAATTAATTTTGTAAATTAATAGTTTCTAGGCTATTCTGGCACATATGTAAAAAATATGTCATTTAGCCAAAGAATGAAATAGAAAATTATTTCATCTCATAGAAAAGCAATATCTATACATACTCACTTAAAACAGAGAAAATAAAATTATAATATAGGCCAGTGGTTGGCAAACTCATTAGTCAACAGAGCCAAATATCAACAGTACAACGATTGAAATTTCTTTTGAGAGCCAAATTTTTTAAACTTAAACTATATAGGTAGGTACATTGTTATTAACTTAATTAGGGTACTCTTAAGGCTTAGGAAGAGCCACATTCAAGGGGCCAGAGAGCCGCATGTGGCTTGCGAGCTGCAGTTTGCTGACCACTGATATAGGCTAATGGATCCATTGGAAACAAAGTTTTTACAATAATCTACTGGATTTCAATTATAAATATTTAATATTTTCCTCAGTTAAGTATCCAAATATCAATGGTCATCACTAGCCTTTTATTCTTCCCTTTCATTCCTCCGAATAGCATTGTAACATTGAAACTATAACATTGTACAGTGTTCTTGTCACTAGCAAGCAGAAACTTGATTAGTTTATTTAACAAGCTATAGTCCTAAATTTTATTCATCATTTTAAAACTGAAAATAAATACTTAAAATATTTACTCATTAGAGAAAAAATAAAAAGAAGAAAAATGCAAACAAACATTTTAGTTTTATCAGCTAAATAGAGCTGATAATGCAAAACAAAAATAAACAGTTTTACTATGAGTAAAGAAAGGTGTTTGTTTCTACTCTTTCCAGAATATCATACTTTTCTAAATATCACCTCATTTTGAATATCTCTATATTGTTATCTTCTTTATTTTGTACTTTTTTCTAACAGGTTGGAAGTATTTCAATCTTTTTTTTAACCTCAGAGGATTTTCCAAAGATCAGTATACAGAGGGGTCAGTATATAACTCTCAAATAAGCAAAATTTGCCTTCCCTTTTTCTCTTGCTGTTACTTAGCATCTCCTTTCTAAAGACATTCTGAAACTCTTTATTCCAGGTGCTATTTCTCCAAAGATATTTATGGAGCAAGTTCTTCCTCAAAAATCATGTACAAGATGTAAGGGCCAAAACACTGGCTTCTTGATTGGACAACCTGTTAAATCAAATAAACATTATTGAGGTCCCTGTATGTGCACACTGGTATGCTTGATAAATTAGAAGAATAAGGTTCATAAGATAAAATAGAAGCTAAACAAGAATGCACAGTACAATTAACTCACTGCTGAAATTATTGACAAACTTAGTGTCATGTGAACATCATTAAAAGACAGATTACCAAAAGGAGGAATAATCAGGGAATTCCTTTACATACTGCAAAACAGAACAGACTCACATTTATGGGCCGGACTGGAATGAAAAGCCAAGACAGGAGACCCACAGAGTTAAGAGCTGGAGATGGACAAGACTGCCTGGCTGCCCTGAGTGAAGGCCTGCTGTTAGGATTGATAAAAGCAAGGAGCCAGATACTTTGCTAAGGGCTTTACTTTTTGTACAATTCCCCTAAGAATGCTATGAGATAGGCACGTCCTTTCTTGCAGATAAGACTGTGAAGAGAATTTAAGTATCTTGCCTAAGTTTCCTGAGCTGGTCAATGGCAAAGCCCAGGAATGAACCTGATTGGGAAGATATGCTATGCCAGGTAAGAGATGTGGGCATAATTCCTTAGATAATTCGCATTTGCTAAATACCTTTAAACAGTTTTTATGACTTTGTAAAATCAATATTTTGGGAAAATTTATATGGGTGTTTGAAAAAAAACTTAGAAAGTTTTCTAATATCTTGATGTTAGTTAGCAAAAGAGAAAATTATACTTTAAAGACACTTTTTGAGTCCTTTTCAAATAAAATTATTCAACCCTTTGGCAATAGTTTTGTTTCTCTGTGATCTCAGTTTCTCCTAATTATGTCAAGAGTCACCTTGTTTACAGAAAGATTTTGCCAGGCTGATAGAAGGTCTGAATGTAGGAAAGTAAAAGAGAAAATATAAACAAAGTAACTGCATGCCCCATTTCCCTACTTCTCATCCCCAAAGCCCAACAGCACAGAGGACAGATAAAGTGTGAATGGGAAATTTTATAATCCTGACATCTGGTGGAAATCTCACTTTATGAAAAGTGTTGCACTTAACAAAAATATTTCTTGTGGTGACAGTGTCCCTCCTAAATGGCAGAGAAAGCAACAGTCAAAGGTTGAATCATTTGATAACTTAATTGGGAATGATAATCTTTGGAAAAATTGACCACCGCATTATATATTTTATTTAGCAATGAAGTCTACAAACTTGCAAGAGAAGGAAGGATGATGTCCCTAAAACTCTCACCATCTTCTGCATCAGCTAGCTCAGACTTGATACGCTTTGATAACACAAACTAGAAAATATCCAGTGAGGTAAAATCAGAGCGCTCTATTGAGGAAGCACTGAAGGAATGGAGGATATCTTGCCTAGAGGACTGAAGAGCCAGAAGAAACAGCTTGTCTATCTTCAAACATCTAGACAATCATGATGCTGATGAGGGCTTAGAGCAGACCTTCCAAATAGGAGCAAGGAACAAATAGACCCTTCTTATTTACTCAAAAGCAAGGACTCTTACAGTTGATGTGGAAAAAAATAGGTTAAGAAGAGTCGATCACAGATTTAACAACTGTCTTTGAAGAATACTGTACATTGGTGCCCACTAGGATTGAGATTAAATGTGCATTATGACAACTATAATTCAAACGTTTTTGGTTTTTTTATCTTTATTGTTGAAAATATTACAGATGACCATTGACCTCCTCTATCCCACACCTGCCCCCACCCCCAGGCCTTCAGCACACTATTGTCTGTGTTCATGGGTTATGCACATATTCATATAAATTCTTTGGTTAATCTCTCCCCACCTCCCCACCCCCCCCCCCCACCCCACCTCCCCGCCTTCCCTCTGAGACTCATCAGTCTGTTCCATGCTTCTATGTTATAATTCAAATTTCATGTGATTTATGAGAACCCACGCAAAAAAAAGAAAGAGCCTTCTATGATGCTTTTAAATGCATTAAGCAACATACATTAAAAGTGTATGTAAAATGAAGCAAATTCCTGAATTTTTCTCTGTTGTTCTATCAGTTTTGTTTTACAGTCAACTATGACTTATGTAGCAGCCAAAGGTAGGTTAAAAAATATACTAGACTTACAATCAGAGATTGTACCAGCAACCCATTCTTCCCTGTGCCCATCATTAGCACTTCAGGTAAAAGAAACCATAAAAACAAACCCTATAGCACCGGCCTGTTAGCTCCCTTATTTGATCATGCTGGTGCCAACCTTGATTAGTTGCACATATAAGTTTGTAGAAGTTTCTAGGTCCCTTCACAGAGGTAGTAAGACCTCTCTGATGGTCTCACTAACTACAAACTAAAGCTATGTCAACTTACAGTCAATCTAGTTACTTAAATAAAGTTTAAGATATACCATACATACAGTGTAGTACATATTTCCCCCCAAAAAAACCATTCAGCTTGATGAAGTGTGCATTTGTCTAATAACATGTGTGCATTGGTAAATTATATATGCACCTATAAACAACTAATTTTGCATTTGTTTTTATACATTATAGTTATATGCATAAATAGTGATAAGATACATAATGTCTATCTATTTTAAACAAGTTGGACGATAACTAATTTTTTTATAGGGAAACATCACTTACAGTTCAAAATACTCACAGAAATGAGGGTTACAAGTAAACCATGTAATTTAGTCAGCACACTGTGTAGAATAAATAGGAATTATTAAAATCAAGCTTTCCTGCTGAAAAAGTGCTTATGTCCTGCATACAGAATGTCCTGGGGGATTCTAGGGCTTTCTTCAGTACATGCTTGGTTAGATAATTTCAGGAGCTTATATTTACCTTGAGAGTGTCTAGTGTCTTTCCTGGGTCCCTGGGAGTAAGCAGGAAAGTTGGAGTTTCACCTCATTTCCCTAGAGATTCTAATTGAATTATAGTCTAATAGGCCCTTGTATAGCACTGTAGCAGCTTTCTCAGGGCCACAAGGCCATAAGTATTCTAGGTAAGAATTTCAAGACCACCTGGCCAGCTCACATTCCTGAGGGCTAGCCCAGGGTATGCCTGATCCTGCCAGGTAAAACAAACCAGCTATTCTGGGGAGAAACGAAAAGCGATATCTTTTGGGGACAACCTAGCCACTTTCAACTATAAAAAGATTAAGTAAACTTAGGATACCTTTGCCATCCATATTAAACTTCAAGTTTATTACGGACTGCCCAGCTTTACACATGCACTGGTACAGATGAACTTGAGTCAGTGGGATCTCAAAAATAAAAAAAAAGCCATAAAACAATGTTGAAGTGGAAAAACAAAGTACACACTGAAGTAGAGTCACAATGTCATTGCTTAGCAAAAAATGATAGGAAACATTGCTTGAGACCAAAATAGTGGCAAGCAGCACAACTTTGAGAACACACCTTGAAGTTCAGAAGCCCAAACAAAAGATCACCATGAGTAGCAGGTAAAATATTTTTAAATAAGTTTTTATTGATTTCAGAGAGAAAGGGAGAGGAAGAGAGAGAGAGAAACATCAATGATGAGAGAATCATTGATAGGCTGCCTCTTGCAAGCCTCACACTGGGGACTGAGCCTGCATGCTGGGTATGTGCCCTGACTGGGAATGGAACCATGACCTCCTAGTTCATAGGTCAATGCTCATCCACTGAGTCACACTGGCTGGGCCAGGTAAAAACATTTTAGAGCTAAAAAGACGTGAGGATCATTTTACAGATGAAGAAAGAGCAGCTCAGCCCCTTTGTTTTTAAAAGGGAAACCCATTGAGAGGAGCCCAGGAAGAGGGGCTGCTGCCTATTAAAATGGTATTCCTGGTGCTGCTTCCCCTGTCATCCCAGCACACCCTGTACCACTGGGATCTACGTGGAACTCCACTGAATAAGGATCAGTAGGTTCCTCTCTACCTACAGCTCCAGCATGCCCCACTCCCATGTCCATGATGCCACCGCTGTGTGAACTGCTTGGAAATATGCTTTCCATATTTTCAGAGAGCAATGCCTTTTTATTAGCTTGATAATGATGCAATCACTTCAGAAACATGAGGAACACTTTCTTACCTAATGTATACTTCTGCATAGCATCACTCAATTTTACTAATTTATCTTAGTTTTAGCTGAGGTGTGAAAATCACACAGATAAACCAGAATACCAAATTGGGTTAAATATTTTCTATTTTTTTGTTCACCAATCCAAAATTCAAACATCTACATAGTATGTGAGATATCAATATTTTAATTTGCCTAAAATGTACTATTGCTAATTTCTATTTCATGCATAATTTTAGAACACTATTTAGATTTTATTTGGGAAGTTATTAAGAAAAAGTTAAACATATCAGATAAGAACTGTGTGTCTACACCAAATGAATAATAGGAAATCCTGCAAATGCCAGTACTTAGTACAGTGTGTACCACAGAGTAAGCATTCAGTAAATATATATTATTTGTCGTTATTATTATATTAATATTTCCACAAATTTTCCTCATGTGTCATTTATTCAGATAGGAGCATTGCAACAATTGCCTGTTAAGTGCACAATGTAGGAATCACTCCTATGATTTATTTAGCAAAAGGCAGGGGGGAGAGAACTCATGAACATGGACAACAGTGTGGTGATTGGGGCAGGGGAAGTGGATGTGGAAGAGGGAATAGAGGAGATAAATGGTGATGAAAAATAATAATAAAATGAAAAAACAAACAAAATAAAATAAAACAATGCACAGATGAAATGTAAATATTATTGAGAGTAACAAGATATGGAAAACTTAGTTATAAATATTATCTCTAATATCAAAACAACTCAACACCACAGCCATTACAGTCCCTCTTTAAAAATCAAGCACGATGAGGGTAACAGATAGGAGCTAAATGACTAGGGAGCTAAGGATCTGGAGCCTGTATGGCTTTCTGAGCCACATTCTTTCCACAGGGACTCACACTCAGAAAGGCTCTGCATTTGGCTTAATATTCTCCTGCTGCCATCTTGAAATTCTTAATCTTTGAACAAGGGGCCCCATATTTTCATTTTGTACTGAACCTTGCAAATTATGCAGCTGGTCCTGGCTTTTCACTGAACCAGGTTATTTTCCTCAATCTGAATTCATCAGACCTTTTTCTGAGCAGAGGGAAGAAATTTCCATCACTGTATTCAGGGGCAGAATAATGATGAAAGAAAGGGGACCACCAGTGGTGAAAATAACCAAAACACATTTCCCTATCTCAAAACTTTATGCTTTTAAAAAAGAAAAATCCTCACTCAGGGACATGCTTAGAAAGAGGAAGGGAGAGAGAAAAAGAGGAACATCAATTGGTTGCCTTCCGTCCTTCAACTGGGACTGAACCCACGGGCCAGGTCTGTGCCCTGACCAGAATCGAACCAGCAATCTTTCAGTGCACAAGATGCCATTCAACCAACTGAGCCACTCCAACGGGGCTCAAGGGTGTATGCTTTTAAACAACTATTTATGAGAACACCTACAATGTGCCAGCCCTCATATCCCCTCTCACCCTTGCTTTCTCTCATACTCTTTTCTACCTGATAAACTTTTTTCTCCTTCCTCTCCTTCCCACACTCTCTTCATTCTTAGTCTCTATACAAACATCATCTCCAGAGAGTTTTCCCTGATCTACCTAGACATCTTGAGATTGCCTGTCTCATATGTCAATAGCAACCATTTACGCCACCAGTAAACAGTATTTCTTTTCTATTGTCTTCCCAATCCTTGGGCCGAGACTGTACCTTACATTGTTACAATACCACACCTGTGCTTGTTTAATTAATAAATGCGTACATAAATCAATGAATGAGGAATTAACAATCTAACAAAAAGGAAAGGTTAGAATTTCAAGGAAATGGACCACTTAATAGTAATTAAATGTATTATTTATTTAGCATGTGTCTTAATTGGACTGCATTATAAAAATAATAGTTTAATTTTATTTTAAAAAACAAATTGATTATTTAGGATTCTATAATTAAATGCTAAAGTGGGAAATGAAAGTTTTGTTTAAGTTAATTGTTCTCACTACTATTTGCATGGTTTTTCTATATTTTTTAACAATTAGCAAAAATGTAAGCTGACTTTAAAACCAAGAATGAAAGAAATGTCATCAATAAATGTTGTTTGATATTTCCACACTATTTACTATTTACTAGCTATCCAATCGTTAGATTAAGAAAACAGAAATATGTAGTTTACATAATTACCTATTGTAATGATTAGAGGAAGGGATGGGAGTCATAATGAAACACATATCCAAGTTAAACCAGAAATACTTGATGACTAACATTAATTTAAAAGAAAAAAAAAAAAGCTTCCCAAAGAAAATCCCTATGTGAAACATTAAACAAAGTTATCTGATGTTTACGTTTTTCTTCTTTAATAATTAATGGAATGTAAATAGTCAGGGGAGGTTACAGTTTTGCATTGTAACTAACCACCATTATAAATGGCAGTCAGATGTTTACATAAAACCCAGAACCCTTCTGTATGGAAGGAGGTTACAAATCTGCCCCTTTTCCCTGTTCAAAGTCAAAAATAATGGTGCCTGGTCCCCGGAGCATTCACTGCAAGAACTGTTTGCATATTCAGTTATTGTTTCTGCTGTGTCAGTCATCTGTTGAAGTTCACTCTAATGTGGCCCTGATCAATTCTGCCAGCTGTGCTTAAGTGCTGTTTACTATAATAACATCACACTGCATTCTTATTTGGCAACAAGAGCTATGACAGCACCTAAATTCACTGAGAAGCCAAGATTTTTATCATGTACACAGATCAAGTTGAAACTGTTTACAGAGGACAGTGATGTCCTATTTCTGTCCATTCTAGTGAATACCATAGCACGATAATGGCTTTGCCAAAAGCATTACTATTTTGCCCTTTCTAATAAGTGAAGAGCTTGTTCATCTCAATCCTCAATAGGATTAAAAATTATCTTAGGACAATACCTTATAGTCTTGACCAAATGGTATCTAAACATGTTGATTCACTTAAAAGAAATAAACCTTGACTTCTAGCATATCCTGATGTAAGGGCATAGTATGTGTACAATTATCTAAAAAAGATCTGTCTTCAAAAATATGTAGCAGCTAACTGTACATCTGAAAGTGAGAAGGTAACAACTAACATCATTTTATAACAATAGATTATTGGTCAATATAATATTAAATTCTATGATTTCTCACCTGTTATAACACTATATACTTCATCTCATATTAACCAGTAAGACAAACCAAGCCAAATATGTCACTAAGGTGAAAAAAACCAATATTTCTACACAAAATGTAGTCATTACAATCAACATACTATTTTATTACTGTCTATTTAAAGATTTTTACAAGTGAATTCTACAATTATGTAACATCAAATTTACTGTGTCATTTGTTGTGATTTTTAAAAACTTCAATCTTGCTTCTGTGATTCCTTTAACATTTCCTTTGTAATAAATGTGATATCAATAAAAATACTGTCTGGGGAAAGAACAGACAAGTCACCAAAATGCCATCTTCTCAGAGGCTTTAATCTCCTAAAGCCATCGCAAATAAGTGGACATTTTTAAGAATAGCATGGAAAACATAAGGAAAACACAATATAAATTCATGTCATATCTCATAAAGACTCTGAAGGCTCCTTCTGAGCTATTATAGCGCATGCTGTGAATGTGTATTAACAATGGTGCACAATTATATATTAAATACATAATGTATTTGCATATTTAGTTCTGTTGAACTGACAATTTTAAACCATACATTTTCTAAAGTACTACAGTCTTGGTTTCCAGTAGCCTTGATTTTTACATTAGTGTCTATCAAAATAGTCACCTACTTTGACATTTTTCAACTTCTTAAATTATATTTAAACTCCTACAAACCAGGAATCTATCTCTTTTTCTTTTCTTACCATTTCTCAACTACAGCTAAACTTTTCATTACTGGGAATTTCAGGAACATATCTTTCTAAAAATGATCAACATTTGCTACATTTTATATTCACACTCTTCAGTAGATAATAATTATTTTCCCAAACAAAATCATTCATTCCTGCTTTTTTAGAAAACATGACATTCTGTTAAAATCATCAGGTTGCCAGCAAAAATCCCAAACAAAAATAATTCATTCAAACAGCTTAATCTAGTCATTGGGGATTGACAGTATCTTTTTATGATTTTGAAAGGTTTTTTAACATTAACTGATATTTTAGTGTGGGAAGACGTTAAAAAAGATTTCTACATGTAAAAGTTCATCTTTTACCTCCTTACCATCATCAGATATTAGCATAAGGGGCTTGAAGCCACATTCAGATATACTAGTCCCATAGGAATGAGCCCAAAGCATCAGGGTAGGGACAGGTAGCAGGTGTGAACACTGACTAGAAAGGAGCCATATTATACCAGCAAGACAATCTAGGGAGCAGTTAAACCTGACCTATTAATGCCTCTATGCATGGAATAGAAAGGCCTTCTTGTTATTAAGATGGAACTATTGCAGCTAGAAAAATAAGCAAACCACTGCAAATATTGTAGTGACTGTCCTATGAATGGATTGCCACACCAAATGACAGAACTCTCTCAATTCCACTTTCCAATAACTTCAAGGCACTCGGGCTGTGACAGCATGATGAATACCACAACAGACAGCTCCGATATGGTACCATTTTACCAGATCAATATCTTGCTGCAATATAAGAAAAAAGGAGCTGATATTAGTCTACACAGTGTATTACAGATGAGGTACATTTCTTCTTACTGCACTCATGCTGAACCAAAGCAATAATTCATAGGTCCCTTAAAAGGTTTGTGCACCACCACATGCAAAAAAAGGCTAATCTTTATTTCAACATCTGCTAGAAGATGCAATAGCTTAAAGCAAGTAGTATGCAAGTTGCCTAAATGTCCCTCTTATCATTTAATCTAGATATATAAAAATAACAAAGTATATCCAAAATCTGAAACACCACAAACATTTGTCGATTGCTGACATTCTTCTAGCATCAGTGCAAATATATTGTACTCAATATTTTATTGCTAGGCTACCGTAGTCCCTCTGCAAGTAAAAGAAAGTTTTAGAACTTTCTACATTTGGAGAGTATGAAATATAATCAATTCTTAATTATCTGCAGTGGCTTATTCTTTTTGAATTATTCCATATTTCCTTTTCAAAACCAGAGTCACTGTGATCAACTAGTCATACCCAGCAAGATGCACAGAATAACAAGCTGCCAAGAGCTCTTACCTACAAGAAATGTTAGTTACTATGTGCACAAATCATACAAAAGCAATAAAGTTACTCTAATGACATAGACAAAATATAAATAACTAAATGTTTCAAAGTACGTTCTAATTTTTCAGACCCCAAGTACAAGGAAAAGTCAGAATAACATAACATCCTGAATCAGAAGCCACCTAATTTTGATTTGATTCATGGTCATCTTCTTTAACACACTCTAGCCATTACCTATTGCACTGGTTTTTTCTGTTTCTTCATTTTCTCTCTATTTTGCATATCCTGTTTCTGCAAAATAAACACTGACTTCCTGAAAGAAAGTTCAAAACTGTTCTATCAACGCTAAAGGACGATTTCACAACTAGGTCACCTGATTAGTGCTTCCTTTCTGACATGACCACTTCCTTCAGTCAGCACCCATGGATTTATCAGGGAAACTCCCAGTTGATACCTATGAGGATCTGAGATTGGCTTCCTAGCTCCTAACACGTACAAGCCTTAGTGTGCCTCCACCTACCCCCGCGCCCCTGCCACTCACTGACGTGTCTGCGCTGCGCTAGATGAAATATTTCTGACATGTAGGAGTTAATGCTTCAAAGGGGATGATCAGTCCCAATGTTTTCTAGAGCCGCCAACCCGAACCGTGAAGTAGGTCAGCACTGAGAGTTTTGTTTTACAGATAAGGAAAATGAGGTTTATGGAGGTTAAATGGCTAAGCCTGTTGACCCAAGAGCTGTCAGAATTTAGTAACCATTCTCTGAGCCAGTGCTTTCCAGCCCAGATTCTCTAATACCCCAGGGTGTCTCATATTTCCTAAAGTATTTCATGAAATTCTCAAAAAATATTCAATTAAAGACAAATATAGGCCAAATTATATCCTTAGTCATGACCCAAAGAATGTCACAAAAATGTAGTATTTCACAATTTGGCAAAACATGGAAAACTCCACTCTCTGGCAATCCACTGCACTGCAGGTAAGTCTTATGAAAAAGGTAAAAACACCGAGGTGGCAAGCATGTTATCAATCATTAAATGTACTTGTGTCCTTTGCTCACATCATATTTAACATAGTTTTATTTTTATCCAGTAGAAAGACAAGGAAATAGTCAGCATAAAATAATCTCCTTTTTGAAAATTAGCAAGCAAGGTGATCAACTTTGTCTGCAAATTTTGTTTTGTCATCTTCGGGGTAACTACACATACTGAGATGTTGCCTAGAAACACTCGCTCTGGCTAATATTGAATAAGGATATTCACTAGAGCTACCACTAATATCTCCTCAGGTCATTTAGCTTATTTCTTTAAAGCAGACATCAATCAAGAATGGCATGACAAGAAAGATCTGTTTACTTTGTGGACATTTATTAACATGTCACATGAATTGAGAAAACAGAAAGATATTTAAAACACTATGGCTGTTACTATAGTATATGGTTAGATGCTTAAACATAGACCCTTATACGAATAGCAATGCTAATAAAAAAGTATTAAAATAGCTACTTTCACAGGAAATATATTCCTCAAGTTTACATTGCTGTATCAGTGGGCCAGACCAAATGGGTGATAGTATTACTCTGACCAAAGCTAGCAATTAATCTTAACCCTCTCTTTTTTTTCAGTGGAAGAAACTGAGCCCAGAAGTAAGTGTGAATCACTCGCCCCAGGTCCTGATGTTGGTGGTACTTGGGGAAGTCTCTAAGTTACATCTGGTCAGCGCCATTTTATAAATGGCGCGCCTCTGGTTCCGAGGTATTCCAGGGCTACTAGATAGTAGAGCCTAGGTTGGAATGCATTTAGACAGATTGAGAGAAAATAACATAGCCATCCGTTTCTACACATGTATCTTTTAAAAACAGACTTGTGTACTGAGTGTTGAAATTACATTTAGTTTGTTCTTGCCTATCTTACTCCTTTCACACTAATTTCAAAAGCATTTATTTTAATCATAGAATTAGAAACAAGTAGATTCAGACACTTACAATATAAATTATTATTCTATGCAAACAACAGAATAGGATATTCACTATAGATCACTACTTTGCTAGATGAGAAAGTATGAGGCAAAAAAAAACACAAACAAACACAAAACAACAAGTACAAAAATGCTAAATGCTAAAGGAAAGTATGAAATTATTTCAATTCAAAGAAACCTAAAATACTTAAATAAGATATTTAATAGTATTCTTGGACCCTTCTCACTAGGATTTCATCTCTATTTCCTAATACTTGGGAGTTTAGAAAGTTGAACATCTGCTTTTATTCTTCACCATCACTTTAATCTATGTCTGAGCTTTCTCAGAATACTGGAAGGACTTAGACTCCAGGTCAGGGCACATGTTGGGGTGTCAGGCTTAATTCCCAGTAGGGGTGTGCAGGAGGCAGCCCATCAATGATCTCTGTCTCTGTCTCTGTCTCTCTCTCTCTCTCTCCCTTCCCCTCTCTCTAAAAATCAATTAAAAATACTTATATGAAGAGATGATTATAATACAAAGCAATAAGCTTGAGGGTACAACTATAAATAAATAACTTCTGAAGCACAATATGTTTAATACAAAGATCTGAAATCCATGATTGATTTTCCAAAAGAGATAAATAATCACAACTCTCAGAGCATATTTACAAAGTTTGCTTTAAACTAAAAAGGGCCGAACATCTGATTATCATAGCAATGTCAAATTAGGACATATGCTTGCGTAGCTGTTTTCAGTTGTGGGAATGAAGGATCAGGAGAAACACTGGCTCACATAACATTTGTAACAAAAAAAAAATGCATACTCTGCCACTGTCTGATTACTTGTTAAGTAAAATTCAATGCATAAAACATGAGAAATAAGTATTAAAAGTTCCTGTAGACATGTATCACACGTTTGAAGATTTTTGAAAGGGCTCATTATTGACATAAAACAAAAATAGTTTATTTAGCTTAAATAATTAATATTATGCCTCAGTAACTCATAATAAACATGCATTCAATTAAATGTTAAAATATCACTTAAATCAATACATAGTAATTCAAGACTCGGGATCAAAAGAAAAATTAAGAAAAACTATTTTAATGCCTTAAATGCCACAAGCACTAGAGCGAGAGCAATATAAGGAAATGATTTGATTTTTACAACCATTTTCTTTGGGGGCTTTAGTAAAATATCATGGACCAGTGGCCAAGTCCTGGCTCTACAGAGTCCTTGCTGTCTAGCCTGAGCATATCATGTCTACTCTCTAGGGATCATTTTTCCTAATCCCTGAAATGGGTGTAGTAATATTAATCTCACAGGTCTATTGTTGAGAAGCCAAAATGATTTTTTAAAGTGCTTTGAGAGTAGCAAGTCAGTTATTGGTCATCACAGTAGAATTTCTTTATCATGCTTTTCAGGGTGAATCAAACAGATTTAGGAAGATGCAATCTCAGATTCCAAATTAAAGATTTAATTTACAAAACACATAGAAACATAAGTCTAAATTAATCTATGTTTCTGTATCTAATAGAAACATAGGAATAAACATAAATATTTAGGATATTGATCCACAATATTGTATGCAGAATTGCAAATCAATATGACACTCTCAAGTATTTTTTTAAATTGACCACTGAAGACACTGTCACCTGAGTAAAACAGTAATCAGGGCTGCAAGTATTCACCATCCCTTCTTGGTGGATGCTCAGTTTCTTAAACACAGTTTAAGGAAGCAGGTCACAACTGTCCAGGTAGAATGCCATTTTTTCTGTAATAGCCTGGTAAATGCTCTTTGTGGGCCAGGTGAGATATGCATATTTATAATAGATTGACCCAAACAGAAATACATGTTCATGTAAATCACTGGCAAATCCACTATTTTAAGCTATTGCTACTGTAAAAAGAGACTAGTGAAAAATATCTTTGTAGGGTCCTAAAGAAACATAGGGAGTGAGAACTGGAAAACAACACATTTTCTTCAATGTAAAAATAAAAACAAGTCATAGACATATAAAGGCCTTCAATGAGAACAAAGAACTGCAAGTACCAATGATACCAGACCTCTGAGAAACAGTACAACAAATGGAAGTGCAGGTAGGTCCTGAAATCCTCTTATAGAAAACTAGAGGCCCAGTGCATGAAATCACAGGAGACCCAGAGACATCCCCCGCCCCCCCCACCTCCCTCCCCACCCCCAGAGCAGATTCTGCCTGCCAGTGCGCCACCAGGGGACCCATCAATGCACTTGCTGGTGAGTCAGGTCGTTGGTCGTTATGACGTCACAGCATTACAGCCACAGGCCTTTTATAGTATAGATACCCCCACTTGTATCCAGATAATTGTTTAAATAATAGCTCAAAATACCTTGAAATGCAATGTTTAATCAAAATAAAATGTATCTTCTCTTCCTGAGCATGGTACAATTGAACAGGGATGTGTATCTGAATCCTTCATGTGCGTGAGGAAGTTAGCACCAAATGAAAACAAGTAAGTATAAATACCTGCAATTTTAAAAGATGACTGAGTGGCATAGAATTTCTCCTAGTAATTCTGTGCCCCTGTTGAAGGTTAGGTTAGTACACAGTTAATGCCTGCTTTGAAAAAAGTTATTATGTACCTTCCTTACTGCACACCACTAAACTCCCCCTCCTGCGCATTATGTTGTTGCTGGCCTTTGTCTTTTTTTCCTGTGGTCCTGTTTAAATTCTCACCTTGCTCTGCCCTTGTCATCAAGTCGTTCAAGCACAAAGCAGAGAGCATGGGGAGTGTTTACTCATTTCCCAAGTCCATTATCTTACACATTAATCACTGGTCTGGAACTTTCGGACAATGCTGAATCTGTTACCTTTTTCTTTTTTTTCCCTTTCTGGCTGCTTTGCCTGTGAGCCTGACAGTTCACCAGCTTCAAGCTGCACTCATACTTGATGACCTTTTCATCTGACTAACTATTTTGTCCTCTAAAAAATAATGTTATGGCATTCATAGTCCAGAGAAGCCAGTAAGAGCTTAAACGTGGACGATGAAACCCTTGTTTTTCAACTAGTGCTTTCTCTTGGTGGAAAGAGAGACTAAGGCAGGTAAATATTTTAAATATTGATTTGTGCGTGTCTTTGTTTGTTTGCTGGGACTGGGTTGGTTTTCTCCCCAGCCCCATCACTATTATTAAGTGTTATTTTCAAAACAAAACATTAGTGAGAAATTCTGGTTAACTTTGGAAAGCAAATATTTTTAAATTTTAAGGCAAACAAACTGTTTCCTCTTTAAAAATCTCCCCAGTTCTTGCACAATATGAAGGACTGTTCTGGGAATCCAAAGTCAAGCTTCAATAATGATTACTAAACCAAGAGAAATCGATGTAAGAAAGCAGGACAGCTGGAGGCTCTTGAACTATAGTTGTCAAAAGATTTGTTTGTGAAACATGCATTTTATTGCCTTGTATGCATGTTATAATGAGGCATGGACAACTGCAACATTACACTTAATGATTGCATTTCTTGTTTCAGCCAGTTTCCTTGTCCTCTTGCAATTAACGTTTTCCCAGATCACCCAAGGCTACTTTGTCAGGGGGGAGAAAAAATCTGAAATCCACATAAATGAGCAATGTCAATAGTTTAGAAAGAGTTTACTTAGAGAACAAAGAGCCCTTATGAGGCACTAGTGAGAAGAAATGGGGGAAAAATGAGTCCTCACAATGTAAGCCTTTTCTTAAAGAGACTTGTTATCAAGCAGTTGAGGATAGTCCCTCAAATCTGCATTAAAATGCATTTCATTCCATTGACTCATTTGCATTAATTTCTCCCATTATATCTGAAAATGGCTGAATGTCTACCAAACACAATGCCACAGCCTATCACAGGCTACCATGGCCGCCCCAGGTGCCAATTTACTCCTCTTAGTTCTTTTCATTCTGTTTGCTGATTCTGACAACTGGAGTTCTCCTCTCAGTCCAAGGGACTTTTCAATTGGATTTGCTCGTGGTGACAAAATTGTTGCTTTGCTGAGGGGAGGGGGTTCTTTGATTGAGCGTCTATCACGCTGCCATGGGAAAGCGAGAGGCGAATGATTCTCAGTGGCTTCTGATTTCCAGTATTTGTTCAGCATTAGGCCCACTTATCTCCAGAAGAAAAAGCAACATGTAGAAAGAAAGTGACAGGCAGAAACACACTCACTTGCTCCTTCATTCTCACTGCCCTCTGTATTCAAACAAGGGGGACCTATTACACTGAAAGCTCCAGATCAGCCTCACTCAATTATCACAGTTAATCCTTATAGCTCTATAAAGTAAATATTTCATTACAATTTCAAATAAACAGTCACCCAATCTAATGAAGCAAGAACTCAAAGTGGCAATGTCATAGAACTCGTTACCATCATCAAAGGAAAGGACATAGCCTTGTCTACTAATAATGAAAAAATTGATACTGGCATATTTATGAACCCTGTAGTTGTGAGGATTTTTTTTTCCTTAGTGTAACTGACCAATATATCCTTCCCAATACAATTCAATTACCAGAATTCTATTTGTCTTTTTTATTTCCCCTTATTTCTCTCACTTTTTCACCCCAGTCTCTTCATCATGCTCATCATCTTCATCACCCAGTCCATCATCAACACACAATACACTTGGCCCATTGAACTATAACATTTCATTTACATAAATAGAGAATCTTGATATGGCATTTCAAATTTAGGAAATTTATAGATATAAAGTGATCATTTTCATAATCCATTGTCCCTACATCAATGTTATCTTAAATCCTTCATCTTGTATGTCCTTTTATCCTTTACCTCCTATTCTTATACTCTGGGGCAAGAACATCTAAAAATAACTCTCATTTCACCAAATCTTAATAATGTGAAAAAAAGCTTGAATTGAATAAAGATAAGTAGATTAAGTCCTTAATCAAATGTTGAATTACCTCTATGCTACTCCAACTCTCATTTTAATCCTAATCTTTAGTCCCTTGGGGAATCATTTTTCTTAAATTATTATTTTATCCCTCTTATTAAATATTCTGTCGATAGTCATTATATTTTCACACTTTTATAATTTTAGCTATAGGATAGAAGAAGGTACACATGTAATAGAACAATTTTGCCTATATTTGTTAAAGCTTACTCAAAGGGTTCCATGTTATGCAATAAGAAATAAATCCCTAGTTAGATGACTACAAACACTTCTCTTTTCCCTCAATTTAACAATTCGATGTTGAACTATCCTATAATTGCTGTTTCTTAGGGAAGTTAGATGAATTGTGTTGGCTTAGTGGGGAATAGTGCATGTTTTTTTTTCCCTCTGAAATTCTTAAATACTTAACCTCCTCTAAAAAGATCACCTAAAACTATTGATTGCTTCCCAAACATTAATGTGCATACAAATTACCTGCTTGGGGGGTGAGGTGGTATTAAAATACAAATTCCACTTCAGTAGATCTAGAGTGTGGACTGGGATTCTGCATTTGTAAAAGTCACAGGTGTGACTAATGCTGCTGGTTTCAGGGTCATAGATTGAGAAGCCAGGACCTAACCTACTGAATAGTATTTATAATTTTCATTACAGGATTTTCATTAAAGGATCCCCTGCTCCTTTAAAAATTATCAAGATAAAGCCACATATAATATTATCACATTACTTTGTGAACTTCATTAATAAAAATATCTATAACTGGGATAATTTAATAGATATGCATCTTAAATATTATGTATGATAAATAAACATCTGATAAAATACTAAATAAATGTGGATTTAGGTAAGAGTGTTACTATTATTGCTAAGTAAGTGGCTGCTATATGCACTTAATTATTATCATTTTATTCTTACCATAACCTTAAGGCCTCCATTATTATGTTAATTATATTAATTATGCAGACCAAAAAACAGACTCAGTGAGGTAAAATAACTGGTCCAAGGTAGGGAGATTGGACTTGGAATCAGGTATTTCTACAAATGCACTATCAGTTCAGTACAGTTCAAATCAACTTTACTTCTCCCAGGTCATAGGAACAATCTATGGAAACACCTTTATTCATCCAACACATTTTATTGAGGGCCTACAGGGTTCTAGCCACTCTGTTGGGCCATCTGAACTCAGATGTGGAAAGACAAGTTCCTGTCATTCTGGATTTACAATACAACTGAATAAATGAATAAACCAGTGAGCAAGGAAATGTCAGGTATGGGTAGGTACTATGAAAAAAAAAAGATGTAATAGAGATGATGTGATAGAAAATGATTTAGGACTGACAGTCTCAAGAACAGGTATATTTTCAAAATTTACATTTGAAGTTTGGTATTATTATTGGGCCACATTAACAATATAATTTTTCTCAATAACTGCAATTCAGATAAAACTAAAAATATCACAAATGGCTTATCACTGATATATAAAACTATGCTTACAACACAGATATGGAAAAAAAAGTTTAAAAATAGCCACCTTTGGGGACTATCTCCCATATATGTTGCTTTAACTGATAACATAACACTCTCTGCGTCTAGTATCATATCTTCATCATAAACATCAACACTTACATATCACCTTACTTAACTGACAGTTTTGCTTCAAGCATCTTACATATATTCACTCATTTAATAATCATGACTGCTTTATTAGGTATTACAAAACTACTAGAGGCCCAATGCAAGAAATTATTCAGCCCCGGCTTCATCTGGAAGGACGTCTGGAAGGTCTTTCAGCTGTCTGGTCTAATTAGCATATTATGCTTTTATTATTATAGATACCCATTTTCCAGATTATAAAATTGAGAAATGCCCTAACCGGTTTGGCTCAATGGATAGAGCATCGGCCTGCTGACTGAAGGGTCCCAGGTTTGATTCCGGTCAAGGGCATGTACCTTGATTGCGGGCACATCCCCAGTGGGGGATGTGCAGGAGCAGTTGATTGATGTTTCTCTCTCATCGATGTTTCTAACTCTATCCCTCTCCCTTCCTCTCTGTAAAAAATCAATAAAATATATTTTAAAAAAAAAAAAACTGAGACAAAGACCATTTAACTAATAAATCCAGATTTATGAGATTGATAAGTGTCAAGGTCAAATTTAAAATCCAGACAATTGGGTTCTATTTTTCCTTAACATTTTGCCTCACTGCCTCTCATTCTTCTTTATAAATTATGACAGTTACAGGTTATTTCAAAATTTTCTATTTTCACAAATGCTAAAACCCTATGATACTGATTTGAAATGTAAAATATTAGAGGTCAAACTGTGGTTCAGCCTGTTTGGTTATGTTTTTGTGTTTAGTTGGAATACTTAAGTGCTTAATATTATGCAGACCTCTGATCAAAGTTACACCAAACTTAGTGGAGATTCTGAATTCTTTCCTTTATGTAACTTTGCACACAGGATTACATTTACAAATGGTAAACCTCATAATTGTTGATTAAAATAAATAGACAGGAATATCATTTATCAAGGCATATGAACAGCAGAAATTACTAATCAAAACAGTTGACACATCTTTTTTTAATTTAATGCAATTGTGGATTTAAAATACAAATTAACCTTTTAATAACATTTAGAAGCAAAAACACCTTCTGTTGCCTTATTACAAAATAGTTCATTCACTAATCAATTTATTTATCAAACATTTATTGAATATGTACATTGTGTACAACATCCTTAGGCACTAGGATTTATGACTGGGGAGAAAATACCCATGTTTGGAACGCTAAAATATGTATGATTTAAGTAAGAATTTCATTACAACTATAAATAATAATATTAATAATTAGTTGCCTTTATGTGCATTTAACTTTTAAATACTTGTATCTTCACTACAATATTCAAACTCCCCATCATTATATTGTTATATTACACACTCAAAGAAACAACTATCACATATAGACACATCCTACTCAAAGAATTATAATACAGGGAATTTAGATAAAACTCTAAATGTTCTAAATTAAATAAAGGAAAAACTCAATAAAAGCACAAAATAATATTAAGGGCCCACAAAATTTCCAATCTAAAAATAAGAAGTGCCTTAGGATGTAGTTCACCAGGTCTGGGCTTCCTTGGTTTCACTTCACACATCTAATAATTGCCTGATCTAGTACTGTGCTGACAGTGGGTGCTCAAAAAATATATACTCAATACAAAGAAGGCCTCTTGCCCTAGCTGGTTTTTGCTCATGGATAGAGCATTGGCCTATGGACTGAAGGGTCCCAGGTTCAATTTGGGCCAAGGGCACATGCCCAGGTTGCAGGCTCGATCCCCAGTCGGGGGGCGTGCAGAAGGCAGCTAATCAGTGATTCTCTCTTATCATTGATGTTTCTATCTCTCTCTCCCTCTCCCTTCCTCTCTGAAATCAATAAAGATATATATATATATATATATATATATATATATATATATATATACAATATACATAAAAGGTCTCATTTTACTTCTTCTTTACTTTTTAGGGTTTGAAGATATGCCAATGTAGTAAATATCTGGCTACTCCATCTCTACTAAAAGAATTGTCTATAGGCTGATTTCTTAGACATCTTGACAACTGTGTACATCTTGAATTATGTTGGTCTATTGGTTATAGCAAAAACACAGTAATTGATTATCTTTTTATTTTTTAAAATCTTTACTGTTGAAAGTATTACATATGTCCCCTTTTTTCTCTCCCATTGACCCCTTACTGCCTGCCCCTACTGCCCTCCCACCCCAGACCTTCATCACCCTATTGACTGTGTCCATGGGTTATGCATATATGCATACAAGTTATTTGGTTGATCTCTTCCCCCTGGCCCACCCACCCCCACCTTTCCTATGAGATTCCACATGATTATCTTTTTAAATCTTTAACCATGCCTTCTTTTTTTCACTGAATCCTCTCTTTTTCCCCTTAAAATTAAATATTACTCATAGTTTCATTCTTAGCACTTCTGTTTCCCTCTAAATCATCATATCCAAGAGTTCCCATCCATTCTAATTTCCAAATTTCAACAGAGGTAATGAGTGTTCCCAACTAATAGCAATACTGATATTGGTATCCGATAATACTAACCGGATACCACCACTTGGCTCTTCCTCAGTTCTCACAAATATAACAGTTCCATGTATTTGTCAACATTCCCCAAATCTGTTCCTCCTTTTCCATTTCCCACCTGCTGCACCATCCCAAGTCCTACAAGCCAGGTATTTAAAAGACAGTAAGATTTGCCTTTCTTTTTACTTCCCCTGTTCCGTCCATCCTCTCCCACCAACACACATCTGATCTGTTTTCAAATTCCATTATTTCTACCCCCGAAGACACTGTCACATGCATTTCCTCCTCTCCACATCTGTGCTCATGTCTCAGTAAAGGTCCTAGGTATTATCTACATGTGCTGGTATAAGGGTCTTTTCACTAGCCTTCTTGCATCATCTGTATACGTCACTTCTCAATTTGTCCCCTACTTGGCTGTTAGGCTTTTTTACTTATACCATGCAAATTTGGTTGTGTAATGTGCTGTCTTAAAAACCTTTCCCATAAGTAATATTTCCTCCTTACTTTCAGACTGTAACCTCAAGTCAATGGTGGAGATGAGAGTCTTTCTGATCGGGATATCACTCAGCCCATCTTTAAACAGCAATAATAATAGTTGTCATTGTATGTGCCTGGCACTGTTGGGACGCTTTCATAAGCTATCTTATTTACCCTTGATATCAACCCTAGGAAGTGGGTTTTAAGCCCCCCGCCCCAGTTTTACAAGTATGTTTCTAGAGATACTAACATATCTAAAATCACAGGATTAGAGCTAGGGCCTAACTCGAAAGGTTCTGACTAACTCTAAACTCCTTATTCATAGAAACCACTATTCTACTATCTCCTCCAAATTCCCTCCCCACTTTCCTCTCCCACTCCCTCTCCACCCTCTTTCCTGTGGCTATCAGCTCTAGCAGTTTTTAATCCTGGAAGCACACATTAGAATCCATAATCACCTGGGAAGGCTTTAAAAATGCCAGTAGCCTGGCTTCACTCACCCCTTGAGATTTCTATTTAGTTAGTGTGATATGAGATCTGGGCATCAGTATTTTATAAAAGCAGCACACGTTTTTCTAAAATGCAGCCAAGTTTGAGACCTACTGCCTAGCAAAACTAAATTATATATAGTTGCCTCAAACATCATGTAACTTCTGATGTTACAGGACATTCATTATCCCTGATCCCAGTGAATGTAGTAATTTTTCCACATGTAATTGTCTCTACTGGATGTTTGAGCTTTCTGTAGGTAGAAGTTATAGCTCACTTAAATTTATGAGTGATATGACTGGCCGGCAGTAGGCTCGCAATAATAACTTGTATGACTTGTTGATTGCTATTACAAATACTTTATAGGAGTTAATAATATTAGTACTAAAATGTAATATTTTAAAGTTCCTTAAATTTTTCAGAGCCTAAGAAAGACTAAAACCCTGGAAGTAAAAAAAAAAAAAAATTATATGTTTTTATTGATTTCAGAGAAGAAAAGAGAGGGAGAGACAGAAACATCAATGATGAGAGAAAATCATTGATCAGCTGCCTACTGCACGTCCCCTCCTGGGGATTAAACCCACAACCTGGTCATGTGCCCTTGACCGGAATCGAACCCTGGACTCTTCAGTCAGCCGGCTGACTCTCTATCCACTGATGCAAGCCAGTTAGGGCAAAAAAAAAAATTAATATATGAAATTATTTACACATAGGAAGTGTCAGTTTTCACCTGAGAAAGGGTTAAAATAGTTATTTTCAAAGTTTTGTAGTGATTAGCATCCTGCAGAATGTATGTGAAAAATTATAGAGTTCAATACTAAAGTCAACAGAGAGATCTTATTCTCCAGTTAACATCCTCCTTCTCTCCAATGAGCTGACCTTAGACAACACTACGCCATTATGCAACTGCCATTTCCCCCTAGTGACACTACATTTTCCTAATGATGAATTACTTAATGATTGGGAGATTTAAAAACCATACAACTTGACCATTAAAATATCACACTATTTAACACTGTTTATCAGTAAATTAACTTAATGCTATCGATACCATGATTTAAGTTTCTATTATTTAAGTTATACCTATAATTTTTAAGAAAGGAGAAATTTTAGAGGCTTCCTTACATAAGGATTGTTAAAACTTTAATAAGACTTGAAAACTTCTCTGTCTCTGTTATTATGTGGAAAAAAATCTAAGAAATAGTATTTCAGGGGGTGATCCAGTGGGGGATAAAATACATAAGAATATAAAGAGAATCTGAATGCTCACATAATAAAAATTAATCATGGTGAATTGCTGTGGGGAGAATCATACACTTGACCCACATTGAAGACTGAAATATTAATCCATTTCTATGACAGAGATCAAGCTTCAGAGTCGCTTTTTATCCTCCTCATAATAGAAGCAACAGTTGTAAACCATAATGTTATAGTTCAAACAATGCCCCCCCGAAGACTTCAAATTTATTATAGCATTCATCTCCAAGACAAAAGACCTGGTGTAGGAAAAAAGCTCTTTTAGCAAAAAGCATGGTTGTTATTTATGGCTCAGATGCAAAGAATGAGTTTGGGGAATTTATCAGAGATGAAGGTATGAAATGTTTTAGCTTGTTCTTCTCTTTCTAATCCATAAACCATTTTCTCAGCCACCCAAGTGAATTCTAATGGAACAGAAATGATGAAATAATATTTTCCTAGCCCTTTAACACTTTTTCTTCTGTGGAAGTTTTAGTGAGATGAGAAGAATATGATTTCATAAAATTAAGAATATGTCCAGCAGCAGATAAGTATTATTTTCTAATAATATATAATTTAGTCTCCCAAGCAAAATTTAGTATTTTTTATGATAGTTTAGTTTTTATGTGTTTAATTCTTACAATTGTCATTATTATGGGCTATCATATAGAATTTTAAGATAAGTATATGTTTATTAAAATGACTTCAATAATATAGGCTTGATTATTTTCTCTAAAATCTTTTTGACTCAATAATGATTTTTTTAATACTCTTAATCATTAGATATATCTGCTTATCACTCTCCTTGAAATAAGAGCATGCCATAATCCAAACCATGATGACTTATAGACTATCTATTGTCCATCTTCTCTTTTTGGAATGAGCATAAGGCCACAAAAGGCATGTCTACTCCCCCAATGAGCAGCCAGGGAAAAGCTCTGTGCAGGTAGGAAGGTGTGGAATATGCCAGGATATAATGAAAATTCATTCTTTATACATACATATTATTTTTCTAAGATAAAAACATATTCAATAAAAATGATTGGGGGAAAATGTCAAATGTATTGACTTTCTGCTCAAGAAAATAAAATGTGCCCTAACCGGTTTGGCTCAGTGGATAGAGCATCAGCCTGCCGACTGAAGGGTCCCAGGTTCGATTCCGGTCAAGGGCATGTACCTTGACTGTAGGCACATCCCCAGTATGGGGTGTGCAGGAGGCAGCTGATCGATGTTTTTAACTCTCTATTCCTCTCCCTTCCTCTCTTTAAAAAATCAATAAAACATTTTTTTTTTAAAAAAAGAAAGTAAAATGCTTACAGTTTTGCCAGTTTTAAGGGTGTTTTAAGAAAGTTTCATGGTCCTGAGCACAGTGAGTGAGCTATACAGATGGCATTTGTTGTTTTCTTTCTTAATTCAAAAAAGGACAGGTAATTTTAGAACAAAATAAGGCAGCTGGAATAAAATATGGAATAATCTTTAAGCCAAAAACCCTTCCTGGCATTGTTTGATAGATGTTATACTACTCTATTGTTTGCCAAATTCCATTTCAATTGCTCAAACAGCTCAAGGAAAATGTGCTCTCTAGCTGGACAGTTTTTTAACATCATAATTAGTGGAATTAAGAACAATCCACCAGTCAGTTATCAACACCAGGCATTTCAATTGTACAGTTGCTGAGTATTGGTGCTTTTTGTCTTAGTTTTCATACTATAAATCCTTTGCCACAATTTTCATCTGTATTAGACTACTTTAGCTTGACATTGAAATAAAAGTTAATTAGTTTCTATGGTGACCTGTGCATTAAACATTGCAGTTTCTTCAGACTTGTAAATTCATTCCAACTTAGTATTCAGAATGCAATGTATATAAGCATTCAGTAAAATAAGTGTGAGTTTGTTTGCAGTTAAGATAGGATAGGGACTTGAGCCAGTTGTCAAAATTCATTTGAATACACAGTGTCAGTGAAAGATAGTCTAAATTTGATATCTATGTGCCTTGTATTCATCATATTTAAAGCTTTACTTCTATCTAATTTTTTTCTAGCCTCTTTAAAGATTTGATACAACACTCTACAAAAATATATCTTAATCTTCTAGGCTCAATTTAAGTGCAAACTGCTAAAAATAGACTGTTCCATTTAGCCAATAAACTGTTATACTCTTTCTCTCTAAAATAGTGGTTCTCAAACTTTTGTGTGCAATAGAAACACCTGTGGAACAATTTAAAAAATATGAATTTCTCATTCCCAACTCCAGAGTGTAAAATTCAGTATATTTAGGATGAAACCAATGAATCTACACTGATATAAAGCACCCTAGTTGATAATGATATTTTCTTTGTTAAGGTCATTTTTTAAAAAAAATAGAGTGTATATTGGATACTCTTTTACCAAATGTAGAAAAAAAATACTTTTAAGTTCTAAAGTTATCAGCATACCATGATTTTAGTACTCTTGTAAGAAAAAAAAGTATTCCTTATCCTTGGGGTATAAAAATCACACTACTCTGATTTTAACTCCTTTGGAGAAATAAATTATAATATTCAGAAAGAAATCTTCCATAAATATCAAATATGTTGGTTATTGATTTAAATTAATAACATGTGACAAGATCCTATGCATAAAGACCTTTCACAAAAAAGCAGATGATCTACATGAAAAAAAGAGGCTAAATTTTACTATCCACTATTTTCTACAGACAATAGTCTTTCTCTATCATGGGAAAGGCAAGCTGTAATACATTAGGCTTTGGGATTCTAATCAAAAACCTATAAACAATGTATAACTTACAAATGCCCTTCAGTGCATTAGAATACTTTTAGTACAGCTTTAAAATTTTAAATCAATCCTGCCATTCACTCCATATTATTTATCTTCAATTTCTCCATATTTTAAATGTCACTGTGTCACATTAAGTAATAAAAAGTTTAAAAGATTATAACCTGAACTTGGCAGATATTCACTGTCATTATCAGGCCTAAAATCCTTGCCTTCTTACATTTTCACTACCAGAGACTTACTTCTGGCTTTTGTTGATTCCATTCTTGAATGCACTGGAATCTTTGCATTTGTTGAACAACCTAAAATAACGTTGTGTTGTTTTAAATCAATTCTTACAGTAAGTTAATGGCATTTGAAGCGTTTGGTTCTTAATCACACTCTTTTGTCACCTATTTTAAAAACTATATTCTGCTGGTCTAAATCATCCTTTAATTTTATCAGTTATATCACTTATATCATTCATATGTCCCATAATCCAGTAACATTTCATTTTCTCCAATCTGTAGCTCCAAATGAAAATAAAGAAGGCATTCAAAAATTGATTTTATATGCGCTATAAGAACAAATTAAAACTAAGGTATATAAGAGGCTTTCTTATAAGAAAATGATCTATACTAAAATATGCTTGGGTGGTAAATGAAATTTATTTTCTCAAAATGTACCCCAAAAGTATGTGTTGTTTTCATTAACTTTTCCCCCTTGTAATGGCAATATGAATCTCTATTAACTAAAGCTAGTAAAGTCCATGTAAATATTAGCAATTCAGGACTGAGAATTTTATGGGAACAAAACTATGGGCAGAATAGCCAGGTGCCTCTGTCCAATAGAATACAGATCTTTCCTTGACTACATGGTTTTTGCTATAACACTACTCTCATTAGATTGGAATTTGTGTTAACTTCCCTGTACCAGGACTTACTAATAGGATTGGTAGCAATTATTATACTGAAATGAAATCAGCACAAACTATTAGATCTGTTTAAACAAGTTAAAAATAAACCTTGATTAAATGTTCTTTTATAAGAAGCTGCTCATTAGGGCTACATGGCCTTCAGAAAAATTGGTGTTTCATTAACATCAAAGAATGTATTGCATTTAAACTCCCTAGCCTAAAAAGTTATGTATAAAATAAAGTTTTAAAAATATCTTAGATAATGAAATTTTAGAAAACATCTTATGGCCCTTAGTTTAGTAGAAAGGCATATATTCTTAAAATTAAGAAGTACTAATAATGAGGTTTCAAAGAAAACCACCACCAAAAGCAGCAGTAAGCAAAACAAAAAAATCAGAAATCTTTGCCAGAATGATCAAATGATAAATATGCTCTAAGTTGAGATATAACTTTGCTGCAAAACAGTTGAATTAAAAGGTCATGTGGAACCCTGTTCAGGTAGCTCAGTTGGTTAGAGTATTGTCCCAGTATGTCAAGATCGCAGGTTCCACCCCAGGTCAGGTCGCATACAAGAATCAACAATGAATGCGTAAATAAGTAGAACAAATCTTTCTTTCTTTCTTTTCTCTCTCTCTCTCTCTCTCTCTTTCTCTCCTCTCAAATTAATAAAAATAATACTTTAAAAGGTCACGGGGTTATTTAATTCAAACAAGAACCCACTTTTACAATAAATCTGTCACTTTTGAACCATAGTAGTAGTACTTACAGAACTCTAGAAAGTAGAAGTATACCATTCTAGAACATAGAAATAACTCCCCCCTTATAACAATGAATCAGTAAACTATTATAACCTAACTTGGTGGAAATTATTGTTTGTGATAGATAACTTAAAACAATTAAGATGTAGAGCTGGTAAATATTAACTACATGGCCTACAAACTTATAGAAAGAATGAGATGAAATTTTTGTAATTTTCCATCTTCTTATCCCCAAACCATTTAATGGCACACACACACACACACACACACACACACACACACACACACACACATATTATCCCACCAGGATAAATTAAATATTAGTTACATAAAGATAAATGTTATTTGTATAAATGTGGACATCATCTCTATGGTTGAGGATAGGTAAAGGATGAAGAAAACTTATAGGTTTGAAAGGCCAACTGAATTATCAAAGATAATGAAATTCACAAAAACTAACTAGAGTTAACAGCAAATTGTTCCATTTAAAAAGTATAATTTAGGGTAGTTTTCAAGGTGTGTTTTATTTAATTTTCTGAACAGTATATGTATTTTTATTCTGAACAAACCATGCAGTAATTAGTATCATAATTTAATCTCTTCAGATAGACTGATCTCCTCTACAGTATACTTGCCCCCTTGCCTACAGTTATATAAATATGTTCTGGGTTGTTGTTTTTTTTTAAAGAAACAAACCTTCTCGTTTAAGTAATTAAGATTCCTTAATTAAACATACTAAGGGCATGGACAATGAAGTCTTTATAAATCTGTGAGCATGCCTAAAAGCAACAAAATCACACTTTTGTTAAGCATTTGTGTGTATTTTGCACAATTTTTAAAAGTTTAACCTCTGTAGATCAATGTGCTTCCTTAAAAGACTTTAATAAATTAAAGTGCAGAGAGCTTTTTTTCACCAGGCAGAAAAAGCTGATGAGACAGGTTTAGTTTAATCTCAGGCAATAGAAGTCATTAACCATTCTCTCAGGGATTAAAATATAGCTTGCCCTTTTCTTCTCTCACTTATCATTAGCATCACTTTAATCTCCTAGCGTTTCACACTGCTATTTTAATCATTACTTACTGCCTTTTGACAAGTGCAGAACATGCTTTTTCTCATTGAGGCAATATCCTGGTTTTAGCTGACAAATGTAGGACATAATGTAAAAATATCAAAGTGACATCTCTTAAACACACCTTCATCATAGAAATCTCTAAAGTTACAATATTCCTTTGTCTAGTATTTCCATGAAAATTATCACTTGAAAGGTTTATATCTTAAACAAAGAGAAAAAGTTTCTTCTGAAAACAACAAAAACTAGTTTACAAAAAAAAATATTAAACTGTGTACATGAGATCCAGAAATGTGTACGTAAGTATTGTTCTTTCTAAAATAGTCAGGAACTTCCAAGTATTTACAAAAGCAGTCTATTGTTTTAAAATAACTTTAATAACAACATATACAATATTGAAATGGCTACTCCATTTGATGCTTTGTAATCACATACATCTTAGGTTGAGTAAAACAAAATACTATCAGGAGTATGCCTAATTCTATTATCTCAATAATACCACTTCCCTGAAGATCAATAAGTATTATATAATACTTAAAAGAAACTATACATGGAAATAATAGTTACAACTATATTAACATATATCTTCTGAAAATCTATTGCAAGTGATACAACTAACTTTGTTGTTACATTTTCTAAACTGTTATTTTAGTTAAAAATAAAAACCATATGATGTTTATTAATGTTCTTTTATCTCATGACATGTTGTTTAATTTATGGAATCTCATTAATCTAATCTGCCTAAATCTGAAGTGGATAACAAATTTGGCATAAATCTTTGGGGATTTAGGAATTTAAGTTTCATATTGTCTTTAGATATAAGTATTATAAATATGAGTATATATTCTAGCATCTTTACATTATTCCATTTTAACTCCAAAGTGAACTAATGAAATATTTGGTAATTAACCAAATCTGACTTTTAAAACCAAAGCACCAATTTTTGGTAATGATCACTCACACTTGGCCCCAAGCCCTTTAATCTAGTCCATCTGTAATGATCTCATAGTACTTTCAGCCATTATTTAGCTGTTAGAAGAAAAAATATGTCTCACTATATGTTTCGACAATAAAATCCCTTCTTAAGCTTTACAAAGCAGAACAATTCATTATTTGATCTCTTTCCAGGTTCAAAGTCTGTCTTATTACAGTACTTCAAAGAAATATGTAATCAAAGACAAACAGCTGTGAAAACAATCTTTTATTACTTTATTATCATTGAGGACATATCTGTAGAGTAAACCAATGGAAATGGCATACAAATAATCTCTATTACGTTTGTTGTTTTGCATTTGTTCACAAACTGTGCATATTTATATTTAAAGTTTAATATTATTTCCTATAAATAAAGTAAAGGAACAGTCCAACAGTCCAGTCACTCTATTGTCTGTCAAAAAAAGCAACACACACACACACACACACACAACAAAAAACAATGACAACAGCAAAGAGTGAGTTGCTTTAATGTCAAACAAGTGTTTTTATAAAAGAAATTGGTATTCAAAATTTTCAAAATGATATTCAGTGATATGACTCTCTGGGTTAACATTACTCTCAAGTTAGATCATATTTTCTGATGTTTACACTAATCAGTGAGAATTTCAGAATTGTTCAAGTACAAATTCGTATACATAACTAAAATTATACATCAATTGTACCACTTGCCCTTTATTTTGAAAACAGACGCAAAATCAAGCAATTACTTTATAAGGCAGTAGCTGCATTGCCCAGTTTATTCCCATATTTTATGTACCACACAATAACATGGCCATGTCTTCACTTCTTAGAATGGAGGGTTTCTATCACTAACACGCAAATAGACTGGACCATGTAGCCTAAAGTGTTCCTTGGATGGGAAGACTCCCTTCACTTGCAGGTGTCAGAGTGGAAGAGATGATGTTCTGCTGCCCATTACGATAGAAAACAGATGGAGGCAGAAGAAGCAAGCATCTTCTGGGAACACATTATAGGATAGAAACCTTATAGGTTATTTCATTGTTCTGACACTGCATCGCTGTCCATATTTTACAGATGTGGAATATTAAAAAGCTGAAAAATTGCAACTCATTGCTGGGTTAACCTAACTTGCCCTTGCACTTTGTAGGAGACCCAGTGCCCTCCAGTCTAGAGCAAAGTTTCTAGGCACAGGTCCTCCAATGCTCTTGAAAGGCACTGCATGCTAACAAACCCAGCTTTTCTTCGAAAGACTCTAAGGCATAAGAGGGGACAAAATGGGTCACTATAACTCTCTGCAAAATTAAATTGGTGATTCATCAACAGAGGCCACACTTAGAAAGAGCATTATCTCTAGGCCTCTGCAAACATATCGGCAGTCCAGGAGAAGTGCGGAATCTGAGCTATTACTCTCATTGAAAGATGCTGGCTACCCTGGCTGGTGTGGCTCAGTTGGTTGGACATTGTCCCTGTGTGCCAGGAGGTTGCAAGTTCGATTAAGGTCTAATGGGCACATGCCTAGGTTGTGGGCCTCATGAGGGGCGTGCAGGAGGGAGCCCAGGTATGTTCACTTTCATATGGAGGTTTCTCTCAGTCCCACTCCCTTCCTCTCTCTTTAAAAAGAAAAAGTCAGTAAACTGTTCGGAAAAAAAAAGGATATGGCGGAAGGAAGCTGCAAATATGCTACCTCACACTGACAAACTGAAAAAATGGACAGACAACAATCATAAGCATGGCATTATGGCCATAGAGTCAAACCAGGTCATTAAGTCTAGGACATGAATTTTAAAAGATAATGGTATGTCCACTTCATTTTCTGCTGTCTCAGTATAATCATGAAAAGATTTAATATCTTTGTACTGATGTAAAAGTCTCTTTCTATAAATATAGATGGATAAGGACATGTACACACATACACATACACATTCAGACAAAAACACACATACATTACTTACACTATAGTAAATTATTTATGTAACATGGCCCTCAGTTGAAAAAGTGATTCTGAATTGAATATAATTATGCAGACTTTTGTCTATTTTAATAAGGATATAGGAAAGAAAGAAAGAAAAATGAAAGCAACAATAAATAGTATATAGAAATGATTTAACTAAAAAATTTTGTTGCAGGTAAACTGAGCTAAAATCATATTAGCATAAACATTGTATTCTCTATTTTAAATAACAATATAAAAATATAAAATTCCTAGAGACTCTGGTCAGCCAAGTGAAGGGATAATGTAGGAAATGAATTGCTTACTTGAAACCCTGATCCTTCATAGTACAACTTGGTTCAGTTTTACTGGTTACTAAATAAACAGTATCAGAATCGAAAATGCATTTAATGCATGACTCAATTTCCATAGAAGTTAATTTCCTGACTTTTCAGTTTGATTGCATCAGAAGTTATTCAGTAAAAGAGGGCAAAACAAAGCCAGTCACTCCTGCTTTGGAATAATTAAGCAGTAATTTGACCAAACATTTCCTTCCTTCCTGTGTATTTCTCAAAGTCACTATTACACTTCAAATCTTAGCAGAAATATTTTTAATGGGCACAATCTATAAGGGAAACAAATAGCTCATAGTAAAATTTTTCACCATCAGTGTTGGCAACACCATCATGAGACCACTTTTTACTGCTATTTTTAGGATGCATTTGAGATAAGCTTTTGGTTTTCAGGCTTTAGAATGACCATATTACAGAAGTGAGAGTAACCATCACTAATTTTCACACACAAGCTCAATATACAATTCAGTTAATTAATATGGGACACAACTTCTGGAAAATTAACTAAATAGGGCAGTGTTATAACTTTAAATGTTACTTTAACGCAGTTAACATATTGATTGTAAAAATTAGATTGTTTAATGCTATTCCAGAAAAAAGAAATATCAGTCTTTGAATTCTGAGGGTCCCAGATAATTTATCTACATTAAAAATGTATCCACCATTCACAAAATTATGTGAAACTGTCATATACAGCCTTTGCCTTTTAACTATTTTGAGAGCAACTTCTTACATATCCTTTCATTACTGAACAAAATTAAAAAGTACATTCCAATCCCCCTTGCCCAGTTTGAAAAACTAGTATTTATTCTACCCCCCAATAAACCCTGCTATTGTTTTTACTTTGCAACTCAACTAACTTTTTTTTAGTTGTTATCGTTCACCTCTGCTAAATGACTTCTTATGTGACTTGGTCTGTAAATCTTGTTTTTCCTTCATCATTCCCCACTTCCACTCCATCTCAGAAATCTCAAAGCCTCTTGGCCTGTGATCCAAACATCTGATACGCACCCTCGAAGCTCTCCATGCGTACGCATTATTTTTCTATTTTAATGATCAACCAAAATTTTGCTACTGATTCTCTCAGCCTCTTGTTATCAGTCTCTTGTCCCTCTGTTTACAACAATCACCCAATGGTTACTTTCAGGTACAGTTCTGTTAACTGAGGAAAGGTGAGCTCAGAGAGCATCTGTGTACACCTCCTTCTGGGAGGCAGTGCCTTGGAGAGGAGAGAGAGCCAGACAGTCAGGACTTGTGCCTGTCTCCACCACGCTGCTTTGTAACTTGAACAATGAGTCTCAGTTTCCTCAATAATGAAATGGAAACAATGATATCTACCACCATCATAGGGATATTATAAAGATTAAATGGACATTTTCTAATTTTTCATGGTACAGTGTAGGTGTAATCAAACTTAGTATCATTTCTCCTCTTCTTGGAAATTGTGTGCCAATAAGAAAAGAAGTATTCTCAATTACAATATCCTTGATTTTTAACAATCCATGTAAATCCATATAAATGACAGCATCTGTATATGTCCACCATTTAAAACACAAACATTAATCCAAACATATGGGTCAGGGTTACATTTTTCCTTAAGTTGTTTTTTACTAGACAACCTATACAAGACTTGCTGACCTCTGCCAAGTATTCAAAATTTTAAATATTTATGTATAATATTCCCCCCATGCTACACATAGATTGTCAGTATATATGAATTATTAAATTAATTTATTGTATAATAAAAACTTTAGAATGCAAATGGACCTTATGAATTAATTAGTTAATCCTCTCAGTTTACAAATGAGAACCCTTCATTTGAATAGATTGCTCAGCCCGTAATAGTCATAATAGAAGCCAAATTTTTGACAATGCACTTATTTTTCTATTTTTTAATACTTTGATTTTTATATAACTCAAATGCAATACTAAAGATATATATATCATCTTCTCCTTTGACTATAGAGCAAATGATAGAGAAATTAACTCATTTGTTTTCAAATTTTCCCTTAGTGACCAATGGGACCACTCACTAGTTCTTTAATTAACAGTCTATGGATTATAGTTCTACAATGTTTGCCAAAAATGCCTCCAATTTAAAGAAAATTTAAAGTGGAAAAATTTAGTAAAAAATCCTAGCTTTCAAAAGACATAACTTGTTTCTTTTATAATAAAGTTTATTCATGATTAATATTTATTTTTATACTAAAATAAATAAATGGAATTTGCAACTTTTCTCCATTATATATGTATGCAAAAACCATCTCTCTCTTAAGATACATAGCAACGTTCATGAGAACTGTTTATATTCATCAAGTCCATGTTTAGATTATTTCTAAAATATATAACTTGGAAACAAACAAACAAAAAATTTGCCCCATTATACACCATAGGCTTATTATTCTAAGAGGAACACTGGTCTAACATGCCTTTGATTTGTCAGGTGACTACTAAAGGAAGGTAGATAGTAGAAAATTTGAGTTTTATGTGATATTTTAATTGTAGTACTTCAAATCGATTTAGAAGAGGAAGGTGGTGCCATTCTGAAGGTGACGACCTCCCCACAATGAAATCCCTCACACTAAGGATCTCCTTCATCACTCTCCAGAGAGGAGAGGAGGAAAAACAAGAAGTGCCTGGTGCAGAGCCCCAGTTCCTACTTCATGGATGTGAAATGCCCAGGATGCTATAAAGTCACCACCATCTTTAGCCATGCACAATCGGTAGTTTTGTGTGTTGGTTATTCCACTGTTCTCTGTCAGCCAACAGGATGAAAAGCAAGACTTACAGAAGGATGCTCCATCAGAAGGAAGCAGCACTAAAAGCCCCTCAAATCAGGATGAGTGGGGAACCATCCCAATAAACACATATGGATACAAAAAGAGAGAGAAGGGGAGAGAGGGGGGGCAAAAGAAAGAAAAGGAAGGTGCTTTTATCTTTCAGCAAGACTTGAATGCCATTTTACAAAATTTAGCTTTTATTTTTTTATTCTGTCCCATCTAATTCACACTTTCTTAGAGTTATAGATATACTAAAATACCAAAAAAATAACATATAAAGCAATGGGTTAAATACATAAAACAAGAATGAACTAAAGAAAAAATTTTGAGAGTTATATTTTGAATTTTAGAAAAAAACATGACCTCACTCACAGATATTTGAAACAAAACAACTATAGAAACTAGAATGCAGAAGATGCAAGGTTAAACATACTCTGGTTAAGGCATGTCAATTTATCAGACTCTGCTTATACTGAAGAATCCTTTCAGAGTACTGTGCATATAACCTAGATCATATCAGCAGCTCAACTGAGGAGCATAACATTTTGTGAGCCATGGAGTTTCTTGTTTTCTAGCCATTTCTCTTCCTTTTCCCCTTCATTTCCAGATAACTGCCTGAAAACTCAGCAAAATATTTCCCTGTCTCTTTCTTTCCCATTCTGACCACCTCTTCTCAACTGAATCAAGTTATTGTGTGTTTCCACTTGTGCTAATCTCAATTTTTTAAAAATATATATTTTATTGATTTTTTTACAGAGAGGAAGGGAGAGGGATAGAGAGTCAGAAACATCGATGAGAGAGAAACATCGATCAGCTGCCTCCTGCACATCCCCCACTGGGGAAGTGCCCGCAACCCAGGTACATGCCCTTGACTGGAAACGAACCTGGGACCTTTCAGTCTGCAGGCTGACGCTCTATCCACTGAGCCAAACCGGTTTCGGCTGCTAATCGCAATTTTTGAACACACACACTGAATTATACAGATTAATGTCTTCCCCCAACTAAACTGGGAGTTTCCTGAGAACAAAATATCTTTTATGCATCTCTGGAAAACTTTCGTCTATTTTAGTGCCTGGAATAGACTGAGTGCTTCACAAATGTTTTATGTATGAACTATGAATAAATAGATGAATGAATGAATGAATGAATGAGGATAATGAGGACAAAATAGGATGGCATATGTTAAAAAAAAACAACTCTGTAAACCATAAAACATTACATACTCCATTCTTAACCCAAGTTGGTGAAGAGGGGTCAGGAGTAAAAATTTTAGAATAGTCTTTAATTTGATGTTGTGTCTATCCTATGTAATAAAAGCCTAATATGCTAAATTCCAGTCAACCAGTCAGCCATTCAACCAATCAAAGTGTAAGATGCAAATGATATGCTAAGACTCCCTAAACCACTTGCTATGACATGCACAGACCACCAGGGGGCAGACAGTCAACCGGTCAACCAGTTCTATGACATGCAATGACCACCAGGGGGCAGAGCTCCGACTGGTAGGTTAGCTTGCTTCTGGGGTCCAGCCTATCGGGACTGAGAGAGACAGGCCAGATATGCCCTGGAGCCCGCCTGTGGTCCCTCCCCAACTGGCCAACCTCCTGCGTTCCTCCCTGGCTCCAATCATGCACCAGTGGGGTCCCTCAGCCTGGCCTGCACCCTTTTGCAACCCAGGACCCCTCAGGGGATGTCGGAGAGCTGGTTTCAGCCCAATCCTGCAGGCCAGGCTGAGGGACCCCACTGGTGCACAAATTCATGTACCGGGCCTCTAGTTTTTAATAATGCAGAATTGAAACTCTCACATGTCTTCCATGTTTATCAGGTTATAATAAAGGCCACACATTTGATTGCCTCAAGCAACAGGCAGTGAACAACCAGATCTCATGGAACTACAGTGAACCTGCACATAGATCCCACAGAAAGTTGAGAAACACTGCTCACCTCTAGTCAATTGTTGCCACGGCAACACAGAGGCCAATTTTCTAAGTTTCTTATATGTACAACTCATGATTTTTATTTGAAATCTCCATTCTAAAATTGGCTTTTTATTCATGTGGTTGAAAAAATGTCTGGACTGAGTAAAATATGTCTATGAGATACAACATAGCAACCTCAGTTTACTATAGCATTTCCTTTTTTTTTTTCAGTTTTCTGACACAGAACATACCTTTGTTTTCTTTATTATGGATCTTACTATATTTTTTAAATGTTGAATTGGATCAGATCACACCATCTTCAGAAAGCTTCAATGGCACTACACTGCTTACCATGGTAAGCACCGATTTCTCAATCAGACCTTCATTTCTCAATAAACTATGTCCCCAACATTTAAACTATCACTTCATCTTCTGTTTCTTAAATTTCAGGTGAAATGGACAAACTCCACTCCTTCCTTTAGAAATGGGATTTTAAATTTTGCTACAGACAAGAAAAAAGATTAAATTTAGTTGGTACTGTATTATATACAAACAAAATCAAGACCTCTGCTCATATATTCCTATCATAGAATCGACAGAGGTCCCCAAAATGTAAGATCAAAGAATTTAAACAGTAAGTCTATGGGGATTAAATTAATTTGAGAAATATCTACTGAGCTGTTATGGATCAGATATTGTGTCAGGTAACCAGAATACATAGATTATAACAGATAGTGCCTGCCCTCCAGATATACAGCCTTTAGTAGAAATGAGACAAAAGAATAAATGGTTACAACAGATTATAAACGGCGTGATTGGAACTAAAAATCTTTCTATGGTATACTTAGCTCTTACAGAGATTAGAGCAGAGAAAGTTTTATAATAAAAGTATCACTGAAGCTGGCACTTGAAGAATAAATGGAAAAAAATGTAAAAGAAAGATAAAAATGTAATTTACATTATATTGAAGAATTTTTTTTTCTTTTGAGAGGCATTTAAATGGAAACAGGATAATAATAACTCTACATAATGTATATTTGTATACTTGGCTCTTATCCTGGAAGAAGCAATATAGATTTTCCAAAGTAAAGTAATAAAACCCAAAGTTAAAATAAGTATTAGCATTAAAGTTAAAACTTAAGGACAACAGTATAATGAATTTGAGTTTTTAATATATATCATAGCACAATAGTTGGCTTCATAATAGTGACGTCAAGTATCTGAATAAAAAATTTACTATATGCAAAGAGTATGTTTGTACTCATTTCCAACCTCTTATGTTTGAGATTTTTTTGACTACTAGAATTTCAGTTTATAGGCAAAACAGTGTCTATCCCCTATAGGTACTCCATCCTCAGTGGTTCAATAAGTCAATTCATAGAAAATGGGTAAATGGTTAAATATAGCACTGGAATAAAAACAGAACAAATATGCTAAGATTTGTTGTCAGGAATTTCATAATTGTAGGTCTGAATTGCTCCACAAAATGCTCTGTTTTCCCTTATGTTCATGAGATCTACACCCACTCGCATAAGAAAAGAGAGTATATTTGGGTTAACCAAACTGAGGCCTATCTGTCATTTCTTACTCCTCTCAAACTATTTCCAATCTTTTGAATTCAATCACTGTGATTATATCAGTTCTCTTAGAAGACTACTGTCCTCTCCTACCCTTTTCTCTATATATTTAAATTCATCTAGACATGCTCATTAGCCAAAGAGAGTTTTGTCATTATGAAGCACTAGAAACAGAGGTAAATCCCCTGCAGATTTTCTGATCCATTTCTTGACCTATTTTTAAAAAATAACCAGGTTCCCTAACCTTCATCACAGAGAGTTTCTGTCATAATAAAATGTACGGGTAAGTAGAAGAGCCACTTGCTGAATTATCTAGATTTGTTCTAAGATTTCAACAATGCCTAGTTCCTAATTGACAACTTTTCCTCTTTCTGAACTAAATAAGTAGAATGATGATAAATAGAAAAAGGAGAAACTTAAGAAGTATTTCTAAAAATATATAATGGAATTCAAGGAACATAAAATATACTAACAAAGTCCTTTGAACTCTCTAAAAATTCAGTTCATTCTATATTTTTTACTTTGACAGTTGCAAAATATAAGAGAATTTTAAACCACAAAATTAAAAAGGGAACAATTAGCTCTTGAATTCTCAAACATATATACTCCTCTAAATTATTAAGAACTCCTGGTATATCTTTGTCAATTATTTTACTTCTCACTAATTATAAAGAAAAAATATGGAAATATGTATTTCCGACATCTGCTGGTGAATCATTCAAGAATTTTTTAATCCTGTTAACATGCAAATATGATTGCTGTAAACCCTTAAAAATCATCATCCTGAAACTAACCCAGTGTCAAATGTACATTATGCATTAAATTAGTTTTTAGAAAGTTCTCTTTACATTACTAACCGGTTTTAAGATAATAAAGCCAGACATAGGCTTCCTGATGCTATTTTTAATGACAATCATATCTGTCTTATAATGTTAATGTGTTCTTAAAGCCCTGTGCAGTCTTGTATCAAGAAGATGTTTTCACTTCATGTGTTGGATCACTGCTTTTCAATAAAGCTGAAAAGACTCTGTTGACAGGTTCAGCTCATTGCACAAAGCCTGAAAGGCCCAGTGATTACTAATGGGAGCGTATGGTCAGAGCTAACATCCATAATCCCAACTTCTAGAAAGGTATCTTCACATTTTCCTCTCAGCATCTTCCTTCTCTTCACATACTCAAATTTCTAACATCTTTTTTCTTCCTTGCTCTCTTCTCAACCAACCAATCCTATGCTATTTCCAACCATGAATTCTTCTACTTCCTACCCAACTATCCTTCAAAATAATCCCACTGCTGTCCCTGATATCTATCTATCTATCTATCTATCTATCTATCTATCTATCTATCATCTATCTATCATCTATTTATCTCTCTTTCTTCTCACAGACAATAGCAAAGATCAGGCCATTCAGGAAATAACATGAAGGGCAGGCATTAATGAATAACTGCTTAGAATAAGGCAAGTGAGAATATAAGGGGGCTAAAGGAGAAGAAGAAAAGAGAGAGAAAACAAGTTATAAATGGAGAAGTTAAAAAGACAACTGGGCCTAACATACCAAGATTTAGGAGTAAGCAAAGGGAATACTATTAGTCCTTGCAAAATAAAATACATGCTTGAGTAATCCATATCAGTTGGAATGACAAGCCATAGGTTTTAAAAACCACAGTTTATGTATATGTGTATAAAAACATTTAAGTCTCAGACAATAAACAATCATTGTTGTGAATGCAGATCAATATAGCTTCCACAGTTAAGATACTTTGAAACTGAAAATGTTAAGTAGATTGCTATTACTGCCTTACATCCCATCAGGATGAAACTACAGGAAGTGGGAGTAGACATGGCAGCTACAGCTTCAAAGCCAGTTAAAATGAAGTGTACTTTGTCAGATGAGAAGAAAATTAAAATATTCATTTCAGATCTAATGATTCAAGCATATTGCTTGGATGCTCAAAAAGTCAAAATAGAAACTGAATAGATCAATACGATTAGATCTTTAGAACTTAGCTGAAAATGGCATATGCATCAATAGTTAATATTAATTCCAGAAATAACCTTGAATATATATTTTAATCAGATATATAGATTGACTTAGAAAGAACACTAGAATGACTAAGACACAAATTAATAACATTTTTCTCACTGGTTATTAAGTCTAACCTCCTTGACCTGAAGACTAAGCCTCCCCATGATATTTAAAATCTGTTATGTTATAAGCTGGGTTATATAAAACTTCTACAAGAATATCAGGAAGGAAAACATTCAGCCTTTCTATTGTTTCTTCTTTTTGTTGATTGTGCATGTTAAACTGACAATACTTATTTAAACACTTTTTTTTTTTTTAATCTGACCCTTTTCTTCCTGGACCAAGGAATTTTCTCCGTCACAGAGTAATAGAGCTTGAAAACTTCAGCATCAGCAGGGAAGGCAGGCACTCCTTAGCCAGCCACTGTGAGAGAGAGAAAATGCAATTAAGGTTCCCACCAGGGAGAGAGAACTAAACAAAACCTGCGTCTTCACACAAGAGCCTTTCTCTTCAATGCGAACTACAAGGCCTCAAATCTTGTTGTGCGATGCAAGCATTTAGGACAACACACTTTCAGATTTTCTCACAGCAGATCAAAGTAAATAATGCAAAGGCAGCAAACAAAAGGGAAAAATCCAGTGTGCCTACATTAAAAAGAGATTACAGGGTACTTACAAGTGATTGAAGGAATAGGTGACATTTTAAAAACATAAAACCAAGTACAAATAGCAAATAGAGTCTAGTTGCGTTATTTTAGCTAGAGTAACAAACGACAAATGACTTATCATCAGTGTGAAATTTAGATAAGGTAATTTGACTTTATTCTACTACTTTCTACACCTAACATTATTCATATTCCCATCTCTCCCTTTCTAGGTTTTAGGATTTTCAAAGCCTAGAGACAAGACAACTGAGATAGGGAACCATTAAAGTTATGAGCCTTCTCAAACGAGTGCCCCAGACTACGCAAAGCACCCTGTGATTGGAGATGTGGCATCGCTCCACTTCCCTCTTTCTCCCGAGGACAGTAATCAGTCATAAAAGCAGCTCTCCTCCTTCATATCAAGCCAACAGCTGGAACCTCTTCTGCAATGTTGAATTTAACGCAAACCCCTTCCTGGGCACTGAACTGAGTCTTGGTGGTCTGTTCTACAGTCTTCAATGAATACTTCAGGGCCATAGTTTACCCTTTACTTTTTTGTAAAATTCCCATTGACTTTCGTGCAACTCAATAAAAGAAGCAAGGGTTGAATATTATCCTTTAATGCCAAATTGACTACGGTTGAAGAGAAGGAATGGAAATCTGGGAGGCCCATGTCAATAAACAAAAGACAAATGCTTGGGAGACTTAAAAACTAAAAACTAAAAAAAAAAAAAAAAAAAAAAAAAAGCTTCAGATAGGATATTTGAACTTCTTTTTAAAATATAATGATACAGTGGGGTCTAGAATTTAGTGATACGTAAGTTGGTATATAGAGCATATATAATATAGGATTCATGCACCTGTGGGGTCCCTTGGCATAGCCTGTGGGGATTGGGCCGAAACCAGCGGTCCAACACCCCCTGCCACTCCTGTCTGCCACTGCAGCTCATCCCAGCCCCACTGCACCTGCCTGCCACTCTGTAGGCTCACTGCTGCGATCCCGCTGTAGGAGCACACTGATCACCAGGGTGCAGCTCCTGCATTGAGCGTCTGCCCCCTGGTGGTCAGTGCATGTCATAGTGACTGGTCATTTGGTTGTTTGGTCATATTTATTATATACAATAATTAATATGCAATTTTATATAATAAAGTACATGCATATATAATAAAATATATGCAATATTAGTACATATAATATATATAGTATATAGAGTGACTGTGATTGTTCTTTGGCAGAATAAATGATAAGCCACTAAAACTTTCTAAAACAATTCACTGATATAATTATAAATGCCAGAATCGAAGAGACAGTGTGGGAGAAAGATGTCAGAACTTAGAATCCATAAGAAGAATCCTTAGAGGTCTGCTCCAGGCTTTACCATTTTAACATTTCTAGGAATCAATTTGATAATCATTCTATAAAACAAGGAGATTTGATTAGAGACCCTCTAATGTTCTTTCCAGTTCACATGTTCTGTTCGTCTACAAAGAGTATAAGGCTACCTGACTCTATCACCAGCTGCCGGGCCACACTTGTGTGGATATTATGTGTGTGTGTGTGTGTGTGTGTGTGTGTGTGTGTGTATTTTTAAATGCCCTGATACTGAAGGGCATTTTAACCCATTCGTTGAGTTCTCGCTGACATATAGAAGCATGTACATGTGAGTGATGGGTGTGCATATATATATATATATATATATATATATATATATATATATATGAACACATGACTTGAATCAAAGAATTTAGTGTCAAAGTGATAATTTCCAAATTTTTTAAATTACACTTATAAAAATATCTTTGTCCTTTTGGCCATAGCATTATGCACACCCACCTCCTTTGCTACCTCTCTATGTGCTTGTAAAAGGTAAGACACATTGTTACTTTTAATTTCAGAAATACTACTTTTGAAAAAAATCAAGAGCACGTGGGCATATTTGAACTAAGTAGAATTTCTTTTCTTACCTGTCATAATTGAAGAAAATGCATAGAGAACATGTTTATGCAAAAAGTTAAATAGCACTTGTGTTCCCAAACCCTTATATACATCTATTCTTAAGCATTATTAACATTGATTTTCAATGTTTATATATCAGATTTACTTTCATTCAACTAAAACTCATTTAGGGAAATGTATTCTCCAGAAATCAGATCAATGTTGACAAACACCATACTAGTTCTATTTTAATTGCACCAATAAAATAAAAAAAATGTTATGTGTTACTTATTAAAATTCTTTCTTCAGAAATCAGGGTGAAAAATAATCAGGCTATATTCAGTTCACTGGACTCCTATTTGTCACATGGATAAAGTATAAGAAAGTTAGATTTTCACTGCTTCATGTACATATTTATCTGTAAAATTACTTAATCTTGTTTACTTTGTGAAATATATGATGGTATGCTGTTTTTTACACAGTGCATTAAATTTAGGAAAAAAACTAAAAGGTATAATACAAAACTGGCAAGTTGCAAGTATGAAACTGTCAATCACTGCTGATATTGCAGGAGTTTAATATTTAACTAAATATGAAGATTAGGTAGAAAAGTGCATAAAGGTTTGCTTGAACTCATATAATTTGATGTATCCCATGTAGAGTACTATTTGAGTCATCATCACATATGTGTGTATAAGTCAACATTTATACACATCTCAAAAGTTTTATATGTAAAAATTAAAGACATTTATGTTGCCTGTTCCTATCCTGTTTCCACAACTCTAAGAGTTATAAAAATTAACATTAAATTGGGGGAGGGGGAAAGCTGTGTCAAACTGATACTAAAGGGCATTTTAACCCATTCGTTGAGTTGTCGCTGACATATAGAAGCATATACATGTGAGTGATGGGTGTGCAATAAACCTGGGAAACATGCAAATTGCATTTCCTCGTGGCAAATTGCAACTGAATTAGAATATGGAGCAGATATAAACAATGCAATCAAACTCTGGCTTTTTATTGAGCTTCTATTTGACTTAGTATTCATTTGAAACAAAAAAAAATGTATTTCTCAGGGTCTGTGACATTGTAGGGCATAAAAGATTCAATGTCACTGCCAGCATACAAATTTATTAGTCTATAAAATTTGACATTCTCTTATTTATTCACAGAAAGGACAAATAAGATATTTTTTCCTATGTACCAGAAATATCTGGGAGTGTTTATATGCCACTCCGTCTGGAGGATGCAAATAGTCAGAACTGCTTTACAATTCAGTAGGCAAAAGCCTGCTGAAGGATAACAAATGACTTCATGGTGAAACTGCTATTGAAATTCTTTCAGTATGTGATATTAAAAACAACTGAACAAACAGAGATAAGGGACAAATAGGATTTGAAACAGACATTTTTTTTTTTTACACTGCAAAAGAAAAACAAATGAATGCTCTCGTTGAAGTTACATATACCTTTCAGTGATTTCACTGCATGGATTTGCTTAATGCATGAACTTTTTAAACTGAAGTTTCTCTAAATATCCCACTAAATCCAGTGGGACCAATTCTAAAATGCCTCTTTTGAACCAAAATTATGATTTTGAAGCTTAAATAAAAAAGGAGGAATCAAGGTAAGTCTTTTGCCGACTCGATTTACAGGTTTACTCTGACATTTACCATAATGCATGGACATGATGGTTTAATAAATATTTGATGATTAGGATGTCCTATTTAGGGAAGACTTTTTTTCTTTATTGTGTGGTATCTAAAGCTAAAAGCAAAACTTAAGAGTTAAAGACTATGAAAATAAAAGGATTATAATGAAAGTTATCAAAAAGTGTAATTGAATAATGTATTTCATTCAATTCAGTCCCTTTTAATGGAAGAAGTTCTAAAAGTATTGGCTTTGCAAGAGAAACTAATATTACCTTTCAGGTGATCAGGAGAGTCAAAATCTAAGAAACAAAAAGAGCATTGCTTTGCAATGATTGTTTTTATTTCTTGCTTTGAAGGGAAGATGAAAGGCTATGTTTAGTTGCTATTTAGTTAGGTGTTCCTGTTTTATTCTATGGCCAGATCAAAGCAACCATCTCTAAATTTACAAAACAGTTCACAGGGCCTCTGGTAATTGAAGGATAGGCTAAATGATCTGCACCAACAACATATGAACATAGAATCTGCCAAATAAAACTCATATTATTAGGTCTTCAAATGAGTCATTATTTTGCCTAAAAATAACCAAATAACTGACTGAAACCTTGCATGACAATGAGTTCCAGATCATCCCAAATTAGCATATATGTGTGTTAATATATAATGGGTCCAAAATGCTGCAGCAAATTATAGTGATCATCCTTTAGTCTGATTTAGATTATTTTTCAGGGCAGACACTCAATGCTTATTCATAGAAGTATGCCATGTGCATTCGCTTTTATATCAAGCTGTCTTAATTTAATCCATTTGCTATTTTGGACATCTAACAATGATTTACATTAGATGAATGCATGTTAACTCTCAATGATAATGTTGAACCACTCTTTTTCTTGATAATTTATTACACAATAACGGGGTGGAACTATTCCTTAAAGTAATAACTTCCCAAATGAATTCAAATTTAAATTGGTTTATTAATATTTTGGTGAGCAATACCATTTCATTCAAACGAGCATTGCTCAACCAACGCTGAAGTATACAGAGAAGTAGAGCGCTGCAGGACAGTGTCCTTATTTCACACATCCAATAGCCAAATGTAGGTCAGGATCATAAAGTCTAACTCTAGTTAGCATCTTCTTCCAAAACCACCTCAGCCCACGGAGAGCAAGCCTCTCCTCCATCCAGCAATACTCTTCAATTATATCACTCTCTTGGCATGGGATTGTGTCTGTTTTTATAACTCCTTTCAATTATTTTTCCACTTAGCTTCTTACGCTATAGATCTTGCTGCCTTACCAGATTATACTATTGGAACAACCTTAACAGTTCTTCACATTTCATATACAACTCAGCACAATGCAATTTACTATAAACTCTATGTCCAGTAAATTCCCCTGATTATGTGACATAATATGTTCAGTTCTTGTTTCCAAAACTTGAGGAAGATAGAAATAGTTAAATACACAGCAGAGAACAAAGATTATTATTGACCTAAAAGAAACATAGCTTCTAAAACAAATGTTTGATAAAGACACACACACACACAAGATATACACATACTTGGAATCTAGACAATAACCAAAAAATATATATATATATATACAGATGAATGACTGCAGATGATTATTTTCTATTTCTTTAAAGATGAAGGATACTTTTAGTTTTGATATTAAATAATAAATTCTGAAAATATCAATAATAATAAGAGCAAAATATGCTAATTAGGCTGGACGTCCTTCCGGATAATGCCAGGGCTGTGAGGGAAGCCCGGGTGCCAGAGGGAAGTCGGTGCCGGCAGCTGGGGGAAGGAAGGCCTACTCTTGCATGAATTTCATGCATCAGGTCTTTATTTTTTATATAAAATACATATTAATAAAATAATATTATAAACCCACCTTGTAAATTTTTTACTTGAGAAGTTAGATTGAGAATTCAGCCTAGTCTTGTATTTATACTTTTTAACTAATAGTCATCTTATGTCCAATGACACCCTCTCTTAAATGAAAAAATATGAGCATGCCATCTCAAAGAGACATATAATCTTATTGGTGGGTGACCATCATTTTACTACATCTAGCCCTCATATTATTTTTAAGACATTTAGTTCTTAGCTTGCAGTGTTAAATATCATGTTCAACTGGGAAGAAATATTAATATCAGATAATGAGAACTATAAGAACTTGTATTAATTTTATCTGACTTCATAGGAAGAGGGAGAACAGAAAGAAAGGGATCAGCAAGCAGAACACAATGGAATAATCTAAAGGCTCCTCTGTTGGAACATCTTTTAGCCTTGTGGTAGTCACCTTCCATTAAAGAAACATTAAGCATATTAAGAAAAATCTATTTTTGTAAAGTTTTACTGAAATGGTGAAGGTCTTAAGTAAACACTGGTAAATGTTTTCCAATAGTGTTACAATTGAGCAGAAAATAGAATGAAGAGTAAAACAACTTAACAATTTTACTTAACTGCCTAGAATCCTTAGTTATTAATTTGACTTTTTTTGAAGGATGACAGTAAACATGTTTATTGAAGAACTGAACTTCTATTACTCTCATTGCAAAGCTGGCTAACTAAATCTCTAAGACTCAATAAAAAAAAAGTGACAGAAGACTCTTAAGAACCTTTCAAAGTGGAGAGATAATCTGAATTAACTTTGAGTCCTAAGACACTTAGGCAGAAAGGCTTCCCCATCTCAGCCTTTCTCCATCCAAATCCCTTATTCATCCGTTCCTTGCTCTTAACTAAAAGGCAAAATGAAAGAAATTAACCACCTAGCATCTATTTTATTTACATTTTAATCCCATGAGATCTTTTTTTCAAATGAGAAAACTAAGACTCAGAAAATTGCGGTAAATTGACCAAGGTAAACCAAGTACACACAGCTAATGAATAGGAGAGGTGGAACTGGAACCCAGATCACCCTTCTGGGTTTAAAACCCCTTCGTTTCCATTAATAATAATTTTAAAAATATACTTGATACCTTATTAAGAGGCAGGCATTTTGCTAAACATTTTAGATACCATAACTTCTACTTTGCCATAATTTGTGAGATAAGTTAAATTATACCTCCCACCCCCTTTTTTTTAACAAATAAAGAAACAAAAGGTTAGAGAAGTTAAGTAACTTCCCCTAAGTCCCAGAGCTGATCAGTGGCAAAGGCAGGACATGAGCCCAGCCAGTCCAAACCCATGCTCACTATCTACTCATCCTCAGAGTGAGAAAGCAGGCACTTAATGAGATGGCCTGTACAACCCGAGGTTCAGTGACCTGGATTCCTCTATGCCTTGCAACCACTGTTCCTACACCACTTTGTCAAGTGAATGCTTATACATAATTGTATAAAGGAGAGTCTTGCAAGGGCCAGATTGACAAAGAATAGCAACTTGGCCCTGGCTAGTGTGGCTCAGTTGCTTGAGTATCATCCTGTGCACCAAAAGGTTGTTGTTTGGATTTCTGGTAGGGGGCATGCAGGAGGCAGCTAATGGCTGCTTCTCTTTGGCATTGATGCTTCTCTCTCTCTCTCACTCTCTCTTCCTTTCTCTCTAAAAATCAATAAAAATATTTTAAAAAAGAATGGCAAATTAACATGATATTCCTGTGTCAAGTTGTTCTGTCATGTTGTGTAGGATCACTTAACTACTAATCCCCCTTAAATGAGCAAGCACTTTTAAAGGGTAAACATAGGCAGAATTCCTTATGTTAATTTTTAAGCTCTTCAATGGACATTCAAGTACAAAAATCTTAGTTTCCCATCATTTTAACTGAAAAATAAAATCAGAAAACAAAATACATAATTCCCCTTAATGGGGAACCTCATTTTGGTAAGATTTGAGGTCTTTTTCCCCTAGGTCCGTGGTCGGCAAACTGCAGCTCACGAGCCACATGCGGCTCTTGGTCCCTTGAGAGTGGCTCTTCCTAAGCCTTAGGAGTACCCTAATTAAGTTAATAACAATGTACCTACCTATATAGTTTAAGTTTAAAAAATTTGGCTCTCAAAAGAAATTTCAATCGTTGTACTGTTGATATTTGGCTCTGTTGACTAATGAGTTTGCCGACCACTGCCCTAGGTAATCCTAACCAGGTCGCAAACCTTGGAAGCAAATAACTTGTTTAGAATATACTGTTTTAAAACCATAGCCAGAAATAGTTAAAGGAAATTTCATTGAATCAAACAAAACATTCTTTGAATTCCTAGTTAATTAATGTTTTTTGTTTTACTAAGTAATATAAATAAAGAATATGAAAAGAGATAATATCATTCTTCCCAGAAAAGCCTATTTCTTATTTAGAAGCACATGTCTAGCTAGATTGACTTCTCTATTTACCAAGAAAAATGATCAGAACATAAAGGAATGAGGTCTTTTAAGCTAAAGACATAGTACTAATTGGACCTCAAGTACTTAAAGAATGCTGTAGAGATAGAAGTGAATTCACATTGCCCAGCTCATCAGCTTCATTTCTTAATGCTTTTCCTAAATCCTACAATTCTTTTATGAAGTTTCTTGATATTCCCACATCCTGCCATATTTATTTTCTTCACTCCTTGCTCTTTTTTGCCTTTTACTTTTACATTGTGGCCTAGTTCACCTCCCAGATCCTCTGTAAGGTCTTCCATCTCTCCAAGGCAGAGCTGGTAATAACTCTTTTGTTCATGATCCCACAGCAACCTTACATTATACTAAAATCATTTATTCAGAGTCAGATTCCTCCAAATGGATTAAAGAAATTGTATTTCACCTCTTATGTGGACTAAACATAATGCCTGACATAGGGCAATAAACAGAAAAAAAACAAAAACAAATCAGATTTTGCAATCAGCCAAATATTTATTCCCAGACTTCCATGATTTATAGCATCTTGATCAAGTCATTTGGCCATTTCCAAAATTCAATTTTGCAGTTCTAATATGGAGACTATAATATCTGTCCTACAAGACTGTTAGATTAAATTTAAAAATGCATGGTCCTGGCTGGGTAGCTCAGTGGGTTAGAACTTCATCTAGATACAACAGGGTTTCTATCTCTGATCAGGGCACATACAAGAAGCAATCAATGAATGCATAAATAAATGGAACAACAAATCAACATCTCTCTCTCTCCCCCACCCCTCAAATCAATAACAAAAATGCATGTACTAGTCTTTTCAATGGTATGAGCAGTTATACGCATGGGATAAAATAACATTAGACCATTATCAATTGAGATGGAGTAACCATTTCATCTCTTCTGCATGCATGGCCTAGATGCATGTACACAGCTTTGCATAATGATTGGAATGTAATAGGTGCTTCTTGGTGGTTATTTATTAGAATGAATAATTTATAGCAACAAGAAATTAGGCTAAACATTAAGACACTATTTCTTAAGAAAGGTATCTGAGACATGAACATTCCAAGCAATATCATAGACTTTTGTCTTTTCCAGAAGTTTTAAGACAGGAGTCAGCAACTCTTTTTCTGGAATGACTTATATTATTAGACAAGAAAATTTCAGGAAAGCTCCATTTAGCTTTCAGATTTTCTAATCATCAACCTTTCTAATTTTGTAACTGACTTCAAACTGTTTCGGTTTTTAGGGTATTGTTACTTTCTTCATGCAAAAAGAGTTCAAATAATATTACTTGTCTTTTTGTACCAGAATATTGTAAAAAATTTAAAGAATATAACTTAAGCTTATTTTCATAAAATTATTCCTTACAGATCAAAAATTAACCAGCTAAAACTATCCATGACTCTTGTAAAATTCTTATTTACATTTTATTTTCCTTTTTAACAACATGTGGTATATTATACTATATCACTTGTACAAATCTGACTCATAACAAAGCTTTTGAACTATTACCAAATTTTCAGTACTTCTCACTGGAAATACCATAATGTTTCAGTTTAATGATTTAAGGTTGCAAATATTCCTTCCAGAAAGATTTACAACACCTCCCAAGGCACACTTACTATAAATGGGACTCACTTAGCAGGTAAACACACAAGAAATACTATATTTCAAACTAATTATAAGAACTATAATTAATTAGGAAATCACATAAAGAAGAAAAGCACAGAGATACAGCACACACTTTGTATAAAGAACAAGTAAAATACTGTACTAAATTGTAAGCTGGACAGTTCATATAAACATTCAATTAGAAAATTTACCATTAAATTTTGCCTTGTGGAAAATGTTTTATTTCCCCAAGTGTGTCCAAGGATATTTATGGACAGAAAATTGGTTTCTCTTATTACTTCTCTTTGTTAACAGTTATCTCCAGTAAATTTAAAATAAAAATTACTCATTATTGTCTTTCTAGAAAAAAATGAACATTAATTTTTCTCACTTTCTTACTTCAGATATAATCTTTCTACTAATTATGGTAGAAATCTTTAGTTGTGTATTGTCATTATTGAATGACCCTATACTTATCTTCTATCAGGGATGCTTTAAGACACACACATACACACAGGCATGTGCACACACACACACTTTAGCTTTTAACTTGAAATATTACTAACAAATGTCCCAATTTCACCCTGGAGAATGTAAAAAAAGAAAAATGTGTCCTCTGAGGGGATAAATGCCATGGGAAGAAGAAAAAAAGTTAAGCTTAAAATTAGAAATTTAATCCTAACAAAACTTAAAACACCTCATGGTAAGATGATATTCTTCAGATAATTGTAGATGCCTTCTACCAACCAGCACATAGCCTGAAGTGGCTCAGTCTTTAAAGGGTCAAAATTTATTATCATTTCAGTTCATCTAATAAGTAATGTTTTTGCCGAACAAAACCAATTCCCAATAAATTCTCACTGTATTTGTATGCTATGATTTGATTTAGAGGCCTATGGGGAGACACCATTTGGTAGCACAGGAACACAGAGGGGTAGGTGTTGCTGGGGAGAAGTAGGGCTCATGTGCCAGAAGTGTTATTGTGTCAGGTTGATTTATTGAGTGAGCTTCACTTCACCGAATGTTCCGAGATATTTATTTCCCTAAAGGCTCTGCAAAGATATGAACAGACCCGCATCCACAGATGTCATCATTGCTCATTTTACCGAGTCATGAAATTTTCTCAACTGCAATTTGTCCATCTAAAATTGCTGTAACAGAACAATGTCAATAGTAGCATCCAAGTCCAGCACCACCTTCTATATAAGGATCTGTTGCCAAATTCGGTACTTCTGTGCAACTTCATGGTAATTAAAGTGACAGGGCAGTTTGACTGTAATTTCAAAAGAGTTTCTTAGAGAAGTTGCTCCAATTTTTAAACTGTACTTTGAGTGCTCAGATAAAGTGGAAACTTTATGAGGAACCAAATCAGAATACATAAACACAGAATAATTTATCTCCATCAAAATAAATATAGGTGTACAGAAGTAAGTAAAGGAAGGAAGCAGACTACATGCCACTAAAGCCAAAATTTCACATATGTCACTTTTCTGAAAACCACCTTTAAATTTAGTATCTTATTCTAGTAGACTTTCATCTGTTTTATTTTTCATCGCTCCTTTATCAAGCAAATAAATCATGAAAATTGATTTTTAAAAGATGCTGCTTTGTACGCATCCATTGCCTATAACTTTTATTCAAAAACACATATGCTAACATGTGAAAAAGTTCTTAAGGTGCATTCATAAGGCTAAACATTATGACTTGGATACTTTTCATAATCTCATCTAAAATGATCTTCAAGACCTAATAAAATGGCAATGTCTGTTTTAAATAAAAACTGCATGCTTGTGTGGAGTGTCAGAATTTGGGGGGTTATTTAAATATGTTAATATTTCTCATTATGCCATTAACAATAACCTTCATCCATTTGTGAAAAACATTTTGCCAAGCATGCACATAAAAAATTAGCAAGTGAAGCAAAATCACCTTAATTTGCTTTGGACCAGCAAATAACCAACTAATTTGCAGAAATCCCTGCCAAGCACTCATATTAAATGCTTCATGCTTATTTTATGACCTCTGCTGCTCTTCTCCTTCCCGGGCCCTGAATCATATGATCATTAACATATTGCAAGGTCTGAAACTTTATTTTTTACATTCTTTAATTAATGCCTGTTTATAGAAGGCCATAGGACTTCAGATCCAGTTAATGAAACTTCGCTCCCCCAGGCCCCTGGAGCCCAATAGAGAGCTCTCTCCTCTGTTGTTTTAGTAGCTTTTTTCCAACTGTTTGTTTATACACACTTAATTGATCTCCTTAGTCCCAGAAGCATTCCAGAGACACAACCTGTTTTGAGGCAAGCTAAAGTTTCCCCCCTTCCTTTATAAAAGCCTTGAATGCCCAAGGTTATCAGTTTTAATTTGAAAGTTGAAGATTCAGCTTTATTTACACTGTCTAAAAGTAAAAAGGGATACAGGCCCTGAAGTGTTTATTTTTACATTCATACATAGCAGAGGGGCTCACAAGTGCATACTGTATATAATTATTTTGATGTAAAACTAAGTAATTACTAAATGCTGCTATGTCTTATTTTATGGCATTGAATAAACGCAGTCTTCATAACAAGTTGAAAATAAAAACAAATCAGGCTGCCAATGCATGAAATTTTCATGGCTCTTCAATTTACATTTTACATATTCCCTATGACAAGAATTTCTATTATGCTATTCCTTTTTCTGCTATAATTAAATTAAAAAAGTAATTGGCTGGTGCTGCACACTGCAGCAATGTCTTAATCACATAGACAAACAGTTTTACAATAGCTTACACCATTTGCCACATGGGGCAATGACATTATTGTACCAGACTATAAACTCGAGACAGATATCACATACCGGCTTTCAACCACCGTGTGGCAAGAAGAGAACATGAGGTTTATTCGGCACCCTAATTGGCACCTCTATGATGGAATTCCCAATTAAGAAAAAGTGGCTCAAATCTGGCCATGTGGTTTTGAAGTCTGCCAAAATTTGAAGCTTATGCATCTGCACATACTGCTTATACACTAGGTACAGAATACAGTTGAAAGAATATATATATATATATATATATATATATATATATATATATATATAATAAATGCAGTACGTACTATGAGTATTGGTGATGAGAAATCATTATTTCTGCATTTTCCAGTGGAAAATCTTAATGGTGCATGTGTATATATTCTATTCATTTTTATTAGTGTTCTTTTTATGAAGATTTTTCTGTTTATATTTTTGGTGAATGCTACACTAACAGTTTTTAAGGGTGGGGAGTTGAAGCCATGAACTCTTCGATGCTTCTATAAATTTCACTGATAAGGGATTCATGAGAGCTGGATCTTAATTCTGGCCTTTCCAGTAACTCAAAGGGTAGCTTGAGTGAGTTGCTTTAACTTTCTGAGTTGTAGCTTCCTCAGCCATAAAATGAATAACTTAGACTAGATTACCTCTAAGGTTCCATGCAGCTCTCACATGCTTTGATGATAATATTTGCTATGAAAAATATCTGAGAAAGCAACTAAAATAAGGCACAGGTGCTTACAATAGCAACAAGGAAGCAAAGGGGGATAGAAAGCTCAGAAGTGTAATTTGGCATAACCAGAGTGCTAAAGAGAACACAATAAATAAACAATTTTAAAAGCACAAGGGGAAGCAAGTATATTGTGTAGATCAGCTTTTTCTCTCTGTTGGTTTTAGTAGGGAAGCCCTGTTTAAAATACATTGGCAGGTAAAAAATTTAGAATGGTAACTTCTAGAGTTTTGATTTATCTATTTAGTAATGATAGCATTTGCTCTTTTTAAAAAAAATATATATATTTTATTGATTTTTTTTAGAGAGAGGAAGGGAGAGAGAGAGAGTGTTAGAAACATCGATGAGAGAGAAACATTGATCAGACGCCTCCTGCACATCTCCCACCGGGGATGTGCCCGCAACCCAGGTACATGCCCTTAACCGGAATTGAACCTGGGACCTTTCAGTCCACAGGCCGACGCTCTATCCACTGAGCCAAACCGGTTTCGGCAACATTTGCTCTTTTACAATAGGACATCTTTTCTCCTGTCTGTTAACTAGACACAGCAAGTAGAGAATGACCAGGAAAGATTTTTAAAACTTCATAAAACTAAGATGGTCTCAGCAATGCCTACACTCGATTACTTAACCAAGATTTGGAATCCTCATTTAGCTGCGACCTCTGAAAAACACTAAAATGATCCATTTTGATAACATGTAAGCCTGTTTTCTAAAATGAAATTGCATTATCCAAAATTGCAATGGCATTTTCGTAGATTTTTAAAAAAATATTTGCTCTCTTTATTTGTTACAAAAATCTCAGTTTTGACTGGACTCAGACTTAGAGGTAGAAGCTCTCAGAGAGGACAGCCTCATCTCTTCGCAATCTGTTCCTGTGTTTTTCTTTGGCCTCCTTCATCCTCTTAGCCAGAAGTTGAGCATATTCTGCAGGGCCTCTTCCTTGTTTTCCTTAGTATGTGGTTTCTTTGGAGCAATTAGCCTGCATGAGTGTTGCAGGACACGTGGAGTAACAAGACGCTGCATCTTGGGTCCTTTAGTCCTAGGTCAGTGGTCGGCAAACCGCAGAACGCGAGCCACATGCGGCTCTTTGGCCCCTTGAGTGTGGCTCTTCCACAAAATACCATGTGCGGGCGCACACGTACAGTGCAACTGAAACTTCATGGCCCATGCACAGAAGTCGGTTTTCGGCCTGGGCGAGTCTATTTTGAAGAAGTGGTGTTAGAAGAAGTGTATAGAGAGGATGAACGAAAGGAGATAGGCGAAACAGGTATACAAGACGAGTGTGGATGGAAGAGTTGGAAGGGGTCGACCTCAGCGAACATACCTCAATCAGATTGAGGACGTGTTTAGCATAGGCCAGCTTAGGAGTACCCTAATTAAGTTAATAACAATGTACCTATCTATATAGTTTAAGTTTAAAAAATTTGGCTCTCAAAAGAAATTTCAGTCATTGTACTGTTGATATTTGTCTCTGTTGACTAATGAGTTTGCCAACTACTGTCCTAGGTTTCTTACCTTCTTTGTTTAGAGGCTTTCTCACAACGCATTTGTGGGCATCCTCTCCTTTAGAGAGAATGAACAGTTTGTGGATTCTGCAAGCTCTTTTGGGCCCCAGGCGATGAGGCACAGTGGGATCAGTGAGACCAGGAATATCTTCTCCCTCTTTTTCTACAATGACCAGGTTGAGAACACTGGGATTGGCAGCAAAATGCAACCCCAAGCAGATCGGTGTTTTCTCTCTCCAGTTCTCCTCGGTCTATACCAGGAGTGCCCCTTACTCAGCAGCAGGCAGACTCGGCCATGGGGCAAGAACACCGGCTTCCTGGGGGAAACCTTGTTTGTCGTTCCCACCACTAATTCGAACCACATAACCCTTTCTTCCTTCATCCAGAGCAGCAGCAGCAGCTTCCGTGGCCATGGCCTTCTCACAAAAGGTACGAAGTTTGGGTTCCTCCTCCACTTTCAACAGGTTTCTGGCAGCCAGTGGCTGGGAAAGAGATGTAGAGCTCAGGTCCCCCTCTGCCTAGAACCGGGGTGTTGGAGAGCTACGGCTGCAGCGAAGCCGTGCTCTGGAGCTCGGTTCATGTCCCCCGAGCCTCTGCAACCACTGCCGTCTCCTCCACCTTCATCCTGAAGCCCATTGTAGTAGAATTTAGCAGCACATTGGAAGTGCTCTTAGATCGCTTTAATTATTATTAACTTAAGAAGCCCCTTTCATAAGGAGATCCATGTAATGATAAACAAACGTACACCGTGCCACATCCAAGGAGACATTGCACAACCCTAACAGACCTTTGACAAACCCCCCTCCAGTGGAAGGGGGTGATCGGGTATTAACGGAATATAACAAATGGAAACCGCGTCTATAAAAACTGCGTATTTGAAAGTGGGCAAGATATGTTAAGACGTTTCTCAGTGCTCTTTAGACGCATGTCACTTGTGGAGAGGCGCACAGTACATTGTCTCCTCTTTGGAGAACCCCGCCCCTCCTTTCCCACGCAGCCCTCCCTCTTCCAATTTCCTCATTCTCAACTCCCTGCCTCATGGTAAAGCAAATTCAGTCATTCCTGGCAAGGTGCTCAATAGCTGAAAGTCTTCAATCTTCACATAAATAGGGTGCAAATCAAACCTTATGATGGTGTAGTCAAGCTTTCAGGATCTCTGTTTGCCACCAGAAGTGTCAGAGTTTAGTACCTACTAAGCCATAGATTTATGAGGAAATGCTTGTAGATTGACAAGCAATTTTGTAACAAATGCATCTTCAGCGTTAGATTCACAGGAATGTTTAGGACATGCCTAAATGATTTAGTATTTCATACCTCTGCTCAAAAGAACAGTTCATATAAGTCAGTTCTATCTGAAAACTGTCAATCAAGCAGAAACTAAAAGTAATTTTAAAATATCATGATTCATTTATAAAAAAGTTTATCTCTAGAATTCAGGAGTGCGCAGTTCCAAGTGATAGACCGATAGCAGGAAAAGTTTGAAATACTTGAATTGAAGCAAGGCAAATTGCTTTTCTTATGTAGATATGGAATGCAGAGCACTTCGGGTTACTTTTATTTATGAGCTGTCAATATTTGAAAATATGCAAAGTTTGAATTGTTTCCCATTTGCCCCAGACTTTAAAAAACATAATTCCTTTTCCTAATGTGCTACCCTTCAGGGCAAGGAGTTGCAATGAACACCACCCAGTCACACAGAATTACAATGTTCTTTATCTTGCTCAGTACTGAAGAAGAAGAAAAGAAAAAAAACTTCCAAAGGTTTGGAATCCTGAAACCTGTAAACAAAATCTGTGGAGCAGATAAAATTTTAAATGGCACAATGCAATTAAAGCTGAATTCAATTTGAGCACACCCTGTCCATCTGTCAGAGGGACACAAAAGCCGAGGAGCTCCATTATTGCTGAATCCCTGCTCTTGTTAATTTGCTTGCTGAGAGATTTCAATTTCTAGGAAGTGCACAAATTAGTGTTCAGTCAGGGCTAGATCCTCAGTAAGTATAAGCAGATGGTGGAAATCAGCCCTAATCAAGTGGCCAAAGCCGTTTTTTTTCTGTCTGATTAAAGCATTTTAATCCTTTCAGATTGTCTGCTTTTTTAGCAAATATTCACCATCCTTTATATTCCTTATATTCCAAGAGAGATTTAAATTTACCTTATGCACATGAAAGGAATAACTTTAGACATATAGTTATCAGTTCTGAGTTACAAGCAGTGGCCAACTGGATTTGTAAATTCATTCAATGCCTTTTTTCTATTATATGGTAAATAATTGTTTGAATCATTATTAATTTATATGCTAATATAAATAAGGCATATTTAATCTCTTGTGGCAGAATTAAATTACTGAAGGAAAGACTAAGATACTTTTTTTTTTTTTAGTTTTAAAATTAAAGCTAGCAAAAACAGAGAGCAACTAGGAAAAGTAGCATGCATGTGCAAATCTCTCACCAGAGAAGATAAAGATGTTATTCTTTACATTAATAAAAACTAACAAATATATTAAATTTAATGAAAGAATGCATTTAACTCAGAGCAAGAGCTAAAACAAAAAAAAAAGCAAGAGCTAAAAACTAAAAAAGAAAGAAGTCTTTTGTAAATATTGCAAACAAAATTAATTAAAATGAAAACTATATAATTGTTCTTAGAGTATGAGACACACTCTCAAAATGTAAAACCACTGTAATCATTATAAGTATGCCGAGTTTGGTTGTGTTAAAAACTCACCCTAACATTTATAAGCCAAGGAATATGTGAAGCAAAATTTTAAGACATTTAGCGAAGCAATGTGAATTGTGATTTAATGGTGTTTAAACAAACAGCTGGCAAAAACAAAGTTTTTCTGCCTCTAACATTTTATCCAGGGCATATGAAAAATAAACTGTTCTAATTATATGAAAAACATGTGTGATATTAACTTGGGAGCAAAACATTAAAGTGTATGAGCATATTTAAGGGTACATTCTTACTATTTTGAAACCTCTCTTAAATGTAGGCACACTAATAAGGAGTATTTATGGGGAGAAAAAGAACACCAGTTTAACATCAGAAAGTATTTTCAAGCAAGCTGAAACTTTGAGTTGAACATTTGTATGATTTCTGATATGCTGAATATTTGTAAAATTTCTGGTAGTGCTTTGACATCCTGTTTAGCAATTCCATTACACAAGCAGATTCTTAACAAACACCCTAACAGTTAGATAAAATTTTATAAGTACAAGTGTTCATTTTATGTATATTTTATGTGTTTGTTTTAACTAGAATAATTACTAAAGAACTGCAGTTTTCATTTCCTTATTTGAACATTTAAATTTGTATTTACAAATTTTAAACTGAAACATATCCTGTGTGCCAAATCTGTATATGGCGCGAAGTTCAGGCACTCGCCCATGAGTGTAAAAGGTGTTACTACTATACAGAAGGGCAAGTGATTCCTTACATATACAACTTACCCTTATATTTTGAAGTTTCTTCTTAAACTATTTTTAAAATTATCATTCCAGTGTAAATCATCAAAAAAATATAAAGCTTACTCTAAGTCTGTTTCATGGAGATAGCTTTTGAGTTTTTCCATTTATAAAGATGAATTCAGCTCACAAAAGAGAGTTTGTATTTCCTTTGTATTCCTCCCATCCATTCATTATCTAACAGTATAATCTAATAGTGAAGCATTGCCCACAAGCGAACACCCTCTCTTTAAAATCAGTCTTAAAGCATTGGATCCTATTAGATTCTTAGGCATTTTATAACTTGTTTGTGCCTAGGCCTGAGTACTTGACAACAAACCTCTATAAAACATAACTTGGTACCAAGCTGAGAAGAATACAGCCTGTGCAGAAAACATAGACTTTTATATCCCCATTTTTTAAAAATATACTACTACAAGCAGATGTAGGAGAATGCACTCAAGAAGTTCCTGTCCTTCACCCTCATTGTTTTACCACTACCACCTCTCTGATTCTAGCCTCACACCTCTCTCTTGGGCAGTTTCATGACTTCCTATTTGGCCTCCCTACATCTTATGAGATTCCCTTCCATCAACAAAATAAGACTACTTTTCCTACCCGGTGTAGGCCCTTGATGTGGTGGCCCTAGCCAATAGTCAAGGCTGCTCTGTCTTGACCCTCCAGCTAAGCTTATCCCTCACTGACTAAATGACATGCCCTCGCCTCTCTAATGCCCTGACTTTTCTCCCCAAGTTCTCTCCATCTGGAATGCCACTGCAAATTAGCTCTAACTGCCAAGATACTACCCAGAGCTTGTCTAAATGTCTACTAATTCCGCAAAACCTTCGGTGGCGGGAGCCTCTCCTGCCTCCGTGGCAGCACTAAGGATGTCCGTGGGGAGCGTAAAATAATGTTTCTCGAACTACCTTCTCCTCCATCACAAACTAGAATAGGTGTTTCCCCACTCTTTGCTTCAATACCTTGTTTTAGTTTTTCTGGTACATCTAAGTAGTTACAACATTCTGACTTGCATTATCCAAAATTATGTACATACAAATTTATATCTTCTCTTCCCTACCACGTGAGTGTCTTTTGTGTTGGTTGGTTGGTTGGTTGGTTGGTTGGTTGGTTTTACCTTCTCTGGAACAAAGTACCTCGTGTGCTATGGAGCTTCACTGTACAATACAGTCGCCACTAGCTGCATGTGTCTATCAAATAAAAATATAAGAAGTTTTAAAATCTTGTTCCTCTATTGTACTTGCCACATCGCATTTCAAGCGCTCTATGACCATATATGGCCAGTGGCTACTGAACTAAACAATGCAGGCACAGAATATTTTAATCATCAAAGAAAGTTCTATCCAACAGCACCATTGTAGAGACTCAGCAATATTGACTTCAATTTCAATTTATATATCATTATCATCCAAGTGCCATGAGAACAGGAAAGAAAGAAGGAATCTTGAAGGCTATTTTTTTTGATAGTTTGGAGGACCAGTGATGCACACACTCAACTCCCTTCTCTGGGAGGCTTTGATAAGCTGAGAGCATCTAACATTTGCTATCTCCATCGTATTAAAACCACACCAACTAGGCCAGAACAATTTTCTGATACTTCATATATAATTGATAGTGGTTAAGGAAATTTATACGGCAACTGTTTTGCAGAAGCTTTAATTCACACTTTCAATATTTAAAAAGGCTGCTGTCACGGCTGGTAGGAATAAAATTAAACCCACCAGCTGTGGTTTGTTTTTTGAGGAAAACACATAACGTTTTATTTCTGCTTTGTCTGTCATCCTTGTAAATGTCAGTATACAGAATTGAAATGTACTGAATACCCTCGTTTGTCATTAGAATCTTCTGAAGATGCTTGTGTGTTTTTTTAATTAGGTAGATATTTTAGTAATTTTTAGTGGAGATTTTTGTTTATTTTTATAGTCTACAAAGCACATAATTTTCATATTTGCTCAGAAAAAAAAGTGATAATAAAATACATTTGAGACTGTCTAATTTTTATATTCTTTTTTCATGGCACTTTTCATCAAAAGATGATCAAAGACTATTTTAAAAAGAGACATATTCTTCAATTATTTCATTTATTACAATTTTGAGGCTATTCCAAGAAATGTCTTCCTAGATTACTTAAAATTGACCAGGTGTTTAGCCATAAAGGTCAGGAGTATTTTGCTGAGAATTAGTAGTTTTCAGGAGACATTCTAGAATCACAGCACTGAATTGTAAAGTGTCCTTTTGATCTATGACATTGATATTACACACTGGGATAATAGAACTTACTTGTCACAAAATCCACCTCGAGTGTAGAGAATATACTCTGACAATTTAATGTTTTTCCATTAGTTTCAACTAGGAATAATTGTATTATACTTTTTAAAATGTTTTTGGCTTATAAGCAGTCAGCCATTGGTAATTACCCTAAGTACAAAGACAAGTATCAAAACTTAGGCATTACCTATTATCTATCAGCACTTAATGTCATTCTAATCAAAATAAAATCATTTAAATAAAGGAGCATTACCTATTATAGAGAATTCCCTGATCATATTTCTCTGAGCTCACCATTATCTCACAACACTATTAACTACTCTTGGTCTACTTGCCTCTAAATATTTCCTTTAGTAACCCATGATATCACCATCTTCTCCCTGATATCTTCTCAGTGTTTATTTGAATTAGATTAAAAAATTGGAGTCCTTCTAAATGCCGTGACCTTTTCCTTAACATATCACAACTAGTTAACTCTTATCATCAGTTGATTGTGAACTAAAAAGCATACAGTGGACATGCGTTTACACTGTAGTCTAGGAACATGGCAGAAACACCAGCCTGAGCTCTCAGGACACAAGGGAAGTAGATGGTGGTGGCAGGACAAGAAGGGGGCAGAGGTGGATTCCAGGAATGAGCTGTGGGAAGGCACAAGAGAGGAATTTCTGGCACTTGGCACTTTTGCTTAAAGCAGGCCCTGCTTTTGCAGCACAAAATGAACAAGTTAAATCAGTATTCTTATATCAGCACACATGATATTTATGTTAAATTAACAATTGTCTATTAAAATGGTAAGTTTCTATCCAAATACAATAGCACAAAAACAAGCCAATAAAACTATTTGCCAATATATTTATAGTTCAGGAGGGTAGCTTCAATAAGATTAAAATAAATAATGGGACCTCATGTTTGCCAGTTCATTCGCACTTTCAGCACCCTTGTCATTTTATAATGCTCTGCCAGTATTTATCACAGATTGCAAAAAGAAAAAAAATCCCTGAATGTGTAAAAATAGCAGCTGTTATTTGCCATTAACAATTGGGCAACTTCATAAATCTTTACAAACTCACCAAGAAAACAGAAGGGTGTGACTTTAAGATTAATCAAAGTAAATGTTATTCTGTCTTCAAGCCAAAAATAATTTACGTTTTTGTTTTAAGCGACTATTCCTTTTGTTTATAAATATTTCTAGAAATTTGAATCTAATGGCATACCTTTGGTCACTACATCACATGGACACTAATAGAAACATTTGGTGAATAATTTCCTAAAAATCATCAGATAAAATAAAAGTTTTTAAAATAATTTTTGCTCCCATTCAAATACTTTGGCAGTATCTCCAATTCAAATTTCCATTATTTCTTGGATATACCATGGTTTCTATGTCTCAGCTGACACCGCCTGGGTAAAGTAAGCCTAAAAGGTCCTTCTAATTTCTAACCTTAATAATCACTATTGTCTCCTGAATGCTCTCCAGTGTGACTATCATCCCCATCAAATAATGTTGCCAAAGCAGCTTATTTACTCTAAAAGTACAACTCTCATCCAACATCTCACTTGCTTAGTAGCACGTCTCATAGACCTTTCACCATCTGACCATTTCCGTATCTCTATCACCTCCAGCCTTGGACCAATGGTCCCACAACAACCCATGATGAGCAGAGCTCAAAACCCTATCTCCTATATTTTTAAATTCTTGAAATATTTTTCTCACTGATTTACACAGATATCTTCAGATTTCTGAGGCATTAATCTTAATTCTACTTTATTTGTGTAATCCTTGGTTAATGTGCTGCTTCTAAAAAAGTATCCAAGAGATTTTTTTTGTTGTTACTATGCCACAAATCTGTTTCTGTGACCTCAACTTTCATTACTGACCAGAATTATCCATTTTATGAGTCCCCTTGATTGAATTAAACATCTGTCTGCAAAATTTCTACCATACTTTTGCTCTGGTCAAAGCTCTAAACAAATTTTCCAGTAGTTTGCAAAGAATTTTCATTATTTTTATAAACACAAAGTAATCAAATGAGAAATAGAAGCATCTTTTGAGGCTCTAATGCAATCTGTCTGAATCCTTCATAGAGGTGGTTTTAATATAACATCATAAGATGTAAAATATCATGTTTCCTACTGTCAAGGTCATTTGGTCACTGATTTCAAAGGAGTCGATGTTCTGGAGCAGTTTGACATCCTGCTTGTATATCTTAAGCAAGGTTTAGTCAATAAAGTAGGAGGAATCATTAGTTATTCAAAGTAAAACTTTCAAAAAATGCGACTAAGACACTTTGACCTTCTCTGGATCAGGAAATGCTCTGTGCATCTTTATGCTCTTTTAAATATAATTTGTCTAAACTGTCTAAAGTAAATCAAAAACTATCACTCAACCCTCTTAGTAAAAAGGGTAAATTTTAATTGCAGAACTTAAAACCTCACAATTAAAAGCTGTGCTCCTGCTTAAAGCCAGCACAAACACAGGCGTGAAGGCTGATGCATACAAATTAGACTTCTTAACGTATTTGTAATTCTGAAGTATAACTCTAAAGCATAGACCATTTATGTGCTTTTCATAGGAGAGGAATAAATTAGATGATTGTTATACTTTCATAAAGTTTTGTCATTTATGTTCTTAATAACTAATGACTCTCAAAATCTTTTATCTGATGAGATATTCATAACATATTTCAAACAGAAAACAAATACATGAAAAAAGAAAAAAAATCCTTTATCTTGAAAAAATGTATTTAGAATCTTATTAACATGTATACTTGTTAAATTAAATTTAAAATGATTCCACTAATTAATAAACAAAACAAAAAAGTATATCTGATCTATAAGGAAAATAATATCAGAAGGAAAAAATAAATGTTATTACTGCTAAGCATATAGTAACATCAATTTCCTGTTCCTTCCAAAGATGTATTGCCTTCTACATGGGACATAGCCTTACTTAATCCCAACTTTATAACAAAATATATGTGCTCAATTGACAGATCTTCATTGTTCTAACTACTGGGAGACATGAGCATAAAGATATAGCAGAGAGAAAGTACTAATATAGAGAGATATTACAATTAAATATTAACTAATATGCAGATCCTAATGTCAAAAGAGGCCAAAGAGGAAAAGACAGATGACTCACCCACTTCTGAATCTCAGCCCCTAGAGTTCCGAATTCTCAGAGAAACAGGCTGAGGAAGGAGTAGCAAGAATTAAGTTGTTTTTAGTACTCAAGGACGCCATGGTGGAGGGGAAGTGTGTGTGTGTGTGTGTGTGTGTGTGTGTGTGTGTGTGTGTGTGAAGAGGTAAAGTCACTATCACAAAGAAAAATAACACACAAAAGTGTTGAAAGGGAAAGCTGATTTAAAGACCAACTTTGCCAATTCCACTATTTTACCCCGGTTAACAATCCTATCTAATAAAAGAGAAACATGGTAATTAGAGTATGACTGCTACCCTTCCCATTGGCTAATCAGGGCAATATGCAAATTAACTGCCAGCCAAGATGGCAGCCGGCAGCCAGGAAGCTTGAAACTAACATGAGGCTTGCTTGCTTCAGTGACGGAGGAAACCAATGTTCCCTGCCTGCTTTGCCGGCTTCTGAGCCTGCAGTTTGAAACATTGTAACAAATATAGAGGCTAAACAAAACCCCAGAAACCAGCTTTCAGCAAGGCGGGATCTCAGAGCTGGAGTTATACATTGTTTCTATTATAGAACTGAAACAAACCAGATACTTGCTTTCAGCAGCAGAGGCCTAAGAGCTGGAGCCTCAGAGCTAAAGCTGGCCCAGAATTAAAAAATAAAAAAGAAAAAAAGGAGCGGTTGGGAGCTTCCGTCACCTGCCAGCCTGAAAACAGCCCTTGGCCCCTCACCCAGACTGGACAGGCACCCCAGTGGGGACCCCCACCCTGTTCCAGGACACCCTTCAGGGCAAACCAGCCGGCCCCCACACGTGCACCAGGCCTCTATCCTAGATAGTAAAAGGGTAATATGCCTCCCAGCACCAGGATCAGTGGAGCCGCGAAGCCTCCCGGCACCAGGATCAGCATGACAGGGGGCAGCGCCCAAACCCCCTGACCACCCTGCGGCTCTGTGTGTGACAGGGTGTGGGGCCACAACCTCCCTATCCGCCCTGCTCTGTTCGTGACAGGGGAAGGCGCCCCAACCCCCTGATCAGCCCTGCTCTGTGCCTGATAGGGGGGAGCTCCCCAACTCCCTGATCGCCCTGCGGCTCTGTGTGTGACAGGGTACGGAGCCCCAACCCCCCTGATGGGCCCTGCTCTGTGAGTGACAGGGGGCAGCGCCCCAACCCCCTAATTGGCCCTGCTTTGTGCGTGACAGGGGTTGGCGCCGCAACCTCCCCATCGACCCTGCCTTGAGTGTGACAGGGGGCGGTGCCCCAACCCCCCAATCGGCCCTACCCTGAGCGTTACTGAGGGTGGCATCGCAACCTCCCGATCCACCCTGCTCTGTGCATGACAGGGGCGGCGCCCCAACTCCCCAATCGGCCCTGCTCTGAGCCTGACCAGGGGCTGCACCTAGGGATTGGGCCTGCCCTCTGCCACCCAGGAGCAGGCCTAAGCCAGCAGGTTGTTATCTCCCGAGGGGTCCCAGACTGTGAGAGGTCACAGGCCGGGCTGAGGGACCCCCCCCACCCCGGAGTGCACAAATTTTTGTGCACCAGGCCTCTAGTCTATACTAATAAAAGGGTAATATGCTAATTAGACTGGATAGACCGGACGTCTTCCGGATGTCCTTCCTGACAATGCCATAGCAGCTGCGAGTGCTGACAGTGGCAGCAGCAGCGGGGTGAAGGAGGCAGCGCCTTCCCCTTATACCTGCCTAGAGGGAGGCCAGGCTGCAGCTTAAGGGAGCAGGCCTACGCCATCCCCTGCGGGCTCCTGGACAGTGAGAGGGGGCAGGCTGTGCTGAGGGACCCCCCTATCACTTAATATACTAACAATCAACAATTATTGAGAGCCTATTGAATTCTAGGAACTATTTGCAATATTTTGGTTATTTTATTTTACACTTACAAAAACAATATCATTAAGAATTCAGCAACTTACACATGAAAGAGAAGCTAAATGGCATAGAAGAGACCAAGCTTTGAATTCAGGTTTATCTAATCCCCATATCAGTGTCCTTTCTGTCACATTACATTTTACAATAAAAGGAGACTCCATTCAAGGGGAAAAAAATTTTTGTCATATGTGATTACCAACATGTAAACTTTAACAGAAATAATGCAATTTAGAATAGGGAGCATCTACAAAAAAAATCACTGGATTTATGGGAAATGTTTAACATGGATTGTTTATGAAACAAGTTCATTTCCCAAGAATTCATTAATTGAGGTATAAGTTGTAAAAGCATTGACAAGATAAACAGTGGACTTAGGTGACTTTTTAAATGCTGAACAGAAAGAGAAAAATACTATGAATTTGCCTGTAGAAATGGTATAGAAAAGATAAATTGATTGCTTGAATCTTTTAGCACAATCATAACTAAAGGTTCATTTGGCTTCAACTTCATTATTTTTAACAAAATTCACTACATTACAGTTACTCGTGGAGTACAAAGTACCATAAATAATTTAAATTAAACTACACTTGTCAAAAGAAATGAACAAGTAGGTTTTATGATGCAATACATTTTATGATGCCTTTAATTCTTTAATTTGTGTATTTTGCTTAGTTGCTAATTCTGAAAACACTATAATCTGCAAAGATTCCTGTACTCATTAGTATAGATTACGAATGGCTCAGCTCAATAGGAAAATCAGTATGAAGGATTCTACTGAACCAGGATTGTTTTTTCAGTGATATCCTATGAATATTTTATAATATTAACTTGAGGGATACAGAATAAATAGTTCACCTTTCTTCCATACAAATTCACCAATTATTCCTACCCTTATATATTTACTGGGATAAAAATATATCTATATTTATGTCTATGTCCATATCTATATCTACCTATAAGAATATCTACAGGGACCTATACTCAGTAACTATCCTTATCTAAGCTGCCTGATTGTCAAGTAAAGAAATTCCTTAGTAATTTATTAATTTAGTCCCACTATAATTAATACATCAAAATTTATATTACAAACTAGAGGCCTGATGCATGATATTCGTGCAAGAGTAAGCCTTCCTTTCCCCGGCTGCTGGCACTGGCTTCCCTCTGGCACTCAGGACCCAGGCATCCCTTGCAATCCTGGCTTCATCCGGAAGGTCATCCGGAAGGAGGTCTGGTCTAATTAGCATATTACACTTTTATTATTATAGATTTCTTTGATACTGTATTGCATACATACACACAAAAACCTTTTATTCAAGACTGGTACTAGAGCTCTCCAACAAGATCTCTGCAGAATTATCACAGGGTAAAACATTAAAATAATTTAAAATATTTTTGTAATACTAAAATGTATAATTAATACTGTACCAAAGAAGCCTAAAGCTACATATGTCTATTATACATTATAGATTAAATATAAAAACTAAATTCTTGTGTGATAAAATATTTCTTGAAATTAGTGCAACTCCCAAATACTAAATAGAATTCATCTACATTCTTTTTCCATTACAATTTACACACTAACAGAAGATAAAGCTCTCAGCTGCCGTATCTCCTCAAACCTCTAGTTTACCATTTAATTACTAAAGCTCTAACACCTTCAAGAGTCTCTAAATGAACACGAAGAAACCACAGAGAAACTCTTGGAAAAATCATTGTGTGTACTTAGATTTGGGGTTAGCAAGCCAGCTGTGTCCCACTGATGCTATCCCTTTGCTATTTTAGCTGTCATCTTTTTTTTTAATATTTTTATTGATTTTTTACAGAGAGGAAGGGAGAGGGATAGAAAGTTAGAAACATCGATCAGCTGCCTCCTGCACACCCCCTACTGGGGATGCGCCCGTAACCAAAGTACATGCCCCTGACCAGAATCGAACCTGGGACCCTTCAGTCCGCAGGCCAATGCTCTACCCACTGATCCAAACCGGTCAGGGCTTTAGCTGTCATCTTGCTGCAGAAACCAAGTGACATGATGGCAATTGAAGCATCCCTTGACAAAGTCCCCTGAACTTTAGTTCCTACTTCCCTAAAATAGGGTTAAGGTATATTCATGTGAAGATCAAATAAGTTAATACTTCTTTAAAATATTTTTTGAAACTGGATGTCTGTATGTAAGCTCTTAAAAGGTGTTTAAAATTGATTAATTTATTACAAACTAGGGGCCCAGTGCACAAATTCATGCACCTTGAAAGGAACTGTGGGCCATGAGGCTGCAGTAGGCACAGGGGCAGGTCCCAGCCCATCCACTGTGCTCCTGCCCAGCCCCTCCCATAGCGGCCCCCAGTCCCCTGTCTTCCAGCAGCACCGCTCCTGCCACAGCCGCTGCCATTCCCATGCGTTGCCGGCGCCAGCCCCGTTCACACCCACTGACGGCACAGAGCTATTGGAGCTGGAAACAGCAGCAGGTGCGAGTGGTGGCTGCTGCCCCGATTGCCCTTAAGGAGCAGGGGGAGGTGGAGAAGCCCTCATGGGAGATCAGGGTCAGCAGCCGCAACTTGCATCCACTGATGATGCTGAGTGATCAGGACCAGTGCGAGCAGTGGCTCCGGTGCTGGCTGCAGGTGTGAGCAGAGCTGGTGCTGGCAATGGGTGTGAGCAGCAGCTCCAGCACCAGCAGCAGGTGTGAGCACCGGGTGGGACCACAGCGTGCAGGAGCAAAGAATTTTCAGTAACCACCAGAGGCTCGCCCCGATGACAGAGACCGGCACCCCCGCACACCTGCTCCACCATCCACTGTGGCTGACACCTGCCATGTTCCGCACCGCCCCCTGGTGGTCAGTGCACATCATAGCAACTGGTTGTTCGGTTGTTCTGCCATTAGGTCTATTTGCATATTAGCCTTTTATTATATAGGATTGCTCTTAAGTGTTTATAAATTGAAACAGAATGAACTGAATAACTTTTCCCTTTCTCTCTTTCCTCATTCTCTATAAGCTTACATACTTTTCTCTTTCATGTAACTGAAATCTTTCAAAAACTGACTTACAAATTAAATTGACCTACAATTACTTAAAATTGTTCTCCCACTGTGATCCTTTTAAGGATCATAGTGGCCTCCCATGTATTTTATTTTAACTTTGGTTGTATGATATATTGATAGTCTTTTCAATCAATTAAACTCTAGGAATGTGTGTTTAAATATGAGGCATAGAGCTCTAATTTTGTGTGCACTATTTTTTAAAAAAATGAGTGTTTCCACTCTTAAAGATATAAATTGAACTCTCTTACTGAATTCATCAACATAGTACACTCTGATGTTAAATTTCCAGGTCTATTTTTTGCCTTTCTTTAAAACCTACAGCTATAAAATAATTTTGCACATTCACTGCTGTTCTGATTCTATCTAACCAACTTCTCTTAAAAGAAGTGCATTCTTCTTATCTTGATCACTTTAGATTAAAGACATTACCTGCATTCCAAAATTCTATATTGTAATCAATAATAGAGGACTCGTCAATGGTGGTTAGAGGTCATAAAAATGGTGTAATCATATGAAAATATTAAAACAAGTTAGATAACAGCTCCCTGAAGTCCATTTCCAACTGACTTGGACATTTAATATGCCTTTTTTATCAATGTGAATTTTATATATTATTGTATAGTAACCAATCAAATATATGTATGCTACCATATAACTTGGGATTTCTCTTAATAAGAGGCTAACGTCAGGGACCACAGAAAAAGAAAGACACCTAGAAAATATTTATTCCCACCTTCATGACCAAATTTATAGCTTAGAGATCTACATCCCTGAACTGCCATTGGGTTATTACCAAATGGAGTCACATTTTGGTGTTTCAGTCATGATACCCTTTAAGTGTGAAATGACAGCACAGTGAAGTAGCCTAAAATTGTTCCTCTGTCCCAAGCCTCCTTCTCTGTTAGATCTGAAAATCTGTAGCTACTCTTCTACACCATTACTACCCAAGTCAAACTTTTTCCAATAAGTTTACACTTGACTTCCACTAAAATATGTCTCATATGTCTACTTCATTCACAATTTTCAAACAAAGATAATGAACTCCATACATTAAAAAAAATACTTAATATTTCCTACTGTGTTCTAGGCACTGCAGTCTTCACATGCATGCCAGTTTTAAGTAATGAATTTTATTATTTTTCTTTCAGAGAGAAAAAAAGTTTGAACTGAGCTTGAAAGTAATCTAAGTGTACTGTGTTTGTAAATGACTAGCCGTTATAGAGCACCTACCAACTATCAGATGTCTTACCCATAATCACTGTCATTTAACATCATGTAATTCTACAGAAAAGCAAGACACCATGAGTTGAGTTACTTGCCAAAGTTCTTACCATGTGATCAAGCTAGTTATCACCCATGTGTACCGGACCCAAAAGCTCACACTCAAACTGCACTCCTATAATTCTCCAGACATCCAGACCCATGTTCTCATTTCCACCCATGTATATTCTCATCGTGCCTTTAATTAAGTTTTCTTTTTTCATCCTCAAACTCAGCACAACTAGGAAAGGAAAGCAACCAGGCCATGGCATGGGTTTCAGAGCAAAACTTAATCTAATTTCATCTGACTGGTTTTCATCCAAGCCATCTAACAGACTGGTGATGTGCCAGAATATTCCTGGAGGCTAAAATACACTGCACTCCTAAGTATAAGTTCTCTGAGGTACATCATATCAATTTCAATGGATGGCACTTTCCTAACCGTAATGTAAAATAACATGCATATGTATAATGTTTAGAGTTAGCAAAAACATAAGAGACTATCTAGCTCAGTGATTTTATTTTACAGATCCAGATACATGAAATCTAAATAGACAAAGATATTTATCCAAAGTAATATGGCAAGTTGGGGGCAAGAGGAAGGCTTGAATTCAGATGGTAAGACATCAGTCAGGAACTCTGTATTGTGTTGGTTGTATTCTTGTAATAATTTTTAAGGGCAAAGGATAAAATTACTGCAAGTAGTAAAATAAATGGATTATAATCCTGTCCACAAATGAATTGACCATGGCCTTATCTGCTAGCAGCAGAAAATCAACTAGATGAATTGAATATAAATCTAAAAACTTCCCATTAGTCAAATTTTCCTAGAAACTAGGAAATCTATATTCTCCAAATTAGTAGGGGTGGCGGGGGGGGGGGGGGACCGTTAGTGAATGAAACTCCCTGATTGTTGCCTGACTTTGTACAACTTTATATATTACACATTTTGTTTAGCTACACAAACAACCAAAACTGTGGGAATTTAATGAAATGTTGCCATCAATTTACGTAATATAAATTATACTTCATTCATCATATTGTAAACTATATTTGATTCTTCCTTTCCATAGTTCACTATTATGTGTATATGAATACAGGATTGGTATAATGATAGAATATTTGAAAATAAGAAATTAAGTATCTTACAAAACATTTTTAAATGGGATTCTATTAATAGTAATGGTAAAAACCTGGCATCAAACAAGTTGCATATAATTCAATACAAGAAAAATTTTAAAACATTAAAGGACTGAAATTAGATTGTAATGGACTCTTTGGATTAAATCAATGCAATTAAGAATATGATGAAGTATCCAGTTATCTGTTTTCTGAGCCTTTGAAAAGTGGGAATATTAATGGAACTATACAAGAAATTAATGCTGACTAGATTAATTGCCATAGCAATTGTCATATTATAAATATGGTATTTGTGACAATTATGCATCAGTATAATGCATGGGTTGTCACATTACTTGAACAAATCTTTAGGTAGATCATCAAGCATTTCTTTCTTTCCAGCATTATTACAAATTTAGAACATTTCAGAGGAGAAATGTGAATTTCTGTAGTGACATAGCATATGTGTTTAAAAGTTTATCAGCACCTCGACTAAGAAAATGGGAGAACTTAAGCAGTAAAAATGCAACCTGAGGAAACCTCAACAGGAATGTAAACTAAATGGGTGGGGAGGTCTGTAGGTGTCAATCATGAACAAAATGCAACTGTCAAGCTTGCCTTGCTAACAAACTGTCACATCAACAATATGGAGTTAATGACTACAAATTAACTGTATACCAGATGCTTGACACTTTGTTATGACACTTAGCAAGCTAGTTGACATTTGGGGATCAAAGCTTCTTTAATTACACTTTGTATAACATGTGCAACCTTTATGCTAATGTCCAAATATTCCTTGGAGCAAGACTGTCCAAGTAAAAACAACCGCAGGCTGTTTTCTAGGTGTGGGTTTGAAAGTATTCACATGGCTTTTTTTTTTTTAAAAAAAGTGGGACTTCACTGAGCGAGAGTCAGGCTTCAATGCACAATGTTATTCAGTATTACCATTGCCTAAATTAACACTGTTTCTTAACTTGGTGAACTGGTGAAGCACTTTTCTCACATATAGACACAGCCTGCGAAATAACACATTTTCACACAAGGTGGTAATAGCATGTATAGCCATTTATAAAAGGAAAGACAACTAGGCATATCAGATTTTTAAATAACTGGAAAAGGTATTAAAGAGTGTGAGTGATGAAAAAAAAACTGCCTTCAGAACACTGATTTGAATGATATTTCAAGTCCTTTTTAGGGAAATGGTTTGATATTTTCCCAAGTGAATAAAACTCAATAAATGATATAAGCACAATTTCACACCACAGGTGTAATACCAAATGCTACACTTGCGTAATCATGAATTATAGGCTATGTCAATATAAGAAAAGGTTAACATTTTTTATCAGGTTTCAAAATAAGCTCAGACCAACCAAAAATAATGTCATAAAATTAACAAATTTTAGGAAATAGCTAATAAATCAAGAAGATAAATATGTCAGTAAAATATCTACATGTCTAAATCAATAAGTTAATGATGTAACAACATGAATACTATCAGGGCTTCCTTTGGAAAAGACACTATCTTTGTATAGAGATTGAAATAGTTAAGTAATCCTATATAATAAAAGTGTAATATGCTAATTTGACCGGATGTCCTTATGGACGACCTTCCAGGTTAAGCCAGGGTTGGAGGGCCAAGGAAAAGGCAGCCTCCACAGAGGACGGGGTCCGAGGCAGAGGCCCCCCGGCCACCATGGCGGGCAGGGCCTGAGGGCGGCAGGGGCCGAGCCGCTTGAACAAATTTCGTGCTTCAGGCCTCTGGTATTCTTACAAGATTCAGTGGCATTTGACCCTCCATCTCACTTTTCCCTGAATTGTACTTCTGGGGAAGAAAATGAGTAATATGTGAAGAAAGCAAAAGTAGGGAGAGGGAAATATATAATTCTAAAATTGGAAAGAACATCAAGAGTCAACCAGTCCAACCATTTCACTTTGTAGATAGGACAAACCATGGCCCAGATTTGTGAAACTGTCCAAGTGATGAAGATATAGACAGGCACTGTACTAGATCCCAGTGCTGTAAATTATGTAAGGGTGCTGTTTCCAGTACAACACTCTGGCTCTCTTTGCCACTGTTACAGCTCTAACACACTAAAATGTCTAAAAAGCAATGTAATAATGTAATTCTGTCACTTGGTAAGCCAGTTATTGAATACTTATTGAGCACTTATAAAGTGGCAAGCACTGTCCTAGCTGGTATGGCTCAGTGGATAGAACATCAACCTGTAGACTGAAGGTCCTGAGTTCCATTCCGGTCAAGGGCACATGCCCAGGTTGCAAGCTCAATCTCTTCCTCTTTCTTTAGTATCAATAAAAATAAAATAAAATGGCAAACACCCCTCTAGGGGCTAGTGATACCAATGACACAACAGGAAGCTAGGCTTACACTAGACAATACAGCAGCCACTAGTGACATGAATTGCCACTGAGCACTTAGAAATGTGGTTAATCTGTACTGACCTATGCTATAAGTGTACTAAAAAAGAATGTAAAATATTTCATTAATAACTTTTTATAACTATATATTGAAATAATATTTTGATATTGATAAGATGAGATATATTATTGAAATTAATTACACTTGTTTCTTTTGACTTTTTTATATGACTACTAGAGGCCTGGTGCACGAAATCCGTGCACGGGTGCGGTCCCTAGGCCTGGCCGGCAATTGAAGCGTGAGCATCTGGCATGGAAGGGCAGGTCCCAGTTGACCTCTGGGCCCCGGGAAGCACCTTAGCTCCCCCCCCCCCCGGACCCCCACGAACTCCCCTCCACCTGAGTCACAGCTCCCAAGTCCCCACACGGAAATGCGGTGAACACAGCCGGATGCTGCAGGCTGGGATGCAATATGGGCCTCTGGGCTGCCCAGCGGCGGCGCCCAAAAGCCAGGTGGGCAGAGTGCCCTCTCCTGGCCAGCCTTGCAGACCAGCTCCTGGACGAACCTATGGGGAGTCCGACTGGCGGCTGTGGTACTGGTGGCTGCGGACCAGCTCACTTGGAAGCCTATTGGGGCCAGTAGCACTTCCACTGCCACCCACTGCCAGTGCCTCGTCGCTGATGCCCGCCATGTTCCGTGCCACCCCCTCGTGGTCAGAGTACAACATAGCGAACAGTCGAACTCCTGATCGAAATCCCGGTAGAGGGGATAATTTGGATATTAGGCTTTCATTGTATAGGATAAGAAATTTTAAGTTACATTTGTGGTTCACATTATATTTCTATTGGACAGCACTGAACTATCCAAGAGAGTCGTCCCCTCAAAGAACTGGAAAGTTTTGAGACAAGAAACAAGTGAATTGCCGAAACCGGTTTGGCTCAGTGGATAGAGCGTCGGCTTGCAGACTGAAAGGTCCCAGGTTTGATTCCGGTCAAGGGCATGTACCTGGGTTGCGGGCACATCCCCAGTAGGAGATGTGCAGGAGGCAGCTGATAGATGTTTCTCTCTCATCGATGTTTCTAAAAAAAAAAAAAAAAAAAAAAAGAGACAAGTGAATGAAATAAACATAGGCTATAATGAAGCTACAATCAGACGGCCTGACAGAGAGTAATTGGGTGTGGTGTGATGGCCACTCTGAGGAGTGGAGGATATTCAAATAAAGACTGAAATAGTGAAAGACACTGACTGGTTTGAGCTTGATGAAGTCAAAGTCAAAAGGTCACTACGGAGGAATCTAGGCTGTAAGTGAGGTTGGAGGAGGAGATCAGGAACAAGTCTATTTGAATGCAATGTCTGCCAGTCCCATTCAGAAGCTGGCACTTCGGTTGTAGTGGAAAGTTGCTGTGGGGTTTTGACTGTCACCATGTGCAGGGCTGCTGCCCTCCACAAGCTTCTGTCATTTCCTGTTTCTTCCAGGACCTCCACTTCCTGCTGGGCCATCCCATCTCTCCTCTCGCACAGCCACAGCTCATCCTCCAGATTAGGCATCCATATTAACTAATGCAATATTAACCATTACATTTCCAAATGTAATGTTCTTGCGTTCCCATTAGCAAAACAATCATTTATTGAAAGTGGATTCCCCGATGAGGTCTGGACAATAAGGAAACCACCTTTTAATGTAGCTGCCAAGCCACCTATACCCTAAGCTCTGAAAGCACATTTTCATTTTAGGTTCTTATTCTAGTTTCCTAAATACAACTTCTCCAATTTTAAAACTCCCAGGAAGGAAGGTATATCCATCCAGGTCTTGGAACAAAACCTGGTCCACTCAGATGCTATAACTAAGGAGACTAACAGGATTTTAGGGGTATTGTCAAAATCATCGGCAGAGTTAAAGTAAATAAATAAGGGAGAATGTGGCACCCAGAGACTGCCAGCTGTGGGAGACCTAAAAGGCCAGGAGGTGGGACAGTTCCTGCAACTAGAGAGTAGCTGAAGCTTTAGGAGAGGGTTGCCCTGCAAGAATTGTGGATTTTGGAGGAGATGAAGCCACCCATCAGTAAGGCAGCAGGAAGGAAACAAGGGAAATAAATACCCTGATCCCACTCTCTGCTCCTGATCTCCCATTGGCACACAGATCCAGAAGCCAGAGAACAAGGATGATCAGACAGTCCATAAAAATTAGGCTTCAGCCCTGGCCAGTGGGCTCAGTGGTTAGAGCATTGGCCTGTGCACAGAAGGGTAGTGGGCAGGATTCCCAGTAAAGGGCATGTACCTGGGTTCTAGGTTTGATCCCTGACCCCGGTCAGGGTGCATGTGGGAAGCAACCAATCAATGTGTCTCACATCCATGTTTCTCTCTCTCTCTCTTCTTCCCCCCCCCCTTCTTTCTACTCTCTCTAAAAATCAATTAAAAAATATCTTCAGGTGAGTATTAACAACAACACAATCATTTGGCTTCAAGGGCACAAAGCCAAGTGGCAAAGGATGCAGTGTGGCTCTGGAGGGGCACATGGAAGACATCCAGCACAGAACTTAGCAGGGATCCTCTCTCTGTCATTTTATAAGGTCCTGGACTAGGATTGGCAGCCACTCGGCAAAAGCCTTTTTCATGGTCACAGGTATCACTGGAACTTCTCTATTGGATAGAAGAAAGCATTAAGAACTGGTCCTTTCCTTATTCCCTTCTCTCTTTCCACCAGCAGAAATAATAAGAATGTGCAAACTCCATTCCCCACTAGTGACAGAGTAAGAGCAAATTGGGGAGTGTTTAAAGTGTTCTGTTTCATCATTCAAAAAATATACATCTATTTCTTACAAAGTGCCAGATACTGTTCTCAGCTCAGTATCCAGTAGTGAAAAACAAAGTCCCTGTTCAAAAGAATTTACATACTAATGATGAGAAAACAAATACAATAAATTCAGATATTGATTAGGATTGAAGCAACAACAGAGCATAATGTGATGAAGGATGTCTGGAATGCGAAAGTGTGGGCAACACTAGTAAGGATGGATCAGAAACAGCTCGGTTTCATTGAACTGACACCTAATGATGAGTATGAGTGAAGCTGACCACAGCAAGAGCGAGGGGGCAGGAGGACGAAGTACTAGGAAGACCAGAGGACCTGCAGCACTGTCACAGAGGTATGCTGGCCTGCCCAGGGATCTCAGGGAAGCCTCAGCCTGTGTCCCCATGCCCTTATCATAACACCCAGCCAAGGAGAGCATGCTTTCTTTCACACAAGAGTGCACAAGCTTCCTGAAACCAAGGGGATAAAGTTGCTCTGAGATGACTTTTTCTACTTCCCAAAGATGCCACAGAATTTAGCTGAAGCCTTGAGTAGACCATAGTAGGATGCTTGGATTCTATTTGAGGTTTTGAAGTTTTAACTTCAAGTTTTCAATAATATTCTCTTGATGGCTTTACTTTGGACAAATGCATTAGACCATGGGTAAAAAAACAAAAACAGAGCTCAGTGTATGTCAACTAAAATATTAATATATATTTTGGAAATGCAAATCATTTAAAATCAAAAGTAAAGTAACATGCAGTAATAAGTGCACATTCTAATGTAGAAAGAGCATTAGAAATGTTATTTTATAATGGATCATGTTCTCAGTATGAGTTCTATGAGAAAAATAATAGGATCATCAGTTATTCTCTAAAAGCTGTTCTACAGGAGTGTCAGGGCAACTATATATGAATGAAACAATCAAAAGAGAGAACAAAATGGGAAAGGGAAAGGTCCTTTGTGTTTCCTTTCTGATGATCTCATCACACCATCAATCAAGCCTCAAAGGAAAAAAAACCCAAGGTATAAACCTTGCCAATGTAATCCCAGAGTTCTAGACCATAACACAGGTGCAAAAGATCATGATAGCTGATGGCTGTACTTCAAAGTGGCCAAATATGTCTGTTCATGAAGACATATTTTGTCTATAATCATGCTTTTCGTGCACAGGCCATTTTTCAGTTTCTAATTGCTACCAATTTTTTGAATTATTAAAATGCATTGTGAAATGAGACATATCTTTTTTCCTGGACCTCTTTGTCATGGAATCTTTATATTAAGGAAAAGTATATGACAACAGTTATGAAATTCTTCATTTATTACCAAAAAATATAATCTTCCTCCTTCCTCTACTGCTGCTCTCCCCTTCCAACCATGATCCCAATATTAGGCATAGTTTCCGCTCCTATGGGGTTATGAAGCCCTTCTGTGTGACTCAGCTCCCTCATCTGTAAATTGAGGCAAGTTGAGTAAATGAGACTGAAATCCCTTCTGCGCTTGCTTATTCAGAGATTTTGAATATCAAATACCTTGTTGATTTTTAATTTTTTCTAAGTATGCTGCACCCTAATCTTTGCACCAAAGTCTTTAATTTCCACTTGACATGTTCCTGTAAGGTGGGAATGATTAGGAATCTTTTTCTGGATGTATGCAGTTAGATAACAGAGCATTACTCTATTTTTCAAAGTTACAATAATACACAATTTTTGTTTTTGTTCCTCTTTCCAACCATTGCCCTGTGGTTTAAAGCATTTAAGATTTTGATCTCTTTACCATAGTACTGATTAATAAATCACTTTTGCTAATTGTCAAACAAGTGGAATACCATTGACTTACTTGTCCCTTCTTAAAATATAAACCAGCAAAGTTACACACACACACACACACACACACACACACACACACACACATTGCAATGATATCCAATCCTAAATATGCTTAGGATTATTTAGATATTATTTATTAAAATATTCTATATCAAATCAACTAATTCTATAAATGGAAAAGAATTAGGACTTCCACTATATTTGTAGTGAACAGAGCTACCCACAAAATATCAAAATTGCATCTTGCAGAACGTTAAATGGATTACTATTGTTACAACTACATGTGAAACATGGAAAGTAAAACGTAGTATTCTTTATTTATTTTAAACCCTTACTAGTGGGTTTCTTAAATTAAGGAAAAGGGCACTTATGTGTACTTGACTCTGTTCTCTCATAAAGCCTGTGTATCTTATTATAGCTAGCATACTGTTTCCAAAAAGTTGCAATGAATGTGGAAAAGCATTTACAGAATAAAACTTTCCTTGATTAGAGTTCATGTTCCTAAGATAAGGATTTCTAAAGACAGCTCTATTTTAGTTATGTAAAGCATGTAAAAAAGTGGCATATGCTCAATCAAAACTGAATTTGAAATTAACCTGTCACTTTAGACACCACAATTTAAAAGGAAGGTTAGGATTAATTAAGGAAGGTTAGACTTTTTTCAAAGTCTCCATGCTGGAATTTATTGGCTAATACTCTACTAGGGCCTTATGTGATTTCAAAGGAAAGAATTAAAGAAAATGGAACAGTATACCTCTTGTTTTCATTGTTTATAATTTAGTAGTTCTATAAAATAGAAAGAAATAAAACCATAATTTAAAAATTATATACATAAAGAACAAAGACTAATTAATATACATTTAAATTTATAGTTTAAACTTATACAAATCTATAGAAAATATATCTTTGGGGATTATGTTATGCACCATAACCAAGGTACCTTCACCAAGGTTTCGCATGTCTTGAGTCATAATTTTCTACAAAACTGAGTATAATTAACTGTGATTATAAATTTAAAAAAAGGAAATATTCAATAAATTATTAATTTTTCCTATTTCATACACAAGCATAATAAACAAAAACATTGTTTGCCTTAAAATGCCCTTTTTCACAAGATTATAACAATAGCAAAATTACTTAACCCATGTTTCCATTAAAAAACACACACATAGTAATCAGTTATTCTACTTATTAAGACACAAAAAGGGGTCGATGTTTTCAAATCAGAAATCAAAAGGGTTTCATCTCTTACTAAACCTCCTGTTTCTAGATGCATGCACATAATGAGACTAAAAAATGACAACGGAACTTTCTAGAGAGCTAGTGAGCTATGAAATGAAAGGCTTCATCAAGACATGTAATTAACTTATTTAAACTTTTTCACTGATATTCTGAGAAATACATTTTATTTTATCTCAACATTAGAATCACAATCATCATATAAAGAAAAACTCCTGAATGTTAAACCTGTATTTAAAATAGGGAACAGCTGCATAGGTCATTTACATATCATATCACAGATAGCCAAAGGTAGTATTAAACTCAGAGCTCTAAGAAAGCAATGGAAGATGAAACTTATTTGTATCTTGATTGCTAAACAAGGTATTCAAGCCAAGAAAACATAAACTTGAAATAAGAGCACAATGCTTGCTTGCACTTACATGTGCAAATCATATGAAAATATTTCAAGTTAGTCGAGAAATAAAAGTTAAATGACAATAATTTTAAAAATTAATCATCTGGAGACTTATGCTATCTGCAAAAAAATGATGTACAATCATTGAAATACATTCCTCCTACTCAAAATAGAAGGCTAACTATTTATCAGGAATTATAATTAAAACTTGCCAAAATCTGCTGTTAAATCCTGCTACTTCATAGGATGCCAAGGAGAAATAGCTCACTAATTTATTTCCATATGAATCGCTCAAAATTCCTTGAAACTGTTGCCATAGGCCATGAAATAGAAGTAATAGAATGATATAATTCTAAGAAAACATAACAATAAGGAATTTAAGTTTCTAAAACACTCTCAGAGAAACTGTTATTACCCAGTATGGAATTATGTATACGGAGGGTCTTCAATAAAGAGTTATCATTTACTATCTACAGTGAGCCAAGATTTAAGCTCCATGTATTACATCATTAAATTTTATCTCCATAATAACCATGAACATTGTATATTGTTATTATTACTATTATTAAGATGAACCAGCTGGGACTCAGAAAAGTCTATCTGAGATCTAATAATTACTCAGAAAATGAAGGAATAAAATGACTCAACCCATTTCCTTTAACAAATTGACATGCTGAAATTAGGGAAAGAAGAAAGAATTATTTTTTCCTAATACTCTGAACAGTCAATAACTAAACATTTGTAAGCAATAGAAACATGCTAAGTATTGAGAAGTGAAGTCTGGTCAAGGTAAGAGTAATGTGTGCCCAGCATGTGGCAGGGGCTCAGTGAGTACTTAGGAAATGAAGGAGCAATAAATGAATGAGTGACTGAGAGGGTGAATTGGTGTTGAGGGGAGACAAGGACAGTGAAATGGAGGAAGTGTAAAAGAAGAGAGGGAGAAAAGGATTGAGGGAAGGAGTAAGAAAGTAAAGAAGATATTGGGCACACTAGCTATAGCAAACTTGACATTTTTTAATGTTTTATTGTTTAAAGTATCACAAAGAGTATTACATATGTCTCCTCCCCTCTCCCCACCCCCTTGGCAAACTTGAGTTTTATTTAGCTCTTCTAGATCTGCAACTAGAGTTCCTCTTTCAGTTAAGCTACAATTTCCCATCTGGCTTCTTTTATCAATATTGAAAGATAACTCTACGTCACTAGGGTATTATTTCAATTACTGCTTCATCAAAAGAGTTAATATAATTCCTTACTTACTCCCAGGGAATAGTTTACACGATGGGGGAGTTTGCCCTAACATGCGTGTGTTTTTTCCTATCACAGAGTCAATAATGTAGAAATTCTTTCCAAAAACATTCATTTCCTTGAGCAATTTAAGGATGAAGATATCACTATTTTACACATTGTTAAACATGGGATCTTTAACACTGTTGCCTAAAATGTATTCTAATAATGGAAGGGAAACAATCTATGAAATTCAAAGAATATTCCAAATAAGCCTTAAATTAAGGAGACTCTCACAGGAGGAAGAAATGAAAAATGCATCACTGATTGACTTGGGAGGTAAGAGAGCTATTGCTTTATTAAGTTTCATATCTGACCCAAATTAATGGATTAAATGTTTAAAAATATTTTAAATGAAACAATAAAAATATGCCTTTAAATGTTACTAATTATGTGCTTCATATTTAGCTTGTCCTTTTATTTCCTAATGTAATCTCCATATCTTATTTAAGAATATTATAAAGAAGAAACAACTACACAGATCATAATTTTGCATTATTTACTCACTTCCATATCCAAGTTATTATTATATAACTGTTTTTCACAGGTTAATAAATAATTCACATATCATACATTCATCCATTTAAAGTGTGTAATTCGATGATTTTAGTATGTTTACAGAGTTGTGCAGCATCACCACAATCTAATTTAAGAAAATGCTTATCCCCCTAAAAGAAACCCCACGCCCATTAGTAATCACTCTTCAGCCTGCCCCACAGCCCTCGGCAATCACTAGCCTACTTTAGGTCTCTGTCATTTTGCCGATTCTGGTCAATTTCTATAAATGAAATTGTTCAGCATGTTGTCTTTCTGACTGTTTTCTTTCACTTAGCATAATGTTTTAGGGTTCATCTATTTTGCAGCATGTATCTGCACTTCATTTCCTGTTAATACTGAATGATAGTCCATTGTATGAACATACCACTTTTATGTATCTAGTTACCAGTTGATGAACATTTTGGGTTGTTTGGGCTATTATGAATAACACTGTTATCGAAACTTGTGTATGTTTTTGTGTGCACATATATGTATTCAATATCTATACTAATAAAAAGGTAATATGCAAATTAGTCACAACACCCTCACAATCACAACTGGATATGCTAATTAGTCATGACCAGTATGCAAATTGACCTTCACTCCAACACATAAAATTGCCACCCCCATGTGGTTAAAGATGGCCATCCCATGTGGCCACAAGATGGCCACTACAAGATGGCCTGCAAGGGAGGGCAGTTGGGGGCGACTGGGCCTGCAGGGGAGGGCAGTTGGGGATGACCAGGCTGACAGGGGAGGGCAGTTGGGGGAGCTCAGGCTGGCAGGGGAACAGTTAGGGGGCAATCAGGCAGACAGGTGAGTGGTTGGGAGCCAGCAGTCCTGGATTATGAGAGGGATGTTCCAGATTGGAGAAGGTGCAGGCTAGGCTGAGGGACACCTCTCCAGCAGTGCAAGAATTTCGTGTACCAGTCCTCTAGTGTATGTGTGTGTGTGTGTGTATCTGATTGGTATCTATAATAAAGACAATTGGTCTTTATGTTTCAAGAATATTATTCTGCACTGTAATACTGGACTTCTGGGAAACAGCTGATATATGGAAAAGCTTTCTGAATCCCCTAGTCTGACATCTGGTAACAGCACAAACAGCTGTATCCATGCACTTGTAAAATGAAGTGATGGAAAGAATTAACACCCTGAGTCCACTGCCTTTGGCATATCAATCTAGATCCCAAATTCTGCATATTAAAAACTAGAAGCTAAAACATGAATTAAAATGTTGATTTGACTGCTTAATATTAAAAGAAACATTTTTATAGTAACAAAATAATGCTGTCTATATAGTATATACATACCAGTACAAAGCATATTTTGTCAACTTTATAAATTCCTTTCCTAATCTTTTTTTAAATCCTCACCCAGGGATATGTTTTTATTGATTTTAGAGAGAGAGGAAGGGAAAGAGGGGGAGAGAGGAAGAGAGAAAGAGAGAGAAAGGAGAGAAAGAGTAATATTGATGTAGGAGAGAAATGTCATCAGCTGCTTCCCTTCGGCAACCTAGGTATGTGCTCTGACCAATCAAATCCACAACCTTTGGGTGTGCAGGATGAAGCTCCACCTGGCCAGAGCATCCTTTCCTAATCTGCATTGGCATACTGCCTTTTCCAACAAACAATAGTTTTGTAGTGTTTTTGTTTGTTTGCTTTTGTTTGTTTTGTTGTTTTTTTGCTGATTCTAAATTACATCAGTCCAGTCAAAAATAAACATGCACACACACACACACACACGCACACACACAAAACCTTTCTTTAATCTGGACCCTTCCCACCTTTCAAGAATTTTCTCCTTCTCCTCTAAATGCAAAATGTTTGCAGGTGTGTAGACTATATGAACTATTTATCTGCAAGCCTGTGCACATGCTGTCCCATGAGCCCACATGCTGTTCCCTCATCCAGGAGCATATAAAATATATTAAAGGACCCTTAATGTGAGATATATTATCTTAACAAATTTAAGTAATAATAGGGTATATGTTCTACAGCATATCTCTAGGAAATATTCACTTTGCACAACTGAATTTTATACCAAATTGTATACAGTAAATATGTGTAGTTTTTTCTATTATTTAGACCTCAATAAAATTGTTAAAAATAAAATCTTGTTTATTACATATAATCATGCTTATTATATATGTGTACCCACACACATAAAAGTGAATTTAATAAATTTTATTTTACCTACATGATTACATGTCTATATTACTTAGTAGATCCTTAAGGACAGAATCTGGTGCTTTGTTTACTATTTTATCTCCCACATCTAGGAGAGTACCTGACCAAGAAGGCACTCACGTAATGTTTGTTGGATTCTCACTAACTCTAGGTTGAAACAAGAAGCCTCAGAAACCCTGAACCCAAAGCTTGTGAATGCTTTACAATTAAATCTCTAGAGAGTTTCTATGTAGGAGTTAAACTCCACTAGGACAGTGATTAAGAACACCCAAGAGAAGGAACCGTCATGATAATGGGTCCTACTATGCCAGGCTCACAATTATAATCTCAACTTGAAATGATTTTTGATTGAAAAGAAATAGTGTAAAAGAGAAAAATGTTGGTGCAGCCTTAGATTCCAAACTCCAGAGCACAAATCCACTTTATGTTTTTCTAAATGCAACTCAGATAGTTCCAATTTAGCAGCATCTAAGGAAGTCGTGTTATAATCGTGGTCTTGGGGATGTAGGCTGGATCTGGAGCCCCCTGGCTCACAGCTCACTAACTAGATCACCTCCTGTTATATGACATTGTCTTCAGGAACCTGAACCTAATCAGTACAACATGGGCTTCATTAATTTAGAGAATATAGCCTTCAATACCAAGCTGGCTAAAAACAAAATAAACGTGCAAATTAATTGGTAAGGCATCCTTGGGTTGTGTACTAAGTTCCAAACTTGAGAAAACATCCACTCAACCAGGAAATGATTCCATAATAGCAGAAGTGCCAGCAGGCACAAAGAACAAGCCGAGAGCAAGGAGTGATGCCTGCATCAAAGGATTGTCAGTGTACTACAGAAGAATAAGGCCATTGATAGAACGATCCTTATTAAGTTTATAAAAACACTGGATTCACCTCCAATGGGACAGTGCCCTTTTAACATTTACAATTAATTTATGTCACTGATAGTAAAACTTCAGACTGTGCACGCCAATTCAAGTAGTAAGAGAATAGGGAAAAACAGTCATAAATATATATCTGATTTGGGTTTCCTAGTTTTAAGGCAAAAACTAAGTAGCAAATCCTTCATCAAGGTAATTATCGCTGATTCTTTTTTTTTAACTAGCAACTGAATTTTAGAGCAATTGCATTGTGTGGTCAACAGTTTAAAAGAAAAGAACAGTGTCATTAACCTCGTAAAATCATGTAATAGTCACCTGAGTTTATTTGTAAATTTATAATCCTTCTGATAGCTTTTGATTAGCGGAGTAAAGAATAGGCTCCGCCACATAGATGATGTAAATGCAGGTGCCGTGACAATAACTGCAACACAAAGTGGTTACCTTTAATGCCACAAAACAGAATCCTTCCTCTCCTCTGTCAGCAACGTTTGTACATAAAAAAGATAGAAATATACTGGAAATAGGAACATTTCTTGAATTGTTTTCTGTGCTAAACTCTTCTGATGAAGACTTACCCCTCTGAATCGGGAAACCACAATCTTTCAAAAGTGGAAAGCTGCATTACAGGCTAACGGAAAGGCACTGGACCCAGAGATAAGATCTGGGTTCTGCTTCTCTCTCTGCAGCTGACTGTCCTTGATCTAAAGCAAGTTCTGTAACCTCTGTGAGACCCACATGCCCTTCTTGATCAAGGAAGCTGCTTGTACCTGTGCCCTCGAGCGCCAAATGAAATGTGGACCCCTCCACTAAATCATGCTTTTAAATATATTTTAAAATTGTATGCTGTTAGAACTAGAAACCACAGTTTGTAGCATAAAAACATATTTACCATAAAACAGTAGCAGAAATGTAATGTGCATCTACAAAGCAACTCGTTTGAATAGACACAATATTGAAAATACTCTTCACAGACATAGGTGGTAGGATTTCAGGGCAGGCTCACGGCATCATTGGGAAAACGGTTGGGTTTTTCTTCATTATATGGTCCTCCTGTGGTTTTGCCCTTCCTTTTTTCAGTTTGATGATCCCTCTCTCCCAGTAGCTGATCTGTGAGTAGTCCACTCTCCCTCGCCTTTCCTGGGTTCTCCAATAAGGCCTACTACATACTGTCTTTTAGGCTCACCTCTGGGGTCTTACCCGCCACGCAATAAAGCTATTGATGATGTGCTTGTATCTACTATCTGCTCTTGCCTCTTTTATTACCCATACACTCTTCTTCCACATAAATTTACTTAAATCCTGTCCCCTGAAGGTCAGGTGTTCTCTTTTCCAAGACTGCATAAAATGGTCTCCAATGACATCTAAGCCACACTAATGGACTAAGGTAAAAAAAGTTTAAAAAGTAGGGAACTTAAATATTTTAGCTTAACGTATGCTTTTTAAATAAAATTTCCTTACCATGAGAATTTTAGTGGTTGGTTAACTGGGATTATATTTTACATATCTCTACAAATTATATAGGATAAAAGGGTATTTAATTCACAATTAGGCTTGGTTTTGTGTGTGTTCATGTATATGTGTGCATTTAAAAATATAAATAAAACAAAAGATAATTTAGTATGTAGATGTAAATTAATAAAATTCCATTTAGGAAATTCCTCTTGAAAGATGGAATAGAATGATTTTAGACAATTTAAAAAAATTCATTTGACATTAGAATAAGTTTATCTAATTTGAATTAATTTGATTTTACCAATAAGAAACTACTGCAGCAACACATGTATTAGCTGTAAAACTTCTACCATAGGGATTCATATAAAATTCAATTTGATTTATATATCTGTTTCCTGCTAAAAACTAAGCTTGGCTTCTTTAAATTCTAAACAAGTAATTGCAGACTGCTCATCCATTATATCCAAGCACTCTGTCCCAGTATAGGATCCACCATGGTAACAGTTCTTTCATCAAAGCCTAATGGTTTGTTTCAAATAATCAAAGTAGTGTTTATATCACTGTCCTCAGGTGCAACCATTTTGTTTCCTGGAGAGCAGTACGGTACATGCTAATGTCACAAGTGATAAATCAAAGTAAGTACGTTTGTTTTTCTGCCTTAACCAGTCTATTCAGGGCCACTAACAAAAATACATGTTGGCATTTGCACTTATGCACTTTCTATAGAGACCATCTAGTAATAAAGATTACCGAGAACAAACACATATGCAAAACAGATGGTTATATGCAAGTCTTAGTTGTATGAGAAAGCCCAGTGTTAGATGACACTTGCTGTGAACTAATTTGTAAGCTTTACCAAGGGAGAGAGTAGAAACAGAGAGCTTTTCTACTATAAATGATCGATGACATGCCTTGTACATATAGGGCATCAAAATAGCTTACTCTCCTAAAATCACCATATATTTTTAGTGGGTATATTCATTTACATTTTTGTTAAGAATTAAAAATTCATGTTCAAATTTACAGATTGAGAAGAGGTCTGAGAAACTGAGATGAAATACATCTTATTTCTATATGCAAAGTTCTTGTGGCAGTCAATGGGAGACAGTGAGTTAGCAGAGTCAGAATAAGAACTTGGTTCCTATATTGTTCTGTTTACTCTTTTCAGTTTGAATTTGCAATGACATTCAGAGCGTTTGTTCTTTAAGCTAATAGAGGCTGTGAATGTCACAAAAGTGGTGTTTTCTGTATTCAAAAGGGAATTGAACCTGCCTGGATAGTGATCATTTCCAGTTTCCAGTTCATGGAGTAGCACTTTGAGGAGCAATGGAGAAAGTATTAGGCAAAGAGACACAGTGGAAATCTGCCTCCTCACCTACTTAAGCATATATAAATGAGGAAGAAACAAAGAGGAATCGACAACTGGAAAATAAATGGAGATGAATTTAAGGACACTATGTTTAACCGACCAGTCTAATATCCTTCGAGAGTCAGTTTTCCCTTTCACATTCATCTTTGCTCAAGAAAGTAAATGAGAGCAAAACCACGGGGCCTGGGACTCCAAACGGGAAAAGGGAAGAGACGAGGAAAGCAGCCTGCAAAGTCCATCTTCCGCCGAATAAAAAAGGAAGAGCTGCAAGCTCCATCTTATTTACCTCTGTGGTTTGGAACCATAACATAAAATATACCCTGAGCAATACACCTCACTCTTTTTCTCTAGTCTAAGCGATGGCTTCTCACAATCAAAATTCAGTCAGTAGCCTGTGACTGATAGGACTTATCTCTAGATGTCAGCACGGCTTCAGAGGAACAAACTGACAAAGTAAAGGTGATAAGTTAGGGAGTAAAATCCATTTAAATGGTAGGACATCTGATTATGGTCCCACAAATGTATATAGAGCAACGAGTGTTGAAGGAGCTTAAGTACAAAGGATAAAATGACAAAGTTAAAACCTTCTTTTCACCAGCATAGAAAGTGCTGCTAGGGCAAATGAAGAGGTATGTATCATTTCAAAATGTCATCAAAGCTAGAGTTTTACTTCAAAATTTTGGCAACCACTGCCTTAGTAAGCCTTAATCTACTTAGAGCAATTTTCTGATTTCTGAGTATTTTAAAGATGGAACTGTTAGCCTTTCTCATGTCAAAATAGGTAATTTGAAATATTTAGCAACTATTTCACTTTAGTTATATAGTATATAAACATAGAAACAAACACAAGTTAGCATTGTAAAACAAAAAGTAAGAAACTCTAAAATCTGCTAATAATTCCTTCCAGACTGAATGTTTACATCTTTTATATGCATTTTAATATAGATGCATGTTTTCTTTCATTAAATCATTGCCTCCTGAACCAATCTTAACATAACTTGTTATACAGAGAGTTTTATTTTCCATAGTAATATATATATATATATTCCCACCAGAGAGTTACTTTACTGTTCTGTGAAAGACCTCCTTTAAATGAAAGGCTTAATAATCTATCACAAAATCATGATTAATTTTCTACCACCAGGCCACATACCAGGATTACTCCCAAATGTTCAGTTTAATTTAAGTACTTTCTGATTCATGAACTGGAGGATAACATAAAGCTATAAAAGGTAATCCAATCCTAACATGGCCTTAACCCCTATAATCTGCACTTCAATAGCAGAGAAACTGTATAGTTTTGAAACTGTAATCAAGAATTTTTCTTTGCAAACACACACTGGAGCTGTCCTTTGCTCCCATCTCTTATTAGATTACAATAAAACGGCCATGCTCTCTTTATGGTGGGAACACAGCGACCCTGGGGTGATTTATAATCTTGTGAAACCCTGTCCACACTGCTGACCAGACTTTTTTTGAGGTCACTATCTGTTTCTTCAACTGATGTCTTCCTGCTGTGACAACACTGTTGGAGAGCTGTCGGCACACAAGAATTTCTCAGGCTATGTGTTGTCTTTGAACGAATTTCTTGTGTTATTTCTATGGAGAAGCATGTGTGTGCTTGATGTTTAGACAGGAAAGAATCTTTCTGAGATTTTCTCATTAGTCTAAATCCTGACAAAAAGAAGACAACTAAATAGAAATAAATGAAGTGAATCTCTTATTGACAAAAGGGGAGGATATTTATTTCTTCTGAACGTATAACGCTGCTGTTGCTAAATACAAACAATAAGGCGGCAATTCATTTTTTAAATGGGAGTATTGTTCCCAATGGTAAAATCATTTGACTCCAACGTATTAGATATTGTCAAAAGTAAGCATTAGCTAAAATGCCTGGGGTTTACATAAATGTAAAAACAATGTGTGCTTTGCTATATTTCTTTAATGTGGGAAATACGGGGGAAGGTTAAACTAAGAAAATGTTTTAGTAGTAATTTCTGATAAAAAAATAAGTTTGATATCCAATCATCAAAAAGCTGTGGTAGATGAATAAAATTTATGTTCAGTTTTGCCAAATAACAAATGATATTTAAAATCAAGATTAAGAACTAGTTGTCCCCTCTTCAGAATGTTCCTTCCTTAGGTCTAATTGAGGATATGCTCTTGAAGGCTACATACAAGCAGAGGAAATATTTTCTCGGGAAGAGCCAACATTGATGTAAAAGAGTCCCAGGCCATTAGATCCATTTGCAACCCTTGGGCCAGAAAGATTGGAGGGGCTCAACTGGGAGGTGCTTGTACCAAGGGCCCTGGAGACGCTAAATTCTGGGTTATATGGTTACTGCATATGGATTACTTTCACCCAAACACAGAGCTGCATTACTTTGAGAGTCACATGAAGACTTCATACCTTCACACATTGTACTTTGTCTCCCCAAGTTTAGATGACAAAGACCCAAGGTTTACCTTCTACATATGAGAAGAAAACAAGTGTAAACTGAATCTTATTTGAAAATGTCCATAAACCTATTTTGTACATTCCATCACTTAAAGTGGAACACTGGAAAACAATGTTAATAGACTAAAACTATGATTTCCAAACTTATCATGTAACATCATGACTTTTTTTTTTACAGTAGCCAAATTTCAGGAAGGGGTGAGTGTTTAAACTTAACTAGATCTGAATTTGTATGAACATTACAACCCAGAGCCCACACCAGTGCTGGAATTTGGCAACAGAGCCTGTGGGCTTTATAAGCCTTTGAGCTGAGATTTATAAGATTATTCAGTCCTCTATGTTTGTGTAATTTAAAACACTGGGAGACCCCATCTGAAGACCTTTATATAGTGCCATACTATTTTGTCTAGGTATGGCCTTCAGAATCTAAAATAAGAAAATAGTTTAATAGTAATTGCATTAGATACAATAAATTTTAATGCCTATTCTTGGCACAAAGCTGCCATAGATCAGTAAAACTTAACGTTAATTTTCCCAACTAGCACTTGATATTTAAAATCAAGTAGCTCCTTGCTAGAATTAGAGCTAACTGGTCCTCATCATTTTGTTCATCATTATAAGCTATTTTAAAATGATGTGAAAATGTTTAACTTCACGAAAGTATGGACATATTGGTAGTAATAACAAATAAGTTAAGTGTTCCTTTGTTTCCAGAAGCAATCTACCATTTACCTTCTCCAAGGACTCTTTTAATAAAATGGGCATGAAAAAAAATCAATTAAAATAGTGAAATGCCCCTTAGGATAAAGTTAGTTCAGCAGTCATTGCATTTCTCAAGAATCTCTTTATCTTGTGCTAAAGTAATATACATTTTTGCCATGTTTTTAAGTACTATATTTTTCATAATGAGGCTGTTTAAAACTGAGCACTGGAAAGAGAACGGGTGCTGATACAGCAAGTGTTATGATATAAAACTGGGGTTATGGGCGAAGCACACAACAGAAATGGGAAACGTGATTAGAGGCAAAATGGATGAGGCAAGAATATCACATAACAAACCAGTAAAGTAAAGTAGCCTCAAAGACCCCGAATATCTATAGCATCTCCTCTATCTAGAGCTATTGTGCCCAAGAGGATGTCTAAAGATACTATAATGGGACATCATTTCTGGAATCGCTACCTATATAACATAAAGTAGTCCCAAGAATGAAGTCAGAACTCGAAGAATTCAGCAAGTAATTCCACATTTTTTATACCTCACCACACCACCCTCTCGCCTGTATTTGACCCACTCTCACTTAATAAAGGGTGTAGCCATATTAGCATTTCAAAGACATAGGATTTTTTTTTTAATTTAAAAAAAAATGCAGTGAGTTATTATAGATAACATGTTAAATTTCCAAAAGCTATACAGTATCTCTATTCCCAAAGTTCTGTGTGGGAATTTGGAGGCTGGCCAGAGGTAAATTATGTCCAATGAGACAACCCTAGACCAGTACTATGATCCCAACTTACTCTTTGGCTGCATGATGTTTGTGTGGATAGCAAGATCTGAATGCAAAACACAGACAGACACTGCTATCAGACACAGAGGAAAACTGTGCACACATTACATCAGCCATAAAGACATTGGATTTTTGACGCACCATTAAAGTTCATTTGTCTTGTTTTGTTTTTTTCATCTCAAAAATTGTGACTCTAGTATGGTACTGGGAATGATACTCAATGAGGTTATAGAAATAATGCACACATTCTTGATTTGAGAATCAGAGAAGCAGCATAATTTTGGAAGATGAATGCCAAGGTATTAGTTAGCATTCTGAAAATGCCACCATTGTGTCTTTTAACTCTGCTTTTTCTATTCTTCCCTTTGCCCCATCCCTTTTCCTCCCCATGGTTGTCCATTCATCGTGGAGGAATTTAGTGTTGAGACTCTGTCCAGGAATTTGCTAGCCAGACAGAGCACAAGACAGAAAAAGCAAGTCTACAACAAATTTTTCTGTTTTGCCTCAACTTTCTACCAAAAGCCATTATCCTTCCAACATATTTGCTGGTGAAGACTATGGCAATAACTTTGAGAATGTTGGCTCATATGGTCATAGTAGGACCAAAACCAACCAAAGGCAGGTATCTGGAAATAAACTTGCCTATACACCCTTCATGAATGAGATACCTAGCTCTTGCCAAAGAGAATAAAGGCCTTCGTTACTGAGATATACAGAAATACAAGAAATGGAGCACAAATAACCAAAGAAGTAAACAACAAAAAATGTGATGTCTTACAAAGAAGTCTGAATTAAAATGAACTTTTAATCAATTTTGTAACAACTGGAATTCATGAGAAACTTCATAACCCTTGTTAAAATGAAAATAGATAAACAAGAGTAAGAATTCTGCTCTCCTGGCCTGCCTCCAAGTAAGGTACTTTGTTTTGACTACTCAAATTATCCCTGAGGTAACAATTATCTCATACTTTTTAAAAACTACTCATACCTAGGCTAATGGCTAGAACCTTTATTGATTTAAAAAGGCTGTCCTATAGACCTATGCATTGTATTCTGTTTGCCTGGGTCAGTCCTTGTTTTCACTAGTTGTCCCAACATAATTATCAATACTACTTCTGTAACACTTCTCTAGACCTTCCTAATGCCGCGACCCTGTAATACAGTTCCTCATGTTGTGGTGACCCCCAACCATAAAATTATTTTCGTTGCTACTTCATAACTGTAATTTTGCTACTGTTGTGAATCGTAATGTAAATATCTGATATGCAGGATGTATTTAGGCGACCCCTGTGAAAGGGTCATTTGACCCCCAAAGGGGTCGCGGCCCACAGGTTGAGAACCGCTGGAGTGTTCCAATTCGGCCAATATTTTTTATGGTTGCCCTTCCTAGGCTCCTTAGGAATGAGGGGAAGAGGTGATAGAAGCCAATCAATTAGTAAAGGAAATGTCACCATAAAGAAGTTTAAAGCATAAGACTGACTTTCTAATATTTTACTACCTTTAAAAATCACCTAGACCCGGAAATATTCTATGGTATTGAGGACATTTATATCCCTTCATACAGAAGTAAGTGAATAGTAATAACTGCAGTCTATTTACCAAATTGAATAATTAAAATATTTCTATTAAACTTCAAATAAGGACAGAATCCTTAAATACAGAATTTATCTTGGGCCCTGGCAGGTGTGGCTCAGTCGGTTGGATGTTGTCTCATGCATGGAAAGGTTGCTGGTTCAATTCCCAGTCAGGGCACAGGCCCAGGCTGTGGGTTCAATCCCTACTTGGTGTGTGTACAGGAGGCTGCCAATCCACATCAATGTTTTTCTCTTTCTTTCTCCCTCTCCTTTCTTCTATCTCTAAAACCAAAAAAAAATTTTTTTGAAGAATTTATCTTGGGCACTGATATGCTTAATATGCATAATTTTATTTAATATATGACAAATATTATCATCCCACTTTAATATATGAGCAAGCTGAAGCTGCTAGACTATAAAGAATCTGACTAAGATCACAGAGCTAGCAAGTGGTAGAAACAAGATTTTAAAAACCTAATTTTTATCTGTAGTATAATGTGCTCTTATACCTTAGAACTGAAGATAAATTTTTAATCATTCCCTACTTGTATAGAATGAAAAGCCTTATTGCACTACCTCTGACCCACTCTTCCCTCGTTTACTGAGTTGGAAATCAAAGCCAGAGAAAATGAAAAGAGAAATAATAAGTTTTTTTAAAATGCCTTTGAGCTCTTCACATCTTTTTCAAATATTGACTCAACTGTCATTTTCTCAATGAGGCCTATTCTGACCACTTTATTTAAAAGTTCAACGGTCCCACTACCCACACTCCAAGCTTTCCTCACCTAGATCTATTTTTTATACTATGTAATTTGCTTATTTATTATGCTTATTATTTATTGTCCATCTGTCTGCCCCCAACCATGACCTCTAGAATATAAGCCCCACAAAGGCAGGGATCTTGTCTTTTATATTCACTGGTATATTCAAAGTACCTAGAAGAATGTCTGCCACCTATAACATTTGTAACAAATATGCATAGAATTGACAGATGAACGATAGTTTTTCAACACTTTATGCACACACACATAAACACATTATTTTGAATTCTGTTGAGCATTTAGAGGAGAGTATTAATACTGTGAAAATAAAAAATTAAAGATAAAATGAATATGTACATTCTCTAGTAGCAAATTTAAGGTTTACTAAATATACTTCCTCATAAGTGATTTATTTTACATTAATTCTCTACACATTCAGTAACTTTACACATATGAAAATATGTACTTTTTTCCTTGAACATTTTTAGGTAGACCTACTATGAGACAGCTATTGGATTTCACCAACTACAGTGATAAAGATATCCTATATTTATTCACATTAAGTTTTTTTTTATTTGTAAAGTAACATTTCTACAATATGCTTTTTAACCTTCTGTTGAAATTAAATGGTGAGCATGTGACAGACAGCTAAGCTGAAAATTTTGGTAATTACTATTTCCAGTTATCACTGTTTTCTCTCAGATAGATATAAAGTACAAATGGTCACCACAGTAAACCATAAAATGAACTAAACACACAAACAGAAATTAAGTTAACATTGCTTATATTTCCTCTTTAATCAAATCAATAGTGACCTTGTGAGAGGAAAGAAATAATAACATACAAGGCAGACAAATCAGTATGAAAAGTCTAAGAAATGCCTACCTACAAAAGGCCAGAAGAACTTAAACTCCAAACTCATGATGACATGGCATTTAATTAAACAGATACAATAGAAATATAAACTCAAAAACTAAATACAAGCTGGTAGACTCTTATTATGAGTGGATAATTTTTTATTGATAATGCATTGGTAGATATTTTAAAGTTTGCAAGGGGAAATTTGTTGTGTAATACATAATTTTAGAGCAATATTGAAGTCACATTAATGGAGGAACCTTAGCAAAAAGTTCACTCGGAACAATGCGCTATTCTGTAATCAATGTGATTGTAATAGCGCTCTAGGTTGGTTTTTTTTTTATTATAATTATGCTATCTTATTTAACAAAGACTTTTGTGCATATGAAAACTCACTAATTTAGTGAAGAAAAGTCTTTCTCTTAAACAGACTCTAAGAATTAGATAGAATATCTAAGGTTAGACAAATTCCTTGAAAAAATCATGTCACCAAAACCAAAGTGCGTTATTGTTTACAAGCCATCTGGTCTGAGAATGTGGAGTTAAAAACTAATTCTGAAGGAAATTTAATCTGTTAATGTTGAGATTAATTTGCATTAGATCAATCTCTTACTTTTTAAATAGTATCATGATATTCATTTGCTGTCGCTAATTGTTAATGTTGATTTTTAAAGCACAGTCCTTAACACCTGTCCTACCTTCTAGTACTGGATTAAATCACCAAAGGTCAGCCCATAAACTCACTGAATTTGCTGCTGCCTCCCATGGATGGAGCCTGCCTTTGAGGTTTACAGCAGCTTTCCTACTAAAAGGTCAGCTGAGAGTTTAAGGTGAACTCTGTTAACAGAGCTTTCATTTTTAATCAAAGGTATTTTTTTAAATTCCAGTGCAGAATGTTCTCATCTTTTGACACCAGTTATTATCACAAGCTTAGAATCAAACACAATAAAGGTATTTCTTAGAGTCGCAGTCATGACTCAGCAACCTAGGAAACCTGCTCCCTGCAAGTCTCTATCTTTGACTTCCATTTAACTTTGAATAATTCATAATGGGAAGATAATATTTCACCTCTGTGAATTAAGAATATTTTTCTTGGAAAAATTGATATGTGGTTTTCAAAAAGTTCTTTGAAACTAGAAGACACTAAAGCAGTGTTTTTAAAACATAGAGAAATTATTAAAACTTTAGGAATTCTTAGAGTAACTGTCAAATCTTTCTGGAAATCCCGTTTATGATTTTATGGCCACAACCCACAGCTCTAACTCTCTCCTCAAAATTTCTTCAAAATCTCTGGCTCCTGTCCTGATTTTTCTTTGAATCCCAAATATGTGTTTCTGACATCCGTTGCATCTGGAACTCAAAGCCTTCAAAATGGAATTATATTCACTGGACTTCCTCCTTGTGGTCTTAGGACTGACAACAGTACTCATGAAACACTACAAAGTTACTCTCAACTCACTCCCCCACCCCACCCCAAACTGTAAGTTAATTTCTCCTCTGTTTTGTTTTATTGTTTGTCTTGTGTCACTCAATCCCCATTACTGCTGCCTTAAACTAAAGTCTTAGTTATTTCAAATTGGATTAATAAAGTCTCTATTTAAAATGTTAGTAATTCACCCTCAAGAGGGTCACAATTACCTATACAAAACACAAACCCAATCATATCATTCCTCCAATTAAGAATCTTCCATTAGAAAAATATTTTCCAGTGATTTTTTTCATCATCTACCATGTTATGTTCAAATTCCTTAATCATGTCACATAGGGTTCTTTCTGGGCTTGCCATTGTCTATATTTGCAGCTCATTCTCTCACCCCTACTTCATAGATACATCCCAAACTCCAGCCAGGCCAGCCTAGAATCCCAGGAAAATAGCATGGGCTTTTAAAAAAATTATCATCTTGGGCGTTTGCACATATATGTCTGCTTATTTAGTTGTAATTTCAGAACCCTTAAAATCATTAACTTGCTAAAACTACAAAATTAGGATAAAAAAAACAATGAAAGATGCAAAATGCAAAATAAAAGGTGCAGTAAATGATGAAATGAAAATAGAGCAAGGGAATAAAACGTAAAAAGAACACAGTAAAGTTCTAAAGGCCACACCACTATCTGAACAGATAAATTTGATTTTAATTTTTTTCATGTGCATGTCTTTAAGCTTGGATTTCAAGAGAGATATGATTTATGGACTTGAAGGAAGACTTTATTGCTTTTCTTTGTCTTAAAATGATAAAGAGCACGTGTAAAATTGTTTTACACACCCAAGGATGTATTGCACAGTATGTTTTAGAAGCCTATAAGGGTAATTTTCATAAGTAAGGTCTTCATTTGTCAGATAGCCATAATATTTTCTAAAACCCAAAATATGTGAATGGCATGAAACCACCACAAGATTTTAGCTAGAAAAAGGTTGTAAATATTGAACCATTTATTTATTTATTTGTTGTCTTCTAAACTTGCCTTTTATGTATATTTTCCTCCCAGATTTCTGACAGCATTAATAGAATAACTTAATATTCACATGTATGGTACAGCGACTCAAAATAGAAAGTTAAAAGCATAACTCCCCTGGTTTGCTACTGAGGAAGCAATTCCTTATTTAATGTTATCTCTAGCAAAACCCAAAAGTTTAAGCTCTTGGTCAGCAACAGGGTCTGCTCATTTTCCTTAGTCCATGGGAAGGACAGTTGAACAGAAACACTTCTTACCATGAACAAACTGTGAAATGTAGCTGAAAAGTAAATTGAGTCACAGCTGCCAGCCTGAAGTCTGCTTTTGATGGTGCTTGTCTCATTGAAACAAACACATCTGTTTGTGACATTAGAGCCAAACAGGTATTGCTGCTGGGTAGGACTGGATGGTCTAGGAATAGGGAAACAATATACAGCTTTCTACAGCCACTGTAGACTGGGGCCAGGACACTGGACACCATGACAGACTGTCAGTACTACTTTTTGACTTCTCTTTCTCAAATGTGACCTGGAGAACAGGGAAATGGCGAAGGACATGGACTGAATTCCTACTAACCTCTATGTAGTTTGTTATTTCAATGTCATTTAACTTTAATTTTTTTCAATCTCCTGCCCTTTAATCCTCCTCTTGTTGGTTAGGTGTTAGCCTCTTGACTGTCAAGTGAGAAAGCTGATGCTCAAGGGGGTTTGTGCATCTCTCCTTAGGGTAAGAGTCCAGGGCAGTAGTTAAACAGTAGTGGCACAGTGTAGGAGTTAGGAGTGTAGAATTTGGATTTGGGATCCACACGCTAACCTCATTTATCACCTCTTGCCTTAGACGATTTGTTTAGCTTCTCTGTAACTCAGTATCCTCCTTTGTAAAATGGAAATGGAACTATTGTGAGGATTAAATCAGATTAGAAATATACTCAACATACTGCCTGGTATACTGTAAGTACACACACACAAATTACACTGATAAAAGAATAGGAAAGCTCATTCTATAGTGCACATTTTGTAATGGACACTGATAGCTGAGTAAAGTGAGGAGTAGAGGACTTGCAAGGAGAGTTGAAAATAGGATGATAAAGAACTAAAGAATTATAGGGAAATGTTAGTGGAGATAAGAATAGAACAGAACAAATAAAACAGGAGACAACTAAATACCTAATATCCAAATTAAAATTTTGAAATATTTCTCCTACAATTTACTTACCATGATTTATAACAAGCTGAAAAATGATTTCCCAAACAGAAGCTATCTATCTATATTCTCTGACTTGTTAAAGACTTCTGGGTGTCTTGGTAGAACAGCAAGGTCAGTGCTCATGTGAGACACAGCTCATTTAGAGGCATCTTAATTTTCAATAACGTTTCACAGTTAGTGGACTAGGAGTGCTTCTATCATTCCAATATTGAAACCTCTACATTATGAAAGGCATGTGTGACTCCTTTTTAACTGCTCTATATTACCTGAAAGTGATTTAAAGCAAAGCGGTGACGCTTCTAGGACTCGATTCTATTTTTAAAAACAACAATACTCTAAATTCCAAATTTTTCACATGGCAATGAAATTCACATTTCCTCAAAAAGCTTTTCTTGGTTATTAGCCATATACAAGTGTAGGTAAAAGTCCAGTTCAAATATACCACATACCAAAATCCAATTGCAGTGCTCTTAGGTGCAGTAGTATGCTGAAACGACGAAATGCGCATGGACCATGCGTTGTGTGAGGGCCATTTAGAAAGATATGTTTATCGTGCAGGTTACAGTAAGCTCAGCCCATTGCTTAAACCTGGAACAATTATTTCTTACAAGCTCTTAAATGAGCACACTATTTGCAAAACAAGTCCAACTGTTGCCCTCGGGAAGTCATGAATGCAAAGAATCAAATTTCAATGGAGGAAAAAAGGACAATGCCAGATCTTCCAGACAGCGGTCTCCAGAGGAACTGAAATAGTGCTGTTCCCTTCAGTGCATCCTCATTTGTCCATGGAAGAGGCCCTCACCTGAATCTCAGCACTTAGCATCACAAAGGAAGAAGTAATGTTCTGAGACTCCCAAGAGCATGAGAATTTAAACCTGAATGATTCTGGTGTACTTCAAATTATCATTCCAAAGTAGAAATACTGAGGTTTCCTTAAAAATATATGTCCCTTCACATAATATTGTTAGTTTGAAATGACACAGGTTGTGAGTAAATAGTTCCAACCACCCTGGCCAGGCGCCTAAGAGAGGCCATGGAAACGTGCTGCCATGAGCCTACTGATAGGCTTAATTACGAATCGGCATAAAACTCTAGTAATGCCAAGGCACATTCCACTTTTTCAACATGTAGACGTCATTCAGCAAACTGCCATTTAAGAAACAGAAATCACTGATACATATTATATAGAAACTCTCTACTTCTTTTCTTAATTAGTACAAAATGATACCCTTTAGTTCCTGATTTATGCAAACTATCGCTTATCTAAGACTTTGATGAGACACTAAACATGAACAGAAAAGCAAAGAAATATTTAGCTCTACCACAGTTAACTTCTTACCTTAAATGCAGATGTCCTGGAACAAGAGTTTCATCCCTTTCCCCACCTAATAATTACCTGGTGAAACAAACTTCATTTCCCACACTTGATTAAAGTGAATAAACCCGAATGAAAAAAGAGACGCACCTACCCTACCAAGGAACTTGCACATCACAGAAATGTGCCGATCTGATAAACAACAAGTTCTTCCTATGGAGTATGAGGACGCCAAAATATCAAAGTACCGTTTCTGCTGTGAAAAAAGAAATTAGAAAGAAAAGATCTAAAGACATCAAAAAGAATGGCAAACTACCTGGTGGGTAATTGAGTGGGATAATGAAGCTTATTCCAAGAACATGTGAAGGAAAACAGATCCCACCCAGAACTTTCCAAGGCTACTTCCCAGTATAAAAACTAGGAAGCTTTTGTTACAAACTCTGCCTATAGAAGGCTTTATCTACTCTACAAATAATGTTTAAATTCCAGTTATACACCCATATAAATGGTTTTCAAGCTTTTAAAAATAACTTTTTTTTTTTTATTAATTAGGAATGCTAACTTCTCAGTAATAGGAGTGGCTTACTCTGACAATACTATTCAGGTGGAACTGTAAAACAGGCATGGGAGGTAAATTAGAATCTACCAAGAGAAGGCAGGAATTCCAATAGGTTATAACACTTATAAATGACTTTCTTCCCAACAATAAACATTGATCTAAAGATATGAATGTTTAATAAAGTAACACTGCAATTATTTCAAATTTTATCGTATGAGCAAAAATTCGACCTTAGCTGTATGGTTTATTGTGTGGTAAGAGTTCCTTCAACAATGATAAATTTAAGTTTTTTTAAAAATACACTGAGACAAGATTTAAGGAATAAAAAAGGCAGTGAGAGAATATACTTCTGTACTTGGAGGGACATACAATTAGGCTGCTATCACGGAATTAAAGAGCTAATAAAAATTAATCTACAGAGCTAATGGATATAAAATTTAATGCCACTTCTGTATTTCCTATAAAGAAATAACTTACAATTAGCTTGCTCTATATCTTTTATGTAAAAATGTTTCTAAAAATCTTAGAACTATTATTGAAGTTTTCCCATAAAACTACTAAATTGCTATAGACACAGATGCACAAATATATCTTATATATTTTAAGACATTTGTTTTATTATTTCCAAGCAATTTATAATCTTCAATTCCCTTCGGTTGCCATGTACTAGCTGTGTAACTATGGGCAAGTTAATTAACTGCTGTCATTCTCACTGCCCTTATCTTCTTTAAAAACAGGTAGAACCTACCTCTTATGAGTATTATAGGGAGTTAAAGATATAACATTTGAAGATACTTAACTCTAGCTAATAAAAATCACTAATATTAGTAGCTATAATTCTTATTATCGTTGGTGATTTTTTTTTTTTAATATATTTTATTGATTTTTTACAGAGAGGAAGGGAGAGAGATAGAGAGTTAGAAACATCGATGAGAGAGAAGCATCGATCAGCTGCCTCCTGCACATCTCCCACTGGGTATATGACCGCAACCTAGGTACATGCCCTTGACCGGAATCGAACCTGGGACCTTTCAGTCCGCAGGCCGACGCTCTATCCACTGAGCCAAACCGGTTTCGGCCGTTGGTGATGTTTTTAACTGCAAATGTATATACTATTATTTTTGTTCTGTCTACTCAATTAAAAATCTTAGGTTCTTCAAAAATTATATATTTGGTGACCTTTCATAATTAATTGGACAGATAAACCTTAATAATAACTGAAATAGGCATAAAATCTCAACCTTACAAAATTATAGGTGCATGAACATCCACGAAGTTTAAATATTAAACTACTACAAAAACATAGGATACATTCAGGAATTAAAGACAGCTTATATTATACTTAAGAACTAATATCAAATGTACTTTTATTTCTACATAAAAATCTAAAATATGTAGATTTCTATTAATGTTTTAATTTCTTGGTCTTAACCAAATGTTCTTAAATTAAGAACCTCCTAAGAATGTTAATGTAATTCAATAATATACAAATTGTTATGAATCAGTTATACTTAAAATGAGTGCCTACTATGTGCCAAAAAGTACTTGATAGTTTTAGTTTTAATGAGAATAGATACAAGATAATACTCTATAATAACCCCAGGGAAGTAATATTAATCAACATAAATTAAATTCATTCCAGTTTTAAAATTAATTGATGAGCTCAAAAAATAGCCAGACCATCTTCTATCAGCAAGCATCTCAATAGTTACAGTTAAAACTGTTAACAGCAGGTCATAGATATTTCAAAACTTCAGATACATAAAGGAAAATGCAACAAAGGAAATCCACCTGGATTTCCCCTCCTCTGGTGAATTTCAGACATGAGATGCTTTTGTAGACAAATGCCAAAGAGAAAATCAATCAGATCCAATTTCAACAACCTACTAAATTTCACAATATAACAAGGGAGAAACAATGTGTGTTTCATAACTTACAAAAATGTCAAGACATTGTCATAAATCAACAGACAATGGCAGAACAATAGTATTCTGAAAGAGGGAACATTATATTATATTGATGAGTTCAAAAAATATTTGGCAGACAACAAATTTTATGTTAAGATGCTTGAATGCCTATCCTAAATTTATTTTCAAAACAGGAGACTACAGAAAATAATTATTTTGGGGATTTTGAGATACTTGGTAGGGAATATTTATAAATTATGTATTTAGTTTAAGAAGACCCTTAGAGACTTTACCATAATAAAATGTTCTAGCCAACTTAAAAGGAAATCAAAGATTTAATACCTGATTTAAACTTCTATAAAATCTTCTGCTTTCATAGAGAATTGCATAGTAGTTACTATAGATATTTAATGACATTCTCCCCAAAATAAAATATTTCCTTTGCATATGCTATGGCTATATTTTGTCCTGTCTTGCTTTTCAAATATTTGACCATGTTAACCTGTTATGCATAATATTTTTTAAAGGTACTACAAATAAAATTTTAATAAATATTATATTTATAAAAGTACATAATTTTACAGAAATTCACAAATACTTCTTTTAGTTGTCATGATTTCAGTGTTATTTCTTTAGAAAGAAGACAAAAAAGTGATAGCAAGAACCAAAATAGATTTTCTTTATGTTTTTGTATGCTGCTCTGGTAAAAGGAGTTTGAAAGCATAATTGAGCAAGACCATTAAAGATGTAGTTTCTTAGCAACTTTGAAGTATATAATTGTACACCTTAAACTTACATAATGTTATATGTAGATTATATATATCTCAATTTTTAAAAGTAATTGGGAATTCTAAACAGATAACTTTTGAAAAGGGCCTTACCATTTCTGACGTGTTTTCAAATAACTATGATCACAGTCCTATCCTCACACCCTTCTTTTTAAATAAATAGAAAAGTTATCTGTATTATCCCCATTTTACATTTGAGAATATGGAGGTTCCAATTGACTAATTCAACATCCCTCAGCTAGTAAGTAATATAGTCAAAACTAGAAATCAAATTTTCTGATTGTTCTCATGACTCCAAATCATCTAAATATTAGCAAATCTCAAATCTACAGCCACCATAGAATGAAATACTTCTCATGGATAGTCATGCCAGTTTCTTTTTGAAATAACCTAATGATATTTTTGTGAGAAACAATTCCCAAAAATTACACTTGTGGATAAAGATTTCAAAATTGAGTTTTTGTATATGTATTGAGAATGAAATTTTCTTGCTAACCTAAGAATAGTGATTCAGAGAAGACAAAAATATATCGGTTGACTCAACACGGTCACAACTGCTTTACTCATCACAGCCATGCCTCTGAGATCTGAAAACATTCATTTCAACATCTGACAGCATATTAACAATCTCAATATTGTGGGCTCCTGTTCAGTTTGCTATGGGCAAGAGACCATGCCTTTCAACAAGCTGGTGGATCGATTGCTCTTCCGTAGAATCTTGGTTTAAGACTCTTCAAGGCACTGATTTATGCACAATTGATCTGATCAACCATGCAGTCAATGTGATTTATTAGCTAAGATGGCCAAAACCCTTTCTCTCTCTCTCTTTTTTTTCACGCAGTAGTAATTCACCTCATTAGAGGAGGAATCATTATAGGAAGCTACTGAGAAATAAGAAGATGAACCTTCTGACCTGACTCCTTATTTCCCCCTGCCTATGGATGTACCAAACAGGAATAGCCAGACACTAAGACGAGAGGTGCTATGCACACATGTGGAAGCCAGTGCACTCACACTGTGGCTAGAGATGGATGGGGTAGGTTAAAGGGGATTTTACTATTCCTTCACTCTGAAACATTTCCAGACAGTAAGATCGCTCATTTAGTTTCTAGCACATATTTTTTTCTTTATTTAACCACAGTAAGACGAATGACTTGTATTACTTTGTAATTATGGTGTTTAAACATACGAACAACAATACGAACAACTCTTGTGTATAACAAGAGTTGGCAACCTACAGTGTATAAATGGATGCATGTGCTCACACTCACACACACTTACACTCCCAATGTTACAAAAGATCCAATTGTGAACACCCTAAACATACTCACTTATGGGCAAACACTTGTACTTTCTATACTATCGGGGGAAATATCTATAGCATTTATATAGTATAAGCACTCCTTTCCTATTTTTAAGGTCTATCTTTCAGCCAGGTTCTTTATCCTAAGTTTCTACTGTCAACTCCTTAAAATGCATTAATAGCTAAGGGAAGAAATGTAGCAGACTAAGGTCTGGTCAATCCATGCAATAGTTCTACTTTAGAATATTCACTCAAGACCTCCTCTTCTTTCCATTTAATCTGCTCCTGAAAGCTCAAAGCCAGGAGCTTTGATGGCTAACTCTAATGGTCTCAGCCATACATTTCCCCTTGACTTAATAGAAATTCCACACTTCTCAGTAACTTCAGGGAATGCTGCCTGCTAATTGCTACCCCCACTCCCTTCCTTATCCTTCGGCCACTTCCCTACCTGCACCCCACCCACACTATGAAGGCAATAAATGAGTATGCAATATTCTACAACTAACGATTTGACAAGCGCACATTAAAATGATTATGCATACAAAAATGTTGAGGGGTAGTGCATTATTTCACCCTACATGTGCTATATAAATTATGAAGAGCTTTGATTAAAAGCCCAGATTAATTAAGCCCGGTTATGTAATTTCTGTTCAGAAGTATACTGCGAGCTATACCTTTGATTTACTCTGAAAAATGATTCCTTTACAATATGCTGAATGAATACACAATTTTTAAGCTGAGCATTATTTCAGTAAGACAAGCCTTAAAATATAACAAAGAACAAGATAATCTGCAAAATATATGAATGTTTTTATAACTCTCCCAGGAGGCACAGCACCACCTGTCCTTATTACTAAATCAGCAGTGTCAAACCGCCAACAAGTTTAACGACTGAACTGGTTCAAAAGAAATACAATGTGTGTTTACTTGTATATTTACAAGTGAATGTATTGCTGTGATGTGTGTGTTTGTATATTTGTAATAACATATTTAAAACAAGGAACCTTTACTGAAAAGATCTTAGCTGAAAATTTTGCACTGTAAGAACCATATCAACAAGGAAAAATAAAATCTGGGATCTAGAGTTCTTATGAGCTTTTTGCTGTTAACTAAACTTTGTATTTAATCTTCCCTATTAATGCAAGTAGCTTCTTCTGATTTATATTTTTGCTTCAAAACTTTGGCTGAATTAGTATTTTGATAATTACCTGTTAAGAAAGTTAAAACTCCGTGTTTATAGTACATTTTAAAATTTAAGTTATAACTTATATTACATTTGGTACAATATACTAATAGGATTAATAAAATTAAGTTTATTTATATGTAAATCTAATTTTCCAAATAAAACTTTGCCTATATTATTAATAGCTTAAAAGAATCTTTCCCTTTAGTTAATTGTATTTTCTTTGCACCAGTTTTATAAATAGAATGAGACACTCCAGGGAAAATATTGAGCTGGTAGTTAGTGGTTTTTGGGTTGTTGAAATCATTCACTTTTTGGACTTGTGAACCACAAAGCCCCCACAGCTCAGCAAATCCCAGCGTGGCACATGCCCTGTCATGTCTTATTGCTTTAACATAGTCCTCACATTCTAGCCTCCCAATGCCGCTAAACGGCTCAGTGTTGAAGAGTATAGCAACAACTTACATCATAATATGTGGAATACAATCCTGCCAGTAAGCACATGCTGTTACTCTTTAAAGAATACACATTTATCTTCACTTGGGACCACTGGGGATGCATATTTTAGTTTGAGACCCAAAACGTTCTTAGAATGTTGTCTCATGTAATTTTGTCCTAAAAAGAATATATAGTCTAGCAAAACTCCCAGTGGGCTTTTGCATTGGTTTAAACAGTGAGTGTACAAGGTGTAGTTAAACTACACATCTACATGGCCAGAGTGCCAATGAGCATGTTTCACCAGACATTCCTGGAAGCTGTCTGGCCAATAGGAGTGCTTTGAAATGGTTCCCTAATCACTGTTGAAACCACTGATAGTACTGTCTGTCCACACTATGACAGACAAAAGCTGAATCGTATTAAACATAGCAATCCATCATCCTGCAGATGGAAAGCAGGAGCCAGGGAGTTCAGAGGCAGTGACTACCCGCTGCTTAACAAAGGCTGGAGTCCTGACAGTTCAGTCCCTTCCTAGCTCCTCATCACCACCCCTCCATCTAAGATGAATGAGTGTAATCAGTGAGGGAGAAAGCCTGCTGAGGACCTAAAACTCAAACATTGTTACATTTAAAGTGCTGCTTTTTTTTTTCCTCATCAAAATTGTTGCTTAAACAGTTTTCTCCAAATATAAGGAGGTGGGGGAAGTAAATGAATGAATGAATAAATGAATGCACTGCAGATTCAAGAAGCAGATTCTTTTTAAAACACTGCATTGCTGTGGCATTAAGCTTGGAGAGCTAGCTTTGAAATAAAGCTATAATACTAACTCTGAGGAAGCTTTTTCTTTTAAGTCAATTACTGGTAAGTTTACATTGTTTGAAGCAACTTAATAGTGATGTTCTTTTGAATGCCCAGGGGATTATTATTTCTAAATAAGCACCAAATAGAAATGAAATGCTATTTGCTAAAGTTCAATTCATTTTGCATACTTGTTTCTAATAAGGACATATGAGTCACAAAATAGCCAAAGGGAGGGAAAACCCCTCAACTGCTAACAGCACATTAACAAAGTCTAGAAAGGAAAGACACTTTTCTTTGGGTTGCAGCCTTGTCATTTCCAATTTTCTGCTCTTTGGACATGCTTGTATTCAAATTCTGGAACATCCATTCAGCATATCAATCCTAATTAGACAATCTGGGTCTGGAAAGGATGAGAGCTGGGTCATTTGCATAATTTAATCATAAATACTCAGTGATACATATTTCCAAATGCATTTGTACAATTATCTTTTCATCCTTGGGGCAATGGTATTAATATGATTAGGCAATATTTCTGGAAGAAAACAGACAAGTATGCACTCTTTTTAACTGCAGCTTAGGGCGATATGAAAAATTAATTAATTTCTGAGGAAAATCAATTTCTCTACGTGACCACATTAGACACTGCTAAACCAAGACTCAGAAACCTCTCTCAATCACTACATTTTATCAGGCCCTTCTAAATTCTGATTAGTATGTGAACTATTCAGTAGAAAAACTAGCAGTGTATCCAAAAGCATCTTAAATTTTGAAGAGATCTTTCTGTCTACTTTTCATTTCGGATATGCCACCCTGCTTTACTTTAATGCATTGTTATTTAACCAGTCAATGAGAAGCCTGTGCCTTTGGTGTGAACTCATCTTGAGTGATCTTTTATTAATGTACATTAACCAATTTCAAGGACAATAGGATAAGGTTACTTTTAAAATGCTTTCTCAAGAAATGCATTTATATTCATCTAAAATAATCTTAGTTCACACTAGACTGTTTATGAAAAAATTAGATAAGCCAACTTGCCCCAAAGAGTACCACTGTTATAAGAAAAACATTGTAACATACTTAGTAGAGATATAAGAACCCAGGTGGCTAATCTGATTTTTTTAAATGAGATTTGGCTTTGTATGTTGGTTAGTACAAAAGATAGTAGTCATATTTGTGAGTTTCAATGCACTATTCTATTCTTTTCAATCAAATGAAAAAGTAGAAATTACTGCATGCAAATATTCAATATTCATTTAATTTGCATAAAGGTGCTTGAACAATTTTTTTACTCTAACAAGCTCATTTTTCATGCGTTTTGTCTTTCATCCTAATCTAGCATCTGTCATTCCTTTTTGAAGTTATTATCGGCCCAATTCCCTCTTGGACATGGTTGCTGGGTGACCGGTATCTTAGCACCCACTTTGACAGGAACAGATGTGAATCTGATCAAGAGATTTCCCAAGAGTACCTGAAATCACAAACAACTTTTGTGAAAAACAAACAGCATCCCTGTCATGGGCCCTTATTTAACCCACACCCCAAAAGAAAGAGTAAAGCTATTTTCTCCATTTTCCTTTTATTTCCTGAACCTGAAATAAAATACTTTAAGAAAAATAAATTATATTTTCACACTGTTGAATTTGGGAGATTAGTTTAATATCAACAGCTCAAAAATCTAGTTTGTTTTCTTTTGGCTCAATATTTACAGGTAAATCTCATAATAAAGTGTATCTATTTCATGCACAATTTCACTAGACTTGCTACAAAAAAAAAGAGGATTATTATGAGGATAATTTAGATGATAAAGATATTTAAGAAGATTAAATTTAGTTTAGTGTCTGAAGGCTTCCTTTGTTAAATATGATGTAGAATTCTGTGCAATGCTAAGGGTTATTCTACTTATAAATTTATCTAAAATATAAAAGTTTTATTTCTTCTTTCATGCATTCTGCAGCAAGATGTTTTAAGGTGATTTTTTCAGTTCATGTGGTATACCATCAATCATTATTAGAAATAGAGCTGCAAAGTGTCACCAGAAGACAAAAGAGGTCATAGACACTTCATGTTATCACCATCACAAAAGTCAAAATAGGTTGCCTTTCCTGCACTAGTCTTTTTAAGAACAGCATTATGTGGTTGAGTCATGTGACCTAACTCTTTTCCTTCCTCCATCACAGTCAGAGAAAATGAAGAGCAATAGCCATTCAGATCACCATGAAACTAATTGAGGCAAACTTGCAAATTAAGTGAAATACTTACACAAATATTGGTGTTTTATAAATATGGCATCAAAGTGATTGTAGGACACATCCAAATAATTTATTTAATGTTGAACTTCATTCAACTAATAAGTGTCAAAGCAAGGTAGAAAATGTCAATGCTTTTTTTCTACTCCAAATAATTGATTTATTATAACCATCTTATTAGGAATTTTAATGTTTGTTATTTCTAGGGAAATAACCAATTATCCAAATGGTTTCATCCATGTTAAGTGAAAAATGAAGCGAAAAGTCTTTGAAATTCTTTTTAATTTTAAATTGGGAAAAGAACTTGCTAACCTCGATTCCAAAATTCAAGTATGGAATTATTTAACCATCATAATTTTTTTAAATGTATTTTTATTTTTTTCAGAGAGGAAGGGAGAGAGAGAGAGATAGAAACATCATTGATTGGTTGCCTCCTGTACGCCCCCTACTGGGGATGAAGCCCACAAACTGGGCATGTGCCCTGACCGGGAATTGAACCATGACTTCCTGGCACATAGGTCAATGCTCAACCATTGAGCCACACCGGCCAGGCTAACCATCTAAATTTTAACAGCATATATTTGAGTGGGGGTGTATATGCATGAGTGTTGCTTTATCCTTTGTGAAGTGTTTTTGTATATGTAAGATTGAAAGCAAGTCATTGTATACGGAAAACTAGGTTCTGTAATTTAATGGTGGTCTTTTAATACCTTCAGTTGTAAACAAAAAGATATTATAACTCTGCCCATTTATATTTATTCACTCATGTATAAATATGATATGGCATTTTGACATTCCAGAAATTAACCACACTATTACATACATAAATTCCTCTTTATTGTGAAGATATGATTAATTTGTTTTCCAACTTAGGCCAGTCCACATAACTAAAGTGAATCCAACTAAAATAAAAATGGCTTTTGTGTATCCAATTTATCAATGACCACCTTCATTTGTTACTATTAGCGGCAAAAAGGGAACATTCTAAAACCCTTTCAGGTGGTCTACCTAAAATAAAGTGAGAAATATAACCATTTAAAATGTTGAAAGAAAAGAAAAATTAAATATGTTCACATAAAAATCTTTATTCTGAAATGTTATCACAGGAACAATACCTCAAAAAAAAAGTTTCTTTCCACATTTGGGCTGATTTTTCAGGGGAGAGAACTTAATTTTTAAAAGTACAAATTCAATATTTTCATGTGCAATTACACAAATGTATGTTTAAACTTCTTTCCTCTAGGATGCAGATTTAAAAGGTGAGTTATTTTGTTTTTAAAAAGTGACATCTTAATGACATCTGAAAACCTGAAGAGCTACAAAATTTTTATGGCACTTTGGTTTAACCGTAAAATGTCATTCATGAATAATATATTTTTTTAATTTCTTAAGAATATCTACTTGCAAAATTTGGTAGCCAAACAGGTGTTAACAGAAAGAAAAATCAAATTTGACCCAGAAGTTTCCAATATTAACGTTTGAATTGGGATCAGTTCATTCCTTTCCCAAGGGGTAACTTGTATAAATGTAATTCTATGGTTTCATAAAAGCAGGTCAAGTTTCTATCCCTGGGGGTCTTTTGGCAATTTGAAGCATGGAAGCACTCTTCCCGGCTACAAGTTCAAATCTGCATGGACTGTCAATGGTGTGAAGAAAAAAATCAGTGAACAGCAGACATATATTCGTCTTTGATTATAATGTGCACTTGTCAGAGGGTTCTTAGAGAGTCAGAATAAAGGTGCCAGAGCTCACAAGCCATAATATGGTTTGAAACCATTGTTAGTCACTTGTATTTTTTTCCTTTTAAAATATGTGCATAGAAGATGATGCAAAAAGTAATGTGAAATATGCTTGTTTTTACTAGATATATAAATGCAAAGATGAACTTCCTACCAAATATATTTCACATTAAGTATATATAGTATTTTCTATTCTATATGCTTTAAATGAGCTTTGAAACTTTTCAGTAATTACTGTTTCATAAGCTTCTTTCTACTTTGAAAAAAAAATGCACACATGCCTGTACTTTTACCAATGATGTAATGACTTGACAAATGCCATGAAATGATTGAGAAAGTAATTGATTTCAATTTAACTGGACCTCTACCAGGTGTTTTTAAAGACAATTACAGTCCACTACAAGAAGTGGTAATACACATCTCCTTATGTAGACCTGCAGATTAACCCATTGACCTCATTCCTAGCTCATCTCATTGATGGCAAAGCTTTTAGAAGAGCAATCATTTTTTTTTAGGTTATGAAATTGTTTTCCTATCATTTATCCACTGATTTTAAAAGATATGCTTGCTCTAAAGTGCAAGCAGCAATGAAATAAACCACTAACAGAAATGGAGCAATGACATCTAGCACATTAAATGTCATTCAATAATGTACAGCTTCTAGTACCTGATAGTTTAATATCTATTTCACACAAATAAAATAATTTTCAGATATAAGTATTTTTCATAGAGAATTAAAAGTATATTTTAGTTATTGTAAAAATAAAGGTCTAGGAAAATGTTGAAATGTTTACGTCACTGTCCTATTAACCTTAGAACATTGTATATTATAATTACATTTAATGATATGTAAGTATAAATTACTTCTTTTACCATAAAATTTATTTTAAATATATTTTACATTGTCAATCAGTCAAATAGAACCTGATTTCTGTTTTATTGTATATTTCAATGAATTACAGAAAGCAAATTTAAAGTCAATTTTATTGGTAAGTTATTTTCCCACAGCTAGCCCTAAGTCCTACAAACCTACGTGAGTGTGAGAATATGTGTGTGTGTCTGTGTGCGTGTGAGTGTGTGTGTATACATATGCATATATACGTACATAGAGGCTTTTCTAACAAAGATATAATTATTGAAGCATACATACATAGAGTGCAAATGGACTAAAATCAATATAACCAAAAATAGGCACCAAAAAATATCTAAAATACTGATATTTTACACTTGGTGCACACACAAGAACACCCATCCTAGTATAAAATATGTGACAATTAAAAGTGCTGCAAGTTATTAAGTTAAACTCCAGAGGCACTATTAAACTAAAAACTGACTAAAGAAATAAGTACCTTTCCAAGAATTAAGCTAAAAAAAACTATATTTTAAATATAAATAGGAATTATTACTATTGAATATATCAATATATTTCAGCAGAGCTGTGATAGGTTCGAATATTTGCTACACTTTCAGAGATTTGCTTGGTTCATAACTAAACAAAATGTCTCTGAGATGTAAGGCTATGAATAGGCAGCAATTCACTGTTGCTATTAATAAAATTCCATAATATACTCAGTTTAAGATTTTAACAACTTAATTCACCTGTTTGATACGTGAATATAATAAACCATTTGTTAATTAACATATTCTAGGGCTTTTTTAATTACCTTTATTTAAGAAATAACTAGTATTTCTTAAACTGAATAAGCAGGTATTTACTATAAGTGCTACTAAATGTTTCCGTAAAATAATTCCTTTCCAGCTAGTACTCTTTCTTTTCCCTTGAAGAAAAGTCCTATTTTCCTGTTGTGACTGATAGGATAGTCTGATTATTTAGAAACATTTGATACCATACAAATTTAAAGATGTGACACTGTCACTTTTCAATATTTTGTTTACCTCTTCATTTATTTTAAGGAAAGGAAAACATTCCTCAATCCTTCAATGTTATTAATCCAAAGTATTTGATCTATTTTGTTGCCTACTTCAATATTGCTTTCTGAAAATCATGCTTCAAAAACATATCCAATTTTGTGTCAAATATATACACTACCTTCAAAACCCATTGCAAGATTATTATATGTCTGCTTAGAGTTAAATTAAATTTATATTCTTCAAATCACAGTAATTAATTTTGACTTCCCCCATTACATACTCAATGCATCCCAGATATTGTGCTAATCTTATTTAATACTATGTTTTCTATGCTTCAGTTAAGCTCTTTTTGTTCTTTAATTATTACTCTCTAAAACTTTTTTTTAAAACAATGGGCTATTCAGTGTGTTGCTGTGCTGCATTGTTTTGGACACTTCAATAAACCTATAAGAACAAAATATAAGAGCATTTAAATAATGACATAGTGAGTTTTCCAGTTTAGTAAGTTATCTTTGACAACTTTCACTCAAGTCACGTACATTAAAATGTGCAAAAGAATCCCAGCTTGATCGCCTGGATCAAATCCAACCTAATTTGACTCAGAAAAGCAACAGTGCCACACCTTTAACAAATTCAATCCTTGGCCATTTCAATATCCAACTTAGAAAAATCTACGTAAGAATTTTTTAATGGATGAATTAGAATCCTGTTATCATATAATCCAAATCAGAATACACAAGAAATATAAAATGCACTTGGTTTAAGTTTCCTGAATATGGATTAAGTGGTGATACGGGTCATTTTCTGTATGTGATTATATTATATGTTATATGACATTTATCTGCTATTTTATTCCACTAATTTTAGTTCTATCATTAACTTGGGGAAAAAATGAGCTTTCATTGATTGCCTAATTGACTAATTTATAACAAATAGAAAAGTCCGTTCATAGTCATTTGCACATTTAAATATAAAGTGAATCATGAATAAGAAATAGTAGACACAGTCTTAAAAGTCTCAAAACCTCTCAAAGTAAACAGGTGCATCAACATGAAGTGACCCATAATTAATCTAATAATAACTGATTATTAGGCCAAATATAAACATTCTACCTTTAGTGTTCTTGTTTTACAAAGAAATGATTTGGTAAACTAACTGCACTATTCTAATGAAAGTGGTTTTTCTACTGTGACATATACTAAAAAACAAATAGCAGCAATTAAAAGTTATTTTAAACGACAGCTATGTAGCAAAAACCTACTTTTGACTGGAATTTGAGCACAAGGTAGGCTCACAGAGCCTCTGATATTCCTGAGATGTATATATGCAAATCAGAACCTTTGATATTACACTTATCTGAACTCTAGAGGTGGGCTTTTAATGCAAGGTTTTCTTTATTAAAAATAAATTATTGACCATTACAAATATAATGGAAAAGAGGCTCTTAATGAACGGAAAGCCTGAAAATGTAAATATACTTGTATTGTCAGCTAAAATTTTTATGTTGCAGCATTTAGACAAGGACGTATATGTATGTATTAATGTGTGTGTGTGTGTGTGTGTGTGTGTGTGTGTGTGTGTGTGTATATATATATATATATATATATATATATATATATATCCAATCACAATGCAGTAACTCAGTAGTTAAGAGAATGGCACATCTGGCACTTGCTAAGGTCATTCTATTCTTGTAACAGTTCACACATAAAATAATATATTTTATCTTAATTACATACTTAAATACCTAAAACTTAATATCAATTTTTTACATTTCCTGTCATTCAAAGGCACATAACTTGATATATCTTGTTTGTGTGTGAACAATCTAAAAATGAAATCTTTGAGAGATAAAATTTAGGCAACATTTAACTTTTTTGGAGAACCAACTAACAAACGCCTTAAAATCAAAATGTTTAGTGAAATCTGTTAGACTTACCTGTACCTATTTAGAAGGCACACTTCAAATGTATTTCTTCAAGCAAAGATTGAAAGTGACAGTTTACAACCTGTGAGAGTTTCATTTCTTACATTTCTTACTATATTTTGTTATACCTGTGTTCTATGTTTCTAATACAATGCAACTTAAATTATTATTTCATTTGATTAACAAAGGCAACTCTGAAACAACTTTGTAGAATAATTTGAAAAGATAAAATAATACTACTTGATAGTTAAAACGCAAATTCTTACTAAAATAACAACCACTTAGTTCCACACTAAGCTAATTTACAAATGCTACTTACATTTCGAAAGCAAAACATCAAATGAAAAACAATAAAGCAGATTATGTTTTCCTATGCGGGTGAATCACACATGGTAAATCAGCAAAGAGAAGAGTGATTTATGCTCAAATCCAGCCAAGACTTGAATCAATATTGGATGTCACATCTCAGGAGGTTGGGGGAGGTAGTGAGGCAAAAAGAGTGGCTAATATTGGCCTCAATAGTTTATATGCAACTTCTGTGAAGTGTAGTACATTAAACAAAAAATAACAGCAGATTTGGACTTAAAAAATGAAGAGTTAAAATTGTGTATTAAATGCAAATACAAAAAAGTATGTAGTGGAATTCTTTAAAAAAGCTTGTCATATAGTTTATTCTACAAAAATATTTGAAGCTTCACAAAATAAATTATCATAGGTGCAAATTACAGTGTGTCTCAGAGTATTAGCTAATAATCTGTGGAGTTCAAAAGTAAACCATCTTCTATGTTCACTTTTCATAATAATAACTATAATATTACTGGAGATTAACTCCAAGAAAAACAATAGTTTTGAAAGACATTATCCAAATAACTCAAGAATTTGTATTTTGTAATATAATTTGACTGAACAATGTAAATCCTAAGTTATAATATTCTTAGATTTATATACTAGTTATTAAATTATAATTTCCTAACATTTTTTATGTATACAGAAATAAGTGGTGGAACCAAACAAACTTTTATGTTTAGGCCTTCGTCTTCTAATTATGCTATATTCTTTTTGAAATGTTATAAAAAGAAACATTAGGCTTTATAGGAGCCATTAATCAACTGTAATACAAAAACTTCAAAAGCACAGTCTCTCTTCATTTGAAGTAATTTTTAAATTTATCTGTGCCAAGTAATATAATTATCTGTTAGAAGTAAATCTGTATTTGTGTTGAAACTTTCTATGTGAATGCATAAGTTTGTAAGTGCATGGCATTGAAAAGTATGCAACGGGGTAAGTGTTAAATATAGACTGGTTCCATGTGCCATCTTTATTAAAACTACTGATTAAAAAGATAGAGCCAAGAATTAGAAAACATTTTATACTTCTTATATTAAAACTGCATATATGTATTACTACTTAACTAAAAAAGACTTTCAAAGTCTTTGGATTTGCAGTCTATGAATGGTATTAACTTTTAAGACAAAAGAATACTGTTTGTGAACATATGTTATATGCATATAGAATATCTGATAAAACTAACTGGGATCTATTCAAGTTTAAAACTCTACAAATCTAGGGCTACATAGTACCAAAACCGCAACCTGCTTTGAAAGATCCTGAGACAAAATCATCTTCTGGCGATACTAAAAAAATAAAATAAAATAACTATTTTAGATAACATAAAGAAGATTCACTTCTGAAAACCTGAAGTCACAGAAAAATTGCATCCTAACCCAAAACTATAAATAGGAGACTGACTTCTACAGAGACATGACCATGTACATAATTTCTTTTTTTGCTGTTGTTTAATGCTTACCAGTTAATTAAGTGACCTCTGTTGCAACAGTCAAGTTCATGCAACTAGTGTTTAGTTTAAAAATAATAATTGAAGGAAGCTGATCAAGGTCAGACTTGGTCCTCTGACAACTTTTAAATATATTTCCTTCTATTTTCTTTCATGTTGTGAGACCCTTACTACTGGCTTTACTATCAAGCAGGTGATAGTCTCTGTTTCATCTCCTGTGGTAATGACAGAAGTCTCCAACATTTATTCTAGTTTTCATAGACATCGTACTGATGCAATAGCCCCAAGCAAATTAAACCCATCCTAAGGTTTGTTACTAACTTACTGAGCCACTTTGAATAAGTTTTTGAACCTTTCTTTTCTTTAACATAATTTTGGTTCCTCAGATTCCCTGGCATCTGAATGCTCTCAAGACACATAATTAGATAATGTTCTATAAAAAGCTGAAAGTGCTAAAATTTAATGTTTTTTATACACTATGCATATACTGTTTTATAGAGTTTGATTTTTTGTACAATTTCTCTTATCCTCTGCATAAATTATTCCTTTAGTTTCTTAAGTAGCCAGAGAAAGAAACCAGAATGAAAGAAATCAATATATTTAAGTGAATGAAAAAAGATCTTAATAACAAAGGCATTAACAAACTGGACTTGAATGAAAAAAAAAGTAATTTTAGTTTTTAAAATTCAAGATGCCAAATATTTTATGTATTACTTCTAAAGTTAAGAAATAAGACAATAGCACTTGTAATTATCGTGTAAAATAATAATGCATTGCACTATAAACAGTATATTTTGGTGAAAGAGAGTTCAATGATAAGTTTTCTTTTTCCTTAGTCATTGGTAGGGTTAGCAAAACCTAGGTAGATATCTGCAATTACACATCTTCGAAGGTTAACGGGTTTCAGCAACTACTGTAGTTGATAAAAGATCAAAATGCAGTAGTAAGTCCACAAACTTACCAGGTATCATTTAAAAATAACCTGAAAGAGAGTTTTAGAATAACATATTGAATTGAAAGACCAGGTGATTGAAATATATTAGAGTATTAATAATATATTTTTGAAGGGGTAAACGGTTCTACTGGAGTTAACTTATCTTGGCTGTAAAAGTCCAGGGAGGAATTTTTAACCTCAGAAAAAAAATCCCACTAAGAAATGTTGCCAATAACTTTAAGAATATTCCCCATTCATGTGGAGAGGACTTCAATTTCAAAGTCTAAGCAAAAATTTCAGAAACACACACACAACGACAAGGGAATAACTGTAAGAGGTGTAACACTACCTGCTTTACATTGATTGTAACACTGCAGTCATTGAAGGAAGTTTTCTCTAGCAATTTTTTTGTGTTATGTGAAATGGCCATTAATTATCTAGTACAGTGCATGCTGTAAGAAAGACACAAAGAGGGATTCCAGAGCACAGTGATTCGATTACTAAAGAGAAAAACAGTAGGCGCTTCACAATTTACTGGATAGAATAGACAATTTTATAACAATCATATCTTAACTGGCTTCAAATTTCAGCTAGCATTCTGTATAACAACTCCGGAACAATTTTCTGCCCTGATTCTAATAGTTGTAACAAAAGATTTTTGGCAAATGTGTTATCTTCTGTACGTCCAAGGACTCCAATTATCTCCGTAAATGACGTTTAGTGATCAAGATTCCCCCTCAATCTTTACTGCCACCTGTCCATACTCTTGGACACGCGCACGTCAGTAACCACGCGCGCGCGCTCTGAGCATTCGCCCCAAAATAGTTGAAATAAAGGTTCAAAAACACAGACACACATCCATTCCCCCTCCACACACACACACACACACACACACACACACACACACACACACACACACGCAAATAATGGTAAATAAACTCGAAAAGTTTCTGGCTAGGTTAGGATGGGACGTTTGTTGAATCGGAGTTGATCTTTTTTGTCTTATAGCCTTGGGGGCACTAGCCAGGAGTCTTTTTTTTTCTACCAAGAAAGAGTTCGCTTTTCCACCTCGGCTTCCTGCTGGTCGCGCCCTACCCCTCTCTCCTTCCCACCTCAGTTTCCCTAGTCCTACAAGGGGCACACACCCTAAAAGGGTAAAGCTCCGTTCCTTCTCCCGGTCTTTAAACTTATTGGGAGGACATGGAAGTCTCCGCGCAGATTCTGCGCGGAGTTCTCACGCTCCCGCTTCTGGTCTCCAACTTTTCCTGCTCGCTTTCTCCTGACAATTGAACTTTCCGCAGCGAACCGTGGGGACAAAGAGAGCTGTGAAAGCGGGTGAAATGGCCATTTCTACCCCAAAACTGACAAGTTACCCCACTCCCGCCCCCTCTGGGTAGATCCTCCCCCAGTGAGCGTTCATTAGCATAAAACTGGTCTGGCCGGGCTCCCGGTCCTCTGGCCTCCAGGATTGGCGCGCTTTGCTGGGATGGGGAAGCCACCACTCAGGCTCCAGTACAGGGATCCAAAGAGCATCCCAGCGCAAAGCCTGCACCTGCTCATCCGTGAGCTACTAACCTTAAATTTCAGAGAGAGAAGAGAAAACAGAGAAGAAGACAGAGAAGAGAAGAGAAGAGAAGAGAAGAGAAGAGAAGAGAAGAGAAGAGAAGAGAAAAGAAGAGAAAAGAAAAGAAAAAAAAAAAAAAAAAAATAAAAAAGAAAAGAAAAGAAAAGAAAAGAAAAGAAAAGAAAAGAAAAGAAAAGAAAAGAAAAGAAAAGAAAAGGCAGTTTGTTGAGAAAGAGAGAGCGAGCGAGGGAGAGAGTGAGAGCTGTGGTCTTCCGTGCCCAGGTCTCCAGTTCAGCTTCCCAGAGTCACAAGCCCCGGATCACCTCCCCTTACAGAAGAAAACCTGCCGGCCCTCATGCATCTGCCCCGGGGCAAACGTATTATCTGCTTTGCACACGCACACGCTCACACGCGGACACTCGCACACATGCGCGCACACACAGACCCCTCCCCTCGGCAGGCTTCCCTTCAGGGTTTGGGGCTGAACTCGCAGCGGGTCCCCCGGGATTGCCCGGGGCCCATGGCCTCTGCGGCCCTTCCCCTCCCGACCTCCAAGTGGCCCACTCCCGAGACGACCTTTCCGGCCCTCACCCAAAGCGTGTCCTCCTGCTTTCCGAACCCTGCCTGGCAGGGTCACGACCTCCCCCGCCCCCCGGACACCACTCGGCGCCGCAGACAAGCCCCGCGGGGGTCCCTGGGCTCCCGGTGGAGCCCGGGTCCGAGGGAGCGCGCACAAGGGCAGCGCGCTGAACGGGGACCACGGACGCTGGGGCGGCCCGGGGAGGGACTGTGACTCCTGGAAAGGCACCGTCCTCCTCCCTCCCCTCCCCTCCGCCCCCAGGCTTGGGGTTCCCGCGTACCCCAGCAGCCAAGTCCCTGTGGGCAGGCGAACAAGGGGCGGACCGGGCGGGAAGAACGAGATCTGGGCTGGGCGAGGTGGCAACTTCTCTGAGGGTCGGGAGCGGCCGGTCAGCCCCGAGGACAGGGCACGGAGGGCCGCACTCCCCGGGGCGCGCGGCTCGAGGGCGCGCGGGGCGAGCGGCATCTGGAAAGGAGCTGGGGCAGGGTAAGGAGGAGGGTGGGAAGGGACCCCGGGTGGCGGAGGCTCCCCCGCCCCCCTTTACCTGGCGTTGGTGCAGTCATTGTAGAGGGTCTCGAAGTCCTTCCTGGAGATGAGTTTGCAGCGGTTCACTCCGGGCTGGATGGCTCCCAGTCCCCTCAGGATGCGGACCTGCTCCACATTGCACACCACCGGCGTGATCTCCAGCCGCTTCAGCTTGGTGTAGACCGTGTGCAAGCCCCCCACCAAGTGCTTCAGGAACAGGTCGAACGCCTGGGGCAGGCAGATCAGCTCGCAGCCCTCCACCGTGAACGAAGCCACTTTTGCCCCCCTCAGATCCACCATTTTGCACTCATTATTCTGGGGGGTGTTTTCCACTGGGGACGGGGTCGAGTACACGGGTTTCCCAGGGAGGGGGCCGCAGCTGCTGCTGCTACTGCTGCTGCTGCTGCTGCTGCTGCTGCTGCTACTGCTGCTACTGCTGCTGCTGCTGCCGCCGCCGCCGCCGCCGCCGGTGCTCGCGGTGATGGGGGTGCTGGAGGCGCCGCCGCCGCCAGCGCTGATGCCGCCGCCGCTCGCGGTCGCCAGGCTGGGGTTGCAGTTGCCGCCGCCGCCGCCGCCGCCGCCGCCTCCGCCGCCTCCGTTGCCAGCGCTGCCGCCGCCGCCTCCGCTGCCGCCGCCGCCGGTGGAGGGGACTGTGGCCGCCGCCGCCGCCGCCGCCGCCGCCGCCGCCGCCGCCGCCGAAGCGATGGACTCCGGCCGGAACAGAGTTGGCCCGGAGGACGCCGGGGGCCCGATGGACGGAGCCGGAGACGAGGTTGCCGAGGAGGTGGAGGTGGTGGTGCCGGAGGAGGACGCAGACGTGGAGATCGGGGGCTGAGGGGGGACCAGCTGGGTTGGAGGGATCAAAGCCGCCGGCACTGCCATGGTCACATAGAAGGGGAACCGGGAGGCGGAGAAGCGAGGGGGAAAGTTGCCACACACCCCAGGGAGGGCGAGGGGGAGAAGGGAGAGAAGGAACTAGGGCAGCGACAACAACTCCGGGAGAGAACGAGGAGCAAAGGGAGAGAAGGAGGTGAGGGGAAGAAAGAGCGAGCGCAGGAGGGGTGAGCGCGAGAGGCGCTCTGGAGAGAAACGCACAAAAGTGTCCCGCAAGTCGAAATGCGAGTCCTCTCCGGGGGCTGGGAGCGGGGGTTGGTTTGAGGGGGGGCGGGGGCGGGCGGGGAGGGTCGGCTGTTGTTGTGTGGGTCCCGCTCTAGCACAAAGTTAAAGATGAAGGTGAAAAGGAGGAGGTTTGAGGACTTGGGTTCTCCCTGGCAAGTACATTGATCAAAGATTGAGAGGGGAATGACAGAGAGAAAATGAGCTGAAAAGTGCAGGCTGCCGGCTGGACGAGTTGTTGTTGTCACACGGTGCAGAGGGGAGGAGCTCCGGAAACTTGAAATACCCTTTGAAGCCGCAAAAACCTCACTCACTAGTATTAACCCAAATTATCCAACCAGGAACTCGGAGCAGAGACTCCGCGAGCGCGAGAAGGGGGGGCGGGAGGGGGGACGAGTGAGCGAGGGAAGGAGGAGGGAAGGGGCGGGTGTGTGTGTGTGTGGGGGGGCGGTATGGGGAAAGGGGGGTAAGGAAAGAAACTAGGGAGGCACAGAGAGGAAAAGCCAGAGATACTGAAGTGGCGATAGGAAAAGGAGAGATCATCTACTTCTCTTCCACTACCGTTAGATTGTACGTCTCCTATTCCATTTCGTCCGCGATGACTCGTATTGTTTTTTTTTCCAAAACCTACGAAGCCACCGCCTGCCAACTTAAAGAGGAGCCGGAGCGCTTCAATCTGTCCTTCAAGGATTTAGGATACATCTCTACTATTTGTTTGTTTTTTTCTTTTTAATGAGATGTAAAAGAAAGCACACGCCCTCGCTTTATGATTATTAAGAAGTTATTTTGAGAAAAATTCACATGTAAGCAAAGCGTATATTGTATCTATTAAATTATTTACTTGGATAAAGATAGTGAAAATTCGAGGACAGTTTTCAAGTTGTGGGGGAAAAGTCAGTGGAATCGCTTGAGAATAATGGGGTGCTCTGTGTTCAATTCCTTATTTCCTAATAGATTGTGGAAGGAAAGAAATGCTTGCCCTGATGTGGATCGCTCAGAATAACTTCACTTTTGCCCCAAGAGGAGGTCAGCATGCTTCTTGTGCCTAGAGAATGTGGAGACTTCAGGCACCTTTTAAGATTTAGAAAGTAAAAAAGAAGAAAACGCCGATTTTTCTTACCTAAAACTCTATAATTAATTCACCTGCCTTGCACAGTTATCAACTGTCTTTACATCCTTTCAGACCCAAGGTCAGTTGCTAATGTTATGTGGATACTTATTATATTCCCCTTTGGGAAGGTCCTATTCAGTTTGTCAGTGCAAATGTGTTTTCTAAATAAGGAAAAGAACAGAAACAAAGCTTACTGCCTGACTTGTGAGACAGAGAGGGTAGCTATCTTAAAAACATTAGGCTGGCTCTTGTTCCTTGCTGTGCCCCCTCCTTTTCTTCCTTTTCTAACTTGTTGCATGAAGGTGTTTATTCAAGGGCTTCTGACCAGCATATGATTTGAGTGTAGGTCAGTCTTCTCTGTGTATATTTCTAGGAACCTTAAATAATTGGGCTCTAAACCTGTCTACACATGTTCACTAACTTCACAAGATAAAAACAATGCTATAGCTTTGGACAGATTTGAAACATAAACTATTAGCACCAGTTTCACAGTATTGAGAAATTTTATAATGAAGTTTCTGCCATTTTGGCATTGAAATGATCACATTTCTTTTATAATTTCAATTCTTTAAGCTTTTTGAAGTTTAGTGTCAAAAGGTGGGAATAGCTAGAGAAATATTACACTGTTAACTGATTTGTCTAAGTTTATGCTAAACTTTTTGGGGTGTAGCAATTATATCAGGAGGCTTTCCTGGGTCAGAAGAATTCAGAAAATTGATTGTTGCCAAAAAATAGATACAATTCTACAAATATAGCTAAAGTGTACACAGTTTTTTGGCCTAATCATCTTAATAAATTATTAGTCAATATATAGTTACTTGGCCAATGTATTTTAACATATTCAGAATCACTTATCTTAATTTTCTGTGTTTCACATCTGTTCTTATTTAAAAATAAAGATTTGATATACAGCACATACATCAAAACACCTCTTTAGGTGTCTACACATGTTTTAGAAAATATTACCTTTAAAATATGCCAAATTACTATGTTAATGGATGAAGGAGAGAAAGAAGATATTAAGCCCCCCAAAACTAATTTTATTTTGGAATCGCATGCACAACTGTAATAAACTTTGGCATAGTCTTAAAAACGCTAAACCACAGTTTCTTCATTTTAGATTCTAGATCTGCAAATGGAAAATAAATGGTAATTAAGTGCCCCGCATCTGCCCTTACCATTCTCATTTCTCACGTTTCCTTAAACCGTCACTCACCCAATAGCTGCCACATTCAGAAGCCACAGATGGGAAGTAATGATAGCTGACCGAACCATAATCCCACTCTGCTTGGAAGCAAACTCCACATTTTCTGCAGGGAAACCTGTGCCTCCCAGCACGTGCTCTATTCAGAAGCAGGGCTTTGGGCATTTGCCCCCACCTGAATGGGGGCTTCCTCCTTTCTCCCCCCTACCTCTGCTCTCTAAACTGTTTCTAGGAACTATCACTCACTCCTCAGATCAAACAATAGGATCAGAAAAAGCCTATAATGCAAATTAAAATATATAGGAAAGAAAAGCCTTGACATTTTTTCAGATTTTTTTTTTTCTTTTAGAAATGTTATCAATGATTAAGGCAAACAGTATTTAACAGATAAGTCAGCTTCACGGAAATTTCAAACTCTCCCTCTTTCCATTGCATTTTTAGTTTTCAAAGCTTCTGTCTTGTTTATTTATTGTTTTACGTCTTTGGTTGTTTCAGGTCCTCTCCCTCCTTCTCATCTCTTCCAACCTGCACTCAATTTGCATAAGCAAAACTCAAAGTACTGTAACTGATATTAGAAAATTCTCCCTGTGTTTTGTGAAGACGTATTGTGCTGAAATCAATAAGACTGTTTAAAATTCAAAGACCTGCAAATCGTTCTGTTTGTCCTTTGATAGGGCCTCTGCTGATTAAAATGCTACCAAGAAAGCTTAATTGCTGCACTAATTAAGAAGTCTTTAATTTCTTTCCTAGGATATCCTTTGAAGCTGAGCTTGTACCAGTTCAGGGAAGGTATTTTCTTCCCTCCCTCTGCCCCCTTCTGGCCCCTCCTCTCCTCTTTCTCCTTCCTCCTCCCCTGCCCCCCACAAGATCCCTATGAATGGGAACTAATAGAGTGGTCTCAGGTCTCACCATCTATTAACAAAAATCGGCCCGGGATGCAGAGTTCAGTGCAGTACGAAATGCAGTTTTGAGAAAAGCTGTAAGGTTGCAGGAGACAGTAAGAAAATACAGAGTAGCTGTTGCCGCTAAAGTCCCCGTGAATACCTGGGATGACAAGAGGCACTTGAGTCGGAAGATGAGGGCATCCTATTTGGTTAAAAGGGGCAGAGACAAGGAAATGCTTCTATTGAAACAGGGAAACATAAACATATACTTTCAAAACCTGTGGTTTTAAAAAAAGAAGAATAAATATGTAGAAAGGTGGACTTGTAGTTGGGATTTGGTAAGTATCATTTTATTTTATGAGTATAAAATCATGAATTCCATGGGGATTTATTTTTGACCTTTTTATAACTCAAGGGGGCATGGCATTGTATTACATCCATTTCATCCTTACATATTGACCTATTTTATTCAATGATTTCTCAAGTAGGGAAACTGACTAAATGATTTCACAAAGCTTTCTCTGTAATCAATAGTCATTTTTTAGGTTTATTCATGCTGCATTATAATTCTGGTAAATGACTGCAAAGCAGAAGATTGTCAGAAAGATACAAATATTGACAAAGCCAAGATAATTCATGTCTTTAAACCTTCAGAATTTCAATATAGCAACTGATATAGTTATTTGAAAGAAAAAGATTGAAAAATGCATATTTCCTAGAATCTAAACCTAAAATGATTAACTGGCAATACATATTTGAATGTGTTTCTTGCATATCTCAAAATTTCCTGAAAGCTTTGAGTATCCTCTTTTTTTATAGCATCACTAAACGATACAAAAACAATTTGAGCATATGCAGATAGGGCAACAAGAAAAGGGTCATTACAATTTTATCCTTTTAATTTTTTGCCAAGTTCAATTAGAAGCATGCACAGAAAAATACAGATGTATACTTCAGATATCTACTGAATCCCTTTTAGTGACAGGACAAGGAGATAACATGCTTAATAGATTCAAAGGCAGACTTACCATTCTGAGCACGACGTCACTCTAATTATGTTTACTCTAATTGAAAGCAAGGTTTTTTGGAATCTGAAATTACTTTCAGAATTTTTTTTAAATAATGCAAGTGGATCAAATGTTGATCACAAGCATTTCCATCTTTCAAAATGTATTGGAAAATTAAATGAAAAGTGGAGTTTCGTACGAACAATGCCCCAGGGCAAAAAACAACTAACACTAGATTTTCCAGTCCAGCCATAACACAAATCAATTTGAGCACACTTCTATGGCCAGACTGCCAGATTGTTATGACTGCTAATTCACTCAATCAAAGAGTGCATTAGCACACCCGGCACAAATAGCTTTAACAATCGAGTGCACTTCTGAACAATTCTAAGATATATCACAACGGAGAAAGAAGTAAAGAGGAAGGTTATTTTAACATCTGCATATTTACTGATGGACCTGTGTCCTTAATAGAAGAAGAAGAAGAAGAAGAAGAAGAAGAAGAAGAAGAAGAAGAAGAAGAAGAAGAAGAAGAAGAAGAAGAAGAAGAAGAAGAAGAAGAAGGAGAAGAAGAAAAAGATTGAGATAAACTTCAGGCAGAGGTTTATTAAAGAGCTATCTAAGTTTGGCAAATTTAGAAAGATATCAGGGTACCAGTAGTTCACTGACTTTGTTAAACGTTTCTCAGGAGAGAGTCCAAAATTGATGTTTGCACTTCAGTAGTAAATCATTGAAGACGGAGAAATTATGCCAAGTAACTCTCTCAAGCCTTTTTAACTCAGACACACGGCCTCACCAATCAGCTCAGCCCAGGCTGCCTTAAGTAAAGACTTCTCTACTTTTGCACTTTTCCATTCTGCCTCTCCACTTAGGGTTCCAACTTCTGTCTCTCAGTGACTCTCACTTCCACAGTCTCCCTCTTTTTTCCAATTGCCTGCCTCTTTTCCAGAACAAGGAGTATGACTTTTATCTCACTGCTACATTCTCTAATCAGGCGCAGAGAGCTTGGTGATAAATTACCCAAAGGACAGAAGGTGGGGAGCTCAAGGGGAACATACTCTAACCTGCAGTACTCAAACTTTATGTTACAGAACCCCATTCTTAACAAAGAAGTGGTGAAAATGGTTACAAATAACATGGACTTGTTTTGCAGTTTGAGAATGCATGGACTATCTATATGTATACTGAATGCCTATAGCAATGATCTAAAGCAGTGGTTCTCAACCTTCTGGCCCTTTAAATACAGTTCCTCATGTTGTGACCCAACCATAAATTTTTTTTCGTTGTTACTTCATAACTGTAATGTTGCTACTGTTATGAATCGTAATGTAAATATCTGATATGCAGGATGGTCTTAGGTGACCCCTGTGAAAGGGTCATTCGACCGCCAAAGGGGTCGCGACCCACAGGTTGAGAACCGCTTATCTAAAGCAAAATGGCTTGTTTTTGGCACCACTGTTGCTCCCTCCCTAACCTTCTTTTCTCACCCACTTTTCTCCTGGTTCAGAATGAAGGTGACATGTGGCTGGTTATGAAGCACATTTTAAGAAATCTCTCTACCCAGAGGGTAGAGAAAAAAGAGTTACAAAGAAAAAAGAATCATCATGGAATTGTTTTTCTGTCTCCAAACTGCATTATTTCCATGAGAAGAGGTGAACTCCTTATGATAATTCAGTTATACTTGCCCATCAGTACTTACTTCCTGTGTAAGTGTCCTAATTCCATCTGTGGGTTGGTATTGTGTTGCACAGCCAAATATTCGATAACAAAACAAACACAGTGAGATCATTTTAGACTTGGATTGTAGAAGGAAGCAGCAACTAGAATAATATAAATTGAGATTAATTCCCTCCATCTCTTAAATCAGGCCATTGTGAGAGGAATGACATACTGGGTTGAAGTAAGGTTAAAAAGTCAGCCAGATATTTAAATCCCTAGTTTTTAATAAATATTCTATCTTTAATTGCATCTTGGCATTCGTAGCATTTCCTAATTCTCTTACTCCTCTCTCTTTTAATAACATAAAACTCATTTTATTCTAAAGAAGGTCAGTATTAAGACATGGACTACCTAACAGATACACAGTTGGGGATGGGGGTGGGAAGAAGTCTTGTGTAGTGTGAATGCATGTTTAATATTAAAACAAAGTATTGTATAATTTGTAATGTTAGAAGAAATGTACTAAACCTGACTATAAAAGTTTCTATTGATTCACTGTCTGCTTTTTGTTGTTGTTGTTTTAACTTATCTTGGCCCTTTCTCTTTGCTTTATTAAATAAAAGAAGAGGTCATTGTGTAATAAATAGCCTACAAAATTGTTCTATTTGAAGTCAGATAGTTCAGGATTGTTAAAAGAGAATACTGTTTATTTGTTTATTACCCTTCAGAACAAAAAGATTTTTTAAAAAGTTGAAAGAAGAACAATTGCCACCTTCCAGCCTGAGATCTTGTATGTCAAGTTTCAGCCCAGAGCAAATTTTTACAACAAGTTATAAACCCCCTGTAACAGAGGGTTTATTATAATGGAAGTGCTGACACAACCTTAACTATAGCGTTGTAAACGGCTATGCTATAATATCCATTAAGCAGAAAGAAAAATAAGCTGGCTGATCAATAATTTATACAAAGAGTACCAACTGCAGACATAATAACTGTAATGTTTGCAAAGCAATCTCTCTGCTCTCCAGGCTTAACAGTAAACGCAAACTAGCAACGCTGTTAATTTCCAACTCCTACAGATAAGAATACAAACAAATTACTTAAAATTATATTTTGCTCAACATTTAGCATGCCTCGATGGGATAAAATAAAATTTAATTATGATGCAACTTGTGCGGGATGCAAAGCTGTTTTGTTTTCCAGCACATTTTATTATGAAAGGACATTCATTTGGAACATCAATTATGGGGAAATAGTATGTTTCAAAGAGTTGACTTGGGTCAGGCAGGCTCTTCTAAGAGTTATTCAGACATGGAAACAGATTGACACTGTTTAACTTCAAAGAAAGTTACAGGGTTTTACAGAGCCACAACCTGAAATACAATACTGCAAGCTCTGATCTGAGTCAACTGTCAGGAAAAACATACCTTGTCTTTAGAGTTCATGGGAAAAAAAGACAATGGCTTGGAAAATGTGACCATCATTAGCATCTGGTGATTCTTGGAGTGTTCAATTAATGGTAAGCCTCATTTGCATGGAAGCAAGATGTGTCATTTCTACCCAACAAATGTGGATCATAAAATGTAAGCATTGTTTTCTGGAAAATTTTGAAAAGACACTTTAGTAGACTTCCATATTTATTACTGCTTTGCTTTTTATAGTGTCCACATATGTAGAGTGTGACATTTTTATTTTTTGCTGATGGCTTTTAAAGCAGGAAAAGAAGGTTTGAGGTGAGAATTGAAGGATCCCAAATTGCACACTGTGTATATATTCAAGGTTAAACCAGAATGTACATTTCTGAGGTTCACATCTCCATCCCTTTTTGTCTGTTCATTTCTTGGGGGTGGGGGTGGGGATGGGGGAGGAGCCGATAGAACGAAGAGACTTTGCTATCAGAGTTGTAAAATGGTGTATTACTCTGTGAGCAATTGCACTTGGAAAGGAACCAGTAATTTATATGAGAAGTGTTTAAGATCGCCTGTTCACCCAGTGATCCATGCCAGGTCAGTTCCAGTAATGCCAGAAAACAAAAGGAGGTGCACATCACTGGGAAAAAGATACCTTATCCGCCTTAAGAGCTTGTGAAGGGAAGCACTAAAATGCCATTTTCTCAAATGAACTGGTCATTACCATTTAAAATCCTGAGGGGCTGTGGGACTAGGGAGGAGAGAAAGAATTTTTCTTTTGATTTCACAGGCTCTGAAGTGTTAGTTTTAAGGGGGAGGTGTTTTGTTGTGATTGTCTCAGCTTTATGTTTTAGCAAAGGTTGAATCTTGTAACCAAAGTGCCTTCTTTAAACAATACAATGGAAAAAGATGCACACAACTGCTTTGAGGATATACTTGCCCATTTTAAACTTAGAAATTAACTTTTAAAAATGACCGGGACTAATAGCAATGCAACCCTCTACTAATAATGTCCCTGCCAGGTTGTAATTTGTGAATTTTTTACTTGAATAGATTTTCCCATTCAACCCCTCACTCCACCAGTTTTCAGGAGGAGACTGTGAGATACTGACAGGGCATTATATGTAAGGAATCGCTACCTATGAATTCTTCACAGGCCTTTACTCTTGTTTAACATAAAGTATAGACTCTCTGAGTATAATGGCATTGGAGGGGGAGGAGGGAAGAAGATTGCACACTTGCCAACCTCAGGCACATACTTTCCTCATATATCCTAAAGTTATTTTAGTTTTTAAACAAGAGTTGGGTTCATTCAGAAGTCCAGCCTATCCATACTTGTGTAGTTAGGGAAGGCTCTAAAGAAAATGACTCTTTCCTGTGTAAGTCAGTATTTATAATTGAATGATTGGCTCAAGATTCAGCACATCCAGGAATCTTCGCTGATTAATCCTTGTGTGTCCTAATAACTGTCACCATGCATTCCAATGGGCAAGGCAATTATCTTATGCTTTCACACTTGTTGATATGTTTCTCTTCAGGTGGTCTCAAGTCATTTCTATTCCTTTCAAACAGCTACTATAATGCTTTGCGCTTGCTGGGTGCTCAATAAATGTCAACTGGATAATTAAAACTGCCTCTATCTTATGCCACCCATTTCCTTTGTTCCCAAATCGTGTAAACTGCTCATTCTCAAACCACATATGACTTGATTCAGGCCAGGATATTGAAGAGTAACAAAATTTTAGATATGCTCATTTCTGCTTTAATATCCAGCTAATTTAGGAAAATTCTTGAGGCAAAAAATTCACAGATGCTAATAAACTGGATTTCAAATTGCTGGAAAAGAGAATGTTAGATCTATTGCAAAGGCTTGTATCTGGGACCTACACAGAGAAAATGTTTCCATCTGGGGAGCACTGGGGCATCTTCACCAAGACTGAAAATACACGTGAGACTCTGAAGTGCTGTCACAGCAGATGAGGAAATGCAGGATTGTGTGTGCAACAATTTGTACGGCTGCTATGTTAATACTACCATCACTTTCATGTAACTCACATTCTCCCTTATACAAAGCACACTTACTTTTTGTGTACTGATTGTATACTGGTTGCTAATGATGTAAAGAAGAAAAAGATATTCATCCTAAACGAACCTTCATACACATGATCTCAATTGCATCTTATTGCCATAACATGATTGAAATATTGTGCTAGGGGATCCTAGAAGACCATCTCATCCTGGGATTGCAGTTCTCCCCCTGCTACTTCTCCATCCAATGACCAGGCCTGATACCACCAGTGGTTCTCAGATCTTTTCATTAAAGCTCAGAGGCAATCTCAGAAACATTCCCAGCATAGAACTGTCGAGTCAGCCTATTAGACTCACCCCTGATCTTGGCAAAGAGGAAACTGACAGTTAGCAAAATATGAGCACTTCCTTTTATACTCACAAGGAGTTGAGGCTTAAGCCAGGTAGACTCAAGTCCTCACTGATTCCCCTTACCCCCAACCCCAACTCTCCATGAAGGAGACCTTTTTGAAGTAAGCAGAGGAAAATATTTCCTTTTTTTCATTTCTTATATAAGGGGACTGAACAAATAATAAACTGGCAGAGTTGGATCTGGACTCATGGTTTTCTGCCTGTTTCTCCCACTATATGATAGTGCAGTGGATATCATGTAGTGTGATATCATTGTATGATATACACATATATTGAATTTCTGTAAGTTCTAATAGAGCTACTGATGTTCTCAGTGGCTATGTAGGTGTATGCACACATGTGCTACAATGCAGCATGATGAGGGTGGGGAATCCTGAAAAAGAGTTGGGGAAATACTGTGATTTCAGAATAAGATTTTGAAATCTTTAGAATTTCTTAACTGATATGTGATGTTAGAAAGTCAAACTGCAAAAACCCCTGGAGTTCCTTGACTTTTGTGACTAACCCTGTTTTCTTTAGTTAAAAAAGGCAGCATCTACCAATTAAAGCCACCTGTTGAAGTGCTTTGCAAAATCAGGAATTAAACCCGCAGTTGACTGTGTCAACACGTTCCTTTTCTGTAGTCTCTTCCCAGCCACAGTTTACTTTTCCATAGGGGACTATCCAACCTCTTTCTCCTACTGTTTTCATCCTGATTTCAAGAAAGGTCACTCCACGCCAACGTTTTTCCCCCAAGAGTTGATTCGGGGTCACTCACAGCTATTCCCAGCAGAGCAATAGCATGCCCTCCTGCTGCCCCATTTAAATTGTCTGAACTGCATGGCTTTTTCATTTACTCTCCCTTTAGAGTGAAGCTGCAAAGTAGAGAAGACTTGAATGGTCTTGTATCTTCAAAGAAGTGCCTTGAGCTCTGGAATGTAACAAAGTGGGAGAAACCACTGAACTCCAGGAAATGTCAACAATGAGGTGGGAAGGCCTGGGCAAGTGGATAGGGGCCATACTCTAGGCGTTTCTATGACAAGGCAACCAACTCAGCTGAACAAGAAAATGGGTCTTTTTCCCACAGAAACTAATGGAACCGATCTTGAAGTACAATGATAATAACGTGCACAGATTTAAGTACAAGCTGTCCAGGAGGTTCTTTGTTATGTTTTTCTGTAAATGATTTGTTTGACAAACTGATGATGATTACTACTAAAGAATTAACATTTTCAATAGTCTGAACATTTTGGTCCTAATAGGAACTTAAATAAATAAAACATTATTTAAAAAGACATGAGCAAAGTAATTTTAATAGCTAAAATGCAATGACATTTAGTTGTAGTCTATGTCAAATTGAACTTAAAGAAAAACAAAAATGTTCCCAAATGCTACATGTCAATAGTAGCAATTCGAGGTTTAATTACTTTTAAGCACAGAATATGAAAAAACAGAATTGATATTGTATAATTGATAAGTTGTTGATAATATAAGTATTAAAGAGCACATTCAGCAACTAAACAAGCAGTATTTTATATCACAAATGTAGAGAGAAACTCATGACTTCAATATTGTTTTTAACCTTAATATTCAGGAATAATTATCATCAATTTCTTGATACATTTTCTTAGCCAAAATATTGTAGTAAATTTAACTACTACTTGCTGAATACCCAAAAGAAGCCTCCAAATCAGGACTAGCCAAAAGTAAATATGCAAAATGATGTGTATACATATTGGATTTATTTATGTTAATATCATTAACTATTATATAACAGATATTCAAAGTAATGCTGTATTAAAAGTCTTCTAGATGTGTATGGCACTTAACACTGAATAATTTTAAAAGAATATTTTCTATGAAAATGTATTTACATTTTTACAGTTAGTATCTTATTTTAATAATATAATCACTAAAATATATTTTGTTAGTTTCATTACACAGAAACAGTTTCAAGGAATTACTTTGCACTCACACACACACTCACACATGCCTATTTTCAGAATTTTCTAAATAGCAATTACTTTCTTTAGATTTATAGTCTATAACTCCTGGTATCTTTGGTATCCAAAAAAAAAAACCAACAAAAAACTATTTACTTTTTGTTTGCATTGAAGTAATTTTAGTCTAAAAGCACTTACTAATCATAACAACACAGCAGAGGATTGTTTTGTAAACATTTTACTTTATTATCAGCCTTTGTTTTCCAATACAATGCTTTAAAAATACCCTCTGTTGTATAAAAGACATTGTTGCAAAAAGGCAGCTCAAAACTTGTCCTTCCCTTCCTTTCATTGATCTGTTGCCTCTTAGGTAATATGAACAGCTGTCTCCAGCTCACCCACAAGCAAGCTGAACATAATAATAAGGTAGTGTTACTGGCCTGTATCTATGAATAATTATAAAGAGGGTGCCAGTTCTTTTCCATTACAGATAAGGTAACAAAGATACCACAGAGAAGAAAACTGGTTAGCAAAAACAAGTGCTTCTGACTTGAAGAATTAGTTATTTCTCTGGTAACCACTGAGTTTCTCTTTCAGTTGGGTTTCCAATAAGGTGAAGGTGCCCTCTGTAGGAGACTCCCAGTAAATGCTGCTGCTTTATATTTGGATGACAACATACAAGTCCCCCCCACCCCATTTCCTAATTATAAACAAATAAGCACAAGTTTGAACTCCTTATGAATCCTAGAAGGAAATTAGTACAAAGCCCACAATCAGCTATGAAAAGCAAGTGCCCTTTAAAAATGATAGAAATTGAACACTGAGAAAGCTGTACAGCACATTGGTGTTTGATATTTACTGACATTATGGTATGTAATAGAATGGGTATTATAAATTCAGAGGCGTTGCTGAAAGCAGAAAGACAGAAGGTCTTGGCATAGTTTAGTGAAAAGTGGATCTGAACAGAAAAATCCACAAGCAGAGAGAGAGACATTCACCACCTAATAAATACACCTCCCCAAAAGGTCTTCTTATCTTCCCTTCTTATAAAGGTTACCATAATGCAGATTCATTATCAGTCCCACTGGGTAACATATAGTTCAGTAAGAAATTGCTTTTGTTAGCATGTTCATGGAAAGAGATTAGCTGTTTCCCCAGGTCTCTTGGGGCTATTTGAAATTTTGGGAATTCTCTCTGTAATTTAAAATGAAAGTTAAAGCCAATGTGAATAGACGGGGGAAAATCTCACAAATTAAACCTCTCCATCTGGAAGTTGCTTCATCACTCATTGCAAAAGTACAAGCTGAAATCACATTTGTTATAAACACGAAAGTTTTCATCGGTAATAATGCAATTACATGTGTATTAATGTTTTGATAGCTAAGCACCTTGCAAAGAAACACCTAAAAGTTAATTGTTTAACAGTGTTTTGGATTTCATTTTTGGTCTTTATTGACTTTGCATGGTACCTAAGATATATCCTTGAAGCTATCTATTTACATTTTTTGGACTATGACTTCGGCCTGTATGGAATGTGTGTAGGAGAGTCCAGTATCACCTGTATTGCAAGTTAGGGGATGAACAAGTGGGCACGGACGCATAAGACAAAGGAATATCTGCCTCCTTTTACCTATCTGATTTCAATTTGCCTCCCATTATCAGCAAACATGCCTTCTCCAAGAATCTATTTCCCTACAGCACTTGGTACATATCTCAACTACAGCAACATTTAGGCAGCAATTACTATATATGCCAGGCACTGTGTTAAATACTATGTATAGATTATCTCATTTAATCCTCATAACACATGAAAAAGACAGGCAATTATTATTTTTTTGACAGGCAATTATTTTTATAAACAAAAAAAGAGAGGTAACTAAGTCATGAGAGGTGAAATTGCTTCCCCAGCTTACTTCAGGGCCTTCTTTATTTTCCAATATAATACACTCCCTTCTGATCTCACTTATTTTCCCACCTGACGATCTTTCACATGCTCAACTTATTTGCTCCCTGTTTTCCTAACACAACTGTCTGGTGAATCCCCAGCCAGGATTAAAGCAGCAATCTGCTATCCCTCTGGATGACTGAGCATTGTTAAAGACTCTCCCACAGCTATGCAGATCGGTGCCCTTAATTACTCATGACTCTTAGTTATGAGCTTTACATTTAAGCTAGTTTATCCAGAAAGGGTGTTGAATAAGCTCACATCATCACATTAATAGGAGGTCAGGGCTCCAGTGAGTCTCAGAGATGACTACAACCAGATATTCAAATATTTCCTCAGATATCTCTGAACTCTGAAGACACATTTTTCAAGATATCTCCCTCAGTTTCTCAGTCTGGCTTATTCCACACAGCTGGATTCATTGTGCCTAGCAGCAACCATGCTCAATGCTTCTAACTCCCCCACCAGAGATGAGATTAGCGTTCTTGATATACAAGGTAAAAAAAAAAAAGAAAAATCCAAGAAAAGGTTCTGATTGGGTCACCTTGGGACAGATACACATTTCTGGATAAAGAAATCATCAAGGACAGCATTAGGTAGTTGCTAAGAACATGAGGGATGTGAAGCAAGACGCCGGTAATTCAAAACCCAGTCTGTGTATGATCTAGGAAAGGTTTACAACCCTGCACCTCAATTTCCTTATCTGAAAAGGGGGAAATAAACATTGTATCTACTTCATTGTATTGTAATTATGATTAAATAAGTTAAAAACTTTGAATAGTACCTGAATTTTAACATATTAGTTATCACTGATTTTCAGACCTTGGGATTGGTTCAGGTTGAGAAAGATAGCCACTCACAGATCAGTCACCATAGCCAATGAGGTGAAATAATTGAAGAGCACTGCAGCTCACACTTGCTTAGCATGGGGGGCTGGAAATTTTCCTAGAGAGAGAGACATTTCCAGATGAAAGGCTGAAGAGTGTTAGACAGACACACTCTTCAGATGCCTGTTATACACCCATAAAAAATGTGTGATCTCCTATACCAATGAAGGGCCATTCAACAATCCTTTTTATGTGTCCTTGATCAGCTCCATCTCTCCTTAGCATCAGAGACAATTCTAAATCTTTCTCAAATTCTAGACCCAACTCCTCATGTACTAGACCCATATTCTCTAATGACAGCCTTCTATTGTGACAGGAAATTTAAGGTCATTAAGTCTTCACCATTTCTTACTTGGACTGTTGCTAGAGCTTCCTGGCTAATGCCCTTTCCCAGTCTCACCATTTATCTATCCACACCGGACCCTGAGTGTACTGTTTTCAATGTAAATCAGGTCACACAGTCCATACACTTAAAACTCTTCTATGGTGCCCGGCTGGCATGGCTCAGTGGTTGAGCATTGACCTATGAACCAAGAGATCATGGTTCACTTCCTGGGCAGGGCACATGCCTGGGTTGTGGGCTTGATCACCAGTGTGGGGAGTGCAGGAGGCAGCCAGTCAATGATTCTATGTTTCTATTTCTTCCTCCCTCCCTCTTCCTCTCTGAAATCAATAAAAACATATTTTAAAAAACCCACAACTCTTCAATAACATCTCTCCGCCTTCAGAATGAAGTCCAAGGCAGTAAAGAGCATGACTTAGAAGACCTCCTCTACATGTCCTGGTTTATACATGGACACTCCCACGAGCAGTTTTTATTTTAGAAAGTCTGAAGTGCTAAATTTCAAAATCAAATCTTGCTACTCCTGTGGTGAAAATACTTCTTCCACGGCTCCTCATTAGATTTTGAATAGCACTCTCTCCTGTTTCTACAGTGTTATTTATAACTTTTAATTTTATATTAGGGTGCTTACTTTTTTATTGTGCGACTGTCTCTACTAGTAATAAGTTCCTTTAGAACATTTCTATTTTTTTATTGTACCCTCTGTCTAGTATAGTGATTGGAATACAGATGTATGAAATGCTAACTAATAAATGACCTGCAACTAGTAATGTGAACATACCATGTTATGTCACATGTCTGGCTTTTTGCTTATAACTACCTCTTCCAACATTTATTTTCTTAGTCTACTCTGTCTTGCCCTCCAAGAAAGATACTCTAAACCTACACAAGTGCAAACTATCTCACATCTGTACTATCACATTCCCTTGTGTACACCTCTCTTATATTATTTGTTGTGCTTTATGTATCTGTCTTCATTAGTGGCAGGGAACAGGTCTCAATCATCTTTTAAGCATCACTTAGCATGATGCTTAACATACAACAGTCCTAAAGTTCCACTTGTTTTTAAATCCTCACCTGAGGAAATATTTTTGTTGATTTTAGAGAGAGAGGAAGGAAGAGAAAGAGAGATAGACAGAGAGAGATAAACGTTGATCAGTTGCCTCCTATACTCACCTTGACACTGGGGATCAAACCCCCAACCTAGGTATGTGACCTGGAATCGAACCCACAACCTTTTGGTGTATGGGATGATGTTCTATCCAACTGATCCACCTAGTCAGGGCTGAACTTTTATTTTTTTAAGATATTGATTAAGCTCCACCTGTGTAACCCACAGATGAGAGAGAATCATTGATTGGCTGCCTCCTGCATGCCCCCTACTGGGGATTGAGCCTGCAACCTGGGCATGTGCCCTTGAATGAAATTGAACCCAGGACCCTTCAGTCTGTAGACTGATGCTCTATCCACTGAGCAAACCGGCTAGGGCTCATCATTCATGTTTCCATCTCTTTCCCCCTTTCCCTTTTTCTCTCTGAAATCAATAAAAACATTTTTTTAAAGAAAAGATTCAGATCCATCTTGTGCTCTTCATGTCCCAGTCCTGGTATTAGTCATTTCTACAAGGAGCTGGGTTCTTTGTGGAGATTATATATAAAAGTCAAGATTGGATGCTTAATTCTTATCGCTATGTATGTCTCATTGTTTTTAGGACCTCTTAGTAAATAAGGTAGGAAATGCATGGAGACCATCTATATAATAAAAGCCCAGCGACCATTATGGCAGAAAGACAGGAACAACCGGTGCTATGATGCGCCGGCCACAGGGGCTGCCACCAGCGCCGCTGCCAAGCCTAAGGGCCCTTGGGGTCAGTTGTGCGGCCACCGCCAAGGAGCCGGAAAAGAAGAATGCGAAGGTGGCCAGGGTGCGTGTGCAGCTTGAGATGAAGGCTCTGTGGGACGGATTAAATCAGCTGGGCACTGAGATGATCATCACCAAGGCTGGCAGGTCATGGCAGCCCTCTCCCTGCTACAACCCTCCCCACGTGGCGCCAGTCTCGGGCCGCGGGCTTTGGCCCGATCCACGTGAGTGAGACTGAGAAGCAGGGTGAGAGGCATGGCCAGGCCACCTGTGGGTCCTTCTCGGTGTGGGCCAGCTCCTTCGTTCTCCGAGTCCCAGCTCTAGCGATAGCCACCTGGTGTGCTGTGCCAGAGGGTACTGCTCAGGAGGCCCAGGAAGGCAGCGGAGAGAAACCCTGTGGACCTGCCACCTGCCTAGGATCTGGCACCACCAGAAATGGAATAGCTCAGAGCACACTGAGCTTGGGGGGAAGGCAGCCGCCTGTGGGGGGCCTTGCCACCAGCCAGCTCCTGGTGGATCCTACCTCAAAGGAAGCTCGGTCTTTGGTTCCTTAGTTCAGTCTATCCCAGCTAAAAAGGAGCAGCTGGGCACATTTTGGGGGAGAATTAAGACTCTAAAACAGTGTGTTCTGTGCCTTGGAGATTGCTACCCAGTTGTCTTAGGCCTAAATTCCAGGTGACTGTGGGGCCTGGCTCTGTCACTGGGGCCATGTCTTCCAATTGCCTGTATTTGTTGTAAGGATCCAAAGAGAAGAAGGGGAACAAGTTTTTCAATGCAATGGATTTGACCAACAGACAAAGGTGGGTGTCAGGCTGCGTCTAATGTACACACAGAGACACCAGCTCTGAGTCGCCTGGCCAAAGGGAGCTCAGGGCCTGTTTGTAGAACCTTCTGGTGGTTTCTGTTTCCTTACTGAGACCATCCTCCCTGGGAAGCCTGGGGTCCATGCTCAGCTCCAGCTCAATGGGTCTTCTCCAAGCCCCTCCCCTTGGCTGGCCCCACCCCTGATCTGCCCCCCCCATCCTGATTGGGGGTGGGGCCTGCCAGCCAACCTCCCACAGCCCCTCCCCTCAGCTGACCAGACCCCACGAATTTGTGCACCAGGCCTCTAGTGTGTATATATATATATATACACATACACACACACTGAGTGGCCAGATTATTATGACCACCTGACATTTGTAGGCAAATTAGCTATAACTTTGCGCTGAAGTTGCTAGAAGGCCAGACCATTATAAACGTCTGAATTGCACAACATACCTAAGTATCATTGCTGATCAAGTTCATCCTATCATGTTGATGGCGTATCCCAATGGAGATGGCTTCTTCCAACAAGACAATGCGCCATGCCACAGTGCTTGTATTGTGCAGGAGTGGTTTCAAGAACATGAGGGAGACTTTACCTTGCTCAGGTGGCCCCCACAATCACCAGATCTCAATCCAATTGAGCATTTGTGGGACGAAGTTAAAAGAGCCATCAGGCAGCTGGTTCCACAACCATCAAATCTCACAGGACTGGACAGTATTATTCATCAGACATGGTGTCAGATTCCTCGCATCACCTTTCAACATCTCGTGGAGTCAATGCCAAGAAGAATCACCACACTATTGAAGGCAAAATGTGGCCCAACGAAGTACTGATGGGGTGATCATAATAATCTGGCTGATCATAATAATCTGGCCACTCAGTGTATATTCTATTTGTAAGTATTTATACATATAAATAAAATCTCCATAAATAGAGAAAATGCAGTTTGGCGTAAAAGTACGTTTATACAAAATACAAAGTTTATTCTTTTATTATTATTTATTAACTAGTGACCCAGTGCACAAATTCATGCACGTTGAAAGTAAATTAATTAGGAGAAATATTTTAATATTGTTATTCGCCCTTTCTTATAATAGATGTGTCAACAAAATTCATGTATCACGCATGTGCGAGTCAACTCAGTCTTTTATATATAGAAAATAAACTTGCTTAATTAGTCCTGCTATCTGATGTAGCTAAACTTTTTCCAGCCAGTGAAGCACCCCAACTTCTCTTTCAGGTAACTGTCAGCAACACAGCAGTAAATATCAACATGAAGCTGATTATTATTGTAGATCACTCAGGGAGAACAAAGGGTAAAATATTTAACTGCAGCAGTGTTTGACTATATTCTGCGCAGTGAGAAAACCTGAAGTAATTTTCAAGGTCCACCATTTCTTACTTCTTTTCAGTCAGATAAGTTTCTAAGCTTTCTAAATATCCATTTTCTGGCCAATGAAAAGAAAATATGATTCCACCGAGTCTCCTATCTACTTAATCCAGGACTCCAGGATCAAATGCGATGAGGCATGAGAAAACACTTCACAGACATTTGTTAACATATAAAATGTTTCCACCTGGCTATAGAGCAAGTCGTGTTCCTGGGGTGAAGAAACTGCAAGGAGGCTAGTCGCTAGGGAGAGGAAGCCAGGCATTGCTATGTGACATCATTACCCAGATGGTCAGACACTTAGCATACTAGCCTTTTATATATATAGACTAGAGGCCCGGTGCACAAAAATTTGTGCACTCGGGGGGGTGGTGGGGGGGTCCCCTCAGCCCGGCCTGTGCCCTCTCGCAGTCTGGGACCCCTTGGGAGATAACGACCTGCTGGCTTAGGCCTGCTCCCGGGTGGCAGAGGGCAGGCCCAATCCCTAGGTGCAGCCCCTGGTTGGGCTCAGAGCAGGACCGATTGGGGAGTTGGGGCGCCGCCCCCTGTCATGCACAGAGCAGGGCGGATCGGGAGGTTATGATGCCACCCTCAGTCACGCTCAGGGTAGGGCCGATTGGGGGATTGGGGCACCGCCCCCTGTCACACTCAAGGCAGAGTCAATGGGGAGGTTGTGGCGCCACCCCCTGTCACACACAGAGCAGGGCCCATCAGGGGGTTGGGGCGCTGCCCCCTGTCACACACAGAGCAGGGCCCATCAGGGGGTTGGGGAGCTCCCCCCCGTCATGCACAGAGCAGGGCCCATCAGGGGGTTGAGGAGCTCCCCCCGTCACTCACAGAGTAGGGCCGATAGGGGAGTTGGCTCACCGCCCCCTGTCACACACACAGAGCAGGGCGGATCAGGGGGTTGGGGCGCCGCCCTCTATCACCCACAGAGCAGGGCCGATCAGGGGGTTGGGGTGCCGCCACTCTCACACTCAGGGCAGGGACGATGGGGAGGTTATGGCTCTACCCCATCACACACAGAGCAGGGCCGATCAGGGGGTTGGGGCGCCGCACCCTGTGACACACAGAGACGCAGGGCGATCAGGGGGTTGGGGAGCTCCCCCCTATCAGGCACAGAGCAGGGCCGATCAGGAGGTTGGGGCGCCTTCACCTGTCACGAACAGAGCAGGGCCGAAAGGGGGTTTGTGGCCCTGCCCCCTGTCACACACAGAGCCGCAGGGCGATCAGGGGGTTTGGGTGCTGCCCCCTGTCACACTGATCCCGGTGCTGGGAGGCCTCGCGGCTCTGCTGATCCCAGTGCTGGGAGGCATATTACCCTTTTACTATATAGAATAGAGGCCTGGTGCATGGGTGGGGGCCGGCTGGTTTGCCTGAAGGGTGTCCTGGATCAGGGTGGGGGTCCCCACTGGGCTGCCTGGCCAGCGTGGGTGAGGGGATGATGGCTGTTTGCAGCTGGTCACACCCCCTTCAGGGTGGGGGTCCCCACTGGGGTGCCTGGCCAGTCTGGGTGAGGGGCTGAGGGCTGTTTTCAGGCTGGGACTGAAGCTCCCAAATGCTCCTTTTTTCTTTTTCTTTTTTTTTATCCTGGGCCAACTTTAGCTCTGAGGCTCCAGCTCTTAGGCCTCCGCTCCTGAAAGCAGGTATCTGGTTTGTTTTGGTTCTATAATCGAATCTCTGTATCACCTCCAGCTCTGAGATCCCAGCTGGCTGAAAGCTGGTTTCTGGGGTTTTGTTTAGTGTCTATATTTGCTACAATGTTTGAAACTGCAGGCTCAGAGGCCTGCAGTGGCAGGCGGGGAACGTTGGAGTCCTCCATCACTGAAGCAAGCAAGCCTCATGTTAGTTTCAAGCTGCCTGGCTGCCGGCCACCATCTTGGCTGGCAGTTAATTTGCATATCTCGCTGATTAGCCAATGGGAAGGGTAGCGGTTGTACGCAAATTACCATGTTTCTCTTTTATTAGATAGGATATCCCAAACATGTTGACTACCTCCTGGGCCTTGACCTTCCTGCTGTCTTCTCCTACTATGATTGTGCTACTGCCTCCTCAGCTGACTGTTTAACAGACCCCAGCTCCATAATTACCTTCTGAGCCTCACTGCATTCTCTATTTTCAGTCTGCCAGTCTCTGACACATCTTTGAACCCTAAACACACAACCACTTCCTTGATTCCCTACTTTTTCATCCTTGGTCATGTTCCACAAGAAACGAAGAGAAGGGAATAAGAAAGAAGACAGCAAGGTCCTGAAATCTGAAGCTAAAGTTCGTGTGGATATTTATTTTATTAAAAAAAATGTTCCTTTTGATTTCAGAGAGGGAAGGAGAGGGATTGAGAGATAGAAATATTAATAATCAGAGAGAATCAGTGGGCAGCTGCCTCCTGCTCAGCCCCTACTGGGGATATAGCCTGCATCCTGGGCATGTGCTCTGACTGGGAATGGAACTGGTTCATGAGTCAATGCTTAACCACTGAGACACACCACTGGCCAAGTTTGTGTGGTTATTTAAAATGCCAGTGCTCTGCTTCTGCCTTGGACTTCCTCTTTTCATGTAGTTATTGGTTTCAGAACATCTTACTTTCACACCAGCTGATGGATGTGTTTAAGATGATTTTTAAAAATTGTTTTATCCAGAATTTTTAGTTGTTTTCAAAGGGTTGGCCTGGGTACTTCGTCTTCTGTAATGCCAGAGATAAACATTTATATGTAATATCTAAGGTTTAACATTTTAATAAAATGAACACATTTTGAAATCAGTCTAAGGGCCTGGTTCCTTGAAATTAGGAAAGAAAATTCTATCTTAAGTCACTTTTCCAAGGGCATGTACAAGTTTGAAAGTGAGAATCCAGATTTTGCATGTATCGTGCCTTTCATACTAGTGTTCTTCCTGTTCTGATTGCAGCAGTGAGCAAAGAGTGATATAATTTCTGGAAGGAGGAGAATAAAGGTAGGACCTTATTAATGATTTTCTACCTCAATTTAACCAGAGTAGCAATTGATTTATATATTATTTTTCCTTACCCTACATAGTTAAAGAAGTGTTTCTATGCTAGAAATAAAGATGAAAACCACTGATTGAATAGATGTGATAGTTCTTTGAAGATACAAACTCTGCTTTCTTAAGCATCCTATTTTCATATCCTATGATAACTAGAAAATCAATGACAATCATTTTTGTGTTCTGTACGTCATTCTTTATGTAAATATTATTACTTTTTCCTAAGATTTTAAAAGTAGACAATTAAACGTTTATACAGCCAAGTTTTCTATCTAGTAAAGTGATAGATATCTATTTGAAATATTCCGTTTGCGATCATAATTGTTTCATACTTTTCAATGTTATTTTTTTTATAATTTTAAAATATGTCTGCATTTTATTCATAGAGATGTGATAATGATTTATCCTGTGGTGGATCTGCATGCATTTCTATCTGCCCTCCCTCCCTACATCCCAGAATCATCTTCCTACAGTAGCCCAGGTACTTTGGGAAATGCTGACTCCAGCAACAAGTCCTCAGTTGCCTAAAGTCACTAGGCATATTCTTGTGTTCCCTGGTCTCTGTCATGTGCTCAGGGGCGATGGGCATGGACTGTGTGTGTGTACAAAGACTTTGGCATTCTCACTTGGAATGCTGAGATAGAAATACAGGCTCGCTCTTTCTTGTAGGTGGCAGTGGGGGAATGTGGTTCTGACTGCTTGTGGCAGACTCATGGCAGTCCTGTTGGGATGGAGACTTGAGATGAGGCAGGTATCCCAGAAAGCAGAGCAAGCAAGAAAGAAACACCGCTAACTCCAGCAACCATGGAGCATACCCTATCTCTGGGCTTCCAATTAGGAAAGCTAATGAACCCACTTGGTGTTTGTGCCCTCTGACATTCCTCTCATGGTCCTCACCACATTAAATCAAGTCCCAAACTACATCAACCTTAAAGAAAACAAAAATAACAGCAAAGGATGTAAATAATGAGAAAAAATTTTGACTGTGACTGAAGATGGGTATTAGAGTCAGGGTGTCCATGCTTTGCAAAAATTGATCCAGTGATTTAAAAAAATCATATAAGTAAGAGACTTTTATTTTTATTTTTTTATATATATTTTATTGATTTTTTACAGAGTGGAAGGCAGAGGGATAGAGAGCCAGAAACATCGATGAGAGAGAAACATCGATCAGCTGCCTCCTGCACACTCCCTACTAGGGATGTGCCCACAACCAAGTTACATGCCCCTGACCAAAATTGAACCCGGGACCCTTGAGTCCGCAGGCTGACGCTCTATCCACCAAGGCAAACTGGTTAGGGCTAAGTAAGAAACTTTTTAAAAGTCTCAAAGATCGATAGTGGAAATTGTCACACAACACCGTAAATGTACTTACTGTCACTGAAGCCTACGCTGAAAAGTGGTAAAATAGTTCATTTATGTATGTAAATTTTACACAATGACCATTGATAGCACAAAATTTGATGCATACATTCAATGATAAATGCTTCTCTTTTTTTGCCCCAACAATGAGAGTCTATGTGGATGGCCAGCAGGACGCATAGAAGCCGGGACCAAGAGAAGCCACTTGTGTGTGAGTGAGGACACAATATTCTCTCTTTGTTTTTGGATGTTTTACTGTTTTATTTAATGCACAAAAATTAATGTTACTGTCCAACTGACATATGTTCAAAACAGCTTAATTTAAAAAATGGTAGATATCGATGTTTAGATTTTAAAATATAATGGGGTAGTTTGGCATCAATGAACCTCAAGGAAGAGAGAAATACTACTCTAATCTGGAGACACCCATTTGTTTACCCATTTAGACTGTGAATCCTAGGTTAAAGCACTGTCAGGAAATTCTTCTGGGATGGAGACAGCACTGCTCCTCAAGGAGTCTGTCTGCCTCTAGGCCGCTGGGACCACGGGGGAGGGACTCTTCAACTGAGCAGAAGCCCTCAGTCCTCACTCCATCCATACATCAAATCCAACTTTCATATAATTATAATATTTTACATTTATTTAGTTCTTATTATGTGCAGGATCATGCTAAATGCTTTACGTGTACAATCTCATTCTATCTTTATAGCAACTGTAGAAGGTAATTTGTGCTTTTATTCTTGTTTCCATTTTTATAAGAAATTCTTAGTTTTATGTAAAAAAAATGAAAACAGACAAAAACAAAACAAAACAAAAAACCAGCAGAGTATATCTCTTCAAAGAAATTTCTATTTTCTGCTTCAAGTTCTTCCAAATATCCCATAAACTGGTGATGTTTAAGGGCACAGCATGAAGAAAATTTATAATCTTAATCACTTTTCCAAAACATAATGTAATGAATCTCATTTACGATGTTTTGTGATGCAATGGCAATTGAACTTACTTCCTCTTTGTAATTTAAATAAACTGTTGAGGTATCCTATTTACTTCTTTTATTATAGGCACCTTATCTGTGACAAATGATCTCAGTTTTCCACTTTTTAATAATAAACTTTTTAGCTTTCTTGCCAACAATGATTACGATTATTTTCCATTAGTTCAATTATGTTAGTAAACTGGGACTCAATATTATTATTCTTATTATTTCTAAAAATGCCCAGTTTTTACATTTACAAAACGCAAATGTAAAATCAGATTTTAATTTATAAATACTTTTCATGCTTATACATATTCTTTTCCCCTTTGTATATACCTTATGTAATATGGATTCATGAAAAAAAAAAAAAAACCACTTAGGATGAATAGAGGCCCAAGAAGTGCAAATAATTTAAAATTAGAACACTTCCCTCAACCATTGAGAGTACTCTTAATTTGAAGTATTTTATAACAACACCAGTTTCTTTGTATTTCTTTATGTTCCCTCCATTCCTCCTTACTACAATTTTTTAAATTTATGTTTTTATTTAAGTAAGTCAGTATACAATCTTATATTGGTTATATTAGTTTCAGGTGTGTAACATAGTGATTCACCAATTTTATACCTTATAATGTGATCACTCCAATAATTCTAGTAATAACCTGTCATCATGTAAACTATACTAATAATATTGACTATAATCCTCTTCCATTTTCACCTATCCCCCAAATACTTCCTTTTAGTAATATCCCTTTAGTCTCTGTTTCTATGAGTCTGTTTTTGTTTTGTTTATTTTATTTTGAGATTCCACATACAAGTGAAACCATATGGTATTTGTCTTTCTCTGCCTGACAAATATATGTCTCTCAGCAAAATACCCTCTAGATCTACCCATGTTGTTGCAAATGGCAAGATTTCATTTTTTATTGCTGCATCATATATTTATATATATTTATATTTATATTTATATTTATATTTATATTTATATTTATATTTATATTTATATTTATATTTATATTTATATTTATATTTATATTTATATTTATATTTATATTTATATTTATATTTATATTTATATTTATATTTATAATTTATATTTATATTTATACTTATATTTTTATATTTTTTACTAGAGGCCCGGTGCACAAAAATTTGTGCACTCGGGGGGAGGGGAGGTCCCTCAGCCCGGCCTGTGCCCTCTCGAAGTCTGGGACCCCTTGGGAGATAACGACCTGCTGGCTTAGGCCTGCTCCCGGGTGGCAGAGGGCAGGCCCAATCCCTAGGTGCAGCCCCTGGTTGGACTCAGAGCAGGGCTGATTGGGGAATTGGGGCGCCGCCCCCTATCATGCACAGAGCAGGGTGGATCGAGAGGTAGCAATGCCACCCTCAGTCACGCTCAGGGTACGGCTGATTGGGGGGTTGGGGCACCGCCCCCTGTCAAGCACAGAGCAGGGCGGATCAGGGGGTTGAGGCGCCACACCCTGTCACACACAGAGCCACAGGGCTATCAGGGGGTTTGGGCGCTGCCCCCTGTCATGCTGCTCCGGTGCCGGGAGGCCTCGAGGCTCCACTGATCCTGGTGCTGGGAGGCATATTACCCTTTTACTATATAGGGTAGAGGCCTGGTGCACGGGTGGGGGCCGGCTAGTTTGCCCTGAAGGGTGTCCTGGATCAGAGTGGGGGTCCCGCTTGGGTGCCTGGCCAGCCTGGATGAGGCGATGATGGCTGTTTGCATCTGGTCACACCCCCTTCAGGGTGGGGGTCCCCACTGGGGTGCCTGGCCAGCCTGGGTGAGGGGATGATGGCTGTTTGCATCTGGTCACACCCCCTTCAGGGTGGGGGTCCCCACTGGGGTGCCTGGCCAGCCTGGGTGAGGGGATGATGGCTGTTTGCATCTGGTCACACCCCCTTCAGGGTGGGGGTCCCCACTGGGGTGCCTGGCCAGCCTGGATGAGGGGATGAGGGCTGTTTGCAGCTGGTCACACACCCTTCAGAGTGGGGGTCCCCACTGGGGTGCCTGGCCAGTCTGGGTGAGAGGCTGAGGGCTGTTTTCATGCTGGCAGGTGACTGAAGTTCCCTACCGCCCCTTTATCCCTTTTTTTTTTTAATTCTTGGATTTATGTCTGTCACTGGAGCTGAGAGCTGGCTTTAGCTGCTGAAAGCAGGTTTCTGGCTTTGTTTACTTTGTGTATTTGAAACTTTGTTGCGACTCTAGCTCTGAGATCCTGGCTGACTGAAAAGAGGTTTCTGGGGTTTTGTTTAGCTTCTATATTTGTAACAATGTTTCTTAGCAGCTCAGAGCCCAGCAGCAGCAGGCAGGGAACGTTGGAGTCCTCCGTCACTGAAGCAAGCAAGCCTCATGTTAGTTTCAAGCTGCCTGGCTGCCGGCCACCATCTTGGCTGGCAGTTAATTTGCATATCTCGCTGATTAGCCAATGGGAAGGGTAGCGGACGTACACTAATTACCATGTTTCTCTTTTATTAGATAGGAAGGATATTTACATCACATCTTCTTTATCCATTCATCTATTGGTAAGCACCTAGGTTGTTTCTATATCTTGGCTATTGTAAATAATGCTACAATGAACATAGGGATGCATGTATCTTTTCAAATTAGTGTTCTTGTTTTCTTTGGATAAATACAAAGAAATTGGATTATTGGGTTGTATGGTATATGTATGTTTAGTTTTCTGAGGAATCTCTACTGTTTTTGATAGTCACTGCACAAGTTTGCAGCCCCACCAACAATGCCCTTTTCTCCACGTGCTTGCCAACACATTATTTGTCGACTTTTTTATAATAACCATTCTGATGGGCATGAGATTGTATCTCATTGTGGTTTTGATTTGCATTCACGTGGTGTTTAATGAGGTTGAGCATGCTTTCATATGACTCTTGGATATCTATGTGTCCTCAGTGGAAAAGGGTCTTTTCACGTTCTCTGCCCATTTTTCTATTGGTTTGTTTATTTTTTTGTGTGTGTGTTATTAAGTTGTGTGTTTCCTATATAATTTTTGGATATAAACCCCTTATCAGATATATCATTTGTGAATATATTCTCCTAGGCAGTAGGTAACCTTTTGTTTTGTTGAAAGTTTCTGTGCTGTGCAGAATTTTTTAAGTTTGCTGTAGCCCATTTCTTTATTTTTTCTCTTGTTACCCTTGCTTAAGAGGGCATGTCCAAAAAAGATATTACTCAGACTGATGTCAGAGAGTTTATTTTCTATGTTTTCTTCTAGGAGTTTTAGAGGTTCAGGCCTTACCTTTAATTATTTAACCCATTTTGAGTTTATTTTTCCATATGATGTAAGAGTGCTCCAATTTCATTTTTTTGCATGTATATGTCCAGTTTTCCCAACACCACTGTTGAAGAGTATCATTACTCCTGTGTATCTTTTTATCTTCTTTGTCATAAATTAGTAGACCAAATAAGTAAGGGTTTGTTTCTTGGATCTCTATCCTGTTCCATTTATCTATATCTGTTTTGGTTCCTGTACCATACTGTTTTGATTATTATGGCTCTATAGTATAGTTTGAGACAAGGGAGCATGATGATACCATCAACTTTATTCATTTCTCATTACTAAACTTTTAGAAGTCTAAATGAATATACAAGTAAGGTTTGTTCTCATTTGGATTATCCATACCACTTTATCTCTACTGTAGTTAAAGATCTTCCTTTGAAAGTCTTACTTTCAGTTCCATCCTATAACCTGCAACCTCCCAACATACTGCTCCATTTACTCTGTCTTGCTCTCCCTCCATCATGCCAGGGAGAGTCTTGGTGAAAGCTGGATAAAGTGGAGAGGGCTTACCGAAAATAGTGTCACTAAACCCTTCAAACCTCCTTCCTTAATGTTGTCCCTCCAGCAACAAGAAGTTGTTTTTTGTTTTGTTTTGTTTTATCTAGAAGTAGCTGGCTTAGAGTTCATTCACACTATTCTAGGAGCATATACACCTCAGCACTAAATGTCTTTGTGACTCTTCAGGATAAAATACATTATTTAGTACCTTTTATCTATTAAATAGGACTTCACTATCATAGTTTAAAAACTAAAGCTAAATTTAAATGTTGAGGGATAGAAATAAAGAAAAGCCAAAACTGGTTTGGCTCAGTGGATAGAGCGTCGGCCTGTGGACTGAAAGGTCCCAGGTTCGATTCCGGTCAAGGGCATGTACCTGGGTTGCGGGCACATCCCCAGTGGGAGATGTGCAGGAGGCAGCTGATCGATGTTTCTCTCTCATTGATGTTTCTAACTCTCTATCTCTCTCCCTTTCTCTCTGTAAAAAATCAATCATATATATATATATATATATATATATATATATATATATATATAAAAGAAATAAAGAAAAAAGATACCTGTCTTGCCCACTCACATTTTACTATAAATCAAAATAAAGCAATCATTAAAATTACTTATTTTTATCCATTTGATATGTTACACAGATTAGAATTTTCAGGGCAGTGGAATATTATACATTTAATATCTCAGTAGTCATAACCATTAAAATAATCATAATAACACTTTATACTTACAGAGTACCTTTCATCCAAGGATCTCAAAGCCCTTTCTAAACATTAATTAGTTCTCCTAACATTCTGCCAGACAGATAAATATTATTATCCCCATTCCTCTGGTGAAGAAACTGACACTCTGAGGTAGTGACTGGCCCCAGGCTGTTTAGTAAGGCTGTGGTAATTCTAAGGGTGAGATCTTAGTGAACAACATTTCATCCTGTGCATTCCTATTTCATTACTTTGCATTCATTCTGTGTTCCCAGGGTTGTTTCAAAATTGTCAATGAGCTGTAAAATAATTTTAAGAATATATGAAAATCCCCAATGAAACTAATAAAAATAGGATCAAAGGAATAGGATAGCATGTGAACAATTCCCTGACATTCATTTCTAAATCTGTTACCTAAATGTCACAACAAATAAGATAAAAGTCTATAATTAAAATTTGTACTTGCCATGACTTTTTTCCAAGTTTTTATAATTGTGCCCCATTGCTGTTTCTACTTTCTATGCTTTACTTGTTCAATTTTTTTGTGGTGCTTCACATAGAGCAGTTTAACTCTCTAGTTGATTCAGTTTCTTTAAATTGAGAGGTTGCAGATAAAATTTGAAAATATCTGCATTGGTTTCATTTGTATATATGATGCTGAAATTTGTATAAACACAGACAAATTTGCATGAAATTTATAGTAGCAATAGGGGAATGGGTGAAATAAGTGAAGGTGGTTAAAGGGGACAAACTTTCAGTAATAAAATATAAAAGTTATGGCAATGTAACTGACAGCATAGAGTATATAGTCAATAACACTGTGATAATTTTGTATGGTGACAAAAGGTACCTAGACCTATTGTGGTGATCACTTTGTAATGAATATAAATATTGAATCACTATGTTGTACACCTGAAACTAATATAATATTGTAAGTTGATTATACTTCAATAAAGAAAAAAAAGAAAAAAACTGTAACCAGATGCCAGACCTAGCTCTTTTGCAAAAAGAGTTCTGATTTAAAATATTGCAGTTAGTCTTTTAATAAAAACATGTTTTAGTCTAGTTTTAAAAATAATGACTAATAATTAAATATTTTCAGAAGGTTAAAAAATTACAGTGCCAGAAGTGTATAGATGGTGTCATAGATACTCAAAATCCCATAAATCAATTCAGAACTAGTTATGCTAATAGTTTATAAATGTTAATTATAGAGTCTGGGATCTCCTAATGTTAAGTTAGAGTCTTTTAAATAGATAATACTAAGTTTGGTTTTGGAGCATCTACTTAACCAAGTCTAGAAAGTTAGTAAGGTGGAGGATAAAAGTGATTTATATTTGTTTTCTTTTTAATCATTTACTAATACCCTAAAGTTATTCAGGTAAATTCACTTTTATTTAAAGCATGTAAACCTTGTGGTATAAAATGCTTATCATGTCATCTTAATATTTTGTCCTTATTGAAATATGTCTCATCTTTTATCCACTTTCCTGTAGTTTCCTTTTCCTTACTCTTCCTGTTTATTTTCTATCCACCCTCTTGCTATTCTGTTTCCTGAAGGCTCACCACCAACTGCTTGAGAATATCCTACATCAAGTAATGTGGATCCAAAATATTCTTATCCCTTTGTAGTGAGATTTATATTGGCTTCTCTAAACTCTAATGATGTTATCTAATTAGAATGCTTGTTGTAATCGTTACAATGGCTTTCATATCTAAGAAATAACTTAGTTTTTGAAGTAAGAACTGTCATTTTTCTAATGCAGCATATTTTGAATTTATGTATTCTTTTAACTTGTCTTCAATTTCTGGATTTCCTTTTTTGGAATACCACATAATTTCTCATATTTTTACATATGCATTCTACTTAGTATGACATATTAATAAAAAGCTACATAGTCTAGCCCTGGCTCATGTGGCTCAGTGGGTTGGCATGTTGTCCTGTACACAAAACGGTTTGGGGTTTGGGTTTGATCCCAGTCAGAAGCAATCTCTCTCTCTCTCTCTCTCTCTCTCTCTCTCTCTCTCTCTCTCTCTTCCCCTGTCTCTAAAAATCAATGAATATATATATATATATATATATATATATATATATATATAATATATATTATATATATATTTTATATATGTATTTTGGTGAAGACTTTTAAAAAAATCTACATGGACTCAAGTTTATGATAGGTAAAAATAATGGAAATCAAGAAGAAAGCTGAGTACCATAATTCTGGTTCATTCAAGGAACAAAGTGATGCTTGAATATGTATTTGTCTGAGAATTAACCTTCTAAAAGCTAAAGCATTCTTCAATATTGCTGGGGTACTTTTTAATATTCTGCAATTTGCTAAAAATGATGGTGTATATTTCACATGCTTCTAATTGATTCAGAAATGCCTCTTTCCAACACTTACATTTAACTACAGTTTTTATATTTAAACATCTGACACCTTTAACTAACCTAAACTCCTGAGTCACCAAGTGCAGAGCAGACTCAGTTCAGCCCCTGCTTCACCCCACACCCAAGAAGGTTAGCATCAAGGCCAGACTTGCAGACAGAGGGCCCCAGGCAATCTTTTCAGCCTCCCACAAAATAATTACTGAATAATCACTCAGGGCAAGGATTAAGTTGTTGCAGGTTAAGAGGAACAAGAAGAGGTGGGCAGAGAATAATTGGGTACTGTTGAAAGCTTACCTGAGATGCTAGTTTAAAATACTTCCTTTGGTAGAATATACTATGCTCCAGGAAGAAAAGTCTCTAGAGCTAACATATCTGTATTAAAAACTGATTAATGGCATAGTTGACTGAATATCATAAAAATTAGGGTTTGTGGAAATGAGTGAAAAGCTGTTTTATTATTATTATTATTATTGAGAACTAAATAGAAGTAAATATTTAAGAAAATATATTTAAGAGTTACACAGAAGTAAAAAGAAATTTCTTTGTCGAAAATAAAGAAATATATAATACATTTCATTCATTTAAATAACAAAAATATCAGAGAAATATAGTTACAATTTTTTTTCACATCCAGTGTAAGCATACTTGAATTTATATACTGCACATACTTGAAAAGAGGCTAAGAATTTCAGGAGGGAGAAATAGAAGACAATTTAGCTCAGAAAAGGAGAGACCAGATATGTAGAAATGGAGACCGAAAGAAATTAGGAGCACCCCAAGGAAAAATCACCCTCTTCCACATTCCCTCTTATCCTGATTGCCTGGTTCCCAGCATCTCCTTGGTGCAGTTCCCCTTAGCCATTAGCTCTACCTGGACCAGAGGCTGTACTCTGCCAGCTCATCTCATCCATTGTAGGCTGGGCAACTATCCATCCCTATCAGTTTTAACATGTTACCACCACTTCCTCCACCATCTCCTTGAGGAGATTCTTTTTCCTTCTAGCTTCCAATAGGCATCTGATAATTTAATTTGGCCAAGTTTTTCACACTTCTGTTTGGTTCTTTGTGATGTAAATGGTATATTTATTTATAGATCACATTAGTACCATTTTTTGAGCAAATGATTTTACAGGCTTGCTATGAGTAAAGGTACCTGGAAGTTAACAAGCCATTTCTTATGTCCAGAATTTTGTGCTTTCTTTAACATTGCTAAGTTGAAAATACTAACAAATATGTTGTTAATGAAGAGAACAAAGTCAATGCTTCAAATGGTCATCTACAGAATGATACCAGAACATTAAAAATCAAAATTAATGTCTGTGAGATGTTCTCTGCATAACTCAAAACACTACAGGTTATCAATTACTTCCTACTAAATTATTATAATTTCTCATTCTGTGGTCACAGTTTCTGAGTTTAAATCCTGGCTCTGTTCCCTATGAAACAAGTTAGCACTAGACTAATAACTTAATATATATGCCTCAGCTATCTCATTTGTAAAGTGGGTAAGATAAACTTGTCTGGATGATTGAATTAGACTATCCATGTAAGGCAGAACATGACATATACATACATGTATCCTGATTTTTAAATTGCATATGGGATTGTGTAATATACTCTTCTGAGCCTTTTCCACTTAATAAAGTATTTTATAGAGAACTCAATAAATATTTGTTGGATGAATGAATGAATTGAATAAATAATTATTGCACACATGAATCACCAATTATTTTTCAATAGTTTTAATGCATTAAACTAAACAGATATACTAGGATAGATTCAATAACCTTTTTTGATGGACATTTAATCTCATATTTCTAAGTTTCTAGTATCACTATTAATACTATTATATAGTTAATTTCTTGACCGCATCTTATAGACATGGAACTTTCATTTATTTACATTCTATAGTGGAAAGCTAGATTCTCTTGCAGGGATGTTAATTAGATACTTCTAAAGGGATGTACCCATAGGAGTTTCAGAAAGTGTGTGTGAGGTAGAGCCTGTCCTTCTGCTTATTTTGGCCATTTATATTAAAAAATAAAGTTGGTGTGACCCCTGAGGTATGATAAACTCTGTTCCTTAATGTTATATTAATGTCAGTGTTGGTACAATTCATGGTCTGTCCCCCACGCCTAGACTTGCTGAGGGACTTGGCCACCCTGAGCCCATCTCAGGGGCTGCTGCTGCTGCTAGCTCAAATCACCATGAGATAGCGACCTCAGCAAGTCTCTCTGCAATCCTATATCAGAGGCCCACTTCAGCCCCATCCCCATTAGTTTATCTCTGATCATGTGTGTCCCCGGTGGGATACATAAAAATGCTCAGGCACACTTATGCTACATGTGATCCAAGGGCAGCTCTGGAGAGCTAAACACAGGTCGTCCCTTTGCAGACCATGCTGTACCACTGGGCTTGCTCTGATGTCCACACCAACAGGATGGGGCTACAGAGTGCCCTTTGCACTGTATAGTTCATGGGTTGTGACAAATGTACAATCTACAGTGTTGTGTGTCTACTATTAAAGTATCATACAGAACGGTTTCACTGCCCTAAAAGTTCTCTAGCATAAGCTAAATGAAAGGAAGGATCTTAGCTGTTTTTTCTTTCTCCTTTATTCTCAGAACTTAGAAGAGTACCCGGATAAAGGTTGTGTTCAAAAAAATATTTGTTGACAAAAAAATCACATGTTCTGATATCCAGAGCAAACAAATTTGTTCTTAACACCAAGACTAGCAATGGATGAAGCCGAATAACTCAAATGTATTTCATGAATTTTAATTACTTTCATTCTCCTCGTGTATCTCCATTGTGTATTAGTTTTGTTCAGTAATGGGTATTCTGTTTTCAATATTAAATTTAAAGTGTCCCTTGTTTTAATTTAAAAAAGAAGTGCTATTTCATCTTTCTCATAGCTATTGTTAATCTGTTTATCTTGTTATTACTGGTAATGTTTTCTTGCATTCCTTATCTGGTATGGTATTCTAATTTCAAAATTACCTTCTTTCTTGTGAAATATTCTCTGGTGAAGAAATATAGAAGTCAAGAGACTTCATTTTAAATTCTGACTGGGTGATTTGGGGATAAATAATATAAGCCTGGGACTCAGTTGTTTCATCTGTTGAATTCAAGGTTGAATTGGAAGCTCCCCAAGGTCCCTTCCTGCTGAATTGTTCTAGAATGTTTAAGACAAAGTAGAGAATGAGAGAGCTGCATGACTAATATGGGCTAAAACTGAGCAGACATCATAAAGATAATGAAATAGAAATAACCAGATGGAGATTTAGTGATAGCCTTCCCACTTCTAAGTCACCTAATGATATCTTGTATTTTATCATCCTGGAGTATATTGTGGTTTAAAATATTGCAATACTCAAATGTTAAGGTAGGTCACCACCGTCATTCCCAGCAGCAGTAATAGCATTACATAGCACCTTTCATCTTAGGCTCTCAAATCACTTGGTAAACATTAATTAAATCTCAAAACTTTCCTATCCTAGTATTACTGCGCCCATTTAAGAGATGGAAAAGTGAGGCATATTCTTGTTTGAACCACAAACCAAAGCTTTCTCATTTTAAGTCAGTAGCCTTTCTTAAGTTAATAATGTGCTAGCAGAGACCTGGGGTTGAATTTAATGAATGAGAATTTCTATATGTGGTATTGAAAAGCCTGTGGGTTCATGGAACAATGTGACGTGTGGGTGTATATAAGGTGTGTGGGTAGCTATGATTATGTGTATAGAGTCTGTGGGAAAAACTAATGCATATGAATGCGTCTGAATAATATAAAGCTGTGTGCTCTGTGGACACGCAGGTCCTCCCCCCCGCCATAGCTTGTTTTTACAATTTCTCAGCTGCATTGAACACTCTGGCATTCCCTTCACCATCCTTCATGCTCTTTTCTGGTATAGCTCCTCTTTCTCCACAATTTCTTCTTTCTCTGCCAATCCATGCTGAGTCCTGCCTTTCAGCATTGATTCTCACCCCACATGCTCCCTCTGGGGTTCTGGGGCTCCTTACCCTGGTTTTATCGACTCTATAGGCGGAGAATACCCAAATCTATTCTGACAGCTTGACTCTCTTCCTTAAGTGTCACCACTGACCATAGACATTCCTCTGCATAGATGTCCCACCATTACTTTAAACTCAGGATATCTGAAAATGCACTCACTTGCTACTCATGCACCTTTTCTCCTTTGCAACCTAAACCTCTTACTCTTCTTAGTAGAGATTACCAACTATCTAGATGCCTAACAGAGAATCCAGGGTCATCCTCCCTTCCCCTCACCATTGACACCCAAATGTCCAGCTTGTTCTGCTAGCTAAGTAAGATTCTATTTCCAATTTCTTTAATCCCTTGATTCCTCTTAATACTCCTGCCATATCCTTGGAATAGGTCCCCATTATCTGCTGCCTGTGTGATGACAAAAAACTTGAAATAAATTCTCTGGTCTGATGTCATAGTGACTTTCATAAGACAATAACCCGATCACGTCTATCCTGCACAGAGCCCTTCAACAGCCCTCCTCATTACTATTAGAGTCAAGTCCAATCCTTGACATTATTTTCAAGGTCCTGCATGAGCTGACTCCTGCAGACCATATCAATGATCATCACAAAAGCCTGCCTTCTTCTTTCAGACAGCCTCCTCTGTGCTCTCCAAGCTCACTGTATGCTACCAAGCAGCATTATATTACCTTTATCTGTGTGATTTTCCCTCTAGACTTTAAGTTTTGGAAAGGCAGAAATAGTGCCTATTTTTTTTTGAAACACTGTATGCCAGTGCTGGCATTGTTCCTGACACATAATAGATACTTTGTAAATATTTACTGAATAGTTAACTGAATTAGTGACCACACAGAGCTTGTAGAAGTAAATCAGTGAGGTCACTGTTTTAGGTAAAACCCATGAGAATAAGGAAAATGGGCCAGACCCATGTTGCTCTAAACAAACTATATTGCTCTAAATAATTCAGGAGCAGTAGGTCACTCAGTCTAAACAATGTATTCTAGTAGAAAAATATTTATTATGTCCTTAAATTGCCTACTGCATGCCAGGTGTGACTGTAATGAGACTGATTTCACATGTCGTTTATGAAAATAGCCTTGGATTTGCAGTCCCATTCATCAGTACACACAGGTAAGAGAACTTCTGTCCTAGTCCCATGTATCTCCCCACACAAGGTAAGACTGTGGAGACCCTGTACAGGTGCAAGCCTAGAAATCCCTACCCAAGCCAGTCAAACCCTCTTTTCTGAAGCTGGCACATGCCTAGTCCTGGGATCTTTTTGAGGGTTGACAAGGACACTTCTGGGTCTGAAACGTTACCAGAGGTCAAATGTTTGAGAGGGATGAAGATTGAGTATTGACATGAGGGTTGGGCTTCCAAATTCATGCCAATGTAGCTCATGGTGTTGACCAGGGTGGGAAGAGAAGGGCAGGGCAATTGGGGAAGGTGCTGAGATGGAAGTCAGCTGTGGATCTCCAAGGGCTCTGAGGATTCTATTAAGCATGTATATGGTCATCCAGGTTGTTATGAAGTATATTTGTTAAGGTAAGAAAATCTGTTTTACTTAATAACTTGTCAATTTGCTTTACAGACTTTAACTGTTTAAACATCTGTTATGTGAGTTTCCAATTATACTCTTTCAAAAGTCCACGAGTGTTAGATGCTGGCCTGCTACTCAAAACAGTTATTTTCTTTTTTAAAAAAATATATTTTTATTGATTTCAGACAGGAAGGGAGAGGGAGAGAAAAGAAAGTTACATCAATGATGAGAGAGAATCATTGATCAGCTGCCTCCTGCACACCCCTACTGAGGATCGAGCCCACAACCCAGGCATGTGCCCTTGACTGGAATCGAACCTGGGACCCTTCATTCTGCAGGTCAATGCTCTATTCACTGAGACAGACCAGCTAGGGCAGTAGTTATTTCCTAGAAGACTTTTGGGGTTTGAAATAATATTAATCAGTTCCTAAATTTCCTGATATCTGTCAGTAATATTTTATATCACGAGTAAAATATTGTTCAGTTAATCTCAACTTAACTTATAGCATGCATCATAAAATAAATATTGCATAGGTTTTTTTTTTTTGTTTGTTTGTTTTTTTAAATATATTTTATTGATTTTTCACAGAGAGGAAGGGAGAGAGATAGAGAGCCAGAAACATCGATGAGAGAGAAACATCGATCAGCTGCCTCCTGCACATCCCCCACTGGGGATATGCCCGCAACCCAGGTACATGCCCTTGACCGGAATCGAACCCGGGACCTTTCAGTCCGCAGGCCGACGCTCTATCCACTGAGCCAAACCGGTTTCGGCTGCATAGGTTTTATCTGTTTATTTTTGACATACTGATAACAAAAGTGCTTCAGCAAAGCCCCTGATGCTAATTTTCATGGTAGGGAAGATAGTAGAGCATATTTGAATTATAACCTAATGTTTGTTTGTTTTTGGTACCTCTCTTTTTATAGGATTGCCATGTCTCAGTGGCTTCTCATTATTTCTAAACTCCCTTCTCAGTAAAAGGAAGCCAGAGTTACTGTTTTTTATGATATAGTTTGATTTTGGTACAAGGATGTTATAGATACTAAACAATGAACATTTTTTTTAGAATTTACTGGGCACTTAGTAAGAACTTTGTAAGTATTAACTCATGTAGACCTTATAACACTTTGCGATGGGTATTATTATTTTTAAATATATTTTATTAACTTTTTACAGAGAGGAAGAGAGAGAGATAGAAGAGTTGGAAACATCGATGAGAGAGAAACATCAATCAACTGCCTCCTGCACATCCCTCACTGGGGATGTGCCCACAACCAAGGTACATACCCCTGACCAGAATCGAACCTGGGGCCTTTTAGTCCTCAGGCCGACGCTCTATCCACTGAACCAAACCAGTTAGGGTGTGATGGGTATTATTATTATTATTATCATCATTATTATTATTATTATTATTATTATTGTTATTATCCCCATTCTACAGATGAGGAAACATGGGCAAAAGGGGGAATTGCCTCAATTCTCCACCATATACCTAGTAAATAACCAAGTGAGGACAGACTGAGGCAGTCTAACCCAGTGATGTGACCCCTGAGCACTACTCCATCACTGTCCCTAAAGTGTTTATTTTTTTCTTTTAGTTTTATTGAGAGTTTATTTCTTAAGGACATGGATCACATATTTTTATTTAAAACTAAGAGCATAAAAAATATTTTTACTGATTAGCAGTCAGTAAAGGAGCAGTTATTGACTGACTTTCCAACTTAAAAGAGTTCCAGTTTTGCATTGCATAATGTAGATTTTTGAAAGCTTTTAATATATGTTGCCTAACTTTGTAAGAATATTCTAATTTGCATCTATATTTTGATCAAGAAAGAGGAAATGCTAGCATATTGCTTTATTTTGCGGGGGGGGGGGGTGGAACTAGCTGGGTTACATTTGAAAGGATTCATGATAATAATACACCCATACTCATGGCTTTCCTTTCTTAATCTGCCATTATCAGAGAGACACGATGTTTTTAGATATTTAAAAATATCAGCAGTCGCCACCACAGGTAACTGAACTTATGCCTGCAATATAAACTAATAAATTAATGCCAATTCCCTTGATAAAGTGTGTCTACCTAGCTGAGGAAACAAATTTGAATGGAACAAATAATACCAAACATGACTTATTTCACAATATGTGCACATTTCTCTTAGAAATTGGGGTAGCCCAAGTTTATCTTGAATAAGACCACTACATGTGCTGTGAAGGGAGTTGTACAATTTTCATTTGATGTAACAATAATTACTTCACATTCCCATAAAGATTTAAAATACATTTTAACAATATTTAGATATAATGAATTCTAAAAAATATTCTGTAAGGATATGTAACAGTTATTCACATACTTGATTATGCAAAAAATTCCATTTCATAATATGTGACCTTGTTTTGTAAGCCAACAGCTAAAGAAAATATGGTATGGATTTCCAATGCAATATAAATAAAATGTCATGATCTGTAGAGGAGGAACTGTTATGGAATGTTAAGGTTTCCATATTTCCTCTCAGTACAAACAGAGAAGAATATTATTTGGCCTAGATCAGTTCCTTTTATATAAATTAGACTGGAAAATTGCATTGGCTTTATTTAGAAATATCCACAGGAGAGATACTCTGATTATTGAGGTCATTGCTGTGACTACAGTAGTGACTTAAAAACCAGTCTCACTGTTAGGAAATTTATTATGGAAAGTAATTAAACTTAGCCATACTTAGGAAAAATTATATATAAAGGCTAAAAAATCTTTGGGATTTCTAAAATCAATACCTAAAAGGTAAAAAGCAAAGTACATTTTCATTGCAAATAATCTTTCATCAATATGAATATTAGAATTACATTACTTTCCTCATAAAAGTAGAGCATCTGCTGTGCCAGGCACTTTGGTAGGTGCCAGGGAATCACAATGAACAAGAGAGAAAATGTCTGCCTTCAATAGGGCTTACTTCTAGTGAAATCAATTAGAAGAATAGGTTGGTTCTGCCACTATCATAAGTATTCCCAACATGTGTGTTTTCCTGTTGTTGCTCCTGCCTGGTTCACTGCGATGCTTTCCTTCCTTGTCTTTAGGATTCTATTTTGCAACCACACCCTGGCTGAAGTCTAACATCCTCAGTGCAAGCAATGAGATCTGTTTCAAACCCACAGCAGTGTCCCCCATGCTTAAAACCCTCATGGCTTCTCACCATCTGGAGCCTATCTCACCGTAGCAGCAAAGGTAATCTGATGCCTTCCTACTTCTACCATCTCATTCTCTAAGATTCAACCAACTGACTCCCTTCCTCTAATTCTCACATTCCACACTTACTATTTTTTATATATAAACTAGAGGCCCATTGCATGAGTATTCGTGCAATAGGCCTTCTTTCCCCTGGCTGCCAGCACCAGTTTTCCCCTGGCACTGGGACCCAGACCTTCACTCTGGCCACTGCCTTCCATCTTTGCTCTGGACACAGTCTTAGCTGTGGCTGGAGCCTTCAGTCTTTGCTCCTCGCTCCGGTGGGAGTCTTCAGTCTCCGGCCAGAGCTGCTCCTGTAGTTCCTTCTGCTCCCCACCCTCCCCCTCATAGCTTGATCGCTGCTTCTCCTGCAGACATCACTGATGGGCTCCTGGGTCCTGGGGAGCCACCTTGCCTGCAGCTTGGCTTTCTGGAGGCTACTGGGGTCCCACACGGGGGCCTGGATGGTGGCTCCCGGTGTCCCACCCTGCCTGCAATATGCAAATTGGCCACCATCTTTGTTAGTGGTTAATTTGCATACTGCACTGATTAGCCAATGGGAGGCATAGCGAAGGTACATTCAATTACCATGTTTGTCTGTTATTAGATAGGATTATTTTATTGTCTAAAGTTTTACATATGTCTCTTTTTCCCCAAAACATGTTGAGTAGAAAAACATTTCCTACTAAAATGTTACAGAAAAATAATAAAAAGAAGTACAGTTGACCCTTGAATAACAAGGGATTAGGGGCACTGACCTCCAGTGCAGTATAGTTTGACTCCCCTAAAACTTAATTAACTACTAATAGCCTACTGTTGATAGGAACCCTTATTGATAACATTGACAGTTGATTAACACATATTTAGTATGTGACATGTATTATATGCTGTTCTTACAATAAAGAAGGCTAGAGAAAAAATGTTATTAAGAACATCATAAGGAAGAGAAAATACACTTACAGTATTTATTGAAAAAAAAAATCCATGTCCATGTATAAGTAGATCTGCACAGTTTGAATGCCTGTTGTTCAAGGGTCAGCTGTAAATAGAAATGTTGGTTTGGAGCTGCTTATCTCAGTGCCTCACTATGTGTACTCTTGGGACTTACATTCTAGGGAGGAGAGAAAGAAAATACATGTGCAATATATAGTATACAAAATGCTAGTGGTCTTAGGAAAAAAATGAATCAAGAAAGGAGGATAGGTTGGGAGTGTATCTTCAGCTTTAAATAGCCACACAGTAATTGCTCAATAAATATTACTGCTGTCATTGTGGTTTTCTGTTGTTACTGGATAGAAAATGGAAAGATATCACAGATTTATATTTCTTGTCTCTTAAGCAGTGATGTCACTTTCTTAAGCACCTATACTAATAAAAGTGGCCCTCACGCCCAATGTTGCCACAGATGGCTGCCACAAAGATGGCCATGTGCACAGCGGAGGCGGGGTCCTGCGGCTGCTCCTTGTGGTGAGGCCTGGGGGTCTCACAGTTCTGCACAGCATGGAGGAGGCCGGTGCCGGTGTCTCCACTGCCTTGCACGGAGGAGGCGGGTCCTGGAGCAGGAGGCTGGTCTCTGCAGGGGAGGGCAGCTGTGGGTGATCCGGACGGCAACAGAGCAGTTAGGCGTCAATGAGGCTGGCAGGGGAGCAGTTAGGGGGCAATCAGGCTGGCAGGCAGGAGAGCGGTTGGGAGCCAGCAGTCCTGGATTGTGAAAGGGATGTCCGACTGCCGGTTTAGGGATTGGGCCTAAACCGGCAGTTGAACATCCCCCGAGGGGTCCCAGATTGGAGAGGGTACAGGCCAGGCTGAGGGACACCCCCCACCCCATGCACGAATTTTATGCATTGGGCCTCTTGTGCTATATAATAAAAGCCTAATATGCAAATAGACCAAACCACAGAACAACTGTTGGAACGCCCAGTCGCTATGACTCACACTGACCACCAGTGGGCATACGTCCAATGCAGGAGCTGTCCCCAGCCCACAGGCCCCAGGCCCCACCAGTCGCCCTGCAGATGGACCCTGATCTCCACCCAGGCCTAGGGAGCCTACCCCTGCATGAATTTTGTGTGCCAGGCCTCCAGTTCTAATATAAAGTTGCAATGAAGTGGTGAATGAAAAGATACATACTATACTGGGAGGGATCAGTCTCTCGCACACATTTCTCCACCATTTTAGGTCAATAATGTAAAAAAGTTGTCCAAGGTACTAAACATTTTACTCTGTGTTTATCCAGCCTGGTCATATTTCTTATTCCTGTACTTTGTTTCCTGCTCAGGAATAATTCCAGTCATTGAAAAGTGCCCATCAGTAGATGATTGGTTAAAAAAGCAGTGGTACATTTACACAATGGAAAACTATACAGCTGTAAAAAAGAAGGAAATCTTGCATTTTCAACAGCATGGATGGATCTGGAGATTACTATGCTAAGTGAATTAAGCCAAACAGAGGAAGACAAATATCATATGATTTCACTTATATGTGGAATTAAATGAGCAAAATAAACTGATGAATAAAATAGGACCAGAGGCACGGATACATAGAACAGACTGACAGAGGTCAGAGGGAAGGGGAATGGGGTGGACTGGATGAAAGGAGGCGAAGAGAATAGCCAAAGAACATATGTGCAGAACATAGCCCATGGGTACAGACAACAGTGTGGTGGTGTTCAGAGGGAAGAGGGGACAGGGGCTGGGTGGAGGTCGGTAAAGGGGAGCATCTGTAATCATGTCCACAATAATAAAAAAAATAATAAATAAATATAAAATAAGTAAAGAAATATGAGACAAAAATGAACAAAAACAAATGGGGTTAGCTTAAAGGAGTTGACTTTTTGACAAATAAGAATTCATTGTCAGAAAGTGTGTTTCAGTCCTAACCAGTTTGGCTCAGTGGATAGAGCGTCGGACTGCGGACTGAAGGGTCCCAAGTTTGATTCCAGTCAAGGGCATGTACCTTGGTTGTGAGAACATCCCCAGTAGGGAGTATGCAAGAGGCAGCTGATCGATGTTTCTCTCTCATTGATGTTTCTAACTCTCTATCCCTCTCCCTTCTTCTTTGAAAAAAAATCAATAAAACATTTTTAAAATAGTTTGTTTCAGTGTGAAACCGTTTAAAAAATATAGAACAGTCAAAGCCGGTTTGGCTCAGTGGATAGAGTGTCGGCCTGCAGACTGAAAGGTCCCAGGTTCAATTCCGGTCAAGGGCATGTACCTGGGTTGCAGGCACTTCCCCAGTGGAGGATGTGCAGGAGGCAGCTGATCGATGTTTCTCTCTCATCAATGTTTCTAACTCTCTATCTCTCTCCCTTTCTCTTTGTAAAAAAAAATCAATAAAATATATTTTTTAAAAAATATAGAATAAATATGAAAATGAGATAAATAATTTTACAGAAGGATTAAACAGGAAATTCTTCTAAAATGTTTTCTCTTTAATCCTGAAAAAATTTTAATATAAAATTATGATGCCCATCACTTTTCAAGAATATATGTTTCATAAATTATAATCTTATCTCAATTAAACATTTTCAGAGGATTTCTGTTGACTGTAGAACCCCTTTGTATCTACAAACATGAAGTCAGTGAACATGCAATTCTATTTGTATTTGATATTACACAATATACATCCATTGTCACTTTTTTATGTTGCTAAAGTTATTAAAGATTTTAATTTTTCAAAATAATCTTTTCCCCCTCTGATCTTCTCATATCTTGACTCAAACACACAAACACAAACATTTTCAATAATTTCATTTCCATTTGCCACGTGTCATAATAGTCTCCTAATTCATTAAATAAATGTTATTTGACTATGCATTTGCAATGTTATATATCTGCCATGTTTTTTAAAACTGTTTTATTTGTAAGCTTCAGAAATATTTAAGGGTGATGAAACATTCATTCATCTTTTTATATAACTTGTCTAGAAATACTTCAAAAAATTAATATGATTTGATCATTTAAATGTCTAAATAAAAATAAGAGATTTTTTTGTGTTCTTTATACCTTCATTTTCCTTGTGAATAGTGAAATTCCTCTTTCCTGCTCTTACAGCTTTACTTTATGTTTATGCAAATTTTAAAATATGTGGCTCTGTAAAAATATCACTAGAACAGATTTAAAGCAAGCAGTGCTAATTGAAATTATAGGAAACCCTATTCACTAAATCTTGGACATACTTTCTGGTTTGTATAGTGCTTGATTTTTTCCTTCAGGGAATGTATTTTTTTCCCATCCTCCCTTTCTGCAAATTTGCTTTCAAAGAAACTTTAAATTATTTAAATAGCTTTATTTTCAATTTATTTATTTCAGATTGCTGCTTTCACTACTTGTTGCCCCAAATACCCTTTTCGATGCCACATTTTAGAGTTCCAGATTGTTTGATTACCAGCAATAACAAAGAAGAGGGGTGTTTTAGATTATAGTTTGCACTGAGAGGATATTCCTGGATCATTGCACATTAGACTTAATATAAAAATTGTATTTGGAGTCAGTTAATTTGCAGAAATAATAAACCTAAATGTTTTAGTTTCTAATATTAATTAGTTTTCAACCCAGACAGTCTGGATAACTATATATTTACTACCTTGTAAAGAACTATCATAACAAGCCCTTAAGCATTATTTGAAAATTAATAAACTAAAGTAGGAGGAAACCTTTTACTTTCCCATAGCAACATAAACTGGGTTATATTATTTTATTGCAAAGTTTCACTTTTCAATTATAGGTTTGAAAAGAGTAAAAAACAATTATAAGTTTCTTAACACTGTAGATGACTAATGCAATGAGTCCACTTCACTGTATGGAAACAGGTTTTGTTTTTTTAATAAAGAAAATTCTTTCCTTGAAAGGTTCTGAGAATAAGCCTTATTCACAAAAAAATGTTTTTTCTCTATTATATTAATAGAAAGCATACATATGAATTGGTTATTTTTCTAACTCTTAACTTTGTTTCAAGTTCATATTTTTCTTTTCTAAAAGTGAAACTTGAAAGAGAAAAATTTAATTGTTAAAGATATACAAATATACAAGAAATCCAGCAGTCTGAACCTGAGCTAAACAAGAGCTGCTATAGATGATTGTGTTAGATTTAAAAGAAAAATGTGTATAAATTTGGTTAATTACTTAGAAAGGCGTGTGGAAGACAAAAATTACTCAACCTAATTCTTTCCATCACAGGGTGAGAGTGGAGAGCTAGTGTTCATACACCCTGCCAGAGAGGAGGAACGCAAGCCCTTTACTGCCATGTAATGCCGCTCTGCTTCATCCAGAATGCCAGCTTTCTTAGAAATCTGATGTCTGACTACCTGTGAATGCTGTGTGTGTGTGTGTGTGTGTGTGTGTGTGTGTGTGTGTCTGTGTGTGTGTCCCCGCGCGCGTGTGTTCGAGTTTGAATAGAGATCATGGATTAAACTCTATGGAGAATTGTTGAAAAGGGTGAGGTGCAGAAGAACTTGTTTTTCTTCCATTCCTGTCCCTTCACCCCAACTTTAAGTGCACATATTTGTTCTGTAAGTCTTTCTGGAGCAATGGTGCTGAGCAAAGGCTTCGCTACAGATAGCCAGGATTCAAATTCTGGCTTCAACACTTACCAGCCGTCTGATAATGATCAACTCCCTTTACCTGTGACTCAGTTTCACCATCTACAAAATGATGATACTTTCCCAAGATTGTTGCAAACATCAGGATAGCAGGGTCTGTGGAAGTGATATTGATTTTAAGGATGAAATTATCATTCTACTAGATTCTGTTTGTACTCTTTACAGTGTTTTTTTTAAATATTTAGTTTAGAAAGTTCATAAGCCATTTAGTAGTGATAAAATGAAGAAAGGCTTAAGTTTAAAAAAGTGTTGTTAAAAACAGAGAGATGGAGGTTATGAATTGTTGAGTAAAAAGCCATTGGATTCAGTACTTCCAATTTTCAAAGCACCATCCCTGAGTTGTTAAAGGTCAGTTGGGGAATGAGATACCCAGGTATGTGCTGACCTTTTAATAGAAAAAGTTGCTAAGGAAAAGGAAACAAATCTATCAATCAGTTGATCAATTAATTCAAAACATATTACTTAGAATCATAAAAAAGTCAGCTTGATCCTCAGGGAGAATAAACTCAGTATTTCAGAATAATCAAGAATTATGTGTGCTATTGTTTAATTCTAATTTATCACCTACAGCATCAACATAATATGTGCTCAATTAGTGTCTGTTAAGTGAATGGAAATAGTGAGTGTAGGAATGAATGAATATGCACATGACAATCAGAACTGAGAAGAGAGGCAAAAACAAAAATACAACAAAATGGATGTCCAGAGTCTAGATTTGACCTGGTGTATTTGTTTGGCCTTCCTGGTCTGTTAAACATAGAATTAGAAACAATTAAAAATTAGGGGAATTCACATTAAAATATCTGTATTTCTGGTTCCTCTTTAAAAATTAGCAGCTGTGGCCTTTGCTCCGGCCCGGCTAGAAATTTCTGGAGCTGGAGAGTGGCTGCTCCTTTAAAAAGGCTGAAATGTGGAAAACGCGACTGTGACCACTTAACTAAATTTCTATCACCTGCCGGGTCTCTCTCGGACTCTGAGTTCGCAACTGTCTGATTTACAATGGCAGAGCTTTTTTGATGCCGCTCAGTTGCCCTACAAGATTTTGTCAGAGCTTAAAACAAGTGTGTGGAGCCCTAAAGTGTTCGAGGGTTTGTCTCCCTTTAACAAAGAAGGAGGAACCTTGGGTTAGTAACAACAGTTCCTTATCCTCAGCTCTGTTGGCATTTGGGGTCAGAAGATGTTTGTTGTGGAGGTTGTCTTGTGCACTGTCGGAGGTGTAGCAGCATCTGTGGCCTCTACCCGCTAGATACTCCCTCACCCAGTGTGACAACTAAAAATGTCTCCAAATGTAACCCAGGGATGGGGTGACAAAACCACCCCTACTTGAAAATCACTGAGTGAGGTGCCAGATTTATATTAGACAGAGGTTAGGTAACTTGTAGATTACGAATTGGCTACAACCTTGGCACTATTTCTGGGTTCTAGATTTAGTTGCTGGAGACAGACCACTGTATATTTATTCAAACTTAAACTACTTAAACCTCAGTGGGATGATAATGCTATGGTTTTCTTAAACCGCTGATTTTTGATGGCACGTATAAGGACAAGAAAGCATACTTAACATAGTAATGTTATAAAATGCAACAGTTTGCACACAGAAATACCTGTATAGTATTCAGATGCTAGCACTTCATCCTGTTTCCTACTCACATCTTGTTCCTGATGAATTATTTTAAAAGTATGACTAAATTATTCATTACACAGGATCACCATTATTTATGCAACTGAGGTTTACCACTCACATTTCAATATGGATTTTTTTTTGACTAGGGGAATTCAATAAAGCATCTAAGAATAGAAATATATTCCTAGAATTAAGTAATGCATGTGGGGCACACCATAATGATAAAGGAGTAGTACAAAGTGATTAAACCTTAAAATCTTAAGGGAATCCTTAATAACAGTAAATTTGATAAAACATTATTTACAATATTTACATATACAGTTAAATTCTATATACATATCTTGGTTAGAATTCCTTAAAACATTCAGGCAGATTAAGCTACCAGACATAACATATTTCTCCCATAGGTTATGTGCCTCATATATTTAATTTAAATAAAAATTAGCTAATACTAGGTAACAATAAAAGTAAAGAGCATAAAATTACTTATCATTTAAATTTTATTTTCACAAGATAAGGAAAATAAATACCATACCATAAACCTCTGAGTAATTTTAATCTGTTTTTTTCCTTATACCTTCTTTCTACCAATACCTTTCTGCCAATGAAAGTATATTCCCTATTGCCTGTCCTCTAATGCCTTGTCCAATGTCAATTTAAATGACTAGTGATGACTTCAAGTACAGTACAATTCTTCCTTAGGGAAGCTACTTCTTTGACTAATATTAAGTGTGTTACTATTGGTATGTTAATTAGCTGCTTCACTCAGCATGGATTATTTTTATGTATAACATACCCTTCTTCCATGAATTACCATGTGTGAAACAGTCCAATATGCAATTTAGGAGTTTTCTCACATAGTAGGTTCTGGTGACTATATTAAAATATATGCTTTTTTTTTTCAGCTACATTTGTTTTAGCATTGAAAGTTGACTATAACTTTTACTATTTTGATATATAGTTTTTCAAATAAAAAGGACCCAAACCCAACTTCTCTCTAAATGTTTTAGCAATGGCACCAGTTTTCTCTTCAGAGGTCTAGCCACACACCAATAAAAAAAAATACTATGCTGTTTTTGTTTAAGAGTGAAAAATAGAGTAATTAACATAAAAGCCACAGAAGAAACAAAAATATTGAATCAGAAATGGTAAAAAAAAGGCTGTTCTCGAATGTAGTTGTTTTTTGTTGTTGTTGTTTTACTAAGCCTATCAATAGGCAGACCTCGCATCTGGGGAAAGTCTTCACTGTGAGGGCCAGTGGAAAAGATGTTTAATATTGAAAGCTGATATCAACTCTGGTAAATAACCTGAACACACCTTCAGACCTTCACATAATTCAAGTCAATTCTTCCGGTAGTTTCCATACATATCAGAGGACTTTCTCATCCTACGTTTGGAACAAACTTTCTTTTAGCCTTTCTGTTTGAAAGTGTCATCTTAACTGGAAATTAATTTTAAATCTTGGTGAGCACTGACTGCTCTGGCAATGAATTTATGGAGACACCCAGATGGCCTCAAGATATTTGCCTACAAATATGAAATGACTCAGCATATAAAATGCTGTTCACAAATTCTTTGTATTTAATTATAAACATTATATGTATTGATACAAGGTCATTCTAATGTGTTGTAATATGGCTCATTAAAAAAACAGAACACTGAAGAGGGAATTCATCATCTTTGACTAATAAAAATTACTGTAGAAAAAAATAACTACAGTTTATCTTTAAAGGACCTGGTTATCAAATCTCAATGCCAGTTTAATTTCAAACTGTTGATGATGTATATATGCCTTTACGTGTTAAAAATTATTTGTCCAACCTCTGTACCAGACTTTAGAAGGCTGAGTCATGTGATAAAAGTACTATCTGCTTAGACCAGCCATGAATACTAAGAGGAAGTTATGAAGGATACTAGAGCTGTAACAAAGACCAGCCAGAAACCAGGCTACTGAAGACTGGTAGAGATGGAGTGGCAGACTATGCATTGAGTCTCCAGGGTCTCAATCTGAACTGTAATAAGAAGACTATAAAATCCACACCAAAAGGTTGCTGGTTAAATTATGGTCAGGGCACATGCCTGGGTTGTGGGCTCAATCCCCAGAAGGGGGCATGCAGGAGGCATTGAATGATGTTTTGCACGCATATTGATCTCTCTCTCTCTCCTTTTCCCTTTCTCTCTCTCTAAATATCAATTAAAAATAAAAATAAATAAAAGAAGAAGACTATAAAAAGAATAAGCCACTGGAGCATAGAACATGATGGCTATCTTTAAATTTGCTTCAGTAACTAATTTCAGATTAAACAATTGAGGACAAACCTTAATCATCCTTACACCTCAACTCCAACAACTTTAAAATTGACTTTGACTAAACAAATCAAGTAACCTTTATATTTTAGGGAAACAGCACAATGCAAGTGCAATTTCTAAAAGAAAAATCAGAGATCTGTCAGTCCACTTCCTTACAAACCAAGCCTAGGAAGGAAAATAGTGTGTGAACAAATGAACTCACAAATAATTACACTGGACGTTTTTATGCTGCCACCAGGCCTTTTGTAAGGCTTTATAAACTGATCTTAATTTTGTTATACTGACCCCTAAAGGCACTTTCTATTGTAAAATAGTCTATTAAGAATTGGTCTATATTTTGGAAAGCAATAATATTAAGTTCATTATGGCTTTTTGCAGTCCAGGAACTAATTTAGCTTATGTAATCCTCTTAAGATTTTAATGGGTAAAAGCTATTTTAAGAATTTTTGCAAGCAAAACATAAAGGTAGGCTTAGAAAAGTACTTGTCTTTCATATCCTTTAAAATATGTATGTATATATATATATATATATATATATATATATATATATATATAAGATATTTATGTTAAAGTGATGCATGTTAAAAATGTAACACATCCAGTCAAAAAGCCTTAATAAGACAGACTTCTGTATAAGGTAGTATTATTGCCCAGTCTCAACCCCAGAATCTTGACTTTACAAGCCAAGCATGGTCTACTTGTTATAAGTATATAGCAATATATCATTATTATTATTAAAGCAAGTTATTTTTATTATAGAAAAAAATAAATGCCAACATATAAATAAAGCAGAAAAGTTTATATCTTATTATCCTCAAAATGGAATCCCATAGAATGCATATTTTGAAACAGTTTTTAAAAATGACATATTCTGTCAACAAATATAATTAAAATATTTTAAAAACAGACTAATGTTCCATTAGAGTTGGATTTTTCCCCACATGGTTATTGTTTACCTATGTTCTTCTGTGACTTGTCAATCCGAAGCTTATATGTTATTTAGCTCATTTTTCCTTATTATAAATTAAAGACTATACAAACAACATATATTTACTAGAGGCCCAGTGCATGAAATTCGTGCATGGGGAGGGGGGTCCCCCAGCCTGGCCTGTGCCCTCTCACAATGCGGAAGCCCAGCAGTCCATTGCCCACCCATCTGGGGCTTCTCAATGGATTGCCTTAAAGAGGAAGGCCAGGCCAGAGCCATAGGACCCGCCTCCACGCAACGCACTCAGCGTCAAGCCCCGCCCACCCGCGCATGCCAGCTGCGCACTCCAGCTGCGCACGCAGCCTCCTGGTGATCGCTCATTACAATGTGAGGGCGTCATGACGTGAGGGCACATCATGGCCACATAGGCTTTTATTAATAGGATATATTTATATTTTTATATACTTATATATTTAAGCTTCATGGAGGTAAGGATGGCTGCCTCTTTTGTACTTTATTGTAACCCTAGTACAAAAATGGTTGGCCTGGCATTTAAAATGTGTAAGTAAATCTGAAAACAGAAAATTCTATAAACAGAATAATGATACATTTTTTTGTAGATGTTTATACTTGAATATTTTTGTTTTATATTATTTTAAAATATTTACAATATAAAATATAGTATATATTAATATTTTTATTTTATAATATTAACTATTGCATTTCCATGCCCTACAACACTATTTAAATCCTACTCATCACAAATCAGTATATTTCAAATGTTTAGCTGTTTCTGTGACACATTTGAGTTGGTTTATTGGAGCTAGTGGTATATTTTTGGATAGCAACTTTAACAGAAACAGCCAAGTGTTTCTGTTAAAGTGAACGAACTAGATGCTTAGAAAGCAAAGATAAAGGGAACAAAAACTTTGATCATTATTTATTTAAAACTAAATACAGAAAGAATATTAGAAAATATTAGGAAAGAGTTGAATGACCGAAATGAATATTAGCATTTCTTTCTTTAATTACTAAAAACTCGAGTAGAGATAACAAAATATCTATATTTATTCAAATGAAAGATTTATAAAAAATTCACAGTCAATATAGCATATATTCACTTACAAAAATGAAACGGTATGCTGTATGAGTCAAAATCCAGTCTGGAAGACAGAAAGTACCATACAATCTTCTATCAGGAGGAACTTATCAGAGAGAATTGGTCACCCAGGTAAAGGAAGAGTGAGAAGCCAACACTGAGGCAATTCAGGCATTGCCAATTGCAGAAAGCTGGAGGAATCCGAGTCCAGGCCCATCCAATGGGAACTGAAACTATAGTAAAGAGACTCTGATGCTTCTGGAGATGCCACAGCAAGGAGAATGTTGGGGAGAAATACCCTGGCTCTCCCCTCGTTTCTTCTTCCAATCTTATACTAGTACCTCCCGTTGGCTTAACTTAACTAGAAATCATAGGTCAAATGAATGTGACAAATATTCCCTTTAATGTAGAGCAAAGCAGGAGGTGGGAGGGAAGGGATCTGAGAGCAAATTGGCAACTGATGGGATGATCCTTAATTGTCAAGAGAGCAGAGTTCAAAAGACACCTGGAAAAGCATCTTTCTTTGGACATTAGTGAAAAGGAGATGCTTGTCCAGTATAAAGTCAGGAAAAAAACTATCCAGGAGGGTAACGAGGCACAGAGGTGGGAACAAACAAGTTGAATGCAGGCCCTGAGAAGTGGTTTAGCCTCAGGTGGGTAGAAATGCCATGTAACGGAGAACGGAAGAGCAGTTTCGTGGAAGCTGCAGAAGAGGAACAACAAAGATGATGCATAATTACTGTCTTTTTGTCACTTTGTTTTAATATTTACTTCCTACTATCTGATAACTATTGTTCAGAAAACAAAGTAAAAAATCATTCAGATAATTCATCCTCCAACCCAAAGTAACCTAAAATAAATACCATTTAAATTGAGCAATTTCTCAGCACATATCATAGATTATATTATTATAAGAAATATGTGTATCAAATACATAATATTTTAATCTTAAAAATAGAAGGCAGTACTCCAGGCTAAAGAAAACTTTGACATAAAGTGGGGCCATGTTAATAATGTTGATGACACTAGCCACCTGCAATCTCATGGTTGTTGGGTGTTAACCCAGTGAGAACATAGTCTGGATATGAAAACTTTTCTCCACTAGTTTTTCAAGCTGGAAATAAACTTTCCTGGGGCTTGCTGTACCTGGGTTGGAAGCTGGGCTCCCATGTGATCAAGGAATGGTCGTCAAATCTTTTTTACCATGACTAAGAGCATCTACTATGATATGCTTGTCTTGATTCCTGGTTTTCATCCTTTTTTTTTGTTTGTTTGTTGTGGGGCTTTTGTTTTTATTTTTAACTGGAGTGCTGACTAGAATACATAAATATGAAATGCAACGTCCTTTTTTCCTGGTCTTATGTCCCATTACTTCACAACTCAAAATATCTTCTCTAGTAATGCTATACTAATTGAAGCTCTTTACAGGTAGTAGGCCTCTGTGATTTTACCTCCTTGTTCCACTCACATCACTCTCTCTTGCCTACAAGCATCTACAAATCATTTTTGGTAAATGGTAAACCTTTGATTCATATAACAGCCTGACTCTAGGACCAGAGATCCTAGTAACTAGCTATGGGTCTCCCAATAAATAATATTAATGTATTATACATCTTTCAGTGACTCTTGTGATAGCAACTCACTCATTTAAAATATATTTATTGCATGTTATTTATATACTAGAGGCCCATTGCAGGAAGATTCCTGCAATAGGGCTTCCTGAGACCGGAGCGAAGCAAAGAAGGGAGCAAAGCTGACTGAGGCGAGCTTCGCTTCCTTCTCAGCTGCCTCACTCCCTCCATTCGACACTTCACCCTTGGCTCCCTCCCATCTCTGCCGCCTTGGCTGCCTCCCTTCTCTGCCACCTCAGCTCTCTCCCTTCTCCACTGCCTCACTCCCTTCCTTCTCCACTGCCTTGCTTCCTCCTGTGTCCACCGCTTTGCTCCCTCCTGTCTCTGCTGCCTCAGCTCCCTCTCATGTCTTCTGCTTCACCTCCCTCCCGTGTCTGCTGCCTCAGCTCCACTCCTGTCTCTGCTACCTCTGATTTGTTCCCTTCTCCACCACTTGGCTCCCTTCTGCAGTGCTTGGCTTCCTTCTACACTGTCTTCAATCTTCGTTGGACGCCTGTGTATGCAAATTAACCACCAACTTTGTTGGGTTAATTTGCATACTCTTCTGATTGGCTGGTGGGCGTAGCGAAGGTATGGTCAATTAGCATCTTTGTCTTTTATTAGTGTAGATGTATATACCTATACTAGGTTCTGGGACTTCAATGGTAAAATGGGATATGATCTCTATCCTCAGGAAACTTACAGTTGTGGTGAGGAAAAAGGATGTGTAAGTTAAAGTATGGTTCTCAATAAATACTTGGTGAATGAATTAATAACTTCTGTGAGAGTGGTATACCTAAAAGCAAAGGGAGAATATCTCAATAAGGCTTCAGTTAGTTGGTCATCAGAAATTTCTTCTGGGAAATTAGCTAGTTAAATATAAGAAGGGAAAGTATATTTTATGACAAGGCAATAATAAATGAGAAGGTGCAGAAATCTTACGCACTCCGGGAGAAGCAGTGACAACAAGTGGAGCGATGGTCTAAGAAGAGGCTAGAAACAAATCTGGGTCTCAGTGTGAAGTGTTTGGACGGTGAGCTATGAACTGTGAACTATAGCATGACAGTCTGAGAGCCACTTAACGTTGGAAAGTCAGCTAGTGATATCAAAATGGCATTTTATAAAGGTCACCCTGACAACAGTGAGGAGGGTAGTTTAAAAGGTTTAGACTACATAGAACAAGAAGCTACTGCAGCAAAGTAGAAGAGAAACAGGAGTGACTGTGGAAAAAGAAAAGAAAGAACAAAGATGGGCTTGGAGATATTAGGCAGGTCTACTCAATCAGACTCTCTGAGCTTATATATACATTATGCATTTTTATAACATTGCATCTACATAATTATTTAATGTCTTTATATACATTTTCTTCTGCCACGATACATAACAAGTGCTTAATAAATGGTTTTTGAGTAAATAAAATAATACCTTGTGTCTGAAAGAGAAAGAACACAAAATGAATCTCAACATTTCTGGCCAGGACAGCGTGGTGCCACACTCTGACATAGGCAGCAAAGGAAGAGGCAGTGGTTCGGGTGGAAGGAAGAAAAGTTGAGTACAGTCAGTGGCATGAGTTTCAGACAAATGGAGATATTTTACAAGGCAGTTTGATGTAGAATGGTGGGATTCTTTGATTCCCATATTTCTTGATTGGAAATTGAGATTCATTAGTGCATGAATGATAGTTAATTTTTCAAGTTTCTGTAAAGTTCTTTAGAGAGAGTATATAAGATATTAAATCTAGGTGGAGAAACAAGAGTACAAGAAAATGACAGAATAGACAAACAGAGAGAAAGATCTAGTGGAGAGGGTCACAGAAGTCCAGAGGAAAAAGAATTTCAGGAAGAAACAAGTTCAACACGACCAATTGCCACAGGGAGATGAAGGGAGATAAGCACAGCAAATGTTCACTGGATCTGGTAACACTGAGGGCAATGTAGATATAAGTGAAAGTAAATTGAGTGAAGTGGTGGAACAAGATGCCAGATTAAAGTGGGGTGAGAAACAAGGATGCAAGGAAGTAGAAATAACAATTGTAGAGTCTCTTTCCAAGATGTTTCATGACTTTCACCAATAAAGGAAATCAATACTAGAAGAAAATGTGTGTTCGATGGTGACACTGTTTTATTTTTGAATGGACTTGAGCATCTCTAGAAGCTGAATTGTTGCAGGATAAAATTTTTAAAAAAACCAGCAAGAGAAAAAAAGAATAAAAGCAACTAAGCAACTGAAAAAGTGGGCCATGAAGTCTAAACTACATGGGAAAAGAGGTAAAGTTCAGATAGGAGACAGGAATTGTCCAGAAGGAAGTAAAAGAGAAAGAAGTTGTAAAGAGTAAGAGAAAAGATAGAGTTGAATCGGACAAATGAAGTGAGATGTTAAAATTTCAATGGTGAATCCAAGTAAGGGAATAAAAAGAGGGGATGTGTTAATCAAATATATTTTTTGGTATATGTCAAGTTTGATAATAGGTGTGTGAAATATCTAGATTATAATCTTGAAAGCACATTTCTGAAATGCAGCAGAGAAGAAAAAAACTGGAAATATGAAGAGCAAAAAAACAAAGGACTAAGCAGTTACATTACTACTCAACAATGTATATATTAAATACTCTCTGGTCAACTGTGAGAAAAATACTAAAATTCTCAACAAAATGTGGAGGAGATGTCAAAAAATCAACAAGGATGGACAGAGGGCTACATAGCTACATGACAGGAACTTCATACATGTACTTCATGGGGAATTAAAGAGTAAATGATTTGAATGGCCCTGGAGATCAAGAAGGTAAACCCAAGTTTTGGTCCTGGGTTACAAGGACCAAAATGTGGTAAAATGAGCTGCTGATACAGGACAGTGAAACAGGGGAGAGACTGATTCAAGGGATGTCAGAGTTTTAATAAGTAGACAAATAGGGCACTGAGTGAAGAGAATGATGCTGTGCAGTAATTTGTTAAAGAACAAAGTGGAAAGTGTTGACAACAGATGTAGCGATGGGGAGACAATTAGGAGAGGGATAGAATACCAAAATTGTGGAGATGAGAGGATAATAGGGCATCCCAAATTGGGGATGAGGTAGAGAGCTTGACAAAAGATGGGAAGCACAGTGATGCTACCAAGTCAAGTGTTCAACCAGAAGTCTGAGAAAGAAATGATTCACATACTCTCTTCCACCTTGAAGACAGATAATCAGGTGTATTCAGGACCTTTTTTTTTTTTTTTTTTTCTGACCGAAGATATTATGGCACATTTCAATATCCTGCTCATTCTTCAAACGGTTCATCCCATTTTAGTTTACAGACATTTATAATATGGTAGCTAGGAATGAATCCAGTACTTAACGTATATTTTAACAAACACACTGTAGGACAAAATTGAAATGGAATGAGACCAACATTTACTGAACACCTACTATGTACCTAGCTTAATGATAATGGGGAACACGCATAATCTCACTCAGTGTTCTGTGGTTAAAACATAAGCTCTGATGTCTGAGACCAGGGGCTGGAGTGCATGTTCTGTGGTATAGTAACTGTGTGATCTTGGAAAAAATTAATTTGCCTTCTTGGGATTCATTATTTACAGATTATCCTCTGTAAAATGAGGATAATAATTTAGCAGGGTTATTATGAGGGTTAAAAACAATAAGACATATGCAGTACTTGTTGCTTGGCACATGGTAAACATATAATAAATGATAGTTATTGTCATCATCTTCATTCTACAGATTAGAAACCTGACTCTGAGTTAAAGTTAGACAATCAAGATTAAAATCCAGATCACGAAATTCCAAAGTCTATTATCTTAAACTAGAGGACCGGTACACGAATTCATGCACTGGTGGGGTCCCTCAGCCTGGCCTGCACCCTCTCGCAATCTGGGACCCCTCTGGGGATGTCAGAGAGCCGGTTTTGGCCTGATCCCCGCAGGCCCATCCCCCAAGGGGTGTAGCAGTGCATGAAACGGCAGGCAGCTGGGGTGCCGCTCCCGCTCATCCTGGCCCCTCTGCGCCTGCCTCTGCTGCTCGATAGTGCTGCCCCCCAGGTGGGAGAGGCTTATGCTGGCGCAGCTGTGCTCACCAACCATGAGCCCAGCTTCTGGTGCCATTTGGTCAGCTGAGTGGCGCTCCTGCTGTGGGAGTACACTGACCACCAGGTGGCAGCTCCTGCCTTGAGTGCCTTCCCCTGGTCATCAGTGCACATCATAGCTACCAGTTGGTCGACTGGTCACATATGCTTCGATATATATAGGTGCTTTATTTTATTTTTTAAGGCTCCTTTTAATGCTTTATTTTTAATGCTTCTCTTTCTAATAGTGCAACCAAAGATGATTGACTGTTGATTTACATAGACTGTATTGTCAACCATGATCTCTATGCTTTTTCTACATGTTACTTTGATTATGATTTCCTTATCCACCACTTGTGAGAGTTTGTTTTGGGACATAATGGAGGTCACTGCATTATTTGGGTTTAATGATATGAACAACAGGAAAGGTGATGAGTATTCTTCATTTTTTAAAAAATGTTATAAACATAAAATTATCAGTTTGTAGAAAGAAATGGAACTATATATAGAGAGTGAAAAAATAAGATGAATATAGGCAGATAATTATTTATTTAAAGGATATTAGTGCCATAGACAAAAATGGAGAAATTTGAGAGAAATAATGGGTGCCTATCAGTAGATGGGTGGATAAAACAGTTACGGTACATTTACATAATGAAATATTACTCAGCCAAAAAAATAAAATAAGGAAATCTTACCTTTTGCAACAGCATGGACCTAGAGAGTATTATGCTAAGTGAGATAATCCAGGCAGACAAAACAAATACCATATGATTTCACTTATGTGGGGAATCTAATGAACAAAATAAACACACAAAACAAAAAGAGACTCACAGATACAGAGAACAGATTGACAGGGGAGGGGGGTTGGAAGCCTGGGTAAAAAAGGTGAAGGGGTTAAGCAAACAAAACAAAACAAACAAAAAACCCCTTCCAGACAGATAACAGTATGGTGGTTACCAAAGGGAAAGGAGGATAGTGGTGGGTAGAACAGGGGAAAGTGGGGATAAATGGGACAAAAGGAGACTTGACCTTGTGTAGTGAACTCATGATACAATATATAGCTGATGAATTATAGAATTGTACACTTGAAACCTATACAATTTTATTAATCAATGTCACCCCAATAAATTCAATAATTTTTTTTAAAGAAATAAAAGAAAAAATGTTAGCTTACAAGACAAAATAGACTTCTATTGGGAATTTTGTTGAAAAGATACTTTGATTGACTATCATCTATCTATCTATCTATCTATCTATCTATCTATCATCATCATCTATATTTATTTATTTACTAGAGGCTCAGTGCATGAAATTTGTGCACAGGGTGGGGAGTCCCTTAGCCCAGCCTGCACCCTCTTCAATCCAGGACTCCTCTGGGGATGTCCAACTGCTGGGATCAGGCCTAAACTGGCAGTCAGACATCCCTCTTGCAATCCAGCACTGCTGGCTCCTAAATTCTCACCTGCCTGCCTGCCTGACCACCCCTAATCACTTCTGCCTGCCAGCCTGATTGCCCCTAACCACCTCTGCCTTGGCCCCCACCACCATGGCTTTGTCTGGAAGGAGGACCGGACAACCAAAGATGTCTGGTTGACCCAGTCTAATTAGCATATTACCCTTTTATTAGTATAGATTATTAGTATAGATTATTGACAGTATTACAGATTTCTCCCATTTTCTCCCTCTTTATCCCCCCATTACCCAAGCCCCCCAAACACTCATGTCTTCACTACCCTATTGCCCTTGTTCATAGGCTACGCATACAAGTATATAAGTTCTTTGGTTTATTTCTCCTCATCCCCCACCCCCACATTGAGATATGTCAGTCTGTTCCATGTCTCCATGCTTTGGGTCTTATTTTGTTGATCAATTCCTTTTGTTCATCAGATTCCACAAATAAGTGAGATCATGTGATATTTGTCTTTCTCTAATTGGCTTATTGCACTTAGCATAATGTTCTCCAGGTTCATCCATTCTGTCCTGGAGGGTAAGAGATCCATCTTTTTTTTACAGCTGCATAGTATTCCATTGCGTAAATGTACCACAGTTTTTATCTGTATTAGATACATCAAAAATCATACTATTTTTTTTTTTTTTGCCTATATCAGATCTTATCAGCCGTGGGCAAACCACGGCCCGTGGGCCGGATCCGGCCCATTTGAAATGAATAAAACTAAAGAAAAAAAAAGACCGTACCCTTTTATGTAATGATGTTTACTTTGAATTTATATTAGTTCACACAAACACTCCATCCATGCTTTTGTTCCGGCCCTCCGGTCCAGTTTAAGAACCCATTGTGGCCCTCGAGTTAAAAAGTTTGCCCACCCCTGTCTAGATGAATGAAGCTCAGAGCTAAAGCTTCAATTTTCTTTAAGAATAAAAAATGGGCACATTTGCCCTAACCCAGTGGTCGGCAAACTGCGGCTCGCGAGCCTCATGTGGCTCTTTGGCCCATTGAGTGTGGCTCTTTCACAAAATACCGACTTCTGTGCATGGGCCACGAAGTTTCAATCGCACTGTACATGAGCACCTGCACGTGGTATTTTGTGGAAGAGCCACACTCAAGGGGCCAAAGAGCCGCATGTGGCTCACCAGCTGCAGTTTGCCGACCACTGCCCTAACCAGTTTGGCTCAGTGGATAGAGCATCGGCCTGTGGACTGAAGGGTCCAGGGTTGGATTACAGTTAAGGGCACATACTTTGGTTGCAGGCTCCTTCCCTGCCCTGACCCTGGTCAGGGCTCGTGCAGGAGACAACCAATCAATGTGTTTCTCTCACATTGATGTTTCTCTCTGTCTTTGCCTCTCTCTTCCACTCTCTCTAAAAAAAAAAATAAAAAGAAATCAATGGAAAAAATATCCTCAGGTGAGGATTAAAAAATAAAAATTGGTACATTTAACTTGACACTGTGGGACCAAATAATTTGCTAACTCATTAGGAAACTAGTCAGAAATATAACATGGATTGAGTCCAGAGGGAGAGTAATATCCAGAAATAATTTTGGTTTAATTGCCCTGTCATTTTTCATGAATCTGAGGAAAATACTGTGTGTTTCCAAAGAGCTGACATTAAATAATAATAAAGTGCGTTGGTGCACTTTATTCTACAGTGAATTATCAATATCCTAAGGCACAGTGACTGATCTAATGGGTTAACTTGGACTTCATGATACAATGTTATCTGAAGGAGAATTTTGTTTCATTGAAATCTCAGTAAAAACTTGTGAGAATGAGCCCTAGCTGGTTTGGCTAGGTGGATAGAGCATTAGCCTGGGGACCAAAGGGACTCTGGTTCCATTAATTGGTCAAGGGCACATACCTTTGTTGCAAGCTCCTCCCCAAACTGAGCCCTGCTCATACAGGAGGCAACCAATCCATGTGTTTCTCTCATATGGATATTTCTCTCTGTCTTTCCCTCTTCTCTTTTCCACTCTCCCTAAAAATTACTAGAAAAATATCCTTGGGTGAGAATTAACAAAAAACAAACAAACAAAAACTTGTGAGAATGATTATCAGTGTTCTCTGAGGAATAATAATCCAGTAACATAAAAAGTGATGGCCAATTGTTTCCTCATTGACCACTGTTATTCCATTAGCAACTTAATTCCTTTAAAATGTAACATTCAAAATACTTAAGGCTGTCATTTTTTTAAATCACTGCTCATCAGAGTCTGTCAATCATTTCTTAAAAATTGTCAATCACAGTCAATTGAAGGCATTTTCAGAACTAATGGATAAAAACTTTCTGACCTCATATTTTCCATAACCTTAAAAATCACACGCAAAAGAATATAAAAACTTAAACTCTGTTCTTTGTCATTAGTAACTTTAAATACTATTCAAAGTAAATTTTGGAACATAGCATTGGATTTGTCTAATGATTTGTATTTTAAGCAATCAAAACGAAAATAATGATAGAAATGAAAGAAGTAAAAAAAGCTTTCTGCACTCCACCATCACCTGACAGAGGAAAATTCCTTTACCTCTTCTGAGAGCTCTGTTGTTTATTCTGTAAAACATAAATAACATCTTACCTGCCTAGTGAGGGTTCTGAGAAAATGATCTCATGAATTTTCCTCTCACTCTGAGATTTATTACTATAAACCTTTATTTAGTTGAAATGCACACAAATAAACTGAAACAAAAACAAAATAAGGCCAAAAAGACTCAAACTACTTCTTTAGGCATATTTCCTCTGTGAAATAAGCTTTCTCCTTCTATTCTTTTGTCTTAGTATATTTTTAAAGTTTTATTCTATGTCTTTTTAGTTGCTAGGAGAGCTAAATGCTAAGAGTCAGAGACAGTCCTCAGAATTCCTGGTTGAGTAACCATGGCCATTGTGAGTATCACAACAGCACCTTCATTTGCTAATTTCCCCCAATCTGTTTGCATCCTGCATAAAGACTCAGGATTACCAAGTTATGAGGAAAATACAAGAACATCAACATCTACATTTTTTCTTTCTGCCACCACATAGCACTGGGTTGTAACCCTTTGCCATGTTTCTTAAATACTATGCATGCTCTCATGCAATTTATACTCCTAACAATAGAGATTAACTTGTTAAAACCTACCTGCTGCTTTATATCCTTCCAACTTTTCAAACTATAGCTTAATTCTCAAATTCTACCTTCTTCAATTCTAAATACTCACATTATGTTTTTCTTTATATTTTTATAACTTCTGTCTGTATCATTTTATTCATTAGAATGAAGTTTCTACCAATTTGTTTCAAATTCTGAATTAAGAAAACAGCTGTTGTGTTTGCATTCAGGAAAATCCAAGGGTAATCTAAACACTTTCCTTGGGAAATTCATAAGTGATTCAAGTTCCTGCCTACATTAAAAGTTCATCCTGTAAGAAAAACTTAAAACATTTTAATTGTTACTTGAGTGGTGCTATGTGTCAGAGAGTTCAACAGTTCTGTCCCTAAAGTTTCTATTATCAATAGAACCATCTTCTTTTTAAGGTCCAGTCTGTGTTCCATTAAATATTTATTGCCCTTTTTTCCATTACACACACATACATACACACACACACACACGAGAAGGGGTGCCTTTAGGGTTGACCTAGCTCTGACAACAAGTGAAAATAAATGAGCAAAGTTTCTAGAAACATTCAAAATGCAGGTCATCATTCTTTCTTCTTCCGAAGACATTCAAAAATACAGGTTACTCCACACATCAATGGACAAATGCCCTATCTTTCCAAGGAGAGTTTGACTCTCTTAGACAAAAAGTCAGAGGATATATAACCCATGGACACAGACAGTAGGTTGATGAAGGCCTGGGGAGGGGGGCAGGTGTGAGCTAGAAGAGATCAATGGGGGAAAAGGGAGCATACAATAAAGACTTTTTTAAAGTAGATTTTTAAAAAATGTCAAAGAGGTAAGAATTAAGGTAGAAAGTTAGGTTATTTGACGATAATAAGTTAATTTGATGAACTAGAGATTAAAAAAATTGTTAAAGCCATTTGTAAAATGTGTTTAAAAAAATATTGTTGAGAAATTTGGAGGAAAATATAAGTAGTATCAAAACAGCATAATGTTTTATTTTACCCAAATTATTCCTACTAGTGCCTATAAGATACAAAGATAAACTAACATTACCTCCTTGCTCTCTAGAAAATTGTTATGTTAAATATATGACACATAAATATATTCTAAAAATCCTAAAACACCAATAAGAAAAAATATATGCACCCCTATGTTCATAGCAGTGCAATTTGCAATAGCTAAGATTTGGAAACAGCCCGAGTGCCCATCAGCAGATGAGTGGATAAAAAAGCTGTGACATATTTACACAACAAAATACTATGCAGCAGTAAAAAGGAAGGAACTCTTACCCTTTGAGACAGCATGGAGGGACTATAGAGTATTATGCTAAGTGAAATAAATACTTGTCAAAGAAAGACAAGTATCATATGATACCACTCATATGCAGAATCTACTGAATAAAATAAACTGATGAACAAAATAGGTCCAGAGACATAGAAACATGGAACAGACTGTTGAATCTCAGAGGGAAGGCAGGGGAGGGTGGTTAGGTGGGTGGGTAGAGAATTTGTATGTATATATATATGCCTAACCCATGGACACAGACAATAGGGTGGTGAAGTCCTGGGGAGTGGGCTGGACGAGGTCAATGGGGAGAAAAAGGAGACATATGTAATACTGTCAACAATAAAGATTAAAAGAAAAGAAATGAAAAGAGGTATTTGAATCTCCATACTGCTAAAGGCAAGAAGGAAGTTGAGGGAACTCAGTGGCAAAGGAGCCCAAGACACTTTTAATGGGAAACGAAGGATGTTCCAGAAGGCACAACCAAGAATCCAAAGTGCAGAATCAAGAGCTCTGATGGATCATAGTACTGAGACCTAATCCAGGAACTAGCACTATGTTATCCAGCTGGTGTTCAGCAGTACTGAGACCTAATCCAGGAACTAGCACTCTGTTATCCAACTGGTGTTCAGCAGTACTGAGACCTAATCCAGGAACTAGCACTATGTTATCCAGCTGGTGTTCAGTAGTACTGTGACCTAATCCAGGAACTAGCACTCTGTTATCCAGCTGGTGTTCAGTAGTACTGAGACCTAATCCAGGAACTAGCACTCTGTTATCCAGCTGGTGTTCAGAATTTCTGTGGATGAGTGACTGCTGTAGGCCTCCCATTCCTACTTTCTTGATGAAAGTACCCAGAGTTGTTACCAAAGCCTGTCTCACCATTGTATGTTGGGAGTAAGGGAGAGGAAATACCTCTTTAGTTCTCAGACTTTCAAATTGAGACATGTGCTCAAGGGACTGTACTTGAAGAAATGTACTGGAGGGGCCACTTCTGTATCTACACTTGATTTAGATAAAAATATCCTGCTACTTGAGAATGAGACTGATTCTGAAATGGGGAATTAGTGTCTTCTTGGAGTAGGATTGAGAGCACATGTTGCATGTGATGACTACGAATTCTCGTGGACCAACTGGAAGGTTCTTTCTTCCAAATATGTCTGTAGCAATAATTCTGATCCCTCAAGCTCTTTCAGTATATTGTCTGTACTCCATAAAGAGGTAAATTTTTTTGCATTCCCTTTATAATTGGACAGGCCTTCTGGCTGTCTTTATGAAGAGAATGCAGTGAAAATGATGCTGCATGATCTGAGGCAAGGTCATGAAAACAATATGTTTTAATCTCTCTCTCTCTCTCTCTCTCTCTCTCTCTCTCTCTCTCTCTCTCTCTCTCTCTCTCTCTCTCTCCCTTCCCTTGGAAGGCAGTCATCATTCCATAAGGAAACTCAGGCCACCTAAAGAGGTTTCTGGCCAACAGATACAGCTGAATTCCTGACAATCCACATCAACCTCCTGACATGTAAGTTAGCAAGGTTTCAGATGATTCCAGCCTTCAACCTTTAGAACCATCACAACTGATATTAAAAAGATTACAGGTGAGCTAGCCATGAGGATTCGTGCCCACATTTCAAATTAAATAGCAAAAAATAAATTGTCATGGAGTTTAAGCTGTACATTTGGAGTGGTTTGATTCATAGCCATATTGTACTGGTTTGGTTCACAGCAAAAGTGTTATTTAACATGTATGTAGTATTTGCAGAAATAATTAGAGGAATGAGTAAAGATTTTTATAGAGGGAAAAGGTGAAAATTCAAAGGACAATGTGAGATCAAAAGCACAAGTGAGATGATTAATCATAAAAGATCTAGGACATTTCTTTCTCTGGGGAAGGAGAGTGAGAGGGTTGACAATATAAAGATAATTGCAGAATAGGAAAACTATTCTTAAAAGACATTTATTTTTTAGATAAAATGTTTATGGAACACTGAAACACTTTACCTTCTTAGAAACTATGTGTTAAATCTATTTCACATACTTATTCATGGTGATAAATACTACTTACCTTTTCAATTTTACAGTGTTCCTGGTCTACTGCATATTTTAATTCAAATTTGTAATGCTTTTTTAAAAGGCTAAGTAAGATAAGCATAGTTTGCTTTAAAAAGCAAAAAAAAAAAAAAAAAACCCAAAAAAACTCCTAAGCAGTCCACCCAAAATTAATCATTGTGCCCCCTTTTCTCATAGTTCTTTCCTTAATGGTTTGGAGATGAGCAGTCACATTACCGTTATGTATGAATACTACTAAGCATAAATAAGTGGGACAGGTGGCCCTGCAAACAGATTTCATTAAAGTACCTAGATTAACACATTTTAAAGGTCTCTTTAATGAATCTTTGTCCTTGTGATACAACATAAGCAAGAATAGGGCAAACTAAGTTGTAGAATTTTATACCTCCATCTCTAGCTTCAAACAATTAAGGGAGTTATAAATAAGCTCTACTATCTTTATCCCACTCAAAAATAATGAATGAGCCATCCTCATGAATCACAAGACGATCGCTTCAACCCATCACAATACCAAGATCATGAAAGCAAGATTTTAAGCCAACATTATATTTTAGAATAAATCATGGACTTGGTAACTACTTCAGAATTGTAAATGTTATGATTTTTAGAGTTATAGCATAGTTCATATATCAAACTGTGACACCTATGCACCCCATCATAGAATCACTGGAGCTTTTCTAATTTTCAGAACAAACCTTTGTGAGTTCAGTTTTTAAAAAATTACTGCAATGAGAAAAGTGGTCAAACAAGAGCATTTGGACATATTTTTAAAAAAGATTTTGTAGTGAAATTTATATTAATTGTCAAATATAAATGGGAGGCAATTACTTAAAAATTATGAGTTATAACCTAGAAAAATTAAGAAATTATTGCTGAAACAAAAGGTTGCTTTTGGTTTTTACTGGTGAATGGTAACAAAGGATTTTTAAAAACATTATTCAAAACAAGATTTTTCAAGCTGATAGAATTGTTTTTTATTATTTTTTTAGTTTTTAGTTTTTAGTTTTTAGTTTTTGAGGAAGAGAGAAAGTTATGGGCATACAATTATGCAATTGGATTAGTTGAAAATAGAACTACCTATTGCCTCATAATTTAATATTCATCATATATCAGTGGAGCATTTCTTTTTGTAAACTGTATATTACAATTTATCTAACATTGATATTAATCAAGAGTGTATCTTCAGAAGCATTATTGTAGGATACTATTATTAAACTAGAGGCTCAGTGCACAAAAATTTATACGGAGGGGGGGGTGTCCCTCAGCCCGGCTGCCCCCTCTCACAGTCTGGGAACCCTCAGGGGATGTCCTACTAATGGCTTAGACCCTCTCCCCACAGAGAGTGGGCCTAAGTTGCAGTCTGTCTTCCCTTTGTGGGAGGTGACCAGGCTGATCAGGGGAAGACACTGCCTCCATCACCCCCCTGCTGCTGCCACTGCCGGCCACCATGGCTCCTGACCCTCGGCCCTCACTTCTTAGTGCTGGCCCTGCCCCCCTCCCTCTAGTGTGAAGGGCCAGGCCAGCAGGGAGAGGGGCTGTGAGAGGTTGAGGCACCGCTGTTGCACCCTGTTCAGCCTCTGCGGAAGCTCTGGGACTGTGGTGCCGTGGGCTCTCCTGCCGCCACCTCTGTGGATGGAGGGGCCACGGCACGGGTGGGCTGACCAGGCCCACGGCACCCACCACCTCTCCCAGTGCTGCCTCTGCAGAAGGAGGGTCCATGGCATGGGTGGGACTGGACAGGGCCCGAGACACCGCTGCCTGTCCCAGTGCTGTTGCCTTGCCCAGTGCCTCCACCTCTCCCAGTGTCGTCGGGCCTCGGCCCTCGCAGCCACTGTGGCTTTGTCTGGAAGGACATCCAGAAGACGTCTGATCTAATTAGCATATTACCCTTTTATTATATAGATTCTAAAATGTAGGAAGATTAAGGGGGAAAATAAATACTCTAATTTGAACTTACTGCTATGAGGTATGGTTAAAAACTTTTTATTTCTTATCCAGTTGGTGTGGCTTAGTGGTTGAGCGTTGAGCTACAAACCAGGAGGGCTCAGTTTGATTTCAGTCAGGGCATATGCACAGGTTGGAGGCTCAGTCCCCAATGGGCATGAAGGAGGGAGCTGATAAATGATTTTCTCTCATCATTGATGTTTCTTTTTTAAAAATATTTTTTATTGTTGATTTTCCCTATTGACCTCTCTCCACCCATTCCTACCCTCCAGCATAGACCCTCACCCCCCTACTGTCTGTGTCCATTGGTTATGTTTATATGCATGCATACAACTCCTTTGGTTGATCTCTTACTCCCCTCTCCCTGCCTTGCTTCATAGGTTGGACAGTCTGTTTGATGCTTCTATGTCTCTGAATCTATTTCTGTTCATCAGTTTATGTTGTTCATTATATTCCACAAATGAGTGAGACCATGTGATGTTTATCTTTCTCTGACTGGCTTATTTCACTTAGCATAATGCTCTCTAGTTCCATCCATGCTGTTGCAAATGGTAAGAGTTCTTTCATTTCTACAGCAGGGTAGTATTCCATTGTGTAGATGTACCATAGTTTTTTAATTCACTCATCTGCTGATGGGCACTTAGGCTATTTTCAAATCTTAGCTATTGTAAATTGTGCTGCTATGAACATAGGGGTGCATATATCTCTTCTGATTGGTGTTTGTATTTTCTTGGGATATATTCCTAGAAGTGGGATCACTGGGTCAAATGGGAGCTCCATTTTTAATTTTTTAAGGAAACTCCATACTGTTTTCCACAGTGGCTGACCAGTCTGTATTCCCACCAGCAGTGCAGCAGGATTCCTTTTCCTCCACATCCTCGCCAGCACTTGTTGATTTGTTGATGATAGCCATTCTGACAGGTGTGAGATGGTACCTCATTGTTGTTTTGATTTGCATCTCTCAGATGATTAGTAACTTTGAGCATGGTTTCATATGCCTCTCGGCCTTCTGTATGTCCTTTTTCAAAAAGTGTCTATGTATGTCCTTTATGCATTTTTTGATTGGATTGTTTATCTTCCTTTTGTTAAGTTGTTTGAGTTCCCTATAAATTTTGGAGATTAAACCCTTATCGGATAGAATATTGGCAAATATGTTCTCCCATGCAGTGGTCTCTCTTGTTGTTTTGTTGATGGCTTTGTTTGATGTGCAGAAGCTTTTTATTTTGATGTAGTCCCATTTGTTTATTTTCTCCTTAGTTTCCATTGTCCTAGGAGATGTATTAGTAAACATATTGCTATGAGATATGTCTGATATTTTGCTGCCTATGGATTATTCAAAAATTTTTATGGTTTCCCATCTTAAGTTTAAATTTTTTATCCATTTTAAGTTTATTTTTGTGTAGGCTGTAAGTTGGTCATCCAGTTTCATTTTTTTTTTTTTACATGTATCTGTCCAATTTTCCCAACACTATTTACTGAAGAGACTGTCTATACTCCATTGTATGTTCTTGCCTCCTTTGTCAAATATTAATTGAGCATAATGGCTTGGGTCAATTTCTGAGTCCTCTGATCTGTTCCATTGGTCTATATGTCTGTTCTTGTGCCAGTACCAGCCAGTTTTGAGAACAGTGGCTTTGTAATATAACTTGATATCTGATATTGTGATCCCTCCAACTTTGTTCTTCTTTCTCAGGATGGCTGCAGCTATCGGGGTCTTTTTTATTGCAAATAAATTTTTGGAGAGTTTATTCTAGTTCTGTGAAATATGTCATTGATATTTTGATGGAGATTGCTGTTTTTATCTCTCTCTCTCCCCCCTTCCTCTCTGAAATCAATTAAAAACACTCTTATTTCTTTATAAATATGACATGACATTAGGGAAGACTATGTTTTCAAAAACTTTTTTTAAGAATTCACACATACTTTCACCAGGCATTCCAGATGGTTACTTTTTACCCCTTTAAAATAGATGTAAAGAATAATAAGCCAGTCAGGGAAAGACAGATACCATATGATATCACGTAAATGTGGAACATAATGAACAAAAGAAACTAACAAACAAAGTGGAGACAGACTTACGGATACAGAGAACAGAATGACAGCTGTCAGAGGGGTGGGGGTTGGAGGCTAGGTGAAAATGGTGAAGGGATTAAGCAAAGGAAAAAAAAAAAGACTCATGGACACAGACAATAGTATGGTGATTGCCAAAGGGAAGGGATTCGGGGTGGGGGGGGGAGTAGAAGAAGGTAAAGGGGGCATAAATGGTGATGGAAGGAGACTTGATTTGGATGGTAAACACACAATACAATATACAGATGATGTACTGTCGAATTGTATACCTGAAACATATAATTTAATTAATTTCACCCCAATAAGTTCAATAAAAATTAAAAGTGTTAAGCACACAGCATAGCACAGACATACCAGGTGCTTTTTCGGTGACTAAAAATCTCAAGTGAATTGATATAACAAGATTCCAAATGTTGGGATGAGAATTTTGGACTCACATTACTCTTTATTTATTTACAGATAATTTAAGTTTGAATTATCATTAGTTTTACTTTTGATTTCTCAAATATAGAACTTTTGGACACACTATTCTTTTAGATATACAAAACCATTTTAGTCCTGTACGATGCCTAGATCCTAACACAGTATAACATTTTTCTAGGTTGATTCCTTCTCTGAAAGAGATAAACATACTGTGGTACAAATGGTTTTTAAAATCCAAAGAAATTAATAGGAAATTCAGTTATTTATCTTGGAATAGCCATAGACAGTGAGTTTTCCATACACACAAAATACAGTTGAATTAGACAACTTATTGATGTGTTCATAAAAATGTGTTTTGCTCTCCTCAAAAAGAGTGCAGCAATAAGAATTCAAATACAAAATAGAAAACCAGACCTAAATTTAGCATTTAATATAATTTATAAAAAATCCTATTTAAAGGAGCATTCTATAAATTCATCCTATTTTCCTCTTTCAACTTTTCTTTTCAATTTCTAGCACTTCAGAACTGTTCCTGCTTGAAGTCCAATTTGTGATTACTTACTGCCTTACTTCTTTACGTTACCAACCATTTGTCTCTTCCTGAAAAATAAAAATAAGGACATCGGCACTGCTGTCACCACCACCATCATAAAAAGGCACACACACACACACACACAGACACACACACACACCCCCCACGATTTTTTGTCAACCATAAAGCTTACACTATTCCCAAACTACTTATAATCTATTTTCTTATTGTCCACTAATAATTTCCACTAGTAATTTTAACTCCATAAAATATAGGTATGCACATACTTTTTATTTCAGTTCCAAAGAGTCTTATAGTACATTTTCTGCAGAATTGACATATTCTAGTGTAGCTATTAGTATAATGTGGAGAGAACATTTTTCTTATGTGATGTTTATTATTTATAGGAATATCAAAAAGAAATTTCATGGCAAGTAGAATCACAGATAAAATTCTGAGGATAAAATTCAATGGGGACAAAAATATACACAAATAACCAAATGGAACAAACATACATTCTTTCAAAAATCTAGGCTTACAACATTTCTCTTTTATTTGCTTTTAAGTTTAATTGCTAGTTTTATTAGTAAAAACCAAGCAAACAAAAAAATCTAAGATAACTGTGTTTAAATTACTATAGGCAACACAAACTCCCCACAGCTTATGAAACATTTCAACTGTAAAAATGTGACAGAAACTATGATGGAAAATATTCCTAGAATATTAGCTACATTTTCTTTTTTTTTTCATTAACTGCTATTTAAGTTTTTAAAGACATTTTTAGAGATTTAGTTCAATTCAGCAAACCTATATTGAATACCAGTTATGTGCCAAATGCTGAGCTAAATGATAGATTACAAAAATGACTAAAATACAACTCTTGCCTTCTTTCTTGCAACATTTATTTCTTTTGTATTACCTAGTTCACTAATGATCTGGAATACTTCAAGATAATTGGGATATATCGGTGTTCACAACTAATACCCTACATGGCTAGAAAAAAAGTACATATCTGCCCTGTGGAACTTACATGCTAATGACGGGGGGCATAAAATACACATAATTAAATAAATCATACAATATTGGAATTCTTTAAAGGAATATGCAAAATGGAAAATAAAGTTTTGTGTGACTTTTTTCAAAGAATCCAATGAAAAAATGGGCAAAGGACCTAAATAGACACTTCTCCAAAGTGGATATACAGAGGGCCAAGAGACATGAAAAAATGCTCAAAGTCACTAATCATCCACGAGATGCAAATCAAAACAACAATGAGATATCACCTCATACCTGTCAGAATGGCTATAATTAACAAATCAACAAACGACAAATGTTGGCCAGGTTGTGGAGAAAAGGGAACCCCTGGTATACTGCTGGTGGGAATGCAGACTGGTGCAGCCATAATGGAAAACATTATGAAGTTTCCTCAAAAAATTAAAAATGGAACTCCTGTTTGACCAGTAATCCCACTTCTAGAAATATATCCTAAGAAACCCAAAACACTCATCAGAAAGAATATATGCACCCCTATGTTCATAGCAGTGCAATTTACAACAGCTAAGATTTGGAAACAGCCTAAGTGCCCATCAGCAAATTAGTGGATAAAAAAAAAAAACCTGTGGTACAATAATATAATGGAATACTACATGGCTATAAAAAAGAAAGAACTCTTACCATTTGCAATAGCATGGATGGACCTGGAAAGTATTACTATCATTTTGTTCTAGTTTGCTTCCCAATATCCCTTCCCTGTGAAGCCTCTTGTATTCCACCTAACTGTACTCATTCCCTCAGTAATTGTATATCCACTTTGTGCCATGTTATTTTTAGTATGTTGCTTTGCTACTGTGATAGTTGATTCATTTGATTTCCAGTTTGGTTCTCCATACAATGCAAGTAATCAGAAATACTTCTACACACAGTAATCCCTTTACCCTCTAGAACAGTGGTCGGCAAACTGCGGCTCATGAGCCACATGCGGCTCTTTGGCCCCTTGAGTGTGGCCACGAAGTTTCAATCGCACTGTACGTGCGCGCCCGCACATGGTATTTTGTGGAAGAGCCACACTCAAGGGGCGGCAGTTTGCCGACCACTGCTCTAGGATAATTAGGATATCATTAAGGGTGAAGACAGGTATCATCCTAATTATCAACTTTTAAGAGGTGCTTAATCGATGATACAGTGGTCTTCATGCAAAGTTGGTCTGAGGATCTTGTTACACTAGAGGCCTGATACACGAAATTCGTGCAAGAGTAGGCCTTCCTTCCCCGAGCTGCCAACACCGGCTTCCCTCTGGCTCCCAGGACCCAGGCTTCCCTTGCAGCCCTGGCTTTGTCCGGGAGGAAGTCCTGTCTAATTAGCATATTACGCATTTATTATTATAGATGGGCAGAGGAAAAACATGTTCTGACCCATGAGCTTAGGCAATAAAGGGATGTGTTCACTTATTTACCTTTTGATAGGTGAAAAGCCAGACTCAGAGACTGAAAAAAGGAAAGTTATATGGCTGTGAATCTTTCAAAGATTACCCTTCTACCTAGCAGAGACATTTTCCCCTCTCATCGGGCAATAAACATAAAGATGGTTTAGTTTCTCTTTGTTTTATGGTTTCAAAATTCTGACAAAGAAGTTATAAGGGCAAGTTAACTTATTAAAATGCTTTGAGTCCTTTGAAGAAAAGATATTTTTATTAGAATATGTTCAAGGCATTCTTTCTGTCTGCAATCTTTTCTCTCATAAAAAATATTTTCTTTCAAATAGACCTAAAGTATTGAATGTGTTTTCACTTACATTTATTTCATCTCCTTGTATATGCGAGGGCCCATCTGAAGTAATAACCTCTCTGTTAAAACTTTATCTCTTCAAAAAGTAATAAAGCCAAGAAAATTTAACAAGCCAAATGCACAATATGCTAGAATATATGTATTAATCTCATTATTGATTCATGATGTCCTGAATCGTTCCCCCTTTGCCCTTCACCATATCTCAGTACACACTGGATATAATCACCTTCTCCAAAAGTGTGTCTATGTGTGTTGTAGCCAAAGACCAAACTGCTGGCAATTAGCTGGCCCACTCCTCTGCCAAGGATTGAAATAAATCTTTATTCCAGTATTAGAAAGACAGAAACACCTCTTGTCCCCAACATGTGATTCCTTAAATAGTACCCCAGTGGCATGACAGAGTCAATGAACTACTTTAAGCCTAATTTATTTCCAGAATATGACCTAGGTGCTGGGGAGAATAGAACACATTATCTGATGTTGAGATTGCTCAACTGTACTCTAGAGAATCGAAACATTACGAAGCATATGGTATGAATATTGTCCTGGTGAAGGCACATTGTTCCACTTTGGAATTTAAAACAAGCAATGCAGAAATTGTTATTAACTAACTCAGACCCTACTTCCAAATCATAAGGCTTTATAAAATTTTTAGAAAGCAATATAGTAGATGACGTATTTGAAAGGTGTTCTGTGTTTCACATCAGGGTCAGGGATTCTACAAAGAAAAAAATCTTATTAATCACTGCCCATAAAGATCATTAAAAACAAGCAAGCAAGTTTTAGCTTTGTCTTTCCCCCATTCAAACAGTGGTAATGACGGTGTTTAGTAACAAAGCTTTTGAGCTGCTGGCTGATGCTGAAGTTAAATGTATATGACAGAACTACCAGCACTGATGGATGGCTCTGGACCAGCTGTGCTGGCAAAAGACTGGGATGTTTGCAATGGTTGGTTATCAGTGAAAATGGGCATTACCTGATTTGGCATTTGAGCATTTTGCATAACCTGAAGTGATGGTCGGCACTGAACCCTGAAGACATAATGGTAGCAGGGTTAATATTTGGTAGAATCTGTCTGTCAACTGCGGTGACATATTATTTACTGAATCCCTGAAATAGTCTATTTGATAAAAACCTCAGTGGGGAACACTAGCAACTATATAGATTCTAATTGGTCTTTAGTAGTTTTTATGAGACTTATAGTATAGTATGAAAATGTCTCAAAATGTTCTCATTTCCATCCTTTATTTTTCAGCCAAACCACTATAAGGTTATATTTTGAAGTCCACTTGCCCTCATATGCATTATTATTTTTCTCAGCCTGTCTATAAATATATTGATTTTATATACTAGTTTTATCTGGTATATTTTTATGTATCTATTTATATTCAACATAGTTAAAAAATATAAACTGGATTTATAGCTGTTTACATACAAACCTCAAGAATCCTAACATAGTGAATAAAACCAAGCATCAAAGAAAGATGGCAAAAATGTATCTCAAAAATCATGCTGAAGTTATTGCGATTAAAAGTAAATGTACTCAACCAAAGAACCTGTATGCATATATGCATAACTCATGGACACAGACACGTGGTGAAGGCCTGGGGCGGAGGCGGGCTATAAGGGGGTCAATGGGGTAATAAAGGGGACATATGTAAAATTTTCAACAATAAAGATTTAGAAATAAATAAATAATTGTAAATGTAATGCTGGAGTTCCAACTGTCCCAAGCAAAAAAGGGAAAATATGGGAAGCAGACCTCTTTTTATCTTGAAGCAAGCATATCAGCTTATCAGAGAAAAACCTGCTTTTTCTTGTTTTACATTCTGAAAGTAAAATTTCTAACTTTCTTTTCCTTTAAAAATAAGAACCATGGAATAAAGTATTGCCCAATGCGCAGAAGGAAGGTTTTTACAGAAACTGCAATGATGTTCATCACATGACTGTTCCTCTTACTTGACCTCAAGGAGATAAGAACACAGTGATAAACCAGAATTCTGTCAAGGTACAGAAAGGGGAAAAAGAAGATTTAGTTATGAAGCCTTTTGGCAACCTGACCTAAAATGAGGCTCAAATAACACTGTAATGCTAAGAAACAAACCAAATGCTTCTGAAAGCTCATTCATAATTATATTGGAAATATAAGCTATCTTTATTTGCAAATCACTTTAGCAGCTACAATAATTTTTCTAGGTAGTTATTGAATAAGTATCCTATATAATAAAAAGCCTAATATGCTAAGTGTCTGACCGTCTGTTCAACCAGTCGCTATGATACACACTGACTATCAGGGGTGGACACTCTGACCAATAGCTTAGTTTGCTGCTGGGGTCCGGATGATCAGGACTGGGCAAGACAGCCCAGACATGCCCTGGACAAATGTGCAATGGGCAGGTTTCTGCCTGATCCAGGCCTCTAATTAAATAATAATAAAATATAATAAATAACATACCTGAAATTTATATTAGATGAGTCCTTATTGACATATAAAAAAATTGTGTGTTTTCAATACTCTGATTAAGCCCTAGCCAGTTTTGCTCAGTGGATAGTGCATCGGCCTGTGGACTGAAGGGTCCCAGGTTCAATTCTGGTCAAGGGCAATGCCCAGGTTGGGGGCTTGATTCCCAGTAGGGGGCATGCAGGAGGTAGCCAATCAATGATTCTCTCTCATCACTGATGTTTCTATCTCTTTCTCCTTCTCCTTTCCTCTCTGAAATAAAAAAAATATATATTAAAAACAAAAACAAAAACGTCTGATTAAGGTTGTCCATAGTAGACCAACTGCTGAGTGGTAAAAGCCAGAGACCCTGAGCCAGGTGCTCCGAGGTTATGTCAATGAGTTTCAATACATCAAAATGACATTCTTTCAGGAACATCATTTCTAAAGTATAGGCAGAGATAGCGTCTTAGTTAAAAGTAGAATGAATACTCAAGGTCACCTTTATTTTTATAATATCCTATATAATAAAAGCCTAGGTGGCGTTGCACAACATCGTCACAAGATGGTTGCTGCGATATTGTCACAAGATGGTCACCACAAGATGGCCTCCACAAGATGGCTGGCAAAGGAGGGCATTTGGGGGCAATCAGGTCAGCAGGGGAGGGAAGTTGGGGGCAACCAGGTCAGCAGAGCATGGCAGTTGGGGGCGAGATCAGGCCAGCAGGAGAGGGCAGTTGGGGGTGATCGGTCTGGCAGGGGAGTGGTTAGGGGCTGATCAGGCAGGCGAGCTGTTAGGAGCCAGCAGTCCTGGATTGTGAGAGGGATGTCTGACTGCCAATCCCATAGGGATTGGGCCTAAACTGGCAGCTGGACATCCCCCAGGGGGTCCCAGATTGGAGAGGGTGCAGGCTGAGCTGAGGGACACCCCCTCCCATGCATAAATTTCATGCACCGGGCCTCTATAAGCAGTCAAATAAACAAATGAGAGAAAGATGATTGAGACAGTTAAACACCTTTGTATAAGTATACACTCTAATATTTACATTGACTAGTATGAAATTGTCATTTTTTGCAGCAAAATAAATTGAATATTGGCAATCTCACATGGTTCTATGATAGATTTTATTTCCTCAACCATATATTTTTTGAAACATACATATATAAAGTTAGAATTATTCCTATATAGTATACTCTTAAAAATATCATATATAGTTATAGAAAAATGAGTTGTAATTTTATCAAGTAACTGATTTTTAGAAACAATGTTACAAAAAAGTCTTTTCTTTTGTCCACATAATATACTAATATACTTCACCACTGCTGGGTTGATACTTTTGCTCCAAGAGAAAAAGTAGACAAAAAAATAGATTGCAAAAACCAGACTGATCGATTACACTTACAAAACCCTTAGGGGTAGAGATAAAAAAATAAAAATAAAATGAATTTGTCTGAATAGAAGTATTTTTACCATAGAACTAAACTCTGTTTTTGGATCTTATTTTAAAAAAGAAAGCTAGTATTGTGAAAACTGCATGCGATAAAGCAACATTTTCCAAATTGGTGGTCTGAATAACAAGACCTGTTACAAGACATTGCTCCATGGTTAAGTGTGAAAAAACACAGGTTAAAGAAAGTTAATCAGATTGATTAACTGAAGCATTTCTTTGTCTTTCAAATGATGATGTATTTTGTAACTAATCTGGAAAGGGTCATACTATTCAGAATTTGCCACATATATTTGATTAAGAAATACTTACTTAATTGAATACATATGTTTCTTAGGTTTCAGTTAGGGAGCTACTATCAGGGAGTCAACCAAAGAAACCCAAATCCTCAATGAAAAATAATATCATTGAAATAATACTTATCAGCAAGGGCATTACATAACCTAAGAACAGAACAAAACTTTATTTCAAGGTTTATGTGCCGGCCAAAGATTTACATCTGAATAATCCTCAGTATTCAATTAAAAACCAGAAGTAAACCAACTTAAAGTCAGAGTCATTGACAAAATATTTTTTGGTTGTGATATCTGAAACACAAAAATACTTTTAGTTTATATTAACAATCTAACTGATAAATATTCACATATTGAGAGCAAAAAATTCCAAAATTTTTTTTTTATTTCTCTATGAAATTACAATAAATCACCCCAAATATATTGGAATTTAATTAGTAGGCTGTTCTTTGGTTCCATAATTTGATTTGATAGTTTGAATGTAGAGCAAAGTTTAGTAGTGATTACTATCTAAGTCTCCATGATCAATGTCTGAAATGGTATCCCCGGTATTAATTCTACCTTATAATGAAGATATGAATTTAATAAAATTATTATTGTTATGGAAAAAAACAAGAGTAACTTTTAAATTACATACAGCCTAAACCTAACCCAAGTACTTCATCTGAGATTAATATTCTAGAAAAATGTGTTTTGTTTAACTTATTGAAAGGTGGTAAAACACTAAAAATATAGGTTTGTAGGTAGATAAGTAAGATAGATTGATAGACAATACGGGGGGAAAATTATCTGTTTAAAAATTCACACACCATTGGATTATTAGATCCAAGTTGTTTTTGCAGGCTTTAAAATATAATTTTCCTTTACATAGCTTATTTTTCCCTAACAGTGGGATGCATCAAAATCCTATCCATATCAGGAATCCTATTACTTCGTTTCTTAGTAGATATGTGAAAATAAAAAGCAGTGAAGAATTGTCAGCCTAACAGAAAGAAAATATATTATTTTGTTCTATTTTATTTCTACATTCTTTGTCAGCTCAAGGCATTAGGTGTCAAAAATCTAGAGGACCTCTAATTCCCAGGGAGATGTCCTTCACGCAGCTCTCTCCGCGCTTGGCCTAGCAGACATTCCTACATCACCAATCAAAGGTGCTCATTTGGCCCCTCTGGCTCAGGCAGTCTCTCTTGTCTCTGTCTTCTGATGGCCATCATCTCTCTGTTCTGACCTGGGAGTTCCAGTTTCCATCTTGGGAGGCTGGAGATGATGATGCCTCCCAACAGAGCCTTTCGCATCCTGTCTACTTGCCTCTCATTTCCTACTGGCCAGGAATCTGTTTTCTCAATTTCCCCTCAGCCTGTCAGCCATAGGATCCAATTCATTGCCAGGCCAGGCTTTTAAAACTCCAACCTGAGCCCAGAGATGGACTTCAGACTTTGCAAACATAAAGGATAATAGGTATGTTTTCATGGTACTTGGTAATTACATTAACCTTGCTTATTGTAATATCAGGAATATACACTAAAAATTGTAGGTAAAACAAGAAAAATAAAAATAAATGAATTTACTTTATGATTCCTCTTTAAAAATAATGACCAATAAAATGTTAGTAGAAGTAGCTTTAGTAGTAGCTATAAGAAGAAACATTTTAAAATAATGAGGTCCATTATTCCCTTGGACAAATATATTATTCAGGTACCACCTATATTTTAACACAATGTTTTCCATTTAAAATAAGTAATTATTAATAAAGTAAATAAATGAAGCATTGGTTCCTTGTTTCCCAAACATTCATTTAATATTTAAAATAATGATTCCAATTTTTATCTGGTATAAACATTCTTTTAAATGACTTTAAAGATTAATAGAGAAAAGGTTTTCTCTTTTCCTTTTCTCCTTCTAAAAGATAACTAGAGGAGGTAAAAGTTCTAGATTTTATGTTTCAGAACAGTGTTACAAGATGCTGTAAGTTTGGCCTCAAATTTAATTTTACGTCTCACTTAAATATTCAGCATGCAACAATGTTGATTTCTATTTTACTGTTTCCTTATGAAATGTTTCAACTCAAACAATCGGGTAAATATATCTCATATTTCATTGGAAAATAAGGTCCGCTTTATATAAATGAGTTTCATGTAATAAACTAAATTAGAAAATATTTATATAAAAAGTTATTCACATTCTTTAAATACCTATGGTAATTGGCTAGAAATTAAATTGCTATAATCATTTAAATTCAAAACATACAAGCATTAAGATATGAGAAACTATTGTTCAATAAGCTTTCTAATGAATTTTCCAGATCTCCAGAAATCTTAGATAAAATGTCTGATAGAAATATATATATTTTTAAAAAGAAAATGCAGAAATCAGTCTGCATTATTGCTTCACTGTTATAGAAATTTCCAATTAAAATATATAAGTTGCAGCTTTTCCATCTGGCTCCTGGAGGCTTGAAAGGGACCTTCTGCTTTTTTCCTGACTCAGCATGGAATGTCCTCTCTTTCTCTACCCACCAAATTACTACATCTCTTTCAAGGCCCTTTTCAAAAGCTCTTTTCCATGGAGCTTTCCCCACAGTACAAGTCAGAATTAATTACTTCTTCCTATGGGCTCTCAAAGCACTTTGAACCTCTAAATGGCAATTACTTTACTCTGCCTTGCACTATTTACATGTTTAAATATGTCTGCCTCACAAGACTTTAGGCTCCTTGAAGACATCTTAATCAACTCTTTTTTCCTCTTCTCACTGATTTATTCCATCCGTGTGTGCTTGTAATTTGGAAAATGGTTACCAGTTCCAGAATGGGTGCCCAATAACGTTGGGCTAAAAAGAACAGAATTGAAATTATTGTCTTCTTTGGTGTCTTCCAGTCAAATTCTGACTGTAATGATGGCTTTCCGTGTTGATCCTTTCGTACCTATGACTTCATGCCTAGCTAGGAAGTTGACAATGTTAAAAATGTGAATATGTGGTATTTTCCAATATTTTTTGGACTCCTAAATGAACCTTTTAAGACATCTTACTTTAGAATGTCTAAAAATGTCACTTGGATAACTTTCCTCTGTGCTTTACTGAGATTAACCTTTGAGTCATATATCAAAAATTCAAGGAAAGGGGAAAGCTGAATGGCTGTTATCTTTACCCCTTTGTGAAACTTAAAACTTGAATACCATATTTGGTGATGTTTTAAACGTTTAGCTGTATTTCTGTGGAGTTTCTCTACACAGAGGTAGCAACACACATTATTCACTCTCAGACGTCCTTTAATTTGGGGACAGACATTTTTCAGTTAGAAAGATATGGATATAGAGTTTTTAAAATGCTCCCAAGAAGTACAAATAGTGAGTCATCAGTATTGAAAATGGACTCAAATTTTTCACTTCCGATAACTTTCTTACCATACAAATGATTACTTTGAGCATACCTGTAAAGCACCTAAATTAGACCTCATTGTTGAACTGGGTAAACAGGCTGAGCATTGTTTACTAACTTAACCTATTATTCTCTTTCCATGTATTTTTAATATTGTGTTTATCTCTTCATGGGGTTTACTTAATAATCATCTAAATTTCTATGATAACCAGATACAATGGATATTTCTTCTCATATTACAGACTGAAGAAGTTTGGTCTCAGAAGCTTAATATCTTTTTTTTTCTTCTATTCCAGGGACTTTTTCTTTTTGTCAAACTTAGTAACAGGAAAAGAAATGCCAGAGATATGAGTGGGTGGAACTTAGAAGCACATTAGAATAATTCGCCTTCGAGTTGTCTGATTGTGATTTGACTAGATATAGACTACTTTGGCATGTGCTGACATTTATTTTTAAATATTATTTATTTACTAGAGGCCCGGTGCACAGATTCATGCACCAATGGGGCCCTTCGGCCTGGCCTGCACCCTCTCACAATCTGGGACTCCTTGGGGGATGTCAGAGAGCCGGTTTTGGCCTGATCCCCTCAGGCCAGGCCGAGGGACCCCCGCACTGGGCCTCTAGTATGCATATAAGATTTTGGTTAATCTTTTCCTGTCTTCCCACCAGCAGCAACCTAACCCAGGGCCGATTCCAGGAGGAATGAGCTCCCTCCTCCCTCCTCTCTGGGTATGGGGTGTGGGTGAAGCAGATTCAGGGCTGACTGCCCTAGCAGCAACCTAACCCATGGCCAATTCTGTGAGAAATTGGGCTCCCTCCTCTATTGGTAGGAGCATCTGCCCCCTGATGGTCATTGCACATCATAGCTACCGGGCGAACAGTCAAACGGTCGGTAGGTCACTTCGGCTTTTATACACATAGATGAAAAACTACATAAAACAAACATATCTAATATGCTGTGATGCTTAGGTTTTAATATATTTATTTCTCATATTAAATAAATTCATAGAACTTTTGCCTAAAAACATTTTTTTACCATATATTGAACTAAGTTTAAGTAAAAGAACAGCATATTTTAAACACCAACCGTAATGTTTCACTATTTATTTTATTGTTGTTACAGTTAAAAATTAGTATTCATGATTTGACACATCATCCAAATATTATTGCGAAATTGCACCAGAAGTTTACTGATGGCGATATTTGTAAAATATGACTATATTCAATCAGAATGGAAATTGTAGTAAATACAAGGGACACAAAGCAATATTGTGTAATTGTACAAGTTCAGGTCTGGACATCAATTTCCAAAATATCACGTGTTGGAATCTGTAGCAACTAAATAATAATAAAACAAGCAATGATACACTAGAAGAAAAAATAGAAGAAATAAAAACTACTATTTACTTTAAATATTCAGTTTCATCAATCATGTTTAGGAAAAAATAGAAATTGAAAGAAAATGAAAAGTTCAGTGTAAATTTAAAGATATATTCTAGTACATATAGAGCCACTTAAAGGCTAACTGTGATATCTTCTTCATAGTCAAAATTATACTGGTGTCTAAGTAATTAAAACGATATAAAGGGGGAATGAAGGAAGTCTCTGTTTACTCGAGAGAAGTAATATGACTCATATCATATTTGTAGTTGACAAACAACTCTGCTTACAGTGTGATCGTCTGGAATGCTTGTGTAGGTTCACCATTGAAATAAAACGTGAGAACTGTTTAACAAGCCAGTATGGGCAGATGCTCCAAGAACTTGTGTAAATGATTAGAGTGAATTTCCTCTTGCATATACAGGAAACATATGCTTTTGTGAAGTCTCATTTTTAGATCAAAAGGGAAGAGAAAAACCTAGAGGAAAAAAAAATTTAGTGGTGCTCATCTGATTCCTATCTTTAGTTACCCTTAAATGACCCCTTCCCAGTACACTTGGAACAACCAAAATACCTATACTGTAAAATCAGGCACTAGAATACAAGTGTCATGAAAAAAAAATAAAAATAGAAGGAATAAGAATGGGGTGCTATTTGTCATCATTGTTTTTAAGAAAAGAATAAAATGTTTATGTGTAGTTGAATTAAATTTTTTATAAAAGCTGAAGGCTTATTGAACCAAACTCAACTTACTTAAATTGTAACAAAAATGTGAGAGTTCAAAATTGAAACATTAGGATTGTAATATTCTGTAAATGTTTTTTAAAAATATATTTTTATTGATTTCAGAGAAGAAGGGAGAGGGAGAGACAAATAGAAACATCAATGATGAAAGAGAATCATTGATTGGCTGCCTTCTGCATGAGCCTGCAACCTGGGTATGTGCCCTAACTGGGAATCAAACCGTGACCTCCTGGTCCATAAGTCGATGTTCAACCACTGAGCCACACTGTCTGGGCCTGTAAATGTATGAAAATTATATAAATTTAATCCATAATACTCATAAATTATGTATTAAAATCTTCTTTAGAAAAAAAGTCACATTATTATAATTACTAAAAACACATTTTACTTAAGCATCTACAATGTCTGATGATAGGTACAAGGTAATATTCAAAGAGGGTTCTTAATACAAAGAGGGTTCAGATATGAATCTTTTCTCTGAGAGTTTACAGTTAACAGAATAATCCCTTAGTTGTAAATAAATTTCACAACCTGAAACAAAACTCAATCCTGTAAATCTAAACAATAAGTCAGATAAAAAGCTCTATATTCACAACAGATTCTTCTTATTAGCTATCAACATAAATATCTAAAACTCTCTGAACTGACAGAACAGAATGCCAATAAGTAAAATATGGGTGGGTGTAAGATATTTGTGAAAAATAACCTAACTATATTGGAAAATGGGATAAATTGCATGTTTATCTTGGCTATAAAAGTGTCCAAAAGTTGAGCCCTCTCTTTTGGAATCTTCTCCACAGTGAGGTGTTAAATTAAATTTGAGAAGTATATAATACTCTAAATAAAAGTATACTACATCTTGACCAATTCTCATATTTTGGCAAACTTCAGGTGTAGTATAAAATTCAGTGGAAGTCATGCTGACAAATTATTCAGATATTCTATTAAGGCAATGTACAAATTGAAATTCAAATATTTTATTATCTTCCATAAATTTTAACTAAAATTTTAGCTAATTTTTATAGAGAAATTCAAATAAGTTGAATAACTAAGGGTATTTAAAAGAGTTTTTTACTTTTCATTAAAAAATATAAATATTTTATATACACATATATGTATACAAATAGTGATGAAAACATAATATATAATAAATACATTTTTGTTGCATTGAAAATTCAAGAAAATTTTCACTGATGTCATTCAAAAATATCTTATAATAATGTCTACTTAAAGACTTTTAAAATTTATTTCCCTGGACATTGGTAAATTTCATTTGACTTTGTGGGACGTTCTTTGTTCTCCAAAAAATAAAAACATTAGGATATTTAACAGAATTATAGAGTCCATAACAAAATATTGCTTCTAAGCCATTACTTTTTATTTTGAAGTCTCAATGTCCATCTCCATTTTCTTTTATATCTTTGAGAAATAACTAATGTTTAGCAATTGAGTTTTTTTATTGCTAAACCCAAGTTAGTATCAGCCTGGGGTTCAAGTCCTCAAAGATGGGCAGGTTTAATATATTTGTCACCACCTGATATTGCTTAACTTCAGATAAAAGTGATGGTTGTTAAGTCTGTGAAATGAGAACAAACCTTAAGTTATTTTGAAACAGCATTCAAGAACCTCAAAGTGTTTATTTTTGTTCTAAGTTATCCTACATCTTGCCAGGTTCATATTAATTAATTTAAACAATTGCCTCTTTATCTCCATCTTATCCAGTTATTATTTTAGTCATTGTCCTGGAATGTTATTTCTTTTATTGTTGTTTTTTTTAAAATAAGCAGAAGGTGACAATTGTTGTATAATTCTTTTATTTCTGTCGGATAGGTTAGAAAGGTGAATATCTAGAGTTTATTTTAGGTAAAAGAGTCTACTACTTCCTTTAAGGAAAAGAATTTTAAATGTTGTCAACTCCCATAAATAGATAGTTTTTAAAGATCAAATAAGCCAGGGTTAATTTAGTGCATGTTAAGTGAGATGTCCAGGGTTTTCATTTAAAAATGAATTTGAAATTGTCTTTTGCCTCTGTTTCCTAATTTATTTTTAGGGCTTTAAAGATCTGTTGCAACAGGACTCTTGTTACATTTAATAAGTGCCATGTTGATTGGCGTTCTCTAAGTAGGCTTTTCAGTTTGCCTGTGGGGAAATTTAATATAAAAACATTCAACATTCTTTTATTAGTGTTTTTTACTATTCCCAGTCCCATCAGACCTTTGGTGCAAGCAGTGTATTATTGAAAAGCTTATCTTTAAGAAGTGAGCCAAGGGGAAATTCAGGCTTTATTAATATTGACATCATGTTCCCACACAATGGCTGTCTAAAGAAACTTTTCAATTGGATTTCAACTGCTTTGATGCAATATAAATGGAAACAACTGAATGCATGGTTTAACACAGAATAGTGAATGACACTGTATCCTATACCTCCAAACACGAAATTGGAGTTTAGAGGTATTTCAGGGCCGTAATTTAGTATTTTCAATTTATAATGGTTAGTAGAATGTTAAGTTCTGTTAATTTGGTAGGTTCTTGAATACATATAATTTTTGAGGGATTCTTTTCTTCTTCCCATTGCCAGTTGAAAGAAAAAGGACAACTAATGTGTTTTCAAAACATAAGTAAGACCAGCAGAAGACTTAAGAATGGCAATCAGTAAAGGTTGAGACTACATTATGCTAGGATTAATATTTCTACTAGAGGCCTGGTGCACGAAATTTGTGCACAGGGGGTGGGTCCCCTAGCCCAGCCTGCACCCTCTCTAATCCGGGACCCCATGGGGGATGTCCGACTGCCAGTTTAGGCCCGATCCTGGGAATTGGGCCTAAACTGGCAGTCGGACATCCCTCTCATAATCCAGGACCACTGGCTCCTAACTGTTCACCTGCCTGCCTGCCTGATTGCCGCTAACTGCCCCTCCTGCTGGCCTGCTCACTCCCAACTGACACCCCTGCCAGCCTAGTCACCCCCAACTTCCCCTCCTGCTAGGCTGGTCACCCCTTATTGCCTCCCCTGCCAGCCTGGTAGCCCTCAACTGCCCCCCCTCCTCTGGCCTGGTCGCCCCTCACTGACCTCCCCCCCCCCCACCGGCCTGGTCGCCCCACGCAGCCTGTTCGGTCATCCATTTGGTTGCGATGGTCATATATATATATATATATATATATATATATATATATATATATATATATAGCAGCAACACCCAGAAAAGCTTAGAGAATTTAAAGGCAATTCAGACCAACATTTTGCAAATAATAAGTCCTAAATATTCTGCTTTATTTCACTCTAACAGGTAAAGGATCAATACGGCAAATGACTTTTTGTAGAAATTAGAGTGCCAATCTAAATTATCCAAGTGAACAGGCATTTTAAAGAGCAATGTATACTTAAAATCACAGAATTTGACAATAGTTAAGCATAACTATTAGCACAACCAGTAAACTTGTACTCAAGAAAAAGGCAACAAGGTCTTCAAAATTAAGAGAAGTCATTGAAATTTTGCTCAGAACACTAAATGTAATTTATTGTAGAATAAATTCTTGACTCACTGAGCACTATCACTTCTCCAGTTAAACAGTCCAAATTTGACATCTAAAACATTTTTTTAAAGTCACAATTTTCCTGGAAACACTCTAATTTTGAAGAGTCTAGGGCTATATTTATCTTTTGAAGAGTAGTCTTCTTAAAAATATGGTTATAAAACAGATTGATTTAGAGGAGCATTATAATTAGCTGCTGAATATGTTAGAAGGATAGATTATTCCACATGAATCACAGGGCTCACTTTAAGTGTCATTCCCCATTCTACTTGCCAGCTTAATTTCTTCTCATTTTTCACCACAAGGAGACTTTTTTTTTTTTTCTATTATGCCAATAATAAAGGGTAGTTTTCAAGAAATAGGCATACCTTTGTGAAATCATAAATTGTAAACTATTTAATTTTAAAAATAGCTGACTCATGATCACTTGATTTAATAATAACTTAGAAAATAATCTCATTTTAAAATGTATATCCAGACTTAGTCACTTTAGGAAATTGTGGCAAACATTTTCAAGCTAAAGGAGAAAAACCTGCAACACAGAATAAAACAAATGATGGTAAGAATGGTTGTTCAAATAAAATATTTGGGATTGTCAGAAAATATCTAAAGAACAATTATAACAATACTAATGGTCAATATTTAACAAACATTTTAAGATGATACATAAAAATTAAGATAGGTTAATCTAGAATATAATTAAAGATAATAATATATTTTAAAAATAATTCTAGAAATTAAAGTTTGCTAATTAATATTAAAATATTACCAATCTTTGAAGCCCATTTGAAATTTGTCAGTTAAAAGTAATAGCATCACACTGAGTGAATTTTATAGAAGAATCTGCATTACTACATAATCTTAGGACAAGTAGTAAACATTGTGTAAGAATGGCAGCACTGTATAACCTTGGTATCCATCACAAGTTTAAGATAAAAAAATAGTGAATATATTTTGAAAATGTTCTATCACTTCTAACATATGTCATTAGGCTAGATGCATATAGAATATTTAGTAAGCACTTAATAAATTTAATAATGAAATATAAATGACAGATAAAACCCTTAGTTGGTTTTTAGGAATCCCTGTTATCTTCTTTTTTCTTTTCTAATTTTGAAAATAAAACATTTCCTAAAGTTCATTATATTGAAATAAATAATAGAAAATTAAGGGTCTGTTACTAATATGACGAGGTTCTAGAACCTAGACAGGCCTCACTGTTGTAATAGGATCATGTTGGGTTAGACTACAGTGTTACTGTCAGTGAACAGGTAAGTTCAAGGCAGAGAAGTGAGGGGAGGACGAGTGCAGAAGAAATCTGTGTAGACACAGAAACACAGACTCCTGTTGAGCTGTTGAGATGCAGGTGCAGGTTGCTGGAGAAACAGCCTTAGCTCCCCTTTAAGGGCTCCTGGAGGACTTGGTATAACAGATTGTTGCTCTCTCCACTTGAGAATTTTCAGTTCAGTGGGCCTAGGTGCATCTAATAAGAATCTTCCTTTCTAGCAAGTCTCTGATATTGCTGATGCTGCTAGTCAAAGAAACAGTCTGAGAACTACAGAATTAAAGAATGAGCTTGGTACATATGATAATATTTTCACCCTTATCAGACGGGGAACTTTTTTATCAGTGGCTATTAGGAATAGTCATGTTACTATAATGTTAATATTTTCCTTTTCTTGAAGCAATAAACCACATGAAAGAAGAATACAATCATTAGGTATAACCTACCACATGCAAAAATCCTAAGGATAATTATAACTTTAAATGGCAAACCTGTAGTTACATAAAAGTGAAATAGACATACTACCACAGTTTTTACATGTAAAATATACAGGCCATGCAGGTGTATAAATATAGGAATATTTTCTGTTCAGCCCTGGAGCTCTACCCTTAGCCCAATAGTCAAAATTAAAACACTTTATCCTCCAATTATTTGTAAGAATATATGCCACCATAGAGAAACATCTCCAATTATAGTAAAAACTCAGTTAATTAATCTCCATGTAAACAACTCCTTAAGTTCACTGACAATTAGTATTCCCCTCTATAGCAAAGAGACTAATGCTGCCGGCACAAGGGTGACTCACAAACATAGGCAACTTCCAGAACTTCCAGTCCCTTTCTACTTCTGCCAGGTGAGCTGTGTGCTTATGCAGGTCAGTTGTTTGTTCTTGAATATTTTTTACCAGTTATACTTATTATCATAATAATGTTATTTATGAAGATTTTTTTTGTTATCCTCACATGAGGATATTTTTTCCATTGCTTTTCAGAGAGAGTGGAAGGAAGGGGTGCGGGGGAGAGAGAGATAGAAACAGCCATGTGAGAGAGACACATCTACTGGTTGCCTCCCACATGCATCCTGTCTGAGAGGGGGTGGGGAGCAAACCTGCAATCTAAGTACATGCCCTTGACCCAGAATCCATGGCAGACTCTTCAGTGCACAGGTTGAACCTCTAACTGCTGAGCGACAAGATTTCTTATATAAATAAAAAGTTAGATAATAATAAATCATTAAAATTGTGTCAGTTTAGATGGGTAAAAAAATAGCTACAAAAATGTAGAAAATAATACAAATTTAAAAGTTGTTTTATAATTATATTGCTTTGTAAAGGGTTTTAAGTTGTTATTTCACTATAAGAAAAGCAATATATGAAATCATAGAAAATCCTGCATTATGAGCTTGGTTTAAGAAAGAATAATAATGTTGAATTCTACTAGGAGAGACCCATTTTCAAAGTGTTTGCCCTATATTAAAATATTTTTAAATATATAGACACTTGGATTTAAGTTAAAATAGAATGATCAAGATACATATGCTGAATCATCATCATCATCATCATCATCATCATCATCATCATCATCATCATCCTCTGACTTAACTTACATTAGCAAAGATTGCTAATTGTCTCGCCATGTAATCTTTAGAATAAGCTTGTAGATATCCATTACCTTCTTTCATGATAATAAAGTTGTAACTCTCATATCCCTCTAGAAATACATTTCCTAGTTTGTCTTAATCCCATGCAGTTATTTGTGGCCACATGACTACATTATTAGCCATGGCATGTGAATAAATGGTGACTGCAATTGCAGACCCAGTCTTTAAAACATCGTAAGATCGAAAGAGTGACATAGTTTGTGACCATGTTCTTATTGCTCCATACTTTTACCCATCACAAGAGCAAGAATGCTCTTTTATTTTTAAACTAGAGTCCCAGTGCACGAAATTCGTGCGGGGGGCGGGGGGGGGGGGTGTTCCTCAGCCCAGCCTGCACCCTCTCCAATCTGGGACCCCTCAGGGGATGTCTGATTGCCAGTTTAGGCTCAATCCCACAAAGGTCAGACATCCCTCTCAAAATCCAGGACCACAGGCTCCTAACCGCGCTCCTGTTTGCCTGCCTGATTACCCCTAACTGCTTCTGCCTGCCAGCCTGATCACCCCCTAACCACCCCCTGCTGGCCTGATTGACACCTAACTGTTCCCCTGCTGATTCGATCACTCCCAACTGCCCTCCCCTGCTGGCCTGATCGCCCCCAACTACCGTCACCTGCTGGCCCGATAGCCCACAACTATCACCCTCACCTGCCTTCTCCTGCCGGCCCAATCGGCCTCTTCCACATGAGGCAGCAGAGATGCCAGGACCAGCCTCCTCTGCACCGCATGGAGCTGGGGGACCCCCAGGCCTCACCGCGCAGAGCGGCTGCCAGAACTCACCTCTGCTATGCACGTGGCCATCTTGTGGCGTCCATCTTTGTGGCAGCCATCTTGTGTTGGCCATCTTGTGGCAGCCATCTTGTGTTGGCCATCTTGTGATGAGGTTGCATGCAAGGACCACCTAGGCTTTTATTAGTATAGACTTGAGGCCTGGTGCATGAAATCTGTGCATGGGGGGAGGGGGTGTCTTTCAGCCCAGCCTGCACCCTCTCCAATCTGGGACTGCTGGCTCCTAACCGCTCACCTGCCTGCTTGCCTGATGCCCCTAACTGCTTCTGCCTGCCTGTCTGATCTCTCTTAACCCCTCTGCCTGCCTGCCTGATTGCCTCTAACTGCTCCCCTGCCGGCCTAATTGCCTCTAACCACCTCTGCCTAACAGCCTGATCACCCCTAACCACCTCTGCCTGCTGGCCTGATCGCTCCTAACCTCCTCTACCTCGGCCTCAACCACCATGGCTTTGTCAGGAAGGACATCTGGAATAACGTCTGGAAGGTCATTCAGTCTAATTAGCATATTATACTTTTATTAGTATAAATTATTAAATACTGCTCCTGAGTGTAACAGAAAAGATAATTTATAGAACTCTACAAAGGTGGCCTCTGATTGTAACTGTATGAGAATTATATTAAAATTTTCATTTCTCATTTTTTATAGTACACAAAGAGCTCCTCTCCTTACATAAAATAATTATAAAAAAGTAACATATATATGTAGAAAATCTGAAGGAATCAACAAAAATCCTCCTGCACAAATAAGCAATTATAGCAAGATTGCAAGATGTAGAGTTAATATACAAAAGTCAATTGTTCTCCTATACACCAACAATTAACAAGTGAAATTTTAAATTTTTTAAAAAATGAGAGATACCATTTACATCAGCATCCCTCAAAATTAAAATCTTGGGTATAGTTATTAAAATATATATGTAAAAGATCTATATGAGGAAAATTACAAAACTTAGATGGACAAAATTAAAGAACTAAGTAGGAGAGATATTTCATGCTCATATATAAGAAGACTCAATATAGACACATATCTTATACCATTCACAAAATTAACTCAAAATTGGTCATAGACCCAAATGCAAAATACAGAGCTATAAATTCCTAGAAGATAACATAGGAGAAAACCTAAACGATTTTGGGTGTGGTGATAAATTTTTAGAGACAACACTAAAGACACATGGAATAAATCATTGATAAACTGAACTTTATTAAAATTGAAAATTTCTTTGCTGCAAAAGACAATGTCAAGAAAATCAGGACAAGACACAAAATATAAGAAAATATTTGCAAAAGACACATCTGATAAAGAACTCCTATAATTCACACTAAGAAAACAGCCAGATGAAAAATGAGCCAATGACATTAATTAACAAACATCTCACTAAAGAAGATGTACAGATGGCAAATATGCATATAAAAAAGATGTTCCATATCATATGTCATCAGGGAAATGCAAATCAAAAGAAGATAACATTATACACCTATCAGAATGGCCAATATTTGAAACAATGAAAATACCAAATGATGGCAAAGATACGTAGTAACAAACTCTTATTTTTTCTGGTGAGAATAAAATAAAAATGGATTCCAACGACTTTAAAAAAATAAATATTTTTATTGATTTCCGAGAGGAAGGGAGAGAGAGAGAGAGAGAGAGAGAGAGAGAGAGAGAGAGAGAAACATCAGTGATGACAGAGAATCATTGATCAGTTGTCTACTGCACACCCCACACTGGGGACTAAGCCCACAATGGAGGCATGTGCCCTGACAACAGAAATGAACCATGACCTCCTGGTTTATAGGTCAACACTCAACCACTGAGCTATGCTGGCCAAGCAGATTCCAGCCACTTTAGAAGACAGTTTGGTGGTTTCTTACAAAATAAACATACTCTTACCATATGATTCAGCAATCATTCTCTTTTATATTTACCCAAAGGAGTAGAAACTTTATGTCCACACAAAAACCTACACATGGATGTTCATAACAGTTTATAGGGATCCTATAAACTAAAGAGGTAATAGGCAAATTAACCCTCATGCCCTCACAAGATGGCTGCCTATGACCAGACCAGCAGGGGGTTAGTGAGGGATGACCAAACGACTGAACAAGCAGGCTGCTTGGGGTGGCCAGGCCGGGGGGTGGGCATGAGGGGCAACCAGGCCTGCAGTGGGGGCAATAAGAGGCAACCAGGCTGGCAGCGGGGGCAGTTAGGGGAGACCAGGCAGGCAGGCAGGTGAGCAATTAAGAGTCAGTGGTCCAGGATTGTGAGAGGGATGTCCGACTGCTGGGGATCGGGCCTAAACTGTCAGTCGGACATCCCCCAAAGGGTCCCAGATTGGAGAGGGTGCAGGCTGGGCTGAGGGGATCCCCCATGTATAAATTTCATGCACCGGGCTTCTGGTTTATTTATAATTGCCAAACTTGGAAGGGACCATGATGTCCTTCGCTAGGTAATGGGATAAGTAAACTCTGGTGCATCCAGACAATGGAATATGATTCAGTGCTAAAAAGAAATGAGCTATTGAGCCATAGAAAGACATGGGAGTGCTTTAAATGCATATTACTGTGTGAAAGACACCAATCTGAAAAGATTACATACTTCATGTTTCCAAGTATATGACATTCTGAAAAAGGCAAAACTGTGAAGACAGTTAAAGAGCAGTGGTGGCCAGGGGCTGGGAGAAGGGATGAGTAGATAGAGGACAGAGGATTTTTAGGGCAGTGGAAATACTCTGTATGATTCTACAGTGAAGAATATATGTCATCATACATTTATCCAAACCCATAGAATTTAAACACCAAGAGCAAACACTAAGGTACTTCGGGTGATTATGATATGCCAATGTAGGTCTGTCCTTAGTAAAAAAAAAAAAAAAAAAAGTACCATTAAAAATTAGATGTGTGTGTGTGTTTGTGTGTGTGTGTGTGTGTGTGTGTGTGTGTGTGTGTGTGTGTGTGTATTTCTGTATATAGAACACCAAAAATGTAAAAGAATGCTATTATGATATTTGGAATTATTTGCCTTACATAGTATAGATTTTAATTAGGTATAGTTTCCATCTGGCCATAAAATTGATGCAAAAATATGTTTGTAATTAATAATAGTAGAGATAGAAGCAATTAAATTTGTTAATTTTTTCTAAAATTTTAAAATAATACTTGGACCAGTGGTTCTCAACCTGTGGGTCGCGACACCTTTGGGGGTCAAACGACCCTTTCACAGGGGTCGCCTAAGACCATCGGAAAACACATATATAATTACATATTGTTTTTGTGATTAATCACTATGCTTTAATTATGTTCAATTTGTAACAATGAAAATACATCCTGCATATCAGATATTTACTGTGATTCATAACAGTAGCAAAATTACAGTTATGAAGTAGCAATGAAAATAATTTTATGGTTCCCCACAACATGAAGAACAGTATTAAAGGGTCACGGCATTAGGAAGGTTGAGAACCACTGACTTGAACAAAGCTATTTTATGAAGTACCACATGGTTCAAAGTGATAATACAAAAACTTTTATAGTGTGGTTAACTGCATGAATAGAATTTATGCAGATTGACTTTTTGACAGTATTTCTAGTGAAACTCTTGTAATCTATTCAAGTGGTTGTTAAAAACATAAGAAGAGCAGCAATGGAAAGTGGCTGTTCTATATAAGAGACTACAAAATTAATATTCTGAACTTCTCCCCTGATCCCCTAAACCCAATCCAACTTTTTTCAACTTATATGCTCTCACAAGGACATGTGTTTGAATATCTGTTTGTTATTATTATTGTTTTTTATATTGTTGTGTTTACTTCAAGGAAAGGCTGGGTTTTGTCATTGGTGAACTGGGGTTTGGGGAAAAAAATTATGTACAAGGAACCTGGATATCGGGGGAGGGTAGAGATAAAAAGGCAGGGTTGAAATTTCTCAGAATGACATGATGAGTATGCCATGTGAGAATTTTGCTGATCTCTTTCTCGTCTACCTTTCTAGCCTTTTGCTATTTTTCAGGGAGAAGGCTGCGTGCTTTATTTTCATTGATGACTTGGTTTTATAACTTTAAATGGATTGTTTTACTTCATCTTAGATGAAACTAATGAGTGAGATATTATCTTATTTCCAATGAGAAAATTGAGACCTGTGGTTTTAGAGTGCATAAAATATTTTAAAACTTTGCACAATAGAAACAATTTATCTGGGCTACCATGAGATTTTGTTAAATTTTTTTTGTTTGTTTTTAGTAAACTAGCAACCAACCAACTTCAATATTTGGAGGATGATAAAAATTTTTATAATTTTCTTTTGAGCAATTATTTCTCCTTCACATTACAGAGAAGCTTTATTAGCGTCCATCTGCAGCTTTCCTTCTTACTAAGGTGGTAACCAAACCTAGATGAGTTGGACCCTACCAGAGGAATATTGAAAATGATTATGCTCTCTCAAGCAGGTGTGATACAGTGTCTTCTAGGATTCCCCATACTGAGGCTTTTAGCTTTTTCCATTTACACTCCCTTTTGATTCTGTGATTTCCCCTATATCATTTCCCCAACTTTTCTTTTTGCTCACATTAACCAGAGTTGGTTCCTATTGCTTGCAACCAAAGCAGCAGGGATGACTCTGGAGTCTAGGAATACAACGGAATGGAATAAAATGGGCCTCAGGTCAATAGGCCTGTGCTCTGATTCTGGCTGTCACTACCTGCTGTATGGCCTCAAGGAAGCGGCCAATCTACCTAAGCCGCAATGGTCTCTTCTGAAAATGAAAATAAAAATCTTCAATGATCGAATTTCTGCTTAAATTAAATAATATATTTAAAGGTATTTGACAAATAAATATATTTGTGTGGTATTTGACAAAATGAACTTAATAAGTGTTATTAGAAGCACAAGAAAGAGAGGAAATTAATTTTCTTCTTCTACCTCTCCCCTTTATAACCTGATTTCAGACTTGAGCAATTTTCTGTTGCTAAAGAGAATGTGGCTGCAGTTTCCTTCTGATCTGGCTGTGTATTTCTTCAACGAGGCTTGCCCTTCACTTAGCAAAGGGAATCAGTCCTACTCAAAATCATTTTGTCTTCCAAAGACTTCAGATTCTTGAAGGAGACTCTACTGGTAATTTTTATTCTTATATTTGATTTTAAAAATATATATTTCTATTGATTTTTAGAGAGAGAGGAAGGGAGAAGGGGAAAGAGAGAAATGTTGACGTGAGAGCAAAACATTGATCAGTAGCCACCTGCATGCCCCCTACTGGGGATCTAGCCTGCAACCTGGGCTTGTGCCCTGTTAGAGAATCAAACTACAGAGGACAATGCCCAACCAACTGAGCCACACTGGCCAGGGCTGATTTTGTTTTAATGCAATTAGGTTTTTTAAGAAGGCATTGCAATAAGTCATATCTTCTGGTTATCCAAAGCCCATTAGCAAATTAGCAAGTAAAAAGAATTTCCAAATCTAGTGATCTCTCAGCTCCCTCCTTATATTAATTAAGTCTTGATATAAAATCAGCCCTTGTCTTATAAATCACCTCCTCAGTCCTTCTAGATTCTCAATCATTTTGTAATTAATTAATTTATTATTTATTATTTATTGATTAAGGTATTACATATGTGTCCTCCCATCCTCCAGTTCGTACATTTCCCCCCCTACTGTCTGTGTCCATTGGTTATGCTTACTAGTATATGCATGCATATGAGTCCTTTGGTTGATCTCTCCCCCTTGTCCCCACCCTCCCTTACCTTGCCTCTGAGGTTTGACGGTCTGATCGATGCTTCTCTGTCTAAGGATCTGTTTTTGTTCATCAGTTTATGTTGTTCATTATATTTCACAAATGAGTGAGATCATGTGATATGTATCTTTCTCTGACTGGCTTATTTCACTCAGCATAATGCTCTCCAGGTCCATCCATGCTGCTGCGAATGGTAGGCGTTCCTTTCTTTTTACAGCAGCAGGGTATTCCATTGTGAAGCTGTACCACTGTTTTTTAATCCACTCATCTGCTGATGGGCACTTAGGCTGTTTACAAATCTTAGCTATTATAAATTGCTATGCTATGAACAAAGGGGTGCATATGTTCTTTCTGATTGGTGTTTCTAGTTTCTTTGGATATATTCCTAGAAGTAAGATTACTGGGTTAAATGGGAGTTCCATTTTTAGATTTCTGAGGAAACTCCACACTGTTCTTCACAGTGGCTGCACCAGTCTACATTCCCACCAGCACTTTTCCTCTGCATCCTCACCAGCACTTGTCTTTTGTTGATTTATTTTTTTTTATTTTTTTTAAATATATTTTATTGAGTTTCTACAGAGAGGAAAGGAGAGAGATAGAGAGTTAGAAACATCGATGAGAGAGAAACATCGACCAGCTGCCTCCTGCACACTCCCCACTGGGGATGTGCCCGCAACCCAGGTACATGCCCTTGACCAGAATCGAACCTGGGACCTTTCAGTCCGCAGGCTGATGCTCCATCCACTGAGCCAAACCGGCTTCGGCTTTGTTGATTTATTGATGATAGCTCTTCTGACAGGTGTGAGATGGCACCTCATCGTCGTTTTGATTTGCATCTCTCGGATGATTAGTGACTTTGAGCATGTTTTCATATGTCTCCTAGCTTTCTGAATGCTCTCTTTCAAAAGTTTCTATTTAGGTCCATTACCCATTTTTTATTGGCTTTTTTATCTTCCTTTTGTTAAGTTGTATAAATTCCCAATAAATGTTGGAGATTAAACCCTATTGGAGACTAAAGGCCCAATGCACAAAATTTGTTCACTCTGGGGAGGGGATGTCCCCCAGCCTGGCTTGTGCCCTGTCACAGTGTGGGAGCCCCACAATCCATTGCCCCAAAGAGGTAGGCCTCCACAAGCCTCACATCCCCAGGAACGTCGCCCTGTGCCTCACCTCCCTGGGGCCAGCACCTGGGATGGGGACGTGAACGTCATGTCCCCGGGCCCGGTGATGGGGGCAGGGATGCAAGCCTCACGCAAGTCCCCAACGCTGCAAGTTCCTGCCGTCCACTCCTACTGTGCACACAGCCTCCTGATGATTGGTTGTTATGTATGAGGGTGTCACAACCATTTCCATATTAGCTCTTTATTATATAGATAACATTGGCAAATGTGCATCTCCCATGGAGTGATCTTTCTTGTTGTTTTGTTGATGGTTTCTTTTGCTGTGCAGAAGCTTTTTATTTTGACATAGTACCATTTGTTTATTTTCTCCTTAGTTTCCATTGCCCTAGGAGCTGTATAGGTGAAGATATTGCTTTGGCATATGTCTGAGATTTTGGTGTCTGTGGATTCCTCTAAGATTTTTATCTTTGTTCTTCTTTCTCAGGATTTCTGTGGCTATTTGAGGTCTTTTTTTATGCCATATGAGTTTTTGGAGAGTTCGTTCTAGGTCTGTGAAATATGCCATTGGTATTTCAATGGGGAGTGCATTGAATCTATAGATTGCTTTGGGTAGTATGGAAATTTTAAAGATGTTGATTCTACCAATCCATGAACATGGTATGTTCATCAATCTGTTTATGTCTTCCTCTATCTCTTTTTTCAATGTCCTGTAGTTTTCCAAGTACTGGTCTATGACCTCCTTAGTTAAGTTTATTCCTAGATATCTTAGTATTTTTGGTGCAATGGTAAATGAGATTTTTTTTTAATCTCTATTTTTGTCAGTTCACTATTCGTGTATAAAAATGCCATAGATTTCTGGGTGTTAATTTTGTATCCTGCTTCATTGCCAAATTAATTTATTAAGTCTATTAATTTTTTGATGGAGACTTTAGGATTTTTATATACAGTATCATGTCATCTTCAAATAATGACAGTTTGCTTCTTCTTTTCCAATTTGGTTGCCTTTTATTTTTTCTGATTGCCTAATCGCTATGGCTAGAACTTCCATTACTATGTCGAACAGGAGTAGTGAAAGTGGGCATCCCTGTCTTGCTCCTGTTTTTAGGTGAAATGGTTTTAGTTTTGCGCATTGAGTATGATGTTGGCTGTGGGTTTGTCATATATGGCTTTTATTATGCTAAGGTATGATCCTTCTATTTCCACTTTGCTGAGGATTTTTATCAAGAAAGGGCGTTGGATTTTGTCAAATGCTTTTTCTGCATCAATTGACATGACTATGTGATTTTTATCTCTCAATTTGTGTATGTGATGTATCACGTTTAGTTATTTGCAGATATTGTACCATACTTGCATCCCCGGGATAAACCCTACTTGGTCAAGGTGTATGATTTTTCTGATGTAATGCTGGATTCAATTTGCTAGAATTTTGTTGAGGATTTTGGCATCTATGTTCATCAGGATTATTGGCTTGTAATTGTCTTTCTTTGTAGTATCTTTACCTGGTTTTGGGATTAGGGTAATGCTGACTTCATAGAATGAGCTTGGAAGTATTCTTTCCTCTTGAATTTTTTGAAATAGTCTAAGAAAGATAGGTTTTAGTTCTTTTTTGCATGTTTGGTGAAACTTTCCTGTAAAGCCATCTGGCCCTGAGCTTTTGCTTGCTGGAAGCTTTTTGATGACTGTTCAATATCCTTCATGGCTATTGGCCTATTGAGATTTTTAGATTCATCCTAATTGAGTTTTTGAAGGTTGTATTTGTCTAGAAATATTTCCTCTAGGTTGTTTAGTTTGTTGGAGTAAAGATGTTCATAGTAATTTTTTTTTTACAATCTTTTGTATTTTTGTGGGGTTTGTTGTTATTTTTTCTCTTTCATTTCTGATTGTTTTTTTTTTTTTTTTTTGGGGGGGGGTCCTCTCTCTTTACTTCTTGGTGAGCCTGGCTAGAGGTTCCTTAATCTTTTGAATCCTTTCAAAGAAACAGCTCTTGGTTTCATTGATTTTTTTTTTTGTACATATGTCATTTATTTCTTTTACTTTTCTTTTTTTTTCTTTTTGCTTGTTTTTTAAAATATATTTCATTGATTTTTTACATAGAGGAAGGGAGAAGGATAGAGAGAAACATCGATGAGAGAGAAACATTGATCAGCTGCCTTCTGCACACCCCCTACCGGGGATGTGCCCACAACCAAGGGACATGCCCTTGACTGGAATCGAACCTGGGAACCTTCAGTCTGCAGGCCGGTGCTCTATCCACTGAGCCAAACCAGTTAGGGCTGTATGTCATTTATTTCTGCTCTGATCTTTATTATCTCCTTCCTTCTGCTCACTCCGGGCTTTTCTTGTTGCTCTCTTTCTAATACTTTAAGTTGTAAAGTTAGATAATTTGTTACCATTTTTTTCTTGTTTTTTGAGGTAGGCCTGTAGAGCTATAAACTTCCCTCTCAAGACTGCTTTCAATGTGTCCCATCGGTTTTGGATTGTTGTGTTTTCATTGTCATTCATTTCCAGGACGTTTTTAATTTCTTCTTTGATCTCTTTGGTAACCCAGTCATTGTTTAATAGCATGCTATTCAGCCTCAAAGTGTTTGAATTTTTTTGATTGTTTTTATTGTACTTGATTTCTAATATTATGCCATTGTGGTCTGAGAAGATGCTTGATATGATTTCAATCTTCTTGAATTTGGAGAGACTTTTACTGTGCCCCAATATGTGGTCTATCTTTGAATATGTCCCATGTGCACTTGAAAAGGATGTATATTCCATGGCTTTGGGGTAAAATGTTCTGAACATGTCAATTAAGTTAATTTGATATAGTGAGTCACTTAGGATTGCTGTTACTTTGATGATTTTTTTTCTAGAGGATTTGTCCAGTGATGTTAATGGGGTGTTACAGTCCCCTACTATGATTGCATTGTTCTCAATCTCTCCCTTTATGTCTTCCAGGATTTTTTTTAATGAATTTGGATACTCCTGCATTGATACATATATGTTTATCAGAGCTATATCTTCTTGTTGTATCAATCCCTTTCATTTTATGAAGTGGCCCTCCTTATCTCTTGTAATGGCCTTTACTTTGAGGTCTATTTTGTCAGATATAAGTATTTCTACCCCACCTTTTTTTTTTTCATTTTGATTTGCCTGAAAAACCTTTTTCCATCTCTTTACCATCAGTCTATATAAATCCCTTGTTCTGAGATGGGTCTCTCATAGACAGCATATATATGGGCCATGTTTTCCTATTCAGCCACTCGATGTGTTTTGATTGGAGCATTTAGTCAGTTTATGTTTGAAGTTATTATTGATAGGTACTTGTTTGTAGCCATTTTTATTTTATTTTTTAAAAAATATATTTTATTCACTTTTTCCAGAGAAAGGGAGAGGGAGAGGGATACAGATTTAGAAACACTGATGAGAGAGAAACATCGATTCAGCTGCCTCCTCCTCACTCCCTAGTGGGGATGTGCCCCCAACCAAAGTACATGCCCTTGACCAGAATCAAACCTGGGACCCTTTAGTCCACAGGCCGATGCTCTATCTACTGAACCAAACTGGTTAGAGAGCTATTTTTATGTTTTTGTACCTGTATTCCTTCTTGTCTCCCTACTTCTTCTTTTTACACCAGTCCTTTTAACATTTCTTGCTTTGCTGGCTTGGTAGTGATAAACTCCCTTAGCTTTTTTTTGTCTGTGAAGCTCATTATTTCCCCTTCAATTTTGAATGATATCCTTGCTTGATAGAAAATTCTTGGATTCAGTCTCTTGTTTTGCATCACTTTGTATACTTTCTTTCATTTTTTTCTGTCCCAATGTGTTTCTGTTGAGAAATCTCTTGATAATCTAAAGAGAGATTATCAAAGTGATACCCTTGTATGTAACTTTCTGTCTCTCTATTGCAGCCTTTAAGATTCCTTATTTGTCATTAACATTTGCCATTGTAATTATGTGTCTTGGTTTGGGTCTTATCATTTGGAATTTGTGTGACTTCTTTCTTCCCCAAATCAGGGAAGTTTTCTGACATTATTTCTTCAAATGGGTTTTCTGACCCTTTTTCCTCTACTTGTCATTCTGGCATCCCTGTTATTTGTATCTTGCTTTGTTTTATGTTGTCCCAAAGATCCCTTAGGCTCTCCTCCTGTCTTTTGATTTCTTTTTTCCAATTGCAGTTCAGTTTGGGTGTTTTGCTGCCCTGTCTTCTCATTGCTAATTTTGTCCTCTGCTCTTCCTACTCTACTGTTGAAACTTTCCATAGTGGTTTTTTTTTTATTGTAGTTATATCATTCTTTATTTCATCTTGATTCTTACATCAGTTGATTTTCTCATCCATTTGGTTTATGCCCCTCATTCTGAATTCTCTTTCTGACATATTGCATGCCTCCGTTTCACTTAGTTCCTTTTCTGCCGATTTTTTTTCCTTTTCTTTCCTTTTGGGGTTTCCTTGTCTCCCAATTTTGCTCTCATCAAAGATCTAGGTGTAGAGTTGTGCAGGGGGCTGCTCCTTGGGTGGCATTGGCTACTCAGGTGGTGGCTGCTCCTCCAGTGGGGCTGGCTCCTTGGGTGGGCACTGCCTGCATGGCTGCTCATGGCAGTGGTGGCCCCTCCAGCTGGTGTTGGCCGGCTGCTTGTGTGGCTGCTGCTCCTCGGACAGGGGCGGGCTGCTTGCGTTTCTGCTTGGATGGGGGTGGGCTGTTCACAGCTTGTCAAGAGCTGTCTCTGTTTCTCTCTCTGCCTTCTCTGTGGGCTCAATATTGTTTTATAATTTTTGATAATAGCTATCCTAATGGGTGGAGGTGATATTCTTTATTTGAGTTGTCAAAAGCCCAGGGACCTAGGGCACAAAAACCTCAACTTCCAGAATCACCTCCCTGTTCTGTCTACCCTTGACAGTTTTTCACTTTTGTTAAACCTTCCAGATGTATTCAAGCATAAGTTTTGAAAAATATATTGTCTGTTTTGTTTTAAGTCTGAATCACCTGGTCCACCATTACTTCTTTTCTATATCTCAAGTAGAAATGAAGTTGAGCTGCTCTCGGAAGTCATGATCCGCATGCACCCCAGGCAGCGAAAGTGTGGATTTGGTAGAGCCCACATTCCTAAGGGAGCAATTTGTAATTCCTTCGCCTTTTTCACCCACCCTAAAGACCCTCTGGCAACCATCATTCTGTTCTCTGTTTCTATGAGTCTGTTTCAATCATTTTGATTTTGAGAATTAATTAGGAAAATTTTCTTTAAGTGACTGATATATTTTTAAAGAATTATAAGCTTTTGAACAATAAATGTTATTCTGGGGCAGGAAACAAATAAATCCTTAAGTTCAGGCCCTTTTGACTACAATTTTAAGTTCTTTGAATATTGTAAAGAGACTTTTTTTTCAGGGGTAGGTATTTTGTATGATGTTCCATAAACATATGGAGCACTGTCTGGCTGTGTTAGTCAGTACTATTTATGAATTCCTTTTATGATGCAACTATATCTGTATATCTGGGTTAAAATGGCCTATACAAAGGAGGAAAAATGTCCTTGGAAGGGCAGAAAAAGGAGAGAAATGTGAAGAAGTGGTATCTTTTTGTTTAAGCTTATACTAAAATTTTGAATCAGTGCACTGGGTGATTGACACTTTCTGCAAGTTATTAAATCATTCCTTAGCCACTTTTACTCTGGAGTAAAAATTCCAATTCTATTTACTCATTAATTAACCCTTCAATCATCTGTAACTTTCTTTAAATTTGAGGATCTCCAAGATCTAAAATGAATATTCCTTAATTATTATTACTTTTAATGTCTTCTATATTCTGTTATGAAAGAGCATAATAAAAATGATGTCAAATTTTCATTGTGCATCTCAAAGTTTAATGTGTTGATAATGATCAACACTTTGTTAAATAAACATACTATGTAAAATATTGAATGGTTATTTAAAATATGTTTGAGTTGCCCTAACCAGTTTGGCTCAGTGGATAGAGCACTGGCCTACGGACTCAAGGGTCCCAGGCTCGATTCCTGGTCAACGAAATGTACCTTGGTTGTGGGCACATCCCCAGTAGGGAGTGTGCAGGAGGCAGCTGATCAATGTTTCTCTCTCAATGATGTTTCTGGCTCTATCCCTCTCCCTTCCTTTCTGTAAAAATAATCAATAAAATATATTTTAAAAAAAATACATTTGAGTTTATATTAGCGTAAGGGCAAAAATTTAGTAATGATTATAATAAGGAAAATGTGAGTTTATAAATCAGGTTGGTTAAAAAAAACAATGGACACAGAGCTGACAACAAAGGAAATATCATTCTAAACAATGCAGTCAACCTAGAGAAAAGACACATGAAAAGAAATAACTGAAGCTATTACACACAACACACCCAGCTGGGAGCCTAACTGCTCAAGGGAGCTGATGGTTCTTGATCTCTGGGAGTTTCTAACCAGAAAACAAGCTAGAAATATAGTAGAAAACATAAAAGAAAAAGAAAGTTAGTATTAGTCCTAGCTTTGTGTGTGTGTGTGTGTCCCTTTAAATGTTTGCAAAGACAGAGTTACAGAGACTAGGCTAAGTAAGCAATAAATATTATTTTATAACTACTGACTTTTGATACCAATTATAGTTTATCAAAATTTTAATATTCCATCACATATTTATCCCTATATTTTCAGAATAGGTATGCCTACCAATAGCTTATAATCTGTATGCTACATTTTAAAGCTGCTATATGTGAATCAAATGGTTTGCACTTAGGATGCAGTTATATATTACTTAAAAAAGCAGATTTTTCTTTCATTTTGGCTCTCACCACATACTTCTCTAAAGGTTTTTTGCAATAGATGATCCTTTATGGAATTATAAATCATAGCATGCTAGAATAAATATGATAGAAATTGCATCCATGGTCTAATATTTTGCACAGTGATAATCACCTATAGCCTGAGAGCATATAAATATGTGATTAATTTATATATTTATTTTAAGGACTCTGAATAAACATGTGCCCATATATTTTGTTATTTATGGTGTTTCAAATTACTCCTTTACAGGTTTATAGAACTAATGTGACCTTCCCAAGGTCTATGGTAGCAAAAGAAAAAGAGCCAAAGAAAATTAGAATAAAACCAAAGAAAACAAAACAAATTCAAAGAAAATTAAAACAAAACAAAAAATGTAATAATTCTTACTTCTATGCAATCATCTCAATACTTGAGGTAAATCATGTTTAGGTCCTAATTTCAATAGATTATTGCTTTCATTCTCCATTTCACTGCTAGTAAACCTTACTTTTCAAAAGTTGATCAGTATGCAAGACATTGTATTCTCTGATTGATCAGTATGCAGGGTTGGATTACTCTAGAGAACATTTGGGCATTTTCACTATGTCCTGTGGATTAACCTGCAGAGTATGCATTTTGGAGGGCAGGTACTGAGGGAGGAAACAAAAATGACTTAATGGTCTGGCACTGTGCAAATTTGATAAACTCCCTGAGTGGAGGTCAAACCATCTTATGAAATCACTTTTCATAGGGCAATGATCCTAAATTCTATGGAAGATAAATGTACTTCATTGTTAGGGTAGAGCAATAAAACTAATTAAACAAAAGGAGTGTCAGTCATTCTTTTTTTTTAAAAAAATATATGTTTATTGATTTCAGAGAGAAAGGGAGAGGGAGAGAGAGAAACATCAATAATGAGAGAGAATCATTGATTGGCTGCCTCCTGCATGCCCCCCCGCCACCCCCAGACTGGGGATCAAGCCCACAATCTAAGCATGTGCCCTTGACCAGAATTGAACCCAGAACTCTTCAGTCTGCAGGCTGACACTCTATCCATTGAGCCAAACTGGTTAGGGCTATTCTTAATTTTCAAATTATAAGACCATACTAGTATTTATTTAGATATATTGGTTTTCTAATAGTAGTAGCTGTTCAATGCTTGTGTGGTATATTTAGGACTGGAAGTATATGGGTATCTACTGTTTATATTCTATTTTAGACATTTTGTTGTAAGTAATGGGGCTCTTCAAGAGACCTCTGTCTTGGCACTGCCTGCTAGTCTTCTCCCTATTACATGAGGTGGCATGTGAGGTATTCTGCAGAGTTCCAAGGCTTTTTCAAAGATAGCTTAAAATTCTCTTCTGTAAAAGGAAGGAAAGAAGCAAGTAAGTCTTACCTTTTTTTCCCCAAAAATTCAGTATAGCTTCCAAAACTTAAGTGAAAGTTAAATATTCTAAATTCAAGGTTGAATCTTATTTAAGAATTTTGGAAAAATTCTTGAATTTCTACTTATTCTTTGAATCAGCTTACATCCTTGAAACTGGATAATCTCAAGGATATAGACAAATCAGGGGAGAAAGAGATAGGTAGGGAAAATATTTGAAGTATGTGGTTTATTATCTTGTATAAGAATGAATTGTAATATACTAATAGAGAAAAATGCAATAGTGTCCCTGGCCAGCTTGGCTCAGTTGGTTTAGTGTTGTGCCATGCACTGAAAGGCCACAGGTTCAATTCCCAGTCAGGGCACACACCCAGGTTGCGGGTCAATCCCCAATGAGGCAACTGATCTATGTTTCTCATATCAGTGTTTCTCTCTCTCTCTCTCTCTCTCTCTCTCTCTCTCTCTCTCTCTCTCCCTCCCTTCTCCATTCCTCCCTTCATCTCTCTCTAAAATCAATAAAATCACATTTTTAAAAAAATGCAACTGTGGAATCTTACAGAAAGTAGCTGCATTCAAGTTGCTCTAAGAAGAAATCTAGAGAAGCATGAAGAAGTGAATATTAAAGGCATTGTTAATTGGCATTGTGAAACAAATGAACACAATATAGGGACTTGTTTATATCAAAATATCTATCTGATTTAAATGTATTTAATCAACAATTACTGAACCCTTGCAGCTGAAGCACCCAGTTGTAGAATAGTGTGGGATAAACGTAACATCTTTTTCAAGGCCACCAAAATGAGGTATAAAGCATGTGGGCAAAAATAGAATCACATTAATTGTAATTATAACAAAAAGTATTTATCTTACTCCAAACTTTAAAAAGAAAATATGTTACATAAGAAAGACTGACACATTAACCCATTAGTATCCATGGATGCACTACCATTTTGTTTTATCTTATTAGTAAACATCATGGATGCTAGATGATGTATGAGTCCAGGAAGAAGCCACTACTATGGAAGACAGAAGATATGCTGAAAGTGGTTCTAGATACACACTATAGAAAATTTTGTATTACTTAAAATACATTTTGGCTGACTTTGCCTCCCCTGGATAAACTCTAAGATCACAATTATTTTCTTTTAGTTTATGGTCTTTTAGTTTATGGATAAGAGTTGTCTGGATACATTTTGAAATAAAGAATTAAGACCATTAGCCAGGTAGATCTTACCAAAAAATAAAAATAAAAATAAAAATAAAAAAAACCCTAAATCTAAAAACAAAAACCAAAAACCCCAGGAAAATCGGCAGTTGAAACCACAATAGAATTAAGTTTCACTGATAAAAGAATTGTTGTTGTGGATAATAGCGAAGTATCTTTCTAAAACCCACAGGTCTCTCTGGAATCCTAGCAGCCAGGAGAGCATGACTCCCTAGTGTCTGCTGATCATGGATTTTGTACTCCCTCAGCCTGCTGTACTCCGTGTTTGTGCTGCCTTTTCTCACGATGGTCCCCTTTGCTCTTGCCTCAGTGTATCTGCCTACCTTTCTAATCTGCTTCCTTATATATTTGGCTCACTTGTAACACCCTCTCCAGTGGCTCCTCTACAGAAGAGCTTCTGCTGGTATATTCTTTCAACTGTCTCTCCAATCTTAGTGCTTTGGTGCTTTAACTTTCCAAATTCTTATTCCTTAAATCAGAATATCCACTTCTTTCTGGAGATAGCCACCCATAATAGGTGACCATATCAAGTTTTGGCCAAGCAGATATCATAACTAGCACAATTATGGTAAAACTGTTAGGAGACCAATTGTTTATTTTTTCAAGTCCTATTGTGATTTAATTTATTTAAAGTAAGCAAGAGTCTTAAATGTTATCATCATGATCCCAGAGAACTGACATATGTATTTAATGACCCTACAATATAATTGGATTAGCAGATTATATAATGTGGAGAAGTTAACTTTCAATCCCAGATACAATTTTCTTGCCCTTCAAAAAGCCTAGATTGACTGTGGCTTCAGCTCCAACATGTAAAACTCATGGAAGTCATCACCTCCATCTTTGCAAGGAAAAACTGGACAAACAGAAACTCAAGAACTGTTCTTTGATCCTTCAGAGAACAGAAGTTGTTAGATGAACTGCCACCTTGACATCTAGAGAGATGGGTATGTCTGAAAAGATACAGCAACTGAGACCTGTTGATCTGGGGCAGTAGCTGCAGGAGCCACAAACTGGTAGGAACGCTTGTGGTAATTGTGACCAAAAATAAATAGAGACTGACTATAAAATGTTTCTTATTTCTATGAGAGAAAGAGAGGTGCCATGCAATAGAATGAAGTGCTTCCAGCACAGCCCTATAAAGAGAGAATTTCTTTTCAGGATAACAGGGAGGAGACTTTTTTCAGGTGAGCATTGGAACTGACAGTGTTCCCCAAACCTGTGAATTATATATTATAGTCTCTGGAGCAATAGAAATACAGGGAATAAATAATACTCTGACCTAAAATGGTATTTTCTGAATAATTGCAGTCAAGATGAATAAAAGTATTTAAAAATTGATACAAACATATGGAAACGAATACTGGCTAGAAGTCTAAATAAAACCTGGGTTTGGCATGGCTCAGTGGTTGAGCATCACAGTTTGATGCCAAGTCAGGGCACATGCCTGGGCTGTGGGCTCAATTCCCAGTGTGGGGGGTGCAGGAGGCAGCCGATCAATGATTCTCATCATTGATGATACTATCTCTTTCTCCCTCTCCCTTCTTCTCTGAAATCAATAAAAAATATATGCTTAAAAAACATTTGGAACAATGTAAGACAAAAACATGCAGTTACTGCTTTCATAGGTATAAAAACTATGACAATTTCTTAGTGAGACTAGGTTAGAAGTGGCTGTAAGAATCCTATTGTGTATTATTTATCATTGGTTATGTAAAGAGAGTCTTTTGATCTGTCCTTTTTAGTGCTGGTGGCTATGCCCTGCTGAGCTTCCTCCTGCATGGGGAAGAGCTGGCTGCACCCAGCCGGAACCTGCAGTGCACTCCTCCTAGGGGAGCTAGGGTTTGAGACTCTGGGAGAGGCTGAGTAGTATGGCTCTGGAATGAGGGCGACTTTCCCCCCATTGGGTGCCTCACCACACTGTGACCAAATAGGAGACCCATAGCCCCTCCTTCTGACCCCAGTTGCCCAGTACTACCAAGCTTGCACCTTGCAGAAGGGTCTGTGGGTCATGGTCAGCCTGAACACAGTCTACAGTCTTTTTCTGGAAGGCTCTAGAACAGTGGTTCTCAACCTTTCTAATGCCGCGACCCTTTAATACAGTTCCCCATGTTGTGGTGACCCCCAACCATAAAATTATTTTCATTGCTACTTCATAACTGTAATTTTGCTACTGTTATGAATCGTAATGTAAATATCTGATATGCAGGATGTATTTTCATTGTTACAAATTGAACATAATTAAAGCACAGTGATTAATCACAGAAGCAATATGTAATTATATATGTGTTTTCAGATGGTCTTAGGCGACCCCTGTGAAAGGGTTGTTCGACACCCAAAGGTGTCGTGACCCACAGGTTGAGAACCGCTGCTCTAGAAGAAGACAAGGCACCCTCAAGGGATGGCAGAGTAGCCAACAGGTGGAGGTGACCTTTTTAAAAGATGTGTGATTAAACACTAGAGGCCCGGTGCACAGAAATTTGTGCACTCAGGGGGGAGGGGGTGTCCCTCAGCCCGGCCTGTGCCCTCTCGCAGTCTGGGACCCCTCGGGAGATACTCGCAGTCTGGGACCCCTCGTGAGATAACGACCTGCTGGCTTAGGCCCCCTCCCGGGTAGCAGAGGGCAGGCCCAATCCCTAGGTGCAGCCCCTGGTCGGGCTCAGAGCAGGGCCGATTGGGGAGTTGGGGCACCGCCCCCTGTCATGCGCAGAGCAGGGCGGATTGGGAGGTTGCGATGCCACCCTCAGTCACACTCAGGGTAGGACCGATTGGGGGTTTGGGGTGCCACCCCCTGTCACACTCAAGGCAGGGTCGATGGGGAGGTTGTGGCGCCACCCCCATCACGCACAGAGCAGGGCGGATCAGAGGGTTGTGGTGCCACCCCTGTCACATACAGAGCCGGCCAATCAGGGGGTTGGGACGCTGCCCCCTGTCATGCACAGAGCAGGGCCCATCAGGGTGGTTGGGGCTCTGTACCCTGTCACACACAGAGCAGGGCCCATCAGGGGGTTGGGGAGCTCCCCCCTGTCACACACAGAGCAGGGCCCATCAGGGGGTTGGGACGCTGCCCCCTGTCATGCACAGAGCAGGGCCCATCAGGGGGGTTGGGGCTCCATACCCTGTCACACACAGAGCAGGGCCCATCAGGGGGTTGGGGAGCTCCCCCCTGTCATGCACAGAGCAGGGCCGATCAGGAGGTTGTGCTGCCACCCTCAGTCACACTCAGGGTAGGGCCAATTGGGGGCTTGGGGCGCCGCCCCCTGTCACACTCAAGGCATAGTCGATGGGGAGGTTGGGGCACCGCCCCGTCACCCACAGAGCAGGGCCGATCAGGGGGTTGGGGCACTCCCCCATGTCACACTCAGGGCAGGGCCAATGGGGATGTTGTGGCTCCACCCTGTCACACTCAGAGCAGGGCCAATCAGGGGGTTGTGGGGCCGCACCCTGTCACACACAGAGCTGCAGGGCCGATCAGGAGGTTGGGGAGCTCCCCCCTATCCAGCACAGAGCAGGGCCGATCAGGGGGTTGGGGCGCCTTCCCCTGTCACGAACAGAGCAGGGCGGATAGGGAGGTTGTGCCCCCGCCCCCTTTCACACACAGAGCCGCAGGGCGATCAGGGGGTTTGGGCGCTGCCCCCTGTCATGCTGATCCCTGATCCTGGTGCTGGGAGGCATATTACCCTTTTACTATATAGGATAGAGGCCTGGTGCATGGGTGGGGTCTGGCTGGTTTGCCCTGAAGGGTGTCCTGGATCAGGGTGGGGGTCCCCACTGGGGTGCCTGGCCAGTCTGGGTGAGGGGCTGAGGGCCGTTTTCAGGTTGGCGGGTGACTGAAGCTCCCAACCGCTCCTTTTTTCCTTTTTTTTTTTATTCTTGGATTTATGGCTGTCACTGGAGCTGAGAGCCCGCTTTAGCTGTGAGACCTCTCTGCTGAAAGCAGGTTTCTGGCTTTGTTTACTTTCTGTATTTGAAACTTTGTTGCAACTCCAGCTCTGAGATCCTGGCTGACTGAAAACAGGTTTCTGGGGTTTTGTTTAGCTTCTATATTTGTAACAATGTTTCTTAGCAGCTCAGAGCCCAGCAGTGGCAGGCGGAGAACGTTGGAGTCCTCCGTCACTGAAGCAAGCAAGCCTTCTGTTCATGTCAGTAGCCTGGCTGCCGGCTGCCATCTTGGCTGGCAGTTAATTTGCATATCACCCTGATTAGCCAATGGGAAGGGTAGCGGATGTGTGGCTAATTACCATGTTTCTCTTTTATTAGATAGGATTAGCTCTATTTAAGTATAGACTTGACTTTACTGTGGCATCACATAATCTGGAAAACAGTAATAAAAAAAAATGAATGGAAGAATACCTATACTAAGCAATGTCATATACATGATCCATTTTCATCCTCCATAATCAATATTATTATAAATATATCCTTATCATTATAACTTGTGATTTAGGTGTTACTAATGTGTTTAATTTATAAATGGGAAATAGGATCTCAGAGACATACCTGATTTTTCTATTACTTATCTAGTATTTAAAGGAACCAGAAAAATAAGCACTCTTCCAAAAGCTAATACTGTGATTTTCTATCAGACCACATTACTTCACTATTTAAATGAAGGAAGGCAACATTGAAGATATTTGTGTTATGTCTTTATTTATCAAATTTTAAAGGAAGCAATATAGAAATGTTGATGTTTGCACATTTCCCAGTTAGAAAACATTGTGAGGGAAACAGTCATAGAGATGTTTTATTAAAACAATGGAGAATTAATAAATATATCTAATTTATTTTATTTTTAAGCCCGCATTTCTCCTTGCTGAATTGCTTAGAAAAGAGAAAATTCAGTGACCTCATTGTTTGGAGTGTTAATGTGCTGTAGATTGACTCAACAGCTGATTTCTATATGGGCTGGGCTCCTGCCCTTGTCTTTGTTTCTCCCTGTAATTGGATTGCCTCTCTGCACAAAAAAGCAAACAGACCCCCAAATAAACCCCATATTTCTGCTTTTATTGCAAAATATAGATTTCTAAGTGAGCTCTCTTTTGCAAGGATAATAGGAAATGATGCCTTCATTGTTTGAGTATGAGTTTCTCCCAATAAAATTTGGGGATCAATAAAGAAGAGGAAATATTTCTTCACTATGACACTTTATTATTACATCAAATTTTAAGTACCACAATCTGTGGGCTGAACCTAATGGAAACCATATCCAGGAAGCTTCTGGAATTTTTCAGGACCTGGGAGCCACAGTGGTCAGTAGGGGCTGTAATGTGTGAGTGGGTGTGGAGGGGTGGGGATAGAGGAAGAGACTCCTGGAACCGCTCACATCCAAACAGGGCTGCATTTGGATGTAAATTTACCTATCAAAAATTACTTCCTGGAAAAGACAATGCCAGTTTAGTTCCTAAAATAAAACCTCTATGCTTTAATATGTCAGAGAAACTATCACAGCGCATATTGGATACATATTTTGAAAGATTTGCTGACTTCACTGAGTATATTCTGAGTAGTCATTCCCAGTGATTTCTAGAACATACTGTAAGCAGGTTAAGCACACGCATGAACTTTGGAGTCAGATAGATTAGAAGTTCTAATTTTAGATCTATCATCACAGCTATGCAACCCTGTGCAGCTAGCTTAGGCTCTCTGAGCTCCCGTTTCCTCCAGAAAAATAGGAATTATAGCTGCTATCCATCTGAGTAGGCTAACTACTTGACAAACAACTCCAAAATTTTATTGTTTTAGGGTAATAAAAGTTTATTTTTCACTCACTGAAGGATCTAATATGTATGTCCCTGGTTGGGCAGCTATCTTGACATTTCTTCTCTGACTCAGTGACCTAGGTTTCTTCCAAATTGCAGCTCTGCCTCCCCTCACCAACATCCTGAAAGTCCTCTCCATTCAGCTGGATTATGGAGGATGCAACTTTAGAGGGCTTTGTAGATGGATACTGGAAGGGGCAAATGCTACTTCAGTCTATACTTTATGGGACAAAGTTTGGTCACAAGATAACTTCTAATATGGGAGGCTGGGAAATGTAGTCTAAATGCCCAGCAAGGAAAGTGCTAGAACCAGGGTGAAGCAAGAGATGTACCTAAAGAAGCCACATATTCTCAAGGTCAGGCAAGTGCAAGGTCCTGAGAGTGAGCACACCTCCTTACATTTTGCATCCCTTGTTGCCTTGCTTTTCTCACCCTAAATCTATCTCAAAGTAAGGAGTTTGGGGAGGTAATTGCTGATTTCTGCCACATCTATCTACCTATCAGGACCACTGTGAAAGTAAATAGAATGTTCAGTGCCTGATGCTTACTTATTTCATTATCACATACAGAATCAAAAACTATATCCCTTTCTTTTTCTCTCTAATTAAGTTGCAGTGATTACATGTCTACATTAAAAAGAAACTTTAGCAAATATCCCTTAACTTAAAGTGTGCCGATTTTGTTATTCTATATTATTTTAAAGTGAGAATAAAAAAAATTGTTTAATTCTTTACAGTTGTTTTCCCCCAGTCACTAAAATATTTAGCAGCAAGATATAAACTAGACAAAACAATAGACACTGCCCCCCATTTCCACCCCCCAACACTTTTTGCAACTTAACTTCTCTGAAAATAAGTTTTGGTCTGTACATCTTGATTTCTTAATGGTTGTTGGATGCACAGCATTTCTTTCGACCACAGCTCCCTTAAAATTCAGTGAGGCATTGTTAGGGTGTGCTTTCCCATAATGAACACATTACAGTAATCATTACAGAAGAGAAAAGACAAGAATGGCTGTGGTGTAATCTTCAAAATGTTTGTGTGGTTCTAATGTTGGTCATTTTAGGGAAACTGCCAACAGGCTCCTGGAGCAGTAAACATGCATTACACATTTAGAGAAGTAGTTTAACTTTCAGGACAGCCCATTCCAACTCCAGTTTATCTTGCTTTACGTACAAAAGAGCTGTTTGGATTTTGACAGCTTATGAGAAAACCATTCTGCAAAATGCGGCCATTGATCTGCTATTGAAAGGAAAGAATGTTCTGTGAAAAGGCTGCAACTAAAACTAGTTGCTGTTATGAGTTGATGAAGTTTTTATTGTTAATTAAGTCTGGGAGAATATCTTCATCTATGAAGACTACTTTACAGAAGTCCAAAATGATGCTGTTGTGTTGCTTTTGCCTTTCTTTGGAAGTGCTGGCCCTCATGATATTATTGATTAGTTCATTTGACAGACACTTATTTACTAAGGGCCTCCTGGAGCCTAGTAATGCACTGGATGCTGGTGTGCTAGTGGATACAAAGACATAGCTGTTTGGAATGGGCCCCGTCTTCAAAAGGCTTCTACTTAAGTAGACCTTGTAAACATACACAGTTACAATATCTTGCAGGAAATGTAAGTACCATGAAAGAGGTAGCCCTGACTAGGGAGCTCAGTTGGGGAGAGTGTTGTCCTGATATTCTAAGGTTGCTGGTTCAATCCCTGACCAGGGCACATATAAGAATCAACCAATGAATGCATAAATAAGTAGAACGGCAACCCAATGCCTCTCTCTCTCTCTCTCTCTCTCTCTCTCTCTCAAATCAATATTTTTTAAAAAAGAGGGGTAAAGACAAAGTTTCATCCATTTAAGGGAACTGTATGAGCTTTCTTGAACAGATGGCATTTGAGCTGGAAGCAAACACAGACTTTGAACACATAGAGAAGATGGTGTAGTGGGGGCGGGGAGGTAGGGGCATGGAGCATGCCTGGAAAGAAAAGGAACAAAGATCTATCAGTCAGATCCTTGTATTAAGAAGTTATTTCCTAAGCACATTTAGATAAATTATAATTAATACGTTTAAAATAAATATTAATAACGACCTCTGAAGTATCATAATGTCACACATAGAACAGTATGGTTCTCTTCATAACCACAGAATCACAACTTCCATGGACCGCCTGCTTCGAGACCAAGTTCTCAGCAAACACTCATGTTTTTCTAGGCCTAGAAATATTTAGCATGTACCTGAACCTGCCAGTAATACCTTCTTACTTGGACATATATGTCTAAAAAATAAGGACTCTTTTTTAAAAAAAAACATGTCCATAGTACCATTATCACACCTCAGAAATGAATGGTAATTACTTAATATAAAAAATTTTGGGAAAATCCGATTTCCCTGATGGTCCCATACAGTTTGTATGGAGTCAATTTGTTCAGACTAGGATGCAGGCAAAGTCCATGCATTACTCTTGGTTGATCTATCTCTTATATCTCTTTCACTGTATATGTTCCCCTTGTAAACTATTTGTTGAAAAAAAGAGCCAGAATCTATGCAACGTCTCACTTTCTATATTTTGCAGATTACAGAGGCTATCTCATTTGCCACAGCCCTGAGCGAGAGGAAGCCAACTAGTTGAGTAGCCACATTCCTCCATCTACTCCTTCCAGTAGCACAAGACACGACTCTTCTTATTTGGCGCTGTGCTTCTCTTTCATCCTAACGATGGCTCAGTTCCTCCCAAACTCAGCCTCCAAGGTTATGTTTCTCCAAATATCCTAGTCCCAGCTTAGGCACATGGACTTCTTCAGCTGAAATCACTTTCATTTTCTAAATGTCTTCATCTTTTCCAACCCCCTGGGATTTTGCTGCTTCTGGTCAACCTAATAAATCCTGTATGTGATTTCAACTTCTTTACTTGCCAGGGCTGGCGGGTTGAATCTTTTGTTCTTATTTGTCTTTTGACCAAAATCCTGCCTGCTCTCTCGTTCTACTCAAAATCCTCTTTGCTACCATCATGTTCAATTCTGATGCCTTCTTTCCATTTTAATTATGGAAGTGCTCCACTTTGTTTCTACTGTTCTTCATAATGAGAACAATATAAAAAAGCACAGATGTGGTGCGCTTTTATATATGCACAAATATGCAATTTACAACTGATACAAATACAAAAGTCACTTACCTTAGAGTCAAATTCAGCTTATTTTTTAAGTGAAGAAAGGAGTAAATATTAGAGATTCTTCAAACAGGATTAAATTTGTTTCTTTGCCCAGTTCATAGCAAAATTCAAATTCTAGACTTTAAAACCAAACTTTGCAAAGGGGGACCACTTCCAATATCTTTAATTCTTACCACAAAAATGAATATAAGGAATATATATTTTTTTCTGTGCTCCCAAAGCAAGAGGAAACATTAGCAATGGCTGTAGGTACATGAAAAGAACTTTCCTATGATAATTGTATTTCTTGGCGAAGCATCCGATTATGTAGACTGTTATAATAATTTTTTGAAAAAAACACAGTTTGCTTCTTAAAATTAATAAGCAGTGTATTAGTATGTGACACATGTGCACAAGCACACACACATATGCACACACATGCACAACTCTACATGAAAAAAGAAAGACCTCTTTCTTACTGTCCTGTGTTTCTTTGAATTGAGGACACTGGTTCTCAACTCCAGAGCAGGGTTCTTCAAACTGCAAATCACAATTCATTGGTAGCTTATTAAGTGAATTCAGTAGATCATGGTTAACATTTTTATGTTGATACAGAATAGGATACAAAAAGCCTTTATTACATGGAATAACATTACATTTTGTTTGTAAATTTTTTTTCAATTGTGTGTGTGTGTGTGTGTGTGTGTGTGTGTGTTCTGGGATATGTAGAACAAAAAGAAAAAAAAATAAAGTTCTTTGGAAAGTAACAGAGTGATCTGATCATATTCTTAAGTGGGCAGGTCATGGTGGGTAGTCATGCCCCAGGCCTATAAGTTCTTCAGTGAAAGGTTTTAAATCAGTCCTGCCCATTTTTCTTGTGCATCCAGGTTAGCAAAACTTTGAAATGCCAGAAGTAATACCCCTCAAAGAGGGTATTAGCCGTCAAGTGAGCTCAGAAGCTTGTTAACTATCCTGTATTCCAATTCTCACCTTGTTTTCTCCTACCTCCATTTATGTACTTTCCTTCCTTAATTTCAAATGCATAAAACAAGCTGCAAAACTGTTATTCTCCAGACTTGCTCCCTGGCATATGTTGTCAGTTTGGTTCAAATAAACTTTTAAAACTTCTCTATGGGTTTGGATGTTTGTTACATAGACAGATGATAGATAGATAGATGATAGATAGATAGATAGATAGATAGATAGATAGATAGATAGATAGATAGATAGATAGATAGGTGATAGATAGATAATAGATAGATACTTTTCTTGCTACAGGTCCAAGGCAGTCTCAGCTCTAGCTTAATCCTAGGTCTTCCCAGGACTATTAATTTGATCTTGAAATGCTGAGCGAAACAGCATTGCTTAGTGGAGTTGGAATGAGAGAAGCTTAGAAAATGTTTTATTATGGAAGGGATAAAAATTTAAAGAAAATTTATAACAAGTAATTTTTTACATGGACTTTTTTTCTACTTGTGTAGCAAAGGAAAGAAGAGGAAAAGTGGGGAGGTGAGGAGAAAAAGAGTGAGTAGACAGAGATAGAGATAAAAAGGAAGGATAGCAAGATTAAGCAGGAGCAGCAAAGTCTAATCACCTAGAATACTTATATGCGCTTATCTCAGCAGTGCTGATGACAATCACCCTGCTGCAATAATGCATTGGCTGAGTTACCCTGAGCATTTATAGGTTATGGGAGAGATGGGTAAAGGATATGAGATATCTCTGTAAAGCTTTGTTTAAATTTTTTAAATGCTAGAAATTATAGACCAATACATGTTAGCTTCAGTATATGAAAACAAATATTGAAGCTATCATTAGAAAATCAATTTGTTAACACTAAGATTGCAGAGTAATAACATAAGCTAGAAGATATCAAAGACCAATCTAATAGCCTTTGCTGACAGAGCAAGGCACATTGTAGACAGCAGAAAAGCAATAAACGCAATACATCTCAACCTCAAGACGGCCTTTGATTTTGTCTTCTATGACACACTCATCAACTAGCAGGAAAAAATATAGCTTAAACCAGTATTTCTCAAACTATACAATGTGACCCCCACGGTTACCATGAAAAGGTACCAAAGGGGTCACAGAGTTTGCGACTGTATTTCCTCAACATAATGCCTGACTCACAGGAAGTCCCAATATGTGGAAAAGAAAAACAGCAAAAATTCCAAGGAAGGCCCCACTCATTCTCATACTCCCCAGAAAGCCCCACTCCCTGACTTTCTCCAGCTATTACAGAAATATCCCTCCCTGGGACTGGCTAAAGCATGTTGACATAAAAAACAACCAAAATTCATTGACTTTATAGCCAAATTGATGACATATGCTAGAGAGCAAAATCTCAAATGCTCCAGAGAAAAACAGTGTTGCAGTTTCTTTTATGTATTTGAAATTAAGAAGAGGACAGAAGGAAGATTACAGGAAGATGGGAGAAAGCAAGGCAGGGGTTGGATTACAGGAGAACTAAGATTATTTGCTCTCTGAGGAGTGGTTATATCTCAGAATGAGGGGTCTGAAAGGGTGGTTCATGTCTTAACAGGGGGGATCTGAAGAGAAGCATCTCAAAGGGGTATTACCCTAGATGCACAGAAACAACAAACAAGGGCTTGCTTGAGGCAAAGATAAACCTTTTAGTAAAAAATAATATGCCTGGCCCTTTTTGGCTCAGTGGATACATCATGGGCGTGTGGACCGAGGGTCTTGAGTTCAATTCCGGTCAAGGGCAAGTACCTCAGTTGCAGGCTCCTCCCTGGCCTAGGCCCTGATTAGGGCTCGTGCAGGAGGCATCCAATCGATGTGTTTTTCTCACATCGATATTTCTCTCTGTCTTTCCCTCTTTCTTCCACTCTCTCTAAAAATCAATGGAAAATATCCTTGGGTGAGGATAAATAAATAAATAATAATACTTATATGCCTGGGTTGTGACTGACTAACCACCATGACTTGCCCAGTTAGGAATGTATGATCAGATCACCCTGTGAGGCTACTTTTCATAGACCCCAGTTTGAATACAATCCAATAGAACCTGGTTTTCCATCTACAGGAAGAAGGAGCGTTTGGTTCAGCCAGACCTCTAGATGTTGAGCTTCACTTTTTCTTTAATCACTCTGTTTCTCAGTTATCAAAACCTCAATACCATAAAAAGTAATATAACGAGGCACAAATTAATAATAACAAAATTTTATTAAGTATTCATGATGCTATTTAGGCACTATTAATAACTCACTTAATCCTCACATCGTCCCTATGAGATAGGTACTCTTACTCGTAAGTGAGAAAATCGAGGCATTGAGAAGTGAAGTAACTTGTCCATGGTTTCATGCTAATAACTGACAGAGAATATTGGTCAAAATTTCAACCCAGGAAGTTTGTATCCAGAGTCTAGGGCTTTAATCTGCAGGTCCAAATAGAAGAGCAAACACAATGTTTGGCACATGATGTGTTCAAGAAGTGTAAGCTATTGACTGTGCTAAGGGATGTCCAGAGAGCTGGTAAAACAGTATTCAGGGTGTGGCTGGGAAGGTGTTCCTAGAGGAGATTAGCATTTGAATCAATAGACTGAACAAAGCAGATCACTCTTCCCAACAGGAATGGGCATCATCCAACTGAGGACCTGAACAGAATAAAAAGGCTGAGGGATGGAGAGCTCATTCTCTCTGTCTCTCTGCCCGAGCAGAGAGACATCCCGCTTCTCCTACCCTTGGGCGCCAGATCATCTGGTTCCCTGACTTTTGAACTCAGACCAGGACTTATACCATCAGCCCTGGTTTGAACTCAGACTGACAACATTGACCACTTTTCTGATTCTCCAGCAGCTCACAGACATCAAATTATGGTGGTACTTCTCAGCATATATAAATTTAATTTAGCACAGAAGTATATATATGTATATATATATGTGTATATATTTGCATATATATGTATATATATGCAAATAGGTTTACAGTTATGAATATGTGAAACTTTATGTTTGTAATATTATTTTTTAATTATTGTATTATTTTCCATAGGAACATATAGTAAATACTAGAGGCTCAGTGCACAAAAATTTGTGCACTGAGGGGGATCCCTCAGCCCGGCCTATGCCCTCTTGCAGTTTGGGACCCCTTGGAGGATGTCCACCTGCTGGTTTAGGCCTGCGCCCTGGGGGATCTGGCTCAAGCTGTCAGTCAGACATCCCTCTGGCAGCCAGGCAGCCCTCGGGGGATGTCCACTTGCCAGCGGGGAGCAGACCTAAGCTGCAGTCAGGCATCCTTAGCACTGCTGAGGCAGGAGAGGCTCCCGCCACCACCGCTGTACTGGCAGCCGTCAGCCTGGCTTTTGGCTGAGCAGCGCTCCCCCTGTGGGAGTGCTCTGACCACCAGGGGGCAGCTCCTGCATTGAGCATCTTCCCCCTGGTGGTCAGTGTGTGTCATAGTGACCAGTCATTCCCAGTCGTTCTGCTGTTAGGGTCAATTTGCATATTACCCTTTTATTATATATAATAGAGGCCTGGTGCACGGGTTGGGGCCGACTGGTTTGCCCTGAAGAGTGTCCTGGATCAAGGTGGGGGTCCCGCTGTGGTGCCTGGCCAGCCTGGGTGAGGGGATGATTGCTTTTTGCAGGCTGCCCAAACCCCCTTCAGGGTGGGGCTCCCCTCTGGGGTGCCTGGCCAGCCTGGGTGAGGGGCTGAGGGCTGTTTTCAAGCTTCCCACACCCTCTTCAGGGTGGGGGTTCTCACTGGGGTGCCTGGCCAGCCTGGGTGAGGGGCTGATGGCTGTTTTCAGACTGACCAAGCCCCAGCCTTTCCTTTTTTTGTATTTTTTTTATTCGCTCCAGCTCCATGGCCATGGCAACTGGAAGCAGGTATCTGGGGTTTATTTACCTTCTATAATTGAAACTTTGTTGCCTTGAGAGGAGGCAGCAGCTGCCGGGAAGCTTAGCTTCTTCCATCGCAGAGGCAAGCGAGCCTCCTGCTCGCTCCAGCTCCATGGCCACGGCCTGCTGAAAGCTGGTATCTGGGGTTTATTTACCTTCTATAATTGAAACTTTGTTGCTTTGAGTATAGCTCAGAGCAGGCCGCGGCAGGCTGGCATCCTCTATCACTGGAGCAAGCAAGCCTCCTGCTCGCTCCAGCTCCGGGGCTGATGGCCGCCATCTTGGTTGGGTTAATTTGCATATAGTTGCTCTGATTGGCTGGTGGACATGGCTCAAAGTGTAGCAAAAGTATGGTCAATTTGCATATTTATCTATTATTAGGTAAGATATATCCCACTGGTTCTGTTTCTCTGGCAAATCCAATAGAATACAGTTATTATTATTAACACAAATCAATTTATACACTATTCTATATCCTTTATTTACTCTAGTTTACAGGTAACGAAACTGGTGTTTAATAAACTCTTGTGAAGGAAATAAGAATGTTTCAGATGTACTTAATAAGGCAGAATGGGAAGCACTGGGTTCCTGATAACTTGATCAGTGGCAATAAGCTGCTAAGTTCATTTTCAGAAGCGGGAGAGCTGTAAGGTATAGGCAGTGGTCTTTAGAAGGTTGACAGAGTCATAAAAGCACATGGCAATGAAAGAGCTCTCCAAAGCCAGATTAAAGCTTTGCTGAGTGGAACAAGGGGTTCAGATGGACTAAAGAGACACATTTTTTTGATAGCATCAATCCAAACATTTGTAGGATTTTCACCAGGAGAGGGTTCTCTCTTATTGAGAAAAACAAACATAACAACACACAAAAAAAACATTCTTTAAACAACAATCGGTGACTTTGTATGTTTCTCTGAGAAAAAAGCTAATTTGATATTTCAATTGAATTTTAAAATGTTTTGGGGAAAAAAAAGAAGCTTCTCTTATTGAACTTATTTCAATAGAAGGCTGAAAAGTCTTGTTATCTTAAAGGAACAAGAACATAATTTTAAGCTCTCTATACATATTTCTGATAGTCTTCTGTGGTAAATTAAATTTGCACATTTGCTCTTGAGTTTGCCATGTCTTCATTTTCCTTTCTATTTATGCTTGTGTGCTTTGTGCTTTGTAGATTTACAAAGGACTGTGGGAGAATAAAAACAAGAGCATTCGAGGAGAAATTATTGTTTTCCCATATGTAGAGGGTTTGTCTGCAGTGGCGGTCTGCTCATCACCGCCTTGCTGCTCGATTTTGTATGTGACAGATTGTCAAATGGAATGTTTAGTCTGCCCCTTTTCATTTTCTCTGTTCATTTCTAGTTTTCAAAATAGAACATTTAGCATTTCTCCACTATCAGAAGTCATTTTTTTGTATTTTAATGTTATTTGTTTTCCTAAGTGAGCAAATCAAATATGGAAAGGTCTGATGCTTCAAAAAAAATCTACAAACATTTTTTGGGATACTTAGTATAAGGTCAACTCAAAGCAGGATATGTGCAAGTCTATTTAGTGTTATTTCAGAAAATAAGACTAAACACTAATACATATTTTAAATTCTTGGTCTCTATATCTGAAATTATTATAGGATATATAGTAGGTTTTTAATAAATGTTGAATGAACATGTGTATAACTCCAAAAATCTCAAGTTTTGTATGAAAATTTGTGCGGATTCTAATTTTAGAAAAAGTGTTCATCCAACCAAAATAAATGGCTATCAATGTCGTTCGCTACTGACACATCCTAAGATTATTAACAGAAGAAAATAAATGTTAACATTCCCAGAATTTTTTTTTAAAAATTACCTCTGCACAGTGCTTTACTATTCTCAATAGTTTATACATAAACAATGAATGCTGCTCCCTAAAACCTCTCTGTTCAAAACTCTAAAATTTTCCCCCAAGTCCAGATAGCTTATCTCCTTAAACCCCATGTCTTTTATTTCCTTTTTCTTCTCTTTTTCATTTCAAATAGTTATTCTCCTTTTATTTATTATGGTAAAATATACATAATATAAATTGACCATTTTAACCACTCTTATGTGTACAGCTCTGTGGCATTAAGTATATTTATATTGTTGTGCAACCATCACCACTATTCATTTTCAGAATGTATTCATCTTCCCAAACTAAATCTCTGTATTCATTAAACACTAACTCCCCATTTCTCCCTCCCTCAGCCCCTGGTAACCACCATTCAACTTTGTGTCTCTATGAATTTAACTACTATAGGTACCTCATATAAGTGGAATTATAAACTATTTTTCTTTTATGACTAGCCTTTCCCCTTAGTATAATGTCTTCAAACTTCACCCATTTTTTAGCAGTGTCAGAATCTTCTTAAGGCTGAGCAATAGGTATTGCATTTATATATATAAACTAGAGGCCCAGTGTGGGGTCCAGCCGGTCCGGCCCCAATCAGGGCTGATCAGGGCTGGGCCTATCAGGAGGAGGAGATGCGGGGAGGTTGGCTGGCCAGCCCGCCCCGATTGGGCCCAATCAGGGCTGGGTCAGCTGGGGCAAGGGGCTGCAGGCGATTGGCCAGTGGGCCTCACCCCCAATTGGGGTTGGGGGGCTAATTGAGGGTGGAGCTGGCTATGGGGGGTGTTGTGGGCAGTGGGTCAGCTGGCCACACCCCTGAATGGGGAGGAGGATGCTGATTAGGGGCCAGTGGCCTGGGGGAAGGGCCATGGGGGTTGGGGGGTCAACTTGGGGTGGGGCCAAGCAGGGGAGGGGCTGCAGGAGATTGGTTGGTCCGCCCCACCCCCTATTGGGGTGAGGGGGCAATTAGGGGTGGAACCAGCCTTGAGGAGGGGCTGCAGGACGTGGAGGGGGGTGGTCAGGGGTGGGGCTGGCCAGGGGGAGGGGCTGTGGCCTGATCAGGGTGGTGGGGGCCCATTGGGGTGGGAGTGCAATCAGGGGTGGGGCGGCCAGGGTGTGGGGGCGTTTGGCTGCTGGCCCCACTCTTTTTTTTTTTGGCAACTTCATGACTTTTATTTTTGGTGCCTGTGCTATGTCTTGAAAATACCTTCTCCCCCTGCCCCGGACAGCGTCGGGGAGGGGGCAGCAAAAAATAGAAGACATTCCTCCCTATTGCACATGGACCCTATATACAGGCTCACCTGGCCCAGGCCTGGGGGATGCTTGGCACATTCTCGGATCCCTGCTCAGGGGTAGAAGGGGTGACTGGTGGCAGCACATGTGAGAGGGGACATCCAGGTGTCCACTCTGGTCCTGGCTACTGATCCTGGCACTTCCTGGTCCTTGGTTCCTTCCTGGTCCTTCTCGCAGCCCTGGTCCCCCTACCTGGCTCAGCCTCTCCTCTCTATCCTGGCCTTAGATGGCCACCTTGGTTCTTGGGGGCTCTGTCCTCCCCTCCCAGTCTGGAGGTCCTGAGGGGAGGTTTTAGCTTCTCAGAGACTCCCTGGCAGCCCTGTCCCTCGTGTTCACATAGGGCAGTTGTTCTCAACCTTCCTAATACCTCGACCCTTTAATACAGTTCCTCATGTTGTGGTGACTCCCAACCATAAAATTATATTCATTGCTACTTCATAACTGTAATTTTGCTACTGTTATGAATGGTAATGTAAATATCTGATATGCAGGATGTATTTAGGCGACCCCTGTGAAAGGGTCGTTTGACTCCCAAAAGGGTCGTGACCCACAGGTTGAGAACCGCTGCATAGGGGAAGGGATGCGTGTGGCAGAAGCAGCTGTATAAATGCGGGTGCAGGGGCAAGTCCTCCTGGGTCACTTGGACAGTTTGCTGATGACGTGGATCAGGGCTGTGTTCTCGTCCTTGAGGTGCTGGTTGTCAGCCCAGAGTTTGGACAAGCCCTTCAGCTGCTCGGCCTTGCTCTCCAGAGCCCTGCGTTCAATTCTCTCCAGCTCCAGGATGGCCAATCTCTCTGCAAAACACTCCTGCCTCGGCGTGGCTCACTCCAGCTCCACCTTGAGCTGCGCTAGCTACAGCGTGGTCTCAGTCAGGGCCTCACGAAGTCTCTCATGCTCAATGCACAGCTCTGCATAGAGCTTCCTTAAGCCTTCCTTGGGCTCTTCTGATTCGGGCTGGGGTTCTGGGTTGAGAGTCTGCTGCCTCGGGGGGGAAGGGCTGGATTCTGGGCTGATGTCCACTGGCTTTGCCTCCTCCCCTTCTGCAGGCCCTCTCCTCTCCTTGCCAACTCTGCAGTGCTCCTTGGAGGCCTGTGGTCCCTGACCCTGCCCATCAGATGCCTCTACTCTCTGGCCAGGGCCATCAGAATTCTCAACCCCAGGGACTTGGGGTTGCCAGGAAGCATCCAGGCTCTGTGTGGCCCTGCTCTTGATCAAGATGGGAGAGTTTGATCAGGGGCAGGCCGGCAGGGGGGAGGGGATGTGAGGTGCTCAATGCACCACATAGTGATTAGTCATCTGGCCATCCTGGTCATCATGGACACTGGCTATATATATATATCATATATATATATATGATATATATATCATATTTCATCTATCCATTCATCTGTCAATAGAAACTTTGGTTGTTTCTACATTTTGGCTATCTATATCTAATCTAATAAAAGAGAAACATGCAAATTGACCATACCTTTGCTTCGCGCCCAAGCCACACCCACCAGCCAATCAGAGCGACTATATGCAAATTAACCCAACCAAGATGGCGGCCAGCAGCCATGGAGCTGGAGCAAGCAGGAGGCTTGGTTGCCCCGGCGATGGAGGAAGCCAAGCTTCCCGCCTGCCCTGGCTGGCTGTGGCTTCTGCTAAAGGCAACAAAGTTTCAATTATAGAAGATAAATAAAACCCAGATACCTGCTTCCAGCCAGCCTCCACTGGGAGCTTGGGTGGCTGGGGACCATGGCCAACCTGCAAACAGCCATCAGCCCCTCACCGAGGCTGTCCAGGCACCCCAGTGGGGAACCCCACCCTGAAGGGGCTGTGGCCAGCCTGCAAACAGCCATCAGCCACTCACCCAGGCTGGCCAGGCACCCCAGCAGGGGCCCCCATCCTGATCTGAGACACCCTTCAGGGCAAACCAGCCAGCCCCCACCTATGCACCAGGCATATAATGAAAGGGTAATATGCAAATTGACCCTAATAGCAGAACGACTGGGAATGACTGGTCACTATGACACACTGACCACCACAGGGCAGACGCTCAATGCAGGTGCTGCCCCCTGGTGGTCAGTGCACTCCCATAGGGGGAGCTCTGCTCAGCCACAAGCCAGGCTGACTGCCGCCAGCACAGCAGTGATGGTGGGAGCCTCTCCCGCCTCCTCAGCAGTGCTAAGGATGTCCAACTGCAGCTTAGGCCTGGTCCCTGCTGGCAAGTGGACACCCCCCGAGCTCTCCTAGGCTGACAGAGGGATGTCTGACTGCCAGCTTAGGCCAGATTCCCCGGGGAGCGGGCCTAAGTCAGCAGGTGGACATCCCCCGAGGGGTCCCAGACTGCGAGAGGGCACAGGCCAGGCTGAGGGACCCCCCCAGCCCAAGTGCACAAATTTTTGTGCACCAGGCCTCTAGTATATCTATAAAGATCCAGGAGCCGTCACATCCAAAACAACCAAACGGACAACCAAACAGGCTGAGTGGGGCAACAAGGCCAGCAGGGAGGTTAGTGAGGGACGACCAAATGACTGAACAGCAATCTGTGTGGGGCGACCAGGCCGACAGGGGGGACAGTGAGGGACGACCAAACAACCAAACAGCAGGCTGCATAGGACAACTAGGCCAGCAGGTGGGGCAGTGAAGGGCAACCAGGCCAAAGAGGGGGTAGTTGGGGGACATCAGGCCGGTGGGGGGGGTGGCAGTGAGTGGTGACCAGGCCAGCAGAGGGGTGCAGTGAGGGGCGACCAGGCTGGCGGGGGGGGAAGTTGGGGGCGATCAGACAGGCAGGCAGGTGAGCAGTTAGGGGCCAGCGGTCCCAGATTGTGGATCGGGCCTAAACCAGCTGTCGGACATCCCCTGAGGGGACCCAGATTGAAGAGAGTGCAGGCTGAGGAGACCCCTTCCCCGCCCCGTGGACGAATTTCATGTACTGGGCCTCTAGTTACAAATAAAGCTACTATAAATATGGAGGTATGAAATCTGTTTGAATTCTTGCTTTCAATTATTTGGAGAATATACACAGAAGGACAATTGCTACATTTTATGGCAAGTGTATGTTTAATTTTTGGAGGAGTTGCCATACTGTTTGTTTTTCAGAGTAGCTACACCATTTTACATGCCTGCCAACAAAGCACAAAGGTTTCAATTTCTCCACATCCTCACCAGACTCGTTCTTTTCTGGTTGTGTGTGCGTTTTAATAATAGTTATTCTAATGAGTGTGAAATAATATCTCATGATGGTTTTGATTTGCATTTCCCTAGTAACTAGTGATATCGAGCCCTTATTATTGTACATTTTCTTGGGAGAAATGACAATTCGTGTCCTTTTTTAATTATTATTTTTAAGCAAAGATGAATATTTTTTAATCCTCACCTGAGGGTATGTTTATTGATTTTAGAGATAGAGGAAGGGAGAGAGAGAAACATTGATGTCTGAGAAACATCTATCAGTTGCCTCCCATATGTGTGCCCAGACCAGGAACCAAAACTGCAACCTTTTTGGTGTACTGGATGATGCTCCAACCAACTGAGTCCCCTGGTCGTGGCCTTTTGTAATTTTTTAATTGAGTTACTTGCTTTTTTGTTCTTGAATGATAGAAGTTCTCTATATGTTCTGCAAATTAATTCCTTATATATATGGTTTGCAAATATCTTCTCTTGTTATTTATGTTGCTTTTTTACTCTGTTGATAGAAGACTTTGATCAGTAAGTTTTACATTTTGATAAAGTCCAACTTATCTATTTTTTGCTGTTGCTTGTGTTTGCTATCACATTCAAGAAATTTTTACTAAATTCAATGCCATGAACTTTTCTCTGCTATTAGTCTTTGATCATTTTGAGTTAATTTTTCTAGGTGGTGTAAGGTAAGGATCCATCATTATTTTGCATCTAGACATTCAGTTTTCTTAATAGTATTTGTTGAAAAGATGTTCCTTTCTCAATTGAATGATCATGGCAAAAAAATCACATGCAAAGGTTTATTTCTAGGCTCTCTGCTCTACACTTTTGGTGTATATTTTATCTTTACGCCAGTATCACATTGCTTTTATTACTGTAGTTTTGTGGTAAGTGTTTAAATCAGGAGGTGTGAGACCTCTAACTTATGTATTTATTTATTTATTTTTAATTCTTTAATGTTAAAAGTATTACATATGTCCTTCTTCCCCCCATTGACCTCTCCCAGCCTGGCTCTGCTCCCCAGCCCAGGCCTTCACTCCCCTATTGCCTGTGTCTATTTGTTTATGCTTATATGCATACAAGTTCATTGGTTGATCTCTTCCCACCCACCCATCCTCCCCTGCTTTCCCTCTGAGGTTTGATGTTTCTATGTCTCTGGATCTATTTTTGTTCATCACTGTTCTAGTCTATGACCATAAGATGTCTTTCTATTTATTGGTTTCTTCTTCAGTTTCTTTCAGCAATGTTTTACAGGTGTGTTTTTGTTTGTTTGTTTTGTTTACTTTTAATCCTACCCCAAGGATATTTTCCATTTATTTTCAAAGAGAGTGGAGAAAAGAGGGAAAGACAGAGAGAAATATCAATGTGAGAGAAACACATTGATTGGTTGCCTCCTTGCACACGCCCTGATCAGGGCCTGGGACCAGACCGAGGAGGAGTCTGCAACTGAGATACGTGCCCTTGACTGGAGTTGAATTGGGACCTTTGGTCCACAGGCTGACACTCTATCCACTGAGCCAAACCAGCTAGGGATGTCTTGCAGTTTTCACATAAAAATCTTTTGCCTCCTAGGTTAAGTTTATACGTAAGTATTTTTTCCTTTGATGCTATTATAAGTGGAAGCGTTTTCTAACTTCCTTTTCGGATTGTTAATGTACAGAAATACAACTGATTTGTGTGTGAATATAATGTTGGCTGTATTCAATGTGCCTATATCATGTCAAGGTAGTTTCTTTCAATTCCTAATTTGTTGAGTTTTTAATATTATTATGAAAAGGTATTAAATTTTGTCAAATGATTTTTCTTCATTCATTGAGATAGGCATGTGTTTTTTCTCTTTTAGTCTGTTAATGTGTTGTGTTACATTAATTGATTTTTCTGTGTTGAACTATCCTTGCATTCCAATAATAAATTTCACTTTATTGGTGTATAGCCCTTTCAATACACTGCTGAATTTGGTTTGCTAGTACTATATTAAAAAACGTTTTGCATTAATATTCATAAAATATATTGGTCTATAAGTTTGTTTTCTTATAGTGTCTTTTTCTGGCTTTTCTATTAGGGTTATTCTTTTTAAATAAAAGGACTCATTAAGGCTGTCCTCTTTCTTTCACTTTTTATACTACCTTATAGATTCTCACTGTTCCTCAGAGGTACAGCAAAGGAAGCTGGAGTTGAGGGTGGAGCAGGGGACAGAGACAGAATTTTCTCTGACAGTCAAGGGGAGGTGGCAGATTGCAAATATCTGACTTAATATTTTTCTATTGTCCTTGACATAAATGAATTAGTAAGTTGAGTTATATTCCATAATTAGAGCTAAGCCTTCCAAAAATATCTTCAACATTGGTTGAAGACCATGTGAAGTTAATGGTACTCAAAATTTTTGTTGTTGTTTTTTATGATGTTATGTTTATTATTCTACTTAAATGTCTTTAAACATGGAGTTATACATAAATTCCACACAGACACAACTCTTATTAAAAAGCAAAGTAAATTTAGAAATTAAATACAAATTCCATCAGCCCTGGCCAGGTAGCACAGTTGGTTGAAGCATCATCCTGTACACCAAAAGGTTGTGGGTTCGATTCTGGTTAAGGCACATGCCTGGGTTCCAACTTTAATCCTGGTTGGGGTGCATATGGGAGGCAACCAATAAATGTTCCTCTCACAGCTCTCTCTCTCTCTCTCTCTCTCTCTCTCTCTCTCTCTCTCTCTCTCTCTCTCTCTCATCAATAAAACCATACACTGGGGTGAGGATAAAAAAAAAAATACAAATTTCATCAAAGCAAACATTTCAAACTAACAATTTTCTGACAAAAGATCTTGTTTTACCCAAAACAAAATGTTAGCTCACATGTTACCAGTTGCTACTACAAAAAATATCTTGAGTTCATCATGCTTATACTACAATTTATTTTGTGATGAGTGAGTTTTTCCACTCTTGATTTTATATTAATTATTGAAAAAATATTTTATATGGCATTTGGTCAGTAATATTACCGGTAGTCATCTAAGATGGTAGTCATAAGATGGTGGTGGTCATTCAAGTATCCAAAGCATAATTGTGTTACTTATTTGATTAGCATTAAAATAAAAAATTTAAATTCAAATTTAAACTTCCTAATTAGAACACACAGATCTATTCCCCCCCCCCCACCTCTGTAAAAAGAAATAGATATTGATTGGAGTAAGATAGGGAGGAAGGTTGAGGAGAATATAAGAACTTAAGGGAAATGAGGACAGGAAGCTGTGTGTGGGATGGTTCTTGTATTGCTTCTCTCTAAGGCCATAGGCACTAAATCAGAGATGTGCTGAGGCATGAGGTCAAGGAACGTAATAAAAGGGAGTGTTCAAAAGAAAGATAGAGATCCAAACTGATACTCATAAGAAAGCAGATTGCTATTTCAAGGGCTTGGTAGAGAGGCGAGGACTTGTAAGGGAACAAAGGACTGTATTCATAGAGGTCCAGATGGAGAAGCAGGTTCGGGAAAACCAATGGAAGCAGAGGCTGCAGGCTGAAGCCCTGCTAACTGTCATGGCCATGAACGCCTTCCCACAGGTGCATCTCCAGTGTAGAGAAAGGCTGAAAAATGGGAACTAGCTTCTGGAGACAAATGACTAGTTTAACAACTTTATCAATCTACCTCTTACTGGAGCTAATATACTGAGACAAAGTATACAAGACAACTAGGCCAAATTAGGACAAGGATCAAAGTGAGCATGAGAAGAATAATAGCATTTTTTTCTGTGTCTCTGCCCTCATTGCAGAGTTGTCAAACACTAACCATCCACTCCCTCCCCCAGAAAACCATAAATATTCAAAATTATTGCAATTAATTTATCCATTTCTTTATTTACTTAATTATCAAGTGCCTTTTTATTTAACAAGGTCATTGCTAGGCTCTAAAGATATAATGGTTTAAAACGACATGGCTGATGTCTTCCTGCCTCTTACAGTCAATACAGCGATATAGATGAAACTCATGCTATCTAGGTTTTGTGAAAAAGCTGTGGAAGGGTGCTGAGTTTCAGTGGCAAAAGATGACACTGGAAAGTTAAACAGACTCCCAAGGAGCTATTTCAGAGCCACGAAAGTCTCTTAAGCATGGGAATAAAATGATCAGTTGAAACAATCTTAAAGGAATGCATTATGGATGTGTTCACATATGACTTTCTCGACATCCACAGCATCTAATATTTTATATACCTGCTCTGGCTCTTGAAGTGGTGCTTCTAGCCACTCTCTTTATTTACTGGGAGTTTCAAATGTAATTGCCTATAGTGGTCTAGCAAGAAAATAAATGCATGAAGTGAACTGGTAAAAGACATTAAAGAGTGGTGGTGACTCTGGCAAAGGGGAGATCTATGTCCATACACAGGGTAGCCATTATTCAGTTCCAACTGAACATTACAGCAACATTGGCACAAATGAGTTTTATTGAATAAACTCATCTGCACACACACACAAAAAATCTGTGAGCTAGGATCTGTTCTCAAGCCATTGGTTTGTGACCTCTCTTACTATATGCCATAATTAGGGAAATATTTGAAACATTCATTTGTTGCCAAAGAAAATAACAGAATTGTCATTTAGACTAAAAATATAGCAACTGGTCCAATTTTCTTAACTTCTGTGTTCTTTAAAAATCCTCAATCTAATAATCATAATGACTTATTTCAGGGTTCAAGTGGACAGTGAAATTTGTGCTAAAACAAAGACGGAACAGTGATTTCAATATGTTGAAATGTATCTAAATATCAATCTGAAAATGAAGCATGTGGGGAAGGACAACATAAAGTGACTTTCTGTTTAGCTAGGCAAACACTTTCTCATACTCCCCAATATAATATTATGTGTGTGTGCTGTTCATAAGAAAGGAGATCTGTTGCTCCTGCCTCCTAAAGACTTCTATAATCTTGGTCAAGACTGCAACATCTGAGTTGCTCAGTTTTTTGTTTGTAGAAAAAATAAGTTTGATTTCGGTTAAGAAATACTATTTAAAACTTGGAAATTAGACAAAAAGTCGGGCACTATGTCTATTCAATATCACATTGGAATAGCATTTAAGAAGCGTTGGCCATTAGCTGTTTGATTAGACCTCAGTTGAGACTCTATTGGAATTGTAGGACATATTTTTAAAGCTGAAATATAAAAGTCTATCTGATGCAATTGGGAAATCCATTTTGATGCATCTACTTTTTAGTGATCCAATTCTTTTATTTTATTTTAAAATACAGCCTAAAATATTTGTGATTATGTTTTTAATTTGACTCGTTTTAGAAGTTTTGGCAACATTTCTCTTCCTAAGAAACATATGAATTCTTGTGGGGGAAAAAAACATGTTTCAATAAAAATTAAGAAAAACCACTAAGGGCATTTGTTTTTTATAAACAATACACACAGCTGTAGCAAAGTTGGCAAGGACACTTGCCAAAGAGCTACATATTTGCTACTACAAACTGTTCTGAACACCCTTTATCCAGTAACAGCTGGTAAAATGGTATTTAAGAACAGTTTGTTTAATCTAATGAGAAACTTTGCTGCAATGCATGATACTGCCTGCAGAAAATAATTGGACAAACATTGATTTTTTATGTTGATATAATAGTTACATTTTCAACAAATAGGAATTTATATGCATATTTATTTGGCAACATTTCTCTCTATATGAAAGCTAGTGATTAGTTCTTGACAGGCACACACAAACACATATGCATGCATACACATATACATGTGAAATACACATAAATTAACAGTGCATACAAATATAGTTTAGGGTTTTAGTGTTATGGCTGCCAGAGGGTGGAAAAACTATTTGGAATAGTTTTAAAGTTTATGACTATCTTTGAAACCAGAATTATTCACAGAAAAGACTACTTTAGGGAAGACCAGCAACTGTGACAGCAGCAAAAACTAATCAAAGATTCCTGGGGACCAGATATCAAAGCAGCACACACTTCAATTTCTCTGGAGTGACTGAAGAGAAGAAGGAGCCTTCGGACTCCTCCATTTCTCACCCTGGGAACCTCTGAAGGAGTGTAAATGCAGTGTGCGGTTGTTTGCATGCACACTCCTCTCTGTTTGTTTTCCTTATATTGTCTCAATTCCAAATTCTGCAGGCACTGTAACACGCAAAGCTGTCCTGGTGGTATTTCTGTTATGACTTGCTACCTGAAAGTGCTCGAAACCACAGAAGACCACATCTTGCCAAAAATTTAAATCAGGTTTTATTGACACACAAGGTTCAGATAGTTTGCAGAAACACTCAAACTTTTAGATAATATCCAAGACACTCCCTTTGAAGAATATATGTATACTCTTCATGTATGTTAATATATATGTGCATTTGCAAACTATATTTTATTGTATTCTAATTGATATTTGTAAATTTAAAGCCATATCTCATTTTTATTGTAATTTCTTGATGATAGGATATCATAGCTAAATAAGGCTGAGTTCATAATAGGCACCATGTTTGATATAAAAATACTTACATTAAAATGTGATGGAATAAATATTATTATTAGCTTATTAGGTCTCAGTCACTCATTATATTGACAGCATACAATAATGTCTGGTATATTTTAGTAGACTATAAATAATGTTTTAAGTAATGTAGTATATATATATATATACATATATATATATATATATGCACATTAGGAATGTAAGAGATGGGTTTACAACACATAAAATGATATGAAAGAAGAGAATATTAAGAACTATTAGTAAAAACTATGAGTTATACCAACTATCATAGTTCTTGAAAAATCATTGCAATAAAAAAAATATTTGCTGATTCCAGCATGGTGGCCTGGAGGATGGCAGGGAGGGAGAGAGTGTGGGTGAGTGAGGGAGCGAAAGGGGAGTATATGGATGTGTGGAGTGTGTGTGTGTGTGTGTCTGAGTGAGGGACAACTTGCAGGACTTTCGGGTGCTTGCAGATGGGGCTCTCATAGCCAGGCAGCTTCTGCTACTGCTGTAATCTCTCCCAGGGCTGCCAGCTCTGCCACAGAAGCCATGCCATCATGAGGGGGAGAGCTGCTATGACTGGGATCCCAACCTCACCTCCACCCAGGGTGCTCTCGGCCACCACCCAGGATACTACAGCCACTCCAGCCAGGGACCTGCTGCCTTGACTGCCAACCCATGGACACCAGGACTCCAGCTTCCCCAGCTGAGGACTCCTTAGCCCCAGGCACTGCGATTGCTCCAGTAGTAGCATGAGCAGCCACTGCCAGTGACCAAATGAGGAGCAGCAGCCCCATGACCCCCCATGACCCCCACAGACTGCACTCACATGAGGAGTAGTCACCCTGCGACTGTGTGAAGAACAGCAGCCCCAAGACTATGCCAGGAGCAGGAGCTCCTCAACTGCGTGAGGAGTAGCCATTGACTGCAATAGCCCAAGGAACAGCTGCCCTGCAAGAAACCACCACCCATGAATGCCCAAAGAGCAGCCACCCCACAACCCCCCAAGGAGCAGCCAAGCCTGCTGCCACCTGCAATGTCCCAAGGAGCATATGCTGCCCACAACTGCGTGACCAGCCACCAAGCCCACTGCTGTAGCCACAAGCCCTATGTGACTCGACACCTAGATCCTTTGGAGAGAGCAAAAATGGGGAGACAGAAGAATAAAACCCAAAGGAAATCAAAGGAGGAAGCACCCCCCAAAAAGAAATGAAATAAAATGGAGGCATGCAATATGTAAGAAAAAGAACTCAGAATAAGGGCCATACAGTTCATAAACCAGATGGATGAGAAAATCAACAATCTATATAAGAACTAGGAGGAAATAAAGAGTGATATAGCTACATAAAAGACAATATGTAAGCTTTCAACAGTAGACTAGGAGAAGCAGTGGACTGAATTAGCAAATTAACGAATTAGAAGACAGGAAAGTAAAACACACCCAATCTGAACTGCAATTGGAGAAAAAAAATCAAAAGACAGGTGGAAAGCCTAAGGGAGCTTTGGGACAACATGAAACAAAGCAACATACGTATAATAGGGATGCCAGAATGACAAGAAGAGGAGCAAGGTTTAGAAAACATATTTGAAGAAATAATGCCAGAAAACTTCCCTGATTTGGGAAAGAAAAATGTCACACAAGCACAGACAGTCCCAAACATGATGAATCCAAAAGTCCCACACCAAGACATATTGTAATTACAATGGCAACCATTAATGACAAAGAGAGAATCTTAAAGGCTGCAAGAGAGAGACAGATCCCTTCCTACCAGAGATCTCCCATTAGATTATCAAATGATTTTGCAACAGAGACACTTCAGGCCATAAAAGAATGAAAGGAAGTATACAAAGTGATGCAAAGCAAAGGACTGAATACACGAATACTCTATCCAGCAAAGCTATCATTCAAAATTGAAGGGTAAATCAGGAGCTTCACAGACAAGAAAGGGCTAAGGGACTTTATCACTATCAAGCCAGAAATGCAAGGAATACTAAAGGGACTGATATTAAAAAAAAGAAATAAAAAAGGGGGGAGAAGAAACACAAGCATAAAAAATAAAAATGGCTACAAACAAGTACCTTTCAATAATAACTTTAAATGTAAATGGACTAAATGCTCCAAACAAAAGACATTGAGTGGCTGAATGGATAAGAAAACATGACCCATATATATGCTGTCTACAAGAGACCCACCTCAGAACAAGGGACTCACACAGACTGAAATGAAGGGATAGAAAAATATATTTCAGGCAAATGGAAATGAAAAAATATCTGGAGTAGCAATACTTATATCTGACAAAATAGACCCCAGAGTGAAGGCCATAACAAGAGATAAGGAAGGCCACTTCATAATACTAAAGGGATTAATACAACAAGAAGGTATAACTCTGGTAAACATATATGTACCCAATACAGGAGCACCCAAATTCATAAAAAAACAAACAAAAAGAAAAACAAAAAAAAACTTCTGGAAGATATCAAGGGAGAGATCAACAACAATATGATCATAGTAGGGAACTTTAATGCCCCACTGACATCACTGGATAAATCCTCTAGACAAAAAAATCAGCAAAGAAACAGCAATCCTAAATGACTCACTAGATCAAATGGACTTAATTGACATTTTCAGAACACTTCACCCCAAAGTCATGAAATATACATTCTTCTCAAGTGCACATGGGACATTTTCAAAGATAGACCACATATTGGGACACAGGAAAAGTCTCTCCAAATTCAAGAAGATTGAAATCATATCAAGCATCTTCTCAAACTACAATGGCATAATATTAGAAATCAAGTACAATAAAAACAATCAAAAAAATTTAAGCACTTGGAGTCTGAATAACATGCTATTAAACAATGATTGGGTTACCAAAGAGATCAAAGAAGAAATTAAAAATGCCCTGGAAATGAATGACAATGAAAACACAACAATCCAAAACCTATGGGACACAGTGAAAGCAGTCTTGAGAGGGAAGTTCATAGCTCTACAGGCCTACCTCAAAAAAAAAAAAAAAAAAAACAACAAGAAAAACTGATAATAAATTATCTAACTCTACAACTTAAAGAATTAGAAAGAGAGTAACAAGAAAAGCCTAGAGAGAGCAGAAGGAGGGAGATAAAAAAGATCCGAGCATAAATAAATGACATACAGACCAGAAAAACAATACAAAGATCAATGAAACTAAAAGCTGGTTCTTTGAAAGGATAAACAAGATTGATGAATCTCTAGCCAAGGTCACCAAGAAGCAAAGAGAAAGGACCCACATAAACAAAATCAGAAATGAAAGAGGCAAAATAACAAGAGACCCCATAGAAATACAAAAGATTTTTAAAAGAAATACTATGAACAACTCTACTCTAACAAACTAAACAACCTAGAGAAAATGTACATATTCCTAGAAAACTATGACCTTCCAAAACTGAATCCAGAAGAATAAAAAAATCTCAACAGGTCAATAACTAAGGAAATTGAAGCACTCATCAAAAAGCTTCCAGAGAGACAGCTTCACAGGAGAGCTCTACCAAACATTTAAAGAGCTAAAACTTATCCTCCTCAGACTATTCCAAAAAATTCAAGAGAAAGGCACACTTCCAAGTTCTTCCTAAGAAGTCTGCATTATCCTAATAACAAAATAAGATAAAGACACCACAAAGAAAGAGAATTACAGGCCAATATCCCTGATGAACATAGATGCCAAAATCCTCAACAAAATCCTAGCAAATCGGATCCAGCAGTACATTAGAAAGCTCATACACCATGACCAAATGGGATATTTTTCCAGGGATGCAAGGCTGATACAATATCCGCAAGTCAATAAATGTGATGCATCACATAAACAAATTGAGAGACAAAAATCACATAATCATATCAATTGATGAAGAAAAAACATTTGACAAAATCCAACATCCTGATAAAAACTCTCAGCAAGGTGGGAATAAAGGTATCATACCTCAACATAATAAAAGCCATATAAGACAAATCTATAGCCAACATCATACTCAATGGGCAAAAACTAAAACCATTTCCCCTAAGAACAGGAACACAACAGGAATGCCCACTTTTACCACTCCTGTTTGACATAGTATTGGAAGTGCTAGCCATAAGGTTCAGACAAGAAGAAGAAATAAAAGGCATCCAAATTAGAAAAGAAGAAGTAAAATTGTCATTATTCGCAGATGACATGATATTGTACATAGAAAACCCCAAAGACTCCATCAAAAGAAAACAAAAAACACAACAACAGCTAGAACTAAGAAATTAATTCGGCAATGTGCAGGATACAAAATTAACACCCAGAAATCTATGGCTTTTTTATTCACCAATAATGAACTCACAGAAAGAGAAACCAAAAAAAAAAAAAAAGCCAATCCCATTTACCATTACAACAAAAAAATTAAGATATCTAGAAATAAATTTAATCAAGGAGGTAAAGGACCTATACTTAGAAAATTACAGGACCCTGAAAAAAAGAGATAGAGGAAGACATAAAGAAATGGAGAATATACTGTGTTCGTGGATTGGTAGAATCCACATCATTAAAATGTCCATACTACCTAAAGCAATCTATAGATTCAATGCAATTTTCATTAAAATACCAATGGCATACTTCAAAGACCTAGGCCAAACTCTTCAAAAATTCATCTGGAATAAAAAAAGACCCCTAATAGCTGCAGCAATCTTGAGAAAGAAGAACAAAGTTGAAGGGATCACAATACCAGAGATCAAACTATACTACAAAGCCACTGTTCTCAAAACTGCTTGGTACTGGCACAAGAACAGACGTATAGATCAATGGAACAGAACAGAGAACCCAGAGATCTACCCAAGCCATTATGCTTATGCGCAATTAATATTTGACAAAGAAGGCAAGAGCATACAATGGAGTCAAGACAGTCTCCTCAAAAAATGGTGTTGGGATAATTGGAGAGATACATGCAAAAAATGAAACTAGACCACCAACTTACACCATACACAAAAATAAACTCAAAATGGATAAAGGACTTAAATGTAAGATGGGAAACCATAAAAATCCTATAAGAAACCATAGGCAGCAAATAGCAAACATTTGTCATAGCTATATCTTTACCAATACATCTCCTAGGGCAATGGAAACTAAGGAGAAAATAAACAAATTGGACTACATCAAAATAAAAAGCTTCTGCACAGCAAAAGAGACCATCAACAAAAGAACAAGAAAGCCCACTGCATGGGAGATTCATATTTACCAATTTTTTTTTTCTCTGATAAGGGTTTATTCTCCAACATTTATAGGAAACTCAAACAACTTAACAAAAGGAAGATAAACAATCCAATCAAAAAATGGGCAAAGGCCCTAAATAGACACTTTTTGAAAGAAGACATACAGAAGGTCAAGAAACATATGAAAATATGCTCAAAGTCCTTAATCATCAGAGAGATGCAAATCAAAATGACAATGTGGTACCATCTCACACCTGTCAGAATGGCTATCATCAACAAATCAACAAACAAGTGCTGGCGAGGATGCAGAGAAAAAGGAACCTTTTTGTACTGCAGGTGGGAAAGCAGACTGGTGCAGCCACTGTGGAAAAAAGTATGGAGTTTCCTCAAAAAGTTAAAAATAGAACTTCCATTTGACCCAGTAACCCTACTTCTAGGAATACATCTCAGGAAAACAGAAACATCATTTAGAAAGGATATATGCACCCCTATGTTCATAGCAGCACAATTTACAATAGCTATGATTTGGAAATAGCCTAAGTGCCCATCAGCAGATGAGTAGATTAGAAAATGGTGGTACATCTATCTACACAATGGAATACTACACTGCTGTAAAAAAAAGGAATTCTTACCATTTGCAACAGCATGGATGGAAGTGGAGAGCATTGTGCCAAGCGAAATAAACCAGTGAGAGAAAGATAAGTATCACATGATCTCATTCAATTGTGGAATATAATGAACACCATAAACTGATGAACAAAAATAGAACCAAAGTCATAGAAGCATTGAACAGACTGTCCAACCTGTGAAGAAAGGCGGGTATAGCAGGGCAGAGATAGCAGCTCCTCAGGAGTTGAGATCAGAGTATGGGGCAGAGGAAGTGGCAAGAATCTTTAGGGAACAGGACTTGTGAAGGGTAGGTGTGCAGAGTCACAGAAGCCCATATAGGAGTCTCTGGTGACTTTATGTATGAGGGCTGGATTATAGCCCTCATACATAAAGTATAGGAAATCTTCCTGAAGGTTAGTGAATAGCATCCCCTATAGAATTGAGAGTGGAATAAAGAAGAACTAGAGGTTGAGCAGTGCTGTGATATGAGCAACTCTGAAAAACTAGTCCTACCATAGTAGAGAGACAAAATAAACACCTTATTGTAAATCTGGCATCCAACTGAGATACCAAAAAGTCTCTGCCTTAGAAGTAAGGACCACATTCTAAAGGAAAACCTGATCTGAACCTACATTAGCAAAGCGTAAAGCCATGATCCTACCTAAAAATTTCACAGGGACACAGTTGGAGAGGCTTGAGAAAAAAATGTGGACTTTCCAGAGATTCACACTAACAAGGTTTAAAACCAGTCTAACACAAATCCAAGAGGATCAGACAGTAATTGAACTGTTTGGTGGAACAAGAGCCAAAACTCTTCAGTGGAAGGTTAACAGATTCCTATATTTTAACAGCATTTTATCTATAGTTTTCATCTGTATATATAAAAAGCCAGCAACTGGAATGCCCCAACAACCAGAATGACCAGTTGCTATGATGCCCACTGCCCAATAGGGGATGGGGGTTGCTGGCCAACCTCCCACCATCTCCCCCTCCCCACAGGCCTATCCCCAATTGGCCCTGATTGGGGCCAGGCCGGCCAGACCCCACTTGTGCACAAATTCATGCACTGGGCCTTGAGTTATTAAGTAAAAAATGCTATATATGAAGACATAAGAGCAAGATCAGGCTTGGGACTTTCACCTAGTCACATTAGATGCACTCAAGTATGTCCTGAGAGTGTTACTATCATTTTACCTGGAGGGTAAATAGGCTCATAACCAATATCTTCCAAACAATTTGGAGCAACCAAGAAGAAAACAAACTTCCTAAGAATGGCAAAAGAAGAAGGAACTTAGGGGTTTCATTTTGAGTACTTGAAGGCTAGAGAAATTTGCCACTTTGATTAGGAATACTTGATCTGAGTAATCATAGTCAAGCAGCTGGGTTCTTAGTCCCTTTTACCCATAATAAATGAATGGATCTAATCTAATCACGTGGTCCTTTTTAAAAACGGGAGGTTAAGTCAAAGAGATTCGAAGCACAAACAATGCTCATTTGCTGGCTGGACGATGGATAAGGACAATTGAAAGGGCTGGAAAGTCACCCTGGGAGCTGAGAGTAACCCCTGGACTATAGCCATCAAGGAAACTGGGACCTGGGTCTTATCACTGCAAGGAATAGGATTCTGCCAACAACCTGAATGAGCTCAGAAGTGAATTCTTCCCCAGAGCCTCTAGTTAAGTGCCCAGGTTGGCTGATACCTTGATTTTTGACCTGGTCAGACCCTAAAAAGAAGCTAGGGCAGCACAATTGCTCTTCTTATCTGCAGAACAATGAGATGATAAATGTTTTTTGTTTAAAGCATCCAAGTTTGAGATAATTCATTACACAGCAAAAATAACTAATATAGAGTTTAACAGATACAAATGTAGAAAGGTGATGACTATACTGTTTCTTGTTTTTATCTAGCTTTATTGAAATATAAATTACGTGTAACATTGTGTAAGTCTAGCATGGAAAATGTGAGGAGTTGATACATATAGTATACATTGTGAGATGATTACCACAATAAGACTAGTTAATATATCCTTCACCTCACCGTTTTTGTTGTTGTTGTGGTGGTGGTGAGAACATTTAAGATCTACTCTCTTAACAACCTTTAAGTTACAATGCAGTATTGCTAACTATAGTCATCATGCTCTACATTACATCCTCAAAATATTAAGCTTTGATTCTATGTAAACTCTTTGGAACTTTGATGCAAGAGTGAAGAAAAGTTAGGATGTAGAAAAGTCTGAATTGTAGGTTAAACAAACAAACAAATCTTAACTGAGTTTACTTTGAGTTAACTGAATTAATATTCCCACCACTGAATAGAATGCTGCTTGAAATTGACAATGAATTGAGTTGAGAGAAGTAAACAATAATAAGTAAATAGGAATAAGTAAATAATAAGTAAACAGGAAAAGATACCTTACCCAGTAATGCAAGGACCCCTCTTCACACTATGCTGGTAGAATAATGATTATTAACACTAATAGTTAAAATGTAAAATAAAAATTATACATAAAAAGTAATTTTTAAAGTTCTTTTCTGTTGGTTGTACTTGAGATGTCTCACATTTTTAGTTTTGGCTATTTTACTTCAAGAGATGAGGAAAGAAAAACAAGAATTAATCTGCTTAGAGATACTTGTTATGATTGTTTGACCTGCACAGAAGAGAAGTAAAATTAATGAGTATATGAACTCATACATTGACTTAAACATTGACTTTGAAATCTGACTAACATGTATTATAATTCATACAGGTCAGTACAACTTATCCACAGACACATATTTTCCCCATGTAGACCACATCAATGAGTTAGGACAACATTGCTGCTTTAATTAGCACTTGCTAACAGGGAGGTATCTTGAGGGAGAAGAGATAGTGCTGCTTTTCTTTTGCCCCTGAAATCACATTGATCAGTTGGATTGGGAGGTTGAGGAAGAGATGGACGATCCAGGCCCCATGTGGTATCTGAATCAACAGTAAGACAAACCAGCAGCAACTAGCCTTATTGGCACCCAGGGGAGGTCAGAAAAGGCAAAAGATTCAGCCCTTAGTAGCACATCACAGGAGCTTTACCAGAGCCAGACCCCACTCTTAAGGAATATGAGAACTTTTATGAGTCACTTAACCCCTTGTTAATCATTAATTTCTTTACTGGTTAAAATAACACAATTATGTTTCATTATCTCTACTATCCATTTTAGTTATAACAATCTACAAGGCAATTTTTGAGGGCCAGTATGGTTCTCTGAAGCACATTTTTGCCAATGTAGGGCTTACCTCATTCACCATATTCAAATTTTAGCTCTTGGGCTCTGCATAGAGGTCATTTATACAGTGAGTGAAGAAGTGTAAATGAACCAACATAGCCTTTCTTTTCCTTTTCTCTCTCCTTTGAAGTTTGAGCAGAGTTCTCATTTTAGGTTTATAACATGGCTATTTCCCAGTTGTAAAGTTATGCATTCATAAGTGCCATTGTAAGGGATTCTTTTCCTTGATCTTCCCTGACTCGTTTTACGTTTGTTGAATTTGTATAAACAATTGTACAAAAAAAAAAAACAAGGAAACAAACAAACAAACAAAAACAACAACAAAAAAAATATTTATACTTCAAAATTAACCATATTTGACAAAAGAAAACATTCTGATCAATGGACAACATGACTCTCTTTTCCTCTTTTATCATCATAAGTACATAAGTAAGTATTTTTATTTTGGAAAAGCTCAAAGCAAAATGGAGAGTGATCATATGTTTCTTTGCATCATTAGGCACTTCTATGAATCAGTGAGCAACTATGCCATTGATATTCAAAGAACAGGTTATACAGTTTAGACCATGAGTTATCACATTGAAAAGTCTATTAGTGGGTGTGTGTTTTTCCTGTTATTAGCGCTGAGCTTGATTGTACAATTATTCCATATGAGAAGCCCTCACTGAAGTCAATGGGTGTCTCAGAATAAATTTGATTACAAGATTTGGTCCATTGAGTAAATGAATGAAATTTGGCTTTTATTAATTTGGAATTTCTCAATTAAGAGCTTAACTTCCCAAGCAATTTGTAGATATGTTTCTAATGATGTTTATTTGTGCCCAAAATGACAAGAAAAAGAGATTTCCTTTCCCTCCTATGGAATGTATGTTGCTGAGATAAAGAGAAAAGAAAGTTTTTCTGAAATGTTAATTGAAACTAAATTCTTAAACAAGAAAAAGAAATGAAATGACATTATTTCTCCGATTTTACATTAGTAAAATATAAAACGCTGTGCGTCTGCAAAAACTGTCCTCTGTTTCTGATGAAGCTTGTGATTATATTTTTCAGGTTTGGCTTGAAAAGCTCAGACATCTGTTTATCCAGCGCACACGGAATAACTCTCATGTCTCCTTATCTCTGAAGATTTCAAAGGCTTTCATTCTGGTTTAAACCCTTTGAAGAAGCAGTAATCAAAGACAAAAATTATCAGAGGTACATTTTTGTTTCCCAAACAATGCAAATAACACTCACCCTCCTTGGATTTCAGGCACTAGCATAAAACTTCAAAATTGGAGATTTGCCATTGAATCAAAAAACAATATGGATAAATAGAGGCAAAGAAAAGCAAACTAAGAGAGCATTTTCTCGACTTCATATTAGTGCATAAATTTAAATTCAATATGTGAATAATTTTTAAAAACACCCTGGTAAACAACATCAAACGGCATATCCTAGCACCAAGTGACAGAATGCATTTGGTTGGTGGGTGGGTGCAGGTAAAAAATTAGTTTGAACACAAAGTTTTTATTTTAGTAGATTTTGCAATTTGAAAAGGTTAAATTAAGAGCAGGGAGAATCCTTAGGATGAACTCTACACAAAAATAAACCAAGAATATCCCTAATAAACTGTGCTCAGGATACTCAGGTAACTGAGGTAGTAGCAGCCTGTCTCCCCCTTCATTAGCTTCAGCATGCCTCTGTGACTTTCAGCATATGTAAAGCCATGTATTAAGGAGCTGCATTATAACTTAATCTGTCATCCTCTTTCCAAAGAGAATGATCTATATATATAAAAAGCCAACAATCAGAATGCTATAATGACCAGAACGACCAGTTGGTATGATGCCCACTGAGGCCATTGAACCAGCCCGATGGGGGGATGGGGGGTGGGGCCGGCCAGCCAGCCTCCTGCAGCCCCTCCCCCCACCCAGCCCAACCCCCGATGGGCCCCCACCACTCCCCCATCAGCCCGCAGCCCCTCCCCCCAGCTAGCCCCACCCCTGATCACCCTCCATACTCTAATAGGGGGCAGGGACAGCCAGCCAATCTCCTGAAACCCCTCCCCCCACACACTCCCCCATGGGCCCCCACTACCCTGATTGGCCTGCAGCCCCTCCCCCCAGCCAGCTTCGCCCCCAATCAGCTACACACACACCAACCAGAGTTGGGGCTGCCAGCCCACCTCCCACAGCCCCTCCCCATGGCTGGCCCAGCCCCCAATCAGCCCTCCACCCCAATCGGGGCTGGGGCCCGTTGGCCAACCACCTGCAGCCCCTCCCCACAGCTGCCCCAGCCCTGATCGGGCCTCAATCAGGGCCAGGCTGGCCGGACCCCACCCGTGCACCAATCATGCATTGGGCCTCTAGTATAAAAATAATACCCATTGTCCTTTAACCCTTCTTAGTTATAAGTTAAGATTTTGAGTTTTGACCTCCTTCTGCATTAACAAAATTGAAAATAGGTCTTCAGAATAGCTGGCCGATGTGGCAGCCCCACCCAGGGGAGGGCTTTGGAGTGGTAACCATCTTGTATCACAGAGAAGACAGGAGAAATTCACCTTTCCTGCCCAACTGTAGGACACCTAGGTCTCTGCCCAATCTCCCCCTTCTCCAACAAAGAAGGAACGGAGTTTCACATTATATCTGAGCCACAAAAATTAGCTTTGGATTGCAGTTAGGTTTTAGTTATTGAAGCTGCAAATAGAGATGTTTCTGGAGTCCAGGGCAGCAGGCAGCATCAGTGTTACTGGGAGAAGTCTTCTCTTTTCAGCATGAGGAGGAATAAAGAATCAAGATGAAGAAAAACTCTATCTAGAACACTCAGCAATGTATTCTCTGTTATTTAGTTATCTTTATTGCAAACCAAGAATCATACATATGTGGATCTGTTTCTAGGCTCCCCATTCTCTTCCATTTGGTGTGTCTTACCTTTGTACTGATACCCACCTAGTGATGGCTTTTGGATGTCTCAACGTGCCTAGGCCAAATTCTCCAGAAATCCATTTCTTGTGTGTTTCAGGTTAATGTGGTCCACAAGGGATATTTTGGGGTGATGTGGAGAGTGTGATGTCAGCAGCAGCTATGTTATTTCTATGCTTAGAAGGTCGAGGCAGAATCCACGAGGCACGTTTGTAGCTCTGGCTCACTGGTGTGGGGCAGCAACCTGCAGTACAACTTTCCCTTCCCTGGAACCTTCTTCAGCCTTTCTGGGTCACAGTGAGTTTAGGTCTATGCTAAAGGGTGCCAGCTTCCCCTGCAGGACTCCCATCTTAGGTTGGATGCAGTGTGAACTGACAGAGGTGTCATTTAGTTTTTGAGAAACCCAGGTTATGCTCACGGGTTCCTTTACCTCATTTTGCATCACATTTGTCTTCCAGCTGTTCACCCTGCAGATTCCAAGCTCCTGCATCAGATGCAAAGACAACAGCTTTGCAGAGCCTTAACTGGGTTTCATAATTGTACAATTTAAAATCTCTGTACCAAATACACACACACTACACACACACACACACACACACACACACACACACACACACACATCTACTTATACCTCTATATATCTACATCTTTGCGCTTCTGCTTCTCTGACTGAACCCTAACTAATATGGTCTTATTTCAGTATACCAAGTTCTCTATCTTTTCCTTCAAGAATATTTCAGCTCTCCTTGTCTCTTAACATTTTTAATGTATACTTTAGAATCGATTTATCAACTTTCATACACACATACACACATGTTCAAACTGCACACGTATCTCTTGGAATTTTGATTGAGATTGCACAAATTCATATATCAGGATAGAGAGAACTGAGATCTTTATATAATGAGATTTCTAAACCTAGAAATTCTCAGGCTTTCAGATATGCATAAAATTCACAAGGAAACCTTGTTAGAATATAATTCATGATTTAGTCAGCCTGGATGGAGCCCAGGATTCTGATTTTCTTATGAGCGCCAAGATAATGCTGATGCTGCTGGTCAGTGGACAACACTTCGGTAGCAAGGGTCTAGGCAGGGCATTTCTTTCCATTTAATTTCTCTAATAATATTTATGGCTTCCTGTATAAAGGTCTTGAACATATTTTGTTCCTAGGTGTTTGAAAGTTTATAAATTATATCTATATTTAAAATTTTTATATTCCATTTGTTGTTGATTTATAGCAATGCAATTGATTTTTATATGACTTTGTCTTGCTAAACTCACTTATTAATTCTAATAATTTATCTCTATAATCTTTTGGATTTTCTACAAATATAATCATCATATTAAAATGACAATTTTATGTCTTCCTCTCTACACCATTTATATTTTATTACCTTTTCTGGCTTGACATCCCTGGTAGAAATACCTGAGACAATGATGAATATCACTGAATGGTGATAGTGGACATTTTTATTTTGTTCCCTATGTCCCAATTTCAAAGGGAAACCTTGCCATATTTGATTATTAAGAGTAGTTGCTCTATCGTTTTTCATCATGAATGATTTTTAAAATTTTGTCTAGTGTATTTCTGCATTTATCACAACAATCTAATAATTTTCTCCTTTATTCTGTTAATGTGATGAAATAAATTGATTAACTTTCAAATGTTACGTCAACGTTACATTCCAGGAATAGACCCAACTTGCTCATGATATATTATCTTTTCTATGTATTTCTGGATTGGTTTGTGTTGTAAAGCAGTTTTGCTTTTATGTTATTAAGTGAAATTTTCCTGTAATTCTCCCTACTTTTATCATCCTCAATTTACAATACAAATTATACTAGACTCATATAAATTTAGGGAATACCTGCTTTGTAGACTTCTATCCTGTAGAAAACATTTTGTGTGATTGACATAATTTCTTCATGAAATATTTTTTAGTATTCAACATGAAGCCATCTGGACCTAGAATTTTCTTAGTGAACAATGTTTATATATAGATGGCATATGTCAAACCTTTAATATATTTTTGCTACTTTTTATAAATTGTGTTTTTCTAAGAATTTGTACTTTTAAGTCATATTTTCAACTTTGCTAGCATAAAATTGTTCATGTTCCTTTATTATGCTTTTCTTGCCTGTATAATTATTTATTCATTTCTATACTTAAAGCTGTCAGTGTCCCTCTAAACTTTGGCTGCATCATCCAAGATTTGATTTTTTTTATTCTCTAATGTATATTAGGATTTTCTTATTGAATTCACAGAATTTGTTATAAGAATATTCCTTAATAATTGAACATATGAGATATTTCAGTTACTTTTTGTTAAAAAAATGACTTGTAGATTATATCTACTCTATCAAAGAACAAATAGAATATTTGTTGAGATTTTCTTTATTGCTAAATTATGGACAATTTTTTTTTAAAATGTTACCTAAGCCTGAAAAGAAGATATTATCTGCAGATGTTAGGCATAAGGTTCTAAAGTTATCTATTAAGTCATGTTCGCTGATGCCAATGTTTACATTGTTGAAACTTTCTAGACCTTACTGACATGTGACTGCTTATTAAACCAGTAACTGAAAGAATCTGGTAAAAATCTCTCATAATTTTGCATTTTTCTATTTATATTGTATCATATTAATTTTATCATTCAGATTATGTTACTAGATCTATAAAATAGACATATTTTCCTAATGACTTTCATATTTTGTTATTATAAAGTATCTCTCTATTATTATCAATTTTTCAAAAGTCCACTTTGTCTGATATTAATATAGTGACTCCAGCTTTCACTTGAATTCTATATCATATATCTTTCACATCTTTTATTTTCAAACATTTTTTGTTCTCTTATTTCAAATTTGTCTCTGTAAATAGCACATGGTTGAGATTGTTTTGTTTCCATATTGTCTCTCTTTATCACTAGAGTATTTAGAACCATGAATATCCTATCTAATAAAAGAATAATATGCATATTGACCATCACTCCAACACACAAGATGGCCTCCCCATTGTGGTCAAAGATGGCCACCCCCATGTGGACACAAGATGACCGCCACAAGATGGCCGAGAGGGGAGGGCAGTTGGGGGCAACCAGGCCTGCAGGGGAGGGCAGTTGTGGGTGACCAGGCCAACAGGGGAGGGCAGTTGGGGGTGACCAGGCCAACAGGGGAGAGCAGTTGGGGGCAACCTAGCCTGCAGGGGAGACAGTTGGGGGCAATCAGATTATGTTACTAGATCTATAAAATAGACATATTTTCCTAATGACTTTCATATTTTGTTATTATAAAGTATCTCTCTATTATTATCAATTTTTGATAGGGGAACAGTTAGGAGTTGATCAGGGAGTGGTTAGGGGATGATCAGGCTGGCAGGGGAGTGGTTAGGGGCTGATCAGGCAGGCGGGCAGACAAGTGGTTGGAAGCCAGCAGTCCTGGATTGTGAGAGGGATGTCCAACAGCCCATTTAGGCCCGATCTTAAATGGGCAGTTGGACATCCCTCAAGGGGTCCAAGATTGGAGAGGGTGAAGGCTGGGCTGAGGGACACCCTCACCCCTGTGCACGAATTTTGTGCACCAGGCCTCTAGTTTAATATAATTACTGATATAATTGAATTTAAATAATCATACTCAATTATTTTTATTTTCCACCAATGGTAAGCCTTTTTATTTGCTTCCTTTTGGACTAATTTTGCCTTATTACTTTATTTACCATCTCATTTGTTTGGAAGTTGTATATTCTTTTATGATTAGTATGATAGATTTCTTAAAAATTACATTTCAAATATCTGAAATATTATTCTAGTTTGGTTGATTTGATTTCAAGCTTCCTTTTATTGCATATATGTAGAGCCTGGCTATTCAAGTTTTTACTTGATATGCTTCCAATAAATTGCTTTGCTCTTTAAAATAGCCAACATTAATTCTGTTGCTTGGGAATTTGTCAAGTGGAGATCTATTAACAAATTTCTACTGAAGGATATAAAATAATTCAATATTTCCTATAATGAATATATTTAATTTGTTAAAATGTGCTCTAAATTACATGCACATATTTCAATAATTCTATGCTTCTGATTTGAAAGGAATTCATGACTACTTCAAAAGCTGTTATCTATATTTTAAAAAGGTTCTTACTTATGGATTTCAACAAATTAAAATTTAGTTAGAAGATACATATTAATCTTTGAAATAATTTTCCTAGTGATGTGGCATATTAACAATTGAAGGTATAATTTTAAGAGATGCTATTAAGATATATTAAGTTGTATTTCTTTAAATTTATTGTAAAATTCAGTTTTTCATATGACATTGTATTAAATTCAGGATCTGAAATTCAGCTGCTTACGAGTTGCTGAAGAGGAGCTGGGATGCTTCCCTAGATCAGCTTGACAGTACAGAGAAACTGGCCCAAATTAGGGGCTATAAAATAAAGCCCTCTTTATTGTAAAATCAAGCTGTTCCATGGGGATAGCATCACCCAGACATTTTTAATGCAAAAATAAAAAACTGAAATGATAAAAGACAATTAAATAAAAAGGATCAGTGAGCCAATGATAGTAATGGGAAGCTAGAAAGGCAGGTGATATTTAGTTTGGTCTATATTAAGAAATGTCAATCAACAGGCTAGGAATGGCATTCTGTGGGAAAGGGAAAGATCCTTTACAGAAAAGGGGTGAGGTAAGATCAGAAGACACACACAAAAAAAGAGAGAGCAGGATCATAATCTTATGAATATAATGAACAGTAGTCTCTTTTCAGCATTTCCCAGCCCCAGGAAAGGAATGAGCTATTGGGCATATTCACAGAAGTTTTATTATTATTGTTGTGGTTGTTGTTGAGTTATAATTGACATGGAAGTGGTTTTCGAAGTAAGAATTTAAAAATCCAAGTGTATGATTTGAGGTATATAGAGAAAGGGAGGATCATGTAAAGTAAGGATCTTGGGTTTTAGCGATATCATCAAAATGGAGTACAGTTGTCTTGAACAATATGGATTTGAATTGCACGTGTCTACTGATATACAGATTTTTTTCAAACAAATACCTGTATTGTTTTCTATCAAAGGTTGGTAGTCAGTGGATGCAGAGGACCAACTTTATGCATTGATCTATGCTTTTATACAGGGACTTGAGCATCAGCAGATTTTGGTATCTGCTGGGGTCTTGAAACCAATTATTCATGGATACTAAAGCTAGTTAAATTTGGGGGGGGGAGAGAGTCAAAATTATACACTGCTTTTCTACTTCACAGGGATCTTCAGCCCTAACCCCCATGTTATTCAAGGTCGACTATCCTGTCCTCCAGAAGAATATCACAAGGATATGGTGGTCAACATTGTCTGCCTCCCAGGTAATTCTTCAATATCCTCTTTAGACTCTATGGGAATCTCTGCCCTTGAGCCAAGAATCTCAAGGATCCCTACTCCCTGGTTTTCATCTCTTATTGTTGATATTTCTGTAGGAGAAGAAATAGGAAAGAAGCAAACAACCTTTAAAAAAGCACCAACTGTTCCTTCTTTGTCGCTGAGAAGTCTTGTGGCACACTGATTGAAACAAAGAATATAAGTAAAGCTTTATTAGATGTTTTAACTTCAAACCAATCACACTTGTAGATAATGAACACTTTCTAAGCACTCATGAGTGGTGGTTATTTTTATTGGGTAAGTTGTGTAGGATTCTCTCCTCTTATAGCCTATCCCAAGCCATCTCAATTAGTCTGCACCTAACCCTCTAACCATTTCAGGGTGATAAGACTGACAAGCTTAGATGAGTTTTATCTACATAAATTCCTGAAACAACAGAAATTAATGCAGAACCCATTATCAGAAATCATAGTATAGCTGGTACACAGCTCTGATCATTGCAAATGAGGTTTCAACTAGACCCAAGAGCACTTTAAGTTCTTTTGAAGTGTTTTCTAAATCGGAAAATCTTTCTCTTAAAAGCTTCTCTGAAAATTAACATGGATCTTGACCAAGGATGATTGGTCTTTTCCCAAGGAAGTGTTATCAGCATTAAATTATGCTGAGTAGCCTGGCATGTGCATGCTCCTTTAACATGTTTTTTTGTATTAAAATTAATTTAAAGTTATAAAACATTGATTTTAACCAATGCCTGAATGTAAACATATGAACTGAGTATAACATGAACAAAAGGACATAATTATTCTGGGGAATAATAAAAATATGATTTTCTCATAAAAAACTCTTTTCTGTAAAGATAAGTCATTTTGACAGATTAGGAATGGCTTGAATTCTAAGATTCTCTGATTGACATCATCTTAACTCCCAATGAAGCTACATGAGCATATATGTAATTTTGTGCAGTTAATCAGATGATTTGATTAGTATAAAAGTGACTCAGGGGAGCCTTATTTTTGAAAGATTATTTTTCATTATAAAATGTCTTTAAAAGAAAATCAAGAATCCTGTTGGAAAAAATCAACCACAATTCTACTATCCCATTAAAAAGTTGTTAAACCTAATGAATCTCTCTAGGGTTTTAAATGTATTCTATTTCTTGTTTAAACAAATTTATGATTACACATTATACCCAATTTTGTGCCTTCCTTAACACTTTTGCCAGGCATTATTTTAAAATTTTTATGTCTAGTAACATTCAAATCTCACAACATAATATTATATACTAGAGGCCCAGTGCATGACATTCGTGCACTTTGGGAGCGGGGGTGGGGGGGAGGGGGTTCAGTCTGGCAGGTGCCCTCTTTAATCCCGGAGCCCTCAGGTGATGTCTAACTGACAGCTTAGGCCCGCTCCTTGCAGGGACCGGGCCTAAGCCTGCAGTCAGACATCCTTAGCGCTGCCACAGAGGTGGGAGAGGCTTCCGCCACCACCGCTGTGCTCGCCAGTCATGAGCCAGGCTTCTGGCTGAGTGGCACACCCCCTGTGGGAGCGCACTGACCACCAGGGGGCAGCTCCTGCATTGAGCATCTGCCCCCTGGTGGTCAGTGCACATCATAGTAACCAGTAGTTCTACTGTTCGGTCGATTTGCATATTAGCCTTTTATTATATAGGACTAGAGGCCAGGTGCACAAAAATTTGTGCACTCGGGGGGGAGGGGTTCCCTCAGCCCGGCCTGTGCGCTCTCACAGTCTGGGACCCCTCGGGAGATAACGACCTGCTGGCTTAGGCCTGCTCCCGGGTGGCAGAGGGCAGGCCTAATCCCTAGGTGCAGCCCCTGGTCGGGCTCAGAGCAGGGCTGATTGGGGAGTTGGGGCACCGCCCCCTGTCATGAACAGAGCGGGTGGATTGAGAGGTTGTGATGCCACCCTCAGTCACGCTCAGGGTAGGGCCAATTGGGGGGTTGGGGAACTGCCCTCTGTCACACTCAAGGCAGGGTCGATGGGGAGGTTGCGGTGCTACCCCCTGTCACACACAGAGCAGGGCCAATCAGGGTTGGGGCGCTGCTCCCTTTCACTCACAGATCAGGGCCCATCAGGTGGGTTGGGGCTCTGTACCCTGTCACGCACAGAGCAGGGTCGATCAGGGGGTTGGGGAGCTCTCCCTGTCACACACAGAGCAGGGCCCATCAGGGGGTTGAGGAGCTCCTCCTGTCACCCACAGAGCAGGGCCTATCAGGGGGTTGGGACGCTGCCACTGTCACACTCAGGGCAGGGCCGATGGGGAGGTTATGGCTCTACCCCGTCACACACAGAGCAGGGCCCGTGGGGGGGGAGGGGTTGGGGCACCGCACCCTGTCACACACAGAGCTGCAGGGCGATCAGGGGGTTGGAGAGCTCCCCACTATCAGGCACAGAGCAGGGCTGATCAGGGGGTTGGCGCGCCTTCCCCTGTCACGAACAGAGCAGGGCAGATAGGGAGGTTGTGGCCCTGCCCCCTGTCACACACAGAGCCGCAGGGCGATCAGGGGGTTTGGGCACTGCCCCCTGTCATGCTGATCCCTCTGCCGGGAGGCCTTGCGACTAAGCTGATCCTGGTGCTGGGAGGCATATTACCCTTTTACTATATAGAATAGAGGCCTGGTGCATGGGTGGGGGCCGGCTGGTTTGCCCTGAAGGGTGTCCTGGATCAGGCTGGGGGTCCCGCTTGGGTGCCTGGCCAGCCTGGGTGAGGGGCTGATAGCTGTTTGCAGCTGGTCACACCCCCTTCAGGGTGGGGGTCCCCACTGGGGTGCCTGGCCACTCTGGGTGAGGGGCTGAGGGCTGTTTTCAGGCTGGTGAGTGACTGAAGCTTCCAACCGCTCCCTTTTTTCTTTTTTTTTTTATTCTGGGCCAGCTTTAGCTCTGAGGCTTGGCTCCAGCTCTGAGGCCTCGGCTGTTGAAAGCAGGTATCTGGTTTGTTTGGGTTCTATAATCGAAACACTGTTTCAACTCCAGCTCTGAGATCCCGGCTGGCTGAAAGAAGGTTTCTGGGGTTTTGTTTCACTTCTATATTTGTTACAATGTTTTAAACTGCAAGCTCAGAGGCCGGCAGTGGCAGGCAGGGGACGTTGGCTCCCTCCGTCACTGAAGCAAGCAAGCCTCATGTTCGCTTCAAGCGTTCACAATGCTCATAGGCCTCTGCAGCTAGAGCATAGCTAGAAGGAGATATGTCAGTGGTAGGAATTAATGAAAAACTTTTTGTTTAAGTTAGAATTCTTTGGTTGCCTGCAACAGAAAGAAAAATAAAAAGGGATTTATTGAAAGGATACTGGGTAACTCACACTAAGAGGAAAAGCTTAACAATTGGTTACTGAACTAGACAAGCAGCTTTGGAGACCTCAGTTAGGAACTCACACATAGCTTTTTTTTACAAACTGATAATGGAATATATTTTATCATTTGTAACTTCATTACAAATTCATATTCCTGGGAACGAATTTGATTGGCTTATCCCTTAACTAAGGCTGGGAGAGGGAGTTGGGCAAGACTGGATTTGACAGTCCCAGTGCTACCTCAAGAATTTGTAGAGAGCTGAGCAAGCAAGAGCAACAGATGCCAAATTCAATTTTCATCTTAATGTGGAACAGAAGCTTAGAAATCAATAAATTCTTAATTATCCAGGAAGTATCTTCATGTTGGCAAGCCCATGCCACAAAATGTCTTAATCAGTAGGATATAACAATGTATTTACTTCACAAAGACATGGCTTTGATTCACTGTAGATTTTCAAATTTAGCCAAACAAAAGAATATTGTTGCTATAATCTCTTACTTCTAAATGGAAGCAGGAAACACAAAATCAAAGATAGTTTGGCAGTTAGTATGAGAGATAAAATCTAGCACTTGAAAGACCAGGACATAGCCAAAATCAAAATACTGGAAAGCAGCATTAAAGACAGATCAAATAGCCCTGGCTGATGGGGCTCAGCTGCTTGAGCGTTTTCCATGCATTGAGAGGTCGCCAGTTGTATTCCGTCAGGACACATGCCCAGGTTTTGGACTCGATCCCCAGCAGAAGGCATGCAGGAGGCAGCTGATCCATGTTTCTCTCTCATCCATGTTTCTATCTCTCTCTCCTTCTTTCTTCCTGTCTCTTGAAAATCAATAAAAAGATATTTTTTCAAAAGATCAACTATATGTGGGATACATGAAAGAATCCAACTATAATGGTGGTAAAGTGAAGGTGAAAGTTGGTGAGAGGACAAAGGGGTACAGAACATAGGGATAAGTAGAATGTGAAAAAATGATGCTTTGTAAATGGTCCTTAATTGTAGGACTTCACTTGGAAGCCTCAGACCCAGTAGTCCAAATGCGAACATGCTTATAACACAATTGAAAGAAATGGATACAAGGACAAGCCATTAGAAAAAAAAAAAAAGGCTTTTTATTTTTTCTTTAAATGTATTTGAGTTGTCTTTAGGGCTACTTTATTTCTTTAAATCTTTATTGTTGAAAGTATTACAGATGTCCCCTTTGTTTATGGCTATTTTAATGGATAAGAGTTGTTTTTAGCCGAAACCGGTTTGGCTCAGTGGATAGAGCGTCGGCTTGCGGACTGAAAGGTCCCAGGTTCGATTCCGGTCACATCCCCAGTAGGGATGTGCAGGAGGCAGCTGATCAATGTTTCTCTCTCATCGATGTTTCTAACTCTCTATCTCTCTCCCTTCCTCTCTGTAAAAAATCAATAAAATATATTAAAAAAAAAAGAGTTGTTTTTAGTTGAAGTCCCACTAGAAGGGGGCACAATTTTTTTTCAGTGTTTAGGTCTCTAAATGTTTTAATCTGGTCCTATTTGGTCATTTGTCCAAGAGCATACTTTCAAAGTTATCCCTTGTAAGAAAGCAACATTGTTTGACTTCCAATTAATATATAAATCAGTAAACAAGTTTAGTCAATAGATATTTGTTAATGCTTACAATGAGCTGGATCCTGTAGAAATTAAAATGGAATGACTAATGTGTCCTGTAATTTGATAGTCCTATAATCCTCTACCCTGGGTGATAGCAATCCTCCTTCCTGGTGAAGAAAAAATAAAATCCTAAATAACATATATTTTTAAAGCTTCTTTTCATCATTGAAAAGATGACATAATTGTAAGGCATTATCAGGCCAAAAACAAGTGATGGCAGGAGCCAGATAAGTAGAAAGACCCTTCCCCTCTTCATGTCACCCCACACTTTATCATTACTCATTTCCTTTCCCACTATTGGCATTTATCTAAGCAGATACTTGATCTGTGGTTTTCAGTTTCTTGCATGTGCAGTCAAAAATCAAAGCCCAAGGCCCACTCTAGGTAGGGCTCTAACAGAAGACTTTCACCTGACAAAGTAGGGACCATAACAGACAATATCCTGAGGAGATAAGTTAAACATGATATAAACCCCTCTTCCCAAAAGTCATAGAGGACTGGTCCCTTGCAGGTGAGCAGAGCAAAGCAAGAGGGGAGAGTGAGAAGATTATTCCTCAAAAGTTCTAATCATAAGCAGCCTTCAAAAGGGGTTGAAGCCTCAAGCATCACACATTTAGATGATCAAAAAACAAACAAACAAAAAACCCTCAAGCTGTGACTTTTACTTAAACATGATTGGTAGTACCCATGGCTGTCTCAGAAAAGAAAAAAAAATCTTCTATGAAGAAATAAATCTTCATTCAAGGTTTCAAAGAATTATCACAATGATTTAAAAAACAACAACAAGAAAAACAAATTCCCTGTAAAAGATATTCTAAGACAGGAAGCATGACAGAGATTAAGAATCAACAGACAGAAATAAAAACAATAGAATGAATCTCACAAAGACCTTATATATTGCAATAATTATGCTTATTGGACTTAAAAGTAAAATATTAAAATATCTACAGGCAACAGTAAATTAAAAAAATAAAACTGTGAACTAGGGATTTCAAAAAACAAACAAACAGAATTCCTAGAAATAAAAAATATAATTGAAACAAAAACTTCAATGATTAAGTTTCATAGTAGATTAGACACAGAAGGGGAGAAATATGGTAGAGAGGAAGCTAAGTAAAAAAAATTTCAGAATACAGTACAGAGACAAAAAGAGGACAATATGAAAGAGATCAAGTTCAAGGGTTTACTATACATTTAATCAGATTTCACCAGATAAGAGAGAGACTAGAACATGAGTAAGGAAGAGATAGTGAATGAGATCTCTTCATAAGTGATGAATATTTAAGAAGTTCAACAAATACCAGGAAGGGTAAAAAGAGCTACACACCCAGATATACCCCAGTGACACTGCACAATCCAAGAACAAAGAGACAAGCAGGAAATTCTCAACAGCATCAAGTTGGAAGACTGAAATAATATTTTCAATATGATAAACAAGAACAAACGTCAAATTAGAAATCTATTTCAAGTGAAAATATCTTTAAAATAAGACAAAATAAATATATTTAACACAAACCAAAAATAAATGCGTATACCACAATCAAGCCCTCTTTTAAGAAAATTATTAGCAACCTTTTTGAGAAAAAAAAGATCACAGATGGAAGTTTTGAGCTGTAAGAAGCAATAAGACCAATCCTGTATGATAAAGAGGTAATATGCAAATTGACCGTCACATCCTCGCATAATATGTCCTCCCCTATGTGGGCACAAGATGGCCCCCACAAGATGTCTGGCAGGGGAGGGTAGTTGTGGGTGACCAAGCCGGCAGGGGAGGGCAGTTAGGGGCGACCAGCCTGCAGGGGAGGGCAGTTAGGGGCAACTGGGCCAGCTGGGGAGGGCAGTTAGGGGTGACCAGTCCTGCAGAGGAGGGCAGTTGGGGACATTAGACAGGCAGGGAGATGAGTGGTTAAGAGCGAGTGGTCCTGGATTGCAAGAAGGATGTCCAACTGCCAGTTTAGGCTCGATCCCTGTGGGGTCCCAGATTGGGGAGGGTGAAGGTTGGGCTGAGGGACACCCACTTTTGTGCATGAATTTCATGCACTGGGCCTCTAGTAGGTTAATAACAGTAACAATAATAATAATGTGAATATAAACATGAAGGTTTTATAAATGATATTTATTGAATAACATGCAATGTTTTAAATAACTTTTATATATTGATCCATGACATCCTACTATTTTTGTCAACTCCATTTTATACAAAGTGCAGTCAAAGATGTAAGTAACTTGTCCAAGGCTGATAATTGGTGGAACCTGCATTTGATTCATGGCTGTCTGGGTAAGCTGGTTTTACTCAAAACACTCCTGACCACAAACATGGATTTTTCCTCACACCAACCAATTATTCAGTTATTTAGGTCTCTGAATGCTCAGTGGATAACCCACAGTTCTTAGCCTTAGACTCCTTAGGTTTAAAAGCTCTGTCCCATAAGACTGCCCTTACTTCTGAAACCAGTTGCAAGTCTTAAGTCCCTGGGTTACCCACATTTCTATCTGAATTTGCTGGAAATTGGGTGTTTCTTCAACACTCCCCCGACCTCCAGGTTTGATAATTTCCTAGAATGGCTCACATAATTCAGGAAGGTGGTTTATTTACTATTACCAGTTTACTATAAAGGATGCACTTAGGAACTGCCAAATGAAAGTGATGCCTAAGGCAAGAAACAGGGGAGAGATGCCCAGCTGCCATACCTTCTCCAGGTGTGCCACCCTCCCAGCACCTCAGTGTGTTCACCAACACAGAAGCTCTCTAAACCCCAATTGCCTAGGGTTCTTTGGAGGTTTCATTACACAGGTACACATTATTATATCACTGGCCATTGGTGATTAACTCAATGTCCAGGCCTTCTCCACTCCCTGAAGGTCAGCAGTGGGCCTGCAAGTTCAGATCATGTAATCATGTCTTGTTCTTTCTGGTGATCGAGCCCTACTTTATATTTTTTAAAAATATTTCATTGATTTTTTTACAGAGAGGAAGGGAGAGGGATAGAGAGTTAGAAACATCGATGAGAGAGAAACATCAATCAGCTGCCCCCCGCACACTCCCCACTGGGGATGTGTCCGCAACCAAGGTACATGCCCTTGACCGGAATCGAACACGGAACCCTTGAGTCCGCAGGCTGACTCACCATCCACTGAGGCAAACCAGTCAGGGCTCAAGCCCTACTTTAAAACTATCTAGGGGCTCTTAGCCACCAGTCAACTTATTAGCATAGAAAAGGCATTCATCACTTAAATATTCCGATGATTTTAGGAGCCTTGTGCTAGGAAGCAGGGCTAAAGACCCTATATTACCCACTGTTTCCCACTGAGCCTATGTTCTTACTTGCTATTCTATACCCACTCTCTTACTCTTTTTAAGTAAAGGAAAATAGCATATAGTTGAGCTTAACAGACATTAAAGTTTTGTTCCATATATCTTGAGCTCTTTTTTTCCCCTTCACAGTTAGTGAATACAAATCTATCTATTATCTATCTATCTATCTATCTATCTATCTATCTATCTATCTATCTAGATATAGATCTATATCTATATATCTCTATCTCTATATCTATATCTATCTATATCTATATATCTTTATCTCTATATCTATATCTATATCTATATCTATATCTATATCTATATCTATATCTATATTCTGAAATTAGATTTGGAAGACACAGGGTTACACAAAGGAGTATCTCATGGGATTCCTTGACTAGGATGGTAGTTCAGTCTGATACAAAGATGGGATCCACACTTAGAGCAGTGGCAAGGGACCAAGACAAAAATCACAGCTAAATAAAACCACAACTTCAGAGAAGTAAATGATGATCCAGAAATAAAAGACAAAGACATAATTAATATGTTAAGAGATAGGGCTATAATAATGGAGAGGATAAAAGAACATGAGCTGCCGAAACCGGTTTGGCTCAGTGGATAGAGAGTCGGCCTGCTGACTGAAGGGTCCCAGGTTCGATTCCGGTCGAGGGCATGTACCTGGGTTGCGGGCATATCCCCAGTGGGAGATGTGCAGGAGGCAGCTGATCGATGTTTCTCTCTCATCAATGTTTCTAACTCTCTGTCTCTCTCCCTTCCTCTCTGTGAAGAATCAATAAAATATATATATGAACATGAGCTGAAAGAGCCTGGGATATAAGATGTCAACAGATCTGGGTTGCTCACACTCTCTCTAATGGATACTAAAAATATGGCCCAAGCGACAGTGAGCAAGGGTAAGGGGATCTTGGGATGCAGTGAACTGGCCCAACTTCTTGGATTTGAGAATTCTAGTTTTTATGATAAGTGGTTTGAACCAATTGGCTTTTAAGATTGCTTTCAACTGTAACATATAATTTGCTACAGAGCGATTTCATGGAAATGATCCAACTGCAGGTCTATAGAGTGTTTGTGAAGATACCATGTCAGTGAAATTTTTTTGTTTAATTAGTTTTTGTGAATATTACAACATTAAGGCTATGTTACTACATTCATATTTCAAAATAGGGAAACTTGAAGAGGCTCCACATGGTCTAAAGAGTGCAGGGCCTCAGGTAAAGCAGCCTCTTTTATGGCATAGGAATCCTGTTAATTATCTCTGGAAGAGTCAGGTACTATGGATCAGAAGGGGGAGACCTGGAATAGTCTTCTTAGAATTTGTGTTTTTCTTAAATCAGAAACACACGCACACACATACACAACATACACAAAAAAACAAGAATTCACACACACACACACACACACACACACACACACACACACAATGTACATACAAAAAAACAAGAATTCAATTTTTCTGGGAGACTGACCCTAGGCAGGTGAAAGGTAAGATTGCATCTCTTAATAGGAGACAGGCTGAGTTTTGGAAAGAAGGCATGCTCTACCGGTATTTTGAGTCCTAAATGTAATAATTGAGGCATTAAAACCCTATAATTTAAAAAAGTAATTGTGATGGACATGTTTGCATTTTCTCTAATCATTTTCCTTTTGTTTCTATTTAGCATGTGGTAAGTTCCTCATGAGGTTACAGTGTTCCAGCAATGTGAATGAGAACCAAGGGAGATTCCCTTTGTTTCCTTTTGCTACACTCGGTCCAACCATTAAGAGGAGGCAGCATAATTCTTTGGATGTCTGATGCTGTTTATGATACCAAAATAAGAAGTATAACATTAAAGTGAAACTAAGAGTCCCAAAGTCAGGATCTCTTTTTTAAGGCATCACGTTATTTGTCAACACTCCCCTCTCCCCCCTCTCATCCCCATGCTCAATGTTCCTCCTGGGCATCCAGTATTTGACCAAGTTGCATTCATTTTGCTATGACTGGTGGCTCAGTTGGTTGAGCATCATCCTGTGCATCAAAGGGTAGCTGGTTGAATTTTTGGTCAGGTCCCATGCCCAGGCTGCAGGTTTGGTCCCCAGTCAGGTTGCATATGGGAGGCACTGATCAAAATTTCTCTCTCACATCAATGTTTCTCCTTCTCTCTCTTCCTTTCTCTCTCTCCCTCTCCCTTTCTCTCTCTAAAAAAAAGCAATAAGAGCATTAAAAAATGTTGTGCTCATCTATCCTCCATGTGCAGAACCACAGTTTCAGTCATTGCCTGCCTAACAGGCACAGCACCTTCCTGGTTTTGGGATACTTTCTTCCACTCTCTTTTTCACCACTGCTTTCCTCACGGCTGTTCTCGGTGGAATTGTTGATGCTGTTTTTCTTTCTTCTCAGAAATGTTTATTTTCCATCTCTACTTTTAGAACAGCAAAGATGGTGACAAGTAGGAATGTAAAAATTCAAGAAATATTTGGTAGACACAATTGATAAGCTGTGTGGGAGGGCAGAGAGGAGAGGTTTCAGCATGACTCCCAAGTTTCTGCTGTAGGCAACAGGGTGAATGGCAGTAAGTTACTTGAGATGAGAGGACTAGAAGGAAGAACAGATTTGGTAGAGAGGGAGTGTTGAGCTTTGTTACAAAAACAGTAAAAGTAAACACTTCCTTTTATTGAGCATCTGCTTCATTCCATGTAATGTTGTGAAGGCTTAAAATGGAGCAGTGCTGATTCTCTGAGTACATTTTAACATAAGATGTTTGAAGTGTTTCTGGGACATCCTAATGACTATATACAACAGATAGTTAGATTCTCAAGTTTAAGATTCAGGAAAGGGGTTAGCATTGACAATGGGTGTAACTAGTAATTAATAATAAGGAGAGTCAATGCAATTACCAAAGAATATATGTCAAATTAAAAAAAAAAAAATAGTCAGCCAAGAACAACCATCCTATCTAATAAAGAGGGAATATGCTAATTGACCCTCATGCCATTGCAAAGATGGCAGCACCCACAGCCAATAAGGAGGGAATATGCTAATTGACTGCCCTGGACTCAAAGATGGCAGTGCCCACAGCCACAAGATGGCCGGCAGGGGAGGGCAGTTGAGGGGACCAGGCCAGCAGGGGAGAGAAGTTGGGGGCAATCAGGCCGGCAGGGGAGCAGTTAGTAGTCAATCAGGTTGGCAGGGGAGTGGTTAGGGGGTGATCAGGCTGGCAGGAAGGCGAGTGGTTGGGAGCCAGCATTCCTGGATTGTGTGAGGGATGTTCGACTGCCCTCGAGGGGTCCCAGATTGGAGAGGGTGCAGGCTGGGCTGAGGGACACCCTCCTCCCCCTCCCCCCTCCCCAGTGCAAAAAATTTCGTGCACCAGGCCTCTATTCAGGATATAATAGAGGGAGCATGAGATTTGGTGCCAGGTGGATGTTGGTTTGAATCTGACTAAAAGTCTTTGTTTCTCTGCTCATTTACCTCAATGAGAGATAATCCTTTAAAATTCAGCCCCTATTTTCTAGTTTTACAGAATGATCCTGCCTTTTCTTTCCCGACCATAATTTACTGGATCAGGGATTAAAAACATGGCTTAAGACATTCAATCTAAAGGTTGAGCTGAGCTTATAAGGTTTTCTCTAGGGCATTTGGACTAAGTGACTCAGAAATTGTGGCCCTCAACTAACTGTCACCCTCTCTTCCCCTGCTTTTATAACCAGAACATTTCATAATGACTTCAAACCAGAATTGCTGTGAAAACATGGTGTACAACTGTGGATTGTTGAGTGTGAAATACTAGCAAGTCATTTGAATTATCCTTCAATTTTCATTTGGTAAACTATTTAAGTGGATGTCTGTGAAGGAGAGAAGATAAAACAGCAAACATAATGGGGGCTGAGATAGTATTCCAAGAAAAAGATCTTTGTACAAGATAAAATCTAGTAGAGAGGGGGCCTTGAGTACAGAGGGTGTATGAGCAATCAACAGAGACAAGAGAGAGTTAAGCTTCTAAGGACAGGGTCCAAAAATTGAGATAGATTATCTAAATTGTGGCTATCATATATCCCCTGATGAAACATGGTAACACCCTTTAGCAGCTGTGCCCACGTGGGTAAAGTTAAAAGACCATTCTTTCCTTTGCCTTCAATCTGTTTTTCAGTGAATTTACCTAATGAGCCCAGAAACTTTGCATGACATAATAAATACGGAGGAGGAGGAAGCCAGGGAGAGATGCCTCCATTGCTTTAGCCAGAAATCAGAAGAAGGCTCCTATGTCTTCCTCTTTCTTCAAACCTCAGTATTCTAATCCTCCCTCAGGAAAGTCTGTGTCTGCAGTTTCTTTGGCATACACAGAATATCATTGCTCAATATCTTACAATGTGCTCATTCCATTATCTGGGTACATATGAAACATTATTCCTTTGTAATTCTCCCAAGTACTTAATCAACTTTCTAGGTCAATCAGCTTTCTTTCACAGTCATCAGCAATATATGTTAAGTTTCTTAAATTAAGCACCACTTGTAAAACAACTGAATGATAAACCATATTTCTTATTTTTCAAATGATGATCAAAATTTATATTTTCTTTGTATCCCAAATTTGATTTTATTTATTGTGTTATATAGTGTGAGTGTTTACAATTGCATAAAGCAGGCAATTGTAGTCCACATTTTTATACCCAGGTGTATCATTAATTTATAGAAGTTATAAAGTACTTTTACCCAGTTAGCAAGTTTGTTGCCTGCATATCATAGACTACATTTCTAAATGTTGAACTCCTGCAATTTTCAGCCTTTTTCATGTATAATAATAAATAATGAGAAATATAATTTTTGTTAGGAGGTGCTAGAGAGCTTCAACATAAACTCTTCATGGAAAGCAATCTTGAAATGTACCATCTAAGAATTCTTCAAAATTAGGATATTAAGACAGATCACATATAGCTCTTCAGGGTGAGTGCTAATGCCTTCACAAGGTTTTGTTATTCCATTTGTGAGATTGGACAATGACTGATTGAGCTGGTGAGTAAGAAGCTCTTAATAACCCTGGAAGTTCAGCTCCTTTCTTAATCCTAACTGATGTGGATAGAGTGAAATACCTTATTATAATATTTAGTGTGTGTTTGTGTATGTATGTGTATGTGTGTGTGTGTATGTGTGTGTACCCATATGCAAGTCTTTGTTATTTTGGTTTGTTTATGTGATTGCTGTTTCAAAATAAACTGAGGTCCATTTAGTATATGAATATTGAAAGCAGATTGATATAATCAATATGGCTCATGTCCAGTATTGCCAAATATAAGGAGACATTCAAAATAGAGGCTCTGTTTAGTTCTAGGGCAGAGTCTATAATTAGTCATTTACCTCGTGCTCAAGACTAGATTGGCACTGTTTTCTGTTTCAAATTTTCATTTAATCAAATTAATATTCTTTTACCCAGAAGATAATGTGATGGAATTTGAGATATTTGTGTTTACTTGATAAAATCTTAACATTTTAAACTAAAATATCTATGTGCAAAAGATTAGGGTCAGCATTATAAACTTATGAACAATAATATGATAGATACAGAGGCAGAGCTTCCTCAAACAGATTGTCAAACTGCAGCGGGAAGGCCAGGGAGGGTTGGGGGTCAGGAGGGAGGGGAGTAAGAGATCAACCGAAGGACTTGTATGCATGCATATAAGCATAACCAATGGACATAAGACACTGGGGGGTAGGGGAGGCCAGGGGATTGTCAAGGGTAGGAAAAAAAAAAAAAAAAGAAGGACACATATGTAATACCCTTTGTAATACTTTAAGCAATAAAACAATAAAAAAATTTTAAAAAAAATTAAAAATAAATAAATAAATAAAAAGAAAAAAATTAAGAATAACAGTAATCTGCCATTAATATACAACTATTGTTGTCTATATGATTTCAACAAATTTTAGATATAATTAAAATATGTTGAAAAATTTTAAAAAAGATTTAATTAATAATAAAATAAATAAATAAAATAAAATAAAATCAGCCAGAAAAAAAAAAAAGATTAGGTTCAGACAAGGTTACATAATCTATAGAACCCGAAAATGATGACAACTTCAGAAATCCCAGGTTATCTCTTTTGCCTAAGACAATAGCTCCTGTGTTTTCTATTGAGATGTGAAATTCTACAGCAAGAATTATTTTTAGTTTAAGAATTTGGGGGGGGGGCAGGTAAAATGTAAATTTTATTTAAGAAAGATTATATATATATATATATTATATATATAATATATGTATATTATATATATTTTATATATACAATATATATATATTCTTCCACATGTACTTCAGCTTAAACAATCCTGAGATTCAATTTTAAGAGTAGTTATTAATAAGTATTAATCTACTATGTCTGTGGATTGCTAAGGCAGAGAGATAACACCCACCAGATGGATGGGGATAGGTTGTGATATAGCCAATATTTGGTGTACTAGGAATTTGGGAAAGACATGGCTGACCTGCCTTTATTCACTCATTCTCTAAATATTTATGAAAGCCTATTATGTGACAGGCATTATGCTAAGCTCTTGGGATACAAAAATAATCAAAATAAATGATTTTCCTGTTCCTAAAAAAAAGAGCATATTGTCAAGTATATTAGCTTCTTGAGGCTGCCATAAAAAATTACTCCAAACTTGGTAACTTAGAAATTTATTGTCTCACACTTCTGGAGGCCAGAAATCCAAAATCAAGGTGTCCCCAGGGCCATACCCTCTTTGAAATCTCTAGGGCAAGCATATAAAACTCAAAGGATAACATAGGCCAAATTAAACAAGGCTTGCTGCCCATAGGCCACAAGTTTGACATGCTTGCTCTAGGGAAATATTCCTTCTAGTCTTGTCCAGTATCTAGTAGCCCCCGGAATTCCTTAGTTTATGGCAGCATGAATCCAATCTCTGCTTCCATCTGCACATGACCTTTGCTATTCCAGTTGAGTCTGTCTTTCCTCTCTCTGTGACCTCTCTTCTTATAAGGATGCCAGTCATTGGATATAGGGCTCACTCTAAATCTAGCATGAGTTCCTCTCCAGATTCTTAACGAATTGCATATGCAAACACCCTATTTCAAAAATGATCACATTCTGAGGTCCTGAGTAGGGATGAATTTTTAGAGGACACTGCTCACCTCACTACATGAAGGAAGCAATATAAACAAGTACAGAGGTAGTTTTAGCCCAGGAGAATGCTGAGAGAAGTGAAGTGGGTGACAGGAGAGGGGGAAGGAGGAGAGTGAAGAATATTTTAGGCAAAGCATTTTGAAAGACCCAAAGGAAAATATGTGGAGTGGTTTTTAAGAATTTCAGTGTGGTGGGAACTCATGAGAGTACATGGGGAGGGAGGAATTAGAATGACAAAATGTGAAGTGTAGTGTGTGTGTGTGTGTGTGTGTGTGTGTGTGTGTGTGTGTATGTGTGTGTTTTCAAAAGAAAGAGCCAGTTCATTAAGATGTGAGGATTTTCTTTCCTGAGATAAATAGGCAGCTATTGCAGGTTTAAGTGAGATATCCTTGCATTTCAGGAAGATTGCTTTGGCTGTTTGCAGGAGGGGTGGAAGGGGGAGGGGGAGGAGAGAGGTAAGCTTGTAAACAAAGGAATTTAGGAAGGGGTATATTACACATTATAGTGGCTCCCTGCTCAGCATCTAATCTCCCCTCAAAGTGTTGTACCCAGACCTGGCCAAGGGTAAGACAAAGGGTGCAAGTTAGGACAATCACATACTCAATTCATGTCGTATTAGCCTTGAGATAAATGACAAAATATTTCAAAATATTGCTGTTCACTCAAATCAACAAAGATACCGATTATTCCGGCAACTTCTGCCCACTTTTCTGTTCTTTCTCAATCCAAATTATTCTGTCAGCCTTGTGATTCTGAGAGTTAGATCCTCTTCATAAACTCACAATCTTTGCTTAGGAAAGTTGAAATCATTTATATTGCCCTCAATAAAAATACCCCAGTGTTAGCCAAAGGATGACAGTGACATAAACTAAGGTGGGAGACTGAAGTAGTGTGGACACATTTGAGTAACTTTTAGGAAGTAGCACATATTTGCCTGGGTGATAAATTAGATGTGGGTTGTTAGGGAGTGGAGTCAATGTTGAAGCTCAGGGTTCAAATGCAACAATACAGGTGACTAGCAGAACTAGCAGGACCTTTCACTGAGATAAGACACAGCATGAGAATGTCAGACTGAATTTATTGCATTCAGTTTCAGACATATGAATTTGAAGTGCCTGCAAGACATCCAATTGAAGGTGACCCATAAACATTTGAATATAGGTCTGAAGCTCAGGACAGGAGCCTGGGTGGGAGAATACATATGTGGGAGTTGTTGATCTATAGAGACCGATACTTTAAGACCCAGATGGCTAGTATCATAATTATAGCACACGGACCCTATGACCTGGCACTTTCCATTCTTAATAGTCCTCTCTTAATTGAATTTTCAATTACTTATTTTTCTTTAGTCATTTTTTAATAGATTCTTACAAATATCATCACTTTCATATAATTTCATATGCATAATCTCCATAGAATAAATAATGCAAAAACAGATTGGAAAAATCTCTTTCCTTTCCTCCTCTCCTGGCTAATATCACTTTTCTCTCAGAATATGTCTATTATTTTCAATATTTGGCAAGGTTGAACATTCTTTACTGTATCACATTGTCTCTAAATTAAACTTTAGGTCCATGAAAGTTGGGACTTTTCTATTTATTTCCCAATAAGATCTATTGCAGTTTAAAGCACTAAAGGTCATTCACATGTTTATTGATAACACTTTTAATGTAGAGGTGCTTGCAAGTTGAAATAGACACCAGAAGGAACACAATATGACTTAAATATTCAAAGATTGTAATTATATAGCATAACAAGAAAGTGAAATAAGACACCAAATACAAATATGATAAGTGGATCATTTTGTTTCCTTTGTAAATAATTTTTCATGCACAATTACACTTACACCTGCATGTGCTAAGTTAATTTTTCCATGTTGATGAATACGGAATGAGGAATACCATCTGAGAAATATTCTTCCAATTCAAGCCTGGATTCATTCATGCTATCTAGTTCAGTATCAGAAGGGATATGAGATAAAACTGCATAAATTTTCTCTTTATAATTTTGCTTAAGCCTCTTATTTTGTGAAGTTTGAGTTAGTGTCAGAAATACAAAACTACAGATGTCAAAAATAAGTTTCCTCTTCACTCAAAGCTAGCTTTAACTTTTCTGATATTTCTGACTGGGCTGAGGTTGGTGATTATGAAACTTAGCACATGAATCATTTTCTTCATCTTCAAAGAAGATTACGAACATTAAATAATTATTCCTCACAATGTTCTGCAAGGCTGGTGTTTCATTCCCATCCCATTTTACAGACCTGAAAACTGAGGGGTAGAAGCCAATTAAGTTGGTATCCTATGATCCCCCCAAATTAAAAAATAATAACAGCCTTTTGAATCTTAAGCACCTTTTGCCTTTCTATTTTGGTTCTTTCTATGGACATTAAGATGTAAGGAAGAGATAGGGGGAAATGTAAACTCTGATGTTTTCAAAGCAAAGGAAAAATTTCACACTTTTTCAACTGCCATTGAGCGGCAGGTGAAGAATTTAACAGCTTGCGGAGTGCTAATTAGAGCCCATTATAACTTGATTGACCTGCATTGGCAGTAGCACTCCTTGTGTCCTTGCGAGATGGAGAATTTGCTTTTTGCACAGTTCTGATTCACGTAACTCGGTTTCCTAACTATGGAAGCAGTGATAATTCAGAGGCAGCAATCAGAACTGGGCTGCAGAAATCAATGTTTAAAATGGAATTTTCCCTTGGTGAATAATAAGCAACAGATCCTGTTCAATACGTCCAGGGGCCCAAATGTTTTCACACTGCCTTGCATGGTGATAGGGAAAATTGAGCTTCATTATCTATCTTAACTTCTTAATTAACAAAGTCAAAGAATCTAGGAGAAACAAGATTTCTGTATTTGGCCTTCCTGGCTTTTGCTATTTACTATTTGCAAAAGAAATCAAGTATGTATATTGACAAGGTAAATGCTTTGTACTCAAGTGGCAAAATTAGCCTTTCAGAGTAAGTACATTATTTCGGTGAAAAGTGTTTCTTTTTGCTTCATTTGATTATTTTCTTGATGATCTGAGGGGATTTTCTTCTGTCTGGATAATTGAATTTAGTACTGTTCTATATACTTGTCCTCTAACCCTCCCTCTACTACTCCCACGTTTCTGTTTGCTATTGCACAGAAAGATGTGTGAAAGGCATTTCCATTTCATCCATTCTCTTCCCAAAAATAATTCTCCCATTTCCTCCATTTTTTTTTGCTAAAATATTTCTTACATTGAGATATAACTGATATACAAAATTAGTTTCGGGGTACAACATAATGATTTGACACTTGTATATATTGTGAAATGATCACTATAATGATTCTAGTTAATATCCTTCACATCCTTCATACTAACTTATTAATAACTTCTAAGTCTTTGGGCTAAATGTTTGAGTAAATATCTAGAAATTAACACTAAAAACTCCTAACATTTTTGAAACTCTCAGCAAACCTACCTACTCCAGTCTACTCTAAATTGTGCTTTTATAAACACTTTCCTTACAGACACTTTTCTTGTAACATTTATTGAGCACTTGCCTTGTGCCTTCCCCACCAGACAAGATTTGAGAAGGGCAGAGCCCTTGATTTTCTCATTCACCTTTCTCTCCACTATGCAGGAAAGTGCTGGGTACATGCTAGGGGCCTAGGGCATGAATTCATGCACCTTGAAAGGAACTGTAGGCCATGAGGCTGCAGTGGGCACAGGGTTAGGCTTGGCCCATCCTCCACACCCCTGACCAATACCTCCCATCACGGCCCCCTAATCCCTTCTCTGCTTGCAGCCTGGCTCCCACCACCGCCACTCCCAGGCGCTGATGGTGCCAGCCCTGCTCACACCTGCTGACAGTGCGGAGCAATTGGGACTGTGCTGACAGCAGGTGTGAGTGGGGCCAGCATTGTCAGTGGATGCAAATGGCAGCTACTGCCCTAATTGCCCCTCAGGAGCAGGGGGAGGTGGAGAAGCCCTGAAGGGTGATTGGAGCCTGCAGCAGCCACTCACACCTGCTGATGGCTCTGAGCAATCAGGACCAGCGCTGGCAGTGGATGCAAGCACTGGGAGGGACTGTGGCACATGGGAGCAAAGAATTTTCACTAACCACCAGAGGCTCTGCCTGATGACAGTGACTAGAGTCTTGGTCTGGCATCCCCGCTCACCTGCTCCACCATCCCGCTGCAGCTGATGCCCACCATGTTTCACACTCTGCCACCTGCTGCCAATGCCCATCATGTTCTGCACGTGCCCCCTGGTGGTCAGCGCACATCGTAGTGAACAATTGTTCCATGGTTCCACTGTTCGGTCTATTTGCATATTAGGGTTTTATATATACACTAGAGGCCCAGGGCACAAATATTTGTGCACTGGCGGGGGAGGGGGGCATCCCCTCAGCCCGACCTGTGCCCTCTCACAGTCTGGGACCCTTTGGGAGATAACCACTTGCTGGCTTAGGCCCACTCCCCAAGTAGCAGATGGCAGGCCTGATCCCGGGCTGCCCTGCCCCACCACCCCGGGTCAAAGATGGCAGGCCCAGATCCCGCGCTGTGTAGCAGATGTCAGGCCCAGGTGGTGGCGGGGCAGGTGGCGGCTCTCACTGTCCCACCCTGCCACCCTGGGTCACACTCGGGAAGCCTGGATGGCAGCGGGCAGTGGCTCGCACTGTGCCACCCCACCTGCAGTATGCAAATTTAACGGCCATCTTTGTTGGGTTAATTTGCATACTCTTCTGATTGGCTGATGGGCGTAGCGAAGGTACGGTCAATTAGCATCTTTGTCTTTATTAGTGTAGATGTAGATATTTGCTAAATGACTGAATATGCAAATTGTGTTTCTTGCTATCATCTTAATATTCTTTATTTCATCCAATCTACTTGCCAACCTCCATAAGCATAGCATTAAGTCCATTTATTATTAATTGCATTTAGTTCCATCAATTAGTATCAGGCTCCTGTGAAGTCAAAGCAGACGTTAACCTGGCATTGAGGGCAAAGGAAGAAGGAGACTTAAACAAGTGCAGTCAAATATATGCCACCTTCAGGTATTTTGCAATGTTTTACAGATAACGCAATGTAAATATAGTCTCCCTTTCTCCATATAGTTCAGGTTGATGATGTGCCCCTTTCCTAACATCTGTCCAGTGACCAGTTATTCTACAATTTATCTTATATTTGTCTGTTGTTTTTTAGAAGATTTAATATACTTACTGTACATCTTGTAGACCCTCGTCAAAGGTTTGCAGCTTAAGTATAGATAGTCCATATGCTGTTTTGAGGATTAAATTAGATAATGGATACCAAAGTCTTTTAAAAATTATAAAACAGTATTCAAAGGTTAGTCATTAATAACTATTATTTTGTTATTTCTGCACAGACTCTAGTATAGGATGAACAACGCTATGCATATTCAATTTGTTTATTGACCCAGCAGCAGTGTGATTTTAAGTTTTTGGTATTGAATAATGAATGATTCTTCTTGACAATTTTCTTGAATATCACTTCAAAAGGCAAGTAAACTTTTTATTCAACTAAAACTAAACTCATGGGTCTCAATCCTCCACTATTCTCTCTGACCCATCAGGCTGCATTCTATTATATTTTTCCACACATACTACTTCTCCTAAAAAATAAAAAGTTAATTAAAAGAAGACACACATACACCAGAGTATAAACTTGCACCAGTGAAGGCGTTAAAGTTGTATTTGCTTTGGTATGTAAAACAAAAGTATATGCTTTGATGATAAGAAAGTTGTCCTACTGACTGGCAATTATGGATAACTAGCATTTGTCAGTAAATGTTCCATAGTAGTCTCATTCTTGGGGGAAACTCTTTCTTCATGACGCTCATATTTTCATGAGATCCAGTCTGCAGCCAGCCGGAGTTGTAGAGATTAAGGACAAGAGCAGGTTTTCTATTATCCTTCTTTCAATTACTAAAGAATACAAAGGGGAAGAAATATATGTTATTTCTCTGTCTTCAAATTTAAAATAATACATTTTTAAACAGCAAAATCAAATAGAAAGCAAGAAAATGATAAAAGTACATCCTGGTCATAGGGAATTGTTTTGCTCAAACTTTCTTAATATTGTAATATTTCTTTATAATAACAAATTATAATGAGCCCTAGCTGGTTTGGCTCAGTGGATAGAGTGTCCGCCTGTGGACTGGGGAGTCCTGGGTTTGATTCTAGTCAAGGGCACATGCCCAGGTTGTGGTCTCGATCTCCAGTGGGGGGCATGCAAGAGGCAGCCAATAAATGATTGCCTCTCATAGATGTTTCTATCTCTCTCCCTCTCCCTTCCTCTCTGAAATCAATAAAAATATACTTAAAAATTATAATGAAAAGAAGATATAATTATCTAACCTCCTTTCCTGGTTTAATCAGGCTTTGTCTTTGACTGTGATCTTACAAAGCATATCAGCGTACCATTTCCAGCGTACTATGTCTTTCTCCTTTGGTTTCCCATATATTCATCAGTGAACTCATTATTTCACCTTGTCTAAGTTGAACTTAAAGGTTTTGTCATTCTCCATTCTTCCAGAAAGATGTCAAGCAGATTCCACACAAAATACTCAGAAAGGGAAAGATGCACATATTTTAAAACTTATTTAGCTAACTTGGAAGTTATTTTAGTGTCTGAGGTTATAGGTATAAAATTACGAGGCTATAATATTCCAAATTCTACTAAACTGCACTAAGAGAGTTAATTCAACTTCTGAAAGTGCCCAACTTGTTTCCAGGGAGTAATTTATATTCTGGGAGTATTGGACTAAATTAAAACAAAAAATTAATGAATAAATAAAGAATTCTAGAAAGCAGTAAAGATAAATGTATAGATGCATTTTATTTAATTGTGTGTGTTTTCATTCAACACTTAATACAGAAGTATTATATAGTAGGAATTCCTTACTTCACTAAGGATTTCCAAAATAAATATACCCCTGGTCATTTTTGTCTCACCTCTTTTTAGTTATACTTGTTTTTAAAATTTCCAGGTGTTTTTGGTTGTTGGTTTTTGTTTGTTTTTTGTTTGTTTGTTTGTTTGGCCTTCTTTTCATTTACAATAAATTTTGTTCTACCTGAATTTGATTCTTCTTCAAATCTTACCATTTTTTTCTGCCTTGTTCTCATATTTTTTGGCACAGTAGTCCATATTTTTTTTCAAATTTTTATTTTTTTACATTTATGCTCTCTCTCATAGCTTTCTCACTATGAAGTCCCCAATGTTTAAATAATTAACCTTGATATTACTGAATTTTAAGTCACATCTAATGTGATAACTTATCTATCCTTCACACAAATCTTCTAATAGCATTTTATCATTATTACCCACACTGTTAATTATTTCAGGTATGTCAAAGACTGGATTTGAATTTTAAGGTGTTTCAAATACGTAAAATTCTTGGTCCAAATTCTATTCTGGTAAGCCTATGTATCAGTCAGGGTTCAGCCAGAGAAACAGAACTAGTAAGAAATAGATTATTATAGATAGGAAAATAGATAGGTAGGTAGATGATAGATTTATTACAAGAATAGATTTATCACTAAAATGTGTAGACTGGCTAAGCAAGCCTGAAGTCTGTAGGGCAGGCAGCTGGGACAGTGCCCACAAACAGACCATCTAAAAGGAAAGATACCAGGCAGAATTGTTGCCGGTGGAAACAGGGCTCTTCCATAGAGTAAGGAGAAAGCATTTTGGGGACCCACACAGGGGAGGGTGAGGTGTAGTGGTGAGGTTTATTGAAGCTGGAGCAAATACAAAGGATTGCCTCCAGGTGTTTGGTGTCTCCTCCACGACCAGGGCACTCAGCTCCATCCTGCTGTGGAGGAAGTCCTCTTGTCTTCACCAAGCCCAGAAGAAGGGTCCAGAGATGTTGTGGCATTACCTGGCACTGGCAGGGCACCTGAAGCTGTGGTAGCTCAGGAGAGTCCATGCCAAAGCTTAGTCCAGCTCAGTCTCTAACCCCATGCAGCCAGCTTAGCCTCTGCTCCCAGTTGTGCTCTACCCCGCGCTGCAGCGCTGCATCCAGGCCTTTGCTTGGGCCCAAGTGGCTGCTAAGGAGAGAAAATGCATGCAAACGGGCAGCAGGCGAACATGTGCTCCTGAGACAGGCCTTCCTTATATCTCCTTGGGTTTAGGGAAGGGTACGCTTTATTTCAAACGAATCCAGGGGTGGGCAAACTTTTTGACTCACGGGCCACAATGGGTTCTTAAACTGGACCGGAGGGCCGGAACAAAAGCATGGATGGAGTGTTTGTGTGAACTAATATAAATTCAAAGTAAACATCATTACATAAAAGGGTACGGTCTTTTTTTTTTTTTTTTTTTAGTTTTATTCATTTCAAACGGGCCATAGTTTGCCCATGGCTGAACTAATCTCTTCCCTGGCTCTTTGGGAGCTTGGGGGGGGGGGGGGCTCTCTCCTATCCAATCCTTTTCCTAGATCTTCTGGAGGTCTATGCCTCTTATCCAATCACATGCTTCCCCAGGCTAGACTCCTCCCCTTCTCCCTTTTATGCTCACCATCCTGGCTCCTACTGAGCTTGCAACCAGCTGAGGACTTGCCCCTTTACTGGTTCTTCCTTCCCAGGAAATCTGTGGGGAGATTGGAAAGCCTGTCCTTTCTCCCTACATGGGGGCGGGGGCAAGAGAGAGGGAGAGGGGTGTTAATCCCGTTGGTGGGGATTCAGCTGTCCTTTGCGGTCACTTCCAGACCTAAGCCTGTGAGTATCTCTTCCAGGCCCAGCCACTCCAGCTCCCTTCCCTGCGGTTAACTCCTGGCTGCTACACGAACAGAATGGAATTCCTGGAGCCGGAGCTAAAGCTTGGAGTCCAGGCTCAGGGAAGCACGAAGACCTTTTCTAAAGGGCTTCACTTTATTGGAACACTGGCCTAGTAGTAAAAAAGCCATGTCAGGTAGGATACATGTAGGAAAATAGAAATTAGAAAACAAAGGAGGGGATATTATATCAAAAGTTAAAAGGAGAGAAGCTCAGAATGAAGAAATCCCAAAATTCAATCTACCCTTTTAATCAACTTAGTCAATGGATTAGGACCTTTTAACTACAGCTACAAAAGCCCTCCATAGCAGTGTCTAGGTTAGTATGTAAGTGAGTGCCTGGGTCTGTACGCTACCAAATGGCTGTTGCTTCCTTTCTGTCCTTTAGCTCTTCTGAGAGGATATCCTTCTTAGTCCGCCCTGGCTGGAAACCATATACCCGAAAGCAAATTCTGAGGACTGTCGTTCAGCCAGACCGAGATGACATATCTCAAAGCCATCACCGAATCGGTTTGACCATGTGATACTTCATAGCTTACTGAGAGTGCTCTGTGATCTATCCCTAACAATCCAATGTTCATAAAAGTGATGAAAAAAAAATGGTGATTTGTTTATTCTAACTAATATTTATTTAATAATTACTTAGTCTGTGTTATTTTAACATATTAGGTGTATTAATCCAATCTTCACAGTAACCTTATGAAATAAGGTGCTATTATTATCCCCATTTTCATATGGGGATCCTGTGGCAAAAGTAGGTTAAGTAATTTTTCCAGGGTCACACAGCTTGTTGTTTTTCAACAGAGACTCTAGCTGCAGAGTCCATAATCTTTACCACAATGCTACTGCACCCAAAATCCGGAATTTTTAAGTTTTGTCACACAAAAATTAAAATGTCCAAACTCAGCTCTAATTCTTGGGACTGTAGTACTTATTCAGCTTATTGCTTATGTAATAAAATGTCTAATTAGGATAAGAAAGCATGTTTACTTTTCTACTCAGCACCTCTACTTTTTCTTTTTTCAAACTATGGACTATTCTATTTTGTCACCTATCTGGGCGCAGTGAGCCGATTTGGTTAGGGAAATGCTTTCCCAAAGACCAGGACAAGCCTGTCACATTTCCAGTCTCCAAGACATGCACAGCACACACGCCCCTGACTCAGACCTGGCTCCCTGCAGGGTATAGAGCACTTCCTATGACATAAAGTCCATCATGACAGAGCTAGATGCAAACTTGCAATGAGGGAGGCATCAATAAACTAAAGGATTTTAGTGAAACCACTTACTGTAAGTGCGATGGACTTGGATGAGGTAGGTGACAGTGTAAAATACTTTGAAAAATCACTGGTTCCCACTGTTTTATCTCACTCACACTGGAGTTATTCTTGAAAATAAAAGTACTTGGTGAGGCCAAGGATTTCCTTCCACAAGGCTTGGGGCTATTAAGAAATTGAAAAATGGGGATGTCATTAGGCAGAAACTCAAAGTACGGGGATCAGTCCAATCACTGTATATCATATTACTAGGATATACAATTGCTCTAATCCTTAGCACATCAATTAACAACCAACCTGCCTTTTTTTTGTTGTTGTTCCATTGGAGCAATATTCACAGTTGATATCTTAGTTCTTAGACAGTAAAAAGCTTGCCATAAAATAGATGTTAGGGGCTTCTTATGGAATGATGGAAAAATGGAAATTAGTGTCAAAATGATGTCATGGCTTCAAAACATTGTTGGTACTAGTGCCTGACAGGCATCCTTGACACACTCTATAATGACATAGTAAGAAAGCAAAAATAATGTGACAATGACTTTCTATAGGACGTATGAAGAATGACTGTATGGTGCTGTGCTCCATATGCTGATCTCAAGTAGAAGATGCATTTCCTCTGTAGGACATCAATATTTATGAGATTTATTGATTATCTTGTCATGTTTAAAATATGTGCTTAACAGTATATTTAAGGGTCAATTGGAGTCACAGGGACACATAGGAGAGTGCAGCAGCATCTACAAGCAAGACAGGAGAGAGATGTGACATTCTTTGTCAGTTCCTATTAGTTCAAGCAAATTGTCTCTTTCTCTAAGAAAATAAGTCATCACATTTTCAATAATTCTCACAGAGAAAACATCAGGTCAAGAGGTTTTTACAGGCAAGATTAACTAAAAATATTTTAAAAAGCAATACTATTAATCTCATATAAACTGTTCTAGTAATCCTCTTCTTTAAGATTATTAATATTGTATTATTTGGGAATAGCCTGGCTTATTGCTGACTTAGTCACTGTCTGAACCATCAAATCATGTCATTTTAGAGCTGGAAGAAACTTTAGCAGCCGTCTAGCTCAACTCCTCAGAGATGAAGGGCTTACTCAATATCATAGAGCTAGTTAGTAGTAGAAATGGTTCTGGTATTTCTAACAACTAGTTATGCCAAATCAAATCCCTTAGGACTGCGTTTGATGCAAGTATTGCATTATCTACCAAGAAGTCCAGAAATAAGCAGCTCTACACTGGATGCAGGTCATTAACACACTTGAGGACCCAGGCCCCTCCAAATTTCCCATGTTAACATGAACTCTGGACCTTCTAATAGAAAGAAGGCTGATGCCCCTTCAGTTATCATGTCTGTGTTCTATAGATGGCAAGAAGGAAGAAGGAAATGGGCTGAACTAACGGTGTCAACTTTTTGTCAGATCTCAGTCATATGGCCTCCTCTGGTTTCGATGGAAAACTTTCATCTTTTAATGCCTGTGATAGAGACAACAGGACAGGAGAGGATTTAAAATGGAGGTTGGGGTAATCAACTAATAATGTCTGCCATACTTCCTGCTAGGACTAAATTGTGTCCCCCCACCCCCAAATGCATATGTTGAAATGTTAAACTCCCTTGTGACTGTATTGGAGATAGTGCCTTTAAGAAGAGGTTTAAGGTTCAATGAAGCCATAAGGGTGAGCCCTGGTCCAGTAGAACTGCTCCCCTTGTATGAAAAGAAAGGGACACTAGAACTCTTCCTGCCATGTAAGGACACCGTGAGAAAGAAGTTGTTTGCAAGCCAGGAATCAAAGCATATCAGAACCTTGGGCTTGGACATTTTAGCCTCTAGAAGTATGGGAAAATAATTTTTCTCATAAAATAAACACTCAATCTAAGGTGTTTTGTTATGGTATCCCAGCACACACAGATCTGGGCATTCACTTAATCATTAACAAGAATTTAGGACACCTATAATGTTGAAATCATTGTGATGCATTTTGGGATTGAGATGAACAAGACACAGGCCTGTCTAGTGGGCAGGTAATAGGACAAATAATCAACAATAGTGACTGTGTGATAACTGTCCTCACAGGTAATTACAGATTGCTATTGATACACAAGGGGAGTAAACAGAATCTTCACCTAACATCCCAGCAGCACAGCCTCAAATAAGGCTTATAAGAGTGGTTGACTTCTGAATAATAGACTAGTTACTTAACCTCTCTAAACTTCATTGTGAAAATGAAGATAAAAATTAAATCGACTGCAAGTATTTGTTGTCAATTTAATGAGATACACCATATAAATGAAATAATGAGATATATTGCAATACTGACATTTGGTAAATGTACAAAAAATTATAATCACATCAACTAAATCAGAGGTCAGCAGATTTTTTCTGAAAATAAGACAGGCATTACAGGCCATATTGTCTCTGTGATCACTAACCAACTCAGCTATTGTAGTGTGAAGTCAGCCATAGACAATGTATAAGCAAATTAGCATGCTGTATTTCAAAAACTTTATTTACAAAAACAGATGATGGGTCAGATTTGATAGTGTAGTATCACAGAGACATAAGTCCAAGTAATATTAGGCAGTATTTTGAGAGATTTCTTTGTATTTGTCTTAGAAATGTATATTACATCATCAACAAACAAAAGGCAACATAACGAATTTTGGAAAATATTTGCAAATCATATCTCTGATAAGGGGTTAATATGCAAAAAATATATAAATAACTCATAAAATGCAACAAAAACTCTTATTAAAAACTAGTCAGAGGATCTGAATAGACTCTTTTCCAAAGAAGATATATGGATGGCCAATAGGTACATGAAAAGATGATCAACATCACTAATCATCAGAATATTTTCTAAATAAAAAAAAATAAAATAAAATAAATAAAAAAAAGAATATTTCAAATCCAAACTACAATGAGATAGCACCTATTAGAATGGCTATTTTCAAAAGGATAAGAAACAAACAACAAGTTTTGCTGAAGATGTGAAAAGGGAACCCTTGTGCACTGTTGATGGGAATGTAAATTGGTGCAGCCAATATGGAAAATGGTTTGAAGTTCCTCAAGAAATTAAAAATAGAACTATCATGTGTTCCAGCAATTTTAATTATCAATATTTATCTGAAAACAAAAAAAGAAAACACTAATTTGAAAATATATATGCACACCCCCTGTTCGTTGCAGCATTATTTACAATAGTTAAGACATGGAAACAACCTAAATGTCTAGCAATGGATGACTGGATAAAGAAAATGTGTCCTATATATATTATTACTAGCCATTTTAAAAAAGGAATAAAACCTGCCATTTGTAACAACATGATGAATCTTGAGGGCATTTTGCTAAGTGAAATGGGTCAGAAAGGAAAATGATAAATACCATTTGACATCATTTATATGTGGAATCTAAAAAATTAAAATGAAAAAAAAAAGAAGAAATAAAAAAATGAGCTTATGTTATAAAGAACAGACTGGTAGTTTCCTAAGGCAGGAGTTGGGATAGGTAAAATTGGTTAAAGGGGCCAAAGTATTAGAGAGAGAGAGAATGAATGAATTGTACCTTTGCCTTTGCTTTAAAGTTAGGAAAAGTATATAGTCATGTGGTTATTTCTGGCACACACATGGGCCACACCTGTGAATGGTCAACTTCTCAAATGCTTCCTCCTCTGAATTTATGTCTCAGGACAGGCAAAGGCTTAGCAGTGGACCCCTGGTTAAATGAGCCTGGTTTTCTTCCAGTTAAATCCTTGTGTTTTCACTCACAAAATAAATCCTGCTTCCTGCCTCAAAAGTTCAAGCACTAGAAGGGTGAGGGTGGGGTAAGGGACCTTTAAAAAATGTAATTTACTCTTAAATGTGTTTGAGTGCTGGGCACTCTCATAGACACTTGTGAAACCAACCGGGAGTAAGACGCTAGCCCAGGCCTCCAGGAGCTGCCAGCCCTCCGCGGGTTCAGAGGGCTGCAGTGGTTGTTCTCTAGCCACAGAGCAAAATGCTTTGTCCGGTTTCTTAAGAAATCATTGAAACTTTCCTCAAGAGCACCTGGCTAAAAGCAGTGGCAATTTCACTCTCCTCTTCGATGACAAAGGTCGAAGGAGGCTTTGAGTGGTGGGCTATAATTTCATCATAATTCAAATGTTGCCCGTTCAATTTTCAGTCTCGTAACTCCATAGTCCTTTCCCTTCAATTAGCACAATAAATCATTGGAAACCCAAAGCTGACAACTGAAAATTTCCAACTTCTATGACCCATCTCTTTCCAGAGGGAATCTCGACATATTCTTTGCACAGATTTTAAGCTTGTCTCCCCCAGTCCTTTGCCAAAGTTGTGTGGGTTTTTTGTTTGTTTTTGTTTTTGACAGACTGAAGAACTGTGGACAAAGTAAAACGGTGGGGAGAGACCTTGAGGTAGAATATTATCTTGGGAGACAAGTAGCCTAGGGATTTGCCTCGCTTTCTTTTATATAGAAATAAAACACCAGCGCTGGGCTTGTGTTCGCAAGCAGCCCAGATGCTCCGGCTCTTTTTTCCTTTTGATGTATATTTGTGTCTGAAAGCCTCATTTTCTTTGTTCCAGTGATTGAGGGAGTTTGGTCCTTTTAGGAGAAAGCATTTGCTTTCATTTCCCTTATTGAAATGGATATTTATCCCAGAGAGAATTGTCCAGATTTGTCTGTGGATTCTCCTTTCTCTGTTCACACACCTCCTGGTTCTATCTTTTTTCTCTCCTTTACCAGAAGTCCGCATGGCACGCTTCCAACTCTGTTTATCCACTCCAGCTAATTGACAGTCACATAAGTGCAAGTAATGTGAGGTATTATTGTGAGAGATTTCTGTTTGCCTCTTTAATTAAGCAGTTGTTCACAGGTGCATACAGTTACAACTAAATTAATTGATAGCTTTATATCACACTTCTTGAGCCCACTGCTATTTGATGTTTGCAAACACAACTATTAGATCTGTCTTGTCTTGTACACGGAGGGTACTTCTCATTTTCTTCTGACAGAGGAGAGGACAGCTTGCCCTAAAGAGTAGAAAAATCTATCGAAGCAGCAAAGATCATTTTACTAAGAAGGAAACAAAGTGAAACAGTTATTTATGGAACATTTTATCACTGTGGAGAAGTACAATAGAAGCTCTTTATGTTTCTGGACGTACTGCAAGTTTCCTGAATGTCAAAAATCATTGCTCTCCAAACCAAATAGCTTCCTGAGAAGGCTATGTGTTTGTCTTTCAGTGATACTGAGAAGCTACACACTACACACGCTTACACCAGGCAACTGGCATTTCCTGGGATTAAATGTTATTAGTAGTCATTTTCTGCATTTTATCTGAGTACCAGCAAGGCACCTTTCCTTTCTTAGTTCATAGCGGGGCTTCCCTCCAAGGAGAAATATAAATAGATATACTGCTATTATACCTCCTTCTTGCTAGAAGGAGCAAGAAGTTGCCATTGGAAAGTATCCCATTTCATTGCCCCTTATACAGGCAGCTTAGTAAGAAAATTTCAATGCAGCCTCTGAGTAAAACTTCCTGAAGTTGAGCCCTGCCCTGTTATTTATTACCTGTGTGTCATGGGCAAGTCATTTAACTTCTCTCTTCCTTCACTTACTTATGGGTGGATGGGGATAGCTAAGCAAGTACCTCATTGAAATGTAACAATTAAATGGGTTAAAGCAGTTAAGTCCTGGGAAGGTAGATGCGAAATAAATTGTACCTACTATTTAGTAGAATATGCGATTTAAGCAGTTTATTTAAATTTTTGCAATCTCAGTTTTCTAGTTGTAACTTCTGGATATGCATACTAACTACTTTTTCAATCGTATAAAAAGTATTGGCATGTTATTAATTTAATTGTTATCTGAAGGCTCCCCAACTGTCAGACTCATATGCATGATGTTTGCAAGAATACAGCAGTTATTTTAACAATATTGTTGCTTTCTAGTCATGTGTCTCCTTTTATTATTTCTACTCTCCATCTGCTTTCCTGCCTGTGGATTACTTCAATCCTCTAATACGGCAGGTGGTGAAACATGTGAAAAACAAAGGACTCACAAGTATGTGGAGTGGGTGGCTCTCCATCTTCAAAGGTTTAATAGACCCAAAGGCCCTGTTTACTACCAAATTACTTGTCCTATTGCCACTTTTAACACTTTATGGCAAAATCCAGAGAAAACCAAATTAAAATATACATGTAACCCTTAGGAGAAATTCGATTTGCCCACTTGAATTAGTGACACCTTGAAGTAGATTGTAGTATTAGATTAGCACATCCTCAGAGAAGAGCAGAGTGTTGAAATATGATGTCAAATACAAAGGATTAGATCAGGAATGGAGGGGACTTGTTTAATAAGCCTTTAGGATGGTGAAGTGTTTAACTCTGACCACAGTGGCCCAGTAAGCACCCAGGACCAGATTTAATCTGAAGGGTAGCCACTTGGTGTGTGTGTGTGTGTGTGTGTGTGTGTGTGTGTGTGTGTGTGTGTGTCTAGAAGCACAAGTAGGCAGAGATCAGCATAAAGTCCTAGTTGAGATGGAAACACAAAAGATCATACTAAAAACACTAAATCTGTCATCAGCTCAAAGGAATAAATTTAGAGTCTGGAGTGAAGATGAAATCTAAAAGGTCAGGAGCTAGACAAACTCAGGAGTGGACTTAGATGTACGGAATCGGGTTAAAATGAGGTGACATAACATAGACCTGGCTGAGCACAAGCCTGGATGATGCATAGAGCTCCTCTTACTGGTGCTGTCTACAAGATGCATGAATGGGCATGACTGGGTAAGAGAGGGTGGGTGCACACAAAGTGATATAAGTATTTTGCTTTTGTAAATTTTGCATTCCGCACAAGTTGAACTTTTCTCCTTGATTTTGATTCTAGATTTGTGACTTCATGGGAGAGAATGAGAGATATTAGGGAGTTGATTAAGGTAGCAAATGTGCTACTTCTTTTGCAAGCACAGATTAAGTAGGAAATAGAACTTTGGCTATGACAAATTTGATGCTGATCAAGATTTAAGATAGTGGCCTGTAAGTGCCAGAATCTGGTACACTTGGATAAGTGCCATTTGGAGCCAGACACTTGTTAGTTCTATCCAGACCTCCTACCTTTATCATCCAAGTCCTAGACCCTCATGTCCTCCACACACATACACATGAATCTTCTTTCCAATTCCCATTCCCTTTATGATATGCTCTGCCTCACCTGTACTTATTACCTATGTCAATTCTTTTGCTGTTCCCGCTGAAAAACCCCTACAGCCTAAACATTTATTTTCAAAATACTTTTTCATCTTGCACATAAAACTTGCCCATTTCATGGGCCACTCTTTGCACTTACTGCACTTTCATTTTCCTTGTTAGAACTTCCCAGGCACTCTGATCAGCAGTGGTCTTCCACTCTACCTGTCATTACCATCTTAAGTAATTTCAGTTTCCTGCACAACAATGCCAAAGCCGTAGCCCCAGCGTTTCTTGACCCTCTAAGGACCTTCAGCTCTACTCTTTGTCAATAATCCAGTCCTATGCTCACATTTAGGAATTTGACCACAGAAGAAATAGCCTCATTTATGAAGTCTTGAATTCTTCGTTTACTTTGTTGACCTCAGAGAAATAGATATTTCTGCAGCAGAATGAGTTTATTCAAGAACAACAGAAAATTGCAATTTGGAACATACAGTCTAATGAACCACGTGCAAGCCCAGACAACGAAGGAGAGGAATGTTCTTTTATAGAAGAAAGCGAGATTTCATAGGGGTTGTTGTTAACAGAGTCCATTGGAAGAAACTGGGTGTTTGAAGTGCAGTGGCTTTTCATTGGCTGAGCTGTAATAGTCTCTCATTGTTGAATGGTTGCAAGTAAGATCTCCATTCTTCCTGTTGGAAGAGCAGAGTATAAAACATCTTTCTGTTGGAGGTGGAAGGTATACCTTTTCCGGTTTGGGGTAATTGACCAATGGCTGGTAGAGCATGAGAGCTCTCCCTTACAGACACTTCCAACTCCAGTTTAAGTGAGATTTCTCCTTATTAATCCTCACAATTTCATATACAGTTATGAAAATATTTTACTTAGAATTTACTTACTTAAATATTATCAGATTACTACAGTATATGAAACAGAATAGGATAAAAGAGAAAATAGGAAATTAACTCAAAAAATAAATGAAAATAAAATAAAGCCAGTAGCAAGATAAGTAGACAAGAATATATACCAAAAATTCTAGTTGCTAGAGGTGAACTGATTACCAAAACAAAGAAGGAAATTTGAGCACAGTTCCTGTAAAGGAAACACAATTTCTGTAAGGGAAGCACAGCGTTATTTGATCTTCTTTGTGTGTGATAAAAGTGAAAATGTCCTCACAATCCCTAGGGTTAGCCCTGCTAATGATTGTTGTTTCTTATTATGTTTTTTATTATGTCCCCTAATGATGTCAGTGCCATTCTCTTGAGAACATGCAGTAAAAGCAATCATTATCCCAAAACAATGTGTTATAAATATGCAGCTGGACTGACCCCAGAATAAAATTGAGAAAGCCTAGAATAATCTGTGGATCATATATCTCTCATGAATATTATATATTGAAATGACTCCTTGAGAAGATTTGGACACTAGAGAGTTCAAGGTTAATATTGTTTGAGAGAGAGAGAGAGAGAGAGAGAGAGAGAGAGAGAGAGAGAGAGAGAGAGAGAGAGAGAGAGAGAGAGAAATATGAGAATTCTTTGTTGCAGTTTTGAAGTGGAGTTATATGCTTGACACTTGACTAACAGAAGACAGGCTTGAAATATATTTTTTGAACACTAGCCATGCCACCTTTGCTTGGAGGAAGGCCAAAGGAGTGACTATGAGGAGGGTTAAGATCTCAAAAAAATATTTCTATCTCTTCTTCAACAAATAGACATACAGCTTAGATGATTGCCCAGGCCATAGTTACTAATTTCCCACACCCACCCTCTCCCACTGTGGTCATAAAACATCTCACCCAAAGTATCTATAAAACATACCTCATTTTAAACAATGTAACTCCTAGTGAACCTCAAGATAGATTAATTGGCAAAATGTATCCATAGATAACTGAATAATTTGACCTGTTACATAGAAGTGTTGGGTACAAGCCAATAACTGTTGGAGGACATCTGCCAAAACTTATGATTTGAGTTTTGAATAGTTGATCCTATGCCACTATTTCTGACAATAATTAAAAGGCAGGATCAATTATGTGTTGAGGTCATTTCTAGTACATGACAAACTATTTCATCAATGTAGAAAATAATACATCCCTCTCACCCCCCAATTCTTAGTATCAGGGTGGTTTGTAGATACCTCAACCAAAAACAGATTCAATTCACTAACTTACAAAGGAGAGAATCTAAATCATGTTGTTTTCATTTCATTTGAAATCTTTTTTCTTCTTTCCTATAGACATTGTCACTTGAGGGACATTAAGATGGAAAATCTTTATGAGCAACAACAACAAAATAAAACAGTTCCTATACCACGTGCATCTGTAGCTTAACTTGTTCACTGACTTAAAAAGCAAAGAATGGTCCGTAAAAGCTGCAAACATTCTTAGACCATCCAGCTCTCTACATTCCAGGCCACAAAACTCAGTGTTACCACTATTGCATGACTATGCCAGTGCTTTGCAAGACATCTGGCATGTGGTAGGTGTCAGGTGTTAATCTTACTTAGTTGATTACAAGATGAGCTCTGTGATAAATTGTGGATTACTGAGTCTGAAGATCATTTATTATTGTGTACAATATTGTCTGGAGAAACTTAGAAACTTAGATTGTCTAGATCAACTTGTAGTTGATCATCAAAGAGAATAGTGGACCAACATATTAGAGAAGGAATTTAACATAAGCTTTTTTTTTTTTAAATTTCGGAAGAATAGTAAATAATTTTCCTTTAAAGTATAAGACAGATTTGTACATTAGGCTCAGCTGCATGAGATTTTAGCCACCAGGTGAAAAAAAAAAAAAGCTGAAAAAAATGTTAAGGATGATTACCTATCAGTGAATATATAACTTTAATAATTCTAAAAGCAAGATGATTTTAGCTAGAAACTTTCCTAATTTGCATTTTTAGAATGGCTGCTTTAGATATAAAGAATGTGTTCAATTAACAAACAACCTAAGACTAAAAGATAAAGGAATCACATTTGTACTATTAAGCAAAAAAAAAAAAAAAAAAAAAAAAAGAGCGAGATTTTGTTTCTGATAATTTAATACATATTTAACTTCCTGAACTAAAATTATGTTATAGGCAAGAAAATACCAGAATCTGAATAATTTCTATGGATAAAATGATGACATTGAAGGAAAAGGAAAAGATAGGGCAACCATCCACTGTTCCTTTTCTTTTGACTCTTTCCTTACTCATTTGTAAGCCAAAGGTAGAAAATGTGTGCATATCAAAACAAAACAGTGAAACAAAAACAGTTGAATTAATTTTGCACAGTTTTCTTTTAGTCAGGTAAGAACAAAATTTCTATGTATATATGAGCTACAAAATACTAATTGTATCATTCCCATGATTCAGCCTACAAGTTAAATGTTTTTATATTTGCATATAAAATTGTCATTGTGAGAAATATAAATTTGAATAGTAAAATTCACACTAATAATTTAAAATGTTAATTTGCCTTTACTTAGAATGACATTAAATATGAAATAAAAAACATGATAAGTCAAGAGAGAGACTGGAATAAAAAAAAAAAGCTTTATATTTTAACTAGAGGTCCAGTGCATGAAATTCAGGACTCCTGGCTCCCAACCGCTCACCTGCTTGCCTGCCTGATTGCCCCTAACTGCTTCTGCCTGCCAGCCTGATAACTCCCTAACCACTCCCCTGCCAGCCTGATCCATGCCTAACTGCTCCCCTGCCTGCCCGTTTGCCCCCACATACCCTCCCCTGCCAGCCCAGTCGTCCCCAACTGCCCTCCCTTGCATATTCCCTCTTTATTAGATAGGGTTTTTTCTTTAACTTATTGGACACTGTACCTGCTGTGGTCTTGACAAACCAGTAAAAATGTAAACCCAAACTAAAAGTGTCATAAAATAAACTTCTTAAACTGTAATTTCATGAGACCTTGGAAAGGTGATATGTGGTTGTTTCCTCCTTTTTTCTTTCTCTTTCTTTTTCTTGATGTTTCATCTTTTTTTCCTTTCTTTCTTTTCTCTTTTTATTCCTTTTCTGTCCTGTCTTTCTTTTAACTTTTCTGTTGGTAGATCATCAGTACTTGAATCTGTCTTGCTTCCAGAAGACGAAGAAGAGGGAAACACACCATCATTTGAAGAAAAAGATGATCTATGTTGGGATCAGTGGTGTTTCTGGTTTTGCTCTTTTCCACATTTGTTTATCATTTCTGCTGGCCCCGGCATCTTCAGGACTTGTGTGTGGGCGCTTCTTATTCATGTCTACAAAACCTGCCTGCCTTGGTGAAAACTGTAGGGGAAAAGGCCTTCCTGGGTGGGTTCAAGCCCAGCCCAAGGTGCTGAGGACCCAGGGAGGGGAGTGCCCGCCCCTGTCGCTGCAGAGCCCGACCTCTGGACCATGGAGTACTCTCCAGTAATGTAACTGCAATGTCGCAGTTTGCCGTCAGAAATTAGTTATAAGTTACTTCTGACGTGAAAACCTACCTCAGACATTTCCTTTGCGGTTCGTAAAGATTTTTAAACAAAACCCATTTACCTCCCTAACCCAGTCACAAGCTTTTGCCCAATGGGAGAGGTTTGCTGGACAGTGTCGCCCAGATATCCCCCCACCCCCAATCGTCGGCTGGGGGCGAGGGAAGTTCCAGAAGAGGCTGACTCCCTGAGGTTGCCGGTGGGGCAGGATCACTCACCGGGGGAATGGATGCTTCCGAGGCTGAGACCCTGAGGCTTCAGGTGTGTGTGTGCGGGGGGGATCACTCGCTAGGGATGCACAAGATTCCAAGGCTGAGACCCCGAGGCTGCAGGTATGTGTGTGGAGCAGGGGGACCACACTGGGGGATGTGCAAGGTTCTGAGGCTGAGACCCCAAGGCTGCCACTGGGAGGGAATTGCTCAGTGGGGGTGCAGGCACTTCCAAGGCTGAGACCCTGAGGCTGCAGGTGTGTGTGTGGGGGGGATCACTCTGTGGAGAGTGAATTTATTTTTGTTTTTATATAAAGGGTCAGGAGGGCCCCTGGGTAGCATTCCACCAGGCTGCTCACACTTCCCGCTCTCAGCGGCTGCCCCCTTCCCCCCCCCACAAGGGACTGGGGGACTCTGGTGGGGCTGAGAGGACTGGGCCATCTTGTGGCTATGGGTGCTGCCATCTTTGTCATGGAGTGATAGTTAATTTGCATATTACTCTTTTATTAGATAGGATAACTTCAATATCATCTTTTTCCTGCTTTCAGAATAATGCTTCCACATTTTATTTCTCACTAGCCCCCCAAATTACTTAGCTGGTCTTGAATATTAGTACTGCAAAACAGCCTTTTCCATCTACTTCTTTATGTAGATAGTAAGCAAAGTTCACCATATTTTTACTTATAAAATGAAAGCGTGGAATAAAATTGTTTCTCTACATTATCACATTCTTAAAATAAAAGTCATCCATTTTCTATTAAAAATTTGCCTTGTTGCCCTGGGCTGTATGACTCAGTGGTTGAGCATTGGCTCATGCACCAAAGGGTCAAGGTTTAATTCCCCATCAAGGGCATGCACCTCGGTTGTAGGTTTGGTCCCCTGCCCTCTTGGGGGCATGTGTGGAAGGCAGCCAATCTATGTGCCGCTCTCACATCGATGGTTTTCTCTTTCTCTCAAATAAGAAAACTTCAAGTTCAAATGTTTCTATTTCCATTTCATTTTTCTCTATCTTTAATTTTACCAAGTAAAAATTATTCTAATGAGTGCAAGAAACAAAACCAACAACAAAATCTACTAAACTCAAGGAATGGAGACTTTATCACTTATAAAGTAACTCTGAAAATAAATATAAGCAAAGGAATTGTTTATAATATGACTTACTACAAAATGTAACTGTTCTAAAAATACATAAAACAATAATACTTATTTATAAAAATATCACCCTCTTTTGGCATATATAAATTTATGTGAATATATGTATGTATATATATATACCTGTATACTAGTATATACACTATTCTCTCTCTACCTCTTTCTATGTGTGTGTGCGCACGAGCACGTGCACATGTGTGTGAGTGTGTGTGTAGTTGAATTGTAGTCCTCAACTTCGAATCTGTGAATGTAACTTTATTTGGGAAATCTTTGATGACATAATGAAGTTAAAAATCTAGAGATCATCCAAAATTTAGGACAAGCCCTAAATCTAATGACATATGTCCTTATGAGAGCAAGGCAGAGGGAAAATAGAGATGCAGGCACATAAAGAAGAAGTCCATGTAAAGACAGACTTAGAGATTAGAATGATATGCCCAAAGATCATCAGGATTGCTGGCCACCAGAGGTTTGGAGAGAGGGAACAGATTCTCCCTCAGCTTCCAGAAGGAACCAACCCTTCTCTACCTTGATTTTGGATTGGAATCCAGAGACAGACAGTGCTATAGATAGATATTTGGAAGCTAAATTGTTTTTCCCTTTGTGTATAGATGATCTATCAAAAAACTAAGACACAGAATGTCCAGTGCTGATTATTTCGCTATGAATGTTAGTCATATCAGAATCTGTTGCTGAATTCAAGATCTGTTCTTCCATTCCTTTACCTTTTCTTCCTTCCTTCCTTCTCCACTTCTCCCCTGGGCCTCCTGACATGGCTTTGCTCCCCAACTGGCACACATCTCTACCCTATCAGCTCCACCCTGTTCTGGGAGGCATCTCAATTCCGAATCCCTGCAGGGGCAGATATAGAGATCCACAGGTCCAGGGCTCTGCCTTTCATCAGGGTTCTGTGCTCTTTGGGATTTGCTTTCCCCCTTTCCTGACTGTTACTGTATCTGCCATCAAGTGGTAGGAGCTGAAACTACAACCTGACATGGAGAAGACACTCTGGACATCTGGGTGACACACGTATGTAGACTCTGTGTCTGATGTCAGTTATCATAAGTGATCAATGGAATGCAAGTTGGAATGCTGAAGGAATGATGACAAAATACCAAATGTTGGTCAATACTTAAAAAGAAAAATATTGTAGTATGTTTATGTTAACAACTCTAATCTAAACAGGGTCTTTAACATAAAGTTTCTGTGATTCCATTTCGATTTCATGGCTTTAGTATACCTTAGTGTTTAGTCCCAACTTGGATTTTAAATTTCAAAAGCTGCAATTCCAGTAGAAAATATTAACAGGGATTTTTATCTTTGTATATGGAAGTATAAATATAGGTACAATTCATACATTTTTAAAATTATTTTTATTTCTTTTAGGTACAAACTAGCTTTTTATCCTTGGATAAAATATGAAAGTATAAGCATACTTAAAAAATAATTCAAAGAATAGTTAGTACAAAATCATATTATACTTTAATCTAAAAAAGATGTAACTATTTTGTGAGATTAGAATAGTGGCAATCTTACTAACTGAAAGTTTTAAAAGATTTCTTTAGGTTATATCAATTATATAATAAGACTTATTACACAAAGCATCATATCTATGCATATGATTTCCAAAGGTAATAAATCATCTAACACTTGCCTTGATATACACATATATTTTTCTAGTGCAATGTCTATTTAATTACATTTCAAGTCTAACAGGGAGTACAGTCATTTCATGTAGAGTGTGATACCATAGTCTAGCACAGACCCTCGTTTATAAATACAGTTTAAACCAAGCATGTCTAGTTCACATACTACTTTCTTACAGACTTTCAGCCTTCTGCGGAAAGGCAAAGGGTCTGAGAGGTGGTAGGGAGTGAGACCCAGTACAGGTGTGAATAACACCAAATTAAGAATAACGAGGCTTACTTCAAACTGCCACTTACCAGCTCTAAAATCTTAGAGCTTTAGTTCTGTGCTCTGTACAATGGAAAGGAAGCTTGCACGTTACTGCAGTCCTACTCACTGTTGGATGAACCTCTGGTCTGCACCAGGCTCTGTGCTGGCAGTGCACTGAGGAACAGGACAGGTGTGGCCTCTTCACTCACCCAACTATGCTAACCGGGGACCCAACCAATTAAAGTTGCGGTCACTGTGCTGTGGTGAGAATGAACTGAGAAAATGGGCATGAATGCACTTTACAACCTGTGGAGTGTTACCCTGAGGGAAATGCTCAGTGTTTGGGGATTGATCATGGAAAAGAATACCTTAGCAGAGTATCAGAAAGTACCAGTTACTACAGGGGGAGAAGTATCTTAATTTCTTAATTAGATTGATTGAATTGTTTCCTGTGCTGAGGATTGTTATCAAGGTGAATACCATAGGTTGTCTTGGCTATCTCTCCCTTCCTTAAATAAGGTCTTCTAGAATGGGATAAAGAAAAAAAAAAGAAGAAAATTGGAAAATGGTCTGTTTTATCATCATGAGAGGATTCAAAAGAGGGTCAGAAGAAACATGAGTCACATCACTGCTACTTTCTCCTGATTATTTATTTATTTATTTATTTATTTATTTATTTATGTATTGGCCCTTCCTCAGCTGCCTCTCAGCCCTCGGAGCCTGAGGACTTGTGAGACGAACTGCTCAGTGGCATCTCCTAGAGAAGCCTTTAAAATGTCTCCTCATGGTCATTCTTTTCTGTTGCCATTTCTCTTGCTGAAAAATAAAATTCCCAGGAGCTATCAGAGTGTATTAGGCAAGGAAATAATTATCAGTAAAACAATCCTAATATGTAAAAAGCCAGGGGCTGTCACAACCTAAATGACCAGACAGACAACTGAACAGCAGGCTGTGGGGGTGACCAGACCGGTGAGGGGTGGGGGGAGCAGTGAGGGGCGACCAGGCCAATGGGGGAGGCAGTTGGGGGAGACCAGGCTGATGGGTGGGGCAGTTTGGGGCAACAAGGCTGGCAAGGGGGACAGTTAGGTTAAATTTGATGGGTCTAACCCCAACGGGCGGGAGCTCTGGGCCCTGGCCAGGGCGCAGTGGAACTCCGGGTCTTGTGCGATCAGTGCCGTGGCCGGCCTTCAAACCAGACTCTGAACGCAGGGAGGAGGGAGCCCCATTCCTTGCAGAATCGGCCATTGGTCAGCTTGCTGTCAGTAGCCTGCCGACCAGAAATCCCATTCCCTTGCACCTCAGACCCTAAAATATTTCCTCTAAATAATTCCCTTTTAATGTGCACAAATTTTGTGCACCAGGCCACTAGTAGTGATTAATAATAACTATCCTCCCATTTGTAATACTTCATTTGTTTTTGTTATAATAGTGACTCTTGTTCTGATAAACACTACTATGTTTGGTCAACAGCTTAAGAAACTTCAATATTTTAATAGATCTTTTACTGGTAGAAAGAATTTCTCCTAGCAGTTCAGATTTCAGCTGCTTGTTTTTTAGCAAATGATATTTTTCTGAGGTTCAATGTCCTCTTTTGTGAAATGGAACCAGTGATAACTTTCTCAAAATAAATGATAAAATGGATGTCACAGCATTTTGTGAATAATGAAGTGCTATGCACATATGCTCTCCTCTCCCTGTTAACGCCGGCTGCCCACTCTCCCATTCTTTCTCCTCCTGGCCAATACCAGTAGACCATCCTACACCCAAGAGCAAGTGCATCCGTAGTTAGGGCTCGAAATTATATCCATTGTTTCCTACTTTGCTGAGAAAATGGAAGCCATCAGAAGGAACCTTCCTTAGACTTTACCACATTGGCCACCAAAGTACCCACACACTCTGCTTCCTGCTGTTACCACAGACTGAACTGTCTCTGCTTCAGCCTAAAGCCTGCCCCCTCACCTGTGCCTAGATCCGACCCCTCTCATGTCACTCACAACAACACTCTAGGAATACAGCCTTTTTTCATCCTCAGTGTTTCATTCCCACTCACTTATTCCCATCAGCAAGTAAAATCTGAATTAATTTCTCTTATTCTAAAAAGATAACATTCTCTTGATCCTCCCTGACCTTAGCAGCCACTCCATTTCTCTGCTCTGCTAGAGGCAAAACTCTTTGGGAAAAGTCTGTTTTTTTATTTTACTTTCCAATCACTCTCCTCCAATTCTCTCTTACACTCACTACATTCTGACTCTTATCTAGTGAAACCACTCTGGTTAAAGGCTGTGTGGCTAACCTGGTGGCCAATTCTCAGCTCCCATCTTCTGAACTACTCATGACATTTGACACAATTGATCACTCCCTCTTCCTTAATATACTTCTTTCCCTTGTCTTTCTGTACTTTGAACTGGTTTTCCTTCTATTCCCCTGGTCTCCTGCCTTCTCACTCACCTTTTCTGGTTCTTTTCCCCAGATCTCTTCAGGCTGGACCGCTGGTTTTTAAACTTAATCTCTTTTCCACCTACACATGCTTTTTTTGGTATTTCTCATTTCATGAGTTTGAATACCAACAAAGACTTCCAAATTTCTATTCCCACTCCACACCTCTGTCCAGACTGGCAAATCCAAGTCTCCTTGATATTTCCATGAGGGCTTATCATAGAGGTCTCAGACTCCACAGGTCCAGTTCAGAACTCGATTACCTCCTTCACACGTGTTCCTTCAGCAGCCTAAGTCTAGGTAATGGGACCTCTATTCTTCTAGTTGTTCAGGCCCCAAACCTTGAAGTTCTCCTTCTTTCCCTTCTCTCACATATGCTTTACTTCCAATGAAACAAGAAATCCCTTTGGATCTATTTTCAAAATGTTTTTTAGAGTTTCGTCGCTTTTCACCCCTGCTCTGCCATCATCCTGATTTGAACCACCATTATTTCTTGCCCAACTTGCTGTAATAATATCCTATCTGGTCTCATTTCTTTTACCTTTGATGTCCTACAGTGTATTCCAAACAGAGAAGGCAGATACTGGCAAGCCCATGCTTACAACCCTGCATTTTTTACAAAGGCCCAACTTCCTTACCTATGACACCTATATAATCTGGCATCCCAGCTCCTCTCTGAACTCTCCTCTGACCCTGACTACTCTGTTCCAGTCACACTGAGTTCCTTGCAGTTCCTGGTTATGCCAGGGAGCATCCCAATATCCCAATTCAGAGCCTAGTTGTTCCTGCCACCGGTTTACTTTTCTCCCAGATCAGATTCACTTCTTCTCCTCTTCAAACTTTGCTCAAATATCCCCTCACTAATGATGCTTATTGTTGACAACCACTCTTATGACTACCCATTCCACCCTCTTTACCTTCATCTATTTTCTTGTCCTTTTTTAATCGTACTTTTTATCTTATGCAATATAAGGTATATATTTATTATGTTTATTGTTTATGGACTATTTCCCGGTTTGAATATAAACATGATGTGGAGCCAAGTCTTTGTCTGTTTTATTCACTTCTGTGTACTTAAGATCCTAGAACGGTGCCTGACACATAGCAAGCACACAATACTTATTTCTGAATAAAGATAAGGAAAGAAGGATTTGTTATAACAATCCACTCTGTATATTAAATGGACTTTAATAGCTGTTCTCAACCACTCAGTTGTTAATTCCTTTAAGGACATGGGTTTCCATCTCTGTATCCCCATGAGTAAATGTCAGAGTAAAACAAGAAAGGAGGGAACATGGATTTATTTTGCTAATTACATAATTGTTCTCAACTTTATTCACTATTTGACGCTTCCAAAAGAGTTAAGGGATTATATTAACACAGCCCTGAAAAAATAAAATTCACACACAGTCAGATAACACCACAGGACAGAGTTGTTAAGGCAAAAGTAATAGAACATTGAAAATACTGAGGCATTTTCATGCTTATAAACCCGAGATTTACATTTAAACTTTTTCATCAATATTAATAAAACAATTTAGTAGCTATGATGAAATTTTACACAAGATAGTCATTAGTTTTTACAGATGTCATCTCATAATGACCTTGGAAAATTTGGTTTCCATTGTTATTGGATAAACTTTTATAATGCAAAAGTATGCTATATGTCAAGTTAGCTTTCGATTAAGGTTAATATTACTGAAATAACTACATCTGCTTTCCTCTCACTGTGATGTTTATCACCTAATAAAAATGCTAAAGTTACCAAGGAAAGATGTTTAATTTGTTTGCACTGCTCAGTTGTATGTTGCAGCCTATTTTGTAGTAAATGGCATAATGTCCCAAGTGGGCTGCCATACTGTCAGATACATTATTTATACATAACATTACTGGTTAATCAATGAACAAAAAATGCAGTAGTCTTTTCTTTTCTTTATTTTTAAAGTGATACCAAAATGAAATACATAGAAAAATATTCATTTCTGAAATTGAATAAAATTTGATGATTAAAAAAGTAGTCTACAAATATGAACATAATAATTAAACCATATGCCCTAAGGCATTCCAATGAAGCAAAACAATTAACTAGTCAAATCTAAATATGGTTACTTCTTTTTCTAGCAAAACATAAAGGAGGCACCTTTTACTATAGGTTGTAAATTACTAAAAAAGTAATATTTCCCCCTGAAGAAAAATATAAAATTTACTGTATATTTTTTTTGTATAGGACACTATATTTTTCTAAAATCATTCATTAAACTGAAAATCGAGGGGCATCTTATACACACAGAAGTCAGCTGAGGAGGGAGCCAAGTGGGTGCATAGCTGCCCATACCTTGTCAAACAGGCTTCCTCCAATCACGAGCCTTATTGTTACTGATGTCAGCTGATGCCATAACTGGAGGTGGAGGTAGAGAGTACACAGATGCAACAGGGACTGGAGTGTTCTGAGCCCATAAAGACATCAAAAATAAAAAGATAAATACTGGTAAGCAATTATCTTACTCTGCAAATTTCAAGCTGAATGTAATCGGCTATGCAAAAGAGCATGGAAATAGAGCTGCAGAGAGACATTTTGGACCTCCTCCCACTGAGTGTATGATCAGAAAGTGGAGGAAACAGGAAGAACAACTCCTTAAGATGCCAAAGAAGGCCTTAAGAGGGAAATCAGCAAAACGTTTAAAATATTGATTTCTTAATTTTGGGTTGGAAAAGTGGGGGGTATCTTATACATGGGTGTGTCTTATAAATGGAACAATACAGTACTTTAGAAGAAAATAATTTAAAAGGTCATTGATAGTCCATTTAGAACCAGAAATTGCTGGACAAACTGTGTGTGATATGATGGCAAACAAACAAGGAATAGGTATCCTATATAATAAAAGGCTAATATGCAAATTGACCAAACGGTAAAAGACTGATCGCTATGAAGCACACTGACCACCAAGGGACAGATGCTCAATGCAGGGGCTGCCCCCTGGTGGTCAGTGCACTCCCACAAGGGAAGCACTGCTCAGCCAGAAGCCAGGCTCATGGCTGGCAAGCTCAGCAGTGGTGGCAGGAGCCTCTCCTGCCTCCAAGGCAGTGCTAAGGACCCCTCAGGGGATGTCCGACTGCCAGGGAGTGGGCCTAAGCCAGCAGGTGGACATCCCCCGAGTGGTTCTGGACTGCAAGAGGGCACAGGACTGGCTGAGGGACCCCAGCCCCCAGTGCACAAATGTCATGCACTGGGCCTCTAGTACATAGATAAAACACCTTTAAAATTTTATTGATAGTTTGGCAATTAATTAAAATGTATTAAACTTCATTCATATAGGGACTAAACCTTAGTTCTTTTTATAGTTCCTTCCACACTTACATTTTGTGATAAATAAGACAGCACATTTGGGGTAAATTTGCCTGTGTTCAGACATTCTTCTCTTCCATCAGAAATAGTATTAGAAAGTTAAATATTTTTAGTGGGAAAGGTTATCATTGATTGGTTATCTTTAAAAATATATATTTACTTGAAAAAGGGTAAATATGAAATGAATAGTAAAAACTTAATGACATAATATGAAAAATAACAATTTTATTTAAGTAGAAAAAAATGACATTTTATTGTTTAAGCTAAATAAAAATAAACATATAAATAGATATCCAGCTGGATTCTCATAGTACAGGTGGTAACCTCCTAAATAGATAAAAGTCTTGAAATTTCCAGTTCCTCAGAGGAAGCTATATAGTACACCAGAATATGTGACCAATAAAAAAAGGACAAAGAAATAGATATATTATCACTGATAACCAGCATTTATTGAGCCCCACTATGTGTAGGGTTTTGAAGTCATATATGAATATCCTCTGAAAGTGAATGAATTCAAGTCTTCTGACTTACTAGGTACAATTTCAAAATGCATAAACATTTTTTCTGTGAAAATTATGAAAGCATTTAGAAGCCCATATTAAAACATAAAAACGAAATAAAAAACGGAAAGCAAAAAAAAAAGATAGTTTATTTTTACTTGGCTCATTCTGTTGTTTTGTATTAATAGAGGTTTTAGATCAATACCAAATATTCTTCTCTGTTCCAGTGATTGAATGTGAATACATTAGGTGCATACAAAAATAGTGATAATCTAAGTTGATACAATAGTTCATTTTGTATTAGTGTCCTAGATGGGACAATGTTAAGAAGCAATTTAAATGAAATTCATTTAAATGTCAGCTCTCATGCTTGCGATTTTTCTATAATTGGTTATTTAATTAAAATAATTCTCATAGTCATTAATTTAGACTAAAACTTGCTGTGCACTGACATGTTTTAATTACATGGTATTAACAAAATTGATATGCTTTAAAAAAGCATGGTTAAATTTTAAACAAGAATAAATTAGAAATCTCATAGATCATCCTACTTAGTGTATTTATGAGAAAGTCGGTCAGTTTAAATGTTTACTGCAAACAAAATCACACCATTTTTGTGCACACATTGCAGTTTATACTCTGTATCCTTTAGAAATATTTTATGCACATACAGGGCTCCCACTCTTGAATGCCTTTAACAATGTTTGAAGTAAACTATTAACAGAAAACCACAAAATGACCTACAGATAGATGAAGAGTTAATGCTTATTTGATACAGAAGCTTATGAAGACTTGAGATACATAATTTCATACATAAGAAGATAACTTCATATTTGCATTAAAAGGTTAATAAGTAAATGGTTTTTTTATAACCATTTTTGTATTCCTCCTTGCAGAGACAAAAGGAAATGGGTATATTGATTCAGCTTTATTTTTAAAAAATAGTTTCATATTACATGTGTGACCAGTCACTTTCTCATTTCAATCTTTGTCAAAGGACTAGATAAATATTTTACCCTTTTCAAGTCGCAATTACAATCTTTGTCAGAACTATGAGAAATCATAATTTTAGTGTTTTCTATGAATTAGAGGACTTCTGTATTGCTTTGACCTTTTTAATATTCTGTAATTTAATTGGATGGACAGTCTACTTTTAGCCAGGACTGCCAGTTCTTATTTAAAAAACTTACTGACACAAAGCACCATTTCCAGTGTCTGCTTCTTCTTTGTTCCATAGTAGGAGCTTTTAGATTGGTTAAAACATGACGTTTGTCAATGGTATTTTTCCATTTTCTTTTGGTCATCAGAGATTTAAAAATATTGTGTGGCCTGCTAGGTTCCATTATTTCACTGTGTTTTAGATGCATGACAGTTTCAGAATCACGTTTCCAATGTGATTTCCTCAGCCTTACTAGAATTTAATCTAGGACCATGAACAGAAAAACTCACACTATGATACCCAGTGTGCAATATAAAAGAAGGGAGAAGGTATTTGCTTATACCTTATTTCAGCCTATGTTTCTATAGTTGTTGTTTTTTTATTAAATTTTTTTGGAGTGACATTTGTTAACAACATATAATTTTCACTGTACAATTCTATAATATATCATATTGCATTGTGCTAAAACCAAAATCTAGTCTCCCTCCATCATCCCTTTACCATTTTAATCCTCTCCCTTCCCCTCTAATAACCACCATACTATTGTCTGTGTCTATGAGTTTGTTTGTTAGTTTCTGTTTTATAACCCATATATGAGTGAAATCATATGCTTCTTATTGTTTTTCATCTGACTTATTTTGCTTAGCATGATACTTTCAAGGTTCATCCATATTGTCACAAATGGCAATATTTCATCTTTTTCTAATGGCTGAGTAGTAGTCCGTTGTACATATGTACTACCTCTTTTATTCAATCATCTATTGAAGGACACTTAGATTGTTTCCATGTCTTGGCCGTGAATAATGTTGCAATAGATAAAGGGGAACATATATCTGTATGAATAAATGTTTTCTTTTTTTTTTTTTGACTAGATACCCAGAGGAAGGATTGCTAGATCATATGTAGCTCTATTCTTAAATTTGTTAATGAATCTCCATACTGTTTTCCATAATGGCTTTATAAACTTACATTCCCTCCAGCAGTGTGTGAGGTTTCTTTTATCTCCACATCTTCTCTAACACTTGCCATTTCTTGTCTTATTGAATATATGTTTTTAAACACTGATCCCAGCCAAGCTACCTCTGTCATTTTGGACCATCTTTGTTGGTTGGACATGGTACTGGTGGTCCTGAAGACATGGGAGGAGAAGAAAATAGTTTCACCACTTTTGTTTTTTATGACTTAACTAGAGGCCTGGTGCACGACATTCATGCACTTGGGGGGGAGGAGTCCCTCAGCCCGGCCTGCACCCTCTTGCAGTCCGGGACCCCTTGGGGGATGTCCACCTGCCACGGAGGCGGGAGAGGCTCCTGCTATCGCCACTGCGCTCACCAGTGGTGAGTCTGGCTTCTGGCTGAGTGGGGATCCCCTTCTGGGAGCCCACTGACCACTGGGGGGCAGCTCCTGCATTTAGCGTCTGCCCCCTGGTGGTCAGTGTGTGTCATAGCTACTGGTCATTCTGCCATTCAGTCGATTTGCATATTAGGGTTTTATTATATAAGATTTCTATTTGGATTCATCTAAGGAGGTAGAAATTAGTTTATAGAACTCATTCTGATTCCTCTCTTCATTCTTACTTTCTCACTATTTCTCATTTTAAAATTATTTTTAAAAAACTTATTCCCATTTCTCACTCCATATTATAAATGACTTGGAAAGATGAGAAAAGGATTGTCTTGATTTTCATTACAGACAGACTAGGATTTGAAAAGTAAGAGTAGGTTCACTTTTCCCATACTTCTCAATTTTTTTAATCATGAATTGAGTTGATTCAGTTTTAATATGATGAAAAATACCAGTGATGATGGGAAGCTATTAATTCATTGATGTATATTTGAAAAGTGCCTGACTTCGAGTAGTTGGTCAGTAAATATTGGTTGAATGGAAGCGTTGATGACTGGATATAATGAAAATGAACACAAAATTCCAATTAGGTCTTTTAACATAGATGGAAGAATACAATTATTTTGAAAGTTAGAAATTAACAAATGTAGGGAGAAGCCCACAGGAACTTAATCTCTATAGGTTTATTCTCCTGGTTCACAGTGGAGATGCCGTGATTCAGGTGTTCTGGCTCACTGCTCAAACCTCTTCCTCACAGACCTTTCCTTGTTCCCTCACACTGCTGTGAAATGTACAACAACAAAAACAAACCCTAATTCATCTGTTTTGTAATTCAAGCTTTTAGCACAACTGGATCTCTTAAAGCTTGGAATGCGGGTCATTTTATAAGTTTCTTACCCTAAATTTGCAATATGTTCATTTGAGTAAGGATAAAAAATGAGATACCTTTTTATCTGGCCAAACTCTCTTGAGGGTTAGAATTCATGAGAAGCAGCAAAATGGCAGGTTTGAATCCTCACTGTGACACCTCTGAGTCCCATGGCCTTTAGGAAATTGTTTCTTTGGAAGCTTCTTCATCTTAAAAATTATCTCCCTATTAAAACGTACCTTGTAGGGTCAGTAATTGGTTACTCTTGTTATCCTGATATTTCCCGTCTTCATTAAGATAATTTTTGTAGTCCTAGTGCCTTCTCTGTCTGCCTTCTCTTTGATTTCCTACGCAAGTAAAAGAAGCTAGTGGAGCTGGCCGCCCAGTGGACGTGCGCAGCGTTCCAAGACAAGTCCAGATATTACTGATGGTACTGTCATGGCTGATATGAGACTCACCCCCGAGAACCATGATTAAAGACACCATCTGGGAACCAACTCCATGCATAAGAGACAATATATGTTTCAAAGTAGAACATTTCCTTTAAGTTGTGAGTTCATGGTTTTGACTGGTTCGCGGTGATGAACAGGCACAAGAATGACACAGATCATGCCATCACTGTAGAATCTGAGTCCCAGGATCGTGTCAGTTGGCACTAAAATCTGAAGAGGAAATAATACAGAGTACATGAACACAACAGAGTATCTGCATGAATATTTTAGAGGAAAAAGTGAGGAAAATTTTTTTTAAATGTATCTTTATTGTTGAAAGTATTACAGATGTCCCCCCATGTTTCCCCCATTGACCCCCTCCACCCTGTTCCCACCCACTTCTCAGGCCTTCAGTGCACTACTGTCTGCATCCATGGGTTATGCATATAAGTTCTTTGGTTAATCTCTCCCACCCCCATCCTCTTCCCTCTGAGATTAATCAGTCTGTTGCATACTTCCATGTCTCTGGGCCTAATGTGTTCATCAGCTTATTTTGTTCATTAGACTCCACATGTTAGTGAGATCATGTGAAACTTCTTTTTTCAAGATCAGGAATTCATACAGAAAAGACACGCACAATATAGCCAGATATTTAGAGGCATTGTTGAAAGGATACCAAGATATATACTCATCTTTATCCAGTATTTTTTTTTTGAAAATGTAAACCAAATTTAAAATAAAAGCAATGTTTCATCCAGTTCCATGTCACCTTATACAATAGATGTGTCCTTATTGATAAAGTAACTCTTTAGCACATTGAATCTTACTGTAACAAAGTCATAATCATCTGTACACATAACACAATGTAAATAATATCTCCCAATTTATGTTTTGTAATAAAATATTTTTATATGCTTGATTTCCATAAAGTTCACCAGATTATTAAAATTAGTGCTAGTTTACACTAAATAGAGCTGAATTGTAATATGCATCAGCAATAGACTGCCATCTTATCCATATATCTGAAGGCCTACAATTTTTATCATTCCATTCAGTGCTCTTTTACCTATTATTCTCTTCCATCTTATAAATGGTAGGCCACATAGATGAAGAGAGATAGATTAGGATGAGATAATATAATTAACTCTAGTAGCTTTTCCTAACGGGTTCTTGATATTCTCACCATATTGAAGGAAGTCAAAGTCAGGACCATTATATCAACAAGATTTAGGTATGCCTGTTAAATAGTTTCGGTTCAATATCCCAACTAACTGACTTTTAAAAATAATCATGGACAACCGTAAAACATAGATAGCTTCTGGAAATGGACCTATATAATAATCAATCTAATGGAAAAATGAGCAAAGAATAAGAACAGCTAATTCACAGTAAATATTTACAAGTTATAATAAATATAGGGAAAATGCTCAATCTCACTAGTAATCTGGGAAATTAAAATAAAAATACTGTATTTTTTTATACACTACTGAAATCTATGTCTCTATGTGCAGATAACTCTTTCAGGTTGTTTCATCTACTGGTATGTTCATAAGTAGAATTACTCTCCAGCTTTTCTCATTTATTTTCACGTGCTGTGCTAGTCCACTTTGCGTTAACACAGCTACATTTGTCTCATAAAATGAGCTCCACTACTATCAGGTCCCATGCTGTGCTCAACGTTTGATCTAATCATTCAAACCCTTTTATAAAAACTACCATCTTTTTCATTCCTCTGTGCCTTTGTTCACGATCTTCCCTCTGCCTGGCAGGTCCTCTACTGTCTTCCTTCTTTTGGAAATTACAAATTATCTTTGGAGACACAGGTTAAATGTCCCCTCTTGTATGAAGTCTCCTCAACCACTCCTAAGAACTTTGTTTCTCCTCTGGTTCCAACTCATTTCATGAATAACGTTACCACCCCAAAGCATGTACCACATTGCAATGCAATTATTTTTCTGCCTGTTTGTCTCCCTGATCTGATGGGAGACTGTTTCTCATTGAGCTTGGCATATCTAGCCCTGGTATAGTGTCTGGTTCATCATAGTTTCTCAGTCTCAATAGAGATCATTTTAATAATGCAAAGATCCCCAGGCCCACCTGAGAGTTTTTGAGTTCAAAGTAAATGCTTACCACTTCCTTGCTCACCCCTTTGAATGATTATTTGATTTTCCAGATTGATAAAGTCAGCAGTTACTGTGTTACAACAAAGAGTGAGGTGGGGATTAATGTCATCTCTCCTTAGCCCTCTGCTTTCTCAAGACCCAAAGAGGTTTTGCTGTCCCTGCTGAGACATGGTAAAATGTCCATCCATCAGTTATTCCTCATCACAGTCAATCTTGCTGTTCTGTCTGCTTATTCTTCTGGTTTCCCTTTCCCATAGTCAAGAACACTTCATGACTCTTGGTTCCCAGACCCAGTCTCACTGTGCATCCCCCAAAGCAAATGCCACTTAGATCCAACCAAGAACAAATGGATAGATAAATTTAAGTTAGCATTATGAAAATTGTCATCATTGATACAAGATCTGAGCAACATCTGAGTCTTTCCCACTGAAACTTTTTTTCTTAAACTTTCATTGTCTTTACTGATTGTCTTGTTGAGTTTCTGTAGGATTTGTCTCATTCTTGGCTTTGATCTTTTCATCCTGAAACTGTAAAGCAGGAGTCCTAGCCTGAACCCGAAGTTTAACTGTACCTGAGACATTCACAGTGCCTTTGTCATTTGTGTGTTTATCAAAGAAGAATGAAGAGTGGTCTTGTTATTGTTATAAGGAGAGTTATAAGGGTTGTGGAGGAAAACATGAGGTCTAATTGATATTTTGGTTCATACAAAACCTACATTTTAATCTGAAATTTCGATGGAGAGGATGGCCCTTGACAGAACAAAATGTACCCTGTGGGTCTCTGAGACAGGAGGACAATATAAATGCTGCTTTGTGCCTGTGTCACCACATGGCTTGGCTTGCTGCTAGGAGCAAGGGCAGCTGGGAGCAGAGCACCTCTTACATTTGCAGCATGGAACCAGCATCCTTGGCACAAACACCAGCTCCAGATAACAAACAAGTATTTATAGGTTCCTTTATATGTTTTCTTAAAATCCTATACAATAAAAAGGTAATATGCAATTGATCCTAACAGTGGAACGACCAGAATGACTAGTCACTATGACACGCACTGACCACTAGAGGGCAGATGCTCAATGCAGGAGCTGCCCCCTGGTGGTCAGTGTGCTCCCACAGGAGGAGCACCACTCAGCCAGAAGCCAGGCTGAGGGACCACCCCCACCACCCCGAAGTGCATGAATTTTCGTGCACTGAGCCTCTAGTATTTAATAAAAAATGATCCCTATTCATTGTGAAAATAATGGAAAATACAGAAAGAAATGTAATAAACTAACAGCCCCTCATAATCCCATGACACAGATATAGCTATACACTTACATAATTAGCTCGATTTTTATTTATGATTTTTTGTTTGCCACTACACTTAACATCATAGGACTTTTTCAAGGTTTACTGTAAGCCTTGTCATTTCTAAAAGCGTACCCTGTGTGCCTCTCACCTCCACCCCAGGGACAACTACCTTTGTCCCACAATTGTTCAAAGTACATTCTTCTATCAAAAACCACACAATAATTTAGTCAGCCTATTTAATTATGTACATATCTTCCTCTTAAAAACTGAAAGCATTTTCAATATAAGTACCAAGCCCAGGGTATGGTACATTTTAGACTTTTATTCAGCAAGCTGAATAAATACATGAATAATTAATCATAATTATTTTAGCCACTGGATAAATATCTCTTTGTAGACACAATATTAATAGGTTGATAATATTCTGTCATATGGATCTAACAAAGAATTAATTATTCTCCATTCATTGGAATACTGATGTTATATCAAATTATTTTTTTTTTTAAATATATTTTATTGATTTTTTACAGAGAGGAAAGGAGAGAGATAGAGAGTTAGAAACATCGATGAGAGAGAAACATCGACCAGCTGCCTCCTGCACATCTCCTACTGGGGATGTGCCCGCAACCCTGGTACATGCCCTTGACCGGAATCGAACCTGGGACCTTTCAGTCCGCAGACTGACGCTCTATCCACTGAGCCAAACCGGTTTCGGCATATATCAAATTATTATTATAAATAACAGTGACAGGAAATATTTTTATGTCTAAATTGACATCTTTCTACATTTCTCTGATTGTATAGTAGAAGAGGAATTACTGAATTAAGAGGCATAAATATTATCCATAACAATTTTTTACCAAAAAGTCTGCATCATTTTGCATTCCTAACAATGTGTGATGAGTTTCAGTTTCTCCTCACCCCTGCCAATATTGTTTTGAATGTATAATGTATACATTATAATTTTAAATGTATAATGCAAGAGGTTTTCTTATTTAAAGATATTTTATTGATTTTTAGAGAGAGAGGAAGAGATAGAGATAAAGATAAACATAGATGTGAGAGTGGAACATTGATTGGTTGCTTCCTGCACACCACTTACCAGGGTCTAGGGATCAAACACTCAATCTGGGCCCTGATCAGAATTGAACCAACAATCTTTAGTTGCATGGGACAATACTCAATCAACTGAGCCACACCGGTCAGGGCAAGATGTTTTTCTTTATACATGTACATGTTAATGTGATTCACAAATGATGTTTATAATTATGTATACACTAGAGGCCCAGTGCATGAAATTTGTGCACTGGGGGGGGGGGGTTGTCCCTCAGCCCAGCCTGCACCCTCTCCAATCTGGGACCCCTTGGGGGATGTCTGACTGCCGGTTTAGTCCTGATCCCTGTGGCCTAAATGGACAGTCAGACATCCTCCTCACAATCTGGGACTGCTGGCTCCCAACCATTCGCCTGCCTGCCAGCCTAACTGCTTCCCTGCCAGCCTGATCGATGCCTAACTGCTCCCCTACTGGCCTGATTACCCTCAACTGCCCTCCCCTGCAGGCCCGATTGCCCCCAACTGCCCTCCCCTGCTGGCCCAGTTGCCCCCAACTTCCCTCCCCTGCTGGCCTGTTCTCCCCCAACTGCCCTCCCTCCCCTGCCAACCTGGTTGCCCCAACTGCCCTCCCCTGCCAGCCTCGTCGCCCTCAACTATCCTCCCTTGCTGGCCATCTTGTGGCAGTCTTTGACCACATGGGGGCAGCCATCTTGTGCAAGGGTGTGACAGTCAATTTGCATATTACCTCTTTATTATATAGGATATATACTAAATAAAATCATCACATTATTTTTGACAGCATATTTAAGAAATAAATTTTAGGAACTAATGTTTATTTTCAAATCATATCAGTTTTGAAGGAAACAGTATTGAACATAGTAAAAAATATATATGTATATGTATATACTTCTGTGTGTGTGTGTGTGTGTGTGTGTGTGTGTATGTAAAGCATACTAGTCATCCTTCAGCATCCATGGGGATACAAAAATTTGTGGTTTTTCAAGTCCCTTATATAAAATGATGTAGTATTTGTATATAACCTATTCACATCCTCCTATATACTTTAAACCATCTCTAGATTACTTATAATACCTAATACAATGTAAATATCATATAAATAGATATTGTACTGTGAGAAAAAAGACAAAAAATAAATATATAGCTGTTCAGTTCAGACACACCATTGTACATTAAACACAAATAAATCGATGTACATAGTACACATCAGTAACAGCATAGCATTTTTCCCCAAATATTTTTTATCCACAGTTGGTTGAACCCACAGATGAAGACCCCAAGAATACAAAGAGCTGACTGTTTTAAGAATATTGCTGAGTTTCTGATATGTGCAAATATGAACATTATGATTTTAATAAGATAAAGGGAAATATATAATTAGATTATTGTAATCTAATCAATATGGTACCTGCTCCTATCCTGTTTCTCACCTGTTTCTCAGCCGACCACACAATCCAACCCTTTGACTGACACTTCTACCACCATGCCATGTTTTGCCTGTATTGGTTGATTTGCAAGTTATTGAATGATTTATTGGCTCTTGAGAGTTTCTGAAGCATATTTTCTCACTTCTATTTAGAGAATATTCATTTTTCTTTTCTGTTTGATTGCCGTCGTAGAAGTGTGGTATTTGGAAGAGACAGGGTTTTATTTCATTTTATTTTCATTATTGAAAATGAAACGATTTCAACAGAACATTGGGCATTAGTCTTTTTCTTAAAAGCTGTGGATTATCATTAACTGACAAAATATTCCGCTGCCAAGATCTTGCAAGTATTGTATCTGTTGTCTGATGCCAAACATCCTCTTTAAATGCTAATGAACAAAGTATGGCATGCATTCTGTTCTTGATAGATTATGCCTATACCTTCTGTGGTCAACAGAAGGGGAATTCCCAGCCCATATGATTTCCATTCTGGCATACTCATCTCCTTAGTACTTACAAGCCAGTTAGCATTTAGATATATTACTCAATCTTATTCTTACAATGAATAGAACAAACAGCCACAGTTTAGCTGTATCTACTAAACCGGAAGAAGCGTTGCTGTGAAGCAACATCCCCTTACAGTTTTTACCCCGCCGAGACAAAGACAGTAAAGGTTTAATTTCACATCTAAACTTCCTTTGGCTAAACCTAAGTAGGCAAATTACGGAAAGTTTTGAACACACTACCAACCGGTTTAGCCTTTCTCCCACAGGCATTCTGGAGCTGTCAAATTATTTGAAGACAATATAGTCACATGGTTTGGTGAAAGTTCGGGGGAAGGGAACAGTGAAAAGAATGTGATACAAAAATGATGAAGAGGCTTTTGCAATTGTCCAGACTTGCACAAAAATAGTATGATGCTGACTCACTAATGAGGAACGAGTCTGAGGAAGATACTATGAGGCAGAGTGGCCTATAGACTCCAGGGCCAGGCAATTTTGAGTTTGGTCAGAGTTTTACCTTGTGTTGCTGTGTTGATATTAAAAATCAATCTCTTCAAGTCTCTGTTTTTATCAGATTTATCACCCTTAAAGTGGTTATAATATTAGGACCTAAGATTTAAAATTGTTGCAAAGGTTATATGAGATAGTGGACTAAATCTTCTAACATAATTCCTGTCATGTGTTATACGTTTAAGATCTGTATTAGTTTTCTCTTGCCACATAACAAATTACCACAAAATCAGCAGCTCACGATGCACATATTTATCTCACAATTTTTTTGTGTGTGGCAGAAGTCTGGACACAGCTGAGCAGGACTTCTGCTCAATGTCTTCATAGGTTGCAATCCAGCTGTCAGCCAAGCATCATTGCTCTTTGGCATTTTAGGGTCCCCATCAAAGCTCACTTGGTTGTTGGCAGAGTTCAGCTCATTGGAATTACAGACTAACATCTCCATTTTCTTGGTGACTATCAGAGGGAGCCACTCAGCTTCTAGAGCAGTGGTTCTCAACATTCCTAATGCCGCGACCCTTTATTACAGTTCTGCATGTTGTGGTGACCCCCAACCATAACATTATTTTCGTTGCTACTTCATAACTGTAATTTTGCTACTGTTATGAATCATAATGTAAATATCTGATATGCAGGATGTATTTTCATTGTTACAAATTGAACATAATTAAAGCATAGTGATTAATCACAAAAACCATATGTAATTATATATGTGTTTTCCGATGGTCTTAGGCGACCCCTGTGAAAGGGTCTTAGACCCCCAAAGGGGTCGCAACCCACAGGTTGAGAACGGCTGTTCTAGAGGCTGCCCACAGTTCCTTGTCAAGAAGTCCCCTCACAGGGCTTCTCACATCATGGCAGCTTAATTCCTCAAGGCCAGCTGGAGAATATCTTTGTCCAAGTCAGTAAGACAGAGTCCCATGTGGTGTGATGAAATCAAAGGAGTGATTGTCCCATAGCCTTTGATATATTCAGTTGGCTTGAAACAAGTTTAGGTTCTGTAATTCCACATTCAAGAGGAGGGGATTATATAAGAGTGTGGGCCATTGGGAGTCATCTTAGAGTTCTATCACTATATATGTGTTAGCTCTGGTATTACTCAAATACTTTTTTGCTACAAGACAAACAGACACTCAACTTAAAGTAAATTAAACAAAGCAGTATTTCAAAAGAGAGGATTCATTGGAACTATTCTGGAATATTCATAGGATTCAAGAAAGGACTGCAGGCATCTGGGGAGCACCAGTGACTATAAGATCCTGAGTCATGTAACCTCTGGAGACATAATGTCTCAGCATAGAAGGAGACTCCATTTCCTATGAGCTAACTTTGCCTTTTTCTTGGCATTAGATTTAACCTCTCATGCTTCTCATTGAAACCTGGGAAGTGCCTGCTTTAAGGTTTACAATCTTGCACTTCCTCTGTGAAGGATACAGACTCTTCCCCACTATTCCCAGAAGAAACATGTTTGAAAAGGTCTCTAGTTGGTTTGTAGTAGGTTATGTGGCTACTCATGGACAGTAACTCTGGTCAGGTCAATGGAGTATTATGATTGACTTAGCCAAGATCACATACCCAAGCCCATGATTGGGGTTGGAGGAGGGGGAGTGTACTAGTTCCCAGAATATGAGATGAGCTGGAAACAGATTTGGGAAGAAGGAAGTCTGGTAAATTTCCCCCCAATAAAATATTACAAATACTTTCAAATATAAAGTTGAAAGAATTACACAGTAAAGACTCATAGACCCACCTCCTAAATTTTATTAATGGTTAACATGTTACTCTGTTTTACCACATATCTATCAATTTTATTTTTGATCCAATTAAAATATGTTGCAGACATCAGTATAGATCACTCTAAACACTTTAGCATGGCTATCATTAATTATAGCTTGTTAGATTGAGTTTGAAGTTAAACACCAAAGCATAAGCAGTCAGTCCATTGGATAAACCTAAAAGGATAAGCTTTACCAGATAATTATTTCTCATTAACTTGGCTACTAGTTATAATCTAAGTAATCTAAGTAATAAGAGTTAAGGCCTATTTTTGGTATTTTATTAAAATGGATATTTTGTTTGAATGCAGGAAACATGTTCAAATAATATTATGAATAAAGAGAAAAATAATATAGCAAGCCCTCACTATTCATTGAAATGATAGTTTAATCCACTTATTTTCTGAGTTAGAACCTTTGGAGTCATATACCTCTTCTTAATACCTATTCTCCAGTTGGTTGCCTGTCAGCCAGCATTTTTTTTCAGTTTTCTACACACCCTCTTCCCCTGCTCCCTCACTCTGTCCCGCTGTCTTTACCTTTTCCAACTCTATTGCTTTCTATCCCTCTCTTTTTCACCTTGCTCTGACAATAACTTCACACATTATCTCTCTGACTTGGGTAACTCTTTTCAATAAAAACATCTTTATAATGCTTCCAGTGTTGTCTTTCTAAATACAGATCTAGTCTTGTACTCCTTAAAACTCAATCTTCTCTTTGGCTTGCAGAAGAAAGTCCAAAGTCTTAATATGGTGGACAAATCGCAGTAACCACCAGGTATTTTGTAAATATCCTTATCAATATCCTAAAAAACTCTAGAGTATTGGTATCATTCACATTGTATCTATTGTCAATTAGTTGCTTCAAATATCTGTTGGCCTGGCTGGTGTGGCTCAGTGTTTGAGCATTGACCTATGAACCAGGAGGTCATGGTTCAATTCCTGGTCAGGGCACATGCCTGGGTTATGGGCCTGATCCCCAGTGTTTGTGTGTTGTGGGGGGGTGGAGGGAGAAGGTGAAGGAGGCAGCCAATCAGTGATTCTCTCTCATAATTCATGTTTATATCTCTCTCTTCCTCTCTTTTCCTCTTTGATATCAATAAAAATGTACTACTATCTAAAAATCTGTTGAACTTGAATATTTCTAGTAAACAAATGCCCTGAGTTGGTCAGGATTAGGCTGATGTTGCTACATATCTGAGAATGTTATTATGGAATGATAATCTCATATAAGTGAGAAAGTATTGAATGTACTTAAATCTATAGTGGGAAGAAAAGTGTTTCATAATGGCCCTGTGATATTTAATTCAAAACTGATGAAAAAGTCAAGTGATAAACAAAGGACAACAGGAAATATATTCCTATTGGAATTCTATGCCCCATTCACACACACACATATATATTACTAGTATAATGTTTACAAAATATTATACCTAAGAAGGGATACATTTTTGTTTCTATTAGACTTGATTTTATACTTATATACTAGAATGCCCTAATTAGAATGTCCATTATATAGTCACTGTAAGTAGGATTACTTTTATTTAGGTATGAGTAAATGATTAGCTTCTGAGTGATAGGCTAGCTTTGCATATTTAAAACATATTTTGTATAGGATGAGAACTTGAATTAGCATAGGCATAATGATACATTGTTTTTGATTTTCATGAGCCAAATGTTTTCATTTTTCCATGCTCTCTGGCTTTCATGAGCTTTGCATTTATAGACTCATTTTTAAATAAAGTTGACCCAATCTACTAGTCAAGATTATTTATAATATATCATGCACATACTTGAACATTATAGTAGAAATTGTGCTAATTTGAAATGTCATTTAGATATTAGAATAAAGTCATTTAGATGTAGTATAAAATGTTTATATGCTTCCAAAGAATCTGTTATTATAGGAGCTTTTCCATGATTCTGATTGTCTCTTTTCTAATACATTTTACAATGAAATCCAATTTTCATAATTTCAAGAGGAAAAAAACATTGACTTTATTAGTGAAATTGAAATGCATTGTATGTTCACAAATGAGAGGGAAAAAAAACTTATAAAAATGCATGCATAATTTTAAAAATCAATTGATATGGATTTCTCTGACAATCAAAGGTATAGTATGAATACTTTATTGTCTACACTTGAGGGTATAATAACCACTGTTATCAAGGACACACCATGTTGTCTCAGAAACAACATGGGTTTTAAGTCAGAAAAACCATAACCTTGCAGCTATAAAATTCATAAATGTAGGCAAGTTGTTTACCCCTCTGAACCTGTTTTTATGTTAAAAACTGAGTCAATCATACCTACTGGATAGAGGTGTTCAGAAAATGTAAAGTTCCAAAGTAACTAAAACACCTCACATACTCATAAGCATATAGTACTTCCACAAAAAAACAAAACAAAACATTAGTCCCCTTCCTTTGGTTTTCTATTAAAAAAAATAATAATCTATAATAATAAAAGCATAATATGCTAATTAGACTGGACAGCCAAACGACCTTCTGGACGTCATTCCAGATGTCCTTCCGGATGAAGCCATGGTGGCAGGGGCCAAGGCAGAGGCGGTTAGGGGTGACCAGGCAGGCAGGTGAGCAGTTAGGGGCAAACAGGCAGGCAGGCAGAGTGGTTAGGGGTGATCAGGCAGGCAGGCGAGTGGTTAGGAGCCAGTGGTCCCAGATTGCAAGAGGAATGTCCAACTGTGAATTTAAGCATGATTGGATATGTCCAAAGTCAAAATACAGATAGATTTAGAACTTGTTGCATATGGAAATCAAACATAGACTCTACAATGTAGATGGATACCAACAAGGTTTGTTACCATGGCTATTGGCACCTGGCTGTTGAAACCTTGTGTTCTTAGCTTTCCATTTCAGTTACTGGAATAACACAAAAGAAGGAAGAAGATTGAAATAACAAAAAGCTAACCTTAGCCAGCTGAACCAAGATGGTGCTGAATCTGACTTCCAGGAGACCCTGAACCTCATTTTACCCTGATTATAATACATCAGCATGCTAACTGACACCCCACCAGTGCCATGACAGACCTGACTTGGGCTATAGGGAAGAAAAGGGGTGGTACCCCAGTTCTGTGAAGAGATGGGCCCATTCCTGGAAAATCAATGCATATGCCTCCCCCTCATTATGTTGCCCTCGTTAATTTCCCCCAGACTTCTCTAGAATGAGAAATTGACCTGTGAATTTAACTCCTGCTTCTCCATTCTCTGCCATTGTTGCTGTTATCAGGAATATTGAGGTATTCCTTTCCCCAGTGAGTGCTGGGGGATGGAGTCCTTATGATATCTTGAGAAAATAATTTTTTTGAGACTCACATGGGAGAATGAGTGATTCTTATTTCTGTGGAATCACATCTAGGAGTTTTCAAAGTCCCATTTCCCTTAGTCTAGTTATAGAAGAAGTGTAGCTGGGGCTTCAGTAGAGCTAGAAGCAAAGCCAGTGTCCAGAGTTTCCTTTCCATGTTGCAGCCAGGTCCAGTTCAGCATCAGGTTAGTTTCAGTCCATTAGTCCATTGTGTGTAAGGTCTACATGGCTGTGGGCCTTATGGGCAAATGCAGGGAGCCAAGAAAGTGCACCCTCTACACCAGGAGTCCCAAGAGCAGAACAAAAGCACAAGAGCAACCAAGAGAAACAAAGAGCACAGGAAAGTGAACTCCTTTGTTTAGGGGGTTAAATATTGCAAATCTCATGCCCTTGCAGCGGCCATGCCTATTCTGGTCAATAACCTATTCCCAGGTGTGACTCACAGTAAGCACTTTTGCTAGTCCTCTCCACTTTACTGAGCATGTTTCTATTTCCCCTTTGCTGGACCACGGGGGTGTGTAAAGCTGTAGCTTTCTAGGGAAACTGCCCAAATGATATGCTTATAACATTTGACTTTCCCTTTGCTCCTTTCTTATTATTAATAACTAGGTAATTACAATGGTACCACTGCTAAACATTCAACTTCGATTTTGCTTTTGGCTCTGAGACATTGAACAGACAAAGAACCCTAAGAAGGACCAAGGTTCCTTCTGAGATTGGGTCCCCACAGTAGGGACCTGGACTATTTAAACTGGTAACAGTATGACAAAGTAGAGAAACTACAAAGATAGACATATGGGTTACAGACCTATATTTCTATGAGTTGGATTTGTAACTTACAGAAAAGTGGTACCTTTCACAGGCTATGGTTTTTTTCAACTACAGCACAATAGAATGAAGGTCTTGGGAATGAGGCTCCTCGTCTAGCACTAAAAATTAAAATTGTCATTTTTATTGTTCGTTTTTTCAAAAGAAAGTTCTGAAAGGCCTGAGTAACTAGAAAGGTATGAATTTTTTTTCTGATAAATTTTCTTTTTGTGCGTCCTCTTTCAACATGCTTATATTAAATAATAATGTTCCTCCTCACCTCACAAATGTCCTCCTCATTTGATCTTTGGGCTATTTAATTGAGTATTTACTATCCCAGATTCACAAAGGATTGCTTTTTATACCTCTATAAAGATCATGGTGGAGCTTTCTTTTAAAGAAAAGGATACAAATTCAATATATGGTACTGCTTCAGTTAATTTTCTCCCTATGTTGTTCCTTAGAGCTGGCTTGTTAAACCTGGGACAGGTATAAATTTTAAGACACAAGCTCCTCCACAAGCTTCTATATGTATATTGGATAATGTGAAGTATTGGATGGTAATCAGTACATTATAAGCATTATTTCTGTATTGAAAAAAGGTTAATTTGAAAGTCATTCCTCCATTCAAGAAGAACAATTTCCTCTAGTCTTCTGACTATTTATAGAAAGACCTTTACATGTGCAAACTAATTAATAAATGGGATCAATTTCAAGGTATTTTTTCTGGTTCATCACCACTTAATCATTCAATTTAAAAAACATTTTAAAGGCCAAGTCTAAAATAGATTTGCACCCACGCCCCCAGTGTGAATTTTTCATTCTTTACAACATGCACTAGGTACTGTATAATGACCTTTTCTCTGTTTGGAACAGGGATTAGAATAATACATTTGACCCTTTACAGTCACCTGGGAGAGATGTTAGTCTCCATGTTCAATAAACTGAAATATGTCTCAAGTGTCTCAAGGTTAAGGCCATGACTTTAAACTATTTAACACAGAGTATCATACTGATTCACTTAGACTCTCAGGCTTTTAAAAAAATGATTGGACTGAATTTTATATATTTTATCAGAACAATTTCCTTCATACAAATAAAGCAAATATTTTACATTGCAAATAAAGCAAGTTAACCTAGATGCATTGTGCATTATAATAAAATTTATAGCTGCATAAATAGCAGTGTAAACTTACAGAAAGACTAGTAATTATAGTGCCATTGATGGTCTTTGTTGCTTTAATTCTGAGGCAGCTAGAATGATTAAACTGAATCTTAATCGACTTCTCCATTAAAAATGCTGGCAGAGGAGCTCCTTTAACCTTTCCCATTGATTGAACACAACAATCACCATTCAATTATAATGCAAAAGGACATTTGTTATAATGTAGAAAAGATGCATGAGCCATTTCCTTTTACTCAAGACAATCAATGAGATGACTCCTACTTCTACAAAGGTGAGAATGCTCTACCTGGGAGTCGGATAAAGTCAAAACCAAAGAGAAACCTCCCCATTGTACAGAGGAACAGAAGATTACTGATAAACTAATCTGGAACAATTCATTAAGAAGAAATGTATTTTCTATTACTATTTAAAATAGCCACATCTATCTGTGATGTGCTAGGGTTTCAAAGTACTTAAATTACCATGATCAAAGTTTTAATGGTGAATTAATAAGGGTGGTTCCTGGGCCTTTTATGTGTGTTCTAAGTGCATGCATAACAACAAATCCAGGCAATACTGGTAATTGAAGTAACAGAATTTTAGATTAGGAAGGAGCCTCCAAAATTAACTGATTTATTTAAGGTCAGACACTACTTGTAACAAACCCTGCACTAGGATTGTGCATTCAACACTTGTTGCATTTGTCACTTCTGAAGTATAGTTCATTTTGAGTTATGCTTTTTACTTGATTCCATACTGAATACAAGACTCATGTCATATACTGACGTCATATAACCTACAACCTGTAATGAGCTATGCAAGTATAGCTGTGGTGCTCCATCTACACAGTGGTAGTAGATTAAAGATGGTCATGGGATCTTTGCTATTTATCTCAGTGAGAGATGGAGTATAATTCCCCTCCCCTTAAATCTAAGCTAACTCAGTGAGTTGTCCAATAAAATGTGGTAGAAGTAATATTTTGGGACTTCAGATTAGTCATAATTATTGCAATTTTTGTCCATGCTTCTTGGGACACTTGCTCTGGGGGAAGTTAATTGCCTTGTAAGAAGTGTGACTTTTACTGTCATAACTGCTAGTTGTTAATATTAATAATAGAAAGAAAGCAAAGGGAAGGCCAGACATTATAAGCATGGTCATCTGAGCAGCTTCACTAGGAAGCTGCAATTTACAATCCCCAGGGAATCACCAGTCCATTCCCTGAAGATCACTGGGGGAAGGGGTCCAACAAAAAGGGAGGTGGAAGCATGTGCAGGGAAGTTGAGATGACATAAGGAAGGCAGCTGCTGTTCAGTATAGCCTGGGAACAAAGATCATTGGCTAGGAGGGTGGACCCCAATGCAAGCCCATGAAAATTTGGGAATAGATAATCAATGGACAAAGGATCTCTCTCTCTCTCTCTCTCTCTCTCTCTCTCTCTCTCTCTCTCTCTCCCCTTACTTCACTCCTGTTTTATTGCACTCGCCTGTGATCCCTCCATGGCCATGTGTCCCTCACGGCCATGTGGACCCTACATGCAATGGATTGCAACTGGGAACTCGGGCTAACCTAGCCAGATGCTGGATGGGAGTGTGCAACTTTGGGGCAGAAACTCTGGGAACTGGCTTTAGCCCTAGCCCTGCTAAAGATAAAATGGGACTTTTTCTATGGCGAAATGGAGGGGGATGGGACCTTGGAAACCCAGGGGTTTAATTTGCAGAAATAAAACTTCCCATGATACTTCATCCTCCCATGGGGGCCTCGGTAAATTGTTATTCCCCTGGCACTCCAGTGAAATAGACATTTTTAGGGCCAAAATAGGCAGGTTCAGGGCATTTTTAAAAGTAAGGGGGTCCATGGAAAAAGTACAGGCTACTGAGCTGCAAAAAGTTACATTTCCATTAGACAAGGGAGAGGCAGCAGTTACATTTCCATAAGGTACGGGAACTGGGAGTAGCAAAAGGTCTATATTTACAAAATAAAGGAAGAAGAAAGCCCAGAGGGAATAGGAGGACAATGAGGAAGGAAGGCCTCACATGTTCTGTGTGAGGTTTGACCTTTGAGCTCAGGAGTTACAGGAGTGAACACATCAAAGGGGGATAGCACCCAATCAGAGGGGATATCAAGGCACAAAAAACTACAGTCTTTATAAACTTTGGAAAAAGGAGCTTGGTTGGACTCTTTCCCCCTCCCCACATGGGAGTCTGTGCTTGTTTTTCAATAAATGTCTACCTTTGCTATACCATCTTCCACCTGTGGTTTCATTCTTTGACTCCCATGGACAAAGAGCTCAGGGTAGCCATCCTGCCCAGGGGAACATCACTTGTTCAAGTCCAAAAATCACGTATCACCAAGAAGCCCACTTCCACCACCACAGGTCGGGGGACAGAGAGCACTCCATGGATAACATGACCACCTAGAATCCATTATGTTATGAAAAAGGTGAAGCCTTTTTGGAGAGAGAGAAGCCATATATATAGAGAGAGAAGCCCAAACACCTCAACTGTTCAAGCCATCCCAGATCAAGAACAGTATGTGAATGAAGAAGGCATCTTAGACATGATGTGGAGAAGGACTAAGGAAACGAGCTGACATCAGAATCAAAGCCTTACTCATAGGGCTCTAGTCAAATTGTGATAACTGACCAAGATGACCTCAATGCTCCCTCAGCTTGACTAAATTTTAGAGGGGTATATTCCTAACTATGAGCCCCTGAGCTCCCTTTCTTAGAGCCTTTACTTTACAAAACTTGCAATTATAAGTTGTCTGCCCCTTTGGAATGTAAATCTCCCAGCTTCTTGCCAACCCAGAATGCCTTGCTCAAGAACCAAGGAGTCATCCTTTTGAAATGTAAACATGGAGAATGCAGACCTCTGATCTTCCAATCTCTGTGTGAGGGTAATAGCCTAAGGTGGCAAACACAAGGCCTAATCATATTAACCTACCTTCCTTTTAATGTTCTCTGGCCTTTTTGTTTGCTCACCTCAGCATTTAAAATTTTTTCCACCTTTCATTTCAGTGGAGTTGAGTTTAGTTTCTCTCCCTTGTTGCAATCGTCTTGAATGAAATCCTCCTTGCCTATTTAACTCTGTCTGGTATAATTTTTCTCTGACACACACAGCCAACTCAGCCATTTGTTCCTCTCCATCTGAGGCCCTAGTCATCAAGGAGTGAGAATTAGTCATTTCCGAAGTGCCTTGTCCCAATTTCAGACCCATAAAATCACATGCACAATAAAATGTATTGTTTTATACCTTGAAAATTTTAATATAGTTTGTTATAAAGCAGCAGATAACTGGAAACTCTTTTTCCTCTCTTTGTATAGATAGAAAAATGTATTTTTATGTATATATACACATTTATAATGTATAGAGTTACACATTATTTTATAGATATAGGTAGCTGTATAATGTATAACAATTGAAGTTCATGACCCTCAATTTCTAATTGCATTCAGCGAGGGCTAGAAATATAAAGTTTATGTAACTGATTTATTTTGTAGCAGGCACTAGGAATTCAGTACATTTCCCTACTTAGGAGAATATGCATAACTCTTCCCTTTGAGTACTTTAAATGTGTGTCCAATCACTAAAACTAAAAGATTATTAGATGCATAATAATTTTTTTGTGTATACTTAAGCAATTGTTTATATGTAGCCAGCCCCATACCTCCAGATTGCTTTTTAGAAAGTCACCTTGAATGTACATCTGATAGCATTTAGGATGTTTTTAAAGTAAATAAGTTATAGTCTATTGAAATAATGAAAGAACATGAAGACATAGGTGAAAAAAAACAAAACAAAACAAAACAATCTTTCCTCTGAAAAAGACCTGTATTTGCTGAATTTGAAATGACAGTCTTTACCAATTAAGGGCAACTAAGTTTCAAATTTTAGGTTCAAAGCAGTAAATAATGTTTTAAAGTAATAATAAAACTTCCAAAAGAGACATAATTAATTAGATTGAAAACATCATACTTTATTTTGAATTTTTGTGTGAAAAGAGTATCATTTTCTATTGAAGGGAAACAGAATATTATTGCTTAACTAGAGGCCTGGTGCACAAATTCATATGGGTGGGGTCCCTCAGCCTGGCCAGCAATCTGGCTGATGGGGCCATGGGAGGTTGGCTCACCAGAGGAAGGCACCACAGGAGGTTGGCTGGCCACGGGGAGGGATGGGGGAGGTTGGCTGGCTGGGGGGAGGGGCTGCAGGAGGTTGGCTGTGGGAGTGCACTGACCACCAGGAGGCAGCTCCCGCATTCAGCATCTGCCCCCTGGTGGTCAGTGAATGTAATAGCGAGCAGTCTTTCCAGTCGTTCTGGTCTTTCGGTCCTTCAGTTGCTTAGGCTTTTTTATATATATAGAATATATATAGATAAAGTACCAGCCTGATTAGAATAGTTACTTCTTCCGCCGAAACCGGTTTGGCTCAGTGGATAGAGCGTCAGCTTGCGGACTGAAAGGTCCCAGGTTCAATTCCGGTCAAGGGCATGTACCTGGGTTGCGGGCACATCCCCAGTGGGGAGATGTGCAGGAGGCAGCTGATCGATGTTTCTCTCTCATCGATGTTTCTAACTCTCTATCTCTCTCCCTTCCTCTCTGTAAAAAATCAATAAAATATTTAAAAAAAAAGAATAGTTACTTCTGAGAACCATGTTATGCATGGAATCAGCTTTAGTACTCATGTTTATTAGCAAGACCTTCTGGAGAGTATATCCAGATGTCGCTTTAATGTCTAGATCCATTATCTTACTTGAAAGGGGGGAAAAAAGTCATGTTCCATAATTTTGAGTGTAAGATTAATGTATTTCTTCTCAGGACATTTTGGCTGAATCTACTTGCTTTCTACTGAAAACTACCTATAACATTTCATGTTTAAATCTCTAAAGTGTGGCTTTTATTGGTTTCCTTATTTTTTTATATACTACATATTTACATGATACCTTATTAATATTCTCCAGGTCATAAAATAAAAATTGCTGTTGCCCTAACCTGTTTGGCTCAGTGGATAGAGCGTCAGTCTGCGGACTCAAGGGTCCCAGGTTCAATTCGGTCAAAGGCATGTACCTTGGTTGCGGGCACATCCCCAGTAGGGAGTGTGCAGGAGGCAGCTGATCAATGTTTCTCTCTCATCGATGTTTCTAATTCTCTATCCCCCTCCCTTCCTCTCTGTAAAAAATCAATAAAATATATTAAAAAAATAAATTGCTGTTTTATTATGTTTTCTGAAAATACATTGACGGACGGAATACATATCCTCTACATATCACTTTTGGGAGAGGAAGTCATTACAAATAGACTATCCCAAATCCTGTTAAAATGGTGGGCCACAGTTTCAAAATGGTTGGGAATAATCAGTGTTGGCAGGTGGAACAACTCAGCTGGGACACACTGGAGAGACTGTGTATTTCATTAGACTCGGGCTGGATGATTTGGAACCACTCAAGACAGGCTCGGGGCACAGGGACTTCATGGCAGTGCTCTACATTGAGTGCGAGGCAAATTGATAAATCCTTTTCCGTGGGCTTAAAGATTTGCCCGCAAGCTTAGGAAACAGAGCAAGCTCTGTCTGGTATAATAGGTTCTGATTTTATCACTTGTGGCACAGAAAACTTTGATGGTGATTGCTCCAAGCATTAAAGTCCATCCAAAGTCAGCTTACTTGCATCAATTTCCCCCGATGGTGGCTGGGAAGGTATAGATAGACCATGTAGTGACAAGGTTGTATCTTTGGCCTCCCACTATAACTCACTTAGTTTTACAGTATATGTTTCATAAAGTTTGTAAATTCTGGTTGCCAACTCACCATGTACCTTTTTTATTTTATTGACAAGATGACAGGTATAATAATAGATGGGATTTAGATCGGGTGTAAAAATAACCTTTTGATCATCAAGTAAAAAAGAGTGTTTTAAAAATAGATTAGAATCTCTTCCTTGAGTTTTGTCTAGGGTTAGGTTAACTCTTTCCTTAGGGAGTTTAAGTGACTCAGAGAAACAGGTATTTCATCACTTTCCACAGGCACAAAAATGAACTCCAGCCAGAGAGAAGACAAAGTGTTTCTTGGACTTGGACTCTAAGTGGTCACTTGGAAGCTGGTCTTCAAGCTTCAGAATCAAACTTCTAGCACTTGCTAATAAGTTCAAGATAATCTTTTGAGAAAGTACTTCTATTTCACTGGCCAGTGTGGCTCAATGGTTGAGTGCCGACCTATGAATGGTTTGATTCCTGGTTGGGGCCTATGCTCAAGTTAACATTCCATTCTCAGTAGGGGGCATGCAGGAGGCAGCCAATCAATGATTCTCTCTCATCATTGATGTTTCTATCTCTCTCTCCCCCTCCCTTCCTCTCTTAAATATATAAAGAAACTACTTATATTTCAAATGTAGATTGTTTTTGTATTTTGTTTTGTATATTGTTTTTCTATTTTCCCTAAAATCAAACTTCCTTATATCTTGATCTAATTTCTTGAAATATTAGGTATACTTGAAAAATGTGCAGTCCTGGGTCTAAGAGGATATCAACTAAGTTACCTCATGAATTTGTGCATTCATTTATTAAACCTACATTTATTATGTCAGAAAGGGCTAGATCTCAGAATAGCATTTAAGCACCAGTTGAAGGAGTGCTAATTATTAAAGAGGAATGCCACATGGACAGAATACAAAACAAAACCCTATTCTGGAGATTAGAAAGGTTTGCTAGGGAAAGTGCCTTATGAAATGAGAAGGGAACTCGTGAGAAGAAAAGGTTGGAATTTGCTGAGCTGCTGGATTCAGGAGAGGTGTTCCACTGGGGGATGATGAAAGAGAAAACCCAGGAAAGTACTGTTTTTTGAAATGAATTAAGAAGATTTATGTATTTTTCCTTTCCACAGTAGAGTTTATTCACGTAGGAATTACGTTTTTCTAGAAAATGTTAAAGCACTTGTTTAGAAGTCCACCTGAGCTCACAGGGACACAGAGAAGTAGCAGTGCTTACAAGCCCATCACCCACAGCATTCTGGGTCAGCACCAGAAATGTGTCAGACCCAGAGCCAACCTCTTACATTATTTGATTCAGGAAGCTCTGCTCACCCCTGGCATAACCAGGACCTAGGGTATGACACAGGACTTAGAAGGAACTGTAGCCAGATCCTCTCCTGCCAGCTCAGCGTTCGAATGTGAAGGGACTCCATCCCCTTTGCTGGCTCAATCACATGCCTGAGAGTCTAATCTTGGGTTTATAGCTATAGGAAGAGACAAGGCATGAGCAGGAGTCACATTTTTGTTCATGATTACAAGCAACTACCCCTCCCTGACACGATGGGGGGAGAGAGCTGCACGTTAAGCCTTGCTCGTGGCTGGGTTGACTGCCTCAACCACTCTGGGTTAAGTCTGTCTTGCAGAGGCCAGCTCTCAACAGGTCAGTTGAGTTCTGAGAGTTAATTGAAAGAGTCCTGAGGACAAAAATGCTGGACTGTATGGAAGAGGGATTTCACTAAAGAATCTCACAAAACTCTGATACACTAATTAATATGAGAAGAAAGCTTTAAAGAGGAAACTATGATAATAGCTAGACTACCACCAAAAAAAAAAAAAGAGAGCAAAACAAAACTATAAAGAAAGAAGGCTTATCACTTCAGACACCACAGACATTAAAAGGATAAGAAAATAGTGTCAATAACTCAATGCACTTAAACTTAACTTTCCCCTCACACTCCTCTAGAGCTAAAGACAAGCCTGGAGTTTTCCTACTGTCCTTTTTCTATTGGGTAACTTCTCCCCCTTCTCCCCACAATTTATAATTAATGTGTCATACTTTATTCTGGCTTTCTTCAGGATTGAATTAATTTGTAACTTCAGGAATTTTAGAATTATAGGCTACTTATCATTTTTTAGGACTAATAGAAATCTCTAGAGATGCAAAAAGGAAAGAAGCCAATGTTACTAGTAGTTCCCCTTTATTCTTGAAGGGATTTTTTTGTTGTTTGTTTGTTTCTGGATATAAGATTCTGAACATAGTTCTTTTCTTTTAGTTGTTAAAAAAAATTTGTGCCACTTCTTTCTGGTTTTCATGGGTTCCATGAAAAATCTGTTAAATGTCTAATTAATTTTCTGTCTCTTGGTTCTTTCAAGATGTTTTTCTTTGTCTTTCATTTTCAAAAGATTGATTATGATACTTCTTGGTGTAAATTTCTTTTAAGTGATATAATCTTTTCACTGAAAATATTGCTATGGCTTTGTTAATAAGGAAAAAGGAAAGAATGAATATTAGAAGGCAAGTGATTATTTCTATAGTGTATTCTGCGTTATAAACATGTTTGCACCATTTTTCAGAAATTCTATACATACATGTTTTCAAGTTCCCAGGTCTGTTGAAGATGGCATTCCATGAGATTATTCAACATAGAATGCTTTCAGAAATTTCTTGCATGTTCTTTCATAGTTTGCTAGCTTGAAAACAGTACCAGTTTCTCAATCCTTGCTGTACTAATACTCTTTGCTGTGTAAATTTAAACTGTTACATTCCAGGGCCCTTATACGCAGACTCTAGGCAAGGCCCAGGCAGCTGCTTGGGGCCATAGAATGAGGCAGAAATAAAAGAGTGCCAATTCTGAACTGAAGCTGAAAAGTCCTTATGTGTTTTTGTGTCTCCCCTTGGGTCCTACATCATCATGACAACATGCTGTAGCTAGCCTGCGGACAGAGGATAAAAACATGGAGCAGAGTTTAGTCACCTAAATCCCTAAATTGAGACCAGCCTCGATAAGCCAGTGGATCCCCAAAGAAGTGAGTAAGCCCAGCCAAGATCAGGGAAGCCAGATAAAATTCTATATATACACAGTTTCAAGACAAACTAACAGAAGCACTATCTTTTTTTTTAACAAAAGAAAAAAAAAAAGGTTGGGGGTGGTTTGCTATTATACATTACTAGAGGACTGGTGCACAGATTCCTGTACTAGTGGGGTCCCTCGGCCTGGCCTGTGCCCTCTCGCAATCTGGGACCCCTCAGGGGATGTTAGAGAGCCGGTTTCAGCCCAATCCCCGAAGGCCAGGCTGAGGGACCCCACTGGTGCATGAGTCCATGCACCGAGCCTCTAGTATGCATATAAAATCTATGGTTAATCTCTTTCTGCCCTCCCCCCTGCCCTCTTCCCTCTGAGATTCATCAGTCTGTTCCATATTTCCATGCCTGTGGTTTTGGCTCCTGCATTGAGCGTCTGCCCCCTGGTGGTCAGTGTGCATCATAGTTACCGGCCAGCCGGTTAGCTGGTCAGCCAGTTGCTTAGGCTTTTATATATATAGACTAGAGGCCCGGTGCACAAAAATTTGTGCACTCGGGGGGGGGGGGGGGTCAGCCCAGCCTGTGCCCTCTCGCAGTCTGGGACCCCTCGGGAGATAACGACCTGCTGGCTTAGGCCTGCTCCCGGGTGGCAGAGGGCAGGCCCAATCCCTAGGTGCAGCCCCTGGTCGGGTTCAGAACAGGGCCGATTGGGGAGTTGGGGCGCCACCCCCTGTCATGCACAGAGCAGGGCAGATTGGGAGGTTGCGATGCCACCCTCAGTCACACTCAGGGTAGGGCCGATTGGGGGGTTGGGGCACCGCCCCCTGTCACACTCAAGGCAGGGTCGATGGGGAGGTTGCAACGCCACCCCCTGTCACACACAGAGCAGGGCCCATCAGGGGGGTTGGGGCTCCATACCCTGTCATGCACAGAGCAGGGTCAATCAGGGGGTTGGGGAGCTCCCCCCTGTCACACTCAGGGCAGGGCGGATCAGGGGGTTGGGGCGCCACCACAGTCATACTCAGGGCAGGGCCAATGGAGAGGTTATGGCTCTACCCCATCACACACAGAGCTGCAGGGCGATCAGGGGCTTTGGGCGCTGCCCCCTGTCATGCTGATCCTGGTGCCGGGAGGCATATTACCCTTTTACTATATAGAATAGAGGCCTGGTGCATGAGTGGGGCTGGCTGGTTTGCCCTGAAGGGTATCCTGGATCAGGGTGGGGGTCCCCACTGGGGTGCCTGGCCAGCCTGGGTGAGGGGCTGAGGGCTGTTTTCAGGGTGGGACTGAAGCTCCCAACTGCTCCTTTTTTTTTTTTTTTTTTTCTGGGCCAGCTTTAGCTCTGAGGCCTCAGCTGCTGAAAACAGGTTTCTGGCCTTTGTTTACCGTCTATATTTGATACAATGTTGCGGTCCGGCTGGCTGAAGCTCTGCTGAGTAAAGCAGGTTTCTGGGGTTTTTTTAGCTTCTTTATTCGCAACATAGTTGCTTAGAGTTGCAGCTGAGAGGCCGGCAAGTCAGGTGGGGAACGTTGGAGTTCTCCGTCACTGAAGCAAGCAAGCCTCCCTGTTCGCATCAGCTGCCTGGCTGCCAGCCACCATCTTGGCTGCCAGTTAATTTGCATATCTCGGCCCTACTCTGTGAGTGACAGGGGGATTAGCCAATGGGAAGGGTAGCGGTCGTACGCCAATTACCATGTTTCTCTTTTATTAGTGTAGATTGTGGCAATTGATAACTGATACATATGCAGTTAATGTTTGTCTTGGTTCATTTGGACTGCTACAACAAAATGCCACAGATTGAGTGGCTTATGAACAACAGCAACTTACTTCTCACAGTTCTGGAAGCTGGAATTCCTAGACCAGGGTGCCAGAATGCCTGGGTTCTTGTGAAAGCACTCTTGTGGGTTACAGACAACCAATTTCTCACCGAGTCCTCACATGGTAGAAGAGATGAGTTAAGGCCTAATAGTTTCCAAAAGGCTCACCTCCTAAATCCATCACCTTCAGGGTTAAGATTTCAAATTATGAATTTGGAGAGGTTGCAAACATTCAGACCATAGCAATATTATTCCCTTATTTCCAGTAATGAAACAAATTTATCCTTTGTACAACATTTATTTGGTTATTTCAATTGGTACAATTTGATACCTGTGTTCAAGTTTCATTTCACCCAAGAGTAATAATGTGCATTTGTATGGAATCTCACAATATACCTATAAACACATATTTCTAGATGCATGGGGGCAGGGGGGAAGAGATTAACCAAAGAACTTCTATGCATATATGCATAACCAATAGACAAAGACAATAGTGTGGCAAAGGCCTGGGGGGCCAGTGGATGTGGGCTGAAAGGGGAAAGTGTGTGGGGGGGGGGTGGGGAGGGGAGGGGACATCTATAATACTTTCAACAATAAAGATAAATTAAAAAAAGATAACAGTGAGTATTTTTCCTGTTGCTTGTGCAAAAGTCCACAAGTTAAGCCTATTACAGCCTTTCTAGTAGTCCCTGAAATGATAGATTTCTTTTTTCTATATCCACAAAAATGAAGGTCAATGGTCAAATCCTGTATCATTAAAATGAGAAAAATATATAAAACATGTTTCATATTGAGGATTTAAGAATGTCTAATATAATTTAAGGATAGATAGAAATGAGAGATTTAAAAATTTAATATAGTGCCATGACTTCCCAAAATAAGTCAAATTACAAAAGTTTGCATAGAAACAATACAAATTCCTTGAGGACCTTATGGAATTCTTTTTGAGGGGTCTGTTTAAGAAACATTAGTTTATGATATGTAAAATACAAGGTGGCTTTCCTCTTTAGAGTTTGAAACTTCCAATACTCTTCCTTTTTGCTTTTCGGTTCAACAAATTAAAAGGCATTTGGTGATTAAATACCTTTGAAGATAGTTACCTGCAGATTTGACTTTGGGGTACAGGAATAATTTGTAACCTGAGAAGGTGGTAGTATTAAAGAGTAATATTGGAACAAGAATTGCTTAAGGAGGACTTTCCTATTTCAGACAAGCATCAATAGCAGATGGTGAGACCTACTGGGAAATAAGTACAAGTATTGGGAAAGAGAACACTGTATTGCTGCAAATATAAGATCTGATGCAGCAGAAATCTCTCTCTGGAAACTGAGTTAAATTTCCCATTAATGTTTTATAAACACTTTTTTATGGAAGAGCAAAGAATTAGTTAGAAAAGAAGAGATATTTTGGAAAGCAAGATTTGTGCAGAAATTTTTCAGGACCTGCTCAAAGCAATATATTATCTTTCTAGAATTTGTACAATGTGCACATTTACAACAAAACTTCTTAAGTTGTTTGCAACATTGAATAAAATATTACATTAAAAAAGACAACATTTTTTAAAAGTAGTTTAGAAGTTTATTTTTCCTAAATTATACTGTTTGGAATGTTTACTATTACATATCTAAATTTCATTGTTATATAAAAAACTTATTTAAAATCAATATTTTTATACACATAAAATTCATTTAAAATACTGTTAAAATATGTTAATCAACTTTTGACTGAGAATCTAGAAATCCAATCACCATTTTATAGCCACACAAAGGTATGCCTGTACACACACACACACACACACACACACACACACACACACATAGAGGTCCAATATATAACTATTCTACTTATTTTTGAACATGTTCAGGTTGATTCTAGAATTGAAGGGAGGTTTTCTATAATTTTATTTTTAAAATTATCTTAATACTAGTGGCCTGGTGCACGAAATTCGTGTGGGAGGGGGGTGGATCCCTCAGCCCAGTCTGCACCCTCTCCAATCTGGGACCTTTCGAGGGATGTCTGACTGCCCATTTAGGCCCAATCCTGGTGGGCCTAAATGGGCAGTCAGACATCCCTCTCACAATCCAGGACTGCTGGCTCCCAACCGCTCGCCTGCCTGCCTGCCTACCTGATTGCCCTTAACCGCTTCTCCCTGCCAGCCTAATCACCCCCTAACCACCCCCCTGCCAGCTTGATAGATGCCTAACTGCTCCCTTGGTGGCCCGATTGCCCCCAACTGCCCTCCCCTGCCGTCCTGGTCACCCCTAACTGCCCTCCCCTGCTGGCCTGGTCGCTTCTAACTGTCCTCCCCTGCAGGCCTGGTCCCTCCCAACTGCCCTCCCCTGCAGGCCTGGTCACCCCAAACTGCCCTCCCCTGCAAGCCTTGCCCCCCCCCCCCCAACTGGCCTCCTTTGCTAACCTGATTGCCTACAACTGCCCTCCCCTGCAGGCCTGGTCACCCCAAACTGCCCTCCCCTGCTGGCCTTGCCCCGCCCCAACTGCCCTACTTTGCTGGCCTGATTGCCTACAACTGACCTTCCCTGCTGGCCATCTTGTGGTGGCCATCTTTGACCACATGGGGGTGGCCATCTTGTGTGTTGGAGTGATGGTCAATTTGCATATTACCTCTTTATTATATAGGATTAAGCATCTTATTGTGGGACACAAATGCTAGTTTGTATCAATATAATCAAGTATATGATTGGCTAGCTAGCATTATATTTTTGAGGGCTTGAGTAAAGCAATTGGTTTAGAAACTTAAAAGTAAATTAAATAATTAAAATACACCTGGGAGGATATTTTAAATATCCAACAGATGATTGAAATTATAATCTAACAAATATTTCTCTTTATGATTAAACATCTGTTATGTATAAAATGGATTTTCTATGAAACCAGGAACTCAGCACGTCATGTGTACTGAAATATGCAATACACAGAAAATATAAGTAGTACAGAAGGCTTTACAAACAAAAGCCAATATACAAAATTAGTAAAAACATTTAAATACTGTTACAGGCTGAATTATGTCCCCTCAAATTTATATGTTGACTAGTAGCTCCTAGTATCTCCTAGTTACTCCTAATAACTGTATTTGGATAGATATCATCTTTAAAGGGGTAATAATGGCTAAATGAGGTCGATTAAGGTGAGTACTCATCCTATGTGACTGGTGTCCTTATACAAAGACAAGCTTTGAAGTCAGGGAAGAGCATTCAAAGCACAGGGGGAGGATGCCCTTCCACAAGCCAAGCAGAGAGGCCTCAGAAGTAACCAACCCTGCTAACACCTTTGTCTCAGACTTCTCGTTTCCAGAATGATGGGGAAATAAAATTCTGTTGTTGAAATCACACTGTCTGTGGTGCTGTATTATGGTAACCCTAGCAAACTAACACAAATACCATAGAAAGAATAAAAGTTTTATATAAGAAAGCTAGTTTTTGTTAGTCATAATAATGACATTATGATGTCATAGTGATGACATGACAATACACTAGATTATATTGTCATGTTGTGTCAGAAAAAAAAATCTATGCTTCCTCTTTTTTTTTTTTAATATTTAAAGCCAGGGAGATGGCCACCTGAGACCCTGCTTTTTTGGTTTGTTTGTTTTAATTGATTTCAAAGAGAGGAAGGGAGAGGGAGAGAGAAATAGAAACATCAATGATGAGAGAGAATCATTGATCAGCTGCCTCCTACAGGCCCCTATGGATTCAGCCTGAAACCCAATCATGTGAATGTGCCCTGACTGGGAATCCAACCATGACCTCCTAGTTCATGGGTTGACACTCAACCACTGAACAAAACTAGGGCTAGTTATGCTTCCTCTTATATAATTTTCTAACCAGTGTTATGCTTGGGACAAATCACTTTTGTTATTAAATTTCTCTACATTTTATATATAAATTACTCCCTTTGCATCCTCTTCTCCCTACTCAGCCTCACTCTTTTTCCTCTATGTAGCAGCAAGGATGTCTTATTACCAAAAATGTATTGCATAGGAAATCTAAACTAAGGCAAATGCATGAATTTGTTAGACTTAAAAATCTTTGCATGTTTTATAAAACTCCCTTAGAGGGAATTTCTCTTTTCTTAATGAGCCAATTGTTTTCATTAAGCACTAATTACTTTTTCTAAGCATAGGGATATATGTGACAAAGATGATAAAATTACATGAGAAAATATTTTACTGATAATTGGGAAATATTATACCAGCCCCAAATAGCAAGCATTCAGGAGATTATTACTTTAGTAACTTTGTAGAAAAATTAAAGCATTAGTCTTGAAGTATCATTATTGTACCATGAAGACTGAAGACAAATTTAAATCACATTATTTTAAAAGCAAGTCACTAAATACTACTGTATTATAATACCTCTGCTAAAACACAATGCAAATTTTAGTGCTTATAAAGACTTAGTAAAAATGTATTTACCTATCACATTATATTTGTCAAGCATCAGGGTCTCCCGGTGTTAATTATTCAGCCAGTACACACTGGACTGTTGGCTACCATGTTCTCTGACAGGTACACAGTTGATTTTGTACCCTGTAGCTAAACCTTATTTGACAGTATAAGATAAATGGTGCTCAAACCATTTTCCAAAGAAAGACAAGCATTAGGTGAAATAGGAACCAGTAAGCTACCATTTGGCTGAATTTTCAATCTTTCAGAAAACTTCCTTATTTAAGAGGTTATAAAAGTCATAAAATGTCTTGCAACAGGCTTGTGGGAAGCTCAGGATGCTGATGACTATACTCTGGAAGCATTCACGTAAACACAAAAGACATGTAAATTGTAGACCATTTTGAAGAGTCAGCACAATGGTAAAAACCTAAAATTAACCTGAAGCTAGATCTACCTGCACTAGGGAAATCTGATAGCAATCAAAGATCTTCATTGATGATTTAAAGCTAACACTTTCTCTCAGATTCTGCTCTCTCAGCAACATATTGTCAAGCCTGTAGACTAATAAAAGGGGATGAGAAAAACAATTGTTTGTTTGTAAGGCCAGGAGACTGAAAAATGCATTCCTTCCTCCACCTTCAAGTTCTGGCTCCAGTTAGATATTGGTTTAACTTTTACACTTTGATATTGTTTTTTATAGCTCATACTATGTCAAGGAATTCTGAAGAAAATTTAAAAATTAAGTTTTTGAATGTTCTAGGATAACATTAAAAAAAAGAAGAAAAGCAGGAGAAAGAAAAAAAGAGAGATACTGTTCTATGTATAGAATCCAGCAATAGGTATGCAAGGAGAAAATAGTTGAATGAAAAATGCCATCAATTCAATTGGGGGAAAATATTAAATAAATCAGTTGCTTGGTTTCATGCAGATAAAACTTGACAGTTCCTCACTAAATCCAAACTCATTGCTTTAGCTCTCCATCAGGAGTAGGATAACGTTGTTGTTGAGAGTATGTGCTCTAGACATAGGCTATGTTGGTTCAAATTCTAACACTTGTTAGCTAGGTATCTCGGGAAATTTGGCCCAGAACTTGGTTTCCTCATCTGCTAAAGGGGAAATTAATATACTAACATATATACTAATATACTAACATATATTAATATACTAACATATATTGTTGAAGAATTAGGTGATCACTGTACTTCACAGAGGGCCTGATAAAACTAAATGCTTAATAAATGATAACTGTTATTATTTATATCCATCATAAACATTGAAACCAATATTCATCCATACCTGAATAAAATATAGCAAAATCCTCCAATGTAAAAAAAAAAATTAAAGTAAAAAATGTGTTCAATTAAGATATGTATTTGACATTACAAATTGACTTAAACAGACTTAGATTGTTCTCATTTGTGGCCTTGTAATCACAAATATACTAATGAAATGCCTAGATTAGTAATTAAGAAAGTCAAACCATACAAGAAAGGCATTGAAAAAGGACAGGAACATCTACTATTTTCCTGTTCTTGGAAGAAATTATTTCTGACTGATTAGCTATCATGTCCCCCAGTTTACAAATTGTCCCATAATCTATATGCTACTTAAATCTTTTTTTGAGTTTTTAATTTTAGTGGTTATTCATTTATTCTAAAATTAATAATTAGTTCTTTTTCAAACTTTCTGTTCTCCCCCTTTACTTTGGATATTAACTAATGCTTTTTACTCCCTCTGTCCCAAGTATATCCTAATAATAAAAAGCCAAGAGACGTCATGACTGAAACGACCAAACAACCGGTCACCATGAGGGGACTCCCTCCCCGCTTGAATCGGGGGCGTGGCTGGCCTTCAAACCACCGGTGGCCCCTAGCCCGGGGAGGCCTCCCAGCTGCGGCCGCCCCAGTCTGTTCTGGACCGGGGGCCATGCTCTTCCTGCGAGTTACTCAGAAGCCACCAATGTCTAGCTGCCAGTCTCTGGGAGGTGGGAGTGTGTCCACCATCCACCAAAAAGTAGGACCACCAAACTGTTCACAGTCTCAGTGCAGGCGCGGGTCTGTGGCTGAGGGGGTGGAGGCCAGACCAAAACAAAACAGCAGAAACACCCTGCCCACCTTGGCGGTTGCAGCTGCATTCCACGCGACCCTGGGCAGTGTAGAAAACACTACCTTCTCCCCGGTCCTGTGCTGGCACCGCTGCCTCGCTCACCCTCAGCCCCCCTGAGTCCTGACAGCGAAGTGTGTAGGGCATCCTGCAGGAGTTGTGCCGTTCTGGGTGCTTTTGCCCAAAGACACTTTTTAGGATGAATCCAGAGCCACATCTCACTTCCCACGAGGCTGGAAGAACCATGTAAAAGGAATTCGACAAAAGCTTTCCACATCTCTTTATTCTTTTGAATCCATAAAATGACCTTAAAAAAAGCACTCGGGCCACCTAAGAGAGAATGCACTTTCTGGCCAGAAAATGCAGAATTCTTTTGCCCAACAGGTTAGAGGAAGCAGAGAGCTGGCACAGTGGAAATGGCCCTGGTGCCCTATGAGGAGACCGCAGGAATGGGGTTGCAGAAATTCCACAAGCCCCTTGCCACCTTCTCCTTCGCAAACCACACCATCCAGATCCACCAGGACTGGAGGCAACTGGGAGTTGCAGCCGTGGTTTGGGACGCGGTAAGCAAATGCTGGGGGGCCTCTGAAAACATCTGCAATTGATTATAAGACTGGTCTTTATTTAAAAAGAAATAAAATGTGTACAATTAAGATATATATTTGACATTACAAATTGGCTTAAACAGACTTAGATTGTTCTAAGTCTGTTAGAACAAGCTTTGTTGAGATATAATTCATATACTGTACATGTCACCTAAAGTGTACTGAACTGGTTTTTTAAAGTAAATTCAGAGTGGTACAACCATCACCATGCTCAATTTTTAAAAATTTTCACGACCCCATCCCCTCCAAACAAAACTTCTACCCACTAGAACCACTTTTCTGATCATCTTCCCCAAAATAGATTGCATTTTAAGGGTGGGTAAAGGAAAGTTGAGGGAAGTTAAAATACTGCACAAAGGATATTGTAAAATGACAAAGCCCAAAGTGAAGAGCATGTGTTTTCTTTTTTTAAAATATTTTTGTATTGATTTCAGAGAGGAAGGGAGAGGGAAAGAGAGACAGAAACATCAGTGATAATCACTGATCAGCTGCCTCCCGCAGGCCCCCTACTGGGGACCGAGCCCGCAACTCAGGCATGTGCCCCAGACTGGAATTGAACCTGGGACCCTTCAGTCCACAGGCCAATGCTCTCTCCATTAAGCCAAGTTGCCAGGGCCATGTGTTTTCTTTAAGTTCTGGGTGGTTGTAATGGTCCCCAAATCTATACTAATAACCTTTTATTAGTATATGCTAATTAGAGTGGACGTCTTCCGTCCTTCCAGACAAAGCCGCAGGGGCTGTGAGAGCCGAGGCTCAGGCCAGCAGTGGCAGTAGCAGTGGGATAATGGGGTTGGTGCCTTCCCCTGATCTTCCAGGTTGCCTCCCACAGAGGGAGGCCAGACTGGGGGCCGAGGCAGAGGCAGTTAGGGGTGATCAAGCCGGCAGGGAAGCAAGTTAGGGGCAATGAGGCTGGCAGGCAGAGGGGTTAGGGGTAATCAGGTAGGCAGGCAGGCAGGTAGGTGAGCGGTCCTGGATTACGAGAGGGATGTCTGACTGCTGGTTTAGGCCCGATCCCCTGAGGGGTCCCAGATTGGAGAGGGTACAGGCTGGGCTGAGGAACCCTCTGCCCACCCCCCAACCCCACCCCCGTGAACGAAGTTCATGCATTGAGCCTCTAGTAAATATATAAGAAGGATAAAATAAAACCAGAGTTCTCTTTTCTAATCAGCATGCTAACTCTCAGTTCTCCCAGCCCGTCTTTCTGTGAAATGGTATTAGTGATTTTTCAAAAGCACTCGGAGAATTATTCAATGTTTTTCAATATAAGAAAAATTTAGGACAGCTGTGGAGGCTGGGCGCTTAGGGAGAATGAGGTAAGATTCCAGGTGCTGTCTTTGGCTGCCAGTTCTGTAAAGCAGTATTGTAGCAAAATAAATAGATAGATAAATAAACATTGCTCTTTTAATTACCAAGCAGGCAGGTTTTGGTAAAAGGTGTGCCAAGCCACATACCAGTGCTGATACTGTGCAGCCCTTAATTTTCTAACTAGTGCCCATCGGGGGTGGGCAAGATAGATGGCCAAGCTACCTTGACCAAAATCCCAACAGGAGAATCTAAAGAACAATAGGTGGTATTACTTTGCCTTTTGTGTTTCGTTTATTGTCCTTAAGCCTTTTAAGAGAACTTCTTTAGTAAAAGAAACAACTGCTGTTTAAATTTAATTTCTTGAAAATATTAATTACAATCACTTTTATTTCATTTTTACCATTTCCAAACTTACCAAAACAACTCTGAATTAAAATACAAAGGTCCATGCTTTCTCACAGAGTCCATCTCACTGTGTGTATGTATTTGTTATATATTTGTTTAATTTTTTAAAGTCTTCAACAGAAAAAAATAGGGAAACTGAGCATATATAAATCAAAAGCGTGCACTTGCTTCAAGTTTAATTCTAGAAATTTCTTAGGATCCAATAAGAGCATGACTAGAAATCAAATCATGAAATAAGGTAATATGAAGTGTAAGGACACAGTTTTAATTGGCTAAACATCAGTTTATACAGGAAATTGTAGGTTGGCTTTCTCCAGAAACAATCAACTGCCTGAAAACATGGGCAGAAAAAAACAGTGTTGCAGTCAAACAAGGCAGATGCCATTACAAAGAGAGTGAGGGCATCACTCTAAGAGAGTGAGGGCGTCATGGATGAAGGTTAAGCATCTTGTAAAGAATGGACCATAACTCAGTAAAAGCAAGGAGAGAAGTGCTTAGGGAAGGGTGATGATCTTAAATATTCTAGGAAGAGGAGTGGGGCAAGAAATCAGGATAACACACATTTGCACATTTTCTGAATATGGGATTTGGAGAATTCAAGAGAGGTGTTATTTTAATATATAAGATTTTGGAAAAATCAAAACTGTGGCCTTGCCTGGCAACAACTACCATTGAAGAGAAGGGAGAGTGGCTAAAGTTAAGGAAATGAAGGAAGAGTGAGCCCAGCTGTTGGAAATGCTTACAATGTGTGTATTGAAGATGGTGTTGAGGCAAGATGGGTAGGGAAAACTATAAACCAGGCCCTGCTGTGATGTAAAACATTAGTGGCTCATCCCAGGTCCTGGTATTTAACTGCAGTAAGGGCCAGGAAAGCACATTATAAGTAGATTGTGTGAACTTAAAAGGACGATCCTAAAGAAGTAGAGATAGCAGAGATTTTGTCAGGTCCAAGTCCTTTTCCTAGCTGCTGTCTCTGTTACTGCCCTCTCTCCCACCAGCCTGAGAATCTCGACAGCAGGGTTTTGTCTTTTGTAGATCAGAGAACACATCCGTTGGCAAATCAGCTCACCAAAAAGACTTGTTAAAAATCAACTACATTACCTGGAAAGATAGAGAGTACTGTACTTAGATTGCCTTCTATCCTTTTTATGCTAACTCTCAGGTTAGCTCATCTTCAATTTGGGAAGTTTGAAGATCCTAGATCCAAAGGGCTGAGATATTGGTGTTGGCATGGGAGGAATACAATAAATGAGAGAAGAAAAAAAAAGCTTGGATGCATTTGCATTAGTGTTCTAGGGCTGCCATAACAAAGTACCACAAACTGGGTGGCATGAAACAGCAGACATGTATTGTCTCACAGTTCTGGAGACTGAAAGTCCAAAACTAAGTGTCAGCAGGTATGGTTCCTCTGAGACTCTCAGTAGAATTCTGTGTTTCCTCTCCTCGCGTCTTCTGGTAGTGGCTGTCAATCCTAGGCTTTCCTCGAATTGCAGCTGTGTCACTCTAATCCCTGCCTCTGTCATCACATGGCATCCTCACTCTGAGTCTCTGTGTCTGAGTCCAAATTTCCCTCTTCTTACAGGTCATCCATTATATATATACTAGAGGCCTATTGCACAAAAATATTCATGCAATAGGCCTTCCCTCCCCCTGGCTGCCAACACCAGTTTTCCTCCGGCACCCGGGACCCATGCCTTCGCTCCAGCCCGAGCCGCCTTCAAGCGTTCACTGCTCTGGATGGAGCCGCCTTCAGTCTTTGCTCCGCCGCTTTGTGCCTACGTATGCAAATTAACCACTATCTTTGTTGGTGGTTAATTTGCATATCTCATCTATTAGCCAATGGTAGGCGTAGTGAAGGTATGGTCAATTACCATGTTTGTCTATTATTAGATAGGACTAGAGGCCCAGTGCATGAAATTTGTGCACTTGGCGATGGGGGTCCCCCAGCCTGGCCTGTGCCCTCTCACAGTGCGGAAGCCCTGTGATTGATTGCCCCAAAAAGGTAGGCCCCACCCACTCATCCGGGGCTCCTCAGTGGGTTGTCCCAAAGAAGTAGGCTGGAGCCTTGGATCCTGCCTCTGCAGTGGACACGGGGCTGTGGGAATCCCAGTGGATGCTGTGTGGAGCGACTGCTGGGACCCGCACTCCGCTGTGCACGCAGCCATCTTTTGACGGTGTGAGGGCATCATGGCATGACAGTGTGAAAACCATTTAGGCTTTTATTAGTAAGATTCTATTCAGTATGACCTATGATATTGTGATTTATAATAAGAAATATACATTTTTGTTCTTTGATACAGTTTCTGGCATAGAGCTCTTAAAATGAATTCCTAATGATAGCCTCTGGGAAGGGGAGAAGAGATGTAGATTGAAGCAGTTGCCAATGGCCAGTGATTTAATTAATCATTACAATGTAAAAGAAAAAAGCCTTCATAAACCCCCAAAAGGACAGAATTTGGAGAGGTTCTCATTTGGTGTACATGGGGAAACTCTGGGGAGAATGGTGTGCCCAGAGTAGGGAAGCTCCAAGACCTGTCCCCATAACCTTGCCAATGCATCTATTCCATTTGGTGGTTCCTGAATTATATTCTTTTATAATAGACTAGAGCCTGGTGCACAAAAATTTGTGCACTCGGGGGGGGGGGGGGCAGGCGAAGGAGAGTCCCTCAGCTCTGTGACCTCTTGCAGTCTGGGACCCCTCAGGGGATGACCACCTCCTGGCTTAGTCCCGCTCCCCGGGGTATTGGACCTAAGATGGCAATCAGAAATCCCTCTGGCAGCCCAGCAGCCCTTGGGGGATGTCCACTTGCCAGCAGGGAGCAGGCCTAAACTGCAGTTGGACATCCTTAGCACTGCTGAGGAGGCAGGAGAGGCTCCCACCACCACCACTGTACTGGCAGCCGTCAGCGTGGCTTGTGGCTGAGCAGAGCTCCTCCCATGTGAGGGCACCCTGACCACCAGAGGGCAGCTCCTGCATTGAGCGTCTGCCCCCTGGTGGTTAGTATGTGTCATAGTGACCAGTCATTCCCAGTCCTTCTGCTGTTAGGGTCAGTTTGCATATTACCCTTTTACTATATAGGATAGAGGCCTGGTGTACGGATGTGGGCTGGCTGGTTTGCCCTGAAGGGTGTCCTGGATCAGGGTGGGGGTCCCGCTTGGGTGCCTGGCCAGCCTGGAGGAGGGTATGATGGCTGTTTGCAGCTGGTCGCACCCCCTTCACGGTGGGGGTCCCCACTGGGCTGCCTGGCCAGTCTGGGTGAGGTGCTGAGGGCCGTTTTCAGGCTGGTGTTTGACTGAAGCTCCCAACCTCTCCTTTTTTTCTCTTATTTTTTTTTTCCTGGGATTTATTTACCTTCTATGGCTGTCACTGGAGCTGAGAGCTGGCTTTAGCTCTGAGGCTCTGCTTCAGCTTGAGACCTTGCCTGCTGAAAGCAGGTATCTGGGTTTGTTTGGCTTCTATAATTGAAACACTGTTGCAACTCCAGCTCTGATGTCCGGCTTGCTGAAAGCAGGTTTCTGGGGTTTGTTTAGCTTCTATAATTGCAACATTGTTTCTTAGAGTGCAGCTCAGAGGCCGGCAGTGGCAGGCGGGGAACCTTGGCTTTCTCCATCACTGGAGCAAGCAAGCCTCCTGTTCGCTTCAGCTGCCTGGCTCCTGGCCGCTATCTTGGTTGGCAGTTAATTCGCCCTGATTAGCCAATGGGAAGCATGTCGGAGGTATGGCTAATTACCATGTTTGTCTATTATTAGATAGGATGGATGGTCTAGTAAGTAAAATGTTTCCCTGAATTCTGTGAGCCACTCTAGAAAATTAATTAAGCCCAAGGAAGGGGTTGTGGGAACCTCTGATCTATGGTGGATCACTGAGAAGCATAGATGATAAACCTGGGCTTGTGACTGGTGTCTGAAGTGGGCATAAGTGTAAGACTAAACCCTTAACCTGTGAGATCTGATGCTATCTCTGATTAGGTAGCATCAAAATTGAGTTGAATTGTTTGCCACCCAGCTGGTGTTCTGAGAATTACTGGAGTTGTGGGGAAAACCTTCCCCCACCAAGCATGTCATACTTGCGGCCCACAGGCAGCATGCGGCCCACAACAAATTTTTTTGCAGCCCAGACGACATAACGGTATGTAAGGAACATTTTAATAAAAATTTCGTAATTTAGTTTTTACAATATCCTGTTATACATAATTATTAATAACAAACTACAGTGTTCAATACTGACTGATTACTATAATCGTGTTGCCTTCATTTCCCTTACATGCCTTACTTGCAGGCACAGCATTTCTTTCCACTAATACTAGCAGGGAATATTTTAGCAGCTGATTGCCACGTCATTAGTCTTGGACTGACTAGTTTGGTGTGTGCAACAGGAAATATTTTGCTTTTGAAGAACAAGAAAAATAGGTTTTATTTGTGTTATGCTTATTAATTTGTGGAGTTATTCAGTGTCTGGTAAGTTAATGTTCAAGAAAAATATTAATTTTTATTGAAATGTTCTATTATTTTATTTTAATGATTATTCATTTATTTCAGCCCTTTGTATTCAGCATGTCTCTATCAAAATAAACTCATTTTTCTATGAAAATTGACGCTTTTGTTTCTTTGTGGCCCACATAAACTTAAACCTTGTTTGCTTATTGATAAAATGAGCACCTACTTCATATGGCGGTTGTGAAGATTAACTGAGTTAACCTGAATAATCTGTATCTGGCACACAGAGAGTATTGAAAATATATCAACTATCTATATATTTTTATTTTTATATACCAAGTGCCTCATTTTAGTAAATAAATTCTTGAATTACATTAAATATAACTGCAATAAATATAATGAAATTATTGAATATTATTTGAGCTTAAAGTCACTTATTAATATTTAAGGAAGCTGTTCTGTTTTGTTTTGATTTTTTTTTAATGAAAAAAATGTTTTTTTTTTCTGCATAGGTCTAAAAGAAATTACTTTATTACATAGCTTCTTCATCTGAAATTAAAATATAGTATTTATTAATATAAACATGTTAATGAACTTTTTGTATACTTAAAGAAAACTTTTTGTGTCTATTATCTTAAGTATTGTGAGTGATCAAAATCATAGTAATTAGATAATATTGTTCACATACTAAGTACCATTCTACCAAGCACATTATATACTTTTTCTAATCTAATCTGTAAAGCAGTCCCCTTGTCTAATGAAAGTCACAATATTATTATTTTTTCCTCTGTTTTTTAAACAAGGTCACTGAGCACAGAGTGGTTTGGTAATTTTCCCAGGGTCACATAGCTAACAAATGGTTTAATGAGAACTCAAGCAAGTTTTATCTGATAATAAAGTCTGGGCTCTTAGCTTTTGTGCAAGGCCAGTTTCTGGGCCCCATTTTAATATGCAGAGATATTTTGAAAAGATAAAATATACGGTAATTTACAATCATTTCAAAAATGAATCCTTCCTCTGTAATGTTTAACCCACATAATCAGAGGACTAAAATATGTTCTGTGGGCATAGTTTATTTCTAGTATTTCTAGAAATGGCATTAAATAAAATTATTGGCTAGTTTCTCAGTAAGAATTACTCATTTTGTCATAAAAGTTTTCCTTTCTTTCAGAAACATTTAAAGAACAATACATGGCGACAACACTCTCTATTCTTATCATTCTTGTACAAAGTAAAGACTTAGAATAGAAAATTTCCAAAGTCAAAAGGCCAGAAACATTGCCTTCTGGTTTTTACTATTGCAGCATTTCTCATCTCAACAAACCATGAAACATCCTTGAATCCTATCTTCAATAGACCTCTCTCACCGTTTCTCCCCTATGGATTCGTTTAGAATGGCTTTCTACCTCTGTTTCGAAGCACATGCTGATTAAAATGTTTTAATTAAAATTATGACTACTACAGAAAAGTTATTGAGCAATTCTTCAGGATGAAAATGCTTAGTGTTGGAAGCCTAATTCCACTGTTCATGTTTATACTGAGCAATATTTTCTAAAAGGTTCACCTTCGTGTTGTGTAATATTGGATTTAGTCCCAGCAGTTAGAAGGTATTGTTTTTAAAACAAGGCCAAGCAAGCAGAGAGGTTTGTACGATGATACAGATTGGATTAGCTCTTAAACAAAACAAGTTCAGCCAGGTTGGCCTGTGCAGTTATTCTAGAATCAATCCTACAACTTTCTTCCACAGCCATCATTCTGAGAAAGAGTAGGCCTTTGTTATCATCTACAACCATTTTTTGAAAGGAAGGGGTGACGTGATCGCGTGGGTCACAGTGTCCGCGGCCTGCACTCAGAAACACTGGTGGAAGCCAGGTTACTGAGGAGTGTAATACAGCATGTGGACAATAAAAAGGAGCTTCACGAAGAAGCCAGTATTACCATTTCTCAATAAGAAGGGGCTCCTGTGTTTTACTTGATGAAACTCTCCACAAAGTAGAAAACCTCACCGCTCCTCTTCTGAAGGGTTCTCCCCATTCCTCGGGGCAGCATTCCTTCTAGAAGCTGATGGCAGTGCAAAACCCCAGTGGAACATCCTGGGCCAACCTGGGGAAGAAATAAATGTTGACGTTCCTGATCAAGGAGCAGGCTTTCACCCAGCTGGCATCTACATGAGCCACAGAGTGGCCCATGCAAAACCTGCTTTGTTTTTTCACAAAAGCACGGGGATGGAACATTAGTTTAGTTCCGGGCTTCTCAAAGGTTAATGTGCATAGAATCACCCACAGATTTTGATCCAGGAGGTCTCTGATGGGCCTGAGATTCTGAACTTCTCATACACTTCTAGGTTATGTTGATGCTTTTGGTCAATGGACCCAGCACAACTTTCGTCTTTTTCCTATTTTTAGGCAAGACCATAAACTTTGCCACACTGGCTAGATGAAAACCCACCTTGATTTAAAGGACATTTGTTTACAGATTCAACATTTTTCACTAATAATTAAATTCAAATCAATAAATATTTACTGAGGATAAAATTCTTCCTTATAGTTTAAATCTTCCATGGAACAGCTTACAGCCATCTCCTGCTTTCTACCCAAGGTCTTCCTCCCGTTTTTTAGTGTGACCATCTTTGTCTTCTACAACAACCTTTGCTAAGTTTCTAGTCCTTTGGAGTCTAAAGGCCACATGTACATGTGGCAAGGTGGAAAAAACTTCTTTAATTTTAGACATACTCTGTGATGTTTAAGAACTAAAAAATTAATAAAATGGAGCAAGTATAATTTGTACTAAACCCTGAAGAGAATAAGTCTGTTTGGGACCCATTCTATATGACAGTTTCTCAACATGGAAGACTAGAATTACCTGAAGATCTTTATTCAAACACCACACACACACACACACACACACACACACACACACACACACACACACACACACCCCTTCTCTCTTACCACCACCTCTCATCAGATTCTAATGGACAATTGATTTTTTTCCCTATCTTCATCCTTTCTCCATGCACTGCCCCCGAGGCCGCCCCCCATCCCCCACCCATTAAGAACTACAATTATTTTAGAGTCTATTTATTCAGGCTACCATCCTATTGACCAGTGTAGCAAGTTGAATGGTGGTCCCCAAAAGATATGTCCACTAGGAATGTGACCTTATTCAGAAAAGGGTCTTTATGGATATAATTACATCAAATATATCAAGATAAAACCATCCTGGATTATTTGAGTAGAACCTAAATCCCAGGACAAGTTTCCTTGTGAGAGACAGAAAATAAGAAGGCACAGAGAGGAGAAGGTCATGAAAAGAGGGCAGCAGAGATTGGAGTGATGTTGGCATAAGAATGCCAAAGCTGGAAGAGACAAGGTATGAGTCTCCCCTAGAGCCTTCAGAGAGTGTGGTGCTACTGACACCTTGATTTCAGACTTTTGGCCTCCACAGCTGTGAGGGAATACAATTTCTGTTGTTGTAAGCCTCCCAGTTTATCTTAATTTGTTATGGCATCCCTAGGAAATGAATACAACCTGTTCAGCCCAGTCTTGAAATACAGCTTTAATTATTATTTTCTTTTAGCCAAGGGATAGTATTTACATGATTCTAACTTGAGTAGAAAGTCACCTAGAAGCATAGCTCCTTTGTCTCTGTAGGACACCAGAAAAACTGTTGAACCACTTTCACTCATTGCTCTTAGGAATACCAAATGACAATAGAGTTAACCAAACTTAAATACCCTCAAATGCGGACAGGTCATAAAGCTCCTGGAGAGAGAAGTTAAAATTGATAATGTCCCAGATGCATTGAAATAGATTGAGAAGAAATTACAACAGGTAAAGTGTTTGGAGTGGAATTAGTAATAAAAATAAAACAAATGAAGCAAAAAATAATAACTCAATTATCAGGTTCAGGAAAAAAACTGCAGGGATATTTACTGAATTTAAATTATGATATGACTATCTTGGAAGAATGGGGGTGGGAGGATTGAAAAGTTGCACATGTGAGGAAGGAACCAGGAGGAAATAAAGTCAACAAATGTCTAAAACTAAAAAAAACAAAACAAAAAACACAGATGGAAATACAAGAATATTAATTAATGACATGATCATAGATGTAACATAGCCAGCTGAAAATGGTTGCCCTTGATGCAAGAAAAAATGGAGATGAGTGAACCATGTCCAGCACGGCCAGTGGTGAACCTGAGGAGGGGTGGTGAAGGATTAAAGGAAACAGACAAGAGAATATAGTTGGGGCCAGGTGGATCACTTCACCTGGATGAGGACACAGTGACCCCACCTGTAAGCCGAATCTTTATTTTATAGTCAGATCACACAAAGGAAAACAAGGGAGTGGTCAAGATATTTACAATGTTCTTGTGAGTTTCAAACCTGCTTCTTTCCTGTTATTGCAATTCTCTAAACTCTGTATCCATCTTTGTTTTGGCAGCACTTGCTGTGCCTCCTGCAGCCCACATCCCTCAGCTACCTAGGACTACAAGGTCAGACTATAAGGTCAAGCTTACATACAACCATAGCCTTTGCCCTCCAAGCTGGGACTTGTATGTGGCTTTGCCACAAGAAGACTGTGCCCTCTTGTCAGTCCGAGACTTGATCCTGCCCAAATGCTATAGCTGCTCTCCACAGATGGGGAAATGGGTGTGGAAGACTGTCCTTTTATGCTCTTTTTCTCTCTATAGCAAATGCTGTAGAATTCTTTGAATCTTTAAATCCCTTGATCAAAATAAAAACAGAAAACAAGAAAGGGTGAAGAAAGAATGAAAAATGTCCATTGAATCTTTGACAATAACTCCCGAGTGCCCAGGAATGAGTCCTCAAATTGCAGTTGAGGCACAGAGCCATTTAAAGATGAATTGGATGGGAACTGTGCCCACAGGAGGTCACTTTCAATCACTTTGAGGCACAGCCTTGTTCCTCAAAGTGTGGCTTCTGAGCTCTTGTTTCAGAATCAGCTGAAGTGTTTGTTAATATTTAGGTTATTGGGCCCTATCCCATTTTTACGAGTCAGAATATGTAGGGGAGCCACGTTTCAAAGAGCTCTCTGGATAATTTTCTTCCTACTATAGTTTGGAAAGTGCAGTCCTAAGGCAATCATTATTAACCAAGTGGTCTCATCCAAGGGACTAAAGAGGTGTTTGTAAGATGTCCTCCTTCATGAAGAATTCCAGAGCTGTCAGCTTCTGAGCTTTACCACATCAATTTTGGAGCCTAGAAAGCTGTGCAAAGAACAGTGGCCATGCCTGTGAGCAGACAATACTCTGCAGTGGAAAGGACAATCAGCATCATTGTCTAGGAGCCTTTACCTTCGTAGGCAAGCTTGTATCAACTATTTCAACTTGTGCTACTTTATTTAGTTTCACTAACACTTCATTAAAAACCCAAATGTCCATAGACAGCTTTGGAGTTGTAGCTGAATACTCTACTACAGTAAGCATGGGGAATATGAAAGGGTTATTTTTGTCCAGCTAGAGTGGCTCAGTAGTTGAGCATCGACCTATGAACCAGGCCGTCACGGTTCAATTCCAATTTCTGGTCAGGGCACTTGCCCTGGTTGCAGTCTCGATCCCCCAGTGTGGGGCATTCAGGAGGCAGCTGATCAATGATTCTTTCTCATCATTAATGTTTCTATTGCTCTCTCCCTCTTCCTTCCTCTCTGAAATCAGTAAACATATATTTAAAAAAATAAAAGGATTATTTTGTGTAATCTTTTTATATGCTCTACCATACTACTTACAAAAAATTAAAACAAACATTCTCTCACAACCTGGAGTTTAGAGTGTATTATTATTATTCTGTAAAAATCAGTATATTTGGATTTGAAAAAATGCCAATTATAGGAAAAAATACAGCATTAAAACACTTTCTTGTTTTAAATAATATGTAAGTGTGTCTGAGCATCTACAATGAGGCATTTATTATTGTGATAATATTTTAGTATTGTTATAATAAAATATTCTCTGTAGGATTCATAGATCTGAAACTATTTTACCACAGGTACAGTATATGATAGAAACCTTAAATAAGTGATATACATGAATAATTAATATATTGTCATTTCTACAACCCATGCTAACAAGTGATTTAAAACTCCCATATTCAATGATCAAGGTCACTTCAGTAGATAGCCTGAGGAGCTGGAGAGGACTCACATTCCACTGAGGTATCAAACCTCTAAAGGCACCCGCCCTCCTCCCCTCCCACCACCACCCTCAAGCCTCTGTCATCCACGGGGCTTATTCCAGAGGATCACTGGTGGTTCTCATATGTTGTGAGAGGAAGACAGGAGTGAAATCCCATCAGGTAGGATGAGCTTCCATTATTCAAAGCTTAATATTTATAACAAATTCATAGGGCCCTGAGATTATTGACTTTTGAGGAATAAGATTTTCATAATTTAAGGAGTCATGCAGATTTTCTGCATTAAATGCAGCCTCACAAGTGGTTTTACATGAGAAGTAAAAAGTACCATTAACAGCGACAGTAAAAGAAGACACGTCCGTATACTCACTATATGCCCAGAAGGAATAATCATATATTAGCATTTTAAGGTTGAAAGTAGTATGTCCAGTCCTAAGCCAAAACAAAAGTTTCATATTCAATTTAGAATTAAGAAAATAACACATAATTCTTATATGTTATTTCTCACATAGTAGTAGTTAGATTTTGAGAAAAAAAGTATTTTTTAGAGAAAGAGAAAGGGAGAGGGGGAGAGAGAGAAACACTGATGTGAGAGAAACATGGATTAGTTGCCTTCTGTACGCATCCCAACTGGGGATCGAACCCACTGCTAGGGCATGTGCTCTGACTGGGAATCAAACCAGAGACCTTTTGGTACATGGTGTGACACTTAACCAGCTGAGCGACACCAGCCAGGACAAGAAAAACTGTTTTTAATCTCTCCTCTCCTACCACCAAAGCAAGCCCTCTGGGTAGTAAACATCAGTAAGTTTGTGCCCAGAGTCTCTCTGGACCTCTTCAGGCTGGGTACCCACAGCATCACAGAGTCATTCCTGACATTGAACTGATTCTATCATCCCCAACAAAGCAGCTCTCCACACCCAGGGCAGTCTTCAGGTTGCCAGCATAGGTCTCTTCTGCCAGGTCTATTGTCTGTGTTCTTGTTCTGTCCTGCTCCACAGAGAGAGAGTCAGAGCAGTGCAGAGGTGAAGACACTCACATCTTCTACTCTGCCACACAAGGTCATGTGGAGACCTGCTCAACATCCCCAGAACATTTTGAAGTGACACAAAAATAACTCCTCAGCTTATTCCTGGGGTCCAGTGCCCAGTACATGAGCCACACTTCATCTACCCCTGGCTCTGCCATCTTCACGCCCAGCTCTCCCTCAAGGCCACTGGGACTCCCATAAATGCCTGACTCCTTTTTCCTTCAGTCAGGAGGGAAGAAAATGACATGCTAACAAAATGACCTCTTAGAGGAACTACCCACAAAATAATCTACATTGGATGGTGCTCAATAATCACTGTACTGGAACAGGTGCTCTGCCTAAGTACAACTTGAGTCAAAGGGAATTTTACAGGTAGAGTTCAGCTAATACCAAATTAAATTCTGAATATTAATAGTAGAACATTTTATTTATTTAAATCATTTTAAAATACCTATGCATATACATATGTATTAAAATATTTTATAAATAAATGTAAATTAAATGACTGAATATATTTCATTCTCACATTCTTATAGCTTTGTTAAATGTGAGTACAAATGCTATATATATATATATATATATATATATATATATATATATATATATATAATGTGTGTAGCTGCAATCAGAACTAAAAAGATGGAGTAGTTATGTCTGAAAGCCAAGGAATGTGTCACCATAAAGATCTCATTTGTGTTAGGGTTTAGATGCTGACCAGAAATTTCAGAGGACAAAGGTCTTGGGGTAGATGGGCTAGGAAGAATCCCAGGAAGAGAAAACAATAGGTGTAAAGGTATACATGGCATATTAAGATTTCTTAACCCTGGGTTCTTCCAAAACCAGGTAAAGATTTGCCTGCAGCTAGTTTATTTTGTAAAGCAATGACATGGGACAGCAGTGGAAGAAAAGGAAGTATGAAGTGGGAAGGAGGAAACTCCACTCCAAAGGTGCATTCCTGAGCTACTTACCACTGGGATCAACTGGAGGTCAAGAACCTTTGTCATCCTCAGAGGATCCTAGAGATTGTGGTCCAGACTTGTCTTCTCAGAACATGTAACAGGTCTATTCCCTGCCCCCAGTGGTCAAAGGTGGCCCCAGGTGTGTTAACTCGCTTGGCTGAGCAGATTCCTATGGGTGTCTCAAGTGCAGGTGGCAGAAAAGGCCCTGGGGCGGGGGAGGTAAGAGATTTGCTGTGCAGTGGAAGTGAGAGGTCAGGGAATGACAGCACAAAGCACAGCTGGATGCTGCACCAGAGGCTGGAGCAAAATGTTAGAGCTACCAGGTAGGTGGCTGAGTAGGTGTGTGTCAATATATAACGTAAGAATAAGCTGTTCGCTATAGAGGACCACTATTTGGATGTAAAATAAAATTGAGAAAAAAACAAAAAACAACAACATAGGTTGTGGGCATATTGTGAAGGACAACAATGCTCTGTAAAACTCTTGTGCTTGATTCTGAAGTCAATTAAGAATAGTCAAAGTTTTCAATATTATATGTGTGGCTTCATGGCATAAAGCTGGTGTCGGTAGCTATTTGACAAGGGTATGGAACTTTCCTTTGTGCCAAGCACTATGTTAGTTCTTGGGGATCTTGGGGAAAGCAAGATGGACAAGACGATCCTGCCTCCTCAGGTCTTACAGCCCAAGGGAGAAAAACATTCACAAGCCCTTACAATAAGCTGGGGTAAGTTTCAGGATGGCAAATAGAGGTGCTATTGGAGCACACAGCAGGAATCCTTGGACTGGCCCAGGGAGTTCAGAAAAGGCTTTCCAAGAGAACTAACACTGAACGGAAATGGAAGGGTGAATAGAGTCAGCTGTGTGAGCGTGGAAAGGAGAAATAGCCCAGAGAGATGGGCATTGCCTGAAGGGAAGGGAGTGGAGGGCAATAAGCATAGTGAGTCCAAGGAGCCGAAGGGAGGTCAGCATGGCTGGCAGGTGTGGCATGTGCGTGGGGAGGTGCTGACAATGCCTGGAGAGGTAGACAGAGACCAGCACATGCAGAAATTTAGAAAAAAAAAAAAAATAACAGTCAAGAATCACTGAATTAAATGAATAAAAACGTGTGAATCATTCTTGTTCTTTAGTGCAAATAACTTAACCTTTATTTAGATCTGCTTACACTTCACAAGCTGTATTTCAAGACATTTCCTTTGGGCAGATAGCCAGCTCTCCCAGGTCCGAAACCCGCATGGCACTCCAGGTTGGACACTCTGATAACCACCTCCCACCACTGGCTAGGCTCCAACCTCCAAGGCTGGAATTGCATTGCAAACAATGGGCCATGTCATCACATCAGACTCTTGAATATGATGTTAACATTTTTGTCATTAATAATGTTTAAAAATCCTTCAGTCAGTCACTCTCTTATTCCACCTTCTTTTCATTCTGTACATAAGCAGACCCTCTCTGGCTTATTTTATATTTTATTGTTTTTGCTGTGTATCCTATAAATAGAATGTATTGGTTCCTTTCTTGGTGACGCTTGTAGTCCAATCCTATCTTTTTGGATAGAAAAAAACAAATATGGCACGCAACTCTGAGACGGGAATCGTCTGTCTGCTACATTTTAGAAACAACAGAGAATAACAAAGGGTCACACGGAAAAACAGATTATTTGCTTTGCGTCAACTATAGTTTACAAGAGCAAACACAGTACTTCAGGAATGTATGAAATGTATGTGATGTTAAATTTGAGGTCATCCGCTCACTTGTCAGAACATGGCTTCTTGTCCAAAGTTTCAAAACTTTGCAAGCTGTGAAATACTTGGACAGGTTCCAAGGGAGAGCAATGAAAATGATAAAAGATTTGAAGACTAATACCTTTGAGGGAAGGCTAAAAGAACAAGAATTATTTCTCCTCTAAATGAGAAGTCAGAGATAATTTAACCATCTTTAAGTATATGAAAGATTTTATGTGGAGAGCAATGGTGTCCAGATCTAGGGAAGTTTGAGCAATGAGATGCGGGGGTAGTGAAGGCGGCTGCTGTGTGTTGGCACAGAGTATTTCACTGCTGAAATCCCTTCCTCCGAGGCCCCGAGGATTGGCTATTACCTAGCAAGGAGGTGTCAGGTACTGTCTGTGTGAGCACTGGGGTAAAATAAATGACTTCTAAGAATCTCTAAATTCAGTAGTTTTTGGGTTTTTAAAAGGTCTTCAACTTGAGGGGACTCTGAGGGCAAATAAATTATTGGCCAAGACTTTATCCTCATACTTTCTAGAAAGAGTAGCATATTTCTGATCCTTAATGGTAATATCTGCAACCAGAATTCCAGAAGCTTCTATTATATTACCAGTTCACCAGTTTTATACACAGATAAACACAGTACATACACACAATATAGACACAATTCTCAATAATCCTATTCGTCTTATATACAGTGCTTTCAAAATTATTTCTATTTCTATATTCCCTAGGTCATCTCTATTCCACTTATCTCTTACAATCTGATAAGATATGTTTTTTCTGAACCACCACAGCCTTTCATTCTCAAATCTGAGGATATAAATATATAGTCTAATAATTCAGTTGAAATAAATATTCTTCCATTTCAGTAGGAAAATCTATGCATAGAGACACCTGCATACTTTTGAAAGTATACTGTTATAATTTTATGACAGAAAACATAGCATTCCATTTACAATCTTTTTACAAAGGTGGATGATAACAGAAGCTAGGACAATACAATAAAATACTATGTCTGCAATAAAAAGTCAGACTTCACTCTCCTGAAATGGGCTCATGCAGATCACTGTATGTATATATATATATATATATATATATATATATATATATATATATATATATATGTATGTCTGTTTACGGGGAATTTTAAGATAGTCACAAAACAAAACTGCCAAGCATGAAAGAATAATTCCTTTAACAGCTGTTCAGTAAGGTCACAGAAACTACTGAAGGTTACAAAAGTAGGGCTAGAACTCTTGGGAGTTTAGCTCCATTGCAACAGAAATTTCAGAGCCATCTTCTGGCTGTACCCCAGCAGATGTTAGAAAGCTTGTGATTGGTTATAAGATTTCAAGCTCAATTCTGTCATTTGACTTACTACCTCACACCATCAACCCTGAGGAGACATAGTTAATAAATAAAAGCATAGATGTTGCTGATACCTAGTTTGAAAAGAAACAAACATGAATCAATGGGAACAATCTGACACCAATATCCCAATTTCGGCCCAGACATCAGCAATAAGAAGGCTATTGTGCACAATCCTGAAAATCTGTTCTCCAAATGCAGTATTGACAGAAAAGCTGGACATAATAAGAAATTAAATGACGCTGAATAAATACCTGTGCTGAGGGCTAGACATCAAAAATATACTTAGTGAAAAATAACCAAAAGAAAACAAGACATAGATCAAAAGGTCATCATATGAAAGAAACATTGTTATTTTTGAGGTTTGTGATTCTAAATTGGAATGTAAAATCAGCCTGAAGCCAGATTTGTTTCTTTTTTGCTATTTAATTTGAATAGATTTCTCTCTACTTTTGTATTTCTGGAGCTTTATCTATCTTACTTTTTAAAAACTTCTCAATGAAACCCAAATTTTATGAAATAGAGGGAATTAGGCAGTGTAATTTTGACTTTGATGTCATCTCTGGAAACTTCCAGTGTAAACAGTTTTTGCAATTTTGTTTATGAGCATAGAGTGATTAAAATAGAATTTAATATAAGTCAGTGTACTGTGACCATGAGCACGTTTATCAAGGTGACTCCTGGAGTTCCTTATTTGTTAACCTCATCTGATATTAAATCTCACGAATTTGGTGCTGTTCTTTCTAGCAGTCCAGCATTACCTCAATATTCCAGAAGCCTCAATGCCTTCATACTGCTAGGACCACATCCGATTACATTTGTTATAGAAAGATTGAAGGTGTGTTTGGACTGTGAACACTGCTTCTCATTTATCCAAAGGCAACAAAACACAAGTCTGTGCAAATCCAGCTTAGAATTTGGAACTTTGCTCTGGTAAAGTACCACTGGCTTGCTGAAAAAACAAAAATAAACAAACAAACAAAAAAAACCCCAACAAAACAACCACCACAAAACAAACAAACAAAAAGACACTGGTTGAAATTAGTCAGACTTTGACAAAGATATTTATAAATTCCTCAGATAAAGCAATCCAGAAAATTCTGGTTATAAAATATCTTCTCAAAAAAACCTTAATATAACTGTGAAGTATTTAAAACAGGTTTGCATTTGACAAATGCCTCAGTCCTAAGAAGCTGACAGCTTAATGATCACTCCCATGTCAGGGGATAGGACAATCAAGGTATTTTATCCAAAGCCAGTACCAGGCCTAAAACCTAGGTCATCTGAGTTGAGCTCATGAAATGTGCTTATTCAACCTCAAACATATTCATATACAAAGAAAATTCTCAGTTTATGAGCACGTCATGTTGCAAGGATGCAGTAACAAGGAATGGCATTTTTACCACTATGATGAAAATTTGGCTTTCTCAAAAATTATGGGCAGTACATTTATTCAGAAGAAGAATATTCATGTTAGATACCAGGTGTACCAGTTAATAATGCGGATTATTTTTTTTTTCACTAGATGGAGTTACACATATGTTGCTATACGTATAGTTTCAATCACAATATATCGATAGGGATGTTTCTGAAAGAAAATGCATTCAGATGTCTCCTTTGGGCCACAAGGATATACTTTACTCAATGCAGAAGATCAAATTCTCCCCCACTCATGGACAGTGGGAACTGAGTAAATCCGAACTCCAGCACAGAGGTGGTCAGTGGGCGGGAACTCCAAGGAATCTCTGTGAAGAGTTCAGTTTCTTCAGATTTTCTTAGACTCTCCATCTTAAGGTGATTCTCTATTACTCTCATTATTTTCTTCCTAAGTACCAAGGAATGTTTTCCTTCTTTCTTTCCTGTGGGAAAAAAAAAAAGCACTATTCCTACTCCTTTCAACCAGAAGTCCTTACAATGTCTTCCTTATTATAATCTCTGAAATATACACATTTCTTTGAACTTTTTTTTTAAAAAAAAATGTGTTTCCTAGCTCCCTGGCCTTTTAAAGTGTTGCTTTTTAGTTAGTATCCAATTAAACTTCTAAGGTACCCATCCCACCTACAGCAGGATGCCTGGGGCCCACCCCCCAATTTGTCCCATGTCCCTCTGGCCGTCCCGCCACCACGCCACCACTCCCATTCCCCACTCTGAGGAACACTTGATCTCCAACTTTTGGCTCCCTCATGTGGTGACCTGACTACAGACCTAGCCAAGGCCTCCGCTCCCTTTTTCATTCACAGTACACTGCTGCATGTGACCAAAATTTAGTAAAAGTATGGGCATAACCAGTGAAGGTGACAGCACATTGAATATTGCTGGATTTAAAGCCTTGTGGCTGTTCTCTGTCTATACTAGCTTCCGAGGGCTGCAGTAACAAAGCACCACAAATTGGGTTGCTTAAAATAATAGAAATGTATTCTCTCGCAGCTAGAAGTCCAAAATCAAAGTGTTAGTTGGGCCATTCTCTGGAAGAAACTTTTAAGGAAAATCCTTCCTTGCCTCGTCCTAGCTTTGGTGGGTGGCTGTCAATCCTTGCCCTTCTTGGCTTGTAGGTGCGCCATTCCATAATCTGCCTCCATTGCCACCTGGTGTTCTACCTGCATGTCTCTGTCTTTACATGGAGTTCTTGTCTTTGTGTCTAAATTTTCCTCTTCTTGTAAGAGCACCTGTCATATTAGATCAAGAGCTCTACCAACCCCAGTATTACATCATTTTATAAGAGCTAATTATGTCTGTAATTATTTCCAAATAAGGTCACATTCTGAAAATTAGGGGTCTGTGGTAGTCAGGGTTCTCTAGAGAAACTAAAGCAATAAGAGGGAGAGAATGAGAAACTGGCTCATGTGATTATGGAGGCTGAGAAGTTTCCCAGTCTGCTGTCTGAAAGTTGAAGATCCAGAAAAGCCAGTGGTGTAATTTCAGTCCAAAGGCCTGAGACCTGGGGAAGCCAGTGGTGTACATCCCAGTCCAAGCGCAGGAAAAGACGAATGTCTCAACTCAGGCAGGTAGGCGGGAAGGGAAGGAATCCGCTCTCTGCTTTTTGTTCTACTCAGGCCCTCAAAGGATTAGATAATGCTCACCATGTTGGGGAGAGTAATTTATTTTACTTATTCCACCAATTCAAATGCTAATTTCATTGGAAACACTCACAAATACATTCAGGAATAATGTTTAATCTAGGCCCAGTCAAGTTGACATAAATTTAACTATCACAGATTCCAACAGTTTTGGGGGGCAGACACAGTTCAGCTCAAAACAGTGTCACAACAAGTTTCTCCTCATGAATTATTTATTTGGTGAAACCACACCATTCTGGGGGCCCATTCCTAACCCCTCACTATCTAAATAAACTCTGTCTAAGAATTCCTAAGACCTGGTCCTGACTTCTCCAACTCTTGCTAAAGTCTTCCAGAAGAACATTCGGAGTTTCTATGATTTAAAGAGCGAACTAGAGTGTGTGTGCACGTGCTGTTGTTAAAGGTTTTATTTATTTTTTAACTGTATTTATATAATATTTAATTTGTGTTCTAAGTGTTCCTGTGCATATTTGAGTTTCTTCTAATGGGCCAAATAATTTGTCTTTTTTTCTAATACTTATATTTTTAAATACATAATAGACATAATCCATTACTTTAGGAGATAACTAATGACTACTTATTACAGGCAATAAATATACCATGAATCTCCACTTTCCTCTCCTCTGCTCCCTCTAATTCACCATCAGATTTTAATTTATTATTATATTTTTGTTGTTCTTTATACCTTTTAATACACTTATGCCTCTATTTCTTGATTTATTAACATTAATGAAGTCTTTTGATCTCAATTTGTAATATATGAAGTATTCAGCATACTTATACTACTGCTCCATTTTTCTCTCTCTCTTCTCAACTTTTGTTACTTACATCTACATTGACAGGGTGTATAACTTTAACAACTTGCTTTGTAATTCTTTTTGTTTTAAACTTAGTCCTACATTTAAACACATTCACAAATAACTACCAGGCATTTTCACTAGTTCATTCATTTTTTGGGGACACCTATAGCTTATCATTATATCTAGGAAATTTTATTAGATTATTGTTATTATTTTCTATAATAAATTATTTGTTTTCTTCCTGAGGGACACTAATCATGAATATATTGTAACTCCCTTGTCTGTGTTTCCCATCTTTTATTTCTCTGGTGATTTTAATTCCTGGTTAGTTCACATTTCCTCAGATCTGGAATCCATGTGCCATTCTGTGGCCTCAGCAATCATTACTCCCTTTTGTACTGCTCCTGATATGATCTTCATTTCTGTGGTTTTGTTTTCTCTTCTGCTTTTTCTCTCAGTTCTGTGCGCTTACGCTTTATTTGCTTCTGGTACCTTATTCCATTTTACCTTTGTTCTCTGCACTGAGACACTGAAATCCTGATGTACAGAGATGATTTGCTTCATTAGGTTTTTAAAAATGTGTGTCCCCTAGCTTAATCACAATTTTCATATACTCCATGGCAAGTATTGCTAAGGGGAGTTGTTTTGTTTTTTTTCTTCCTTTCTATATATCTATATCTTTTTTTACTTAGCAGTATTTTTGTGGAGATTTTGTACTACTATTTTATATAATTATTCAGCTTTCAATAAGATGACTTCTTCCTGTGCCCGCTATTTGAGTGACGTTTGTATTGGAGGTTGAGGGTGACCAGGACCATGTTCCAAGCACTAGAAGTACTGCCCTTGTTGACATAAGGTTGTGGATGGGAACACACTACTTTTTTTTTTTTTCTTTTCTTAACCAACCAAAATTGATGTCAATGTCTCTCTTCTGGGCGATCTCACCAATAGACAGCTTTCTGCAAAAAGAGCAATTTGTGCGGTTCCTCCATGAGATTCACCTCCCCTGCTCTTCCTTTGTGCCAGACTGGGTCTTGGGAAACAATAAGGACCAACTCAAGACCTGTTCCTATGTTTTCAAACAGCACATTGTCACTCACTTTTGTCCCCACAGAGTAGAATACTTTCTTTTTTAAAGAATTGTGCCTATTGTCTTCATCTGAGATCTGTAGCTAGGGGCATCATTTCTTAGCATTTTCCTGCACTCTGGTTTGACCTTCTGTGTACCTGGCAGCAGTTCCACAGACATTGTGGCTAAGGTTACAGAGGTCTTGTGATTGCGTTAAAGATGGGAGGTTTTCTTTTTTCAGTCTCTGTCATTATTTTGGGATGATTGCCTAGGGGCAAGGGGAATAGTACTATTTTTATGCCACTATTATTTTTGTTTTGTTTCAAACTTTATTAAATCTTTAGTTTATCAGAGAAAACTACAAAGTTGAGAAAACCAAGAAGCCCCATTCAAAGAAATTACCTATGGTCATGATACAGCACACATAGGACAAGAATTCTTTGTGTGTGTGTTTTCTTTAAAGAATTCTTTGTTTTATTCTTAAACTAAAAGATATTGCCACTATATCACACATTGGCATAGTTTTAATAGTGAATTGACCTTGGTTCTAAGGGAATAAACATGAAAATCTGGACTTTGAACCAAGAATCTCACATTAAAGTTAATGCTTGAAAATAAAGCCTCTATGATTTCAAAGTTTGAAATAATAAATGTTTCTCCAGTGATGCTTTCACATATATTTTGTTTACTCTCAGAAGCAGATTCAGGAAAGGATAATTAACATGGAAAATACTAAACTCTTAATATATTTTCCTGAATTTATTTTATTGACAGAAAATTTATTTCTAAATCATTGATATGACAGCATCTGCTAATAACTAACCCCCTAATACTATTAAACTACAGTGGCATGTCACTTTCATAGTGTACACTGATGTTTTTCTTCTTTTCGGTGAAATACAAAAGGTATATATGCAAAAAAAAGGTATATATGCAATGCCCACATTTAGGTAGACTCAGATAAACAACAACATCTGATATCAATAAAAAATCTAGAATTGCATTTCCTTGAAAATAACAAGAATTTAAAAATAAAACTTATGAAACATTCATAAAATATGTTTATTTGGTGATTTTCATTTTTGGACAAAAAGCTATTGAAAGGTGAACATTCCTTTATATGATTATATTTAATAAAACCTGGACTTTCAGGTAAGAACATCTAGGATTTATTCCCATATGTGTCACTGAAATCAGTACAAATAAAGGCTGTATAGTAGAAATTAACCCTGAACCCTGAAGATGCCTGAAGAATTAGGGCAAAAGCATTGTAAAAAGATTGCTTCTTTTAACATGTTTGAACTTTTCTCTTACTGTTACCTATGTTGCCAGTGGTGGGTGGGCAAATATCTTTCAGGTCCTGAAAACCCCTTTGGAAGCATAGAGGACAGTGATTTGGCCTGCCACAATTGTGTTTGTTGGTTGGAACAGAGTTCTAATTATTCCCTGATACATCACAAGATATAGTAGATCACACAGTAATCACATTGTTCTTCATCTGCGGTCCTTTCTTTTCTACCCTAGTTTCTGCTTAGAGCTGGGCATTCCCGCTCCTGCATAGATTTTCTATCTATCCTCTGTGTTATGGTCATTAATACTTTTCTTAATACACTCTGTCTGTGAATACAAAGAGTATATGGGTATTCAGACTTTCATATTAAAAATAATAAGTTTATTTGAGATGAGTCAGTTAAGATATAAAGAGCAAACAAGTGATGCAAAGATGCATTGTCCAGGCTACATGTATTTCAATTCCATCTCCAGGGAAGTAGTTGCATACAGAACATTTTCTGTTAAAGCTCTTTCTGACCTGCCCTTTGATGTTAAATAAAACATTGTTATAAGATTAGTTATGTAGATGACAAAAAGAAAATGAATATACTTTATTTTATTTTATTTATTTTTTTAAAATATATTTTATTGATTTTTTACAGAGAGGAAGGGAGAGGGATAGTGAGTTAGAAACATCGGTGAGAGAGAAGCATCAATCAGCTGCCTCCTGCACACCTCGTGCTGGGGATGTGCCTGCAACTAAGGTACATATCCTTGACTCAAATAGAACTTGGGACCCTTCAGTCCCCAGGCTGATGCTCTCTCCACTGAGCCAAACTGGTCAGGAAGAATATACTTGATTTTAAAAATAGAATGCAAATTAGATAGTTCAGGTTTAAAATCACAGGCAATAGCAATCATTATATCTTTATTAAGTATTTACTACTAGAGGCCCAGTGCATGAAATTCATGCATGGGTAGGGTCCCTAGGCCTGGCCGGCAATCAGGGCCCATCAGGTTAGCCAGCTTCCCCACCTCCTCCTTCCCTCACTCCTTCAACACCCCGCTGCTGCTGCTGGTTGCTGGCCACGTTCGGCGCCACTCCCTGGTGGTCAGCACACATCATAGCGAGCAATCGAACTCCTGGTCTCCCAGTCGAACTCTCAAGAGGGCAATTTGCATATTAGCCTTTTGTTATATAGGATGTGCAAAACACATTGTCCACTGCTACAGGGGTATGAGCAATTGAAACTGTTAGGAATTTTTAACACATTTGTGGAGATGACGTGGAAATGTAAAAAAAAAAAAAAAATACAGAGTAAGCCAGAAATAAATGATTTTCACAAATATTAAGTGATGAAATTCTAATGCTAATGGTTCAGAAGAAGAGCTATATGAAGTCAGGGTCTGGAAAGGTCTCATGTGGGAGTGGAGGGGGTTAACCCTTGAAAGGCAGATAAAAATTGAATAAGTAGAGATAAAGAGGAGGGATTTTGAAAGTAAAGGGAGTTATGAACATACTTGGAGGTAAAGAAGTTCTAAACTGATTTGGTTGGAGATGATGGTCCATGTGGATAAATTTTAGGAAATAGACTTAGAAAGCAAGATGAGGACCAAAAGCCAAATCTTAGAGGAAAAGGAGATTTAAAAAAAGGGTTAATTTTAAAACAAATAAAAAAAGAAAATTTTCCAAATACTTAACTATTGTCCATGACCATGCTTTTAAAAGCTGGATTAGGTGGACAATTTATCCCATTCTTGAGTTTTTATGGAATTGAGGATTACTAGTATATTAACTGTCTCACTTTGGAATTTCTCTTACTTCTATTTGGATTTATTTTCTTCATCAGTGTTGAATGAAAATCTCTTTATTGAGTTCTTTGCATTAGTCAAAATAATTAATAATGCTGTGATAAAAAGACAACCTCCCAAATGTTAGACATTAATACAACAAAGGCGTATTTGAGAATCACAGTGGAGTAAGTATGTAATGTGGGCTGACGAGAGCCTCTACTCCACACAATCACTCAGAGATCCAAGATAACAGAGGCAACCTTATTGCTAAGTGGTACTTTGTGGAAGACTTGATTTTGTAGGCTATTGGAGCAAAGGAAGATTCAGGTGTGGGGTCACCCACTGGCCCTTCATGCTTTGGCACATCGCTTTTCCACATTCTATTGGCCAGGTCACATGGTCCTCCAACCTGCAGAGGAGTGTAACACACAGGGGGACAAATGGAGTGTTTGGTGAGTTCCACTGTCTCTGCCACACCCTTCAATATGGGAGGTATAACAATTGAAGGCACATCATAAAATTTCTTCTACCTTTTCTTTCTTAAAACTGAAATTTCTTCAAAAATTGAATTTTCAGATTTTATTTCCCAACTTTAAATAATTAAATAATTATATGGGCATATTTTCTAAACCCTCTTCAATTAATACCCATTCTACTCATAAATGGAAAATAAAATTTACATTTCTCTAAGAAATGCAAGAAAAATGTCAATGTAATTATTTCTATTTTCATTGTTTAGATTTACCTTTTCATAATCTATAACCAATGGTAATTTCAAACCAGTTCTCAGCACCAATCTCTGCCCACTCTATGTTCTCATCCTGTTTTATTCTAATTTAAAGATTTTGCTTCAAGTTTTTTACCTTCTTGGCCAACCCACTTCCATCCTATCAAAACTGTGTCCTTCCTTCAATGTCCTCAGCCAATTGCATCTTCTCCAAAAGGTTTCCCAGATTCTCCCAATCAAAATTCATTCCTCCCTCTCCAAACTAAGAGTATGAACATCAAATGCTTATCTTGCCATGCTTTGTATTCTTATCTCTATAAAGCATGTGATAACAAATTTGCTGTCTCTCCAACTCTCCCTGGGAACAGTTGGTAATGTTTGGAGATAATTTTGATTGTCAAAATCTGGGGTAGTTAAGAGACTGCTGCTGGCATCTGGTGGGTAGAACCAGGGATGCTGCTCAATATCCTACAATGCACAGGCAGCCACCACAACCAAGAATTCAGTGGCCCAAAATGTGAATAGTGTTAAAGTGGAGTCTGAAGGCCGGAGTAAGAACAATTTTTCCTCTCATTTCTCACTGCAGAATGCCAACCAAAATTCTCTGCAGTCAGTAATATACTCAATATTCAGTAATGACTGGGCTTCAGACATGTCTGAAAGAGTCAAGAGGTCATATTGTTAGGAGAAATTAATTTTTAGTAATAGCCATGGTGGTGTCTTCTAATGTATGCCCATAGTTTCCTCCTTTTCAGGCCCATGAGAGCACAATGCTTCCCATTCCATCTGCAGTTGAGTATGACAGTTACTTCTGGACATTATATTGTAAGTGAAAGTGCCATAGCGTTTAATTGCTGGTGTGAGACCCTGCGGTTCCCTATTCTTCCAGCTGCTGAAATCAACCTGCATCCAGGGTATCCTACAAATATACAAATACAAAGGTATGTAATGTGAGCAAGAGCTCATTGTTTAACCAACCAGTTCTTCAGTGATATAGGCATATAAATATATCTGAGAGGAGGAGGAGAGGGGGAATGTGGAGAAGGACATAAGGGAGTAAGTGGTGATGGAAAAACACACAATACAGTGTACAGATCATGTGTTGTAGAATTGTGCACCTAAACCTATATAATCTTGTTAACCAGTCACCACAATAAATCAAATGTAAAAACTCATGTAAAATTCTGCTCACTCCTAAAATGCTAACTTATGTCAGTATGATTTCTCTTAAAACGTCAGTGTCATTACTGCAGCTTAGAGACCTACCATCTCTGACATGAACCTGTTCCTGGATTCATTTTGCTGATAAATCAACACATTTTTGAAATCAACAATTTTCTAAAGCATTCCTAAATCAATTTTTTTTCTGCTTTTGAATTTTTGCTTTACTACTCAGGGCTATAATGTTGACTTTACCTTTCTTAGACAATTGTAGTTTATGTATGTATTCAATTGAACTATATTTATTTCAATATGAAACATGAATCAAATTCTATTTGTTTTTGTTAGTTTGTAAAATATATTCTGTTAACATGAACCACTCATGAGACATAGAAGTACCATAAAATTATATAAAGAGCATTGCCCAGGGGTAATGAGGTAGTGCATAGAGCTTTGTACCTAAAGGTAGAAAAATTGGGTCCCAGTGCAACTCTACCAATTGATTGCTATAAGATAGACAAAGTCTATACATGCACTTTATAAGCCATTGTACACTATGCTAAGGAAATTTATTAGTAGGTTGCTCATAGGTCTCTTGCTCTGAGTCCGTAGCCACTGTACTCCACAGCCATGTAAGTAAGTTGACTCCTTGGTTTTCAGTTTCTTTACTCATACACCAGACTTATAATAGTTGTTTTTTATTTTTCGCCCAAATATTAAAAGTCCAGGTTTCTATATACAACAAGTTACTCTTAATTTAAATGCTTTGCAAAATTTCCATTCTCGTGAATAAAAGAAATGTGAATTATTCCCTTATTTTTAAAATGATTCAAATATCCTATAGACAAGTCATTTCGATACATTTCTAATTTTTAATATTTTATATAACACCATGCATGACCCACTATTTGTTTTTAATAAATGTTGAGATTAATAACTATTTGCCACAGTATCAAATCACTAATCAGAAGTAACTCATTTGTAGCATCGACTTAATAGTATTCAACAATAATGTTGATAATAATAGTTTTGGGCTAGGCAGTATTCCATAGGTATTACAATCATTATCTGATTTAATTTCACAACAATCATAAAAGGTAGGCAAAAATGATAAGGTGAAAATTATGATAATATTATTTTTAGATTGGGTTATATGGCCTCTTTATTCATTTTAAACTTCCCAAAGCATTTGTGATCACTCTGTAGAACCAGTGTACAAACTATAATCAGAAAGAAATCGGTGGTATTTTTACAGTACGTGAACACAACCATCTGATTTATAGTTCAATCTGTTAATGCACTCTGTTATTAGGCCACCTGGCAGTTTTATGCATTGTGAATTTAAAGAGGAGCTCAATGTAACATAAGCTTTACAAGCTGGAGAAATATTATTGAAATGAAACATGAATGAGGACTATTTAAACAATAAAATAATATGTATAGACTATATATTTTTTAGTTTTAGTTAATATGTGCCTTAGGTATAAATTCTGAAATAAGTTGAGGTTCTTATGAGACTATAAAGATGAAATTCAAAATGAACTTATTATTATACTATTGTTAATCATGTAATATTCATGTGCTTACAGAGAAGCAAAATGCAGCCACAAATTCCTCAGAAAAATTAAGATCACCTATCAACTACATTTTCTTTTAGTACACACAGAAGTATACTTTGAGAAGTGCTGTCAGAATGAAAAGCCAGAATTGGGAGGTAGAAAAAAAACCTGTAAGTTATTGACCATCTCTTTTATGACTCTCAATTTTATTATCATTTAAGAAATTTGATCCAACATCGCTGAAGAACAAAATAAGGTCAGTACCAAGATAATCCCAGAAAATATGTCAATAAGATTAAACAGTGGCATAACAGTGAATCTGTATTAGACTTGAAAAAAGTATATCTACTGTAATATGGTGATACTTGCCCTGTATTGTTCTAAATACTAGTATATCAAATAGTAGTTCCTGTAGTATATTAAAAGTGTTAAATTGTGAAAAGTAATATGTTATGAAAAGCACTATATGTAAGCAGGATTCTTTACAATGATCCATGAAATTTGGGCTTGATTTATTTAATTTTAGTCCCTTTCATTACATTTATGAACTACAAGTTACAGGATAGTTGTTATTTTTATTCAGACATTACACTAAAATCAAACTGCATTATACACATCAGGATTTTAAAGGGATCTGCTTATATGATCCATATTGATATAATTTCAAAATATATTTTCTATCATGGCTTAAGGGAAATTATGCTTTTATATAAACATATCTATTTTCTTTCATTTCAAAACTATGAAAATGTGAAATATTAATGAGTTCTATATTTTGAATTATAAGACACTTCACAAATAATTATGAAAAATAATGGCTTTTCAAATAGATATTTATTTCTTTAAAATGTATGGGGAAGTATTAAAACTGCTTATTGTCTCAATGTTTTTCAAATATTTAACTGTCCAGTGGGAAAAAAGTGAAATACATTTTCTTATACATTAGAAGCAAAATCAAATATTAAATATATCCATTAACTATTATGATATGCTTTTAATCTTAACATAGACTTTACCATTAGATATTTGGATTCTACATCTTAATTCTGCTATTTCTGTTTAAACTTCTGGTTATAATACTTCAATTTAGAGATTTTGATAACATGATGCCCAACCTTTTCTTACAGAAAAAGAAAACTATGAAAATAAACAATCATTTAACAAATTCAATTCCCCCACATATCAATCATGGTATGTTACTTGGTTTAGCTTTTGCGAGTTGGTATTTAGATACTTCTTATTGTGCCACTTACTAAGGTGACTGTGTATTTTTTTGCCTGTCTAATGTGTCCTGAAGACTTTTGGTTGGGGAACTCGGGGAGGTCACAGGATATGATAAAATTCACTTTATTGAAGTGTGCTGGTTATGAAAATTGCTTGTTCCAGTGGGCGATTTCACTACTTCATTTATAGAGTAAGTGCTCATTGTGCTTCCACTGGCTGGGATCTGACCCCTATATTTCTCATTTTCCTTCTGAAATGTGGGTCAGCAATGTTGTCAGATTCCTTCTCTCCTGTAAAACATTTTATTTTTAAATATGTGACACAGGAGCTTTCTGAAAGAACAGGTTAAAAAAAAAAAGTCCTGCTGGATGGCATTTATGACTCAGAGAAGTATCATTGCCATTGACCTCACAACTCTTCTTAAATAGTCAGAGAAGGGCAACAAAATTGTCAATTAAGCTTCCGGGGAAGAGCATTCAGCCCTACTCAGCTCATGCTTGGCAGCATAACCATGCAGATCTGGCTTCTATAAGAGAGGCCATGCAAACCTATAATAACGAGGGCTCAACAAATTTGAACTTCCTTTCTCAAGAGCAGATTTAGAAGCGGTTGATTTGTTATACACTTATGAAAAGGTTTTGTAGCATTGAAATGTTACTGCGGATAGTCAGCCTAATTCTTTGATTCACAAATCAGAGGTCAGGCTTCTAGAAAGCTTTAAGAAGTCCTTTTCTGTTTTCATAGAGATGGTGGTTAAAGACATTTTTTTGCCTCTTCTTTTTTTTCTGATGATGCATTCAATACTTTTCTGAGATAGCATTAATCTAAGGAGGATTTATCAGTACCAGTAACCAATTACTAAGAAAACTGATACTATTACCCACCAACCACTTTTTAAGATTTGGTATTCAGTATACTCACTGAATACTCTAATCTAATAATAGACAAACATGGTAATTGACCGTACCTTCGCTACACTTCCCATTGGCTAATCAGGGCGATATGCAGATTAAGTGCCAACAAAGATGGCAGTTAACTGCCAAAAAAGATGGCGGTTAATTTGCATATGTAGGCTCAGTGCTGGGAGGCAAAAGGGGAAGGACGGAAGAAGCCACCTGCCGCTGATGGTGATCCGAAACCCAGGTGGCAGGCAAGAGCCGGGTGGCAGGGTAAAGGCAGAGAATCAGGGCCACCTTTGCCCAGCATGAACTATGAAGCTGGGAGAAGGGTGCCGGGGCACTGGTAACAGAAACTATGCAGCCAGGAGAGGGGCACCGGGCCACTGCGAGAAGGGCGGGAACTCCCCAGGGTGGGAGTCAGGCAGCCGGGAGTGGGCGGGAACTTCTGCCATGGCAACATGACAGAAGTTCCCGTCCTGTAGCTACTTGCTCATTCACTTACTCGCTCATTCATTCACTCATTCACTTACTCACTCATTATTCACTCACTCACTCAGCAAACCCTCTCAGGTCCCTGGCACCAGGCCAGGCACTGAAGTTGAAGCAGGATAAGACAGACCTATGTCCTCAAGATGTTAGTAATTCAGTAGGGCAAAGCAGGCACATGAACGAGGAAGTTTTATGCACAGATGCACTGTACTGGGTTCAGTGAGGGCTGTAACTAATGCCGACTTTGTTCTTTTGATAAAATGGGGGGGAGCCAGGCAGCCCCAAGCCTGTAGGCCTGTGCCTAGGCCAGGAGCGGCTGGGGTCCCAGAACATGACAGAGGGTGCAGGTTGGGCTGAGGGGTCTGGCCCCACCCCTCACCACCCCACCCCCAAGTGCACAAATTTTTGTGCACCAGGCTACTAGGAAGAGGAAGAAGAAGAAGAAGAAGAAGAAGAAGAAGAAGAAGAAGAAGGAGAAAGGGAAGAAGAAGAGGAAAAAGGAGAAGAATAAGGAGAAGAAAGAAAGAAAAAACCCAAAGTAAATTCAATAATAAATTATTACTTGGTCTTTATATTTTACCAATCACCACACTTTGTGATTTAAATAAATACCAATTGTTCTTAGGCTAGGAAGAAAGTAATAGAAAAAATATATAACTGAATTAAAAATCAAAGGAGAAAGTAAAAAGTCAATATAGTATAGTAGAAGGAAATAGTCAATATGTTCAAATGGATTTTCTGCCAAGTCACCATCCTAAAACTGGGCTGCAACACGTGAACCCGTAAGGTGATACCTATTTAAAATATTTTCCTTCCTGGAGAAATTGTTTCTAGTCTTACACAATAGTAGCCTGAGCCATTTGTTTCATTTGTAAATGAACTTTTACCAGGCCTAGACCTGTTCTCAAAGGGAGAGGCAGGGCAGGAGAGATGGGACAGAGGCCAATGCTGCTTGCTTGGTCTGTAAGAGAATGACTTCCCCTTCATGGAAAGAAAGCCAGTTATAATAATGCTACCTTGAGACAAACAATAGAGGCCCACTGTTGTAACTGCCAGAAACGGAATTAGGAAATCAGAAGAATAACTACAGCTGGGCTGGGTCTTGTATTGGTCACCTATTGCTCTATTTCCTTCCCAGCCAGAGGGCTCTTTTCTCTCTCTCTGTGTAATATATGTGCACAATATCCCAAGCTCACATTTGCATCGGAGTCTGAATTCCTTAGCCAATTAGTGTTATGATGTTATCATAAGTTATTTGGAACTGAATTGCAGTAACTATTACCCAGGACCGTCTCTGCTCCCTGAGAATAGCTGTGAGGCTGAATACACCAGGAAAAAGACCTAAAAAAATTCATCCTAGAAAATAATGACAATATGGATAGTTTATTAGAATGCTAGGGCCAGATTTAGCCCCAAATGTGTCTGTTACCTAAACTGGGAATAGTTAAATAAATTCACAAGGATGCCATACATTAAACAAAGAAGAAAAGGCTTGGCTATCTGTCAAAAAGACCTCATGAAACTCTTCACAGAGATTGTGCAATAAATGTGTCATCAGATGCAGGCACAGAGAACATGCATTGAAAGGGAGTTATTAGCCTTTGTTTTTATATATAATAAAAATCTATTGTGGAGATGTGTCTAATTTTTGAACATGTAAGCTCCCCTTTAAAAACAGGCCAAAGCTATATTCCAGCTGTTTCATGACCCAGTAGGAATTGTTCCATTTTCCTATATCTGTATGTGCATTCATATATGCATAGTCAGATCCAAATTGATTGATCTTGCCATATTTTATGTTGACCATTATAATGAAAGAAGATAAAAGAGTATATCTCAACAGATTTATTGTTAGCTTATTCTAAGTTGTCTTCAGATATTTTAAAAAGTTAGTTTACCTAAGAATCCCCACTATTGTAATCTCACCACTTGTTTTCATTTTTGTCTTCTATTCCATGGGGTATGTGATTCATGCAAAAAGTCCAACTCCTACGCACCATAAAACTATTGACTCAGAATAATTGTTTGTACACACACATCCTTCAGGTTTATTACTTTATCAAGAAGTTTCCTTGGGGTTTAGGGATTTCCCAAGAAGTATCTAGCCATAGGAGGTAGAAATGTTGTCACCAATATTTCTGAGTCAGTATATTTTTAACTTGCCTGGGCCTTTCAGCTGAGTCATTTGCTCTGGGGAAGAGAAAAGAAAATGAAAGGCAAAGAGCAGAATAGTAATAGTTGAATTCTTACACACACTGGAACAAAAACCACACAGAATTTGGACTTATCTAGGGGAAATGCAGTAGGACTATCCCCTCATTCTTTCATCCTTTAATAAAATGTGTACAGATGAAGTACCGGTCTTTCAGGTTAGTAAACATTTTAGCACATGCCGATTGCATAGTATATGCTATAAGACAATATGTAAACTTCTGCCTTTTAGAGGCTGGCAAAGAAGCAGCACTCAGATCCAGTTACCATTTTTTTTCCACTCTGCACTATGGGATGTTGCTCTATACATTATTTCACTTATTCCTCACAATGACCTTTTGATACGAGATTTCAGCACTGCCCACGTTTCAGAAGAGAAAGCAGTACTGTTCCAATAGAGATTTGCTTTTCCAAGCAGCAGTGCATTTTGCTGAAGCTCAAAAGGCTACAGTGTCCAAATTACGAAAATTTTAAATAATTTACCTAAAAAGTAGGAACATGATAAAAAGCTAGGGAAACTTCCCTTTGGGGAAAGTCATCTCATCCTTTGCAGAGTGGCCTCCCTCTCAGCAAATGGATAAATGTATGTAGTACTGTTGATCCTTGAGCCCCTCTTCAGACACTGTCAGAGTAACTTCTCCGCATGCAGCAGGCCCTCACTAGTGATTAATAGTCTACCTCGGGAGATCCACAGCCGCCTCTGACTTAGCTGAGGGTAAACCTGGCTGCCAGACTGGAAGTCTGGGAGTGGAGCCACCACCGGGAGCAGGGAGGTAATACTGTAGCGCTCTGTTCCTTCTTGCTCAAACGTGTCTGTAACTGCTGGAGCTGGGCACGCTCGACCCAGACCTCTAATACACAGGTGTTTTATCTTAGACAAAAACAGTAACCAAATGCAACTTCATTTTTCAGAATTATCTTCCTACCATCACCACGTGCTTCCTGTTGCCTAGATAATAAAGCCAGAGACTTTATTAATTAGACTTTGCTTGACACATCTGCCTGAGGGGAAGCAAAATGATTTGCCCCAGTACTTCCAGGCCCTGAAGAAGAACCAAAGAGATATTTGCAGTGGTTGCCAAGGATCCCAGATCCCTGGTATTGGAAACTGCCAAACAGACCCCAGCAGTGCGAGACGGCAACACTGCCAACCCTGCCCCTAACCCGGGCGGCCTGAACATACCTGAGTCACTATGTCGGCCCGGATATCCCCATTCTGCCTCAGGACAGGCAAAGAGATGGGCTAGGGATGTGTAGAATGCAGTTTTATCAAGTTTGCCTCCCTAACACACCCCAGAAGAATAAGTCCCTTGAAAGAGCTATTCCTTGAGAGAGCAGAGTAAGGTGCTACAGCAACAATGAGGATTTTAGCTTACCATTTGTGATGCTCCTTTCTCAGGAAAGCAGACAATAATTTTGTTCAAATTCTGGAACAGCCATTGGCTAATTAGGGATAGTCACCACATTCGCTCCAACTTGGAGGGCTGGCCCAGGAGAACATTATTACTAACAATTCCAACTGAAGATTCCTTTTAATATAATTTTTAAATCTATTTTTTTTTCAAATCTTGACTCTTCTGGAGATCTCTAATCATTGGTAACACCAATGACTATATAAAATAGAATTACTCTGTCAGTTCTTTGCCAAATTTATATTTGAATCAAAGTGTCAATGCTGTATAAGAGGTTCATTACAAAACTAGAGGCCCGGTGCATGAAATTTGTGCCTAGGTGCAGTCCCTAGGCCTGGCCAGCGATCGAAGTGTGAGCATCTGGCACGGAAGGGCAGGTCTCAGCTGACCTCTGGGCCCTGGGAAGCACCTGGACTCCTGGGCCCCCGCGCAACCCCCTCCGCCTGAGTCACGGCGTCCAAGTCCCCATGCGGAGACATGGTGAGCACGGCCAGATTCCGTGGGCCAGGGCACAGCATGCGCAGTGTGCTCTCTCCTGGTTGGCCTCGCAGACCAGCTCCTGCGTGAACCCATGGGGAGCTCGGCCAGCCCCTGTGGTCCTGATGGCTGCGTCCTGACTCACCTGGAAGAGCCTGCATGGGTGTGGGGTAGGCTCCTCACGGGCACCCAACACGTGAGTGCAGGGGCTTCCCCAGCGTGCAAGCCCTGGTGTCCCAGGGAAGAGTAGGAGGGGGAGTGAGAGTGACCTCGGCAGACACCCCACATTCTCACCACACCCCCAACCCTAGGTAGGTCTTAGTGCGTTGCTGATGTCTGCCATGTTCTGCACTGCCCACTGTTGGTCAGTGCACATCATAGCAAGTGGTTGAACTCCCGGTTTCCTGGTCAAATAACTGCTGGAGGGAACAATTTGCATATTAGGCTTTTATTATATAGGACTAGAGGCCCGGTGCACAAAAATTTGTGCACTCGGGGGGGAGGGAGGGTCCCTCAGCCCGGCCTGTGCCCTCTTGCAGCCTGGGACCCCTTGGGAGATAACGACCTGCTGGCTTAGGCCTGCTCCCGGGTGGCAGAGGGCAGGCCCAATCCCTAGGTGCAGCCCCTGGTCGGGCTCAGAGCAGGGCCGATTGGGGAGTTGAGGCACCGCCCCCTGTCATGCACAGAGCAGGGCGGATTGGGAGGTTGCGATGCTACCCTCAGTCACGCTCAGGGTAGGGATGATTGGGGGGTTGGGGCACCGTCCCCTGTCACACTCAAGGCAGGGTCAATGGGGAGGTTGCAGCGCCACCCCCTGTCATGCACAGAGCAGGGCCAATCAGGGGGTTGGGGCGCTGGCCCCGTCACACACAGAGCAAGGCCCATCAGGGGGTTTGGGGCTCCATACCCTGTCACACACAGAGCAGGGCCCATCTGGGGGGTTGGGGCTCCATACTGTGTCACGCACAGAGCAGGGCTGATGAGGGGGTTGGGGAGCTCCCCCCTGTCATGCATAGAGCAGGGCGGATCAGGGGGTTGGGGCGCCACACCCTGTCACACTCAGGGCAGGGCCGATGGGGAGGTTATGGCTCTACCCAGTCACACACAGAGCAGGGCCTGTCGGGGGCGGGGGGGAGGTTGGGGCGCCGCACCCTGTCACACACAGAGCTGCAGGGCGATCAGGGGGCTGGGGAGCTCCCCCCTATCAGGCACAGAGCAGGGCTGATCAGGGGGTTGGGGCACTTCCCCTATCATGAACAGAGCAGGGTGGATAGGGAGGTTGTGGCCCTGCCCCCTGTCACACACAGAGCTGCAGGCGATCAAGGGGTTTGGGCACTGCCCCCTGTCACGCTCATCCCGGTGCTGGGAGGCATATTACCCTTTACTATATAGGATACAGGCCTGGTGCACAGGTGGGGGCCAGCTGGTTTGCCCTGAAGGGTGTCCTGGATCAGGGTGGGGGTCTCCTCTGGGGTGCCTGGCCAGCCTGGGTGAGGGGATGATGGCTGTTTGCAGCTGGTCACACACCCTTCAGGGTGGGGGTCCCCACTGGGGTGCCTGGCCAGTCTGGGTGAGGGGCTGAGGGCTGTTTTCAGGCTGGCAGGTGACTGAAGCTCCCAACTGCTCCTTTTTTTCTTTTTCTTTTTTATTCTGGGCCAGCTTTAGCTCTGGCTCCAGCTCTGAGGCCTCTGCTGCTGAAAGCAGGTATCTGGTTTGTTTCGGTTTTATAATCGAAACACTGTATCAACTCCAGCTCTGAGATCCCGGAGGGCTGAAAGCATGTTTCTGGGGTTGTTTTAGCTTCTATATTTGTAACAATGTTTCAAACTGCAAGCTCAGAGGGCAGCAAGGTAGGCGGGGAAAGTTGGTTTCCTCCGTCACTGAAGCAAGCAAGCCTCATGTTAGCTTCAAGCTGCCTGGCTGCCGGCCGCCATCTTGGCTGGCAGTTAATTTGCATATCTCGCTGATTAGCCAATGGGAAGGGTATCGGACGTACACTAATTACCATGTTTCTCTTTTATTAGATAGAATTATCTTAATTCAAGCCTCATGAACAATTTCTTCAATTAGTATTCACAATTTTTTTTAAAAAAGGAGAAAAATCAATAGGAGTGTACCTAATAATGACATTAATATATTTTCTGGTTTTCTTTTTTCCTGTTAAATTCTATTCCCTCACAGATTTCACAAACAAAAAAGAAAGTGAATATTGAATGAGGGGAATTTTTAAATTATGTAAAATTTCTACCTACAATAGTCATGGGTGGGGAAAAGTATCTATCTATATATATATATATATATATATATATATATATATATATATGAAGCCAGCTACCCTAACTGCCATAATGCCCTAACGACTGATTGCTATGATGCCCACTATGGGCAGCAAACCAGCCCAATCAGGGGGTGGGGCCTGCCGGCCAACCTCGCGGCCCCTTCCCACTGCCAGCCTGCCCCTGATTGGACTCTCCCACCCTGATCAAGAGCAGGGTGGCCAAAATTCCCCTCCTCTCCCCCCCAACCCCACCCACAATCAGCCCACCCCATCATGATAGGCCCGCACCCCCTCCCCCCAGCCGCCCCATCCCTGATTGCAACCCCCACCCCAATAGGGGGCAGGGCTGGCCGGCCAATCTCCTGCACCCCTCCTCCTGGCTGGTCATGCCCCTGATGGGCCCCCACCACCACGATAGGCCCTCCTTAGCAGCACTAAGGATGTCCGACTGCAGCTCAGGTCTGCTCCCCGCTGGCAAGTGAACATCCCCCAAGGATTCCTGGGCTGCCAGAGGGATGTCTGACTGCCAGCTTAGGCCCGGTCCCCTGGGGAGTGGGCCTAAGCCTGCAGGCGGACATCCCCCAAGGGGTCCCAGACTGTGAGAGGGCACATGCCCGGCTGTCCACCCCCCCCCAAGTGCACAAATTTTTGTGCACTGAGCCTCTAGTACTATTATAAAACATTTTTAAGGTATCATGATTATTATTCTAAAAAGACTTGTGCTATAGAAAAGATAAATTTGTCAATCTTAGAAGCCAGTTCAATCAGCAAAATTTTTTCATTATGATTTTTAAAAAAGGTAATATGCTAGGGCTATAGCTACTCTGGACATTTCCCTAGATTTTATAGTTGAATTGGAACAGATGGAGGGATGAAGGGAGAAAATGGTTTACACTCAGCTACGCCAACCTGACCAACTGATGGTAAAGCAGAATAATCAGAAAGAACATTGGGTGTTATAAGGGCTATTGCTTCTTTAATATAATACTGGGACCAACCAGAGGAACACCAAAAATCTTAGAAGGAGACTTCAATAACGTTCAAAATACTAGGCTAAGAGCAGTAAGAAGCTCAGGAGAGCCAAATGGAAAGAGTACAAGTTACAAAGCCTAAGAAGTTCAAGGCCTTGACCAGGTAGCTCAGTTTTTTGGAGTATAGTCCCAATGCACTAAGATTATAGGTTCGATCCCTGATCAGAGCACATATAAGAAGCAACCAAGGAATGCATAGATAAGTGGAACAACAATTTGATGGTTCTGTCTCTCTTTCTTAAAATCAATAAATAAAAATTGAAAAGCAGGTAGTTCAAGAAGTCCAGTAACTATGGGGACAAGTTTGGGTGGACCTGATGGAATACCCTGAAAACCCAAATGGCCTTGACTGGACATCTCTGCGACTCCAATAGTGAGCTGCATAAGTAGCTGACTAACTCTTACTTCTTCTTAATCAATGCTCTTCTCCTTTATTCACATTTAAAAACTTCTGCTGCTTGCTTGAATGCAGGAGCCACACTGCCTGATACCCAGGTTTGTTTTCTTAAACCCCTGGGGTAAGGGAATTTGTGTACAAATATTTGTGGGATCAGAAAATGTAGTGCTATGGTTAAGAATGACCCTATGAAAATCTTTATAAAGATTTTTACAAACACTGAAATGTGTATGAAAATAAGGTAACAATAGAGGCTACTGTATATCTAATCTCTTGCTCCTGATATGTAGTCTAGTTTCTACCTCGCCAGATGCTTAAATAAAATATTGATAAATTACTTTGTTTTAGTTCATGAAGTTGCATTCTCACAGATTTTTTTTTAAGCCTAGGCTTATTCTCTAGCCAATATTAGTGTCTAGAAAGTCACTTAAAACTAGAAAGTTTTAAGATTCAGAAGGATTAACTGCTGCCTCCCAACTCCCAGAAATGCAAAGTAACTTGAATGCTTGAGGTTTAAGGAAGCTTTGAGTAACTTCTGTTTAACCTTCCTGACATGCTAAAAAGTATTTCTCAAATTCTGTTTTCAATTCATAGGGTGGACTCTTCCAACCACTCAAGCCCCTTCTGTAGACACAGCTCAGTTTCCTTCCCCCTAATAAATGGAGAATGTGTTGAAAGATCCAGATGAGGTTCCAGTAGTTTCTTTCTTTATTTTATTTTTTTTTTTACTTAAAATTTTTTTAAAAATTAAAATCTCTTTTACTTTTCAATTACAGTCAACTTATAATATTATATTAGTTACTCTCCCAAGGCAAAACCTTTTGCCATGTCCTCTGAGGTAGGGTCTACTGTTCTTTCTTTACTCTTCCTAGTAGTTACCTCCATTTGTACTATTTATCTTCAATAGAATAAACTCACAAGCTGTCTATACTGAAAGTGAAAGTCTCATTGTTGACAAATGATTTTCTGGGTGCAATAGAATTTGCTTAAGGCTAACACAAAGCTTCGAAGAGATTACTCAGTAGAGTAACATCTTACTCAGATGTTAGGATTACATGCAATAAATGTTGCCTATAGTCTAAATTATCTTTGAAATATCTTAAATCCTACACTAAGTAGAATATTTTATAATTTGTGGTATGTCCAATACGTAGCCTGTAATACCATTGGACACTGAATGAGGTGGTTGCCTTGCATACTGAAATTGTGCAAGGTCAATGTGCTAACAGTGTGACTTCTCTGTCCTGATCGTCCTATATAATAAAACCCTAACATGCGAATTGACCGAACAGCAGAATGACCAGTCACTATGATGCACACTGACCACCAGGGGGCAGACGCTCAATGAAGGAGCTGCCCCCCTGGTAGTCAGTGAGCTCCCCCACAGGGGGAGCACTGCTCAGCCAGAAGCCAGGCTCATGGCTGGTGAGCGCAGCGGTGGTGGCGGAAGCCTCTCCCTCCTCTGTAGCAACACTAAGGACCCCAAGGGGGATGTCTGACTACCAGTTTAGGCCAACTGGGGTTCCACTGGGCCTAAGCTGGCAGACATCCCCCTTGGGGGTCCCAGACTGTGAGAAGGTGCAGGCCAGGCTGAGGGATCCCCCCCACTGACCCCCAGTGCACGAATGCTGTGCACTGGGCCTCTAGTAGAGAATAAATTAATGCTGTAACTACAGCCTAAAGCTGTAGCTTCCTTTTCAGACTACATCAATATCCAATGATAACTATGACAAATCCAAGAACTTTCCTTGGAAGAATGAATGGAACTTTAGGCTCAGGAGCTGTGACAAAGCAATTCAACCCCAGTGTTCATTAATTCAACATTACTTCATTACAATTCCTATCAAATTTTTTCTGCAGTGAAGAAAACTCAGAATAGTATGCCTATAATATTCTTAAAGCTTACCTAAAATCTCCATAATTCCAGTAAAAATAAATATTTTATTAGGTATCTCAAGTGGCTTATATTTTATAAAGACAATTAAAATAAACCAAACACTTTCCAGTAAATGTAAAAGATTCCTACTGTACTCAACAAGTTATAAATATCCTGTCTTTTTGTTCTCTAAATTATAATTTCTATTTGTTTAACATCTAATTTAGTTCTATAAATATCCACTACCATTTTGATATTTGCTTAAATGTTTCAAGTACTGACCTCTTTATCAAATTAGGTCTGTGATTAAATCAGGGGAAAATAATACACTTAAATTCTTAATATCTTTATTATTTGTCTAGCAAAACTAAACAATTAATCTTTAAATATTCTAAATCTTTTTAGAACTCTGTGGTTTTTGGTGAACATGGCAATCAAAACTCTTCAAACCACTTACCTCAAAAATATCTTCAATGAACCTTCTTATAAAATTTAATAAACAAGAATAATGTATTTCACAATTTTAAATTATAACTTTATTTCTTGTTTATATAGCTATATAGATGGTAATTAAGGAAGACTATTTCTATTAACCATTTATTTGCAGAAGGCTACTTAGTAATTTATCACAGAACTACTTTTAAAAATACAAAGTCTTTTAAAAATTATAAGTATAGGGCAAGCTCACTGTAAAACTTTTAGATAATATAAATAGAAAATAAAAGTCATCCTTCAGAAATAGCCACTATTAATATTCTGTGCATATCCTCCAATGTTTTTTAATACATAAATAACACACACACACACACACACACACACATATAACCCCTTCTTGCTCTGAAACTGGGATCGGTTGACACATGCTGTTTTGGAACCTGCTTTTTTCCACTTAGATATTTATCACATATCCATTATAACTCTCAACATTTGTTTGGTATTTTTTATATAAACCGTAAGCTGTATCCATTTTCTCTAATATCCATTCTCTATAATGGATATTAAGCTTGTTTCTCCTAACTGCCTTCTTTTTCTTCTTTAATTTTGATAGAAACCCAAAAGATATTTACCAGTGACTTGGATGCTCTAAGGGAAATTTGCATTTTAAAATGAGATGTATGTATATTATATTTCTAGTAAATTTATATTCAGTTTAAATCAATAACATTAAAGAGATTGCACAACTTCCAGGGACTTCCCTAGATGTTTGCATATATAATTTCATCTAATTTATAACTCAACTCTACTATCCCTGGTTTTAGAAATAATGACTGTGACACTGAAATTGTTCCTCTAGAAGTAACATTTTTCCTATAGAAGCAACTCATAATTTTAGTTTTCAAGGTATGTTTTTTCACTTAAATCATATTTTATACTATTTAATCATTTTATGCTGAAAAATGAGTATAAGAGTCCTAACCGGTTTGGCTCAGTGGATAGAGCGTCAGACTGCGGACTCAAAGGTCCCAGGTTCGATTCTTGTCAAGGGCATGTACCTTGGTTGCGGGCACATCCCCAGTAGGAGGTGTGCAGGAGGCAGCTGATCAATGTTTCTCTCTCATTGATGTTTCTAACTCTCTATCCCTTTCCCTTCCTCTCTGTAAAAAATCAATAAAATATATTTTTAAAAAATGAGTATAAGCAATGAACCAATGTTATTTTTATTGAGGCCTGACTGCAGCATGTAAGGTAGAATTCAGTTTTATTTGCTTCAATTTACAGGTGATCACCTTGAGGTTGAGGGTGGTAAGTACCTTGTCCGTGATCAAGCAATGGTGGGACAGGTAGGACACCACCTCTGTTTCCATCCTGCTTTCCGTACAGTATTTATGTGCATTTCATCATAAAGCTTGTGTGGGAAATTGAATTTTTCAGAAAGACTATTTATCTGATTAAGAAAATCAGATAAATGCTATATATTGCCTTCATTTTCTGTTACGCAACAGAAATGTGTGACACGCTAAAAGAGAAATAAGCCCTTTACAAAACTCTAGACTGGTGACCATTTTTCTGACTTTTGTCACAACCGGCATATGGAATCTGGACTCTCCTACAAGGGAAGATCACTCATCTCCAGATGTCTATGTGCTGATCATTTAGGTCCCTTGGGATTTTATAAAGATAACAAAATAATTGCTGAGCCCTGGCTGGGTGGCTCAGTTGGTTGGAGCTTTGTCCCATGCACCAAGAGGTTGTGGGTTCGATTCCTGGTCAAGGCACATACTTAGGTTGTGGGTTCCATGCCCTGTCTTATATGGGAGGCAACTGATGAATGTTTCTTTTTCACATCAAAACATACCCTCAGGTGAGGATTTAAAAAATTGTTGAGAATCAGGGAATTCCTATTCTGAAATTATTATACAACTGTTCTGCATGATTATACTCAGAAAACTGAGAAAGCTGACCACTGAGCTCTGATAATTATCTTTCATTTCTTCTCATGAAAAGATACGATAACTTTTTCTGGTTGTCCAGTCTAAGTGGACTGTTCAGGCACAGATTGTATTGTGTTATTGAGCTTCACCTAATTCCATCCTTTTCAGGCTAAGCTGTCCAACTTGTGTCACATAATTTTTCTTCTTTAACTCTGCAAATGCATATGTAATGTGGATACTTTCTGTGCCTCGCTATGCTCAGTATTTTTTATCAGTGACTGGATTCTGATGGCTATTTCAATATCTATATACAAGGAAGACTGCCTTCTATTTTGAGTTCAAAGCTAAAACCATCCCGATGCAGACAGCCCTATGATACTTTCCAAGTAACACATTTAACCTTCTCCAGGCCATAGGCGATCAAGTATTATAATGTATTACTTCATATCCATTATCTTTTATTTCCATGAAATGGAAATGAAATTAAAAACTTACTTATTGTAGCCTTGGCAGGTTTTGCTCAGCGGTTAGAGTGTCGGCCCAAGGACTAAGGGGTGTCGGGTTTGATTCCTGGTCAAGGGCAGGTACCTAGGTTGCAGGTTCGATCTCAACCTTGGTCTGGGTGGGTGTGGGAGGCAACCAATCTATGTATCTCTCACATCAATGTTTCTCTCTCTCTCCCCCTCTCCCCCTCCTACCTTCCTTCCACTCTCCCTAAAAATCAATGGGAAAAAATATCCTTGGGTGAGGATTAACAAAAAACAAACAAAAATGAAACAGAACAGTTATTGTAATGTCTTACCTTATTTTGATATATGTTTTATGGGCATACACTGTAAGCTTCCCTATTTTAATGCCCAGCAGAGTATCTGTGTGTGTTCTCTCCAACAAGACTGAGCTTCTCATGACTCAAATTTATGGCCCCAGAAGCCAGCCCAATGCCTGACACATAGTGGTCAAGAAAAGTTTTATGAACTTTGGAGTGAATGAATAAATTGAGGATGTTCCTTTGCACTACTATATAGTTCTCTTCCTTAAAAATGGTGGCTTAATATTGTTATTAAAGCAAATAAAATTTTATTTGCCCTAGTGATTTTTAGGGTTGATTATCCCACATATTTAGAGAATTAGTTCTTACATTTACAATATTCTACAGTAGAGTTTAATGTAAAATTGTAAGTATGAAAAGCCAAATCCATAAAAGAATTCAGCAATATATAGCTAAAACTAGGCATGGTTCCCTTCAGCAAGCTTTCCTATTCAAGTCATTTCAGTAAATATATGTTTAACAAGCAATAAAACTGATGGTTATATTTACATGGCAGTCAATTTATGTTCTACAAAAGCTAAATTCCCCATCCCCAATAATACTTTATATTCCTTGACATTAGTCTGCAACAAATGGCACAATTGTGTTTTTTAAAAAAGAATGAAAGAACTCATAATAAAAACCATTCACTCTGCCAAATATGTCATTACATTTTCCCCCTGTTCAGCTGCCAGATGTATTGCATTATATTATCAAATTGATAGATCTAGTGTTATTTCTACACTTACCATTTCATAACAACAAATAGAAATATAAGGAAGCTTTGGTAACAAATCTTGCTTAATATGTATGGGAAGTAGACAGTTTGTCTAAGAGAAAAATATAACTGATGACAGATTTCATTTCAGTCTGCTAGTGCTTATTAAGATGTCTACAAACAAAAAGCTATATCTGGGTACATCTCTTTCTGCAAACAAAGGAAAGTTTTAATTGCTTTAATCAGCATTAGCATTGTCTTTGTGGTCACATAGGTAAACAATTCAGGTCTAATCAGGAAATGTCTTCCAGAGGAGAATTCTTCAGCTTAGACTTTGAACCTAATAACATATTTTCTAAATAGTCATTGTTAAATAAAGTTTAGCAATGTAATACTGTGCTGATGTATATTTAAATTATTCCTAAGCCATTAATAGAAAGACTGGTGATGTTTTTTTGCTATGCCCTTATTAAGAATATCATTTCAGAAATAAAAATGGCTCTCATAAAAGAAAAAAGCAGACTGATTAATCAACCCCAAGTGCCAGCATTATGCCTTTTGTTCACCAATAATATGTTAAACATAAATAAGTCTTTGCTTCCTTCTTTTTAATTCAATTCCTCAAATACTTGTTACAAGGTGAAATATCTTGTTATAAACTAAAACATTATGAAGAATAAGATAACTCTATAACATTTAAATAAAACTGCAGCCTGAGGTATTTGGGTGGAAGCATTTTCAAAACTCTTGGAACTTCAATATGGGATTTAAAAAAAAGAACATTTACTAAATATAAATGTTGCTACAAACTCAATAAGACAAAAGATACTTCAATTTGTCTTTTAGCATTATATATATATATATATATATATATATATATATATATATATCCCTTGCATTCTGTAAAGACTGCAATGACACCATTTAGGAAATCAGTACTTTCATTCATGGGTGGATAATGTAAAATGTGGTAGGAGATAGAAAATGGGCTTCAAAGTTGGGAAGCACAAGACTCAACACTTTCCTTAGTCTATCTCAGTGGTTCTCAACCTTCTTAATGCCACAACCCTTTAATACAGTTCCTCATGTTGTGGTGACCCCTAACCATAAAATTATTTTATTTGCTAATTCATAACTGTAATTTTGCTACTGTTATAAATCATAATGTAAATATCTGATATGCAGGATGTATTTAGGCGACCCTTGTGAAAGAGTCATTCGACCCCCAAAGGGGTCGAGACCCACAGGTTGAGAACTGCTAGTCTATCTCCTTTGAGTTGTGTAAGCTTGGGCAAGTCATTTACCATCTCTCCAGGTCTCAGTTGACTCATTTGTAGAATGGAGATTTATTCAGTTGTCACCTGTGGACCAGGGACTGTGTTGGCATTGAAGACACATGCCTCATGAAGCTTCCATCTACTGTAGGCATGCATAGTAAGCCAATAGTCATACACACCAACAGGGTAATTGAAGTGCACCAGGGGGCACACAGGGGAGATCCATGGTTTATTGGAGGCCTCTGTCCTCAGAAGGTATAGTTTATAATAAAAGTGGAATTGAATCAGCGATCCAAATGTTTCAGCCTGAGCCCCAGAAGCCTGAACTCCCAAAGGACGATGTTTGCAGACAAGAAATCACAATGCCAAAGGATGAAGTACTGTCATTACTATACTTACTTTCCTTCAAGATTGTGTGACTTTGAGGATATTATTGAATCTCTCTGTGCCTCAGTTTGCTCAGATCTAAAATAAGAGCTTACCTCATAGCCTTGTTATTAATATTAAGTTAATATTTGTAAGTTCTGAGAACAGTACCTGATACATGCAAGTGTCCTTATTGCTGACGTTATCAATTGGTAGTCATGGCAGTCTGTCTCAGGAGACAAAATGCTGCAAAACAAAACACAAACAAACAAAAAACCCAACAACTGTAAACATTCATGGCTTATATTTTAACAAAAAAAATAAAAGTTTAAATTATGGGCATTTTTTCCTGAGGTTGAGAGAAGGTGTGGCACTTTTCTCAGGGCTCCTCTTTCCACCTCCATATCTTGGCTGAGGATGCCATGTTTTCCTCCAAGTAGGAAAGCCATGTGGGGAGGCTTGGGTCATGATAGAAAGTGGCTGGTGAATCTGTTCTTCTCTCCTAGAATCCTACTGCGGTTTCCTGCCTAGGAATTGCACAGGTATTATACACAAAGATAATTAAGAAAAGACCTTTGCTTTCAAGGAGCCTACACCCTAGTTGAGGAGAAAAACAAAACTACAACAGCACACATTCCATGATAATGGCATTTATAAGACAATCTACATGGTGATCAGCTCCGTGAATATAAAAATCAAGTCTTATTTATCTTTATGTCCCCTAGAGCCTGATAATAATGCTCAATAAATGTTTGCTGGATTGAATTGACTACATTAACAACTACAAACAAATGGAGTCTGAGCAAGTAATTATCAAAAGGATGCCACAAAAAGAAATATTCACAATTGAAATTTGGGGTCCCCATCATAACTATGGTAGATATGGGGAACCTCATCTTTCCTTGTCTGGTGAGTGAGTCGACTAGGAGCCCTTAAAGAACAATGAAACTAGGTGGTAGATATCAAGTACCATTGGCAGTTTAGAGAGTCTACCTAATACTCCAAACATTTCATAGTGAAAAGATTCTTCCTATTAATGGAATGTCCTCTTTAAAAGACATGTTTTCTGTGAATGACTTCATAAGTAATTTGATTTCTAATTAGAGCAATGCTAACTATTCCTAATTTTGTACCTTAATTTATTCCTGCAAAATTAAATACTTACCCCAAAGTAAATATTATTGTGTCAGCCTTTGTGGCATCTGGGGAGGAGAGGGAGTTGTCATGTGGCACCTATCAAGCTGGAACAGAAACATTCTTTATCCAGCGAAGGGAAGGAACATCCTGCCGCCAGCATATCCTGTATGGGCTCTAGGTGGTATAGGAAGATTCTCTCTTTTGAATCCTGTTGTTTTTTACTTTGCCTTTTTTTTCTCTACAACAAATAACTATTTTTCAGTTTACACACTCTGCCAAAAGCAAATGTTTATACTCTATTCTCCTTTTCTAAGATTAGATGTTTTTGAGGGGAGGGGAGAACCTAAATGATGGCATAGGTAAATACTGGTATTCGCCACCTCCCATAGCCACATCAAAATTACAACTAAAATACAGAACAACCATCATCCAGAACTGCCTAAAATCTGGCTGACTGGAAGACCTTACAACTAGAGAAGTAAAGAAGAAACAACACCAAGACTGGTAGGAGGGGTGGAGGCCTGGAATGGGCTGATCCAACACCCACATGTGGTGGTTTTTTTGTTTTTGTTTTTAATAGGGAGGGATATCCCCAAGACCTCCAGTGAGAAGTAAGGGGTCCTAGCCCTATACCAGCCCTCCAGCCCAGGGTTCCAGAGCTTGGGAGAGAAGACCCTGTAACTTCAGGCTGTAAAAACCAGCAGGGAGAGTGGCTGAGTGACACTGAGGCTGCTAGGCTGCTGGAGACCCAGCAATTCCTCTTAAAGGGCCAGCACATGAACTTACATGGACTTTCTCCCTTTGAGTTCCAGAGCTGGCGTAGAGGCTTGGAGGGCAGGAGGAAGGCACATACAAGGAGGAACTGGATTATCTGGCATTGGGCAGATACTCAGGGGCAGCTTTCTCCAAGACTGGAATGCTCACAGGAGACATTGTTCTGCTGGGACTTCCTCCATCACAGAGCTGACTGGCACCCTTATCTGAGTTTACATCAGCATGGATTACACTGTTTGCTCCTCCCTGATGATTCCATGAGACCCTGCCCCAACCAATTTGAAGTCCCACCCAAGCTATTTGCAGCAGCTTTTCCATATGAACTGCCTGTCCTGGCTCAGGCTTCAGACTTCACTAAAATCTCTCAAACAAGCAGCAGCTAGTATCAGCATGCCCCAAATATATTAGCAAAAGGCCTAAGACCTGGCACTAGTACCAGCCTGCCTTGATTTATAGCTGGGCCTTGCCTGGGTACTTCCATGCCCAAACAAATAGCAGCTATCTGCAGACCTCTCTGTAGCTCCTGCCAGGTGGCCCCAGGCAGTAGCTGACTTTGCATCTCCCTGGAAGCTGTAGAGCCAATGCACCCAGTGGACAGCTTCAGACCATACCAAATTACAATTCTACACATTCACCAGTGACACTCTCAGGGTGCAGACTCAGAGAGCACCAAAGCCATACCGAACCAAATTCTGCTCCATATGGGGTATCTCCTGCACAGCAGCTCTTCCATTGTAGTCATAGCTTGTCTTCACAGCCAATTGGTCTGGAGGTCAATTCCTCCCAGTCATGACAATAGCAATTAAGGCTCAATTACAACAAGACTGTGCACACAGCACACTGGGGTGCACCTAGTTAGAGTGCCTAGTTCAGGTGACTGAGCCTCAGGGTAGTCTGAGCCACTGGGTCCTACAAGACATCTACTACACAAGGCCACTCTACCAATTCCAGGAGACATAGAAGCTCTACCTAATACATAGAGACAGACAAAGGAAAGTAGCTAAAATGTGGAGACAAAGAAATAGGTCACAGATGAAAGAAATTGAAGCAAGCAAACTACTGGACAAAGAGTTCAAAATAATGGTTATAAGTATAAGTTTACTCAAGGATCTTCATGAGAGCTTCAAGGGATTTAATTAGAGTTTCAAGGGACTTAGTGAGACTTTCAAGTAACTTAGTGAGATTTCAAAGACATGAAAAAGGAGCAGTCAGAAATTAAGCACAAACTAACTGAAATAAAGAATGATTTACAGAGATTCAACAGTAGAGTAGAGGATTCTGATAATCAAATCAACGATTTGCAATAAGAAGAAGCGAAAAACATCCAATCAGAAGAGCAAAAAGGAAAAAAAAATCCAAAAATATGAAGATAGTGTAAGGAGCCTCTGGGACAACTTCAAGTGTACCAATGTTTGCATTATGGGGGTACCAGAAGGAAGAGAGAGAGCAAGATATTGAAAACCTATTTGAAGAAATAATGACAGAAAATTTCCTCTACCTGGTAAAAGAAATAGACTTACAAGTCCAGGAAGCACAGAAAGTCCCAAACAAGAGGAACCCAAAGAGGCCTACACTAAGACACATCATCATTAATATGCCAAGAGCAAAAGACAAAGAGAGAATCTTAAAAGGAGAAAGAAAAAAGCAGTTAGTTACCTACAAGGGAGCATCCATATCACTGTCATCTGTTTTCTCAACAGAAAATTTGCAGGCAAGAAGGGAGTGGCAAGAAATATTTAAGGTGATGAATAGCAAGAACCTACAACCAAGATGACTCTACCCAGCAAAACTATCATTTAGAATTGAAGGCCAGATAAAGAGCCTCACAGACAAGGAAAAGCTAAAGGAGTTCATCACCACCAAACCCGTATTACATAAAATGTTCAAGGGCATTCTTTACAAAAAAGAAGAAGGAGAAGGAGAAGGAGAAGGAGAAGGAGAAGGAGAAGGAGAAGGAGAAGGAGAAGGAGAAGGAGAAGGAGAAGGAGAAGGAGAAGGAGAAGGAGGGAAAAAAATTAAAAATATGAACAATAAAATGGCAATAAGTATATACCTATCAACAATTGAATCTAAAAAATAAATGTACAAGAAATCTAATGAGCAAAATAAAATGATGAATAAAATAGAATTAGAGGCATGGAAACATGGAACGGATTGATGAATCTCAGAGAGACAGGAGAAGGGGGGCCAGAAGAGATGAACCAAAGATCTTATATGCATACTAGAGGCCCGATGCACAAAAATTTGTGCACTCAGGGGGGTCCCTCAGCCCAGCCTGTGCCCTCTCGCAGTCTTGGACCCCTAGGGGGATGTCCACCTAGGGGGATTGGGCCTAAGCTGGCAGTCAGACATCCCTCTGGCAACCTGGGAACCCTCTGGGGATGTCCACTTGACAGTGGGGAGTAGGCCTATTCTGCAGTCGGACATCCTTAGTGCTGCTGAGGAGGTGGGATAGGCTCCCGCCACCACTGCTGTACTGGCAGCCATCAGCCTGGCTTGTGGCTGAGCAGAGCTCCTCCCATGTGAGAGTGATTTGACCACAAGGGGGCATCTCCTGCATTGAGCGTCTTCCCCGTGGTGGTCAGTGTGTGTCATAGTGACCAGTCATTCCCAGTCCTTCTGCTGTTAGGGTCAATTTGCATATTACCCTTTTACTATATAGGATAGAGGCCTGGTGCATGGGTGCGGTCCGGCTGGTTTGCCCTGAAGGGTGTCTTGGATCAGGGTGGGGGTCCCACTGGGGTGCCTGTCCAGCCTGGATGAAGGGCTGATGGCTGTTTGCAGGCTGGCCAAGCCCCCCAGTGGGGACCCTCACCCCATGGGGATGTGACCAGCGTGGGTGAGGGGCTGAGGGCTGTTTTCAGGCTGGCCACACCCCCTTCAGGGTGGGGGTCCCTACTGGGATGCTTGGCCAGCCAGGGTGAGGTACTGAGGACCATTTTCAAGCTGGCTAAGTCCCCCAGTGGGGACTCTCACCCCATGGGGGTGTGGCCAGCCTGGGTGAGGGGCTGATGGCTGTTAGCAGGCTAGTCAAGCCCCCCAGTGGGGACCCGCAGCCCATGTGAGTGAGAACAGCCTGGGTGATGGGCTGAGGGCTGTTTTCAGGCTGTCCACAGCCCCTTCAGGGTGGGGGGCCCTACTGGGGTGCCTGACAGCCTGGTTGAGGGGCTGATGGCGTTTTGAGGCTGGCCATGCCCACGGGCTGGAAGCAGGTATCTGGGATTTATTTAACTTCTATACTTGAAACTTCATAGTGTTGGTCCAGCTGGAAGCCTGGGTTGCCCCTGGCAACTGAGGATCCCAGCCCCTCCTTGAGCAGAGGCCATGCAGGCTGGAAGCAGATATCTGGGATTTATTTAACTTCTATACTTGAAACTTCATAGCATTGGTCCAGCTGGAAGCCTGGGTTGCCCCTGGCAACTGAGGATCCCAGCCCCTCCTTGAGCAGAGGCCATGCAGGCTGGAAGCAGGTATCTGGGATTTATTTGTTGTCTATAATTGAAACTTTGTAGCTTTGAGTGGAGCTCAGGGCTGGCCAGGGCAGGCGGGAACCTTGGCTTCCTCCATTGCCAGGGCAACCCAAGCCTCCTGCTGCTCCAGCTCTGTGGCTGCCACCATTTTGTGACAGAGTGAGGGAATGATGGCTAATTTTCATATTACTCTTTTTTTAGATAGGATATGTATTACCTATAGCACAGATAATAGGATGGTGAAGGCCTGGGGTGGGCTAGGATCTGGGTGGAGGGGAGCAATGGGAGAAAAAAGAGGGGTATCTGTAATACTATCAACAATAAAGATATTTTTAAGAAGATTGGATGTTTTTAATATATTGAGGACTCAGGTTATTATGCAAATAAATGTGTTGATAGGGTTCAGATCAATACCTTATCTAGTATCTTGAGTTGTTCTGAATATTTTAGACCTTGGTTTTTCAAATGGTGGTTTTTGGACCAGGTACATCAACATTTCATTGAAACTTAATGGAAATGCAGAACCTCAAGCCCTACTGCAGGCCTACTGAATTAAAGTCTGCATTTTTAAAATATATTTCATTGATTTTTTACTGAGAGGAAGGGAGAGGGATAGTTAGAAACATCAGTAAGAGAGAAACATCCATCAGCTGCCTCCTACAGACCCCCCACTGGGAATGTGCCCGCAATCAAGGCACATGCCCTTGACCAGAATAAAACTTGGGACCCTTCAATTCGCAGGCCGACACTCTATCCACTGAGCCAAACCAGTTAGGGATAGGGTCTGCATTTTAACAAGAATCCAGGTGATTTGTGTGCACATTATAGTTTTAGAATCACTGTTCTAGGCACATCTTTCGAAGATCTATTGGGTAAAATACCCCTGAGAACACAGTCAGACTGACCAATACTTAAGTCACCTGTTGATTATGTGATATCAGATGGCCACCCTTGACCTAAGAAGCTCCAAGCGTTTTAGTTATAAAAGAAGATCGTTTTACCAAATGGATTTTTTTTTTTTGTAACAACAGTACCAATCTCTCTTCTTGCTGAATAAAGAGAGGGGAAGATGAAGTTCATTATTGATTTGGAGTTGTTATAGAACATCATAAGCATGCAAGAGATGGCAGAGATGGCTGCTGTGCTTATCTGCTGAGGGACACCGTCAGAGGAATGCAGGAGCTAGCATTTACATATAGAGGAAAGGGCAAGCTTTTTCCTTCATAACTATTTGCCAACCAGGAAGTCAGAGAACTCTGAAGGAGACATGTCAGGAGGATAGCATCAACAACCATGAGGAAAGTATTGCCGATATTTCACTTTGATTTTTAAAAAATAATCCACTATATTATGTGCATTAAGCTGTTGAGAACTTTCTATTAAAATATTTATATTTCCAGCTTCTGTTGAATAAAATTATATTATTTCTTTTGGTGCTATTGTCTATTGTACATCTTTTGCCTGTTATCAGTCACAATCAGTCCTAAATTATTCTGTCAAGTGAGAATCTAGGAACTTTACAGCTGCCAGTTCAGGATGATTTTCCATATTGTGTGAAAATGCCAAGGAATGACCTGTCAGTCTGTATTTGTGACAAGAGTCCTATTCATGGTGCTCAATGGTTTGCAGAGTGTATCTTTGAAGAATTATTTTTATATGGTTCAGTACATCTCAATATCCCAGATAATAATTATCTTGAATCCTGGGCCCAAATAAAAATAGAGGAATGAAATTGAAGTGGTCTCTTTAGTTAGCAATTATATGAGAATATGTTGGGGAAATTTTTTCATCTCATTTTTGTCTGAGTCTGTTCAAATCTCAGTTGTAAGCAGGTGCAATTTTTGTGCATATGTAAGCCTAGCCATTTGCGATCCTATAACATAACAGTACTGCAATATTAGAGTGCCTCCTCCTGTTACAATAATGAAAGGAGTTTTAGGGATAAAATAGGTAGGTTTAGGGAGTTTTAGGAATAAAGAAGGTCCATGGGGAAGGAATGCATAGGTGAAGGCTTGGAGCCACCAGAAGACATACATTCACAGAGAATAGAAAGATGCCACAGGATAAGGGGAGAGGAAGGCACCCATTCACAGATGATAGGGAAAAGCCACAGATTATGGGGAAAAAGGAAACAAACTTTCACAGGGGATAGAGAAATGCTGACAAATGGCAGAAAGAGAAAAACAGATTTTCGCAGGCGATAGAGAAATGTTACAAGATAAGGGGAAGAGAAAAAGGGGGCACCACGTGGGGTTCGGGCTTTGAAGTTGATATTCTACAAAAGGAGTGACGAATTAGAAGGCAGTATCAAGAGACAAAGAACTACAGCCTTTATAAACCTTAGCAAAAAAGGGGCTTTGTGGGTTACCCCCTTGGGATCTCCTCCCTACATGGAAGTCTGTATTTGCTGCCAATAAATTTCCACCCTTTTCATCTACCACCTTTGTCCATGGCTTCATCTTCGCATCCATCTGGACAAGGGCCCAGGAAAGAAATCACCCTTGCATCCTGCTCAGGAAAAGAAACTGAATCAGTAACTCATATAAAATCATACTGAGAAATGAATGAAGATCTGTGGAAGATGTCAAAATTATTTCCCAAACTCCAGGAAACTCTCTTAAAATTAGAATGAAGCTTTTGAAGGGGTGTGGTAAATTGCTTGTATTTATTTTTTGGATACTTTTTTTTCTTATTATTTTGAACAAAGGTTAAAAACAGTAGGGCTAGGAGGTAATAAGTGATCTGTTTGATTGAGGACCTTTGCTGGCAGGCATGAGCCAAAAATACACACAAAAAACACAAAATGCTTTCTTGATAGCTTTGGGCCTGGCCTCAAGGTTAGGTCTCCATTCCTTGCCTGAGCATGCTGGAAGCATGAGGTTGCAGTTATAGGTAATAATAAGCATAGCTGACACTTTGAGTGCTTAGTATGTGTATAAACCCATGTAATCTGCTTATAATAAACCTGCATGCCAGGAACTGTTGTCAGCACTCTACAGAAATATCAGCTTATTCCATCCTTTTAACAAAACAATGCCCATTTTACTGATGAAGAGACAAATACAAAGAGTTAAGAAACTTGCCCCAGGTTATACGGCCAGTAAGCGACAAAGCGAAGCTATAACTCCAGGCACCTGGCTACAGAGTGCGCTCTCGGAACTGCTCAGCTGCATGATGCATTAGGCAACACAGTGCTAACGCAGAGTGCTTCCACCACGCAAGCACTGTGTCTCATTTAATCCTCGCAGCGACCCAGAGATATAGATTGTATTATTATAACCCCCTTTTACAGATGAGAACTATTTGATGGACACAGATTTTAAAGAGAGTTATGAATTGGTAAAATATGACTCTAAATCTCATGCTCTTAACCAATTTGCTAGATTTCAAAATCCGGGAGGCTACAACGAAGATGCCTTTTTATTAAGACTCAACATTGATTATCCTATGTAATAAAGAGTAATATGCAAATGGTCATCACACCCTTACACCATTATGCCATAACGGCTCAGACACTCAACACTGGGGAGAAAGGAATGGGGACCAGCCAGGCACCAATGAGCTCATGAGAGAGGAATGGGGACCAGCCAGGCTGCAGCCTGGGAGAGGGACAAGCCACCCGTCCCACAGTTGCAGGCACCTGTGGCCCAGGTGAAGCCAACCCGGGTCCTGTGTGCCTGCAGTTGGCCATAGGGAGGGAAGCCCGGGTCCTGGGTATAGGGCAAGGCAGAGGCAGTTAGGGGTAATCAGGCTGGTAGGGGAGCAGTTAGGAGCAATCAGGCAGGCAGGCAGAGGTAGTTAGGGATGATCAGGCAGGCAGGAGGGGGGTTAGGGGTGATCAGGCAGGCAGGCAGGTGAGCAGTTAGGAGCCAGCAGTCCCGGATTGTGAGAGGCAGTCGGACATCCCCAGAGGGGTCCCAGATTGGAGAGAGTGCAGGCCAGGCTGAGAGACACCCCCCCTCCACCCCCAGGGCATAGAATTGCATGCACCAGGCCTCTAGTGAAGACTGAAAAAAATAGAGAAGCCCTGGTTAATGTCGCTCAGGGGCTAGTACTTCAGCCAGCACACCAGAGGGTCATGAGTTCTATTCCTGGTCAAGGGCAGGTGCCTCGCTGTGGGTTCATTCCTCAGCCCAGTTAGGGCACATGCAGGAGGCAACCAATGGATATGTCTTGCTCACACTGATCTCTCTCTCTCTCACTTTCCCTCTCCCCACCTCTCTCGACCTCACACTCTTCCACACTCTCTAAAAAGCAATGAAAAAAATAGCCTTGGATGAGGATTAACAAAAACGACAAAAAACATGGATGAGAATGATAATTAGTTTTGAAGTTATTAGTTGTCAGAGGTGAAGCCTGCTTCCTTTCCTAGATAGAGGGTGGAATCTAATCTGTACACCATTGCAGATAAGCCCCTTCAGTTTTGGAGCGCTGCTTATCCTTTTCTGTCTCCTTCACACTTCAAGATCAGCATGCTTCTATATTTCCCACCAGAATGCTCTGGGATGCACTGCCCACTGCCCAAAAACGTTCTCACTCCTATGGCCACCTCCTCAGCCATTGTCCTCCTTTCTGGGAACATTATAGTAAGACTCAGTTCAGAGCTCACTTCCATCAGAATCCCTTCACACTTTATGAAGTGCCTGTGCCCCTTTTCTGGCATCCCGTGCTAACTTTTCTTCATTTCTAGGCATTGTAACTCTCTACTGTGTATCTGCTTACCCAACAAGAGCATGTCCTTCTTAAAGGCAAGGACTTTGTTTTGCTTCTGTTTGTGTCCCCAGCACCTGACATTGGGCTTGAGAGATAGTAGGCTCTCAATAAGTTATTACTACATGAATATACTAGCAAAAAACAAACACAACAAAAACCTTATGGGGAGGTTCTAAGAGCCTCCACTGAGAATCACAGCTTGGTTTTCCATTTCCAGAAGACAGATCAAGAACAAATCCACGATTTAGAAACATTTGGGGAGTGGAGAGAATGAGTAACGGGTCCTTTGTGTAATCTTAATATTGAGTAGAAATAGAAGAAAAGAGGGCAGTACACTGAAGTTTCTTATACCATGACAATGAAGTTACACAGAATTCATTAACCTAAGACACTATGAAAGGGATTTTTTTCAGTTTTAATAACATTTTTACTTTAGAATAATTTTGTATTTACAGAACAGTTGCAAAGCTATTACTGAGCATTCATATATATTCCTCACCCAGTATCCCCCAATTCTATTATCTTACATGACCATGGTGCACGTCTCAAAACTGAGAAACCAACATTAGTCCATTACTACTAACTACACTCCATAGTCTACATTTATTCCACTAGCTCTTCCATAACCTATTCTTTTCTGTTCCAGGATTCCATTTAGGATGTCACCTTACATTTATCATGTCTTCTTAGCTTCCTCTTAACTGTGGCAATGCCTCGGATTTTTGTTTTTTATAAACTTGAAGCTATTAAGTAACTTCTGGCTTGACTGAAAGTTCAACAAGATTCTAGCAAAAGAGTAATTATCTAGTTAAAGATTGTAATTTTTGTTATTCTTTTCTGAAATATCACAAGCTCTGACAGATTCAGTCCTTACCCCACTCCCAGATTTCCTGAGCTAACCAACTCCTTGCACTGAGTGACTTTTTAATTATTGGCCCCCTGAAGTCATAGTATCATGAGATCCCTATGGCTTAGGCATCACTGACAACGTTTTATTCACTAATACAAGGAAGGACACTAGGTCTGTGTAAAAGCAGATGTGTTGAAAATACTTATTGATACAAAATGCATCTTTCAATTACACTTCAAACCCTGAAAGTTTTAAACTTTAACAGGTTCATTTAAGAGGTGCCTAATAAAGTGGGAAGCACTGGCTTTGGAAGCAGAAACTCCCCATACATTTTCCAACTCTGCCACTTAACACCTGTGTGGTTTCAATCTTGGCACGTAACCTCAATAATGCTATGTATATCCATCTGTAATTATAAATCTAAAATGTGACAATATGTGTAGAGAATTTCTTTGACCTCTATAACTTGGAACACAAATTATTTTTGTCACCATTAATCCTAACCTAAGTAAAAACACTTAAAAACTAAAAGGTATCTTGTGTTATAATTTTCTATTTCAAATTTCTCTTCTTGGATATATCTGATTTCGGAATAGCCATGAAAACTATTTTGGTTCCCATAACAAAATATTAACAGCCTACCACTATTAATGAATTCTTACAATGTGTCAAACATTTATAGAACATTCACTGCAACCCTAGCACAAAGGCATGATTCCAACCTTAAAGGTGGAAAACTGAGGCCCAGAGAGGTTTATATGACTGACCCAAGATCACTCAACAAGGATGTAGAGGAACCATATAAACTCAGGGAGCCTGGTTGAAGCACACCAGCTTCTAACCACAAAGCTATAATACTTTTTACAAAGCTTCTCCAAAGGTGCAACAAGTCACAGAGAATGCATGAGATGATGCTCTTACACCAACCTGGGAAAGCATCAGCTGGAATCGGCATCACTCAGGCTCAGTATCTTGATCACAAGCTGAGGACACCGGTCTGTCTCCTCAGCTATGTCTCTCATCCTATATAATAAAGAGGTAATACGCAAATTGACCACCATGCCCTCGCACAAGATGGCCACCCCCATGTGGTCAAAGATGGCCGCCAAAAGATGGCCGGCAGGGGAAGCCAGTTGTGGGTGATCAGGCCTGCAGAGGAGGGCAGTTGGGGGTGACCAGGCCTGCAGGGGAGGGCAGTTGAGGTGAGCAGGCCTGCAGGGAAGAGCAGTTGGGGGCAATTGGGCAGGCAGGGGAGCAGTTAGGTGTCAATCAGGATGGCAGGGGAGTGGTTAGGTGGTGATAAGGCTGGCAGGCAGAAGCAGTTAGGGACAATCAGGCAGGCAGGCAGGTGAACAGTTGGGAGCCAGCAGTCCCGGATTGTGAGAGGGATGTCCGACTGCCAGTTTAGGCCACAGGGATTGGGCCTAAACTGGCAGTCGGACATCCCTCGAGGGGTCCCAGATTGGAGAGGGTGCAGGCTGGGCTGAGGAACACCCCCCCCCCAGTGCACAAATTTTGTGCACCGGGCCTCTAGTTAAATATGAAATTACTACTTTCCCCCCTTCCAGATCCTTAATGGCCAACACTTTTCTTACATGGTCTTTCATGTCTTCATATATCTTTAGATCTAAAGAACCTCAAAACTATAACAAACTGAAACAAATAAGCATTAATCCTAAATAAATGTATTATTTATGTTGGGGAAGGATGAAGTATTTTGACCATTTAAAAAAAATGTGGACAGTGAAGCTTATGAAGCTGACTCGGAAATAATCCATTTCCCCTGAGATTCTATGTGGCTTCCCCAGGAGTATATTTCAGGATGGCTGAAGTCTAAAGAATTGTGCAGCATGAAGCCAGCCTAGAGTTCATGGTATGTATGGAGTCATCCCCAGTCCTGCTTGTAACCATTGGACAGTCCCTAGAATGACACAAATCTCTCAGTGAGGAACAGATGTTATCTAATTGATGCAGTAAATGGAGAAATAAGCTTCTTTCCAAGTTGGTTAGCAATTAATAACTGGCATGCTCTTACTTTTGCATTCTTGTTCTTTTTCATATTTTCCCAATGTTGCCTCTTCAATGCCAATTCAAAGTGGTAGCACAATAAACTTCAGATATGCTTTGACCTACATTGTATCCATTAAAGAAAGCTCACAACCAGGGATTCCATTTTATAGCATGATTTATTAGCTTTTTTAATTAGAAAGAAATCTGATATGTAACTTACAATACCCACTTGGAGTAAAGCTAGAGTCATTATAATAGTTCCTTTCTCTACCACATCATTTCCCTAGGAACCCCTCATCTCAAACGCTTCCCAAATATCTCTAAGAGTTCCCAGGGGACATTTCATGTGAACATCACTTTCTAATCCTTCTGTTTACTTGTTACTGGGCAGTGGCCATTTCTAGTGACTTCCTTCTCAGCTGATGCTCTCTCAAGGCAACTTCACTGTTGCTGATGCCAATCAGCATCTGGGCTAGGATGGCTTTTCCCAAGTCTGCCAGCCCTATTGCGTTCTGTGCTGCTGAGTCCTTTTCCTATCCATTTCCCAAGGAGACTTTAGCAAAGCTAGTCTTTAAGTACGTGCTTGTTCTTATGTTATAGATGTACCTTCTCAGTTCTTATCAATGCGTGCACAGTGCTATGATCAGACACTCTCTCCTTCCACCCGATCCCACTACCCCATTTCTTCCCTGAGTCAAAGTCATTTCCAGGTAAGCTCCTCATTGACATGGACCAGGGCAGGTCTTCCCTCACAATGTTCCAGATGTGCCAGATTTGTTGAATCCTAGAGTGAACTCCATTCACGCTTCAGTTTTCTGTGTCTTTATCTAAAGAGGCCAAGTTTCCATAACACTGGTAATGCAACAGTCATAATGAAAATGTATTTCCTTATTATGTAAGGGCTGCTTATGAAATCCCAGTACATTTCTCACAGCCAGATTAAACATTTTATTGCCTTTATTTTTCATCAAGTATGCAAATTCTTTTGAGCAGGTTTCATTTTTTATTTAAAACAATTTTTCATGAAAAACTAAATCATTTACAGCCATATGGTCTCATGACAATGCATAGTTAAGAAAAACTCAGTGAATTTTATACAGGAATGCTCTTTGATTTCCTTTCAAGTGAAAGAAACACACTTCCTAGCCATAGAGTGAGATGCTTTAAGAAAGAACTCTAACTGCCAATAAACATGCAATGTGGGTACTTGCCAAAGAGTAAAGATGTAGGTGAATACCACCCCCTTCCTTTTATAGAAAGATAGTTTGGTCCCTAGCAGAAAGAGTCAAGCCCTAACTGGTTTGGCTCAGTGGATAGAGTGTCGGCCTGTGGACTGAAAGGTCCCAGGTTCGATTCCGGTCAAGGGCATGTACCTGGGTTGCGGGCACATCCCCAGTGGGAGGTGTGCAGGAGACAGCTGATCGATGTTTCTCTCTCATCAATGTTTCTAACTCTCTATCTCTCTCCCTTCCTCTCTGTAAAAAATCAATAAAATATATTTTAAAAAAAATCAATAAAAAATATTTTTAAAAAAAGAAAGTGTCAAAATGATGGAGTCCCGTATGTTATTTTGAGCAAGGGAAGATACAGGACAAAGCAAGAACCAATAGCACTGACATGCGATCTGTATTCTACACTGACATATACTATGTGGTTTCTCTCCTGGATGCAAGAAATTCAGGCAAAACTACAGGAACTGCCAATAATAAAAATAGCTACCATCAAGTGAGAACCTACTATGTCCTCAGCATTGTAATATGAGCTATATGTTTATCAACTCATTTACACTTCACCACAGTACTCAAAAAAAAAACATATTTATATTCCCACTTACAGACAAGGAAACCAAGGCTCACAGGGAAGAAGTGAATTTCTGTGGGCCTGTAGTTAGAAATGGCAGTGCTGGGACCTAAGCTCAAAGCCCACACTCTTCCCACAATTCTATGGCGCCTTTCTAAATAAACAAATGAGTAAGTAAATAAACAAACTGAGCTGTTGGGTATTCTTTGTTCTGGCCACCTTGCACCCAGAATACTCAAATGATCAGAAAGCATGTACCAAGCATCCAGAAAGCAATGTGGTATTGTCTTCAGGAACACTGGTTTGAGACACCAAGGCTTGAGTTTGAATTCCAGGACTGTCCTTTATTAACTGTGTCCTTAAGAAACTATTTAACCTCTCTATGTATTTATTTCCTCATCTGAAAATGAGGAAAACAATTCTATTCTCAAAATGACCTTTCAAAGAATTAAATCATGTGATGTATATATCACAGGATTTTATTCTTTTGAGATAATATTAATATTTATAGCTACTGGAGCTCACGTGCATGACCAGAGTATTTTCTCAATATCCTCTTAGTTGTTTATGTGTGCCCCATCTCTGTCTCACCTCATGTTCTTCACATGGAACCTCCTCATGACCTCTTCTTCCTTCTCTCTGTGAGAATACTCTACTTCCAGCCCCAGCCCCCCTCAGCTAGTAACCTCCCTGACTTCTCAAGTGGCACTATGGTTTGTGCTAGAATCGGAAAACAAATAGCTTCTCCCCCAATTTTGGGCCACACTTTATTATGTGGAGTCTCCAAAGCAGGCTTTTGTTTCCTGCTCAGAACACAATTTCTTTCATAAGTACAACTTCTGCACATATTATTTAGAAACCTTCTCTTCTTTGGCCCACAGAACCAGTTTCCCCAGCTAGCTGAAGTCAGATACCATGTATTCCCCAGCATCGTCCATTTCTTCCTCCCCTCTTCACCTTCCTTCTCCCCATCTCCATCACTCTGCCTTCAGCCAAAGTACAAAAGTACTCTTCCATATTCACTTCCACAAGAAGATACCTAGAAGAATGTCACTAGCTCATACATTTTACCAAAGTCTAGACTCTGAATCCCATTTTGGCTCAAATCAGTCTGATGAGGAAATTTCATAGTACAGTGTCTATTATATGCATGTTTTTCAAAATGCCAGTGGAATGTCACCTTTTATAAACATCTAATGTGTCTCATTTCTCCCCAAATCCCTATTATAGCCTTTAAGACCCTAATTCTCCAAGCTGGGAGCAGTTTCTTCTGTTCCCTGGAATGTGTTGTCTTCCTAAATCAGAGCTTTGTTCACGCTGCTTCCTCCCGCTGACACTTGGCTTCTGATCTTGGCTATCTTATTAACTTGCTGGGCAACCTCATATAAGCCACTTCAAGTCTCTGAGCCACAATGTCTTCATATTTATTAGAGGAAATTGGGTGGTGAGGAAATCTCTCAATTTTCCTCCAGATCAAATATTCTATGAATCTATGAATATTCAGAAGGGAGAGATATGTTAGCATAATTCCAGACTCAGGGAAAAGGAAAGGTAATTGACATTTATGAAGAAGCTACCACTGTCTAATGCTTTGTTTTGACCTAGCAAGAAAAAAAGCATGCTTCACTTATAGAACTTCCGCAATTGCAGGTATTGTAAGGAAGGAAAATGTAATCACTGTAGGAAGTAAAGGCAGATGATAAAAATATTGCCTTTAAAATATTGTTTAGTAAATGCATGTGAGTCAATAAAAAAACCATTTCTCTTATAACTTCCAACCCTACCATCATTATCCTTGACTGTAGTTTTGACAAATTGACCCTCTTTCTTTAAATAATTCTGTAACCTTATATGTTTACTCTGCATGCCTTCTGAAGATCATTCTAAACTTTTCAAATTCTTTGATATTCCTTTTCCACTAAGATTAGGAGATCCTAATTATTTTCAACTAATTTTCACATGTCTTTCTTAAGTATATTGTTTTTTTTTCCTCATAGATTTCCCTCACTTCCTTAATAATGTCAGTTCTCAGGAAGGAGTTAGCCAATGTGGTTTGTGAATTGAGAAATCTGGTAAAGAAGGAAGGGATAAGAGAGAATATGGAGTCAGCCCTAGGGAAATCCATGCCCTGATAGGGGCCAATTATCACAACTTAGGTCTATAGAGCTAATGAAAACATAGTGAAAGGACTCACTAATCAGGGACAGTTAGATCAGGGTCAAATTCAACAGTGTGGGCAGATGTCATGTTCAAGGTCAGGAGCAGAATAGAGATGGAAAACCTCAAGTTTCCACTCACATCAGGGAAAGAGAAGCCAGAAAGTGACTGAATGGAGAAGATGCAGAAACATAGCAAAATGGGACAAAAACAGGGAACTGAGTCTGGTACAGATGTTGTGGATCCTATCTTCAAACAAACAGAAACCACAAGCTCTTCTTCAATGCTCCCCGTCATCATAGAGGTATTGTCAGAGTCTTTTTGTTCCAACTCTGATGCATGTGAAGAAATACATATTGTACCACATATCAGCTAAAATAACAGAAAATAAATACAGAAATTATTTCTTTTATTTTCCCCATACAAACATTTTCTTTTTAAAAAATTGAGTAGCAGACATTGATATAAATGAGATTATTTAATTCAGCCATAACATGGAAAGGATAATAGTTCTATTAATATTGTTCATTTTAAATTCAGCATTTAATTCTGACTTTTGAAGCGTTAAATGCAAATTTAGACCCCTAACAACAATAGTAATTTTTCAATTACATATGCAAACATGAAATAAAACTCTCAGTCTGGTGACAGAATTGTGAAACCCACCTCCCTTCACATAAGATTTACTCTAGGGCAGCTTATTCCTCACTTAATAATCCTGCTTTACTCAGTGTAGAGAAGATGGGATAACTATAACTAGGAACACACTGTATTCTTATCTACAAAAAAAAAAAAATCTGGCTAGGTTCATGAGTTCTTATTCTAGGTTCTTGAGACCCACCATAGGATGCTGGTTTGCTAGAAAAGGTGAATTTGACCACTGACTCATGTTAGCAAATCAACTAGAATGAAGTCAATCGAAATCACTTCTACCTTTGTGTGTGTGTGTGTGTGTGTGTGTGTGATTGAGGTGCCCACAATGTTCCTATGGGTGAGGGCATAGAAATCTGAGTGTATTTGTTCTTTGAAGGGTCAATTTCAGATAAGTTAAAGCTGTTCTTTCAGAAAAATTATGGTCCTTTCAAGACATGCACCTTTACACCACTACAGTGAATTTTCATTGCTTGAGCAAGGATACTTGTGAAGTTCTAAATTTTCAAAGCTTTATCGAATTTGCTACTTGAACAGTTGGTAAGAGATGTGTGCCTTTATTTAATTCATAGCTCAGAAGATGGGCACTTGAGGCCCTCATGGGCAAATTCAGCTATAATTTGACTGGGATGAACTATTTGTGGGAAGCTCAGCAGAGATCCTGGTTTTTTAGAAGAAAGCAGTGTATAAAGTGGGTAGGCAGGGTGGCAACAGGGTAAAGCATTTGAGAATCATCTTGAGTGTTTTTGCAAATTATACTGATTGCTAAAAATCCTTACAACCTTGCTCTTTTCTCATTCTCTCACTTCCCAACCCACACTAACCATAACTCCCCAAGTTAAGAATCAAATCTTCCAGAATGACTGTTATTGATAAAATAAAATCCTCTTCCTCAGGTTTTTTGAGGCCATTAGAGGCCCAGGGCATTGAAAATATTGTGGTCCTTACTTATATTATTTCAAAATTAAAATAGTTTGTCTATTCTAAATAAAAATGAATCTGCTCAGAATGACAGAATTACATGTATGCAAAAATTAAAACAGTATTTTTCTAGATTTTTTTCTCTATATTCCCTCCCTCTTCCTCCTATGCTTTGCCTATTGAATTATCCAGCACCGGTTGGGGCAGAAATATTTGAGGACCATTGATCTAAGAGATGTTAACTTTCTATACTTCCAAAAATTCTCTAAATGCTATTACTGACCTAGGTGAGGGCATCTGAAAGTAATATACTTGGACCATATTACCTTATTTTCTGGAAAAATGCCTTTGCTGAATTATGATTTAATTTTATGCCCTCAGCTTTTATAAAAGGTCATTTTTGAAGAATAGTCATTCATCCATTTGGAGAGCCATTCTGTATCTTTTGCAAAAGCTAGTGAAAGACTTTGAACATCATATAACCTAAAGTCTCGTATATGAGCATTCATGAGACACATTTTTCCCTTATAATTTAGTGACAGGAAATTTTTTTTTTCTCTCCAGTTTGTATTCTGCTTTTGAGGGAGCATTTAAACTATATAATTCAAAATGTTTTCCATTTTATTCATTAAAAAGTACAAAATTATTTTAATTTATTTATCATCATGACTATTTCACCCTCCCAAAGGAAAATGTTTCCCTGGGCTTAGGATAAAATATTATTTTGCCTCTTTGGAGCAATAGTTTTGTTTTCATCTAAAAGACACTGAATATTAGCCCATCATGTGTCCCTCTTCATGTTACCTGCAAGAAAGATTGAAGCCAATTCTGTGCTCCCATCTTCAATCAGTGCATAAGGCTTAATGGGGTGCACTTTGTTAATGATCTCTGCTAAATCCATCTTACTCCCCCATCCCTCCTTTTTTATTGCCACATTTCTCCTACTTAGGTCTGTTTTAGGACATCAAACCATATTGTTAATATCTTTGTAAGATACTTTTATATCCCCCTTTATATTGCTTAAAGGAAAATGAGTGAATGGATAAATAATTTTGAAGTTATCTCCAATTTTTGTTACATTTATTCTCCTTAGAATTATTTCTGAAATTTCCATTCTTATATTCCCATTTTAAAATCATGACTCCTTTCTGAAAGTAAGGTTTGGTAAAATGATATTTAAATATATTTTGATAAAATAATAATAGCACTAATAGTAGAGTTAAAAGTTATAAAAGAAAAAGAGAAGCAAAGATTTCTGTTTGGTAAGTAGGAGGCTGAGAGAATGATAAAAGCATGTGGCTTAAGCTTGAGAGAATTTGTGAAAAAATATGGAGGACACACAAAGCATGACTAATTTTTATTGATGAGACATTCTCCAGTTCTCTTTCCCTCCTGATTTCCTCTTTGTCTTAGTTATTTTTTCTTCCAGATACAATTTCTTTGTTAAGATCTCTACACTTACTACTCCATTTATTCTTTCTTCAATATCTTACTTGGTATTACAAATACTCTCAGCTATGACATACTCAGCTTTAAATCAAGGAAATGTAGATAATGCAATAAAACTCCATGGAGGCTACATAGCTAAACTTCAATTCTCCTTGGAAATACATATCTGGTACAGCACTGACTACAGAATACCTAGCCAAGCCAAACTCAGTTTACTGTGAGGAAATTGTTCTTATAACCACATGCGAAGAAGTGAATGTGGGCATAAAACTCACAGCACCTGAATTTTAGTGTGAATATGTACAAATTAATAAGATTAATAAAAGTAATAATTAATAGAAACATATAAATGGTGTAGGAGAGGGAAAGATACAGCTCTGAGGATCAGTGGACGTAATCAATAATCTGTTAGGGCTAAATGTTTCGTAGTGTTTATATCGCTAATTTATGGCTTCCTTCAGAAACACTATAGTAGCTTTTCCTTCAGCATTTTGAGTGTTATCATATACATCAGTGTTTCTCAACATGGAGGGAGGACGGTGAGAGGGAGCGATGATTTTGCCCTCCTGGAGACATCTGACAACCTTGGGAGACTTTCTTGGTGGTCACAACCTGGGGGAGGGATCCTACAGGCATTTAGTGGGCTGAGGTCAAGGATGCTTCTAAACATCCTATAATGCCCAGAACAGCCCCCACAACAAAGAGTTATCAGGCCCAAAATGTCAACAGTGCTGAGGCTGAGAAAGCCTGTTACACATTAACCCTGTGGTAACCATGGGCTTCTGCATTCAGTCATTTCGCACTTTATTGTGCATCACACTCTGTCCACAATACCTGTCTCCCTGCAGGGTACATCATAGTATAACAGCGGTTTTCAACCTGTGGGTCGAGACCCCTTTGGGGTTTGAATGACCTTTTCACAGGGGTCGCCTAAGACCATCAGGAAACACACATATAATTACATATTGTTTTTGTGATTAATCACTATGCTTTAATTATGTTCAATTTGTAACAATGAAATTGGGGGTCACCACAACATGAGGAACTGTATTAAGGGTTGCGGCGTTAGGAAGGTTGAGAACAACATAGTCTGCCTCCTCACAGGGCTCAGTGTAATTCACAAACAGGAATAATTTAAAGTCAGAAGTGATAAGTACATTTAGCGTGATTTTTGAAAGTGCTACATGAATACAGAAAGAAGAGATTTTTTAAATTATTCACTTGGCAGAGATAAGGAGTCATTCAGGCATGGGGTGGCATTTGAATGAGATTTTTAAGGTTGGGGAGATATGACCACATTATATATGTGACTACACAAAAAATATTTTATCTCAAAAACATAATATGCCCTGGCCAGGTGGCTCAGTTGGTTGGATCATCATCCAGTTCACCAAACGGTTGTGGGTTCAATTCTCTGTCAGGGCACATACCTAGGTTTTGGGTTTGATCCCTGATCAGGGTGCATGTAGAAGGCAAGTGGTTGATGTTTGTTTTTCTCTCTTTTTTCTCTCCCTTCCTCTCGCTTTAAAATCAATAAAAATATGCCCTAGCCGGTTTAGCTCAGTGGATAGAGCATTGGTCTACAGACTGAAGGATCCTGGGTTCGATTCCAGTCAAGGACACATGCCTGAGTTGTGGGCTCGATCCCCAGTAGGGGACAGGCAGGAGGCAGCCAATCAATGATTCTCTCTCATCATTGATGTTTCTATCTCTCTCCCCCTCTCCTTTCCTCTCTGAAATAAATAAAACTAAATAAAATATATCCTTGGGTGAAGATTAAAAATAAAAAATACAAACATGTTTAAAATGCCAAGTTTCTGTCATTTAAATTACAACGATAAGATACTACATATATACAAAAATTTTTCCCTTTATTAATTATTTTTGTTGTTTAAGAGAAAATATGGATGGAGATGTCCTATATTTGCCTTTATCGCTGCCTTGGAATTCTCTACTATATGTTGACCCGAGGGACACCTCCTGATGATCTTGAACTACATTCAGAAGCATTTGCAGTGCACCTGACCAAAATCACACTTTTGTGTTAAACCAGATCAGCCAGGGACTGCCTCCTGGCTTTCCATTAGCTGAAGCAGTCCACTGAGAGAACAGTCTCCACACAGGCAGCCTGACTGATGCACAGTTTTCCTGCAAATTTGATCTTCATGAGGATACCAAGAGTATACTTTAATTTTTGTTTGAGGGAACGGGACAACCTACATGTTTACTTGCAATGGCATTATGTTTAAGGAAACATGGCCAAGAAATGCTAGGATCCTCACCAGATAAAAATAGCATGAGTGTACTCTGAAAATAGTAAGATTCAAGTGGAATAAAGAGTCATAGGTCATTCATCCGAGACTCATGCAAGGGAGTCCACTAAATTAAAGATTTGTGGGGAAGAGAATTAAAAAACAACAACTTTCTTTTGCTGGAGATCTTTTAATCATTCTAGAATCCAAGCTGTCTTTCTGAGAGTATATATTTGAATAATCGCAGAGGCTCTTGCAAACATGCTAAAGCACATTCCTCCATTGATGCTGAAATACGAAAGAGCTCCTGCTCTAATCGTAGCATGCGTGTGTTTCATAAACACCGACAGACATTAGGAGCTACAACTCAAACATACATTTGTAAAAAAGAAAAGGTTAAACTGTACATATTTAATAACATCTTATGACTGCCTGTGCTCCTTGTTTTATGGACCACACTGTTCAATATCTTACAAGTTGCACTTTAATCCCAATAACATTTTTTTAAGTGGAAATGACATTAGGACTCTAAGTGGAACAGCAGACCTCGCTCCTCCGCGTGCGGTGTCAGCGGTTTCTCGCCCGCTGATACAGATCTGCATTCGAGTGTCGCAACTGGGGTCACCACCCATGTTTGGTTTCTACCTCCGAAAAGTAATAACTCACCACTGCCCGGCTAGATAGAAATCTGATTAAAGAAAAGTCTAAATGAGTCTGAAGACGGTTTGTCCGCACCGAGATGTAAAACTTGTTACTTCCAGCGGGGCTCGGGGAAGGCTGGGAAGTGAATGAAGGCCGCGCGGCAAGCAAGCCGGCACCGGCAAACCCACTGAGCTTCCAAACTGTCTAACTTTTCAGCTACGTGTTTTTTTCTGTGTTAAATATGGTTCAGAAGATTAAAGTCTTCATTTTAGGCGAAGAAAGGAAATAATGTTTCCTGTCCCATTTGCCAAGCTAAGTGAACAACTGTTCCTGCACAATTAGAATTGTTAATTGATTTGAAAACACAGGGCTTTGAAGGTGGAAAACTGCTGACATTATTTCAATGGGGAAATGCACTCCTGAGAGGGAGCGCCGCGGCACCATTTCTCTCCTTGTTTTGTTGAATATACATCTATAAAAACACTGTGAATCATGCAGTAAAAACTGCTGTGCCGCTATCATAAATCTCTGATAATAAAAATTTCATTGTTGAAACAATAAAATAGACTTTTATTATAACACAGAGTATCCACCTAAACATTGTCCTTTTAGCTTCTTCGAGTTAAATATATGCACAGTTTTACAGTCTATAAACAGATCTGGAATAAAAGTTAATAAATGTCAAAATTTGCATTTCAAAAAATTCTTGCTGCATTTTAGGGAAGATCAATCTATGAACCTTTCAACATTATGTCAAATGAAATGCTAATTGTACCTTTAGGAATTTCAGAGACAGTGACAAGAAACTAAATGCTCTGTTCCTTTGCATCAGCAAGTCGAGGATAATTGTATATCTACTCTTGTGAACTTCTAAGAAAAAAAAAGAAAAAAAACTAAGAAAAAAGGGTTTTCTATTCTTTAACTCAGGAGGGTAAACTCTTTTAGCCACCCTCCATCAATCTACCTTCAAATAAAGTGTGTTAACATGTTGACAGTGGACAAATCACACAGTGCTGCATTTATTCATTTTATAATAGGTTTGTCAAATGAGCTTCAGTTAAAGAGATTTAGGAGTAAGAAAAATTTTCAGCCAGAAATAACTGACTTATTCCATTCAAAGTGATGTAAGGTTTAAAGGTGTACTTCTTAAAAGCCTAATCTTTATTAAAACGCACAATTTTTGAAGGCTAAGTCACAAAAATAAATACCAGGAGCCCAAAAAGTGCTTTTATTTTCCCTACCCTTAAGATAAAGCACTAATACATCCCTTCCCTATTCTGCAATAAATCTTAGCACTGTACCTCTAAGAGATACAAATTATCCTCTATACTGTCTTACAAGTGTGAGTATAGATTGAACCAATGAGCAATGTTATCTAGAAAATAGCACTTAGTGTAAGGTTTGTACCATTTTTTTGAACATTATCCTATTTGTGGCACTGCCTTCATTTCAGAGTCAGGCTGCTGAAATATTTGCTCTAACTGCAAAGCAGTGAAAAACGAAGGTCTGTGCAGCAGAAAAGCAGCTCACGTTGTTAACCTGCAACATCTGGTCACCTCTGACCACTTTAAAAGTAAAATAGGCATTTTCACCTTCTTCAAATACCATCATACATAGAGTTGAGGCAAAAAGCAAAGATTGTTCCCCTCCACATTTCTGGGTCCCTACACTGTCTATTGATATGTACTCAGAATTTGAGGCAAAACCTCAATGTTATTAAAGTTAAAAGATCATTTACAAAGTGTATTACACAGCGTCATTTTCAGGCTCACATTAGACAGCTGATTTGTGATCCTGCTGCACAAAGGAAAAAAACTCAGCAAAACCACCTGAGTATTCTTACACAGTAGTCACAATTTGATTTCATAAAGTCTGTGTTTTAAAAAATTCAGATAATAGAACATATTTCTTGCTCACGACACGAAACTACTTATGTTATATAAACTTGAAGTTGCCTAAAAAAATTATATTTTAGGTCTTAATTTTACTCCACAGGTTTTTCACATAATTTATGGATGTATTTTATTCCTAATCCTGTTAATGCTTAATAAAAACTGGAACTGTCTGCAAGTCAACAAAAATAAAAATATGTTTAATGGAAACATGTTAATAAATTAGCAGAGACAGTAAAAAACAGTACCTTCAACTTATTTCAGATGTCAATAATTTCTCTGTCGTGAGCAACTCTTTGTGATGGGCCCGTTATGAGCATCCTTTTGTACATGTGACCTGCATGACTGGATATGGGTGCTATTTAATTCCTGGGTATAAAACAGTACACCTTTAGTGGCAATGAAACAATAGGGGTAAAATAGCCCATATCTCTTTTTAAGTTGAATGTATAAGAGTGGTTCTTATGAATAACATATATTATGAACATTGATCCAATAGTAAGAAAACATAATATTTTATAGCTCACAATGTTTTACAGAAATTTCTGAACTCTCTCTAATATGTACTCTCTAATATGTACTGTTATAATTCCCAAAATAAATGCAAAGCTAGCAGCTATTCTGAGAACCCTGTGAGTAAATTTCTCGAGACAAGCTTTGTTGTTAATCATCCTAATTTTGTTCATGTTGTGTTACATGGGGGAAAAATAGTTGTACAATGGACAAGTATACTACTAAACAAAAGCCTCATCTTTTTCTTAAGAGTCAAAACAGAAGGCTAATAAAGACCATTTAAAATAAAAGGGCCCATTACTCCTCAGTTTTATATGAGCTTACATGCTTTCATTGTGCAGAGTGTGTTATTAATTTCACATGCCAGATTCATAGGTTTCTGCAATATCAGGTTTGATGTATTCATTATCGGCACTCAGTACATTAATTCACGCTGAAGTCCGGTAAATCAAAATTATACCATCTGGCTTCCTGTTCTTAATGATGAATTTGATGTAGGGGTGATTAAGATTGTTAGGCTTTTGAATTTTAATGTAAAAATTAGGGGATTAAAAAGGCATTTAGAAATGACCAATAGTTAGAATAAACTTACTGACAGGATCTAATTTGTGTACTTGCTAGTAAAGCTCCATTTTAATTAGCAGCCGCACTCTTTCAGCACAAGCTCAAAGAGACAGAAGTTTAGTGATTAAGAAGATGAAGCTGTTAAATTGATAAATTGACCTTGAAATACTTGTAACTGTGGGGGACGGCCCAGCAACTCAATTGTTAGTGTGTTGCATTGCCACATGGGGAACTGAGTCCAAGAGTGACCTCATACACAAAATTTTGCCCTTCTTCTTCTTCTTCTTCTTCTTCTTCTTCTTCTTCTTCTTCTTCTTCTTCTTCTTCTTCTTGTGGGTAGTTGACTGATCAACTCATCTTGGGCCTTGAGGTGTGGGGCTGGAGAACAGAGATACACAAATGCAAAACCTGCAGACCTGAGGGTTGGCACTGTAATAATAGGAAGGTAAAGATATCGTCACTGTTTCAGAACTCCTTGGCAGGTGACATTTGAATACTGTGTGTAAACCTGGAAGCATGGTATTGGTTCCTGCTACAGCGATGCTATCTACATGCAGGAGACCTGGGAGGAAGACACTCAAGCGGCGAGTTAAGTCAGGAAATCTAGGGCACAGCCACCAATACTGTCCCTTTTGTACAGTATTTTATTACAGCACGTAGACTCCATATCCTTTCATACCGTGTTTCAGAAGAAATGTGGAAATGGAGGCATTCTAAATATCTGCAACACAGAGCATGTATATAACACACAGCCATTGCACTCAAACTTGACATGAGATTTCTTTTCATTGAAAGACCAATCTGACATGGGATGTTCCTTTGACAGTTAAAATTACCTCTGATTTTAACTAACGCGTTGGAAATGTTACATCGAACTCATTACACCTTTTCTGCATAAAGAAGTTTTAATAGTTAAACAAGTTAAGAAAGAATAGACTCTTAATGTAAAATATTATTAGAATAATGTAAGGAAACATCCTCATTTTTGCCCCCAAAGATATAAAGCTAAAAGCGCAAGAAGCCATAGAGTAGAAAAGTAAGGTTGAAAATAAAATTATTTTCTGAGAAGAGAAAAAAAAAAGTACTACCTAGTGTGGCCTCATAAAATGCAGTGCTTTGGTTCCTGTGAAATTAATAAATGTAGTCACTAATGCACTAAAATAAAATACAGTCAGAATGACTTACATCAGAAAACAAGTACATCTGTATAGATCAACAATTTGAAGGATTCTGATTCCTGGCAAGTCAAGGAATATTTTAAATCTTATATTTTAGAGGAAATCGAATCTTGACTAACCACTGTAATTTATGTCATTTTAAATAAGATATATTTGAATAAGTATATTTTTCATGCCCTAAAAAGACTGATGTCTTCTTTTATAAGCTCATCCTGTGACACACTTGAGTAGGTAGGTATATTGATTTTTTTTTCTTTTTCTGATGGCAATGAAGTGTAAATGGAAAATATCAGACTTGGCAATCACTTAAACCATGTGAAAATTTCAGAGTGAAGGCTATTAGAGTCACTTTGTGATCTCCCCAGATGACCAGAGGGGGGAGAAAAAAACCCCACATTTCTACATTTCTTCAGATCCTTTGTGTGACAGCTAAGGAGAATAACATTCTTTCTAATACGCCAGTTTTCGTCTCTAGTTGAGAATAACCTCAGTGCTTTCTTATGTCACTGGCTGAGAGAAGATGAAAGACCCAGCCTTGTGTAAATGGCTTTGTCTAACCATCAGTCTTTAGCTCTGCGTGGCAGCTGTACTATTGACATTAGCTTGTGCACTGGGTGAAATTGAAGTGAGTTAAATGTGACCTTGGCTTAGTTGTTGAAGTAGAAATGAACTCTACTGGGAGTGAAAAAAAATAAGACCAGTTTCTCTAACTTCATTTTTTCTTTAATGAGTTTAACAGCACTCCTAGGATTTGATACATTTTATAAAAACGCTTTTATTTCCCTTCCTATTTTACCCTGAGTAATCAGCATTTAGTAAGGTTAACATGCCCTTTTGTTATGAAATCCTTGCTTCTGGTATTTGTATGCCATATTCTCAAAACCTGGCACATTTATTTTCCCTTCCCCTCTACCCTAAATAGGGATGGAAGATTTTCATGGATACATGGTCATTGACTTGAAAAACAAATCCTGGACCACTGAAACCGTTTTGAATGCCCAGTGTTTCTGATAACATTGCATTGTCCACTGGGTTACACATGCATCCCCTGAGCAACCTGCTGGTAAATCATGCTCAGTGGACACGTGAGACCTGCAGGTAGACGGGATGTGCTGAAATGCTTCTAAGACTGCACCTCCTTTGTGTTCAGATGCGATATCCCATAGTGCTTGTATCACAAGAACATACGAGTGATTATATTTTTAGGTGGAGACAATTCAGAAAATCTTTGAAGTTTCATTTCTGTCTTGGACATCCCTAAGTCATATACTCACATATATGTATTCATTACATGTTTTTACCTTTATATGTGTGTCTGTTGATATGTGTGCATATTTGTGTGTAGGTGTGACATATGTGTTGTTTTATCGTATAATAATGTGACACGAGCAATAAATCCGACTCTTCAAGTCCCGTTTCTGTCATCAAACTTATCAAAATAGCTCATGATGGGAATATTGTAATTTAGTCTATTTAATCCAACTTGAGCAAGCACAAAGTAAACTCCTTATCCTTTACAGTTCCTATTTTACCATCATGCATTTCCACTACTGCCCTATAGTGGTAGCATGGTTGGGAGTTAATGGAACCTGTAGTTTTGGCTTTTTTTCTTTAACCATTTTTATACGAGTTTCATGCTCCAAATTTTTTATTGACCCTGATTGTTTTGGGTGCAAAAATGGCTCCCCCAAATGCTAATTTCCCACATGCTAATCCCCAGAATACCTTAGCTTATGTGGCTAAAGGAGTTTATCGCTATGATGAAGACTAGGATGTTGAGGTAAGAAAATTCTCCTGATTATCAGGGTGGATCCACTGTAACCACACAGGTCCTTGTGGCAGAGAGTCAGGAGGTCAGAGTCAGGGCCTGGGCTGTGACAACAGAAGCAGAGGCCAGGGGAGCAGTGCAGGCGCCAGAGGTGCATGCAGCTTCTCGAAGCTGGAAAACACTGGAAGGGAAAAGGATTCTCACCTGCAGTTCCCATTAGGAACACAGCCCTGCCCGAATCGTTTTAGACCTCTGACCTCCAGAATTACAACATAATAAATCTGTACTGTTTTAAACCACTAAGCCTGCGTGAGTTTGTTATAACAACACAAGAAAACCAACACATCCATACATTCATACTTCAACGATCTGGACACTGTAATACATACTATGGGATAGTTAGCAATTATTTAGGTAATTTCTTTATCATTTATTGTTTTCTCATCTTTTAACTTTTGTGCTTAAGTAAGTATAGCACTGATAGTTATGTTTAATAAAGGTTCAGCAATATTGTGGGTTTCAAAAAAACAATCACTAACTGCAGTCTTTAGAAATGGGTAATCAATCAGAAAGCCTGCAGGCAACTCTTTGTGTATTTAACCATAAAAAGAAAATGTGACTATGCGCAGGTCAGCATGGTGTGAACAGAGAGGTGGGAAAGGTCTTCACTTGGATAAAGCCCTGTGGGAAGATGACATGATGGGCAGCTGGCCAGAAGCCATTACTCTCAGAGTAGAGGGTCAGAATGGGTCAGAGAGAGGCCTGTGAGGCACATCAAAAGGACGATGGGCCAGGAGCTTTGACTGGCCCAGCCTGGTGGCTGCTGACTCAAGCCAGGGCCACCTGGGAGCATAAGCATGGCTTTTAAAAAAAAGGCTGGAACTAGAGAGAGTTGCTGTGCACAGGCAGAGTGGTTAGGGGCAATCAGGCAGGCAGGCAGAGGCAGTTAGGGACAATCAGGTGGGCAGGCGAGTGGTTAGGGGCAATGAGGCAGGCAGGCAGGCAGAATGGTTAGGGGTAATCAGCCAGGCAGGCAGGCAGGCAAATGGTTAGGAGCCAGCCATCCCAGACCACAGGGATCGGGCCTAAATAGGCAGTTGGACATCCCTTGAGGGGTCCCAGATTGTGAGAGGGTGCAGGCTGGGCTGAGGGCTCCTAGCCCTCCCCTGTGCAAGAATTTCATGCACCGGGCCTCTAATGTGTATGTATATATATAAAATAATAAAAGCATAATATCCTAATTAGACCAGACAGCCAAATGACCTCCTGGACATTCTTCCGGATGAACTTCTGGACAGCCTTCCAGATGACCACGCTATGACACCCACTGGCACCAGGCCAGCCAAGGCAGGTGCGATGCAATTGGTTGGGGGCCCAGCCATTACCCCATGATCGCCCTGCAGAGGGAGGCCCAGGCCACTGGCAGGCGGGCTGCAATTGGTGGGCGGGGCCTCCCTCTGTGGGGCGATTGATCGCAGGGCTCCCAAACTATGAGAGGGCACAAGCCGGGCTGAGGGATCCCCCACAAGTGCACAAATTTTATATGTATATATATGTGTGTATATATATATATATATATATATATATATATATATATATATATATTAGAGGCCCAATGCATGAATTCATGCACCAGTGGGGTCCCTCACACTGGTGCATGATTGGGGCTGGGGAGGGACCATGGGAGGGCTCCAGGGTGTGTCCAGCCCATCTCGCCACATCCCAATTGGCCAGAACCCAGCAGCAAGCTAATCTACTGGTTGGAGCATCTGCCCCCTGGTGGTCAGTGCACATCATAGCAACTGGTCAAATGAATGGTTGGACACTAAGCATATTAGGCTTTTATTATATATATATACATTATATATATATAAATATATATATATATATATATATATATATAAATATATATATATATATATATGTTTTCCACTTACAAAAAAGAAGAGGTCATATTTATTTGATGTTTGCTTCATGCTTAGGTGGAGTGCCATGTATTATCACATATACTAAAGTATCATTCCAATTATAAATGTAATCCACTTTATATATATATATAATATGAATATTTCTATGAAATTTTAAATTTTAGATAAATATGTTATACTATTTTGTGACAAGACCATATACCATTCTTGGTATTTTCATATAATCTTCTTACTTATTCTATAGGTAGAAAAGTAAATATATATTTATACATATATAAATCCTTTCTGAAAATTAATTAGAATAAGTTGATTGCAGAATGGTTTTAGGAAATAGAATATATAACTAAGGTGACAAGATAGTGAAGACATGGATTTAAAATGGAACCACATATAACTTGTGTAATTGTTTCAACATTAGGCTGGCATAATTTGTGTGTGCTTTTTTAATTGAATTTATTTGGGTGACATTGGTTAATAAAATTATATAGGTTTCAGGTGTACAATTCTATAATACATCATCTGTGTGCTGTATTTTGTGTTCACCAAATAATTTGGATGCTCATTTATCATGTGAATGGTAGAAATGAATTATTTTTCAACTGTGGTGCCATATTCATACTGTGCAAAGGTCACTACAATGATTTTCAGCTAGCCAGGGTGAACTGCATACCTAAGGACTGTGTGTGGGAGTGTAGGGTATCAAAGGTATCAAAATAACTGCAGGGCTTTGCAAACTTTATTCCTTCCTATCAGATTTTGATAAATTCCCTCAAGAGAAGAAATACCTGCTTTCTCCTGGTTGAGGAGTACCAGAAATGTTCAGAACCATGATCCAAATGGTTCCCCATCCCAATAGAAATGATCAAATACCTTCTTGAGAAGGAGACTCGCCTTCTGGTGTTGAGAATAACTTCCCCAAGGTGAGTCACTGCTTCTGATGAAGTATGTCAGCATCTTGCTTGGGTGCCAGCAGGGAAAACTGGCTGGGAACCACTCTAGTAGCCAAGCATTCTTAAATTCTTAAAGTTGCCCACAAAATTATGATAAGAGTTGGGGGGTAAAGTGTGTCCCTTTAACATACATACAGTAGTCTGTAATATAGCAATTCCACTATGGACATATCTATTACAAATACATAAATGCAAATTTTTAAGCATCAAGTAGAGTTTACACACACACATATACTCTCTCACATACACACAAGGGAATATAAACAGAGATTAAAATTTAATGGCATCAAGGAACCACAGTGGGCACTTTCATGCATATTATCTTACATTAGTTTTATTCTACCTTGGTGAGCTATTATTATCTTTTTATTGGATAAGAAGAGTGACTGACTTGCCTTATTTATGCAGCTATAAGGTGGCAGAAAGAAGATCCTGGTTCTAGGATTTTGCTTCATGATGCTGTCTTTTAGAAGTTAAATGAAGGCCTGGGAGAGAAACTGGGGACCCATAAAGTGCTGGGGAAGAGACCCTAGAAGAAAGCCCAGCCATCAAACAGAGCAAGATTTCCCAGGAGAAAGAGCAGCCCTACATGGACATCTGTGTAAACCTAGCAAGAGGAGAATGAAGCAGGGTATAGACAGAGCAAGAAAAATGACAATCTAGAAAGAATACAATATGGAACTCCAGGAATGCTGAAGTCATCACCGAGGAAGTTCTCCAGCTCTGGAGTGGACTGCTAGGTTTAAACCCACCTCTGTGGCAACTGTGGTCACTCACCCTCTCTAGGACTTCCTACGTGTGTGCAGACAAGGATAATAAGGCATCTACATCAGGGAACAAAGCATTTTAACACAGTGTCTGGCACCTACTAAACACTTAATAAACAGTACTTCTCGTGGCTGTTAAGTCAGCAGGGAACAGGGAGCAGACAATCTCCAGTCCCTTGAGTAAGGCAGGGTGGGAAGGATTTCTGGGGGGGGGGGGGGGGGGGGCGCGCATGTGCGGGGGGGTGGGTAGGGGAGGCCAGGGAAAGGTCAATGAGGGGGAAAAAAGGAGACACATGTACTACTATCTGTAATACTTAAACAATAAAATAAAATTTAAAAAATAAATAAATAAATAGGGGTTCTAAGGAAAAGGCAAAAGCTCAGTTACTAAAACCAGAGTGCTCTGAGTTTGACTTGATGCGGAGTCACCTGAACAGCTAAATTGGGTTTTCCGTCCTGTGAAGGTAAGTGGTCCCATTACCCGTTTAGAGGGTCAAATGGTCTCCAATGTTGGCAGAGCTGCAGCCCTGCAGGGATCTTGAAAGGGGAAGTTTGGTCACGGAAAATATGAAACTCTGGGAGACTTCTCTCCAAAGATTTCAGAAAAAAATTAACTGAAAAATTTACAAACCTACCTAAGTGAACAAAGTTTAGTATCTGTTAGTGGCAGCGAAATAGTGCTGTGTTTCTTGGTATGGATTATGGTTTCCAAGTACATAAAATTACTTAGAATTAATTTCAGCTAGCCAGGGTGAACTGCATACCTAGAGACTCTGTGTGGAAGGGTAGGGAGGGTACCAGAATATCTGCAGGGCTTTTCAAATTGCACTCCTTCCTATCAGATTTTGATAAATTCCCTCAAGAGAAGAAATACCTGCTCTCTCCCGGTTGAGGAGTACCAGAAATGTTCAGAACCATGTTCCCAATTGTTCCCCATCCCAATAGAAATGGTCACAAAAACCTTCTTGGAAAGGGGCTTTTCCTTCTGGTGTTGAGAATAACTTCCCAAGGTGAGTCACTGCTCCTGATGGAGTATGGAACCTGCGTAAAGAAAACCACCCTCCTGTCAGGCCTAGGTGAGTCCGCCTGCTGTCCGGGGAGCTGTGGTTATCCTGTGGCGAAGGTTCTGTCACCACGGGGGTCTGAACTGAATAGAAGCAGCTGCTGAAATGTACAGAGTTCACCTGGAGAATTGGTCCAAGGGCTCTCCGGAATGCAGCCACTGTGTCAATAACCACAGTCTCCTCCCTACACACCTGTCTCACTTACTCTAGCCCACTCTTTGCTTTTACTTAGTTATTGTCAAGTTCTAATGCTCTGCCTAATTTTCTTTCTGTTTCTGTCTGTCTCCCACTGGAGTATTTGCATCAAGGCAGGGATCCTGGTCATGTGTTCACTCATGTATGTCTAGCTCATAGGAGAATGCCTGGAATGGAATGAAGCTCAGTAAATATGTGTGGCCGGGCCAACTGACAAGAAGTGTGAATTCCTGCCCATGGTTTTGCTCTAACTCTAGAGCACCTCTGACCTGGACCTCATTTTTAAATTAATTTTAGTAGCAAGAGTAGTACAGAGAATTACTGCATATGCTTTACCCATATTCCCAAATGTTAACATTTATCATGTTCATCTTATTATTCTCTCTCTCTCTCTCTCTCTCTCTCTCTCTCTCTCTCTCTCTCTCTCTCTCTCACACACACACACACACATATAAAAATAAGTTTTAGCAACACTTTAGAGTAAGTTGCAAACATTATGCCTCTTTACTCCTAAATGTTTCACTGCGTATTTCCTAAAATCAAGTCCACACCTCAGTACCATTATCAAAATCATGAAATTCATATTGATACAATGTGATTCTTCATTAACTAAGCTTATTCACACTTTACCAATCGTCCCACTAATGAACTATATGCAGCATATACTTTGTTTCTCAGGCCCAGGACCCGATCGAAGGTCATATATTACATAGAATTGTCATGACTCTCCAGACTCTCTTGATCTGGAACAGTCGATACAAAGTTTTTCACTGCTCCTGACGCATGCAGTTATTTTCTAGCGTCCCTCAATTTGGGTTTATCTGATGTGTATCCCTGATTGGATTCCAGTTATCCATTTGGGGCAAGAATATCTTAAAAGCAAAATTGTGTCCTGCTCATTGGATAGTATCAGAAGGCACACGATGTCATTTTGTCCCCTTGACACTGGTTACTTGGTTAAGGTGGTATCGACCATGTTTCACCACTAAAATGTTTCCATTTGTCCCTTTGCAATGAGTAAGTACCTTCAGGGGAGATGCTGTGAGACCCTTTAAATTTTCTGTTTATCACAATACTCTTACTTTTTGGAAGTTTCTCCGTATGTGCCTCCTCTGTGAAAGTTTTCATCAAGAGCTGGTTTCTGGATATCTGGGCTTAGGAATCTAAAAATGCATTGTCCCTTGAGTCATCATTTCTTGAAATCTAGTTAGATTCACCTCACGTTGTATACTTTCTTCACATTATGGTGGAAAGCCTGGAGTACCTCTTAAAAATAAAGAGACTTGTGCAAGTGTGGAGATTTTCAAGAATATTACTCATGATACCAGATAATTGGGTCTCACATGTATAAATATTTTTGTTTGGACAAGAGTATTGTTTTTATTCTTGGGTCAATGTTAAATACAATTCTAAGTTTGAATAATATTTTTGGAGACAAAGGCGTACAAGACAGATGACTCAATCAAAAAGGTTTTAGGATGCGTTCCCAAATATTCCTTGTTATTACTATCCCCTGATAGGTAGGGAAATCTAAAAGGGAAACTATCGTAATTGTAACTGTTTTGGCATAACAGAAAACACAGGTGCATGGGCTGTTTGATGAAAAACCACTTACCAGCCAAATATTGAACGATGTAAAGAAATCACTATTGAAAGTAAAAACCTGGAGTTCTCACAGTAGTCGTTGCATAGGAGCAATTTAATCACCTTATTTGTTCAATTTTAATTAAAAAAGAAATAAAATTTATATCCAAGTTGATCACCATTAGCCAAACACTGAGCTAAATTGGGCAAAAATTAGAGTCTGTGGCTCACCAATTTGGATTCTCCCCCTACAGTTCTTTGCAAAGTTGCCTTCCTCATGTATCCTAGCTCTGTGACTTAACAACATAGGTGCCAAGATATTTCTCTGTGTCTTGGTTTCCTCAGAATTAAAATGGAGGTGTTAGTAATAGTGTCTACATCGTGAGACTATTGGAGTGAGAATTTAATAAGTTCATTTATATAATGTTCTCAGAACAGAGTAAATGCCATGTACAGGTTTAAGTTAGTGTGTTGGGGGTCCCTAAGACCACCCCTAGCCTGGATTTCACGAGGATCAATCCTAGGACACAGCATATAGCAGAGCCATGGCTGTGAGATCCTATAGTGAAAGGATACAAAGAAACATGATCAAAGGGAAAGGCACTTTGGGCAATGTCCAGAGGAAAACAGACATAAGCTTCCAAGAATTCTCTTGGAGCAGAGTGACAGGATGGCACACTTAGGTCCTCTAGTGATGAGGGATCAGGGAAGCTAATCAGGCACTCAGGGCCCAGGGTCTTTTTGTTGGGGGGTGATCAGATAGGTACCTTCTGCCAAATACATACCAAAATTGTAGACTCCCAAAAGGAAAGCAGGTGTTCAGCATAAACCATATTGTTTGCACAAACCATTTAGGCACAGTGAGCAATTCTAATCATTTAAGGTACTCGAAACATTCCCAATATTCAAATTCTCAGATGCCCACCAAGGACCAACCTTGTGAATAGACATTCCTTAGGATAGCAGGCCTGCTATGTTCATTTTTTTTCTGCACAATTGGACATTGCTATCATAATGTGCCTTAGATGCACAAATTAAATTGGCTGATAGGTACCAAAATCAAAATCAATTGTATACCACCAGGTGTTGCTTCTAAACAATGACATCATGAAAATATTTTCCATGTACTATGAAACCAAGACGATACAATTGTTACTTTCTACAACAACAAGATAAGGTACCTTTTCTAAGGAAAAGAAAAGCCATATTTCAGGCAAGTTGAATTTAATTCCTCAGTCTCTTGCTCTTACATATGCAATTTTCCAGTTACACTTCCCACACCCAATTTAAAAACAGTCTCAACTTAGAACCTGTCAAATGTGTTCAGACTAAAAAGGTAAGGTAAGACCTGCAGCCTGGATAATGCCATGGGAGTGCTCCGGCATCACCTGGAATCTGTAGGGCGAAGACTCCAGCACTGACATCTGATAAGTTAACATAAGAAGCATTCAAACCTGTAAAGAACTTTTGTGAGTTTATTTGAGCCAAACTGTCGACAATTGCCAGGAAGCAGACTCAGAACAAATTAAAATAATCCTCTGGAGAATGACGTTTTTTCAGCAATTTTTTATAAATTATCATCAAAGCAAGAGATGTAAGTGGGTTACATGAAATCCATTGATGATAGATTAGAGATGTGGGAGAAAGCAAAGCGGGGAAATCTCTGGAATTAGATAAAAGTAACATGTTAGACACAAGCTTCTTTTACATAGGTGGGTACAGGATAGCTGACAGTCAACAATTAACAAGATAAAAATAACAATGATGGAATCTGTGGTCTCCCCCCTGGTGCCCTGGCACATTGGTTGTGCCCTGAGGGGTCTGGAAAAGGGCAAGTTACAAGTTACTCTGACTTTCCAAAGGTATGTTGTTGTAGATGCAAAAAAGGCTAAGGTAAGATCAAAATTGATCTTTATCAGGGAAGATAATGACCAAGGACATGACTACCCCCATAAACAGCTTTTTTAATTTAAAAAGTTTTAATTTTAGGCCATCCTTTGTGGATGCTTTAGGTCTCTGAGTTTGCAAGCCACCATGCAGGCCTTTCCTGAGTTAGGTTAGCAGGTGGCCCTTTTTCGCCTACAGGTAACACTATGAGACTTACTAACAAGCATGCACTAAGAATCTCCACACAAAAACCCACCTCTTGCTTACATGCTGGCATAATCCTACATTCTAGTAAAAGAGGCACGTGATCAGATCAGCTCATACACCATTTATCTAATGCCACATTTAGGCTAAGTAAGGAGGTCCTGACCTTGAGGAGTTTATAATCTCTGGGAGAAGCATGGGCATATGATTTGAATACAATTCAGTAAGGTATCATAAAAATATTGTTGAGAAGTCTCAGCCGAGAAGTTCCCAATTAAGATATTTTGCTTTGTGAGCTGGAGCTAGTCATTTAACCTCTCTGATATCCAGTTTCTCCATTTGGGAAACATCATAGGATTGTGTTCAAATTTAAGGTATCAGTTAAGTTCTGTTCTACTCCTTAGAGTTTACAAAGGTGGTAAGGGTAGATGGCTACAATGTCCTGTATTATCAAAGATAATTATGAAAAATATCTTAAGATCCTAGGATATTTGAGATAGTAAGAAAGTTTTTACTTAACCAATTTTTGCTGTGGGAAATTGAGTTATTAAAAAATAATATATGTGCATACATGCATAGCCCATGGACACAGACAGTAATGCGGTGAAGGTTTGGGGGAGGGCAGAGTGGAGCAGGGCAAATGAGGAGAAAATGGGGGACATCTGTAATAGCGTCAACAATAAAAATAATAATAAATTTTAAAAAACTGTTATTTCCTAAAAAAAAAAAAATCATTTCTTTAACCTTAGAATTACTCCAAAAGTATTATGATCAGTTCATATCTGTGGTGGCTGTCAAAGACAAGGGTGACAAATATTGTGATTTTTTTCCCCACCAAAATATAATCTTAGAGTTAAAACTGTTCCAAAATAAATTCTTTTTTCCATGTTTTACTCAAAAGTACTGGAAGAACGTGTTGGTTTCTGAACCTGTAACACCTGGATAGTGCCAGAAGATAAAGTGGGAGCCCTTAAATCATTAGCTTCAAACTTTATTGAAAAAAGTCATTTAATAATTACTAAGTCATTGGTATATAAATGGAAGCTCCAAAACATCTCCCACAGAATTTAAAGATTTAACAAAGCATCCTGGCTGGACAGAATTGTTGCCCCGTAGGTTAAGAAACCGCAAGAAGTCTAGAAAGCCCAGTGTAAGGTTGAGAGGATTGATAGATGGGTATTAATTAGGTTGAAAGAAAGTGGGGAGCCCTGTGGAAGAAGTTATTGTTTCCATTCTGGAACAGAAATGATAAGCTGGTTATTATGCAACAAAAGATTATGCTTACTATAAAATAAAGTTAATAGACTATATCTCTTGAATTTACCAACATACACATGAATGAGGATTGAATAGAATTATACTTTTTAAAAAGCCATGTAGCACCTGGTAAGGGATTGAATCACTGGGCATTCCACCTCGAATTCCTTTCGTACTATGATAGGGAAGCTATCAAATAGATGAAAATGCAATATCTGAAGTTAATTGAATCATTGCCAGGAAAAAAAGAATGCAAATGATGATTTTGCATTTGGACAAATTATCTCTAAGGTCCATTTCATCACTAAATTTCTATGAAATGCTAATTTTAAGAATCTAGGATAATTAAAAGGATCACATTAGGATATTATGATGTAAAATCACTTTAAGGAAGTATTTAAGTAAATGCCTACTACAGAAGCAAAGGAGGTATTTTTAAGCTAGAAAAAATTTGAGAGTACCTCTTTCTACTATTTTCCACTTCTATTTTTTTTTTTTTCAGTAGGCATTGTTATTTACTTGTCCCTTCATTGGCCCTCACATCTGTTGTTAATGGATTATTTTGGAATTGAAGTATTTTTTTTTAGATCACTAAAAAGCACTCCCCCATGATGGCTTTTGTTAAAAAATAAAGTCAACAGCAGGGTGATCATTTCATAAGTTACGTAAATGTCTAATCACTATGTTGTACACCTGAAACTAATTTAATATTGTATGCCAACTGTAACTGAAAAATTAAAATAAATAAAGTCAAAACCATAAACTTCTTTATATCACCTTATTTTAAATCCCATTTCCTAATCTATCAGCTCAGAAACACTATAGAAACTACTCTTCAACTGCGAAGTTCCACCAACATTTTTCATGATTCTTTGCATGTTTCATGATGTTCAATCTTCAAGGATGGTCTCAAGACCAATTTAAATAAATGAAATTAATTGTAGCACATTACATTTCAAACTGATTCATATTTGTTTTCCAAATATCTTTACTACTGAAAAGGGAATATGGGTAAGGGATTCAGAACTTTGAAATCCAATGTCAACAATAGCTAAAAAAGAAAATTTAGCTAAGATAGCTCTCTGCCCATTAAGTTAATAAATTTCTCACATCTGTTACCCAGGATATATCCTAGTTAGCCATACCCAGCAAGGTCTCATCAGGTATTTATGATCACATAGATAATACATTCATGGAAGACATTATCTTTGACATCATGAGGAATTACCCAATAATACATTTAAGCTGTCTTTCCAGATTGGTTATGGAATTTTATATGTTCCTATCTCATTCCTCCAATAGTTAGCTCAATATCATGTATCTCAGAAGAAAATACTCATATGGGTAACTTTTCTCAGCTAAGTTAGGAAATTTTTGTTAATGCTGTTGTTATGTCCCTGAGTCTTAAGGCAAGAATGAAAATAATACAAACTTTTGAAAATAACACATCTATTCCTATCATCTATAATAATAAAAACATAATATGCTAATTAGACTGAACATCCTTCCGGATGACCTTCTGGTTGAAGCCAAGGCTGCGAGGGAAGCCTGGGTCTCGGTTGCCAGAGGGAAGCTGATGCCAGCAGCCAGGGGAAGGAAGGCCTACTCTTGCATGAAATTTTGTGCATTGGGCCTCTAGTTCTTATATAACACTGCCATCGAAATTGAGTTAGTAGTCTTAAATCTTAGCACTCTAATATTTCTTTGTTGACTTCAAAATAAAGTTTGGAACTTCATACCACTTCATTCTCACACTTAACCTGTCTTTCTAATGATACCTTCTTCTCCTATTCTCATATGTGTACATGTAACTGTTCAAATTACAAATCACAAACAATGTGATTTTAAAATTTTAACAGAAAGAAGTGAATTTTTTCTACATCGGGGCAAGTTTAGAATATATCTATAAAAGTATATAATTTGTTTTTTAAAGTGTCTGAAAGAAGAGACAAAGAAATATCACTGTAATCACAAATAATATATACACAAAGGTGAGAAGAGAAATAAATAAATATGGAAGTTTTGCTGAAAATCACTCTGGGGTAGAAAATATGCAGTGGGCTCTGGGTGAAAAAGAGAGGATTCTTTTTGTTTTTCTGGGGCCTGATTCTGAGGCAGGAAGATATCTGAAGGTTCTGGAGGCTGAGCTTTTCCCTGAATTCCATGAAGAAATTCAAGGAGTTAGGCAGAAATTTCAAGTTAGGTTGGTTCCTAAAAACAGCCATTTTAAATAACTGATGTAAGTTACTACATTTTTTTCATATTTTTCCCAAGTTGTTCTTAAATATAATACTCAGGTTATTGGGACAAATAGCATCACTTTGGAGAAGTCAATTACATGACAAGAGGTGACCTGTGAGTCTGCTGGCTACCATAACCAGTGGGGACCAGGAAGGATTTATACAAAATGAAAACATTATTTGGGTTTCACAGAAATTGTTTGAGGCAAGGTATCTTAAAGAATAACAAGCATACTCATGAGACCTTGATATTTGGTTACTAAAGTAAAATTACCTGAACAACGACAACAAAAACTGACTTGAACCATTTACATTAGACTTTTAAAATCTAAACAAGTTACTATTCATTACTTCACATTTTGTATTATCTGTATTTTGTTATAATCCATAGCATAGTAAATATTTTCAAAACTACAGATGTCACAGAACTTTTCAATTTTATTATATTTTATTTTCAATGTTTTGAAAGGAGAATTAAATAGCTATGCAGACACTGAACTTTCTAGTCTTACAAACAAGCAATCCTAGATATACTTTTTAAATTTATTCTCATTTACTTGCCCCGTTTATCAAAGGGAAAAGTCCATCTCTTCTTCCACAAGGTGGATGCATTCATCTATACTGTATTTCACATGCTTTCTAACTTCCTTGAGTATTTTGTGCCATCAGTTATGTCCCCTGTCTTTATTTTTAACTGTTTATTCAAATTGAATTATAACTTTCAGTTATATAAGCACTAGAGGCCCCGTGCACAAAAATTTGTGCACTTGGAGGGGGGGGGGTGGGGAGGTCCCTCAGCCAGGCCTGTACCCTCTCGCAGTCTGGGAGCCCTCAGGGGATTACCACCTGCTGGCTTAGGCCCGCTCCCCAGGGGATTGGGCCTAAGATGGCAATTAGACATCCCTCTGGCAGCCTGGCAGCCCCGGGGGATGTCCACTTACCAACGAGGAGCAGACCTAAACTGCAGTCGGACATCCTTAGCGCTGCTGAGGAGGCAGGAGAGGCTCCCACCACCACCGCTGTACTGGCAGTCATCAGCCTGGCTTGTGGTTGAGCAGAGCTCCCCTATGTGGGAGCTCACTGACCACCAGAGGGCAGCTCCTGCATTGAGCGTCTGCCCCCGTGGTGGTCAGTGTGTGTCATAGTGACCAATCATTCCCAGTCTTTCTGCTCTTAGGGTCAGTTCACATATTACCCTTTCACTATATAGGATAGAGGCCTGGTGCAAGGGTGGGGGACGGGTGGTTTGCCCTGAAGGGTGTACCAAATCAGGGTTGGGGGTCCCGCTTGGGTGCCTGGCCAGCCTGGATGAGGGGCTAATGGCTGTTTTCAGGCTGGCCACACCCTCTTTAGGGTGGGGGTCCCCACTGGGGTGCCTGGCCAGTCTGGATGAGGGGCTGAGGGTTTTCAGGCTGGCCAAGCCCGCTGGCGACTGAAGCTCCCAGCCTCTCCTTTTTTTCTTTTTTTCTTTTTTTAATTCTGGGATTTATTAACCTTCTATAATTGAAACTTTGTTGCCATCACTGCAGCTGAAAGCCAGCTCCTACTCGCTCCAGCTCTGAAGCCATGGCCTGCTTAAAGCAGGTATCTGGGGTTTGTTTAGCTTCTATAATTGAAACTTTGTTGCTTTCATAGCTCAGAGCCGGGCTGTGGCAGGTGGCGAACTTTGGCTTTCTCCATCACTGGAGCAAGCAAGCCTCCTGCTCGCTTCAGCTGTGTGGCTGCTGGCCACCATCTTGGTTGGGTTAATTTGCATATCACTCTGATTAGCCAATGGGAGGCGTAGCGAAGGTACGGTCATTTACCATGTTTGTGTATTATTAGATAAGATTCTTGTGTTTGTTTGTTTTTTCATAAAAAAAAAAAAAGACTAGATCTACCAGACATCTATGGAATATACCAGCCAACAACAGCAGAGTACACATTCATCTCAAGTGCTCATGGACTATTCTCCAGAATAGACCATATACTGGGTCACAAAACAAGTCTCAATAAATTTAAAGATTGAAATCATACAAAGTATCTTTTTGGACCACAATGGAGTGAAGCTTGAAATCAATAGCAGAAGGATAACAATTAGTGGAAATTAAACAACATACTCATTAATAAATGGATCAAATAAGAAATTACAAGGGAAATTAGAAAATACCTTGAAATGAATGAAAATGAAACACAACATTACCAAAGACTGAAAACTTTCCCACTAAGATCAGGAATACGACAAGGATATCCATTCTTATGACTTCTATTCAACATTGTACTGGAGGTTCTACCAGGTGAATTAGTCAAGAAAAAGGAAGTGAAGAGTATCCACAGTGTAAAGAAAGATTGGTGGTGGTCACAAATGAGTGATTCTTTTTTTTATGATTGTTTTGTTTTTCTCTCATCATTATGTTTGAAAGATTCTTGCATAATGTTATTTATAAACGTCATTTATTCACTTTCACTTCAATACAATGAAAATGAATCATAATTTATTTATCCATTTAAGTGGTGGCCAACATTATTGATTGCTTCCAATTACTTGCTATTATGAACACCATTGCTATGAATATTCTTATACATGTAACCTAGTGCAAGAGACTTGATAGGGTATTTTAGATAAGCTTCAAATTACTGTGTCACAAGATATGCACATAATCAACCTTAGTTGGTGTGAAATAATAGAAATTGCCCTCAGTTCCAGCCACAGAGCTCCTAAAACCCTAAGTGATTAAAAGCACTTAGGAGCATCTTTCGTCCTAATATTTGGTCTTTGACAAAGAACTCCTAAATCCCTTGGGATTTCCTGGGTGATATGAGTGTCTTTTGTTCTGAGAGGACTCTTGGTGGGCTCCTGGGTAGCTGCAGAAAGACCAAACTGTAATTAGAAGTTTAGAACATTCAGCTCCACCTCCCATATTCCAAAAAGGGAGGGTTGGCTAAAGATCAAGTTAATAATGAAATCTCCATAAAAATCCCAAAGGTACAGGATTCAGAGAGCTTCTGGGCTGTAAACAATACACTCATGTGGTTCAGTGGTTCTCAACCTTCCTAATGCTGCGACTCTTTAATACAGTTCCTCATGTTGTGGTGACCCCCAACCATAAAATTATTTTTGTTTCTACTTCATAACTGTAATTTTGCTACTGTTATGAATCGTAATGTAAATATGATATGCTATATGTGTTTTCCGATGGTCGCGACCCACAGGTTGAGAACCGCTGGGGGTAGCACATTCCAAACTCCACAGGGACAGAGGCTCTGGACTCTTCTGGACCTTGCCCAGAGTATCTCTTCATCTAGCTGTTTATTCATTTCATATATTTTATGATAAATTGGTAATCTAGTAAGTAAATTGTTTTCCTGAGTTCTGTGAGCTGCTGTAGCAAATAAATCCCCTGAACTGACGAGGGGATTGTGGGAACCTCTGATTTATAGGCAGTTAGTCAGAAGCAAAGTAACAACATAAACTTGTGATTAGCATCTAAAGTGTGTGTGTATGTGCATGTGCCCTAGATGGTTTGCTAAGTGGTTAGAGCATTGGCCCTTACACTGAAGGTTGCGAGTTTAATTCTGGTCAATGGTAGGTACTTCAGTTGCAGGCCCCATTCCTAGCCTCGGTCAAAGTCCATGCGGGAGGCAACAAATCAATATGTCTCTCTCACAACAATGTTTCTCTCTCCCTCTGTCTTTCCCCTTCCCTTCCACTCTCTCTAAAACTCAATGGGAAAAAATATCCCTGGGTGAGGATTAACAAAAGGTAAAGTAAAAAATAGCGTGTGTGTGTGTTTGGTGGGGACAGTTTTGTGGGACTGAGCCCTTAAACCTGTGAGATCTGATATTATCTCCAAGTAGATAGTGTCAGAACCAAATAGAATTGTAAGACAACCAGTTGATATTGCAGAATTGCATGGTGTGGGGAAAGAAAACCAAAAACACAAATCTAATGTCATAGATATTATGAGTGTGAGTAGAGGAAACAAGTTTTTCCTAGATACTAGGTAATATAAAATATGCCTTCAAAGTTGGTTAGAGCAATTTATTTTCCTCATAGCATTGTATGAAGAAGTTGATGTTGTCATAATTTATACCAATAAGTGGTGTGTGAAATGGCATCATATTATAGTTTTCATTTGCATTTTTCTTTTTTCCTAATAAGATTGAATTTCATTTTATATTTGAGGTCCATTCATGTTTCTTCCCATGTGGAATGTCTATTTATGTCTTTTCACAATAATGCTATTTATTTATCTTTTTCTTACTGATTCCTAAGTATGTTTTCATATTCAGTGTAGTAATATTTTGCCAGTTAAATTTGTCATAAGCATTTTCTTCCAAAATTTGGCTTGTTATTTACTCACTTTCAGGTGTCTTTTAGTTAGAATTTTTAAAGTTTTAATATATTCAACTGTCCTCTTTTTCTGCTTGTCTTGTGCTTTGTTCCTGCTTTAAGAAATCATTTATTACACATGAACATATGTTTGATTTCACAATGCAACTTGCAAATATTTAAAATAATTTATGCATTAAAATAACATCAAAGTATTGTAATAAGGATAATAAGATTAAAGCAATAATAAAAACATATGCAGTTATAAAACTAGTACACATGTTCAGAAGAATAAAGAAAATAAAGGGAACTGAAATTCACACACTATAGTATATGCTATTACTATAAAATAAACAGGAGATTAAAATATCAGTGGATATGAAATAAATAATATAAAATAAGCTCATCATGTGACCTTAGGAGATACAATTAAGTCTCTTATAAAGGTCGGTTTTTCATACATAAAATATATTATAAATACATCTATTATATATGCATATACACATTTTGTGTAGATATATTTAATATACTAATCAACATTATGTTAAGAAACATATTCTTTCACAATATACTACTGCTAAAGTTTCATTAACGAACCATTTAATTAATGACACATGTAAGATATGACTACCTCTCATTCCAAACTTCCTATTCCCTTTTTTTCAAAGCATTTTTGCCTTCCAACATGCTGCACAGTTTACTCATGTATTTTCTTTATTGCTCTGTCCTCCAGCTAGAACTGAAGCTCTTAGATCTTACAAAGTAGATAATAATTTGCTGAATAAATGAATATGGTCATTTTAAATCAGTCTTTAGTCCAGGCTTACTATGTAACTACATTACTCCCATTTCTGGCATTGCTTACCATCCTATTAAATTGGAAAGGCAAGAAAAATTATATGGAGACATGCAATTATTTATATTGTGTATAAAATTAATATTTATGACTATGTGAATATACTAGATATCTACACTAATAAAAGACAAAGATGCTAATTGACCATACCTATGCTATGCCCTAAGCCATGCCCACCAGCCAGTCAGAGAGACTATATGCAAATTAATCCAACTAAGATGGAGGCTGGCAGCCACGGAGTGGAACAAGCAGTAGGCTTGGTTGCCCAGGCAATGGAGGAAGCCAAGCTTCCCACCAGCCCTGAGCCAGCTGTGGCCTCTGCTCATGGCAAGAAAGTTTCAATTATAGAAGACAAATAAATCAAAGATACCTGTTTCCAGCCAGCCTCCACTGGGAGCTTGGGTGGCTGGGGGTTGTGGCCAGCCTTCAAACAGCCATCAGCCCCTCACCCATGCTGGCCACACCCTCATGGGGTGAGGGTCCCCGCTGCGGGGCTTAGCCAGCCTGAAAACGGCCCTCAACCCCTCACCTAGGCTGCCCAGGCACCCCAGCAGGACTGCCCACCCTGAAGAGGCTGTGGCCAGCCTTCAAACGGCCCTCAGCCCCTCACCCAGGCTGGCCAGGCCCCCTAATGGGAACCCCTACCCTGAAGGGGCTGTGGCCAGCCTGCAAACTGCCATCAGCCACTCACCTAGACTGGCCAGGCACCCCAGGGAGAACTCCTGCCCTGAAGGGGCTGTGGCCAGCCTGAAAACAGCCATCAGTTCCTCACCAAGGCTGGCCAGGAACCCCAGAGGGGACCCCCTCCCCACCCGAAGGGGCTGTGGCCAGCCTGCAAACAGCCATCAGCTCCTCACCCAGGCTAGCCAGGCACTCCTATATAATAAAAGGGTAATATGCAAATTGACCCTAATAGCAGAGGGCTGCCAGAGGGATGTCTGACTGCCAGCGTAGCCCAATCCCCTTGGGAGCAGGCCTAAGCCAGCAGATGGTCATCCCCTGAGGGGTCCCAGACTGCAAGAAGGCACAGGCTGAGCTGATGGACCCCCCTGAGTGCACAAATTTTTGTGTACCAGGCCTCTAGTTACTCTATATTTAAGTAATTGCCTAGAGTGGAATAAACATAATTCATTCCTCATATCTTAATTTTTGTCTATTTATATTATAATTGATTGATTTTAGAGGGAGTGAGAGAGAGAGAGAGAGAGAGAGAGAAAGAAGTGTTGTTCTACTAATTTATGCATTCATTGGTTGCTTCTAGTATGTGCCCTGACTGGAAATCAAACCCTCAACCTTAGCATATCAGGATGATACTCTAACCAACTGAGCTACCTGACCAGGGCCCATTCCTCATATTTTTAAACAAAAAGAAGTGATGACTATAATAAAAGCAGTTGAGTTGGCCAGGTGTTTGTAGGGTTCTAATAAAATCACCATTTACTTCTTATGGACTTAATTGTCGATTTTACTAGGGCAGGATGAGAGGCTGCATATGCATTCTCCATTTAGGAACTTATTGAAATTGATATCCATTTGCTTGGAGGAATTACATTAACTATATTATAAAAGGGATCACAGAATTATGTTAAGAATTATTTCCAACTGCTCACTCTTAATTGATTCTATATTAGAAATAGAAAATAAGGAGGACAGAAACACCATCCAACATTTTACCAATTACTAGTAGACTATACTACCCAAGAGAAAATTAAAAACACTTATTTCTTTTGTTTTAAATCCATTAAAATAAGTATTATGTTCAGATATTCAAAATCAGTAGTCAAATCTTTGTTGTTGTTTTTTAAAAAAGGGTTTTTTGAATCTTTTTCTAAATCAATCCTTGCTATCAAAGTAAAAATTCCTAAATGTTTAAGAAAATATTCCCCACTTGCTTTCCTAAAAGCACTATTATTCCATGAAAAACTAGTGTCTATAAGATGTAAATCAAGCTTTAAAAATATTTTTGGTCAAATAACTTAGACAATTCCGAATTAAGTATATTTTAATAAATGTATTAATTGAAAGATGTTTCACATCTTGTCCCACACTTACTTTCCCTAATTACCCTAAAAATACTCACCCACCCACTCCCCAAACACACACAAGGATCACCTATCATGAGGCACGCTTATGTTCCAAGAACTGCAGAATCAATACAAACAGCATCAAAATACTTAATTTTTGTTTTATTATTTTTATTTCTATGGAATTCCTGTTTAGACTAAAAATAATTTTTAAGACAAATAGTAAAGTGAAGTAGTTTGCAAATTATACTATTCTTCATTTCACATGAGATCAGAACAAAAAGAAAAATAACCCGACTTACAGTAGAAGGAATTTTTAATGGTTATAATGGAAAATGAATGAAAGACATTACAATTGGTATCAATAGTACTTATATAGGAGATTTTAAAGTTGTGCTGGCAATACAGACCTTTGGCTAACTCATGGAAGAAAGGGAACTTTTCTATACTGATGGTTGGAGTGTAAACTAGCGCAAAGACCTGGGAAAGAAATGTGATAATATCTAATATGATTAAAGGTGTGCCTTCCCTTTTGCATAACCCTGTGACACATTCATATGTATGCACAAGCACATTTTTATAAGAAAGCTCTGTCCAGCATTATTTATAACAGTGAAAAATTGGAAACAATTCAAATTTTCATCACTGTGAAGTGAAGATAGAGATACCCATGGCAAAATTTTAATGTAATGGAATACTATACAGCAGGGGCTTAGAGCTCAATATTTTACCATTAAATACGCTCACATATATCATGTTTGGAAAAGCATATTGCATATGGATATACAATATATTTTAATGCAGTTTTGTAGCATGCAAAATAATTTTATATATATGTAATATTAGATATATATGTGATAAAATGTAAATATATATTAAATGATAAACACCATATTCAAGATGACGGAAGGACAGGAAATGAAATCAGGGGAGAATAAAATGAAGTATATATATATGACATTTTATTTCTTATGTTGTGTGACGATAACCAGATGTCCTTAAATAAGTACAATACCTTTTTATATTTCGCCTGAAATATATAAAAATTTAATGAAATAAAAAGCACATTTAGTTGAAGCTTGTCTTAAATGATACATTATGTCCCAAATTTTAATAAAATTAAAAACAAGTGTTTTTCAGTAATCTTGAAACTTGATTTTTAAAAGAAAGAATGTTTATGTTCCTTTTCCTTCATGAAATGATTTATAAACATAAATTATATATATATATATATATATATATATATATATATATATATATATATATATATATACCAGTTAGGCATTCTCAAATATGTAACCATTTCAAAATCTTACCTAAGGAAACAGATTAAGTTAGGCAGTATATCAAGTCCAAGCTGAGCAGAAACAAATTCAACTGTCTTCCTTATCTTTAAAAGTTATCAAAGCAATATTATTATCATCTTACCTGCCCACCAATATTGTCAAATGGACTCATTTCAAATATCCATTACAGTAAGACAGAATTACTAATTTTTCTATAATATAGGCTCTTCTTTCTAAAAGTTGGATAAATTGTGAATGGTCCCCAAACTCCACAATGTGTTGTTCATATACATTCACTTAATCCCTTATTTATCATGTCTCATTACTTTTCTCTTCTTGGGCTTTCATCCCTGCTATCATATTAAAAATATCCCAATCAAGGACTTCTACAGTCGGTATCCTGTATAAGTTTATGGTCATTGCTCTGCATTTACATTACTCAAAATTTGACATACTCTCCTCTTTAAAACATTTTGGACATTGCTTTTTCTGTAATTCAACCAGTATTCATCTAGTTTTCCTCTTGGCACAATGGCCAATCATTCTTTACTGGTTCCTCATATTCTAAACTCCTAAATTTATACATGACCACTATCTGGCAAAATCTAATTGTTAATTTGTAGTTCTAAACCATGATATATTATGTTATGTATCTACTTAACTGAGCAACAGAACACCCAGATATCTAAACATTACTTCTGGAAACATCTGCGAGGGTGTTTCCGGAACAGATTAGCATTTAAATCTAGACTGAGTAAAGGATATTGCACCTCAATGTGGGTGGGCACCATTCAGTTCATTTAGGACCCGAATAGAGCAAAAAGGTAGAGGACAGGAGAGACTTCTCTCTCTGCCTGACTGCTTGAGCTGGGAAGTTGGTCTTTTATCCTTGGAATAGAACTTGCACCATTGATGCATCTGATTTTCAGGCCTTCAGACTCATCCTGGAACTACACCACCTTCTTTCCTGGGTTTCTAGCTTGCAGATAGCAGAACATGGGACTTTTCAGTTTATAACATTGTATGAGCCAATTCCTTATAATAAATCTTTTTATACACATGTACTTGTATCTATTATAAGGAATTGTGTGTATGCAGTGTGGGGTAAAGTAGATTTATAGTTGTGCATGTGGAAAATAATGTAATAATAAATAATAATGCAAGAATAAACTGTGTTTTGAGGACTCACAACTGTAAACCTACTTTTGCCCCACTCTATATGTAAGTAAATATAATTTACCATACTATTCCTTCTTGAAATATTTTTTTCATTTGATTTTCAGGATATCATACTTTCCCAGTTTGTCTGCTACCATCTTGCCTGCTCCTTCTCAGCTTCTGTGCTGGTTTTTCTTTATAACATCCCTGACGGTGTGCTGATTTCTTTCTTTATACGCTCTCTCTAGGTGACCTTATTTGATATGCCATCTTTATGCTGGTGATTCTATATATCTATGTGGATGATTCTCAAGCCTGCATCTCTGATTCTGACTTCTCAAAGATGAATATATCCTACTGCCGATACATCATTTCCACTTTGATACCTGGTAAGCATCTTAAATGGCTGTGATTTAAACTGAATATTTTAGCTTACTAAGCTAAAATGAATGGTCTTTCCCAATGTCCACACAGCTTTTCCCCATGCCACTCCCATCTCCATGTATGGTGCCATTTGCCCAGTAGCCCAAGCCATTTATTATAGTCATCACTGACCCCTCTCTTTCCTTTAAAACTCTACTTCTAACTCAGCATCAAGTCTTTTGGTTCTACTCCCAAAATTTATCTTGGATCTGACTACTTTTTACCATTTTCACTGCCTCAACTAATTCAAATAATCAAAATTAATTTTCTGAATGAGTGAAACAGCTTTGTAAAAGTCTTCCACTCTGCATATTTCAATTTGGACAGAGAAGTCAATGTTAACTTTCTAAAGTGTATATCAGATTATGTCTCTTATTTAACACCATCCAATAAATGCTTAATAAATTTAGAATGAAATTAGAATCCCTTACCATGACTTAAGACTATACGTGATCTGACCTCTGACAGCCTCTAGTTCTACACTGTAATTACCATGTGTGTGTTTCTCTGTCCCTTTGGACCTCTAAGTTTGTTCCCTTCTCAGCATATTTGCCCTTACTCTTCCTTATGCCTGTTCTATTCTCCCCACTCAGACCATTATATAGCTATCTTCCTTTCACATTCAGATTTCAAATTCAATGTCCTCTCAGAATAATCTTCTGAGCTCCTACTAAACAATCTCCCATCATTTAACATCACATCAGCATATTTTATTTTCCATTTGGAATTTGTTTTCTTCTGAAATTATCTTACTCTTTTTTTACATATTATTGATCTCTTTATACTAGAATATAAGCTCTTTGAGGGCAGAGAGTTAGCTTCATTTTCCAATAAACATCCTCCATTGCTTAGAATAATGCATCCCGCAAATATTTGTTGACTGGCTGTGAACATCGCCAAAAGTTATTAGGTGAGTAGAAAACCTAATCTCATCCACTTTGGGGGTATCTTTTCTCTTCCTAACAGACATGCAAGTGTCCTGAGAGGCTTAAAAGATACGAATAGGAAGAATCTTTCGCTCTTCAGTGTATACTAGTGTGGTAGCTAATCTCCAAGGTGGTCTCCAGTGATCCTCATCTTCTGGAATTCACACCTTTGTGTAGTTTCCTCCCACATTGTGTCTGGGATAGTCTATGTGACCAACAGAAGGTAACAGAGTGACATTGTGTGACTTCTAAGCCAAGTCACAAAAGATATTATCACTTTCACCTTGGATCACTCACTCTGTGGAAAGCCAACTATCACGTCATGACAATTCTTAAGCAGCCCCTGTGGAGGCGTCCCAGTGTTGAGGAACGGAAGCCTCTGGCCAACAGCCGGCCACAACTTCTTAGCCAAAGTAACGAGTCATCTTAGAAGCAGATCCTCCAGCTCCAGTCCAGTTTTCAGATGACTGCAGCTCTGGACACTTTGACTGCAACTTTATGAAAGACTCTGAGTCAGAACTACACATCTAGGATGCTGCTGAATTTCTAATCAACAGATACTGTAAGATTTGAGATTAGTTATCAGACAATAATACTTAACTAATAAAATTGATCTCTGCTGATGCACATTTCCTGAGTCCCTAAATTTCTTTGAAGGTTAAGAAATAATATGTGCAGTAACAATCTTGCTGCTTCTATGCCCTCCTTTCTCCCCCAGGTGTCTCACTGCTACTTCTTAGAATGTTAGCACATCCTTTCCTGCAATCTATCTCAACGAGCCTAGAATAGTGCACATAGAGACAAGAGTAAAGCATCTTCTGAGTGTCTGACAATTTACTTTTAGCCCTGCAACACAAAGACACTCCATGACAGATGCAAAAGTTGACTAGCTTCTTGGAAACTAAAAGAAAGAAAAATCACAGATTTAAAAATTCAACTTTGCACATGGTAAGGGTAACTAAAAGAATAGTACCTATTTAATAGATATTTTGAAATGAATAATTGAGAGAATGCTTATAAAGTTCTTAGCATGATGACTGATCCACAATGAGTTTTACATAAATATTGGCTATTATTATTGACTTTTCTTTTGCCTAACTCCCCTTTTATTTGAATAGGTTTTTAATTTACTAAAATAGGTTAGTGAAAATAGTGCATTATAAACTCCTAACACTGCACAATAGCTGATGATTTATATGAGAGAAGTGTTTTCTAAAACCTGTTATCATAAATTGAGAATAGACTTTTTAACACATACATTTTCAGAGAGAAAAAAATAGGCTGAAAATTAACCAAAGGCTATGTTATCTAAATTATAATAAGAGAATGTCATCTTAACATATTGAAAACTAGAGAGGGATGAGCAAGAGACTAAAAATGTTGTAGAAAGTAAAAGCAGCAAGAGATTGACTTGAATGTCATTATCTTATTGCCTTTTGGAACTAAAAATGTATTGTTTCCCATAAAAAGCAAAGCACTGAAAACTATTTGGCAGCAAGGTTATTATTTCACATATAATTACATCTCATACGGAGGTACATTGGCAGACATGTGGTGGCTAAATTGTCCATTTTCAACTAGAAAAAAGAAATGTAGTTCTTTTTTCACTTACATCAGTCAAGAAGATAGCTGCCCACAGGAAGAGATAAAGACTTATTTGACACTAGATCTATAACCAATGATTTTAGTTATCACTTGAAATTAGTGAGAATTTCAAAATAGGCTTAAGATTTTTTTTGAAGAGCAACTTGGTACCACAGTGAAATAGCAGCAGAAATGGAAAAGTGAAAGAAAGAGAAGCCCAGCCAGTATGGCTCAGTGGTTGAGCATCAACCTATGAACCAGGAGGTCAGGGTTCAATTCCTGTCAAGGGCACATACCTGGGTTGTGGGCTTGGTCCCCAGTAGGGGGCATGCAGGAGGCAGCCCATCAATAATTCCCTCTCATCATTAATGTTTCTATCTCTCTCTCTCCTTTCTGAAATCAATAAAAAAATTTTTTTAAAAATAGAGAAAATACTGTTTTCATTCCATGACTGTGTTTGGATTTAGAGATTTCTAAAATACGATTCTTCATAGACAGATAACCCTGAAAGCACAGATGTATTAATTTACCATATTTTAAAATAAATTAAGCATTTAATTAAATTGTCTTCTCTATAAACCAATTAGATAAATAAATCCTGAGTCAGTGAATATGTTTAAAGATTATCCAGGGTGCCAACAACTAAGAGTAGTATTTGTAAAAGCCAGCCAACTAAATGCTAACCTTTAAGCTGCCTGTTTTGAATATTTATAAAACCATCAGAAGAGTTCTGGTCATTATAATTTTGGATAAATGTGGTCTGCAGGTATCTCTAATGCGGATATGATACCTAATATTTATGCGCTTTAAAATTGGGAGGAAATACTAACATCTGATTTCCTTTTAGGGAGAGCTCATATCTGTGTGGAAGAAATACTTGGGACAACTAGGAGTTGGAAGGTAATAGTCATACTTTATGTTTAAGTTATAAAAATGCATCAGTAAGTTGCTACATATGAGATATGAGAGGAATTTTTTTTTTTTTGAGGCTGAAAGAAAAGAAAAGGGAAGAAGGTGCTATGAGGAGAGACTGGAAGCGAGGAGCTGGAAGTAGGTTGTGTGCCATGACAGGCCTCACAAACTCCCAAGTTTAGAAGGGTCAACCATACTCACAACATGTGGGGGGAGTTTTTTTTTGTTTTTTTTTTGTGTGTGTGTGTGTGCTGCTAAAATATTTGATTTTCAAGAATATGGAAGCATATAACAAAAAGGATTACATGAGGGTGAGCCTCAGAAACGTCTCATGAATCATGGGGATGGATAGCTTTGGACATTCAGAGATTCTACACCTGAACATCTGAGTTAAGCTGCTCTTCAATGAACAGAGAGGCACCAATCACCTATATAGTGCCTGATCCTCCGTGAATAGCTTTTTTTTTTTTGCACCTTTCCATCGTTAAGTAAACAATCTTTGTATTAGTAATGTTTCTTACTTCTCCTTCCATGAATTCTAAGAGTTTTCACTGTATAGTTCATGCCATAATTATACAATTAGGCAGTAGAAGGAACTATTGAGTGTAAAGGAAACTTTGGGGGAAGAAAATCAAAGTACGAACAATAAGCTAATAAACAAACATAAAGCAGTGAAGAGGTCACAGAGTGAGCAAGTTGAACAACTTCACCCTAAATTTGAGCTTGTTCTCCTAAGAGATTATCTACTTTCTGAAAAGTTTCAAACCCTCCCCACATTCCCTGACAATTTCCAAGTGTTTACATGGTCATGGTTACTTTTATTTGGTTTCCTTTTATCTACTGAACACTCAATCTCACCTCGTGTCCTCTCGTCCAGTTTGTATGCACTAGTCATAAACCCAGCTATGAAACACATACCATTTTCCTGATTGCATGCAGAGAGAGAGAGAGAGAGAGAGAGAGAGAGAGAGAGAGAGAGAGAGAGAGAGAGAGAGAGAGAGAGAGAGAGAGAGAGAGAGAGAGAGAAGTTTTACTGAAGGTTCCGTGTATTTGTGGGTTAAATTTTAGAATCACGTAACAAATGCCTTACCTTGTGATACTAAACATTTAAACATTTTTGGTCAAGAAGAAATGCCACGACCTATGTCCCATGCAGCCATCCTGACTTGCTCGGAGCACCCTTCTTTCTTCTTTATCATCTGTTCTTTGCTCTTTCACCTTTTAATTCGTCTTTATTTCTTATGTGGAGAAACCTCGCTACCTTTTTTGTTTTGGGTCTCCCTCTAAACCTTACCCTAGAAACCTTACTTTCTAATCAAAACCATCTACATTGGAAACAAATTATACTACTCACTTAGGGGCAGAACTAGATTTTAAAGTAGCAGAGTAGCATTTTCCCTCTCCTCTTTTTTTTTTCTGAAAGGCAATAGCGAGACCTGCATTTTTAGTATGTCTCCTTCAGCTTCACACATTACAGAGTTTCAAGGCTAACAAACACTTGCTAAAGATGTAACAAATTTGGTGGTCAGATTCAGAGAGGGGAAAAAAACATGAATTCTACTTATCTTTATTTCTTTAGTTTGGGTTTGCTACTTATTACAGGCTAATTATTCGATTTTTTAATACCTCATCTACCTCATCTGCAAAATGGAAATATGTATCTTAAAGAGTTACTTTATGTATAAAAATAAATATAGATGAGGTTATTTTAAAAACTGAGAAGCCTCCTATGAACATTTGGCAATGTTACTAATCTGTATTTTCTACACTGCAAGTAAGGCTGGTACGTAGAGTACATGGCATTTTGTGAGGATAGAAGTCCTGTTTTTGTAAAGAAAGAGGGAGAGGGAGAAATTAGTAGAATCCTGTATAAAATATAGAGTATGAGTTCGATAAACATGAGATAACATGTATTAACAAAGGTTTGTAGTTTCCATTGGAGTACTGGAGTTTGCCAGTGGAGTTATAAAATGGAAATAAACATGACCATCTATGAGTGTGAGCTCAGAACCTGTTCCAGTGACTGCTTCTGTGAAGCCAGGTAAATATTCAGAGGAAACAAGCCCTGGTCACTATTGTATGCACAAAATCCAAATTTATTTCTCCTTTACTGGAAAAGCAAAAAACTAGGTAGGGCTTTTTGTTTACTTGTTTTTTAGTTTTAAAAAAATAATGTTGAAAGTATTACATATGGTTCCCCCACGCCCTATTGATCTCTTTTAGTCCACCAAGAACTAGCTCTTTTCCAAAACACAAAGCCAAGTGCAGAAATCTGTAAATTATGACGACAAGCATATTGAGATAATGCTTCTGCCGGTCCAATAGTTCTACTTCTTCATTTCTTACCCTGCAAAAGCATCTCTTCAGTATCAGTGGCATTTTACTTCTGAGGTGAGATTTTATCAGCTCAATATCACCTTTCTTTACTTCTTGCTAGGTACCCAAGAAGGACAAAGCTAGAACACTAAAGGCCCCATCATTGCATTTCACAGGACTGCGGGATGAAAGGAAAGTCGGGGGTGGAACCCATCCACAATTAATCACAGATGGTGATGTCTTTATTGGCTACTGACCTTGCAATGAGGTGCATGAGTTATTAGAAGGTTCTCTGTTACCCCAATCCCTATTTTCTTGAAGGAGGATATAAATCACTTGAGCCTCATGAATTTCTCATCTTTACAAAGCCTACTTCCAAATTTTCCACAGAGGATGCAGTGTAACCACTTATTTTCCCAATTTTAAAAAAATAATTTTTCAGCTTGTTCAGATGTCACATAAGGAGGCTGATGATTGAGATGATCTGACTGAGAGTGACCCGAGGACCCAAGGTGGATGTCGGCAAGGAGCCTGGAGCGAAGTGGATAGTTTCCATCATCCCCATTTGGAGGTTGTTTGCATTACTTCTTCTCTAACCTTATGCTCGAAGCAACAATCATTGTAGATTGCCTTATTCTGTTCCATTAGGAACTGAAGCATGTGATAAATCAAATTCCATCGTGACATATCCTGTGTCAGTGGCATGATAAGTTGCTTCTTGGCTGAAATTTAGATGAAGAATATCTAGATTTTGTAAACACACTTCTACATAGTCTCTTGAAATATAAGTATCATATGGTGTTTGAAAAAATGAATGAAAGGAGAGGAGAGAGAATGCTGCTTTCAGAAATATATAGAGATCTCAGTGGGCAAATATTGTACTGTGTATTTTGAATAATTTTCCCATATATATATAGATATGCTCATCAGGAGAAAAATAGTATAAAAATATTAAGCCTTGCTCTTAAACACTCTACATATTAAATGTAGATGTCCAACACCATTACATATTAACATAACACATAAAATGTATACTGTACCATGTAGAAAAATCTAATTTTACCAAGATAGAATTTTTCTCCCAAGAAATTATCTTAGTTTTGTTTTGACTAAATCCAGGGGGAATCTGATGTTAACAAAGACAATATTAAAGAACTTTGAAGCAAATGTTAAAATTTCAAGCTACACAATGGAATCTAATCACAGACTAACACGAGAGTCCCATTTTGAAAGATGTTGTATTAAAATATTGTCATTAGACATATAGATCTTTTTCACTATTTCCTGTGTATGATTGCGATTTTGACACATTGAGTGGCACAACAGCATAGAGAATTTCACGCTGCTTTTAAGGTTTCAGCCTCCTGTGGACAGAATGAAGACTCCTGTGCGTACAATTAGAATACAAAGTAGGCCGAGAGAAGCACTTGGATAAAAAATGAGCTATGCTCGAGTATTTAGAGCATAACATTTCGTTTTAATGGTTATACAAATTTCATAAAGTAAAAGCACCGGACCCTGTCCTTGAAGAGGAATGGTAACCTGATGGGCAGAAACAGTGAGACATAGCGGGTACTAACAGCAAGAACAAAGTCCCAGGGACAGCAGTGCGAGTAATCTCTGGCATTTAATGAGCACACACTGTATGCTGGCCACCACTCTAAGCATTGCATGTCTTAGCTCACTCATTCTCACAGAAGCCCTCACAGGTGGGTACTCTTATTGTCATTCCCGTTCGCCAGATGAGGAGCTGGGGCACAGAGTGTGCAAGGAACCTGCCTAAGTGAGTGAGTGCTGAGCTTAATACTCAAACCCAGTCTGGTCTGAACTCTTGCTGTTTTCAGCCAGATTCAATGGAACAACTAGATTTTGAGAGAATGGTGGCATACAACTAAGCACATACTGTATTACGCCCCATCTCTGACAACGAGGACCTGCTAATTATTCTGAGCAGAGAAATGACTAAAAAGTACTTTAGAAAAACATCTGAAAAGGGACTGGGTAGGAAACTATTACAATAATCGAAGATACTGTAGAAATGAGAAAGGGCCGTTGTGAAGAAAAATGAGTAACTGCTAGGATACAGTCCAGTTTTCCTCCTGCCTCCATCGCAGGGTTGTCTAGACTTGACAGGATGACGAGACAGTCCATACATAGTGTAGCCTTACTTTCTTAGTGAGTTGCTTCCTCAGTGTAAATCACAAACGTATGGAGATTATTACTTAATTGCACAAAGGTGATAATGTTATAGCTGTGCCTGCGTAGTGACCTGAAGGAATTAATATGATTTTGAGGAATTAAATAATGTGTATGTAAAAAAAAAATCAAAACTTACTATTAACACACAAGCATGCTGGATAAATATGTTTTGCAATGTCTTGAGAAATGCCCACATTTTAAAAACTTTACAGAGACAATTTAGTACTGATATCCAGTACTACATTTTAATGGCAATAGGTATTTTATGTCTCTTCATTTGTTAAAAATGAGGTCCTAACGAATTTTGTAAAATTCTTAATCTAACATTATCTTTTAATAGAGTTCTTCTCTGACTTGAGAGCTTTTTGTAAATGCTCATGTAATTGTGTGTGTGTGTGTGTGTGTGTGTGTGTGTGTGTGTTCTGTACTTCAAAAATACAGAAATACTTCTGTATTTCACTGGTTTGTTTTTGGTGCCATCTGTGTTATTAGCAAAGAAAAGCTAGCATAGGCTTAAAACAATGCAAGAGAAAACTGCAAAATTAAGCTAAAACTGTCACAATGAAACTGCTAAATTTCACAGAGATCAAATTCCAGGACACTGAAAATGTTCCTTGGGCCTGCCTAGAATTTCTCACCTCATTAGGTGTGAAAAACACAAACTGAGCTACTATTTTTGTTGTTGTTGTTCAAAATTTTGTCCAGGATGAGAACAGTTGGGGTACGAAACTCTCCATAGCCTTTGGGTCTGGGATTTGGAAGAGGGAGGAAAGTGATTGAAGGCTGCAGCCTTTACAGAATCTGAGCACTTGTTCAGTGATGGTGTTTGAATCTTCAAGTGACTTAGGAAATAATTAATTCATTCCCACATTTCCATTTCTTTCAAGAACACAAAATTAGCGCTCTCTTTATGAAAAAAAAAAATGAGGGATATTGAGAGTCAAAATGCCAGTCCGATGTAATGCTCCAAACAAAACCAATGCCCATGTTTTCAGCTCTAGATATTGCATTTCTTTAATAGTCCTATCTTTAAATTTTAGTAATAACTCTCTGCTTGCCAGACATCTAGGTGGGATTTAGCTCTATGTGAATATTAATATGTTCAATTTATAAAGGTTGAAAACCCTGACTCATTGCCCATCAAGTTAAAGCACAAATTCAAGATTTTTAAGTACTTAATCTGTACCATGTAATGAGATTTATATTATACGTAAAAAAAAAAAGAAGAAGAAGTGCACTTAGGATACAGTCCAAAATAAAACTACCTAAAGTAAGTGTGAATGTGTGCTTTACTCTTTCTTATTTTCCACACATTTCCCACCTGTGTCTGTAAGTGGAACATCTTTTATTATCCCTAATCCTGTACCACAAAATCTTATTGTCTTGCATGCACTATCAAATGATACATCATACCACCCAAAATTGTGCATTTTTAAAATAATAGTGCTTAAGAGCATTTGGTATTGCTCCTTACTTAATAGAACGATAAAGACCACTGAATGCACACCCACATTTGATACATATAACCATCATACATTTTCATGGTAACTTGTACTTTTTTGCTGCAAAAAGAGTGAAATATGTTTCAAAAGTGAGTAATAAAGGTCATTTAATTTTTCAATCCCCAAAATATTTTGTACAAAACCTCCCACACACTCCCACCCTTAAAACCAAAGGACCTTTAAGATTGAGATAATAAAGGATAATTATAATGGAGTTTAATGAAGTTGGAAACTAAGGTATTTTATATTAGTAAATGTGTTATAATTAACTCTGGTAAATGATACCAAAATGAGCATTTAGCTCTCACTATTCTAGGCAAAACCTTAAGGGAGAGATCAATGTAATCATGCTTTTGTTCATAAAATAAAGGGAAGAACTAAATCTCTGCTAGTTTTCTAAAGTACAGCTACTAATATGTTGTGTTTAAAAAAAATGCTGGCAATGAGGAGCTATCTCAACAATAGTATTTGTAGAGAAATCGTAACTTCCAGCCAGTGAGGTTAATATTGATAGATAATGTCCTATGGATATTTCAGAAGACACAGTATTGATCCATTGTCTGCTTACTTAGCCAGAAGATAAGAGTTTGGCTTCACAGGGAGGATGTAACACTTAGAATTTGTAACTTTCCTCTAAATAAAAGCAAACTACTTTTATTAAATGGAGAAGAAAAGGGGTAGGGGAGGGTACACTTTTATTGCCAATAGGGCAACAAACAATAAGAATAAAAAAATCTAATCTAATAAAAGAGAAACATGCAAATTGACCATACCTTCACTACACCCCAAACCATGCCCTCCAGCCAATCAGAGCAACTATATGCAAATTAACCAAACCAAGATGGCGGCTGGCAGCCACGGAGCTGGAGCAAGCAGGAGGCTTGGTTGCCCCAGCAATGGAGGAAGCCAAGCTTCCCACCTGCCCTGGCCCACTGTGGCCTCTGCTAAAGGCAACAAAGTTTCAAATATAGAAGATAAATAAATCCCAGATACCTGCTTCCAGCCAACCTCCACTGGGAACTTGGATGGCTGGGGGCCATGGCCAGTCTGAAAACGGCCCTCACCCCCTCACCCAGGCTGGCCAGGCACCCCAGTCGGACCCCACTCTGATCCGGGACACCCTTCAGGGCAAACCAGCCAGCCCCAACCCATGCACCAGGCATATAATAAAAGGGTAATATGCAAATTGACCCTAACAGCAGAATAACTGGAAATGACTGGTCACTATGACACACACTGACCACCAGGGGGAAGATACTCAAGGCAGGAGCAGCCTCCTGGTGGTCAGTGCACTCCCACAGGGGGAGCTCTGCTCAGCCACAAGCCAGGTTGACGGCTGCCAGCACAGCAGTGATGGCGGGAGCCTCTCCTGCCTCCTCAGCAGTGCTAAGAATGTCCGACTGAAGCTTAGGCCTGCTCCCTGCTGGCAAGTGGACATTGCCCGAGGGCTCCCAGGCTGCTAGAGGAATGTCTGACTGCCAGCTTAGGCCTGTTCCCCTGGGAAGCGGGCCTCAGCCAGCAGGTGGACATCCCCCAAGGGGTCCCAGGCTGTGAGAGGGCACAGGCCAGGCTGAGTGACCCCCCACCCCCGAGGGCACAAATTATTGTGCACTGGGCCTCTAGTGTATTACATAATCAATAACATACTAGAATTTGTGTGAGAGCACAAAAGGAATTGTTGTCCTCACTGAGCTTATACTACATGGAAGGAAGCACAAAACCAATACTATATAATAAAAGGCTAATATGCAAATTGACCAAACTGTGGAATGACCAGTCACTATGATGAGCACTGACCACCTGGGGGCAGACGCTCAACTCAGGAGCTGCACCCTGGTGGTCAGTGCGCTTCCACTGGGGGAGCGCCACTCAGCCAGAAGCCAAGCTCGTGGCTGGTGAGCGCAGTGAAGGTGGCGGGAGCCTCTCCTGCCTCCACAGCAGCGCTAAGGACCCCTCGGGGAATGTCCTCCTGCCAGCTTAGGCCCAGTCCCTAAGGGTCCTGGACTGCGAGAGGGTGCAGGCCAGGCTGAGGGACTGCTCCCCAGTGTGCGAATGTCATGCACCGGGTCTCTAGTACTATAGCATACTTTCAATGCAGCCCTTCAGCATAGTTAGGGGCCTTTCCCAGTGACAGTTCAGCAAGTGCTCCTGCCTCAGGATTTTCAGTTGAAAGGATGTTTACTAAACCAGAAATCCTGGTAGGAGGGTAAGTTAGGATCTACAGCATTTTCTTTTCATTTCAAATGTCTATTAGTAGAATACAATGTTGAGACCAGATACCTAAATAGAAGCAATTGTGTCATCTTTTAGCTGGTTATAATTATAATTATAGTTATAAGTATAATAATTATATCCTATATAATAAAAGGGTAATATGCAAACAGACCAAATGGCAGAACAACTGAACAACCAATCAAAGTGTAATATGCAAATGATATACTAAGGCTGCTCAACTGCTTGCTATGACATGCACTGACCACCAGGGGGCAGACAGTCAACTGGTCGACCAGTCGCTATGAAATGCACTGACTATCAGGGGGCAGATGATCCGACTGGTAGCTTAGCTTGCTGCTGGGGTCTGGCCAATCAGGACTAAGCAAGGTGGGCCAGACACATCCTGGATCCCTCCCATGGTCCCTCCCTGGACTGATTGTGCACTGGTGGGGATCCTCTGGCTTGCACCCTCTGGCAATCTGGGACTCCTTGGGGGATGCTGGAGAGCTGGTTTCAACCCAATCCTGCAGGCCACTCCCCTTAGGAGGGTGACAGAAACAGGGCTCATGGCTGGTGAGCACTGCTATGGCAGCGTGAGCCTCTCCCGATCAGGACTGATTGGGCGCAAGCCCGTGGCAGGCACAGTGGGGTCAGGATGAGCAGGTGTAGAGAATGGGCCGAGATCTGCCCCTGTGCTCACTGCAGCCTCGCGGCCCACAGTTCCTTTCAAGGTGCACAAACAAATTCATGCCTTGGGCCCCTAGTATATATATATATATTCCAATATAAGCCACTTCACTAAATCAAGTTTTCAATTTATACCATGCATGGTTCTAAGTGTTAAGTATTAATTTGTTTAACCTTCGCAGCAATCTTATGAAGTAGTTAAAGCTAAAATTCTTTCTCTCTTCCTATTAATCTTTTGAAAACTCACACAGTCATTCTTTTCAGTAGGAGGTTCAGTCTCTCCTTTGTGACTTTCTTGGTTTGGTTGTGCAATCATCCTGATCCATAGCTGGGCCTAATGCTAGCCAACCTACTTTCTTTCTTTTTATTAACTTTATTGGGTGACATTGCTTAATAAGGTTATATAGGATTCACATGGACATTTCTATTATATATGATCTGTATAATGCATTATTGTGCCCACTACCCCAAATCAAATTATCCTGTCACCACATATTTGGCCCCCTTTACCCTTTACTACACCCCCACTCCACTTCCCTCTGTTAACCACCATATTGTTATCTGTGTCTATGAGTTTCAGTTTCATATCCCACATATGAGTGAAATCATATGATTCTTAGCTTTTCTGACTGATTTATTTTGCTTAACAGGATATTCTCAAGGTCCATCTATGTTGTCACAAATGGCAGTATGTCACCTTTCCTGGCTGAGTAGTATTCCGTAATATATATGTACCACATCTCTGTATCCAATTCTCTACAAAGGACACTGGTTGTTTCCATGTATTGGCTACTGTGAATAGTGCTGCAATGAACATAGGGATGCATATATTTTTGTGAATAAATGTTTTAAAGTTTTTTTGGGTAGATACCCAGAAGCGGGATTGCTAGGTTCATCAAAAAGAAAAACTGAAGAATCTGTTCAGTCCATTACTGCTACTGTTTTTCACATAGATCGTTGTTGGGAATTGATTGTGTACAGTTTAACAGAGATTTTTCCATTACTTCTATGGGTCTCAAGCTGTACTGAGTTTATGTTCATATTTACAGTAATTTCCCTGTAAAGACAATGCAATGCCAGGAGTCCTTAGTCCTAAGGGGCCATAGCCTTGGTCACACATGGTGTCAGGTCTGCCCTCCCGTTCAACACTATGTTCTTGGATTATATTTAGATCACTGAGTTACAGTTCCCTTTTGGAGCTATTAATGGCTTCTCCTCCCTGCAGCTTGGATCTTAACCATGGTAGTCCACTCCAATGGGTTTCCCTAACTTTTGACCCCAGATATTGGGAATATGAGGTCTCAGTCTCATTTTCCAGAAGGTTCCTGGGCTCTACATGTACACTGTGATTTTTCTTCCCTGTATTAGCACATCAAGTGGCATTGTATAGGATTTACCTTTGTCAGGGTACAGAAGATTCTATTACACTTTTCTACAAGTCTAATGGGTGAAGTAGGACCTTTACATAACCAGGAGGCTACATGTATCACTTCTATGAATAAGATAGATGATTTGCTAAGTCCTTCTTGACCAAAAATGTCAAGAGTTAATTCTTGACATTTATACACCGCCAACTTTACATACATTCATTATATTTAATATCAATTAATTAATTAATTAATGTACTTATTTCAATGCCCTCCTAACAAATGGACCCACTTTTTATGCATTAGAATGATGCACTTAGGCCATGGTGAAGGATCAAAACTAGAATCATGTTTAATTGAGGAGAATACACAACTGCACAGTTCAGTCTTACTGAGCTACCCCCTTGAATGACCAGGCTCTCTATTTTCTCAGGCTTTCATACATGCTGACCATTTTGTTTCAGACACTCTTTCTCTCTCTTCTTTTGGCCTGGTTTAATCCCATTCACTCAAAGATCTCAGCAGGACATCACCTCCTTCCCCGGAGGTAGGGAACATGACTTTTTGCATTTGGATCTCTATTGCCTTGCATGTTACCTGACACATGGTAGGTGCTACATAATAATGTTGAGTGAATTAATAATCTGCAAACTGGCAAACAGATTCCCCCAAGTGACCCCAGTTGTGTCAACACTAAATTAAACTCTCTCATCTTCCTCAAAATTAGTTCTCCCTCTACACTTTCTTACCAAGAAGACATAGTATTCTCCTTGTTTTTCTGAACCAAAACCTTCTAATCATCTTTGGCATATGACTCCCCTTCATCTTTTATTCCAGTTAATTGAAATTTTCTGATTCTTCCTTTATAATATCTTTTGGATTCTGTCTTACTCTATTCTGACTATGCCATTATGCCCTTATGATCTAATATATAAATTACTGCAATCATCTCTTAAATGGTCACCCAGGTTTCAGACTCCACTAATATTCCAAATGATTCTAAATATCACTGCTACACTCATTTTCCTAAAATACCACTTTCATTATGTCACTCATTTATCTACTAAATCAGGAGAAAATGCCCCTATCATTTTAAGGACCTTCATTATTGTACCCATGCAAGCCTCCAAATTACTTTTCATTTACACCCTCAGTCTAGTAAAAGAAATTTGCTCACTGTCCCACAGAGCAACCAGTCTCACTTTTACACATTGTAATATGGTGTGACTACTACATATTTACCCTATATTGTAACATGTGTAATAGTTACTCTATCTTGCAATATATATATATATACTAGAGGCCCGGTGTACAAACATTTTTGCACTTGAGGGGGGGATCCTTCAGCCTGGCCTGTCCCCTTTCGCAGTCTGGGACCCCTCGGGGAATGACCACCTGCTGGCTTAGGCCTGCTCTCTGGGAGATTGGGCCTAAGCTGGCAGTCAGACATCCCTCTGGCAGCCCGGGAGCCCTCAGGGGATGTCCACTTGTCAGAGGGGAGCAAGCCTAAGCTTCAGTTGGACATCTTTAGCGCTGCTGAGGAGGCGGGAGAGGCTCCCCCCACCACCACTGTACTGGCAGCCATCAGCCTGGCTTGTGGCTGAGCAGAGTTCCCCCTGTGGGAGCATACTGACCGTCAGGGGGCAGCTCCTGCATTGAGCGTCTGCCCCCTGTTGTCAATGTGTGTCATAGTGACCAGTCATTCCCAGTTGTTCTGTTGTTAGGGTCAATTTGCATATTTCCCTTTTATTATATAGGATAGAGGCCTGGTGCATGGATGGGGGCCAGCTGGTTTGCCCTGAAGGGTGTCCCGGATCAGGGTGGGGGTCCCACTGGGGTGCCTGGCCAGCCTGGGTGAAGGGCAGAGGGCCATTTTCAGACTGGCGACACCCCCTTTAAGGTGGGGGTTCTGCTGGAGTGCCTGGCCAGCCTGGGTGAGGGGCTGATGGCTGTTTGAAGGCTGGCCACGGCCCCCAGACACCCAAGCTCCCAGTGGAGGCTGGCTGGAAGCAGGTATCTGGGATTTATTTATCTTCTATAATTGAAACTTTGTTACCTTGAGTGGAGGCCACAGCTGGCCAGGGCAGGCAGGAAGCTTGGCTTCCTCCATTGCCGGGGCAACCAAGCCTCCTGCTTGCTCCAGCTCCATGGCAAGATTGTCCTTATGCCTTTCTGATTACTACATGTGATCTAAGCATGGCTTCTTGATATACTCTGTCTTGATATCACTAGCACAATATTGCACAGAAGTATTCCAAATATTCTTGGAACTGTATTATTAATTCAATAAATATTCATTAAGTAACTACTATATACCAAGCAGAAAATGAAACTTATGTTCTAATAGTGAATATTAAAAACACAAACGAAAACAAATAGATAACATTTCAGCAAATGGTAAGTATTAATAATAGTACATTCACATTAAATCATACTGCCTGGCAAGTGAAATAGAAGCCTCTTGAACTTGCATGTTATACTTGACAATTATTACCTCCTCCTGCCACTACCCCAAAACCAGCCTCTACTTTCATTGTTTTAAAGGCATGGTTTTGTTTCTTATTTGTGCAAATAAACTTTGGTGAGAAGTAATGTCTTCAAACCAGAAAGAGACTCAAATATTATTTTTTAAGAAATAATTATAATTAAACATATGCCAAAAGTAGATAAAAAAAAAAAAAGCTCTGGCATGCTACTCTGCCAGAATAGAAATAGACTTTGGACCCAATTCAGTTTCTAGTAAATTAATGTCCAAAAGTACACAGGAGCAAATGTTCACGTTTCCAATCTCAGCAAAGAAGCCAGAGTGCATATGGACCCTAAAGCTTCATCTTTCCCTCCCCTGCAGAATGTTATCTCCTCCGTGGTCTGTATGTAAGGTCTACTGATCATGATCTCTATGATGCTTCCTGACCCATTCTTCCACAAAATCCTGTGTACATGAACTAGGAGTTTACAGTTTTATTGTTTTTCCTAAGGGATATAATAACCCCTTTCTAGATAGTGAAAGGGGGACATGATTTGTCTCCATAAAGAGCTGCTGTGTGATAGTCACTGAACTATTGACATTGGTCAGAAGGGTCATAGTGCATGTGTGTGTGTGTGTGTGTGTATTTGTATTTCACCACATCTTACTAGGTCATGACTATGTGCCAGGCATTGTGCTCAGCTCTGAGGATGGTGACATTAAATGTTAGGATTCCTGCTCCAGAGGAGGGTGCAGTCTAGTGAGGATGACAAAATCCACTAATGACTGACTATGGTGTTGGCTAACTATGTGCAGTCTTCGAGATATAAATAGTTTCACTTTCTTTTTTTAAAATTTTGTTTTATTGCTTAAACTATTACAAAGAGTATCACATATGTCTCCTCCCCGCCTCCCTTGACAGTCCCCCGGCCTCCCCTACCCCCCAGTGTCTTGTGTCCATTGGTTATGCTTATATGCATGCATACAAGTCCTTCGGTTGATCTCTTATCCCCACTCCCGCCCCCCCAACCTCCCCAGCCTTCCCGCTGTAGTTTGACAGTCTGTTCGATGCTGCTCTGCCTCTGTATCTATTTTTGTTCATCAATTTATAATGGTCTTTATTATCCATACATGAGTGAGATCATGTGGTATTTTTCCTTCATTGACTGGCTTATTTCACTTAGCATAATGCTCTCCAGTTCCATCCATGCTGTTGCAAATGGTAAGAATTTTCAAAGAATTTTAGAACTAAAGAAACCTCAGTACCACCAACTCCAACCCAAGTGAGAGAAAGAAGGTCCCATAGCCAGTCTGTTCCTAAAGGACAGTTGGATCCTGGCTCTCCTGAGAACAGGAAGAGCCCCCGCTGCTCCTGCCTCCTCATTCAGCTATTTGCTAAATGGCCCATTGGTTTCCTCAGATCAGGTGGTTTGCACAATCAACAAATTAATGCAAATGTATGAAACAAGCTTTAAAATGTATTAAAATAGCGACACAAATTATGTTTTGTTAATATCTTTCAAAGTGTGATGACAAATATTGTTGTTTGATATGTGAGATGCATTACACTATCTGTTATTCCTGCCCAATTTCCTGATTTCTTCCACTGTTATGGGTTCCACAACTTATTAAATTAACTTCGGAGTTTAGTTCACACTGAACCATCAACAAATTCTGTGACAGAGGGAAAGATACAGGAGTGGTTGTATATAAAACTACTGTTGGGTGAAACAAGCAGTTGGTTTTGGTCATAAAAAAATGCACACTCTTCTCGTAAAGTGTCTCATTCAAATATATATATATAATATTTAGGGGTTTTGTTCTTTCATAATTACCTAAATTATCCAAAATGTTGCTTGCATGTGAGTAACTCTGATATGTGTGCATACACAGATTGTGTGTATTTTCAAGACCAACTTTACAAGCTCAATAAGATATAGCTACTTAGCCTCTTATTTGCAACACTCTAAAAGAGCCACAAAAAAGTAAATGTGTGTGTAGTAGCAATCATATCAGAAAGGACAGAACAACGTTCTAAAGCAAAAGAGAAATATCACTCATTCAGGAACTACTAAATATTTTCTTAACCGATGGTAGAGATTTCCAAAAAAAAAAAAAAATAGCACTTCCAGAATTATGTGTTCCAAAGGATGTTTTTAGAGCATAAACTAAAACAACAGAAACTTGTTTACTATCCCATTAATTCAAATCAAGCATCTTCTTGTAAAGTATCCAGATAACTGGGGTAATTTAAAGGGACGTTTTTTAATTACTTGGGAAATTGCCTCAATCTTCCACCTCAGTCTTCTATTTCACTCTGCAGATTAAATAGTCCTTAAAGAAAAAATAGAACGATTTCCTCCTATCACTCCTTTTGGGTCATTGTCAGTTCCCTGTGGAGTCGTAAGATTAAAGGTGTCTAGGATGTGCAAGGAGAGCCCAATATTAAATAAATCTGATTTCCAGATGACTTCCTGTTTTAATCAGGTAATTACCATATCAAACCTTCTTGTCTGTTTCCCCAAGCTATGAAAAAATGGAGTCCTGAATAGTTTCCATGGTAACTCCTACATGTCTTTATATTTTTTCAATATAATGAAGTTTGCTTAAACACTACCAGCAAAAGTATTAGTAAAACATGTACTTTTACTGCTATCAATTTTACGTTAAAATGCCTCCATTTATAAAATCCTTAAAACATGTGCTCCCAGTGTTTCCCTCTGTTCACTGGGGCAGAGCAGCAGTCATTTCGAGGCCACAGGCACATCTGTAAGTATATAGGCCATATGATTATAAGTCTGTTCTTCAGAAAGTACTATGTGAAGAGTAACAAAAATCTTAGTTTATCTGACCTGCATATAAAACCATTGAAGTATGCTACATTTATCATATTAAAAATGCATCATTAAAATTTAAAAGCAGGTACAGTTGCTCAATAAGCTAATGGTATAGTCTGAAGACTCCAATCCAGATTGTATTGTTGAATTCCCAGTTGGATAAAGGAGAAGCGGGGGTGGGATGTGAATGACCTTGTACCAAGGTGGCAGGGCCCTCAGATGCTGTGCTGTAGGCTGTGGCTGAGCTCCACTCCGAGGATCTTCACCGCACTGCATTCTGACGGCTGAGAATGAAAGCGGCCTCTAAACAGATGAGCTTGAAATCGCTTCACCTCACAGCGGAAAACTCCGTGTCTCTGCAAGCATGTGAATGTGAGCACATCTTTGTATTTATGGGGTGAATTTATGGGCTGTTTGCCGCCTGCACCAATGACTCGATGCTTGTCAGAGAACATGTTGTAGAAAATGGTATAAAGAAATTTAACGAGAAAAAAACTAGGGGAAGAAAATTTAACCTTCGTAAGAGTCATGTCAGTCTATAAACTATTAAATGATCACCTTTATTACTGGTTGGTTTATTCACCTCACATCATCTTGGGAAGAGCTAGACAAGATTCCTGAAATCTGTTAATTAGTTTCCTCTAGCAAATATTAACTCAGCAAAATTCTATTCTTTCATGAAATATGTTTAGAATTTTAAATTGAAATATCTAAATCTGTACATTTATTTCCTGATTAGATAAATCTAACTTGCAGAATCTTTTAATATATATATATATATATAATTTAATGGCAGACTTTTTAAATTGATTTTTATAATTTTTTAAAATGAATTGTGTACATCTAAATTTATTATAGGTAGCATAACTACTCATTGGTAGCAAGAACAACACAAAATAATACTAAATATAATTTTCACCTAAAATGTTTCACAGGGGAGATGACCGCAGAGTAGAAATTAAAAAGAGAGAGATAAAAGAAAAGCAACCAACAATTGCCTGTTCACTCCTTGGGACATTCTTTTCTAAGTGGTGGCTGTGACATAAAATAGCTGGTAGGTCTGTATGGGGTCTTTTGGGATGACACTTTCCTTAACAGACATTTTAAATATTTTATGGGAAAATATTCATTGTTCCTCCATCTCTAATATAAATATGGAATGTAAGTCCAATTTGTAAACTACAGAGAAGTAGGTCTACTTACATATTTTTGTATTAGGAGAATCCCTGTAGCTTTCATTGACTATCTTCAATTATTAAAAACTAGAAGCCCAATGCATGAAATTTGTGCAGGAATAGACCTTCCTTCCCCCAGTTGCCAGCACCGGCTTCCCTCTGGCAGCTGGGAACCAGTTTTCCCTCACAGCCCTGGCTTTGTCCGGAAGGTTGTCTGGAAGGACGTCCAGTCTAATTAGCATATTATGCTTTTATGATTATAGATAAGAACACCACATCAAATGTTTGTTAAATTACTATGTTATCAAACTGTCAGAAATAGTATTTCTTACTTTTGAATAAATCAGTCTATATTTAGAACCCAGAACACTGGGATAGTATTTCAGAGGCAAAAGCCTTAAAAATCTAAAATTCTTAAACATTGTTTAAAGTAAGCCTTTTATTTTTCCAGGTAAACTAACACTGTTTCCTTGGTTTGATGTTTTAGCTTTAGGTGGTCTAGGAACTGCTTCTCTTCCTTCTCATCTATGAGATCGTCTTGATCTCTTTACATTCCTCTTCAGGTTATTCTCTGTAAGTAATTATTCACTTACCTTTATAAACTGAACAATAACCCACTGTGAGGTAACTTACAGGTCTTGTGAAATATCTATCTATGTGTACACTCTAATGTAATAGATTTAAGAGATATGCAGCTTGAAAGATAATCTTCAGCAGATGAATTTTATATTAAATATTAGCAATGCTTGCTGTCTAATACTGAACACTCCAACATCAACCATAACACCATTTTCACTTCCGCCAACTTTGTATCTGTCTTTATGTGCATAGCAAATAGCATGATATTCCCCCATTTGCAGCCTCAAATAATTGTGTAGGCTTCATAAAGTATATAGTTTTTTAGACAAGGCAAATGTATGATCAAGTGTGGAGAGTTAGAAAGTGATTGGTTGTTTTTCTCTATTGAGATATATTTGTTGGTTGCTGTACTTTGCTAGTAAGAATTTAGTTCTTAAAGACTCTCCCTGGCCAGTGTTACTCGGTGGTTAGAGTGTTGGCCTATGTACTAGAGGGTCACGGGTTCAATTCCTGGTCAAGGACATGCACCTGGGTTGCAGGGTTGATTCCCACCCCTGGTTGGGGGGCAAGCCAGAGGCAACAGATGGATGTGTCTCATATTGACGTTTCTCTCTCGTTCTCTCCCCCAACCCCCTCCATTCCACTCACTTGGAAAATCAATGAAAAAATATCCTCAATCTGTGAGTGAGGATTTAAAAAAGCAAAACAAAAAAATTAATAATAATTGATGACTAATAATATTGCCCACTTAGGCAAATTATTTAACCAAAATAAGACAAGATTTTCACAAAAGGAAGATGTGCTGAATGAACAAAGCATGCATCCATTCATTTACTTTGTTTTCTTATTTGCTTAATAAACTCTTATTAAGCATCTTCTATGTGCCGGGGATTATGTATGACAGCAAAAGAAACCATCAATAAAACAACAAGAAAGACCACTGCATGGGAGAACATATTTGCCAATGTTATCTCCGATAAGGGTTTAATCTCCAAAATTTATAGGGAACTCATACAACTTAACAAAAGGAAGATAAACAACCCAATCAAAAAAATGGGCAATGGACCTAAATAGATACTTTTCAAAAGAGGACATAAGGAAGGCCAAGAGACATATGAAAACATGCCCATAGTTACTAATCATCTGAGAAATGCAAATCAAATCCACAATGAGGTACCATCTCACACCTGTCAGAATAGCTATCATCAATAAATCAACAAATATCAAGTGCTGGTGAGGATACGGAGAAAAAGGAACCCTCGTGCACTGCTGGTAGGAATGCAGACTGGTGCAGCCACTGTGGAAAACAGTATGGAGTTTCCTCAAGAAACTAAAAATGGAACTCCCAGTTGACCCAGTAATCCCACTTCTAGGAATATATCCCAAGAAACTAGAAACACCAATCAGAAAGGATATATGCACCCCTATGTTCATAGAAGCACAATTCACCATAGCTAAGATTTGGAAACAGCCGAAATGCCCATCAGCAGATGAGTGGATTAAAAAACTGTGGTATATCTACACAATGGAATACTATGCAGCTGTAAAAAGGAAGGAACTCTTACCATTTGCAACAGCATGGATGGACCTGGAGAGCATTATGTTAAGTGAAATAAGCCAGTCAGAGAAAGATAAATATCACATGATCTCACTCATTTGTGAAATATAATGAACAACATAAACTGATGAACAAAAACAGATCCAGAGACAAAGAAGCATCAATCAGACCATCAAACCTCAGAGGGAAGTTAGGGGAGGGTGGGGGTAAGGGGATAGATCAACCAAATGACTTGTATGTTGGCCTATAAGCATAACCAATAGACACAGACATGGGGGGGGGATGAGGGCATGAGCAGGGTGTGGGGGGCAAGTTGGGATAAGAACACATATATAATACCTTAATCAATAAAGAAAATTTTTTAAAAAGCTGTGCTACATTTACACAATGGAATACTAAACAGCTATAAAAAAGAATGTCTCTTATCCTTTGAGACAGCATTGGTGGACCTGGAGAAAGTGAATAATCCAATCAGATAAAGATAATCCAATCACATGATCTCACTTATTTATAGAATCTAATGAACAAAATGAATTGACTCACAAAATAAGACCTGAGTCATGAAACAGATCGACATATCTCGGGGGTAGAGAGGGGGTGCAGGAGGAGGGGAGAGAGGAGAAGAGATAAACCAAAGAACTTATATGCTTACTAGAGGTCTGTTGCATGAAGAGATTCGTGCAATAGGCCTTCCCTTCCCCTGGCTGCCGGCACCAGTTTTTCTCGGTACCCGGGACCCAGGCCTTCGGTCTTCAAGGCTTCCGACGGAGCCTTCAGTCTTCACTCCACTGCTTTGCCCCTACGTATGCAAATTAACGGCCATCTTTGTTGGGTTAATTTGCATACTTCCTGATTGGCTGGTGAGCATAGTGGACGGATGGTTAATTTACATGTTTGTCTATTATTAGGTAAAAGTAGAGGCCCGGTGCACAAAAATTTGTGCACTCGGGGGGGAGGGGGGATCCCTCAGCCCGGCCTGTGCCCTCTCGCAGTCTGGGACCCCTTGGGAGATAACGACCTGCTGGCTAGGCCTGCTCCCGGGTGGCAGAGGGCAGGCCCAATCCCTAGGTGCAGCCCCTGGTCGGGCTCAGAGCAGGGCCAATTGGGGAGTTGGGGCGCCACCCCCTGTCATGCACAGAACAGGGCGGATCTGGAGGTTTTGATGCCACCCACAGTCACGCTCAGGGTAGGGCCGATTGGGGGGTTTGGGCACTGCCCCCTGTCACACTCAAGGCAGGGTAGATGGGGAGGTTGAGGCACCACCCCCTGTCACGCACAGAGCAGGGCCCATCAGGGGGGTTTGGGCTCCGTACTCTGTCATGCACAGAGCAGGGCCAATCAGGGGGTTGGGGCACTGCACCCTGTCATGCACAGAGCAGGGTCAATCAGGGGGTTGGGGAGTTCCCCCCTGTCATGCACAGAGCAGGGCCGATAGGGGAGTTGGGGCACTGCCCCCTGTCACACTCAGGGCAGGGCGGATCAGGGGGTTGGGGCACCGCCCTCTATCACCCACAGAGCAGGGCCGATCAGGTTGTTGGGGCCCCGCCACTCTCACACTCAGGACAGGGCCGATGGGGAGGTTATGGCTCTATCCCATCACACACAGAGCAGGGCCCGTGGGGGGCGGGGGGGTTGGGGCACCGCACCCTGTCACACACAGAGCAGGGCGGATAGGGAGGTTGTGGCCCCGCCCCTTGTCACAAACAGAGCCACAGGGCCATCAGGGGGTTTGGGCGCTGCCCCCTGTCACGCTCATCCCGGTGCTGGGAGGCCTCGCAGCTCCACTGATCCCGGTGCTGGGAGGCATATCACCCTTTTACTATATAGGATAGAGGCCTGGTGCACATGTGGGGGCTGGCTGGTTTGCCCTGAAGGGTGTCCTGGATCAGGGTGGGGGTCCCCACTGGGGTGCCTGGCCAGCCTGGATGAGGGGATGATGGCTGTTTGCAGCTGGTCACACACCCTTCAGGGTGGGGGTCCCCACTGGGGTGCCTGGGCAGTCTGGGTGAGGGGCTGAGGGCTGTTTTCAGGCTGGGACTGAAGCTCCCAACTGCTTCTTTTTTTCTTTTTTTTAAATTCTGGGCCAGCTTTAGCTCTGAGGCTCCAGCTCTTAGGCCTCCGCTCCTGACAGCAGGTGTTTGGTTTGTTTCGGTTCTATAATCGAAACTCTGTATCAACTCCAGCTCTGAGATCCCAGTGGCTGAAAGCTGGTTTCTGGGGTTTTGTTTAGCATCTATATTTGTTACAATGTTTGAAACTGCAGGCTCAGAGGCCGGCAAGGCAGGCGGGGAACGTTGGTTTCCTCTGTCACTGAAGCAAGCAAGCCTCATGTTAGTTTCAAGCTGCCTGTCTGCCGGTCGCCATCTTGGCTTGCAGTTAATTTGCATATCTCGCTGATTAGCCAATGGGAAGGGTAGCGGTCATACGCCAATTACCATGTTTCTCTTTTATTAGATAGGATATGCATAGTCCATGGACACAGACAATAGGTTGGTGAAGGCCTGGGGGCAAGGGAAAGGGGCTGGGAGGAGGGAGGTAAAGGGGATAAAATACTGTAATACTGTCAACAATAAAAATATACATTTAAAATTTAAAAAAAACACACACACAATAGATTGTGGATATGAAGGATGCTTTGGAAGCACATAATAATAACACTGGACTTTCTATGCAGGTATCAGAGATTTCTGTTGCAAGTAATGATAAATTGAAATCCTAGAGATGACTAGAACGTATTCAAAGAGAGAGGGAACGATTTCAAAGGGAAAGCATCTGGGAAGGTACAGAGATTAGAGAGATCATGGGAAACTCAGAAAACTAAAAGGAGTTAAATTTAATGGAACAACAGGGACCTATAATAAGTGAGCACATTTTTGAGCAATTAATGTGTTCTGGGCACTTCTGATTTTTTCCCACTTAATTTTTGAAACAATATCATGACGGGTACAGCTGCTCTTTGCATTTTGCAGTGGAGGAAACTGAAGAACATAGGGGTCGAATCACACCTGTGGTAAGACTCCTGGAAGATACATGATTGATTTTGAATGTCAGGAAGATTCCTTTCATAAAAAAGGGAATGGATCAGAGGAATGTAAGACTGAATGCTATGAGACAAATTAAGAGATCATTGCATTAGAGCAGACCATATTTGATGAGGACTTAAACTAAGGCCATGGGGCTTATGTAATACAGAGAAGAAAACAGATGTGGGAGATATCTAAAAAATAGAACCATAGGATATAGTCATGGAGGAAGAACAAGATGTGGAAAATTAGGAATCTAGGGAGAGCCTGAGTCTCCGGCTTGGTTAACTGAGAGCAAAGCACTATCATTAACCAATACTTAAAATAAAAAGGAACAAGTTTTTAAGGAAAGATAATAGGGTCCCTTTAGAATATGATAAGGGGCACCTAAGGGACATGAAGTTTGAAATGTCCAGGAAAGCTAGTCTGGAGCTGCAGATGAGGGAGTTATGGGCAGAAGTGAGGCTCTTTTTTTGATGAGAGGGGATGAAGTCTTTGAAGAGAGTTTATCACATTGCAAGTCAAGAGAATCAAATATAGAAGCCTGGAGAACATCAGCATTGAAGGGGTAGACAGAGGAAGCAAATCAGAAAAATGACAGTGGAGACAGAAGGAGACGCAGAAGAAATTATTCTAATTAATGCTAAGCAAGAACAACATTTCGAATTAAAATGGAAAGATATCATCAAATATCATAGATGGGTTCCAAGAAGAGTCTTTCAAGTTTGGGGATTTCAAAGTTATTGATAATCTTTTGTGTCCCATACAGGGCCAGAGTCCTCCATGTAGGGATACATCCCTGCTCTTTATATGTAAAAACAGTTTCAAAATCTTGGGCAAGTTGTGGGAATGGGGGAATACCTGGATCTGGTTCTACACCTCTGAGTAACAGGAAACACCTGGGCTAAAGGAAATTTATGAAGACATAAGTAGAGTATGGTCAAGGCAAGGTAGTGAAGGGGGAGGTGGAAATGAGCTTTGCAGTTGCTAATGATATTCAACTGAAGATAAATAATTAACCTGCAAAGATCCTAGGCCAGTGGTCGGCAAACTCATTAGTCAACAGAGCCAAATATCAACAGTACAATGATTGAAATTTCTTTTGAGAGCCAAATTTTTTAAACTTAAACTATATAGGTAGGTACACTGTTATTAACTTAATTAGGGTACTCCTAAAGTGGCCTTTGCTAAAAACGTCCTCAATCTGATTGAGGTACATTTGCTGAGGTCAATCCCTTCCAACTCTCCCATCCACACTTGTCCTTTATACTTGTTTCGTCTATCTCCTTTCTGAAAACCGACTTCTGCACATGGGCCATGAAGTTTCAATCACACTGTACATGCGTGCCCGCACGTGGTATTTTGTGGAAGAGCCACACTCAAGGGGCCAAAGAGCCGCATGTGGCTCGCGAGCCGCGGTTTGCCAACCACTGTCCTAGGCCATGCAGGAATGTGCAAACCCAGGTTAAAGTGCAAAGCAGATTTGGGGAAAATGAGTACAGAGGCACTGGTCCTCAGCTGAAGCTGCCTACTTAGTTCTTCATGATCTCCTTAATTCATAATTCTGCCAAATGCCCAACATTAGAAGAGTCACCCTCATTCAAAGGTGAATGACCACTATAAGAGAATCAGCATAAAATTATGCAAAAATAATGTATGTAAAATAAAAACAAGAAACTTTCATTACAAATAAAAGTCACAGGAAGATTATATACCAGCCAATAAAATAAACCGGGAACAAATGGATATTTGAAACAATACTTCATGATTCCAACAGTTAAATAGGCAATGAAGGGTAGTGGTTTAACACATGGACTTTCTTCCAGATTGTGAGGGTTCAATCCTAGGTTAGCAGTTTATTGGTTGGGTGATCTGGCAGATTGCTTATAATTTCTGCTCCAACTTCTTTGGCAAAATGAAGAAGAGAATAATTCTACCTACCTCATAAGTTCGTGAAAAGAAGGAAATGATTTAATAGAAATGAAGTGCATGGTACAGTGCTTGGTAAATACTAAATACAATGTAAATAGGAGCACTTACAGTCCAGCCGGTGTGACTAACTCAATTGACCGTCCTCCCATACACCAAGAGGTCACTGGTTCAATTCCTGGTCAGGGCACATGCCCAGGTTATGGGGTCAATCCCCAGTGGGGGTCATGCAGGAGGCAGCCAATTGATGTTTCTCTCTCATCAATGTTTCCATCTCTCCCTCCTCCTCTCCATCTCCCTCTCCCTTCCTCTCTCTCTAAAATCAATTTTAAAATATATTAAAAAGTAAATAAGTAAATAAATAAATAAATATGAGCACTTGTTTTTATCTACTTTGAAATAAAACCCAAAGTAAAAACATTTTAAAAATTGCATAACAACAGAGAGAGCTTGAAAGTGATGCAACAGAATTTATGGAAAAAAGTAGTAAACAAACAAACAAACCAAAAAGCAAATAAATCATTGCATAAATTATAAGCTAGCATGGCAAATACATAAATATTGGAAATCGGTATGTGCACTGGCACATTGGAAATTATTTTAAAATATCAAATAATTGTTTAGAATTTGTTCAATGTAAAATGTATTTAAGGGTTTTATTTCATGTTCTGTTTAAGAGGCTATAGAAAAAGTATATGTTTCAGATCTTTTTACATCCCTTCAAAGCATCAGTTTAAATGCACAATTTGAGGCTCTTCTTTTCTATGTTAATAAGCTCTTTTCCTGAACCTCCATCAGTAAAATGAAGGAAGAGGAGAGCCAAGTCACAATCAATCAGTGAAGGCACTAAATCATCATATTTTTAGGTCAAAGCTTTCTCTTTTCCATCAATGGCAGCTTATTAATATATTTAATTTTAACTTTACCTTTTCAATATAGATTTAAGAAATAAACGAAATAAGGATTTCTCATCTTAGCACTTAACAGGCATTTCTAAAAGCTAAAGAAAGCACCTTCTGGAGAAACTTGATTCCCTTGAATGGAATTTATTTATTATTTTTAAAACATCTCACAATTTGATGTCATGTATTTCATTGATATCGTATTTTGAAAGAATTATCTCTTAATTAGTAAAGTGGGGTGCTAACATTTTTTAATTGTTATTTTTGTCTAGTCTTTATCTCATTTTTACATCTATCTTACCTTCATGTGCATATTTTAATTCTTAGAACATTGTCTTATTTGTATTTTCTATGACATTATATAGTTAATGTTCGAAACATACATGAATTTTAAAAGATGTTAAGTTATTTTTAATTCTGTATAAAAATATGATGCTCTATCTATTAAGCAATCTTACGTAACATGTGCATAATGGAAAACCATATAAAACGAAAATATCTTAATTTTGAAAATAGATGATTATCATTTTCCAATAATGTGACATACTCTGCTTCTCAATGTATATGTGCTTGAAATTAAAAAGAAAAACTGAGAGGTTGACACGATTTTTGTCAAAAATATCTTTGAAAAACGTAGGGTATGTTTTTCTAGCACCCACAAGAAAATTGAATGCTTTTCTATAAATCATACTAAGAACCACATAAATTAAATTAAACATGTTACCTGATTTTCAATGTAATTTTTTTAAAGGATGCAAGACAATAAAACTCTTCAACATCACGTGACTTCGTAACTAGCATTGAGTATAAATACTCTTTATAGGTTAGTTGGGTTGCAAGTAAAGAAAAGTTACATATTTAAACAGGGTCAGTCATCAGTGAAGACTTTCTGAACAAGCTGAGTTTGTTGGAGTTCTGTGAATAAAAGACAGGAAAGAAATTCCTGGCTTCCTGGTATTCGGATCAATGTAAGCAGGTGAGATCCCCCAGCCAGAGTGTGAATTGAGGTCAAATTGAGAAGTGTGAATTGGGAAGCAAAGGGGCCCATGAAACTTCCCAGGAAAGAGACACTTTTAAGCATCAATGACAGAGACACTAAAGAAACCAAAGAGGAGTAACTAGAGAAATGGAAAAAATGGGAGAAAGAAGTGGTGCCTTGGAGGACAAAGAGTGGGGCAAAGAAGCATCTGGAGCAAAGGGAAAACAAGATACTTGAAAAGGAGCAAGTGTCCAGCCCATGCTGCCTTCAAGGTCGGAAATGCGCCTGCTGTGAGAGAACATGGGGCACGCAGGTCATCTTCACCGGAGGAGAGCAGTGAGTGATATTAGAAGCCCTGTTTCAAGGGGATCCGCAGGAGCAATTATTGCTGAGCAAAGGGGGAAATAGGTTAAACTATTATGGAACAGTCTCTCCTGGCTGTGAATGGCAGGGATAGCCATGAATGGAAATAGGTCCCATAATCTCGAGGTAAACAGAGGATCACAGTGATGGTAATAAAATATTATTTTTGATAATCCTCCAAGTCATTTTAACATTTTAGGGAGTCTCTGAAAATGTATCATTTGCCATCAAAACCATAGTCCTTGAGCTCCCTGAGGCGCACTCTTGCCTCCATCACGGGTTAGCACAGCGCTCTCAGCTCTGGCAGCCCTTGTTTCCTCTCCTACTTTGGCTGCTTTTGCTGTTGCTGCTGGGTGACACCACCCATTTTTGTATTTTAATGTATAACACAACTTAGGTCAGTGACTCCTCTCCTCCTCCCTTCTGACGCGTGCTATCTTCTTCCATAGCTTTCATTTCTGCTTCAACAGCATCTCTCTCAAATGGGGGAAACACTTTTCCCCCTAGTTTGTTCTGTCTCTATTGCATGTTTAAAATTAACAATGAATTAGATTTCTTTGGACAGAGTAGCTGGGAATCTTTTCTGAAACTAGTGTCATATTATTGTAAACATCCTATTGTCTCAGGCCTTGAGCAGATGTTAGATCTAATAACAGAATCACGAAATAACCTGAGCAGCACACATAGAATCAGCATGGAGGGAGCAGAGAAATGTAGACAAGCAAATTAGAAGTAATCTCATGGCCTTCAGAGCACAGAATGAGAAGCAGTTTGGAAATGTATGGGGATAGATGGATTGCGAACATTTATGCATTTCTTAGATTCTGTTTTTTGCTGTCTCTCTCTCTTTTTTTTTTTTTTTGGTGTGTTTTTTGAATGTCTATTGCTTTGGAAGATTCAGGAAAAATAGATTTTTTCTCAGTAAACCCTTGCATCACCTAACACATTGAAGTGGATAGGCACTCAATACATGTTTGGAGACTAATTTACCCTAAAAGAACCAAATATTCTATTGACTGAATGAGCAAATTAAAGTGCAATAATTAAATATCCAGTCAATAAAGTTATTCCAAGTAAACCAAAGCTTAGAAGTCTCAACATTTCAGAAGAATTTCAGAATCACTGTTTGATAGGCTAAGACAATATTAGTTCATTCTCATTAAAATACTGAAATCAAATCTTGTTAGTTTTTTAATCAACATGAAATTAAATGCTTACTTTTCAAAATTTGTTGTAATTATTCACTAAAGAAAATTAACTGTTTCATTATTTATCATTAGTGGCCCATTTATATAATGTGGCTGGTTGACATGTTTTGTTTTCATCTTTGAAAAATTAACAATGAATTAGATTTCTTTCAGGCACCAGACCCTTATATTTATATGTGAAATGGTCCATAGAATCTACTTTATGTTATTCTTTCTGAATACAATCTTAAATGAACATTACATAGCACTTTCTTCCTAAAACCTTTTTATGTTCTTTGAAAATTCTTATCCAGATGATTTATTATTTGCTGATTAAAAATGAAGAAGACCATAAGTTTATTAATTGTTAGATTTATATCTGTGCTCTGAAAGTGAGTGAATCTAATGTAAATTCTTTGTCATATGCAAATGTAAAGTAGATTTATATAATCTAACACATTTACCAAGGAAATTTAATGGTATGCACTAAAAATTATTTTTCAGTACACATAACATAAAATTTGCATTGTAAACCAAGGACTATCTGCAACTCACATATACACAAGATCATGGTTGTAGCCTGCAAGCCACTTTAATTCTACAAGTACACATAAAGAACTTTAGAATAGGGAAAAGCCATGTGGTTTGCTTGAATGAAAAGTATTAACTTAAACCACAAACCAAATCAAATTCAATCACACACAAACCTAAAAATCTTGAATCCCTAATAGTCACCAAAGATGTACCAAATTCCAATACTACATGACTGCACAGATTCTCTGGATCATAGAATATGATTGTCATTCTCGTATTATATCACATGAGGTTCAATGTTGTCAAAAATGTACTTGTAATGTTAACACTTTCTCTTGCTTTGCATTAATTTTGGTCATATCTACTTTAGAAAAAGATAGAGGTGACATTCACTTATTTAATATGATAACTATCTTATTTAGAGCAAGTAATTTCATACTCTGTGACAATTAAAATGTGGTAAGAGACTTTTAGTCAAAATCAAGATCTATTGTTAGGAGACACTGAAATAATGGTCTATGTCTTTATAGTCATCCAGCCAACGGGTAGTTTGGTTTCATAGATAACTATGTTAATGATTATTTTTAATTTTCCTATTATTAGTGTGGCTTTATATTTAGAAGAGTTAGTGAATAAAATAATTACCCATCTCAAGTAAAGAGCTTGTCTTTCTCACTGTCCTACATAAAATCTTTAGATAGAAAAAAAAATCAAAGCCATGTATAACAAATGAATTAATTGTAAAATTAATTGGGCCATGTTTCTACTTTTAAAAATCAAGTTACATTTTAGTGAGTCTTTGAAAACTTTTTCCAAAACAGAAACCCATGACCAGACTGAGTATACTAATAAAATTGGCTCCCTACAATTTTTAGAAATATTTTCTGCATCTTATCTAAGATGTTTAACATATATGATAAAGCAAGATCAAAAAAGTTATTAATAAAATAATGGTGAACTATTTTATGGTTCCCTATAGATATGAAATATCACTGATATGTTTATAATATTAGTGCTTTTTTTATTAGCTTTTATATTAAAAGGCTCAATTTCCAGAAATTTCACATTAAGAAATACTTTAGTTCCTATTAGTGCTAAATCCATAACAAAAGCATAAGAAAATATGCTTTGTATCCAAACTGGATGACATTTTACTCATCATTGCTTTGCTTACTTTCAAATCTTGCTTTAATATTTGCATCACTGTACTGGAGGCATTAACTGAGGCAAGGTAGAAGAATTTGGCAGTACCATGAAATACTTCTACAAGGTGTGTGTGTGTGTGTGTGTGTGTGTGTGTGTTTTAAAGAATGGAATCAGAAAGTCATTCTTTTGCCCTTTAATGAAGTAAATATACATCATAGTTGTTGTCTTAGTGAGCCTCATAGTGCTGAGAATTAGAATGCTGACTTTAGATATAAAGATCAAGGTTATGGTACAAAGAACCAGAACTGTTATAAAAGAAGGATAATGGAAGGGAAAAGGGAGGGAGGGAAGAATAATTTATTTCTTGCCAAAATATCTGTAATTTTCTTACATGACTACATGTGGTGTTTTAATTTTCCTTTCTCAAATTTATTCTCCTGTTTGGTTTCTATGAGATGTCCTCAAAAGTAGCACTTTCCTAACAATTTCCCCTACCAGCACACGCCCTGAAAATGTGATGCCTGGAATACTTTAACACTCCCACATAAACACATGTAGAAAATAAATAAATCACTATTTTCACACAGAGTGCAACAAATCATAAATATTTACTGGGAGTGCACAGAGCTTGGAAATGAAAGTGTGGCTTTGAAATTGAGGTCTAGCTGAGTTGTATTCTAGCATTAGTACTTAATGGCTGAGAGACTGTGACCAAGTTTATCATTCCCACCACTGCTGTTTGGCACGATTTAATTCTTGTTTTAACTAAGGGTTAAAGCCTGGCTCCAAGTAACTATTTGTTGAATGTATTAGTGTGTAATTATACCCCCAAGTTATAATCCAAGAAAGAAAATAGGTGCTGTGACAGATACAATTAAAATTATGGTTAATGTTTTTTTTTAAAATGAAAAAATCAGATTTCTGAGGCAAAGTGGCATTTCACAGTTGATAAGACTGAATCATGAAGGACCCTGAATCAGAGGTAAGATGTTTGACTACTTTCTTAGGCAATTGAGTGTACTTATTAGGATGCTGTCTTCACTTCTTCTTTATCTGTTACTTTATCAGGAGTACCAGACAAGGGCAGTGAAACAGGAGACGCGAAAGGTCCAAAAGAAAATGCATTTTTGGTTAGCTTAAACAGGAATTGCTCAATCTGCAAGAACTTTCTCCAAGAACTAAATAGACTACAATTCAGGCTAGTTGCAACTAAAGGACGAAATGAGGAAAAATGAATCCACTTGCTCCGATGAGTCAAAAGCGTGTCCAAGGTGCATGAATTCTCTTGAACTTCTTCTAACTTTGGCTTGCATCCCTGAGCAGGACAAACATCCTCCCAGCCCTTGTTCATACGGAAGCCCCAGAGTAGCAGGCAAGGGGTATGCATCCCTGGTTTGGAAGTTGTGCAGGAGGTCTTGCATTGAGATTGCGTAGCCATGAGCTTGATACCATCAGAATTACTGTGTGGAGTGACTAGACAGTTGTTCTGGTGCTCAGCTGAATTTTTTTATGACACAGAAATCAAACGGGGGGGATTATAGGGCTGAGATTGTTTTAGGACTTGTTTGCTGTTGCAGCATGATCTAGCTTATCCAGACTAATGCAGAAATTGCATGGGAAGCAGAGTGTTCCAATAACAAAGATTAAATATGTGGTGTTGGCTTAGCAATTGGGCTGGCGCAGTAAAGGGACAGATATTGGGATTTGGAAAAATGGCAATCCACATTTTGCATAAACAAAATATTTGGTGAATCTGCTGTTTGCTGTGATTTATGAAGTAGCATGTGCGTGGATGAGTTTGCAGCATCAGGGAAAGAGTTGGAGAATAGACAGAGAGTGTGCTGTTTGTGCAAATGGCTGCCTATGACGTGACATTAGAAAAAAGAGGTGCACTCAGGAAATAACTATCTAGAATCAAGCAGGGATGAAAGTGATCAAGAGAATCCGAAAAGTGAAAGACTTATTATTTTAAAATTGGTGACTTATTTGAGAATAAAAACTGTAGATTTTGCACAACAAAACCAGAAATCAGGTTTTGTGACAAATGTCAAAGATCAGACTGAGGAAATGGCCTTCATACTTTCTGCTATAACCCTTAACAGTTTAAACCAACGCAGGGAAAAGATCTGGTTAGGGTGCAAGTTTTACTCTGCAGCCTCACTAACCTCAGAGGAGCCTCTTTCCAATTGAGAGACAAGAAAGGGGGTGAGAAAGCAGAGAAATGAAACAGATCTATGAACTACTCAGAGAATATATCTGTGGTTACTGGCATGCAGAACTAAATGGAATCAATTTCTGAAAGAGTAATACTGCCAAAGAAACTGTAAGCCTGAACTAAAACATCCTGTGATTGAGAGGTTTAGGTGATTCTTGAGCCCTCAAGTTCTTGAGCCAGAAGTTGCCTGAAAAATCTGCTAAGTTATCAGGTAGAGCACATCATTAGCACCATTTCTGAGGCCCAAGAGGATAATAAAGTCAGGAAAACCTCCATCAGGGTGAAGCCAGGAGCTTGGGAGATAAAAGGAAAAAGCAGGTCATCCCAAGAGAGGAGAATTATGTCTTGATCTGCCCTTTAGACCTTTAAGCAGAAGACCTTCAAAGTTGCTGTAGACAAGGGACTGCTCTCCCATTCTACTCTTTTACAAGCAGAGTGCTTATCACTGTTCTTCTGCCTTGTTTCATCGTCGTCTAGTGTGTAAGCATTGGAAGAAGGCACACAACTTATCATATAGGACCTAGCAAAACTATGTCACCCAGAGATCCCAGACTTCAGTCTCCCCAATGTGACCGTATTAGAGCAGTGATGGCGAACCTTTTGAGCTCTGCGTGTCAGCATTTTGAAAAACCCTAACTTAACTCTGGTGCCATGTCACATATAGAAATTTTTTGATATTTGCAACCATAGTAAAACAAAGATTTATATTTTTGATATTTATTTTATATACTTAAATGCCATTTAACAAAGAAAAATCAACCAAAAAAAAAAATGAGTTTGCATGTCACCTCTGACACGCGTGTCATAGGTTCGCGATCACTGGTATAGAGTTTAGAGATGGAATGTTAGGTGGGAGTTTGACTGCTATAGATCAGCTCAATGTCACCTAAATGCTCTTGGCTATTCCACCTCTGAAACTTTATAAGGTCACCAATACCCTTCTGGTTCCCAAGTCCGGAAAACTATATGTCATCATTCCAAAAAAAATGCCTTGACTTCCTCTCATGTGCTAAGTACTCTTTTAAACAGTGTAGGTGGCAAAAATAAAATAAAAAGAGCCAAAGTCCCTGGTCTCCTGGAACCAAAGTCCTTATGGGAGAGACCATAAATAGTTTTTAGTATTTGTATCATATAAATAACAAAATTTCTGAAAATAATGCACTCAGATGTACACATGTAAGGATGGATAGATGCGAGTATATAAAAGAATCATTAAGTATTGGAAGATAAGTAGGATGAGAGGATAGGAGTAACAAGGGGGTCAGGGAAGGCCTCTTTGAGGAGATGATTTATCACATTTTGATACATCATTGACATTTTAACTCTAAATTTGAAGTTTATGACATTACACTTTTTTTTTTTTACTTTTTTAATGGGGATTTTCCACAGGTATCTCCACCTCTTTTTTTTTTCTTTGCATTATCTGCCTCTAAAATATTTGTGAGCCTTGATGGTCTGTTCTTGGCTTGTTTCCTTTTCTCCACCCAGCTGCTCTCTCTCCCTGGGAAATTGCATTATTCATTTATTCATCCATTCATTAATTCATTCCACATACACTTTTGAACTGCTACTATATGCCAGGCACTGTGCCAGGCTCTGGGAAAACAATATTTGCTCTCATTGTATTTACAAGAGTAAAAGATAAAGATGTTAAAAATGATTGCTTACATAATTATTTGATTACAATTGTGATAAATGCAGAAAAGGAAAAGGATGCTCTGAGCATATGTTAAAGACACTTAGAGAGGATGAGTAGAGAACAGTCTGTGCAAAGACCCTGTGGCAGAGGGGAGCCACTTCTGGATCAATAACTCATTAAAGGTAAGATAGGGAATGCCTCTAATTCTTCTTTGTGTTTCCAGCACTTGAACATTTTTTAAGCAAACACTCAAGAAATCTTCCTTAAACAAATATCTTCAATAATTAGTGATGAGAAAAATTAAAGTCAGTGAAAAGGCAATTAGAATAACTGAGGAAATAGTAAAGATTATATACAGTAAAATTTACATAATAGAAGTTACCAATGAGATTCTATTAATTCCTTTGTTAGGGGCAAAATATAATTTAAAAGCAAGTCTTAACTTTACAAGGAACCCATGTACTATATAGAACTAAACTAATTCTCAAATTCAAATTCAATTCTCATGGCTTATAAAAGAAATAATTTTTTCTTGCTATCTGAAATGAATGTATGTTAAAAAGAAATACGAGCTGGGTTTACTTATGTAGTACTTCTAATATAAAGTTGGGATTTATAACCTACATTAATTATATAAGCTATAAAACAATAGTTCTGTGCTCTGCTTTTAAAATTCACTTCTACTCCATAGCAGCACAGTGAGTGTTTTTGTTTGTTTGTTCTTATATTTTGTGAAGGTTATCGGAAAAAAGAAAGAACTTGAGAGTGCTTCATTTTCCCAATCTAAGATCTGCTTATTTTACATTGCGCAGTAAAATTTGATTTCAAAATTCTTCTCCATATATTACCTCAGTGAAGCTTATCCTTGGAGAAGAATAGTATGTTTGCATCCTGTTTTATAGCTGAGTGCTTTGTAGATTCAGGTTTGGTTATACGTGGTTGCCAAGGTAAATCAATATTGTAACGCTTCTAAATATCACTTTGAATTCTCAACACTGCCCGGTACTCACTGATATTCCTCTTCCAGCTCCTGGACCTTCACAAAAGTGTCCTAACTCCTGTTCTTGCTGGTAGTTTTGTTACCTCAGTAACTGGAATAATTGTTTCTTGACACATCCCTGAGAATGTTGTTTCTTCTTTTAAAAATGTTCGATGGAGCTGAGAACAACTCAACCTATATTGTAAAGACATAGGAAGAGGAGTCTGATTACAGTAAGTTAGGAGTAAATATAAAGGAAATAGAGGCAATGAGATTATATTTTTTGTAGGTTGACCAGAAAGAAAATGAGAAGTTGAAAGAACAAAGTAACCAAGAGAAAAATGTGCTAATTATTAGAAGAAGGTCTTAGTGGGTTTGAAGGAATGGGAAAAAAGGCATAGGTGAAGGTGTTAGTCTCAGAGGAGAATGAATGAATAGGGTGAATATCTTGCTTATAGAGGAAAGAAGTAAGAGATGATGCAGTGATATTAGAAAATTGAAAAAGGACAAAGGAGGAAAAACATATTGGATGACCTCATCTTCCCATTTAGGATGCAATATTATCCACAGAAAAAAATATGAAAATTATAATGTCCCTAATATTAAATACTATATGACCCCCTAATACTAAGTAATTGTTAAAACATCACTACCTTTATGTAAACTAACAAAATGTTTTGTTATTTTGCTGTGAGACCAATACCAAACAACTTTTTCAGATGTCTTGTTCAGTAAACCTAAGTGATAATGAGCACAAACTATGAATAGAATACAATTAGAGATGAATTACATACTTATGCCATTACCATAGGAAAAAAATAATTACAGAAGCCAAAGTTGTGATCAAAGACTCAAGTCTAAATTGAAACTATGCCTAGATCAAATGTGGGACATTCATAAGGTCATTTAAAATAATTTTTAATGATTATACTAATAGTTAATGTGTTTTTAAATATTACATTTAGGGTAACATTTCCTTTAAAACGGTAAAATTATTAATATTTATGTGATGCAAAAAAATGGACAACAAAGTCTGAACAGTGATGATAATAGGCAGTAATATTTAAATTAGCATAAATCATTGATTATAAACCTGATTATAAAACATAAAACCTGATTATAAAAAGGCAAAGCAGTTTAGCCCATGGTCTTATTTCACATCATAAATGTGAAAAATTATAAGTCTATTGTCTATTCTTTCTATGAAAAGTTAGCTTCTTCAAAAATGTCTTAATGAATAATAAAACTGACTTGATTTTTCCCACTGCAGTCAACTTTTCTGTCATGCTATTAATGATTAATAATGACTGTATGCTCGATCATTTTTTCTTCCTCAGATAAAAGTAGAATTCTAACATAAGACTGTTTTTAGTTGTGCAGGGAGTAAAAAGATACTGTGAACATACAGAAGAGCTGAAACAGAAAGAAAAAAATGTCAATCAATATCTCCATTCTACTCAAAATAGTTAACTTATAATACCTAGGTTTCAGTACATTACTTTATCATGTTCTAGAAGAGATGGCATATTTTTGCATGTATTACATTATCTTTATTGGTATTTTTATATTATAATACAATGGATTTGAACTTAGAGCTAGACATTTTTAATAAGAAAGTACAGCAGCATTCAAGAATCTCTTAGCTGAATAAAAAGTGACAATCCATATATTTTAAACTGTAGGAGTTCATGCTTGTATAAATGCTTCTCTACATATTTACAAGAACAGCATCCTTTGATAAAGGTCTAAAAATGTCTGTGAAATCCAAACATAATAACATTGTTATTCTGCTATTTATTAACAGAACAGTGCATCCTATAACAATTAGATGTGAATATTGCAAACTGAATTTAATATTAAGCTATCTTTGAAATGCCACTTTGCAGCAGGTTTACAAATGCTTAAAGCACAGCAGGAGATTAACTCCATCTTCAAATATTAAAGCAAAACCTTTCTTTAACCTGATAAATCTTACTGAAAGCTGGGCTCCTTCTCAAGAGAGAATTATTCAACTATCAGAAAAGAAAATGAAACCTCCCAACTATTATTATCACATGGTCTGTTTCCACAATGAAATACAAAGATAGAATGAATAGATAGTTAGATTAGATTAGATAGATAGATAGATAGATAGATAGATAGATAGATAGATAGATAGATAGACAGATAGATATAGATAGATAATAGGTAGATAGGTGATAGATTAGATAGATGGATAGATAGATAGATAGATAGATAGATAGATAGATAGATAGATAGATAGATAGATAGGCAGATGCAACAGTGATTAGACTTCTGAACTGGTTTCAATGAACATGGGTTTGAATGCATGTTTTTATGACTGCAGCCCATTTTTGTCTTAAAAATGGTATTTTATCACTTAATTTTTGCTATGTTTGCATGTTACCTCCCATCTACATAAGCTTGATGAAGGTCTTATATTTCTTTGCATTCTTCAAGGATGCCCAACTTTTACTGATTTGATTGTTCTGTTTAAGGTGTTACATATATCTATATTCAATATAAAGATGCCTACAAATTAATTTTCTATCTACCTACACCTACCTCCTATCTATCCATTTAGCTAATTAATTACTACCTACCTATGTATTCATCATTAATTTTTCCTTCTCTGCAAAGTGAAATTTCAGCTGAGGTGACAGTATTTAGTTTTTGAATTCATCACATGAACTGTAGGAGTCAGCCATCAATCATTTTGCACATGTGTCAAAGGCAAATTGTCATAATGCTGACTGGCAGCCTAATGTGGGTAGTGCCAGTGCTCCATGTTAATTACCAGTAACTCCCTGTGCATCTGGAATTCTTTCCTGAACTATTCCTTCAGAACCATTCACCAGGAGGCTTGAAATAACTATTTCACATGCATAATCAGAAAATGCAATAAAAAGCCAGAATAAACACATTGCCAAAAATCGCTAAATCTTTTAAACAAAGACTCATACCTAACTCATCTGAGTTAAGGAGAATTGCTAATATAATGTTACTAACCACTTAAATGGCACTATTTTTCTTTCTCTGGTTTTACTAATCCTTTCCTTTAATTTTTTCCAGCAAAAAAAAATGCCATGTGTGGACCAATTGAAGAAATTATTTTTAAGTAGATGTTTATTTCCAAGAATTTATAATGAGATGATCAGCTTTATTTCTTAAAACCAAATAGCTCAGTGATATATAGTAACACCTCACCCCTAACTTATCAAATATAGAAGGGCAGATTCACTTCTTACACACAGCTATTTGCTTTCTCTATTTTATGAGCATTGCCACTCTCTTTAAAATTGAGTCTATAAATAATATATAAGTGGAAATCTATCAGATGTTGCTTGTTTACTTGTATAATACTAATAATTCAAGATTTATATCTTGTATTTTAACTGAGAGAATCTGATTAAATCATAGAGCTACTGAATATAATTTTTCAATTCTATGGATTTGGCTAAAGAAATTAAAGTTACAGAGATGGAATAGCTTTTCTAGTTGAAATAAAAGGCCATAGTGGAAATGTGAAAGTGGTTTCAGAGAATGATAAACATTATTCTCAATCTTAGTGAAGCCAATTTGTCAACTATATAACATGAATCCAGTTTTTTAACTTTCAAGAGAAGGTTCCTTAATCTCCCTTAACCTTCTTTATCTCTAAAACTGGGGTGCAATAATAGATTCCTCATGGAATAGAGCTAAATATCAAACTTGGTAATATTTTAATAGAATATTGAACAGGATTTTCATGTGCTCAGAACTGGCCATGGTTGCTCAAAGTGCAGATGGATAAGGCATTCAAAAGTCTGCTTTCTTAAACAAATCCACTAATGTTGACTAAGGAGGAGGCAGAACAGGTTAGACCACCAGCAGCAGCCATCCAATCCCACATTCTCTGGCTCTGTAAGAATAGACTGGAGAGGAGGAATTAGTTCTATTCTGTTTTGGAAAAAGTGTAGTGTTTGAGGTGAGAAGCTTTATTTTTTCAACTCTTTCTCTGAGGAGAAGGGTAAGGTGACCTTAGTCTCCACAAAGTCACATTGGGGAGGACTTCAAGACTAGGGCCTTCTAAAATGATGGGTGCTTGCTTGGCCAGAGTGGCTCAGTTGATGGAACATTGCCCTGTGCACCGAAAGGTTGCAGATTCGATTCCCGGTCAGGACATATACCTGGGCTGTGGGTTTGGTCTTTAGTTGGGGCATGTACTAAAGGCAACTGATCAGTATTTCTCTTTCACATCAGTGTTTCTATCTGATCAATATTTCTCACATCGATGTTTCTCCCCCTCTTCTTCTTCTCTCTCTAAAATCAATAAAAATATATTTTAAAAAATAGCCGAAACCGGTTTGGCTCAGTGGATAGAGCATCAGCCTGCGGACTGAAAGGTCCCAGGTTCGATTCTGGTCAAAGGGCATGTACCTTGATTGCAGGCACATCCCCAGTAGGAGATGTGCAGGAGGCAGCTGATCGATGTTTCTCTCTCATTGGTGCTTCTAACTCTCTATCTCTCTCTCCCTTCCTCTCTGTAAAAAATCAATAAAATATATAAAAAAATAAATAAAATAAAATAAAATAATGGAACAGTGGGAGCACTTTGGCTGGATGCTCACTAAGCTGAAATATCTGTGGACCCGCTCTGGACCTTATGAGAGCTTGATGACATCTCCCACATTTGGATGGTGTAATAATCACTGATATTGATGTTTGCTTAGACTCTGGATGCAAAAAAGGCTTCAGGCCATGAAATGAGAAGCAGCAGTAATGTAGAATGTGAGGGGAAAATCGGGTCCGCCTCTATTCATCTCAGTAATACTGGCAAGCATAAAAAGAGAATGTCATGGTTTCTCTGCCTCCACTTAAAAGAGCATGGAGGCCAGTGGAGGAAGGAGAGGTTGTGGGACTGCTCCAAAGGCTTCTAGCCCAGGCACAGAACTATCTTCTTGGGGTGTGGGTTGGGGGCTCAGTCTTTGGCAAAGGTTGGATTGGCTGCCTCTGCTACATAGATCTTCACCTGGAAGGTGGGAGGCTTAAGCTGAATACCACCCAAGAAAACAATAGGCCACATCAGCAGAAACCCCCAGAATAAATAAGAAGTACTAGTATAAATAAAACCAGCTCAGCCAGCATGGCTCAGTGGTTGAGCATCAACCTACAAACCAGGAGGTCATGGTTCAATTCCCCATTAGGGCACATGTCCAGGTTATGGGCTCAGTCCCCAGTGCAGGCGTGCTGACCAATGATTCTCTCATTGTTGATTTTTTTTTCCCCCCTCTCTCTCCTTTTCTCTCTGAAATTAATAAAAAAAATATTTTAAAAATAAAATAAAACCACAGGATTTAACAAAAACCACTCAAAACTACTTGATAAAAAGCAATACATTGCAAAACTTTAAGTGATAAGGACAGGAAATTGAGAGGAAAGAATATAGGGAGATTCAACTTGGGTTGTCTAGGAACTTCCTATAGCTCAGCTAACAGTTTTCAGTAATTGCAATATGCTGAGCATTGTGCAAATATTTCCCATAGATAATCTGATTTAATTATTACCATAATTTTATGAAGTAAAGAATGTTTTCTAAATGTTATACTTCAACATTGACTTTGAAGTTTAGAAATAGACTAACAGTAAAAACAAAAATCCATCTCCCCTTTTTTTCCAATTAAACGTCTTCCCAACTAGACTATATTTTCCAGACTTCCTTGCAGTTAGAAATGGACATGTGATGAAGTTCTTGCAAAGCTGCTGTGAGTGGAAGTGATGGATGCAATCTCAGACTTGGGCCTCAGGACATAGGGATTCCTACTTTACATTATCTTTCACTTTCATTCTCACAGGAACTCAGACATGGGAACTACCTACCTTCTATCACACATAGGACAACATCACTCTAGGGGTTGACAGAGTAACCTAATGTAAGGAATCTGGGTGCTTGCCTTGATGCCCTAGATCCATGGTTGGCAAACCACAGCTCAAGAGCCACATGCGGCTCTTTGGCCCCTTGAGTGTGGCTCTTCCACAAAATACCACGTGCGGGCATGCACGTACAGTGCGATTGAAACTTTGTGGCCCATGCGCAGAAGTCAGTATTTTGTGGAAGAACCACACTCAAAGGGCCAAAGAGCCGCATGTGGCTCATGAGCTGCGGTTTGCCGAGCACTGCCCTAGGTCATTCACCTCAGAACTGTAATAAACTGTATCTTTAAGCCATTGTATTTTTGTGGCTTTTTAATTATAAAAATTTAGCTTTATCTTAATAATACAAATACTATCAACTCCATTTTAAGATGTAAAAGTTGATGTTCAATGACTTTATATAAATTATCTTAAGGTTTCAAAAATTCAGTTAAAATTTAAACTTAGCTAACCTTTACACTATTTCTCCTGGTCACTGAGAATGACTACTCAATATTTGCTTGTACAAGTCTTACACTTGGGGGAAGTGGTGTTCTTGGTTTTTCTAAATGTTATACTTCAACATTGTCTTTGAAGTTAGAAATTTGGAAGATATAAAAGGAAATCTGTAAATAGTGTATATAAAGTGAAAATTTAAAGCAGAATATATTTATCTATACTAATAAAATGGTAATATGCAAATTGGTCAGGATGCCCTCATGCAACGATCGAACAGCAAGCTCGTGGGGCAACCAGGCTAGCAGGGGGGCAGTTAGGGGTGATCAGGCCGGCAGGAGGGCAGTTGGGGGCAACTGGGCCAGCAGGTGGAGCTGTTAGGGGCAACCCAGCCGGCAGTTACGGGTGATCAGGCAGGCAGGCAGAGGCGGTTAGGGGTGATCAGGCAGACAGACAGGTGAGTGGTTAGGAACCAGTGGTCTTGGATTGTGAGAGGGATGTCCCCCAAGGGGTCCCAGATTGGAGAGGGTGCAGGCCGGGCTGAGGGGACCCCCCCCCACCCAGTGCATGATTTTCTTGCACCTGGCCTCTAGTTACATTATAAAAATTAAAATCTGAGTGCCACTACTGTCAAGGAAAACCAGAACCAGACAGAAGTTAAAGTGGTAAAAGCAGACCTGCCCAGTATGGCTCAGCTGGTTGGGTATTGTCCCATGCACTGAAGGGTTGTAGGTTCAAGGCACAGCCAATGGAGGTCTCACTCTCACATCAATGTTTCTCTCTCTCTCTCTCTCTCTCTCTCTCTCTCTCTCTCTCTCTCTTCTTTATTCTTCTTCTCTCTCTAAGAATCAATAAAAATTCTGTTCGAAAATTGGTGAAGGCAATTTTTATTCAGGAATCATTGGGTAAAAAAGACCTCAGTGTAGAACTGGGATCAACTCCAAATGCAATAAGGGCAAGTGGATATTTATAGCCAAGGAGCAGAGTGAGGGTCAGTGAATGGAAATTTTCTAAGAGAAGGGGCAGGGGAATTCTTGCTAAACTGACTTGATAGATTTCTTGCTGAAGGCTGACCAAGGTGATAAGATACTGAGGGTGGAGGATGAGAAATTTGATTTGATATGGAGCTTGGTAAGATACCAAGGGTAGAAGATGACGAATTTGATTAAGATAGTAAGGGTGGGAGATTTTTTGCTAAACTGACCTAGCAAGATTCTTGCTAAAATTGTGCTGAATGGGTCAGGGACAGAGACCAAGGGCAAGGCCCAGTGGGGGAAAAAAGGTGCAAGAAAGCCTGACGGACTAAATTTTGGTTTGGTTAAGGAGAGAGTCTTATGTTATTAATATTGCCTGTTTGGGGGGGCGGGGGAGGGGGGAATAAGATTCAAAAAGGTTACACAGACTGTCACACTTAACAGGGAGAGATGGAGACAACTTCCCAATCAAATCAATTTTATTTCAAAGCCTATAGTTTATCTACCATTAAATTGTGCCTCTCAACATCCAGGGCATTTGAGTGTGTGTGCACATGTGTTCTACTAATATAAATGTTGCACGAAGAGGAATGTACTTCCAGCCTAGATCCAAAGTTTGCTTATTCTATCATTTATCATAGTAAGTCCTCTCAGTCCATGAACTGAGTTACCTTGTAATATGAAGACAAAAATTACACAAGATCTCTAACCTTATAATTGCACATCCTATTTGTGACATTATGTACGTTAATGCTTGGATCTAATGTACAATTAAAAAATTAGCACACTGAGAATAAACAACAAAAATGCATTTTTTCCACTTCTTGAGTAGCCAAAAATGTATGAATTATATGGGAGTAGAAAAGCAAAGCAAACATCAAAAGATAGAGTTACAGATATGCATGTGCAACAATGTGAGATATTGTGTATGACTAGTACATAAATCCTTTCTTCATAGTTTAAGATGCATCTGCTGAGTCCCCTTTACCTGGACTCTGGGGAATTAAAAGCAAATATAATATTGGTCCCTGAAAACTAGGTTTACACTTTAGTTTAACAACAGGCAACAAAACTCAGGTATAAAACTAATAGGCAACATGCATAAGAGCAAAATAAGATCAGTACGGCTCCTGATGAGCTATGCATGCAAGTCTTTCTTTTAAGTGCATGTCATTGAGGGCAATTTAGTTAGGAGGTTAAGAAAATAAGTATGGACTCATCCTTTTGGATTTTGATTCCTGGCTCTGGCTCTCCAGAGGACCTTGGCAAGTTATTTAATCTTTCTCAATTTCTTTATTTGTAAAATGAAATTGTTCTGAGAATTTAATAAGATATATTGATGAAGAACCTAGAATAGTGCCTGGTACATAATAAGCACTCAATAAAAGCTAGTTGTGGCTGTTATTTATATAACCACCTACCATGCTCCATGAAATCTTTTCTCAGATATGGTGTCTATTTCTTCTAACTCAACATGGGCAGAAATAAAGCAACCCTATATTTAAACTTTATTTTATTATTTAAATTACCCCCTTTCATTTCTCTTTTAAGCAAAGTCAAGCTCTTTTTAAATTATGCTGTTTCTTTCTTAAGGTATTATTTCCATTATTCTGAAAGGAGATATTTTTTGATGGAGTCATTTATGGAATCAGAAAGGACTTCAGAATGGGAAAATTGAAAAATTTCCTGGGCCATGGTTACACTGTGATTAAATTTTCACTCAGGTTAAATTTTAAATGGTCATGGGCTGCTCAATTATAAGCAACAGTGGAAAATAAGATGCATTCTACAGACATCACAAAAAGAGAGGCAGTCAGAATGCCATCAGGCCTCTAGACCTAATTATCGGTAGACAAGAAGTATAGAGGCCAGAAGAACCCATCAGATGACACCATGGAGATGCAACCTGCAAAATCAGAGATTCCACAGGATACATGCCTGGTTTCTTCAACAAGTAAAATACAGAAAAAAAAATATAGATTGAAAGATATTAAAACACATGTCAACCATTCACAATGTATAGACTTTATTTGGATTCTTGTTAAAATAAACATGCTGTAACAATATGACTTTGATCAGTCATTTAATGATAGTAAGGTATCATTAGGTTTTTAAAGGTATGAAATGATAATGTGTTTATATTAAAATAAATAATCATTTTATTTTAGAGTAATATACTAAAATACCTATGGATAAATTTACATAAAAGTGGGATTTGCTTAAACAGAGTATGTAGAGGGGGAAAATAAGTGAGAGAGAGCTAAACCTAGATAGACTATGACAACAATTGTTGAAGCTTGGTGACGAATATGTAGAGTTCATTATACTATTTTGTTTACTTTTGTATGTTTGAATTTTCCATAAAAAAATATTTATTTTAATAAATAAGTATAAAAATAAATTTAAACAGAAAAGATTATTTCTGGTCTTATAACAATGAAACATAATAAATATGTAAAAATTAATTATTAATTGCTCAATTCTCTAGTCTCATACATTATAATTTCAAAAATGTTTGAGGGTGGCCAATCAAAAACATTTTATGTTGATTTTGGTAGGCTACTATTCTAATGTATCATATTTTTATGATACATAAAAATATGATGTGGCTGTGATGGGGGAATCAGAGTGGGTGGTGAGAGAGGTCATTTTTCTATAGCTCCCAAGAGGTTATTAATACATATTTATTGATAGAAACCATCAATGCATTATAGCAGGGGTCCTCAAACTATGGCCCGCGGGCCACATGTGGCCCGCCGAAAACATTTATCCGGCCCACAGGGTGTTTTCACCGCCGCTGCCTGTGGCTTAGCAGCCAACTCGTCCCGGGCCCCCAGTGCGCATGTGTGGAAAGTGCGCCGCACCTTCCGACTACCCTCCTCCTCTCAGTCTCGGGTGTGATCGGACCAGTCACGAGCTTGCCTGTGCAGAGCCTGCTGCTGCCTGAGGACCGAGATAAGAACAAGTTAGGATTTATTTTTTTTTGAAGTTAGGAGGTCTATTTTTTTTTTTTTATTTTGCAGTTAGTAGGGACTTTTTTTTTGAAGTTAGGAGAGCCTTTTTTTTTGAAGTTTTTTTTTTTACTTCAAAATAAGATATGTGCAGTGTGCATAGGAATTTGTTCATAGTTGTTTTTTTTTTTAACTATAGTCCGGCCCTCCAACGGTCTGAGGGACAGTGAACTGGCCCCCTGTTTAAAAAGTTTGAGGACCCCTGAATTATAGAGTTAAGAGTATACCAATGTACATATAGTACATTACTTTTCTATTTTATTTTAACAACTAGAGGCCCAGGGCATGATTAAATCTTGCGGTAGGGTCCCTAAGGCCTAGCCTCCTGCAATCAGGGCCATCTTCTGCCCGTTTGCCAGTCCTCAGGCGGAAGGCCGCCTTTGCCACAGGACTGTCAGGCTGTTGGGATCACCAGCTCATCCCCATCTCATCCCCAGCTGCTCCGGGGCTCAGGCCTGCAGGAAAGCAGGTGCTGCCCACTTCACCACCATGCGTGTGCGCCGGGCCGGCTGTTGATGGAACGCACTGTCCGTTCAGGGCCACTCATGCTGGCACCGCTGCCGCTGGGGATGAGCTGGTGATCCCAACAGCCTGACAGCCAGCCCAGTCCCCCCACCACCCACCCTGATTCCCCTTTTCACCATCGCTGATCCATCAGAACCTGTGAGTCAGGGCAGGAACCAAGAGGTCAGCTGTTCAGCCCACTCACTGGTCCCCAGTCCTGCCCCTCACAGGCCAGTTGGGGAGGGAGGGGACCGAGAAGTGCTCAATGCACCTCATGGTGACTGGTTGTTTAGTTGTCATGGACACTGGCTTTTTATATATATACTAGAGGCCCGGTGCACAAAAATTTGTGCACTCTGGGGGGAGGGGGGGTCCCCTCAGCCTGGCCTGTGCCCTCTCGCAGTCTGGGACCCCTCGGGAGATAACGACCTGCTGGCTTAGGCCTGCTCCCGGTGGCAGAGGGCAGGCCAAATCCCTAGGTGCAGCCCCTGGTCGGGCTCAGAGCAGGGCTGATTGGGGAGTTGGGGCACCGCCCCCTGTCATGCACAGAGCAGGGCGGATTAGGAGGTTTGATGCCACCCTCAGTCACACTCAGGGTAGGGCCGATTGGGGAGTTGGGGCACCGCCCCCTGTGACACTCAAGGCAGGGTCGATGGGGAGGTTGCGGCGCCACCCCCTGTCATGTAGAGAGCAGGGCCTCTCAGGGGGGTGGGGCTCCGTACCCTGTCACGCACAGAGCAGGGTCGATCAGGGGGTTGGGGAGCTCCCCCCTGTCACACACAGAGCAGGGCCCATCAGGGGGTTGGGGAGCTCCCCCCTGTCATGCACAGAGCAGGGCTGAAAGGGGAGTTAGGGCACCCCCCCCCGTCACACACAGAGCAGGGCAGATCAGGGGGTTGGGGCGCCGCCACTGTCACACTCAGGGCAGGGCCGATGGGGAGGTTATGGCTCTACTCCATCACACACAGAGCAGGGCCCGTGTTATGGAGGGGTTGGGGCACCGCACCCTGTCACACACAGAGCCGCAGGGCGATCAGGGGGTTGGGGCACATTCCCCTGTCAGGAACAGAGCAGGGCGGATAGGTAGGTTGTGGCCCCACCTCCTGTCACACACAGAGCCGCAGGGTGATCAGGGGATTTGGGCACTGCCCTCTGTCACGCTGATCCCGGTGCCGGGAGGCCTGGAGGCTCTGCTGATCCCGGTGCTGTGAGGCATATTACTCTTTTACTATATAGGATAGAGGCCTGGTGCACGTGTGGGGGCCGGCTGGTTTGCCCTGAAGGGTGCCCTGGATCAGGGTGGGGGTCCCCACTGGGGTGCCTGGCCAGCCTGGGTGAGGGGATGATGGCTGTTTGCAGCTGGTCACACACCGTTCAGGGTGGGGGTCCCCACTGGGGTGCCTGGCCAGTCTGGATGAAGGGCTGAGGGCTGTTTTCAGGCTGGCGAGTGACTGAAGCTCCCAACCGCTCCTTTTTTTCTTTTTTTTTTATTCTGGGACAGCTTTAGCTCTGAGACTTGGCTCCAGCTCTTAGGCCTCCGCTGCTGAAAGCAGGTATCTGGTTTGTTTGGGTTCTATAATTGAAACACTGTTTCAACTCTAGCTCTGAGATTCCGGCTGGCTGAAAGCAGGTTTCTGGGGTTTTGTTTAGCTTCTATATTTGTAACAATGTTTCAAACTGCAAGCTCCGATGCTGGCAGCGGCAGGCGGGGAACGTTGGAGTCCTCCGTCACTGAAGCAAGCAAACCTCATGTTCGCTTCAAGCTGCCTGGCTGCCGGCCGCCATCTTGGCTGGCAGTTAATTTGCATATCTCCCTGACGGGTAGCGGATGTATGGCTAATTACCATGTTTCTCTTTTATTAGATAGGATAGATACAGTTGTTAATAACGCATTCTAAAATAAAAATAAATTGCATAATTATGTAATAATTATCAATTATATAATAATTAATTATATAATTATCAATAATTTTGAATTATATTCAATTACTAAAATTTTTGCCAGAGAAACAAACGTGAGATTCAATAGATTTAATCCAAGAATTTTTGCTGTAACAGATGAATCTTTTAGTAGATTTTGAGAAAACTGAGATATAAATTCATGAAAACAAAAAGTTGAAGGATGCTGTATCTTATCTAATTTCATGTTTAAAATGCCATTTTTATAAGGCTAATATTAAATATTATAATTTTATGAAATATTTTAATTTTTTTAAAGTAATCAAAATATGAGAATTCAGACTTTTTTCATTGTTCAGACATGTATAAAGCTATATTTTATAAAGACAAATAGCTTCTTATTGCTGCTCTAACAATTAGCATCATCTTAATGGGTTAAAACTACACATAATGATCATCTTATAGCTCTGGAGGTCAGGAGTCCAAAACGGGTTTCACTGAACTAAAATCAAGGTGTCCACGTGGCTGTGTTACTTCCTGAAACTCTAAGGAGGCAGCAGGTTTCTTGCCTTTTCAAGCTTCCAGAGGCTGCCTATTTTCCTTGGCTCATGGCACCCTTACAATTTCAAAACCAGCAATGGACAAGCAAATCTCTTTCACATAGGATCGCCTAACACTAACTTTTCTGCCTGCTTTTTAGATATTTAAGGACTTTTATAATTCCATTGGGACCACCTGGATAATTCAGGATAATTTTCCTATCCTAAGGTCTGCTGATTAGCAAACTCTATTGCATCTACTAACTTTACTCCATCTACTACCTTAATTTAACCGCATCACCTAACATAGTCACAGGCTCCAGGGATAAAGATGGATGTGGACATCTTTGGGGGGATCAACCCAAGGTGGGATCGGCTCTGCCTACCACGTAGCCCAACTAAACTCCATACTTTTTAAGACTTTGCTCACAGACACTTCTTTTTCACAATAAGTATAGGTTGTGTTTTACTGGTAGAAAAATATGGCTTCTTAAAATTAGTAGTGCTGCTGAGTTCTTTCAGGTGACTCAAATAAAAGCAATATTAAAGCCATTTTGAACGCATACCTGAAATCTGAAGAAATGTTACTGATGTGTGCAAGTGACATATCCATAGTTTTAAAACACTGAACAAAGTACAGGGGACTAAAGAATAAATACCCTTACCTCAGCAGCATTTGTTTAAGATTTAGGCGCAATGTGTGGTGCCGTCTGGGGGCTGTGTGGTTTCCCCGAACATCTAAAAGAGAGACATAACATTGCCAGGAGCCTATCCTGAGGTGTCAACGCAGATTCAGGCCTTTGCATCAGGGCTGACAATGCTGTGTCTTTTGCTGAAGAGGCTGTCAGAGCTTTTCAGAACTTGCTCTTTTAACAAAATTCACTACACAGGACAAAATGCCTTAAAAGAAATGATGGAGAAATACCCATTAGTCCTCAAGATAAAAAGCCCAAAATTCTACACAATGACATTCTTTAAAAACATTATTTATCCTAGGATAGTTGCATGCAAAATCATACGCTATGTCATGAATTAACATATCTTCTGAAAACTATTTTGATACTTGAGCCAAGAAGGGTACACGTAGACTCCTGCCTGCTTTCTTATTTAGACATTATAGTTTTCTGTAAGTCTTTCAAATTTAGATCCAACAGTCATAATAACTGCTTTCGGAAATATATTTCTTACATGGCCCTAATGGTCTGCTCCTAAAGTACTTGCATTTCCATGGTAACTCCTACAGGTCATTTGATGAAGTACAATATAGAAACACATTATATGTTTAGCTAAATCCACATTAAACATTCAGTATATGGGGAAGATACAAAGTAGCGTAATGGATATTACACTAAAATTAGAAGCCGCCTTTAACAACAGAGGTCCTCTCCACCATTTAGCCTTGTCAATTGTTTTAGTGCTCCAGTGTCCATTCTGTTTATTTTTCTTCTTTTCTTCCAGAGAAATCTATCAGATTCATATTCCAAACTTACCTAACTATGCATATCTGTGCTAGCTATTGAATAAAAACAAATTCAGAAAATTATCATTTAATGTGATATATTTTTACTAACTCAACCCTTTGCCTTCCTAAGTTCTTTCAATGGTACCACAATTCTCTCAGTTCCTGGGAAGCAAGACATCACCCATCTCCCATCTTCTCATCTTATCCCCAGGGGTAACAATAATAAAAATAATGATGTTCAATGCCACCTATATCCTATATTCAAAGTGACATAGTCTCTCTAATGCTTACACTATTTCAAGGGAGATGTTAGGATTCCTTTTTGACAGATTAGGAAAATGAGTAGCAAGAGGGTTGAGTGACTTGCCCAAGGCCATATAGCTAGCGTATACTGGACTTGAGATTCAAACCACCCAGGTCTGTTTGTTCAAATTATAAGCCAGTTCCATGGAACAATGATGTCTCCAGTCAGCAAAGACTGTCTCTCAAGTTACCTGTAAGGCTTCCTCCCTCTCCAGTCTCATTGCTTTGTTTCTTGTCCAGGCCTTTGTCACCTCTTATTTAGCCTCCTGAAATAGCTTTGCAACTGGTTTCTGCATTTCCAATATTTCAACTTTTTAAAGTCAGATTAAATAGCTTTGATCATGTCCCTCCCCTGATCAAAAACCTCCAATGGTGTCTCATGGCTGGTAGGTGGGTTTTCCAACAGACTGATCACAGACCTTCACCAGATGGATCATAAAACCACAACACCGCATTCTTTGCTGTCTTCCTCCTCTCCCATGTTGTGACTCACACATTTGAAATGACAGGGAGAGCTGCCACACCAGTCACTTCCTTGCATTTCAAATGCCCCAGATTAGAGAGAACTTGAATGATTAGAAGCTTTCAGCAGGCCCTTCTTCACTGCCCTTCCCATTCATTTGGGGGACCTGTCTGGAAACCACACAGATGGAGAGACCAAAGACTGCCTGAAAACTCTAATTCTTCCCTTGATCCATGTGGTATTATGACAGAATTTTTCTTTTGTCAAAATATCTTATAGTCTCTCAGTTTCTTGACAGTACTTCTGAAAAAAATACTTAAAATATCAGACTGCCTGATTCAAAATGCTGGCTCGCAGTCTATAGGATGCAAAGCAAACTTCTTACCCTGTATTCAAAGCTCCTTATGATTTGGGCTCTTTTAGCTTTATTTCCACAGCTTTCCAACATTCACCTGGCTCTAGTGATCCCTGGCTACATCACCATTATCCACGTGCATTCATGCTACTAGACATTGGCTCAAAACATCACTTCTGCTTAATTTGTCATCTACATTTACCTGGATGTGAAACAACTTTCTCTGCTTAACTGAAGCTGTAAAACAGAGAACAAAAGCCTCCAGTGAGGTAATGGCCCAAGTAGCCTCTGTGGTCCAATCCCGAGAACATGAGCTTCTAAATGCACCTTACTGGTTAGTATATGGGGAGAAGGAGGCTTCTCGATAAATATTGCCCAGAATGAGAGTATCTAGAGCACTCCTTGTTCATAAAGTGAATGACCCATTTCCAGGGTTATAAAGCTGGACTATTTTAGAAATAATCTCATCCAATCCTCTCACTCAACTGACACATATTATAACTAGAGGCCTGGTGCACAAAATTCATGCAGCGTGGGGGGAGGGGTCCGTCAGCCTGGCCTGAACCCTCTCCAATCTGGGATCCCTCTTGCAATCCAGAACTGCTGGCTCCTAAGAGTTCACCTGGCTGCCTGCCTGATGCCCCTAACTGCTCTCCTGCCTGCCTGATCCCCCTAACTGCTCTCCCCTCCTGGCCTAAACCCCCTAACTGCCCATCTGCTCTTCCTTCCTCTCTGTGCCTTCAGACCCTGGCACAGGAGTACTGATAGCTCTCTGCCGAGGCCCCACCCCTGTCCTGATGCCCCCGTCCAGGCTGGGTTGAGTGGCTAGCCTGCGCATGCTTCCGCCATGGGGGGCAGAGGAGGGGCCGCTCCCAGTGGCAGCCTCATGTCCCAGTGGTGCAAGTCCCCGCCCTCGTCCCCACCCACCAGCCCCTGTGCATGCACAGCCTGTTGAATGGTAGTGACTAGGACACTGTTAGGACCAATTAGCATATTACCTCTTTATATATATAGATTCCTTGTATTTATAGTTGTTTTGTGTGTGTGTGTGTGTGTGTGTGTGTGTGTGTGTGAGTGTGTGTGTGTGTGTGTGTGTGTGTGTGTGTGTGTGTGTGTGGTAAGTTGAATTCATCCCTTAAGGGAGAAAATGTTATATACATCTTTGTATTTTCTAATCATAGATATTGAATATATGATATATTGACTGAATAAAAATGCAGGATAAAGTAAGTGAATAAACATTATCAGAATTTACATTAAGTGTTAAACCTAATTAGAGAGTAGATTGTGTCCACAATTAAACATGGAAATGGCCAAGAAGAATAATTGTGTAGATTAATATGTCTCACATTTTCTCCAAAAATCTGAGCACAAGATATATACAAAAGAAAGCATATGAAGAAAGAGTAAAAAATTAAAATTTGGTTATGTTTTCTGAAATATGACTTTAAGTAAAATTGCAGAATAACATCAAAATAGAGCAGTAAGAACACGGTATTAGAAAAAGTGCAAGTTTAGTACAAAACCTTGGAAAACAAAGTTTAAAAAATGAAGTCTCTTTATGAAGTTGAAATTTTAACAAAGCCACACATAAAAATGCTAGAAACAATTATCTATAATTTTCACTAACCTGCTTATTTTAAACAAACAGTTGCTATTCTAAGGTGAATTAATTAGGATCTATATTTGTTTTCTTTGGATGTACAACTGCAACCAAGTCACGCGTAAAGTTTATTAAAGCTTGGGAATTTTTTTAAAACATTGCTCCAGGCTCTATATTCAATCCAAATACACATATACCAAAAATAGCCACCTCTACTTCAAGTTTAAAGTCTAAATGGGGTATAATTGTACTTTAGTTACTCAAGGTGCGTGAAATATATTTTAAAAGTTTGATTGTCAAAATTACTATCTTAGAAAAAAGAAACATATTTTAAAGACAAGGAGCTTCTAATATTGAAAATTAATCAACACATAACTATGTACCTTCCATCACTGAATCCTAAGTATGGGAAGGAGTTTTCCTTCTTCTCAGCTACACTGTGAGGAATTCAGGAAAGGGCCATATTGTGCTTGAGAGGAGGAGCACAGGACAGATCAGGCCACCTCCCTGAGACCAGATGGACGATGACAATGAGAGTCACTAGGACAATAGGATATGAGAATTTGCTGAAACGGGGGTGAGTAGTACAATTTGAGTTTCTATTTTTTCTTCCTCTGTATAATGGTTAGCTTTGACTCTAATGCTTAGTGTTTTTTACACTCAAACATTCCTAATGTCATATAGCAAGGTGGGGTTGCTCTATGCATAGTGACGTTGCCTGGCCTAAAGATTAATTATTAATATAATTAGTCTAGGAATCTACAGAAATATTCTGAGAAATATTTCAGAAGTTCATTGTAAAGATCAAATGTGATCATTTTGATAAAAAAAAAAAAAAGTTGGTTTGCTTGTTGTTTTTTTTTAACAAAGTGGCATATTTGAAAATTCAAAGTTCTTTGCCTGTATAGCAGGTCCTTGAATAACATCATTTCATTCAGTGATGCTTCATTATAACATTGATGAAGTGCCATAGAAAATTAACTCTTGTGTATATCAATTAGCCTATAGTAAATCTGGTTTCATTATACATTGAATTGCTTAAAGTGGGAGAACTTATCGATGTTGTTAAGTGAGGACTTACTGTATTTGCCATGCCTGGTATTGTGCTAGTGAGTAGAGATACACTGATAAATAAAGACATGTTTTTATTTTCCCTTCAAGCTCATAGTCTAGTGGGAGAACACAGATAATAGTAAAGGAATATAATGCGAGAAGAACAGTCAGGGTTCTATGGGAACTCAAATCAGGCATGAGTAATTGAGCTTTGAGAAGGCATGTACAAGGCAAGGGGTCACTTGGGCCAAATCTCAAGAGATGAATAACAAAATGTGAGTCGGAAAAAATGGGGAGGAAAAGGGCATGTAGGAAATAGGCATCAATATGTGCAAAGTATTGGAAACACAATAGCATATGTTGCAACAGGTGTAAATTTGCTCACAACTATAATACACACATAAAAATGTAATTTTGGGGATTTTTTAAAATGAATTTATTCTTGCACTGGACATCTCTCCCACCCCCTACCCTGTTTGCTGATTAGTAGGAAGAATACTGAAACAGAATTACTCAAGGATTGGTAAAGGCCCTCTGCCCTGAGACAAACTAGATCTCCTCTGAGAAATTTGTGTTTCAAGAGTTCTCCACCCTTCCCCTTCTCCTTTGCTTATCCTTTGGTGGCTTCCAGATGGCGCAGAGAAAACTCAGGCCATGTCATTGTGGAAGGGAAGAGGGGTCTTGTCTCTGTGTAGGCCTCCTCTACAGGCTCCTACTGATCTGCACTTGAAATGTCATTTTCTTGACTGTCTGTAGACATCATCCAGCAGCTGTAACTTGTGGGAATTCTCTCTGTATAGACTAGAGTGAATGAGTGTGGTTCCTGGAGAACTCAACTATTTTCTGTGTTGAGCTCCCTGAAACATGGCTCAATATTCATTTGGCCAATGATTTGGAGGGTCCAAACTCAGAGCCTTTGTTATGGGATTCACTCCCCCCACATACACATGTTGGCTTCCTGTTGGCTGACACACGTGGATACTCTCTGAGACTCCCACAGCCTCTCTCCCATGAATCTCTCCCAGGACATTTGGAGGCCAAGGGAAATAAGGGGTGCCCTAAGTCAAGTTATCTCACATCTCCACCCCATCCTGCCACCATTTCTGCTTCTGATTCAGGTACAGGGCCTCTCAAATGACCTTGAAATTTTCTCATTCTCTGAGCTTGGGGTCCAGAGGAACTAAATCTAAAATTGGCCCAAACCATTCTCTTAAGTGGGTGGAGGAGTTCAAGACAAGACATTCATGGCTAATTAATTGCCCTGAGCTTGTTTGCTTGCTCTATGACCTTTCTTTTAGAGAAGGATTTCCTTTGTATTCTTTTTATTATTATTTTCTTCATATTCTCCCACCTTTGTCTTAAATGGAGAAAAGGCTGCAGGAAAATATGTTTGATTGCTTAAAAAAAGGGAAATAAATTAGGAAGTATTTCAAAAATATTACCTTCATTAAACATATTTGGGGAATTATAAGTAGTTTGGTATAGAGACCAATTAATTTTTAGAAGCACAGACACCTGAATTGGGAAATAATGTGACTGGGCTATTTTAGCTGATACTGCAACCAGGAAAACAGCTGTACAATGACACATTTTCTTGATTAGGGAAGAGGTTTATTGGTTTGGAGCATATCATCGAAGCTCAAATCCTATATCCACCACCTACTTACTGTGCACCCTTGGGAAATTTGCATCACTTTTTTTATGCTTTAGTTTTCTCTTCTATAAAAGAGAAAAAGTACCAGTATCTACGTTAGATGGTTGTTACGGTAATTCATTGATTGTGTATAAAAAATTAGAATAGTGGCCAGTGTGCCAAGAACACTCAAAAGGGTTAGATTTATTAACCTTGATATACTGAAAATAAAACCTGTCATTTTCTAATCCAGTGAGTAAATCCATCATGACCCATGATGACTGTGGTATGATGAATCCTTGACCATTAAAGTTATCCCTTGAAATTTTGTCCATTTTTTTAGCAGAATAACAACAAATAAGCAGGATGCTGAATCACATCAATATTTAATCACGCAACCTAGAATGACAAGGCTTAGTCAAGTCAGTGTTAGATTTTAGATATCAGCATACATGTGTTTTTCCCTGGAAGGCAGTAGTCACCCAATGCTTTTATTTTTCTCTTTCTTCAATTTGAAAAATAAATTTTTCACTCTGATGTGTGTTCTCAACTTCCATTATTAGAGTTCATGGAAGCCTTGGTGTCAAGCCAGAAGGCAAATTTGACCCCAGGGGATTAGACAATCTGCCATGACAACTTGTTCACCTTGAATCATGTAGGACAACTTGAACAAGTATTATTATTGTATAGTTTGTTCCCTAGATGCTACTATAACTGGGAGGCACCTTGAAGTTATTCTGCAAATTATGCTTTAATGAAGATCTTTGTTTGACTTGACTTATCCATGATTATACTTTAATTTCTCTTTATTACTCCATTTTCTACATGAATTTGATTTTAAAATTAGCCCCCTTTTTCCATCAGAAAACTGTAAAAAATTGTGACAATTTTTGAAGTATATCAATCTCTGAACAATCTAGAAATTTACTTAATGAAATGTCAATGTGAAAGGAAATGAAAAAACACTTAATGGCCATTCAAAGCTGAACACGGGGAAATGTAGTAATAAACCCTTTAAAGAAAGACAAATAAATAACTGACATAATTTTCTTAAAATTGTTTAATACATTAGCAATTGGATAACTAAATGCCAATATAAAAGATTAAAATAGTATTGCATACCAAAGGTATTTTGAATTTTGAAAAGTAAACAAGCAAGATCCCTGTATTCCCTGTATCAAAATTCAGCAAACTAGTTGACTCTAACTGTCTACACTAATAAAAGAGAAACATGGTAATTGGCGTACGACCGCTACCCTTCCCATTGGCAAATCAGGGCAATATGCAAATTAACTGTCAGCCAAGATGGCGGCCGGCAGCCAGGCAGCTTGAAACTAACATGAGGCTTGCTTGCTTCAGTGACGGAGGATTCCAACGTTCCCCGCCGGCCGCTGCAGGCCTCTGAACCTGCAGTTTCAAACATTGTAACAAATACAGATGCTAAAAAAAACCCCCAGAAACCAGCTTTCAGCGAGCTGGGATCTCAGAGCTGGAGTCAGAGCTGGAGTTATACATTGTTTTGAACCGAAACAAACCAGTTACCTACTTTCAGCAGCGGAGGCCTAAGAGCTGGAGCCTCAGAGCTAAAGCTGGCCCAGAATTAAAAAAAAAAAAGAAAAAAAGGAGCAGTTGGGAGCTTCCGACACCCGCCAGCCTGAAAACAGCCCTCAGCCCCTCACCCAGACTGGCCAGGCACCCCAGTGGGGACCCCCACCCTGAAGGGTGTGTGACCAGCTGCAAACAGCCATCATCCCCTCACCCAGGCTGGCCAGGCACCCCAGTGGGGACCCCACCCTGATCCAGGACACCCTTCAGGGCAAACCAGCCAGCCCCACCCATGCACCAGGCCTCTACCCTATATAGGAAAAGGGTAATATGCCTCCCAGCACCGGGATCAGCGGAGCTGAGAGGCCTCCCGGCACCGGGATCAGCGTGACAGGGGGCAGCGCCCAAACCCCCTGATAGCCCTGCGGCTCTGTGTGTGACAGGGGGCGGGGCCACAACCTCCCTATCCGCCCTGCTCTGTTCGTGACAGGGGAAGGCGCCCCAACCTCGTGATCAGCCCTGCTCTGTGCCTGATACGGGGGAGCTCCCCAACCACTGATCGCCCTGCGGCTCTGTGTGTGACAGGGTGCGGCGCCCCAACCCCCTGATCGGCCCTGCTCTGTGGGTGATAGAGGGCGGCACCACAACCCCCCCCCCCCCCCCCCCCCACAGACCCTGCTCTGTGTGTGATGGGGTAGAGCCATAACCTCCCCATTGGCCCTGCCCTGAGTGTGACAGTGGTGGCGTCCCAACCCCCTGTTCGGCCCTGCTCTGTGTGTGACAGGGGCGGCGCCCCAACTCCCCTATTGGCCCTACTCTCTGAGTGACAGGGGGAGCTCCTCAACCCCCTGATGGGCCCTGCTCTGTGCGTGACAGGGGGGAGCTCCCCAACCCCCCCCCCCCAAAGGCCCTGCTCTGTGTGTGACAGGGGGGAGCTCCCCAACCCCCCCCAAAGGCCCTGCTCTGTGTGTGACAGGGGGGAGCTCCCCAACCCCCCCCCCAGGCCCTGCTCTGTGCGTGACAGAGGGGAGCTCCCCAACCCCCTGATCGACCCTGCTCCATGCATGACAGGGTAAGGAGCCCCAACCTCCCCTGATGGGCCCTGCTTTGTCCGTGACAGGGGGGAGTCCCCAACCCCCTGATCGGCCCTGCTCTGTGTGTGACAGGGGGCAGTGCCCCAACCCCCGATTGGCCCTGCTCTGTGCGTGACAGGGGGTGGCGCCACAACCTCCCCATCGACCCTGCCTTGAGTGTGACAGGGGGCAGTGCCCCAACCCCCAAATCGGCCCTACCCTGAGCGTGACTGGGGGTGGCATCGCAACCTCCCGATCCGCCCTGCTCTGTGCATGAGAGAGGGTGGCGCCCTAACACCCCAATCGGCCCTGCTCTGAGCCCGACCAGGGGCTGCTCCTAGGGATTGGGCCTGCCCTCTGCCACCCGGGAGCAGGGCTAAGCCAGCAGGGCGTTATCCCCCGAGGGGTCCCAGACTCCGAGAGGGCACAGGCCAGGCTGAGGGACCCCCCCTTCCCCCCCCAGTGCACAAATTTTTGTGCACCGGGCCTCTAGTAAACTATAAAAGGCATTGAGATGTGAAGTCAAACTTTAAAGGTGTAATTGCTATAAAAACCTACATTATTTCTACAGAATGGATGATTTGCCAAATAAAAGATTTACAGGCAAGAAGTATGTGGCCTCATGCACACTTAAAGATGTTTTAGTGTGATAAAGTTCTTTCATTCTCACAGAGAGTAAGGAAAGTCTCAGATTTGACACAGCAGGTTTAGAGTGAACTGCTCACAAAGTGAAATTTCTTGTCTCTGAATCAGTTTTTTTCTTTCATGTCATATTTTATAAGTGCCACTATAAGCCTCTGGGAAAGCTTTGCTTAGCTTATATGAATATTGGAAATAGCTGTGTATAAATGGCTTAAAGATAATTGGTCCAATCCTTGAGAAACACATCAGACTCTTCACTAATAAAATTTGGTAACACATTAGAAGTTACATTATAACTCTATGCTTAGTAGAAATAATCATGGGAAGTGTGTTTTAATGAATGAACAAGGAAAAAATAACAATTATCAATTTGTAAAATTTAATACTAAAATGCAGAAGCATCAAAATGAAGGCACATATTTAGAAGATTTATACATAACTGGAAAAAGAATGGAACTCTAGAAATAATATGTGTTTTTGGATTTTTGCCATTTCACCCTGAAAATGCTATACTCTATCCTGCTTAATGAAACAGAATGGATCAATGGGGCACCTTTAAAAAAAATTATCTTTTTTGCTGAAAGTATTACAGATGTCCGCTTTGCTGTTTTTTGTTTGTTTTTCCCCTTTGACCTCCTTTTCCCCACACCCGCCCTTCACCACACTATTGTCTATGTCATGGGCTATGCATATATGCATATACACAACCCAGTTAATCTCTTTTCCCCCGCCCCCTACCCCCACCTTCCCGCTGAATTGCATCAATCTGTTCATGGTTCTATGTCTCTGGATCTATTTTGTTCATCAGTTTATTTTGTTCATTAGATTCCACATATGAGTGAGATGATGTGATACCTATCTTTCTGTGACTGGCTTATTTCACTTAGCATAATACTCTCCAGGTTCATCCATGCTGTTGCAAATGGTAAGAGTGCCTTGTTTTTATAATGATTTCAGACAAAATTTTGGTTAATCTTTTAGTATCTGGAATAAGCTGAGAGATTGCCCACAGCCTCAAAGTGGTTTATGCACTCATCAGAACGTGAGACCATCAGTTTACTAAACTGGAATTACCTACTTTAGTCTCCAACTACTGCCCTACCACTTTACTAATCCTACTCCCCCAACATAGTAAAAACACATGACAAAAAAATTAATGCTCAAATCAGACAGGTTATATTAGTTACAATTTTCTCTCCCAACTGTCCGTGTCTTTGCCCTGCTTGCTCCTCTGTAAAATTGATACATTGTTTTCAAACCCCAGCGGGTAGCAATTTGTTGGTCACATGCTCTTCTTAAGGCACCCACTCTTGTATATTTTCTTTCTTATACTATCAAAACCAGTTTCTAAAGAGAGTTAGGACAAATGAAGATATAAACATAAAAAGAGGCGTACATATAACAGTACTCTAAAAGTAGTTTATGAGCTAAAATACAAAGAAACCAGAACGTACCTCAAAATCATTTCTCTTAATTACATAATTTCATCAGAAATTGTACAAGCATACTTTATAACCTGATGCAATACCAAACAAGACTAAATTCCCAACATGATATAATAATAGCAAATCCTATAGAACAAAATATATTTACCATCAGTACAACTTTTCAAATAACAGGTTAACAGGAAGATGTAGATAATGGTGTGGACAAAACAATAAAATCAATTTATGATGCCATGTTTGCTTGCATTGAAATCAGAAAAAAAAAAAACGTAATTAAAAGAGTTATGAAATCTGAAGGAAAACATATTTCTAACATTTTTTTAATCTGCAATAATATCTCTATACTGCATTCAATTTATGTGGAAAAATCACTATGCATTTTCTCTATGCAAATATACTTGCCTCTTATGCCAAGCTTATCATTTTTAAGCTTGCAAAAGTTAAGGTATTTTAAATGTTTCTTAAACTCATTTGACCCAAACAGTCAAAAACACTAAGAAATATTTCATTGGCCAATCGTTCTAACCTAACTATATATTACAGCTTGGACTAACCAATCAAAATGCAAAATATTAGCAAGGTCATAGTAGTATAACAAAACATACTACTATATTTCACAGATTACAAAAGACATTAAAATTCTGATACCCCATTCATAAGGAAAAGATTGTAATGAGAATAGAAAATGGCACAACATTAATTCATTGTGTGACAAAGAATATAATGAGAATGGGAAATAGTACAAACATAACTCATTCTTGTTACAGTTTTAAGATTGTAATGTCATGGTTCATATCACATACTTAGCAAGAAGGTGGTAGTCAACGTGTTGCAATATTCAATCGCTATTCTGGGTTTAGTAAGAGCATTTTTTAAACTATATATTTATGAATATATACACACAATGTTTAAAAATTCTTATTTTCAGGAATGCATATGTTTAAATATTAAACAATATTGCTAAAAAGTTTTATTTGAAAAGATAGCATGTGTATGATTAAAATATGAAGAGTGTGTTCATAAATCCACTGGACAAGTGAAAACATGAAACTAAAATGTGCTATTGGATACATTCAAATTAATATTTTAAAATGGAATAAAATATATTGGTAAGCAATTGCTTTAAATCATTTTATAAAGCAATGCATGATTTTATAAAATATTCAACTATTACATTGCAAAGTCAGGAATGTTTGCAACGTGGTTGCAAAATCTTCACCAGAAAATCAGTCTGCTCTCTGACTTCTCTGAGGAGAACAAGTCTGCTCTCTGGAAGTATTCTAGTAACTGTGGATCACTGGGAAAGCAAAGCTAGTATTTTGCAATAAACATATAATATTTAATAGCAGCATTAAAAAAATCTAAGAAGCACTTGTGACCAGGAAGATGTTACAAAAAGGGTCTTAAAAAGTTGCTTTAAAGTATTTTAATTATAAAGATTAAAAAATGATAACTCCATTTCATCAACTTTAAATTATCCATCTTAGTAGAGAACAGCACGTTGTGGATCAGAACAGCACGTTGTGTGGATCCACGTTGTGGATCATCACAAATATTTCGCGCGTGTGTGTGTGTGTGTGTGTGTGTGTCCGCGCGCGCTTAAAATCCATTCTTATTTTTCCTCCAGTTGATTATACTTTTGTAATTACATAAGCAGTGGTTAATATTAAGATTAGATTTAAACTTATTTTCATTTCTTAAATAAATATCCAATAACATGCTGAGATGTGGGGTCAAATTTAATTAACCCAGGATTTTAAAATTGACATGAATTATCCCCAAAATAGATAACCCACACATTTTTAATTGAGTAGTTGGCATGGGAATATTCCACTTTTAAACATCTTTAGTTTATGGAGAAAGTTGAATGTAAAAAGAATCTTTGTTAAATGTGTCCAGTGAGAGAAAAGTGCTAATTCCATTATTAAATCAAAATTCACACCTAGGAACATGCATAAAACCACATTTAATATTTTTTTTAAATATAGCTAAATAATGCTTTTTAAAAAATGTTTCATGAAGTCTAAAGTGTTAGTAACTTTCAAGGTTTCACTGATTATTTATTATGTTGAAAAACATTGAAAATAATAATGCCTTTGCTCTATCAATTAGATTTCCGTGTGATATCTAAAAATGACATGGAAATGTAGAAATAGCTTTATTGGCTATAAGGAAGGATATTACTCATTAATTAGATAGGTTGTAAAACTCTGATTTGGTGAAACTAACTAATACTGGTCTGAGGGGAACCGTGTCAATAGATTTGAAAGGAGACTTTAGAATTTAGGGATTATATTCTCTAAAATTAATTGTATATCCAATGAATGGCCAGCTCCTCTTTCTTAACAACTAACTGTATCGCACAGAAAAGCCCCTAAAAATTTTGGTTTATAGAAAGGGAAGAAAGCTGCATAACTCTACATTAGAGAGTCTTTTTATAATGATCTCAAAGTCCGGATTTCAAAAAGTGAGATGATTTCAATATTTAACATATCTTTTGGAAAATAAATTAGTTTGTCCAAAAATTTTAAAGAAAAAAAGAATGATGTCAATTGTGATGTATGTAAATAAACAACTACAACCACGTAAAGAGGATCAAAGGCCAAAGTTGATGGGTAATTACAATGCTTAAAAATAAACATGCTTTTTTTTTGTTTACTAACTGTGTATGTTTTGAATTTACTATGGGTAATTGGACACGTGCCTCTGTATCGCAATATGGACCGAAGATATTTATCCTAGTTTCTTCATTTTTCCAAATAAATGTTTCAAGATAAGGTAACTTAAAGCAGAAAATAATGTGATGCTTTCTTAACCACGGAATATTGTGCTCTGGTTGATGCACATAAGCAGGTTTATGTATCTAACATGACTTAGGCTCTTTAACTTTTAATGCACCAATTAAGATGTTCAAACCTCAGATTTAAGTAGCTGTCTATGGCTGCTGACGGTTGATTTATTTCCTGATAATCATTGGAGCTGCTAAGTGAAAAGCCAGAGGAAGCATCTCTTTAAGAACACTGCTCTTTCGTGTGTAATGCTTGCTGAACTCAGACTCTGTGATTGTGACGGGGCAAAAGGCGCGTGTGACATCTAAACCATCTGAACAGATTGCCCCTTTTCTTGGTGAATTGTTTTTACATCACGTAACATATTTTTTACCATTGTTAAAGTGCTGACTATTGCCTGTGGTTTGGATTTTGATACTGAACTTGGGATAGTAAGGTTGGAGATATGCTACACGGTTTTAAAATTTCAGATAGGCTATGAAGAAGGGAGTGTTGGTCAATCATTCAAGTAAGCAAAATATATCCACCCCTGTGGTAGGCAGAATAAAGACCCTCCAAAGATGTCCACATTGTGACGCCAGAACCTGTGAATAGGTACCTTATGTGGCAAAGGAGACTTTGCCTACATGATTAGGTAAAGATCTTGAGAAAGGGACCTTCTCTGGTATAAACCAGGTGGGTCCAATGTCATCACAGTGGAGATAGAAGAGTCAGAGATTTGAAGGTGCTTTGAACATGAAGGAAGAGATCAGGAACCAAAGGCTGCGGGAGGCCTATAGAAGCCAAAAGAAATAAACAAAAAAGAATAGATTCTTCTCTAATGCTCCCAGAAGGAACATAGCCCTGCTGGCCCCATAATTTCAACCAAGTGAGTTCTAGTTTTTATTTTGACTTCCATAATCTTAAGATAATAAACCTCTAAGTTTGTGGTTATTTGTTACAGCAGGAATAGGAGCTAATACTCCCCCCAACACTTTTTAAAGGGGATTGAATGTCTTTTAAGGGCCAATTTCAACATACACTTTTTAAGCCATGCAAACAGATGAAATTATTATTTTTTTAACTACAATTGAACAATAGCTGTATTAAAACTCACCACTACAAAGACATTTTACATTTTAGAACTTAAAAATTCTTACTTCTTAGAGTTCAAAGAATGATTTAAAATTACGTGTATATTTAAATGTCTTTCTTCTAAAAACCAAAGTGCAATTTTGAAATTTCTTCTTCAGCATAGTGAATGAAAGATATCATAATAACAGAATAAACCACATAAGAAACAAGAGTGTTATTTTTAATTCCTCTGTAGCTGCCTTCCTTATTCATTTGCTGCACTAATCCTTGGTGAATACATCTCATCACCTGATTGTACCCTTGGTAAATTTCCTTATTTTGCAGTCTTTATAGAGGAAAGATACCCATCATCATAAATCTTAAATATCTTTGCAAGTACAAGTGAAAATACAAGCTCATATATGTTAACAGCTGTACAACCGCCTCTTGGGATAAATGTATTATAGATGTAGAACAGTCATAATGGCACTCACAATTTCATTTTTCCCATTTCATAGGTTTTATACCTGTGCCATCTGGGCAATACACCTGGATGTACTACGGTATACTTACAAGGCCTGGCTTTCTAAACGCCCTTAGCTGGCCTCTGACTTTTGTGGAATTATTTTAATTTTTTTATTCACACTAAACCTAAGTGCCTTATATATATTGTCTGTGTGTAAATAATATTATAAGGAAGCATATTTTGTTGTGACAAAAAAGAACATAGGATTCCATCTTCTGAGACACCACTAACTGAGATCAAGCATTTTCTTTCATTCTCTTTATTAACAAAGAAACTTTGGATACGTGTTTTAAGTAATTGGTGCTCATTTTCTCTTCTATCTTTTCAATTAGAAAAACAATTGAGGTTATTATTAGTATTAAATGAGATAAATGTGCCTGGAAGGCACTTTTGAAGTAATGTTTACATAATGTCTTATGCTATCTCATTGGTAATATTTCTTCAAATTAAATAAAATATAGTTGAGTAGAAAAAATACTTTTACTTACTTTACCTCTCTCCAATTTTCCTTCTATTCATCAAGACTTTTTTCTTCCCACCCTACAATTACATCACTATCATGTCAGTTTTCTACATATTCTTGGTAGAAAAATTAGAGTTGTTAAAAATACAGGCTTATGCACCCAAGTGAACATAAATCAACTGTAAAATAGTTCTTCGTCATCAGCTATTCCTACTTGGCTCTTATAGAAGAGGCAACTTTATGACCTTCAGAGATAACCTGGCCTCAAGAAATGTCTGTGCATTCAAATATGGGTGCTATAATAGCATCATTATTTCAATTACACTATGTCTGGTAATGACAAAGTCGAATATTCATTTTAACAGAATTGGTCTGTGGTGTTCTTTACCTTTATTTGGTTCTGCCCTTTCATTTGAGTATTTCTGCTCTTGCAAAATTTTCCATCTCCTGGTGCCAAAGTCCTTCGGCTGTCCTTAAAGCCCGGGGCCACACTTTTCCTCCAGAATAGCTGCACTAACAAATTCTGTTGGAGGAGAATAGTTCTTCAAAATGTTAATTGATTAATAGGAAACAAGGCTCATAAATTATGCCCAATCTTATTTCATGTGTTGGACCTGGCATGACATATGACCTAATTTTTCCTACTGGGAATAATTTTAACGAAATTAATTGTCCTTTAATTTCTAGAAATAAATATTAATAAATGTAATGTTATTACTTTTATAAATTATGGTTATAGTAGATAAATATCATGTGGTGGGGAGGTGGGCAAATGAGCAGCTGAATCATCATTGTTTGTTGAAATAAAAGTATACACACACATATTTTTTTAATCCAGCTTTCAGAAGAAAAGTATTCATAGAAACATCATTATACATCATTTAAAATGCTTATCTTCAAGATACGATGGTTATATGAGAGTCAGTGTCTACACTATGGTTTTACCTCTGTCCTCCACTAGTTGAATGTGCAATTGCTGGTCATTGTTTCATCTACTTGGGGGTTATAATCCTGCAAAACAACAACAGGAACAACAACAATAAAAAAAACAGACAACTTTCTCCTCATTGCCTGCAGCCCAAGTCCCATTTGCAAATGTTATTTATAAGAAAGGCAGCAGGACTGGGAAACAAACCAAAGAAAATAATGTTATCATAAATGCTTCAAAGGAGACTTGTGGCTAATGGCTTTTGAGAAACCGTAGGGAGTAAGGGAGTAACACTTCCACTCGGTTGAGCGGGCTTCATTTTTTAAAGCCCTGTGAACTATTTGAAGAGCTTTGTAGAATCGCACTTCTGAATCAGAACTCTGTGGTTTTAAAAGTGGCTGTTACTATTCTAATAGCATGAATGGAAGTAAGAAAATAGGGGGAAAGTTTCAAGATGTAACTTGTGGAAATGCATTGGCCATTTGCATGGTGGTCAGGCACACATCCAGGGCAGCAGGCATTCTTTCATGGTGATAAATATAAAAGATGACTTTGAAGAAAACTATGCATGTAGATGAGGATCACACTAGGACAAAGTCATAATTTTACGTACAGCTTAGGGAAAAGGTAGTAGTTCAAACATTCCTCGACACCTCTTTTAAATGGATATACACCATCCAAATCAGTCCTGCAAATCATATTGGAGGGTTATTTTTATTCACTTTTTTAAAGTTATTAGAGTTAACATATATAACTCAGGTGGGGTCAGTTAATGAGATAGTAAGATCAAATCTTTTGTGTGGTGCTTATACATTACATAAAAGTTGCTTGTTTATCACTCAGGATGTTTGTATACATTTAAAAAATATTTATAAGAAAGGCATATGTGGTGAAAAGAGGGAGTCAGAGGACTTGCGGCCTAAAGATTTGCTGAATGAATGTATCTGCCATGAGCCAATGGTGTTACTCTGAGGGAGTCATTTCATTCTCCTCTTCTGGATATTTCCATCTGTGAAAAAAAAGCCTTTTTAAAAAAAAAAAATCAATTACCTGTGCCTCTCTCTATCTCCAGAATTCTATGGCTTTTATAATAAAGTTGTTATTTCAAATTAGTATAGACATTAAATTCAGAGGTTTGGAGAATAAGTTTAGAAGACATCAATTTTCAAACCTGTCAGTAAGAACAAACAAATGAAAAATCCTTAAGTGGGTTGTTCCCAGCCCTATTCTGGTTCCTGGGCCTAGCAAAATGCACTAACATCTCACCGTGTCCCAGGTCTGCCACCATGTCTGTGCTATCCACACTTGTCAGGTCATTTTAAATAATAGATATTATTGTTACTGGCTTTTTTTTTTTCTGTGACTTCCCAGCAAGACTTTGAGACATATATTACTTAAGCAAAAATTCTGACTTATTTCTAACACAGTTAATTTCTAAGAATTCTTTGTTTCTAATCAGAACCCCCAAAAAAAGTTTACTTAAGAAAAGGAAAGAAGAAAATAATTATAGAAAACCCAGGTTACTTTGTTTGTAAGTAAACACTATCTCCTCCAACTCATGTCACCAAAATTTACAGATTCTCAATTCATTTGAAAACAAATAATTGAGCTAAAAACAATTTGACTTACATTAGGCATAGATATAGTGTCTTAAAAGGAAGATCTGAAGCCCAAATGTACAGATTTTTATCTCATCCGTTCCTAAAGAAATGCCTGTAACTTTGAAATGGGCAATTCTTTGAATAATCTGATGACTAACTAGTAAGGCTTTACTGAATATCCATTTTGACTTCCAGATCATTAATTCTCAGCATTCTGTCCTCAGATAGAAAGTAAAATCTGCTAATGATTATGTAAAGGGGGAAAAAAAAAAGATGGTCTATCTGAAGTTCAAGTGAATATGAACTTTTATGGGGTGTCTGGAATTTCCTTCCTGTACTAAACAATGACAATAATGGAAGATAACTAAAGAAATTAGAAGAGTTTTTATCTTCTCTGGGTTGTGAAAGCTCAGTTTTCTAATATGAAAAATGCTTTGATAGTTGGGTGAAACATTGAGAGCATTTATTTTATGATTTTAATTGAGCTTTCCAGGTCATGCCTACTGAATTTTGGATCTTCCTCCAGCCATTCAGTTTTTGATCTTATAACTTATACTGTTTCCAGAAACTTTCAATAAAGTCAACCGTGAATTGTTCACTTGGATAACCTTATTCTTTCCTTAAAATAAAACAAGGAATGTCTCCCAAAATCAAATAGTTGAAAAATGTTATGAACAATTAAAAACTGAATTTAGTTTCAAGTCTCTCATATATATTAGATATTAACAAAAATTAAACATAGAATAGCATTATTTCATATAGGGGTAAATATTTTTGTTTTAAATCCTATACAAATGGGAACTTTACAGATGAAATTCTATTTTAAAGCAGATACAATATGGCAGTTATTTTTACTGGGAAGAGATGAGGAAACACACATCCTTCCCAAAAAAGTAAATCAAAGGAACATGGGATTTTTCAGGTTTCCCACACTCTTCCTCTTCCTCCCTAAAATGTGAATACATCTCGCCTTGGGCACATCCCAGCACCCACCTCAGAATACTACCATTGTCATTAAGGAGAGTTTGTACTGACCTCAAGTGTGATGAAGAAGCAGGTAAGTTGAGACCACTGCACCTATACTTTTTGCACAGTTAAATGCCTGTGTAAACTAGACACAATCTAAATGAAGGATTTGCAGGGGGGAAAGAATATTTTTTTTTTCTTGAAATTTGATTTTGCTTTCCCAATACTGAGAGACCCATGGGTACAGGAACTATTTCCATTTCCCCTGAATGCACCCTTAGAGAAACAATAGGGAAGGAGTGAGGAAAACAGAATTGCCACTTGGTCTCAGCCTTGTGGGCTCAATGGGTTCAAGGGGCACCGGAGGACAATGTCTTATCTAAGGACAGGCAGCTGCTACTCATTTCCTACTAATGATTACCATGAGGAAACATGGGCTCAGGATTGCCAGATTTAATTTTTTTTCAAAAGTTGCTATTTATAGATACTGTTAAATGAAATCTGATACATTTTTTAATGTTGACTATTAATTCAAAAATATTTTAATAGTGTAAGTTAGACAAAGCTCAACTGTAGGCTACCTACTGAGAACTTCTGATCTGTAATCTCATTTTTGTTTTAATATATATATACTAGAGGCCTGGTGCACAAAAATTTGTGCACTCGGGGGGGGGGGTGTCCCTCAGCCCGGCCTGTGCCCTCTCGCAGTCTGGGACCCCTCAGGGGATGACCACCTGCTGGGTTAGGCCCTCTCCCCAGGGGATTGGGCCTAAGATGGCAATCAGACATCCCTCTGGCAGCCCGGCAGCCCCCGGGGGATGTCCACTTGCCAGCGAGGAGCAGGCCTAAACTGCAGTCGGACATCCTTAGCACTGCTGAGGAGGCAGGAGAGGCTCCCACTACCACTGCTGTACTGGCAGCCATCAGCCTGGCTTGTGGCTAAGCAGAGCTCCCCCTGTGGGAGCTCACTGACCACCAGAGGGCAGCTCCTGCATTGAGTGTCTGCCTCCTAATGGTCAGTGTGTGTCATAGTGACCAGTCATTCCTAGTCCTTCTGCTGTTAGGGTCAGTTTGCTTATTATGCTTTTACTATATAGGATAGAGGCCTGGTGCATGGGTGGGGCCGGCTGGTTTGCCCTGAAGGGTGTCCTCAATCAGGGTGGGGGTCCCCACTGGGGTGCCTGGCCAGCCTGGGTGAGGGGATGATGGTTGTTTGCAGCTGGTCACACACCCTTCAGGGTGGGGGTCCCCACTGGGATGCCTGGCCAGTCTGGGTGAGGGGCTGAGTGCTGTTTTCAGGCTGGCGGGTGACTGAAGCTCCCAACCTCTCCTTTTTTCTTATTTTTATTCTGGGATTTATTTACCTTCTATGGCTGTCACTGGAGCTGAGAGCTGGCTTTAACTCTGAGGCTCGGCTCCAGCTCTGAGACCTCGGCTGCTGAAAGCAGGTATCGGGTTTGTTTGGGTTCTATAATTGTAACACTGTTGTGGTCCTGCTCGCTCCAGCTCTGACGGCTGAAAGCAGGTTCTAGGGTTTGTTTAACTTCTATAATTGCAACATAGTTGCTTAGAGTGCAAGCTCAGAGGCCGGCAGTGGCAGGCGGGGAACCTTGGCTTCCTCCTTCACTGGAGCAGCAAGCCTCCTCTTAGCTTCAGCTGCCTGGCTGCCGGCCGTCATCTTTGTTGGCAGTTAATTTGCATATCTCGCTGATTAGCCAATGGGAAGGGGGGTAGCGAAGTTACAGTTAATTACCCTGTTTCTCTATTATTAGATGGGAGATATATATATATATATATATATATATATATATATATATATCCTCAAAATCAGGGATGAAAGACCAAGGAAATTTTGTATAAGAGAACAAAACCAGAGTTAAAAAAATGATCTGTGTTATGGGTTATCTTAGACAAATCACAATTTTCTGTGCCTCTGTTTCCTCTTCTGCAAATAAAAGAGTTGGACTTCTAAACTACATTCCACTCTAATTTCTATTACTTAACATCCTGGAGGAGTTCTTCATAATAGATTGGAAATGCACGAGTGTCCAGGTAAGTGCATATTTTCACTGAGGTCAGGATTTACAAGCATAGATGTAAAGATGTACTTAATAGCAGCTATCAGTCCAATCCACTCTACTACTTTTCCATTGTATTGGCCAATGTCATATGTCCTTTAGACCCACACACTCCTAGCTACTATGACATATTGTATTAGCTGCTCAAGCGTCTATGGAAAGAAAATAGAACTGCTTATCTGCAAAATTTATCACTACAGAAAACAACCCAAAAGTTATTTTAGATTTTATTTTTTACTTAATTCTAAAGTCTACATTAAATAACTACAATGTTTCTAAAAGTCATTTTGTGTGTAATTGCTTTAATTTATGATGTTTGTATGTTGCTTTTGAACAACTACCCAGCAGTCTCCTTGAAATCATGTGTCCAGCTGACATGGCTCTGTTCACTTCCTCTTAGTGCAGATTCTTTAGCAGAAAAGCAGTATTGTACCTCTGGAGAGACAAGAGAGATTAGAGCTGATTACAGTTGTTTTATTAAAAAATAAATATGATAATAGGCAAGAAGCTTGCTTAGGTATCACTGTTTTGTCTAATCTAATGACTCCCAAAACTAAGTGATCATGTGAATCAATAGGTTGGTATTAAAAATATGAATTACTACCTAGTCAGAGTGGCTCATGTGGTTGAGTGCTTTCCTGTGCACTGAAAGGTTGCCATTTGATTCCTACTCAGGGCACATGTCTGGATGGTGGGCTTGATCTCCTTTCAGGATGAGTACAGAGGGCAACTGATCAACGTTTGTCTCTCACATCAATGTCTCTCTCTCTCTCTCTCTCTCTCTCTCTCTTTCTCTCTCTCTCTCAAGTATGTTTGCATAGCATTTTCTCTCTCTAAGTTTGCATGCAGGTCCTCTAGTGAGGATTTATATATATACTAGAGGCCCAGTGCACAAAAATTCATGCACTGGGTGGGGGAGGCCTCAGCCCGGCCTCCCCCCTTTCATAGTCCAGGATCCCTCAGGGTATGTCCTACTGATGGCTTAGGTCCACTCCTCACTAAGCTGCAGTCTGGCCTCTGTCTGCAGGAGGCAACCAGGCCAATCAGGGGAAGGCACCGCCCCCATCACACCACTGCTGCTGCCACTGCTGGCAGCCAGCCCTCCTCGGCCCTCACAGCCAACTCTGGCATGCTCGCTCTGGTGCAGATTATGCTGTGACTGATCAGTGGGTTGGCTCCACCTGGCCTCCATTGTGAAGGCCTGGACTTGCCTTGGTGTTTCTCTCAGCCTCTCTCTGTCATTTTGTTTGTTGTGGTGTCATCTCCTCGGCCTTCACAGCTACTGCGGCTTTGTCTGGAATAACGGCCAGTCTAATTAGCATATTACCCTTTTATTAGTATAGATACTAGAGGCCCAGTGCATGAATTCGTGCACCTGTGGGGTCCCTAGGCCTGGCCTGTGGGATCGGACGAAACTGGCTCTCCAACATCCCCCAAGGGGTCCCGAATTGTGAGAGGGTACATGCCAGGCTGAGGGACCCCACCGGTGCATGATCAGGGCTGGGGAGGGACACGGGAGGTTGGCCAGCCAGGGAGGGACCACAGGAGGGCTCCAGGGCATGTCTGGCCCATCTTGCTCAGTCCCGATTGGCTGGACCCCAGCAGGAAGCTCACCTACCAGTCGGAGTATCTTCCCCTTGGCGGTCAATGCATGACTGGTTGACCGGTTGACTGTCTGCCCACTGGTGGTCAGTGCACATCATAGTGAGTGGTTGAGCAACCTTAGCATATCATTAGCATATTATGCTTTGATTGGTTGAACGTTCGACCAGACAACCAGATACTTTGCATATTAGGCTTTTATTATATAGCATTTGGGCCTTATCCCTAGAGATTTGATTTCTGGTTCAAGTTAGGGGAACTACTTTTTAAATATAATACCTTTACTTACAGATGAGGAATTGGTTATGCCGTACTTTTTTACCTGGGGTAGCTTCAAATTCAAATCTTCATCTAAACTTCTTTACAGTTGATTTTAACCTCAAAAAAGTGAATTCTTTCCAATGCATAATTTTTAAGTGAATCATACTCAAAGGCTTACCATCACTGTTTGGTGACATAAAAATTGACAATTAAATATAAAATGCATGAAGTATTTGTTTTAGGCTAAAATCTGTCCTCCCAAAATCGATATATTGAAGCCCTACAGCCCAGTACCTCAGAATAAGACTGTTTTGGAGATGGAGCCTTTACATAGGTGATAAAGTTAAAATGTGGCCTTAGTGTGGATATTAATCCATCTGACTAGTGTCCTTCACAAGAGGAAAATCTGAGCACACTAAGCAGTACCAGGGATGCACACCACAGAGGAAGGACCACATGAAGATACAGTGAGCTTTCTCGCTCTGCCATGTAAGAATACAAATGAGAGCCCAGGAAGAGGGCTCTTACCAGAACCTACTCTTAGACTTCCCAGCCGGCAAAACTGTGAGAAATAAATGCCTGTTTTTTTGAGCCATCCAGGTTATGGTATTTAGTTGTAGCTGCCTGAGCTGATTAAGACAGTGAAGCTGTGTTACTTCAAAGGCTAGGTCATAAATGTCATTGAGCTTCCTCCTCTCACTCTCCCTCTCTCTCAGAGGTCCTGCACGGGCTCCTGAAGCTCACCTGTAAGAAACCTGGCTACCCTGAAGCCATCATGCTGGAGAGACCACAGGGGGTGACATGAAGTCAGAGGACAAGGTCTGAGGAGAGTCAGCTATTTCAGCCCCACCTGTCTGAGTTGTCCCAGCCCAAGAGGTAGACATGTGAGTGAGTGAGTGAGCCTTCAGGTGTTTCCAATCCCGGCCTTCCAGCTGCCTGGTCTAACACCAACTGGAACAAAGCTGACCCATCCCCAATGACCCCTACCCCAATATCAGACCCATTAGTGAAATAAATGCAGTCGATGTTTTAAGCCACAAGTGTAGGGGTGGTTTGTTACACAGCAACAAATAACTGGAACACTCTCAATGCATTTGATCTCAGCAGCCCTCCTCTTTCTGGAATCTTTTTGTGTTTGGACACCAGGTTTTAGGACTCCCCCTGCCCAGCAGCATATAAATGAATTCTAGATAATAAGATGGTAATACTGGGTGTCCCCCAAAAATGTATACACACTTTAACAGCTGATAACTCAATTTTGAAAATGAAATGTATTTTAACAAACACCGCCTTTATAATTATTCAAAGTGCATGTATACATTTTGCGGGAACCCTATATTTTGCAGCATTTTCTTTTTTCCACAATACTGCATTTTTTACAGATTATGCTTACAATAATTAACTATGGGAGGGGGAGGGTTATTAATACTGATTCCTCTCTTTATTACATAAAAACAACCTGATTATAGAAATAATTACTTAAATGTAGAGCCCACACAGAAGATAATTCTAGCCACTTTTGATTTGGGGAGCAAAGATTCCACAGTGAGGCCACAAATGAATTGGAATCTTTGCTTTTATTCAATTAAGCAGCTTTAAGGACCCAGTTAAAACATGGAAACAGAGTAAGAAAAAAAATAACTTTCCTGTGGGACTCCAGCTCTCCACAGCAGAGTCATTCACTTTTTATGATCGTTATAATTATTAGCAGTGACGGTGATAACAATATATCATTTATATAGCACTTTAGAACTGCACAGAGCTTTCCCACCATCATTTATTAGCTCATCTTCAGAACACTCTTTAGTAATAAGTTAATATTTCTGACTCCATTTAACAGGTAGAAATTGAGGCACAAGGGGCTCAAGTCACTTGTCTAACTTCAGTCAAAAGTCAATTGGTGGCCTGAATTGTACACCCAGTAATGTTTGTTAAAAGATAAACTGAGGCATATTAAAAAATGTAAGAGTTTGTTTTGAGCAAAAATCAATTCAAATCAAGCAGCATCCAATCGAACAAACAGTAAGGAGTTCCAAGGAACAATGCACAATGTGAGAGTTTGATTGGCAGAAAGGAACAGTAACAAGGAAGCTATACTAGGCAAAAGTCTGATTGGTTGTTGCAAAATTGTCAGTATCAGGCAGACACCTAACTAGTGCTGATCAGGCCATTCCTGATTGACTGGCTTAAGGACTCATTTTTGGGAGAACTGAAACAAATGAGGTTAAGTCTCAGTTTCGTAAGGTAGCATAAGTGACTCCATTTTGGACTTGCTGTCTTCTTTTCAACATGTTACTAAAAGCACCATCCTTCCAGAGCAGCCTAAACCTCACTCAGCAACTCTCACTTACTACTTCTAACAGAAGTGACAAACTTGATTTTTAAATCAGATTCTCTGGTATTTTAGCATGCAATCTTAATGAGGTGCCCCCAAAGTGAAATTTTTTCTCGACTGAGAGGATAATTTGAAGACAAAAATAAGTGTGTAAGCTATACCTCTACCTGTATAAGGTGCATTACTTAATTAAGTAAGCCTTTCAAGGTTAATGCCAGCACTCTTTGAAAATAATGGGAGAGGTGAATTACATGTGAGAAAGGTATCAAGTATAACCTAGAGAGGTCATGGGATTATCCTACTTAGTTAATTTTAAGAATAGCCTACCTCAATGGAGTCTCATGTACAGGTAAAGGATATGTAACATTGACTAATTTAAATAGGAAAAGTCTAATTCAGTAGGAATGTTGATTCAATGTTCAGGTCAAATTTTAAAATCTCTGTTGTTAAAGATACTAAAGTTGCCTAGGTTTTACTAATAGGTGCCAGGGCTATTAGCCTAATTATTCAGTTCCCTATATATCATGTATAGCAGTGTGTATATTATCTTGGGATATATTTCTTTATAGGGAGAACACTACCTTTCCTTTCTCTATCTCTCCCTCATGTCCTATCCTTCTTCCAATTATTGCAGCATAATCAGTATCTAGCTAGAGTGGACCACCTAGGTTTTCCCCAAACCAAACTGACATTCTGTTCTCAAAAAGTGGAACAAAATAGGATATCTTAATATGCTCTTGCAAAACTCATTGAAACTTAGCATTTGTGTTTTGAGCATGAATATGACAAGTCAAGGACCCATTCTCCTGGCCTCCCCCTCAGAGATGCCCATCACCCAGCATCCATTCCATGTCTTGTGGCTGACACGCTAGCCCACACACACACAATCGTGGCACCGTCTCTATGGAATCAGAAGACTCCTTTTCTTTTGCTGGCTTCCTCATCCTCCAAGCAAGAATTCAAATGTCAATCACTTCTAGCTGGATTTCATGGAGCAGCATCATAAAAATGGTCACCAATCCAAGTGCAAATCACTTGATGAATCTTCTTTGAAGAGCTGCCAATAATGCTAATCGTCAGATGGTTGACTCCAGCTTTGTAAGGATGCGTTTGTGAAGAACAGCAATCTCTGTGACTTTGACAAAGGAACTGCTGACTTGCATCACTGTTTGTATTTTGATGTGAAAGAGCAAATCGATTTATAGAGCTTTTGCTTGCAGATGTAGGATATGATTAGTATGCAGAAAGACCTTTCCACAGTGTCATTTGTTTATTTAGCTGCCTCTGCACTCCGCTCTGATTGTGTATACCTAATTAATGTACACAAAGCTAAAAGGAATAAAACCATGGCTCCACCATCACAGCATACTGTAGAGCATGGTATTTGTCGCCTTTGGGTAAGGGGGGCCATTCCAATTTTACTAGCTGCACACCAAATAAAACATACAGATTTATAAACCATAACAATACAAAATGCAAGATTTTTTTCGTCAGTGTTCCTCTTAGCTATTTTAAACTCAAATAGGTGCAAATTAACGTGTTTGAATATGAAAAGGATGTGCTTTCTTCTCTGTCTTGTATTTGAATTTTTATTCAAAGCAGTTGTTGAGTCTGTATGAAAAGTACCTGTGATTTCTTCCAGAGGTCAAAGTACTTTGTAAAACATCCTGTGAGACCTGCATCATCCCATTCTTCAAGGCCTCACTATTCAGATGCTTGGAAATTTTAGCTGAGAAAGAGTTTAGAGTGAAAAAGCAAAGACGCTAGAGACCTTCATGTCAATAATGAATGATCAATAGAAGACACACACTCGAAAATTGACATTCAGTCAGCAGTTCCCTGTTATTCATGCACATTTCACATTGTCTATTCAGGTTCTGCAAGAGGCACTGGTAGCAAAATGGCAAAGCGGCTGAAATCTTTAGACTACCAAATAATGAAATCCAGAGTGACATCTAGTGACATCCTACATTAGAAGCACTTGCTTTGCACCTTGCAAACCCAGCCACCTTATCCAGCACCATCCGCTAGTTAGCCTTTCTAAACAGGGACCCGCACTTTCTGTCTCATCACTGGCAACACTCTGCAATCATGTTCTTAAATACTAGTTGCCCCCAGTGTTTGCCTTGGCCTGATACAAACTTCTCTTACTTTTCAATCACCGAACTATGAAGACTTCAATCATTGATGACAAGTTAAAATTGCTCTTTGAATTTCTCCACCGCTGTTCAATTCATGGCGAGCAAGCCTCTCTCCAGGTCCCGCCCGGCTCTCGTCTCTGTGTCTCTGCTGTAGCAGGAGCAGCAGCCGGGATCATTGCCTTAAATCATGCAGTGAGCTGCCGGAACGTTCAAACCTCTCCCGGAGCACAAGCCGAGGGAGCTGTTATCTTATTGCTGAAACCCAGAACATGCTATCCCATCTAAATCACGGGTGTCACGGTCTCATTTGCAATAAAATCTCTTTGATCTTTTTTTTTTTTTCCTAACGTATTAGGGATTCTTCCCGCAAGGATGGTTGTTCTGAATAATTTGGCTACTATAGAAAGAGAAAAAGAAAATTTAAATAAGGGGGTGAAACTGATATAGTGTTAAAAATAAAAGACCCAACACATGTTTTTCATGAATAAAAGGCTTTTTACAATGACTCTTTAACCTGGTGTGAACCTCACTTGGAGTATAACAGAGGCATGTTCACTAAACTTCTCAGTACAATGGCTGTCTTTTTTTTCTTCTTCTTCTTAAGTATCTTAAACAGAACTGTTCTCTTTTCCCTAGGCTCCTCCCCAAATGGGACATGAAGAGCGCGACACACATAAAATTAAAATAAATAAATTCCCAAGTGGAAAGCACAAAGGTCTGTGGGCAAGACAAGTTTCCTGCAATAACCATAATTAAGAACAGAATGATATAAATCTATCTTGTGATTTCGTAATAAGAAAATAGTTAAACAATATTTTCTCCTAAATACCATTTAAAAAGCTGGATAAAGAAGATTATGATAGCATTAAATTTACTTTCCCTAGGTTTTCAAGTATGAGATTCATGCATTAACTCATAGAGATATGCCACGTGGGGCGGGGGTTGGGGTGGGGGGAGTAAAAGATAGAATAAGTCAGTCAAGTTCCCTGAAGTCCTGTCTTTAAGCTTATATCTAAAGACAGCAATTCCTGCCAGGACTCACAGCAAGGAAGAACATCTAAACTGATGAATGAGCCTCAATTTACCTTTGCACCAGCTCCTTATATTGGCTTTGAATTTCTCAAGATTGCTCTTTACTTCACAGAGTCATCCTAATATTTTTGCTCAAGTCCATTTCATTCAACTGCTTTGTTTTACAGATGAAGAAACAGCGGCCTGAGGATTTAAACACTTTCCTCCAATGTTGCAGTTTTAACACATAGAAGACCTGGGAGAGAATTTAGGCTTCCTGATTTGCTGTCCATTTCCCCCGACTATATCACTTGGTTGCATGCTGTCATTCTTTAAGGCCAAGAAGAAAGTATAATTATTGTCAGGACTATGATAATAAACAATTTCACAATTTGTTATTCTGTTAATTTTTTGCTCTTCTCTAGATTTCTTTGGAATTTATTTGCAGAATATATATATATATATATATATATATATATATATATATATATATCCTATCTAATAAAAGAGAAACATGGTAATTAGCGTACGACCGCTACCCTTCCCATTGGCGAATTAGCGCGATATGCAAATTAACTGCTAGCCAAGATGGCAGCTAATTTGCATATGTAGGCTCCAAGTGGCAGAGCAAAGCCTGGTGAGGACGCAGGTGTTCTGCCTCAACCCACTGGTGGAGGGCCTCTGGGCCTGCTTGGTCAGCACTGCCGGGGGGATGGAGGAGCAGAGACACAGCCGGCAGGGGGGCCGGCACCCAGAAGCCCCAAGCCCTGCCTGGGCAGTGGGGTCAGAGTAGCAGAGACACAGCCCGCAGGGGGGCAGGCACCCAGCAGCCCCAAGCCCCATGGCGGAGGAGGCTCTGGGGCTGCTGGGGCTGCTGGGACTGCTGGGGATGCTGGGGCCAGAGGAGCAGAGACACAAGCCTGTAGCGGGGCCCAGAACCCAGCAGCCCCAAGCCCCACCTTGGCGCTGGGGTTGGAGGAGCAGAGACACAGCCCTCAGGGTGACCTGCACCCAGCAGCCTCAAGCCCCACCTCAGTGCTGGGGTCAGAGGAGCACAGACACAGCCTGCAGGGGGGCCGGCACCCAGCAGCCCCTAACCCCAAGGCCGCAGAGGCGCTGGGGACACTGGGGCTGCAGCAGAGACACAAACTGGCAGGAAACCTGTGGAAAGGGAGATAAACTATCATAACTTTATCTCCCTTTCCACAGGATGAGAAAACTGACCCTGATTATTTAGTGATATGGCCCACACCTTTCTACAAGCACAGGGTATGTTATGATCACTCCCAGGAAGTGATCAGAATACTGGTCAGAATACTGTTTCCAGGGAATAACGCTACGGTGGCAAATTATCTAAGAGAGGAAACAAGCTTTTGTTGGGTTTATTCTGAAGGTCAGAGAACAGACCACCCCAACATATGCCATGTTGTTATATTGACGCTCTTGACCTGCAGATGCTTGAAAAACAGCAAATGCAAGGAGAGGTTTTCACTGAAGTCTCCTTCTCTGCCTAAAATCAGACCCCCCAAAAGGTTCCCTTGATGGGAAAAGTGCCATCAGCCAGTGAAGACTGACTCCTGTCACAGGACAGGAGACTAGAAGTTGACATCACATCCAAACTTTGTTACAAACTATCTCCCCCACCCCCATTCATCTTTCCTAAAAATCATGTACTCTCCTCTAAGAGGCCTACATATCCCGTCCCCTTTCCCTAGAAAGAAGGTATTTAAATCTGGATTCTAAGCCACTTTGGGAAGTTATTCATTTTTCCCTGGGATCTCCCACATATACACAAGGTACACATGTTAATGAACTTTGGTTTTTCTCTTGGTAATCTGTCTTTCATTACAAGGGCCTCTGCTAAGAACTCAGAAGGGTAGAGGAAAACTATTTTTCCTCTTCCATAATTCTATCTCGGGAAATCAAGTCCTGGGCTGAACAGTGAGTTTGGCTCAAGTGCCCAGCAGTCCCGGCTGAGGGGAAGGAAGCTTCTAGGGGGAAATCAATGATACTGGCATCAAAGTAGGACAGAGGGCACATGCATGGTTGCTGGTGGGAGTTTAAAGTGATTCAACATTTTTGGAGGATGATTTGGCAAAATCGATAGAAATGTTCAAGGTACATCCAAGAGTCTTCTAGGAATCTCATCTGCTGAGATAAAGCACGAGTGCATAAGCCCTGGTCAGAACCCAGGATGCTACTGCGGGCTCTCCTTCCATGTTGGGAAAACCTGCTAACAACCTGCATTTTTAGGCAAGGTGGCATCTATACTAATAAAAAGGTAATATGCTAATTAGACTGAACATCTTCCAGACGAGGTTCTGGACGTCCTTCCGGACAAAGCCATGGTGGCAGGGCTGAGGCAGAGGCAGTTAGAGGTGATCAGGCAGGCAGGGGAGAGCAGTTAAGGGTATCAGACCATCAGGGGAGAGCAGTTAGAGGGATCAGGCCAGCAGGGGAGAGCAGTTAGGGGGGTCAGGCCAGCAGGCAGGTGAGCAGTTAGGTGCCAGCAGCCCTGAGGGGTCCTGCATTGGAGAGGGTGCAGGCCAGGCTGAGGAACTCCCGGCTCCCGTGCACAAATTAGGGCAATCAGGCAGGGACGCAGGTGAGTGGTTAGGAGACAGCGGTCCAGGATTGTGAAAGGGATGTCCAACTGCCGGTTTAGACCCGATCCCGGCAGTCGGACATCCTGGGATCAGGCCTAAACCAGTAGTCGACATCCCCCAAAGGGTCCGAGATTAGAGAAGGTGCAGGCTGGGCTGAGGGACACTCTCCTCCCGTGCACAAATTTCGTGCACTGGGCCACTAGTATATATATATATATATATATATATATATATATATATATATATATATATTCATAGGCCCTCTAATTTGAAGGAAGCAGCATTTTATAGGGGATAAAGAATGACATGAGAGAAAAAGATATTTGGGTTTTTATTCTTATCTGTTTTAGTAAATATTTGGGAAATTCTGAATACCTCTTTTATCTGTTATAAAAAGACATTCATGCTATGATCTCTAAAGTCTCTCCTAGCTTTATATATTTACCCTTTGTACCTTATCTACATATCTTGGAATTTTTAATGTATAGTATAAAGTTTGTTTCTCACATAACTAGGCAATTATTTTAAGCTGTATACATTTTTAAATATAGTGGTGCAGATTTTTCCTGTGAATTTTCTCTAATATTTAAATTGAAACTGCTCACTGATTGGAAATCTATATTCAAAAAATGAGCAACAACTCATTTTTCTTAGATAGAAAAGGATTTTTTTTCTTCATCTTATATCTTGCCAGTTTATTTCATCTTCTTCTTGACAAAATCATTCACACAAATTCTTGCCTAATTTTTATGCACTTGCTTAATATGTAATGCCATTCTCATTCTTCAGTATCTTTTCAATAAACTGATAGATTGATAGTATACTTCACTCTCTTTTTCATCTTTATATCTCCACAATTTAGAAGAGTGCTTGCTCTTATATGTGGCAGGTATGCAATGTGTTACAATAATAAATGAATACACAAAAATTAGGACCAAAAGAAACCTTGGTGTTACTAATCCAGCTGCTTCATTTTAAGGCCATATAAACATTGAGTCCCACAGAGATTCATTGACTTACCTATTGTTACCTAACAAAGTCAATAGAAGGACCTCTTGACTGATAATTTCATATTCCTTTCACTATTTCTTTCCTTTTACAAAGATACTTTGGAAACATTATTTTAAAGCATTTGCTATGTAAATGATGATTAGTTATTTTCCTCACATTAAGTTCCCAAATATATCTCACATATAGTTAACCCAAAACCATATGCTTTTTAATATATAATTAATAAGCTCATCAATACTACTTGATCAAGCTGGGAGCATGGCACATGTGCTAGGCTGGATAATGGTAACAAAAGATATCCAGATTTTAATCTCCAGAACCCATGAGTGTTCTTATTTGTCAAAAAAGATGTTGCAGATATTATTTGGTATCTTGAGATGGGAGATTATCTTCAGATAGATTATTTGGATGGACCCCTGAATTTCAGAAGTGTCCTTATGAGTGTGAATTAGAGGGAGATTTGATTACAGAAAAGAAGGTAATATGAGGGCTGACACAAGATGCTGCATTGCTAGCTTTGAAAAGGGAAGGAAGGGCCAGAATGTTTCAAAAGATGATATGTGACCAAAGTTAATTTTCTTCCTAAGATCTAAATTAAAAAAAACAGTTTCCCATCCTATATAATAAAGAGAGAATATGCAAATTGACCATCACACCCTTGCACAAGATGGCCACCCCCATATGGTCACAAGATGGCCACCACAAGATGGCCAGCAGGGGAGGGCAGTTGGGGGTGACCAGGCCTGCAGGGGAGGGCAGTTTCCCATCCTATATAATAAAGAGGTAATATGCAAATTGACCATCATGCCCTTGCACAAGATGGTCGCCCCCATGTGGTCACAAGATGGCCACCACAAGATGGCCAGCAGGGGATGGCAGTTGTGGGCAATCAGGCCAGCAGATGAGGGCAGTTGGGGGTGACCAGGCTGGCACCAGGCCTGCAGGGGAAGGCAGTTAGGGTCGACCGGGCTGACAGGGGAGGGCAGTTAGGGGTGACCAGCCCAGCAGAGGAGGGCAGTTGGGGGTGACGAGGCTGGCACCAGGCCTGCAGGGGAAGGCAGTTAGGGTCGACCGGGCTGACAGGGGAGGGCAGTTGGGGGTGATCGGGCTGGCAGGGGAGCAGTTAGGCATTGATCAGGCTGGCAGGGAGTGGTTAGGGGGTGATCAAGCTGGCAGGCAGAAGCAGTTAGGGGCAATCAGGCAGTCAGGCAGGCAAGCGGTTGAAAGCCAGCAGTCCCGTATTGTGAGAGGGATGTCGACTGCTGGCAGTTGGACATCCCCCAAGGGGTCCCAGATTGGAGAGGGTGCAGGCTGGGCTAAGGGACACCCCCCCCCCGCCCCCCCGCATGAATTTCATGCACCGGGCCTCTAGTAAAATAAATAAATGAATACATGCTCAAGATGAAATGGTCCTGAAAAAGAAAATGCTGGGAGAGAGAAAGATGTGCACTGGGAGAATATTCGTGTTTTCCAGAGAGAGGATGTGAATATAAGGAATGCACCTCTAGAAGATGGAAAATTCAAAGAGATGGATTCTCTTAGAGCCCCCAGAAGCAGCATAGCCCTGTGGACACCTTGATTTTGACCCAGTGAACCTGATTTTAGACTTGTGATCTCAGAACTGCAAGAGAATAGCCCTAGCTTATTTGGCTCAATGGACAGAGCGTCAGCCTGGGGACTGAAGGATCCTGGATTCGATTCCGTTCAAGGGCACATGCCCTAGTTGTGGGCTGAATCCCCAGTAAGGGGCATACTAGAGGCAGCCAATCAATGATTCTCTCTCTCAATTGATGTTTCTATATCACTCTTCCTTTCTCTCTGAAATCAATAAAAAATTATGTAAAAAAAAAAAAAAGAAGAAAAGAACTGTAAGAGAATAATGTTTGCAGTTTTAAGCCACTGTTTCTGGTAATTTGTTACAGTAATAAAGGAAAGTAATACAGTAGACACAGTATTGGTTGGGGAGTCAAGAGCTCTGGCTTAAACTTGGCTGACTTATGCCATCTCTAGATGTTAGCTCTACAGATGCCTTTCTGTGGCTCCCAGGAGTATAATGAAATTTCTCAGTGCTGTATTTTTATTCAAGGTCGGCGACCCATCTCAATGCAAGACAACACCTTATCCTCTGGCAGATAAGTTAGAAAAAAAAGTCTTCAGAGGAAAAATAAAGTCCCTTCCTTCTTGAAACAGCTGATCAATGATTCTCTCTCATCATTGATATTACTGTCTCTCTCCCCCTCTCTCCCCCTCTCTCCAATCAATAAAAAATATTTTTAAAATAAAAAATAAGTAAAAAAGTATACTTATTTTGAGGTCTCATCCAGTTCTCTGGGAACAGGAAAAAAAAAAAAAAGATGATTTGTTGACCACTTTGATGGAGATTTAGCAGGACTCAATCTTCCTCCATTGGTGACATGTTGAATTATGAGAAAGCTGATAAAGCTCAAGGGTTAATCCAAACCATGTATTTGTTTTAAGCATTACTCTACTGTGGAGTATTATTTCAGAGTGATCTTCTGCTTGAGAAAATGATAAGTTAGTGTCTACAAATTCTATAAATGAAATTAAAGTACACACAATACCAGAAATAATAGTGTATTATAAATAACTAGAGGCCCAGTGCATGAAAATTCATGCACTTCCGGGGGTGGGAGGTGGTGTTCCTCAGCCGGCCTGCACCCTCTCACAGTCTGAGACCCCTGGGGAGATGTCCACCTGTCAGCCTAGGCCTGCTCCCCCAGGGAACAGCAGTCAGACATCCCTCTGGCAGCCCAGGAGCCCTCAGGGGATGTCCAACTGCTACTTAGGCCTACGGAGAGCAGGCCTAAGCTACAGTCAGACATTCTTAGTGCTACCAAGGAGGCGGGAGAGGCTTCCGCCACTGCCACTGCATTCACAGCTGTCAGCCAGGCTTGTGGCTGAGCGGAGCTTCCCCTGTGGGAGTACACTGACCAGCAGGGGGCAGCTCCTGCATTGAGCGTCTGCCCCCTGGTGGTCAGTGTGTGTCATAGTGACCAGTTGTTCCCAGCCATTCTGCTGTTAAGGTTAATATTCATATTAGCCTATTATTATATAGGATAGAGGCCTGGTGCATGGGTGGGGTCCAGCTGGTTTGCCCTGAAGGGTGTCCCGGATCAGGGTGGGGGTCCCGCTGGGGTGCCTGGCCAGCCTCGGTGAGGGACTGAGGGCCATTTTCAGACTGGCCACACCCCCTTCAGCGTGGGGGTCCCCACTGGAGTGCCTCTCCAGTCTGGGAGAGGGGCTGAGGGCCATTTTCAGGCTGGCCACACCCCCTTCAGGGAAGGGGGTCCTGCTGGTGTGCCTGGGTGAGGGGTAATGGCTGTTTGCAGGCTGACCAAGCCCCCTAGTGGGGACCCTCACCCCATAAGGGTGTGGCCAGCCTGGGTGAGGGGCTGATTATTGTTTGCAGGCTGGTCACAGCCCCTTCAGGGTGAGGGTCCCCGCTGGGTTGCCAGGCCCACCTGGGTGAGGGACTGATGGCTGTTTGCAGGCTGGCCACAACCCCTTTAGAGAGAGGGTCCCCACTGGAGTGCCTGGCCAGCCTGGGTGAAGGGCTGAGGGCTGTTTTCAGGCTGGCCAAGCCCCCCAGTGGGGACCCTTACCCTATGAGGGTGTTGCCAGGGTGGGTGAGAGGATGATGGCTGTTTACAGGCTGGCCACGGCCCCCAGCCACCAATGTAGGCTGGCTGGAAGCAGGTATCTGGGATTTATTTATCTTCTATAATTGAAACTTTGTTGCCTTGAGCAGAGGCCACAGCCCACCAGGACAGGTGGGAAGCTTGGCTTCCTCCATCACCAGGGCAGCCAAGCCTCCTGTTTGCTCCAGCTCCGTGGCTGCCAGGCCGCCATCTTGGTTGGATTAATTTGCATATAGTCACTCTGATTGGCTGGTGGGCATGGCTTGGTGTGTAGTGGAGGTGCAGTCAATTTGCATGTTTCTCTTTTATTAGATTAGATAGATACAGCTATGATTTGAAGAAATGACGGAGAACTATGAATACCCCCAAAATTTTGAGTTGCTTTCTTCTATAAACTTATATGGGTTTTAAGCAAGACTCCTTGCTGTGTTTCCTGGAAAAGTTAGTCCCTTTGATAGTGTTGACTATATGATTTGCAATACACTATTATGTTGTATATTCTTTTTTAATATTATAACCAATTTTAGACCAACAGGCAATCCTCCCAAGAAAACAATGACTATGTGAAAACCATATTCTAAAAGAAAAGTATTTTTTATCTATAAAAGACATCATTAATGGACTATTCATCCATTTTTATATTTTGAATACTATAGAAGAATTATTTTTAATTCAATTTAAATAATATTAATGCAGTTTTAATTCCTCTATTACAATTTACTTGATATATGTTTAATTCTCATTCAATTTTACTAGCCTAGAATAGAAGCTAAGGGGGTCTTCTAATATAAAAATTGATGGAAAAGATGAAAACATTTTTCTAGTTACCAGATATTGTCCCAGCTGAGGTGGGAGGGGCAATGTGCATATAACTTACCACATAAAATCTCATGAAGCCAAAGTCTAAAACTTTAACATTAGAAATTGCTAAGATATGTACACCATTTAAAGAGTAGTGATGTAGCTGAATACTCTCACTTTCATTTCTTCTCACTGCAGTGTTCAGGCTTTGTGTTTGCCTTGGAAAACAGAAGTATATAACAGATAAAGACATCTTTGTACATTAAAATAGTAACTTGCAAATAAGCAAAAATTTTTAGACACCAGTATTTCCTCCAAATTTTAAAATGAACTATAGATGTTTCTCCATTGAGAACTTGGAAGGCCAGGAATGAACTGAATAATATGGAGGTCCCACCTACTTCTAGACTAAATTATGTTTAGCAGACATAATTTGTACAGCTCATCACTGACTATCAGAATCTATGTGCGTTTTTACTTTCATATTAATTATATCAAGATTTATATTGAGTATTAACATTAGCAAATTCATAGAATCTATTTGTTGTGCTGTGTTGTCCACCAGCATGACTTATTGTTCTACTAGAGGCCCGGTGCATGAAATTTGTGCATGGGGGTGTCCCCTCAGCCCAGCCTGCATCCTATCAATCCGGGACACCTCGAGGGATGTCCGACTGATGGTTTAGGCCTGACCAGGCATCCCTCTCACAATCCTGGACCGCTGGCTCCTAATCACTCACCTGCCTGCCTGTCTGGTCGCCCCTAACTGCCCCTGCACTGCCAGCCTGATTGCCCCTCACTGCCTCTGCGTCCTGGCCTGATCTCCCCGAACTGCCCCCCCTGCTGGCCTGGTCACTCCTAACTGCCCCCTGCTGCCGGCCATGTCTCCCCCAACTGCCCCCTCCCTGCCAGCCTGGTCACTCCTAACTGCCTCCCCCACCAGCCTGGTCACCCCTTACTTCCCCCCCTGCTGGCCTGGTTGCCCCCAACTTCCCCCCCTCACCAGCCTAGTTGCCCATCATTGCCCCCCCTGCCAGCCTAATTGCCCCTAACTACACCCCCTGACAGCCTGGTCACCCCCAACTGCACCTCCCCCTTTGGCCTGGTCGCCCCTAACTTCTCTCCCCTACACCAACCTGGTCATCTTTTACCGCCTCCCCATGCCAGCCTGGTTGCCCCCAACTGCCCCTCCTGCTGGCCTGATCACCCCCAACTGCCCCCCCTGCTGGCCTGGTCTCCCCTCATGTCCCCCCACTGGCCTGGTTGCCCCACACGGCCTGCTGTTCAGTCTTTTGGTTGTCCCTCACTAACCCCCCTGCTGACCTGGTTGTAGGCAGCCATCTTGTGAGGGCATGAGGGTTAATTTTCATATTACCTCTTAATATATAGGATTTTTCTTGGGAAGCAGGTTACAGGTGAAGAAGAATAAACAACAAAATTTTAAATTTGTAACTTTTTGAAAGGTAAATATGGTGTTTTACTGTATTTATATTTCTATGATATTGCTCCTAAATGCCCAATGAACTTGTGAAGTTTTAAATAGAAGTATTAGATTTAGTTTGTGGGCTCATACAGTGTATCAGACAAGAGTGTTAAATGATGCGCTTACATAAAATAGCTCATTTAATCCTTACAACAACCCTATAACTTAGGTGTTCTTATTGTCCCTACTTCATAGATAAGAAAAGTAATATTAGATTAGGATGATTTATGTAATGTGTTCATAGCTAGTTAGTAAGTGGCAGAGCTGGTACATTGCTCAAATTCAAGTCTCTCTGATCCCAAAGAACATGTTGGGGGTTTTTGCATTACTGGTTACTAGTTACTTTTTAAGTTAGAAAATTCATACTCAGTAAAAAAGCAATTATAATTATTTGGTACAGTACTTGTTATAAGTACTACTAAAAACTATTACTTATTTTGTGCAGTATTACTGTGTGGATGTTTGCCATAGAAATATTTAGTTCATAGGAAGATAACTTACAGCCAACTAACTTATAATTGGAGCATTTGTTTCTGTGTTTTAAAATGTATCTACATTACCAAATTAGGCAATCTTTATTAATAAAAATATCTTTCTGGCACACAAAAATGAAATGTGTGTACAAATCAGAAATTTGAACCTGTGTGTTATGTGCACTGACATGGTTTTCTATTGAAATGTTCTTCTAGTTTTCATTTCTCATAATTGTCAGAGTCTGTACGCTGGTCCCTGTCCTATTCAGTTATTCCTATATTAATGAAACTCCCTGCAAGATTTTGAATAGTGGTTTAATAGCTAATGTGTTGCATTAAACACAAAATATCCATTGGTGATGTTTAAAAATAAACACCTGTGATTAAATTAAAATGTACACTCAAAATAAAAGCTGTTTATAGGGGAGGCATGCAAATTAGTTGCTATCATTACTAAAAACTGTATACTAGACAGTAGTAAACATTTAATTTTTGAGATAATATCAAAATAAAATTTCAAATGATCAGACAATCTGGGTGAAACACTCTACAGGTAACATTAACTTTGATAAAAGTATGGAAAGGAGTTAAGGAATCTTAGTTCATGATGCACTAAGACCTCATCACCTTTTTTTGCTCAGGGCTCATGCTTCAAGAGCTAGGAAAGACAAGGTGAGAGAAAGTGAGTGGAAAAACTGGGATGATGTCTTCACTTTGGTGTATTTTATCTTTCTTTATTGTCCTCTGCTTCCACCTTCATCTGTCTTCCCTTTTCCATGTACTTTTAAGAAAGGTGACAGGACTGAGCCTTAGAAAGGTCCAAGTAAAATTTAATCTGATCCTGAAAAATGGTGAAATTAAAGCAGGATGGCCACGCTCCTTGACTTATTTAAAGTTTATTCAAACCTGTCATGCTCTCCTTTTGGACCTAGTAGTGCATGGATTTCTTAATGATGTGTAAATTAAGAGGACTTTATCAAAGGCTCAATAAGGCTGTAGTCCATGCAAAAAAGAACTAAAAGAAATTCTGTAATAATCTCAGGAGAAATATAATATACTGCATCATATATATCTAGAACAGATTTTTAACAAACAAAATATCCCAGCTGAATAGTTTAAATGATTGCATTTCTCCTATAATCACCCTGGAGGAACATCAAAATTAGATATTCCCTGTTAGTCTCCCCACTATTTAAACTCCATTCCTTAGATTAATATTGGAATAAAAATATTTAATCTCTATAGAATTAGGTACCACAATAGTTTTGTTTTCAGGATCATATCAGTGGATCCCTATCACTGTGGTTCTAACCTATCATGTAATTGAAGTAGGCATATTTGAATTATGATATTAAAAAAGTGATTCCAAATTTCAACCATATTCCACAAAAATGTTTGGAGGGAAGCTAGAGGCACAGGAGGGGCATTTTGGTAAGTTGATTTCAGAGACATTCAGGGTCATCAGCTACGTAGGTACGAATTCACCCAGAAATGTATGTAAGTGAAGCTCAAAAATAAGGTAGAGTAATCTGTGGGCAGCACCCTGAAAGAACTAGCAAAGAAGACATAGGAAAAAGATTGATCTGATGTCTAGGAAACCCAAAAGTACAGTGTCTTAGAAGTCAGGTGAAGAGGACACATATCCCTTTTGGTCATTGTGTTTGCTTGGTTCACTGTTTGGGGAATGTACCACTGTGTGGGTCCAGGAAATTGACAAGGTTCATTCTCAGTATAAAAGATGGAAGAGCATATTTTTGTCCTCTCTCAGCCCTGGTAACTAGACCAGGAATGATGACCTGTGCTTGGCAAGCTGGAGGTTCCCAAACAGGAAGGAGTTTGAATTGGAAGCAAGTGTAAGGAAGACTCAGCCCCTGGTGGCAGAGGACAGCAGCATTGTCTAATCATACTTTTCCCGTGGCAGGTTCTTACCTGGAGATTGAAGTACCCAGGAGTTCCTAGCATTTTCCAAGACTATTTCTTGAGGATTGCCCTTGACCACTGGCCACTAATATCCTTCCAAAGAATTTTTTCTCTGTGTAAGTCTGCAACTGAAAATGCTGACCAATACAGGGTCTGATGCAAAATGAAAGTGCATGGCCTCCTGGTAAAAAAAAATTTAGAATTTTAAGGTAACAATATCCAAGCATGAAAGCAAACATCAGAGGTTTCTAAGTGTGGGGCGCTGTGCAGTTGCACAGTCTGCACACCCACGAAGCTAGCCCTGCTGGCACATCACAGAAGGAAGAGCCCTCGATAATGTTAGGTCAAGAAAAAAAAATCTCTGAGAAAGTGCACCCTCAGTGCTCTGTGTGCATGTGTGTGTGAGCGGTTGGTAGCCAACGAATGTTACAGTCAGAATCAAGCTATCAGTTACAGCTCATTCAGAGCTAATTGAATTGCCAGTGTATTAGTAAGGTTTGGCAGAATGTGCTGTGTCTTCACAAAATAAAGGTTTTTCTTTCTGTGCACGCATTTCATTTGGAAAGTTCTTGGGTGTGATTTATAAACTTCGAGATGGAAAAATGAAAAGTGAGTCAAGGGTATTTTGAAAGGTCCAATGCAAGCCCCACCTCTGAGAGAGGCACAAGCAGTGGGGCCCTGTACTCTGCCCCGGAAAGATGCCCGTGCGTCCACCATGGTAGGCCACACGGCTGCTGTTGACACACTGTTAACAGGTCTTCTCGAGGGACTCTGAATCGCACAGTGGCCAACACATTCATCCAGGGCACAAGCCAGCTTCAACCAGCAGATTTGTATTTCCAGGGCAAGTCATCTGTTTGGATTCCTACCCTAGTCAAACTGCCCAGCTTGGACATGTTCACCCATAAATTTTATGTCTGAGCTTAAAATTCCATGAGACTTTGTATGTAGTAGAAGAAAATTTCCACAAAATGGACATCAAGTGAGAAAATTCTGCTAACGATGCCTTAAATCACTGGAGGCTGCAGGTCAGCCACACCCAGGTGTGTATCCAGTGCCATCTGTGCATCCTGGGAAATGGATGGCTGTCTAACAACATACAAATGGTCCAAGTCGCTACAGTTATACTTTCCATTGTCAAACAAATGCCTTCTATTAGCCCCCGGAGAGTTTTAGACCAGGTCTCACAATCTTTGCATTAATGGAAGGGGAAGGGAGAGAAGCCTGCAGGAGTGTCAGTGGCTGGCAAAGGCGGTGGCAGTTTGGAATACCCCTGTAGTGACATGAAGAAACCTTTCCACTGCACACAGTCATTCAACACAGCAGCACGGGCTTAGCAGACACGTCAGAAGAAACCAGCCTGCTCTGCAATGAGAAACATGAAAAAATGACTACTCCTTGGCCCAGGGCCGAGCCACTGAAACTTTTAGCCCAGAATAGAAAGAGTGCTTATGTGCCTTCCTGGCCTTTTCCTCCGTCTCATACAACATCTCTGAGTTGATGTTGGTTTGTGCAAATTAGTACATAATTGAAACAGCTGCTATTTTATAGGTGACTGGAAATCTTAATATTCTTTGGAAAACATGCAAAATTAAATGAGTTAACATAATTCAATATCCATTTTTTGACATTCATCTTTTTTCTTGATTTTAATTACACAAAGATCTATTTTCATGGAGCACCTACTCCATGCTAGGCTTCATAGTATCAAATATCAAGTACTTTTTCTGTATTCATTTATTCCTCCAAGTTCTATGAGCTGACTATTTGGACAGTAAAACATATAAAAACTTGAGTGTAGAGAAGATATATAACTGTTTTAAAGTCACACTCATGGATGAAAGTGGTAGAATCCAAACTCAGTTCCTGATATTTTTAAAGCTATTTTCTGCTACTCACCCCTAACATTTTTGAAGTATCACATATATAAAACATCCTTATAGGAGCTGAGAAAAAAATCAATATGAAAAAAATATCCTGGGCCTTAATAAATAAGGTATTTATTACAGTGAGAATGAGGTAAGAGTATTTATAAACTCACACATATGTAGTCAACTGATTCTTGATAAAGGTCTAACGGTAATTTAAAGAAGAAAAGGTAGTCTTTTCAACAAGAGGTTCTTAAAAGTGGACATGTATTTGCAAAATTTATTTTAGAAAATGAACCTCAACCCATATTTTAAGTCATACACAAAATGTAATTCAAAATGGTTCATAGATCTAAATATAAAACCTAAAATTATAACATTTTTAGAAGAAAAGACAGAGGGAAAAAATCTTTTATAGCAGATTGGGAGAAAACACTTATAAACTGAACATCTGATAAAAGACTTATATCCAAAATACATTTATAAATACATAAATTCACTAATAAGAAAACAGTTCAACAAAAATAAATGGTCACAATAGTTGATGGGCACTTCACAAAAGAAAATACATGGGCGTAAAATAAGCCCACAAAAAGATCATTAATCGTTAAAAAATTCAAATTAAAGGCACAATGCCCTCATTACACACTTTTTAGAGTGTCGAACTTATTTTCTGATGACAATACCAAAGTGCTGGAAAACAGTCTGGTAGTTTCTTCTGAAGCTAAACATCTACTTACCGTATGACTCAACAATCCCACTGCTAAGCATTTACCCAAGAGAAATGAAAAGTTACATTTATGAAAACACCTGTATGTAAATGCTTGTAACAGATTTATTCATAATTTCCCCAAACTAGGAAACATATTAAAGTTCACCAACTGATTAATGGATAAACAAATTTTGGTTATACCCACAAAAGGTAACACTATTTGTCAAGGAAATTAATAAGACATTGATACTTGCAATAACAACATGACTCTGGAAGTCATTCATACTAAGTAAAAGATGCCAGATTTTTAAAACTTGCAGACTGTATGATTCTATTTATATGACATTCTAGAAAATAAAACACTATAGAGACAGAAGATGGACTAGTGATTTTCAGCAGGTGAGGATAGGAAATTCGCTCACAACAAAGGGCACAGGGAATATTTTGGGGTGATAGAAATATTCTCCATCTCTGTTTTGGTGGTTGTGCATGGAAGGTTATATTTGTCCCTCAAAAGTCATAGAACTATATACCAAAAAGGATAATTTTGCTGTCTGTTCATTATATTTCAACAAACCTAACCTTAACTATTCAGCATGTCTACAACTGAGGCGGTTCTCTTTCTACCTGAGCCTTGCTCCCTCCCCAGCTCAGAGATAAGCACCATTCCCCCTCCACCCCGTCTTCAGTGAATAGCTCTTCCTCTCACATTCCCAACGCAGTCAGCTTTTAATGCCCAGGAACACCTATCCCCGGCTATTTCTCAGAAATGTTTCTTTCTCCCCATTCCTGTTGTCACTTCTTTGTTTATTCCTTCAACATTCCCAGCCTAATTTCTGCCAAGGCTTCATGACAGGTTTTCTTCCCTGAGTTCCATTCCATTTCAATCAGTCCCCCAGTACACTCTGGCCTGAATGATCTTTAGAAAACGTATCCTCATCAGGAACATCATGTGCTCAAAATATTTGGTTCAAACAAATCCTTGGGGTTATAAAGGAGCACATGTGCTAAGGCAGGCATAATATATAAAGCAGATCAATGGTGGGAGAAATACAAGAAGGTTTCAGTAAGGACACTGTCCTATATGCAAAGTCCTCCATAAAGGTGTCCATAGGATATTCATGCTACTCATGCATAGGTCAGTCCTACTCTGAAGTGAGACCAACTAGTTTCTGAGCTTGCTATTTGGGGGACCGGTGGACTCAGTGAAGAGAGGTTCTTCGGACATGCATCTCTCTTCATTATGCTCTGATAAGCACGGACATTTGCTTTTCTGGGCCAGAGAGTAGAAGCTGATTTTTTTTTGGGGGGGGGGGTGGAGGGGGAAGGGGGATGTGTTTATGTGGCCGTGCCCTGAAAAGGGAGTAGAGATGAAGAGAATCGGGGCATGGTGCACCTCGGAGTTCCGCTGATGGAGAAAGGAGTTAGGGACAGACACCGAATGAAGTGTACAAGTCGATAAAACACGGTGCACGGTGTGTCTGTGCACACACACAGGGCTCCTGCGGTGTCTAGGAGCCAACAGTCCCACAGTGATGGCGATGGCAGAGGAGAGGCTGTTCATCCAAACCCCTAATTCTACTACAGACCACAGGGGTCAGACAGAACGGATATGTGCAAAATCAGTTCCTGCGAGTAAATAAACGCTCCACACTCACAGGTTGTTGGTTTTTGTTTTCCCTTTTCTTGGAGGAGGAAAGATGGGACTAATTAGGACATGTCAATGCACAATAGAGTGGTTTGCCTCACTTTATTCATCTTACTCGATGTCTTCTCTTTTTCCCCAGAATCGGAGGAGTGCCTTCTCTCTCTTTTGTGTTGCAATTTCTAATTCATTTTCAGTCAATCTGCTCTCACAGTTTATTCACTGGAAATGAATTAGAAATTACAAAAACTATAGATTATTCATTTTCAACCAAATCATTATTTGAAACAAATTGTTGCGCTGAGCAGCGTGATGAATTTTAATCAAATTACATTGTGTCAAGCTGGAGTCGGTGAAATCACATTTTGTAAATGGTCCGGGGGCAAATTGATTAACGATTCATCGCTGGGAGCCCTCTGAGTGCAGTGGCCCCCGGGAAGCACCTGGGGCCCAGTGGAGGCATTCGCAAAGCGGTGGTAGCAGAGGCCCCGCATGGGGTAGTGCTGGCAGCCGTGCAGCTTGCTCCTTTGTATTTTCAGCTACCGCCCAGGGACTCCCCAAAATACTAGTATATGAAGGAGTCTACATTGAAGAACAGCATATCCTTCTTTCCTTCTTAGATTATGCGGTGAGTATCCTGGGCAAGGCTGGTGACAGTATCTGCAGAGCCCAGTACAAAAGGAAACTGCAGGGCCCTTATTCAAAAAAGCAGAAAAAGTACTGTTAATTCTACTCAAATCTCAGGGAGATTTCCCCCCCTTTCTTCTGTGGTCTCTCAATTTTCATGGTATTTTTTTTTATTTGCTATTTCATGTCATTCTAAGTAAAAGAAAATTAAAAATTTTCATTATCGGCATGAATTTTGCCATTCTTTCTTATATGATGCAATGCCAGTTTAAAATGCAAATATAAAGATTTGTAGTGGAATTACTGAAAATTGCACAATGTGTACTTTGTAGCTTGTGCATGTATATGTATCTGTTCTTACCAGAACAGATAAAAAGCTATACCAAACTAATGCAACTGTTTTTATGTTATTTCTTGATAAAAGTACATTTTCCCCAAGAATCTGTACCCTAAACTTACTGATAAGAAAGGACTGAAAGGTAAAGGAATTATGGGTTGTCCCATTATTATGAGGTTTATCCTTTTTATCATAAGTGGTTGGCTAATACAGGAAAGTAACACGTTTTTAAAAAAAGATGTGATAGGGTTACCTAGCTTGCATTTAACATTCCCTTCTTTTCTCATTTGAAGCAAGTTGTTTTCTAAGAAAAAGTGGGGCCCCTAGAGCTGTCAGCATGCCCAGTTTACTCAGTCTCACTGTCAGAATAAACAAAAGATCAGAAAACAGATTTTAAAGACATTTCAGAAAAGAAACAAACACTGGAACAAACTAAATGTCTTTCAACAGAATGGAGAGACTGGATATCCATGCAATGGAATATTACTCAGCACTAAAAAGGAATAAACTGAGATTCGACAAGGTGGCTGCGATATAGGCAGACGCGACCCAGGTCTTGTCCTGGAGCAGATGGAGTAAGCAGCTGAAACTAATATCACCCACCCCAAACTGGTGAAATTACTCAGCTGGTGAGACGGTTTGCAGTCAGGAAGGGCAGAGCTCCCCTGGAAAGCAGATCCAAGCAACATCAGCCTACTGATCACCACACCCTCTGAGGATCAGCAGCTGAATGTGAAGCCTCCCCCCATCAGCCATAAGAGCCACCAAAGCTGTGAACAGCACCCACCAGAGGAGCTGCTGCCAACTGAGGAGCAGCTGCTACCACAACCGCCCGAGGAGCAACCACAGCCCAAGGAGCCACTGCCTCCAAGGGAGCAGCCACTGAACAACTCAACATCTAGATATGTCAGTGAGATCAAACATGGGTAGACAAAGAAACCCCCAAGGGAAAGAAAAGGAGGACTCGCCAGAAAAGCAGCTAAGTGATAGAGAGGCATGCAACATGACAGAAAAAGAATTCAGAATAAGGGTCCTAGAGTGCATAAACCGGATGGGGGGAAAAATCAACAACATATACAAGAAGCAAGAAGAAACAGATGAAAAAATCAACAACATAAGTAAGACCCAAGAAGAAATGAAGAGCGATATAGCTGCAATAAAAAACACCATTGAAAGTATCAACAGTAGACTAGGAGAAGCGGAGGACCGAATTAGTGAATTAGAAGACAAGGAAGCAAAACACACCCAAAATGTACTGCAATTGGAGAAAAAAATTAAAAGACAGGAGGAGAGCCTAAGGGAGCTTTGGGACAACATGAAACGAAACAACATATGAATAATAGGGGTGCCAGAACAACAGAAAGAGGAACAACGATTAGAAAACCTATTTGAAGAAATGATATCAGAAACTTCCCTGAGATGGGGCAGAAAAAAGTCACACCAGTACAGAGAGTCCCAAACAAGGTGAACCCGAAAAGACCCACACCAAGACACATCATAATTACCATGGCAAATGTTCAGGACAAAGAGAGAATCTTACAGGCTGCAAGAGAGAGACAGAAAGTTACACACAAGGGGTCTCCCATTAGATTATCCAATTATTTCTCAACAAAATCACATCAGGCCAGAAAAGAATGGAAGGAAATTTACAAAGTGATGCAAAGCAAAGGACTGAATCAAAGAATACTCTATCCAGCCAGGCTATCACTCAAAATTGAAGGGGAAATAAGAAGCTTCACAGACAAAAAAAGGCTAAGGGAGTTTATCACCACCAAGCCAGCAATGCAAGAAGTGCTAAAGGGACTGGTGTAAAAAAAAGAAATAAAAAGCTCAGAAAGAAAACAGCCACACACACAGAAAAAAGGAATGGCTACAAACAAGTACCTTTCAATAATAACTTTAAACGTAAACGGACTAAATGCTCCAACCAAAAGACATTGAGTGGCTGAATGGATAAAAAAACATGACCCATACATCTGCTGTCTACAAGAGACCCACCTCATTAGAAGGGACTCACACAGACTGAAAGTGAAGGGATGGAAAAATATCTTTCAGGCAAATGGAAAGGAAAAGAAAGCTGGGGTAGCAATACTTATATCAGACAAAATAGACCTCAAGGTGAAGGCCATAACAAGAGATAAGGAAGTCCATTTCATAATACTAAAGGGATCAATACAACAAGAAGATATAATCCTGGTAAACATATATGCACCCAATGCAGGAGCACCCAAATACATAAAAAAAACTCCTGGAAGATATAGAGGGAGAGATCGACAACAATACAATCATAGTAGGGGACATTAATACACCACTAACATCACTGGATAAATCCTCTAGACAAACACTCAGCAAATAAACAGCAATTCTAAATGACTCACTAGATCAGATGGACTTAATTGACATCTTCAGAACACTTCACCCCAAAGCCACGGAATATACATTCTACTCAAGTGCTCATAAGACACATTCAAAAATAGACCACATATTCGGTCACAAAAAAAGTCTCCCCAAATTCAAGAAGATTGAAATCATACCAAGCATCATCTCTGACCACAATAGCATAATATTAGAAATAAACTACAATAAAAACAACCCAAAATACTCAAACACTTGGAAGCTGAATAGCATGTTATGAAATATTGATTGGGTTACCAATGAGATCAAAGAAGAAATTAAAAACATCCTGGAAACTAATGACAATGAAAACACAACAATCCAAAACCTATGGGATGCAATGAAAGCAGTCCTGAGAAGGAAGTTTATAGCTCTACAGGCCTATTTCAAAAAACAAGAAAAAATGTTAGTAAATCATCTAACTCTACAACTCAAAGAATTAGAAAGAGAGCAACAAGAAAACCCCAGAGTGAGCAGAAGAAAGGAGATAATAAAGATTAGAGCAGAAATAAATGACATAGAGACCAAAAAAAACCAATACAGAAAATCAATGAAATCAAGAGCTGGTTCTTTGAAAGGATAAACAAGATTGACAAACCTCTAGCCAGGCTCACCAAGAAGCAAAGAGAGAGAACCCAAATAAACAAAATCAGAAACGATAGAGGCAAAATAACAACAGACCCCACAGAAATACAAATGATTGTTAAAAAATACCATGGACAGCTCTACTCTTACAAACTAGACAACATGGAGGAAATGGACAAATTCCTAGAAAAATACAACATTCCAACACTCAATCAGGAAGAATCTAAAAATCTCAACAGGCCAATAACTATGGAAGAAATTGAAGCAGTCATCAAAAAGCTTCCAGCAAACAAAAGCCCAGGACCAGACGGCTTCACAGGGGAGTTTTACCAAACATTCAAGGAAGAACTAAAACCTATCCTCCTCAGACTACTACAAAAAATTCAAGAGGAAGGAACACTTCCAAGCTCATTCTATGAAGCCAGCATCACCCTAATACCAAAACCAGGTAAAGACAACACAATGAAAGAGAATTACAGGCCAATATCCCTCATGAACATAGATGCCAAAATCCTCAACAAAATCTTAGCAAATCCGATCCAGCAGTACATCAGAAAGATCATACACCATGACCAAGTAGGATTTATCCCAGGGATGCAAGGATGGTACAATATCCGCAAATCAATAAACGTGATACATCACATAAACAAATTGAAAGAAAAAAAACACATGGTCATATCAATTGATGCAGAAAAAGCATCTGACAAAATCCAACACTCATTTTTTATAAAAACTCTCAGCAAGGTGGGAGTAGAAGGATCATACCTCAACATAATAAAAGCTATATATGACAGGCCCACAGCCAACATCATACTCAATGGACAAAAACTAACACCATTTCCCCTAAGGACAGGAACAAGACAGGGATGCCCACTCTCACCACTCCTGTTCAACATAGTACTGGAAGTATTAGCCATCACAATTAGACAAGAAGAAGAAATAAAAGGCATCCAAATTGGAAAAGAGGAAGTAAAACTGTCCTTATTTGCAAACGACATGGTATTATACATACAAAACCCTAGAGACTCCATCAAAAAACTACTAGACTTAATACACGAATTTGGCAATGTAGCAGGATACAAAATTAACCCCAAGAAATCTGAGGCATTTCTATATACCAATAGTGAACTTTCAGAAAGAGAGACTAAAAAAACAATCCCATTAACCATTGCACCAAAAAAATTAAGCTACATAGGAACAAGCTTAACTAAAGAGGTAAAAGACCTCTACTCAGGACGTTGAAAAAAGAGATAGAGGAAGACATAAACAGATGGAAGAACATACCGTGTTCATGGATTGGTAGAATCAACATCATTAAAATGTCCATACTACCAAAAGCAATCTATAAATTCAATGCACTTCCCATTAAAATACCAACGGCATACTTCACAGATCTAGAACGAACTCTCCAAAAATTTATCTGGAATAAAAAAAGACCCCGAATAGCTGCAGCAATCCTGAAAAAGACCAAAGTAGGTGGGATCTCAATACCAGATATCAAGTTGTATTACAAAGCCACTGTTCTCAAAACCGCCTGGTACTGGCACAAGAACAGACATATAGATCAATGGAATAGAATAGAGAGCCCAGAAATCGGCCCGAACCAATATGCTCAATTAATATTTGACAAAGGAGGCAAGAACATACAATGGAGCCAAGATAGTCTCTTCAATAAATGGTGTTGGGAAAATTGGACAGATATATGCAAGAAAATGAAACTAGACCACCAACTTACACCATACACAAAAATAAACTCAAAATGGATAAAGGACTTAAATGTACGATGGGAAACCATAAAAATTCTAGAAGAATTCAAAGGCAATAAAATCTCAGACATATGCTGAAGCAATTTCTTCACTGATACAGCTCCTAGGGCACTTGAATCTAAAGAGAAAATGAACAAATGGGACTACATCAAAATGAAAAGCTTCTGCACAGCAAAAGAAACCATCAACAAAACAACAAGAAAACCCACTGTGTGGGAAAACATACTTGCCAAGTCATATCTGATAAGGGCCTAATCTCCAAAATTTATAGGGAACTCATAAAACTTAACAAAAGGAAGATAAACAATCTAATCAAAAAATGTGCAAAGGATCTAAATAGACACCTTTCAAAAGAGGACATTCAGAAAGCCAAGAGACATATGAAAACATGCTCAAAGTCACTAATCATCTGAGAGATGCAAATCAAAACAACAATGACGTACCACCTCACACCTGTCAGACTGGCTATCATCAACAAATCAACAAACGACAAGTGCTGGAGAGGATGTGGAGAAAAAGGAACACTCATGCACTGCTGGTGGGAATGCAGACTGGTGCAGCCACTATGGAAGACAGTATGGAGTTTCCTCAAAAAACTACAAATGGAACTCCCATTTGACCCTGTGATCCCTCTTCTAGGAATATATCCCAAGAAACCAGAAACACCAATCAGAAAGGATATATGCACCCCTATGTTCATAGCAGCACAATTCACCATAGCTAAGATCTGGAAACAGCCTAAGTGCCCATCAGTAGATGAATGGATTAGAAAACTGTGGTACATCTACACGATGGAATACTATGCTGCTGTAAAAAAGAAGGAACTCTTACCATTTGCAAGGGCATGGATGGAACTGGAGAGCATTATGCTAAGTGAAATAAGCCAGTCAATGAAGGAAAAATACCGCATGATCTCACTCATTCATGGATAATAAAGACCATTATAAACTTATGAACAATAATAGATAGAGAGGCAGAGCTGCCTCAAACAGATTGTCAAACTGCAGCAGGAAGGCCAGGGAGGGTTGGGGGGCAGGAGGGAGGCGGGTAAGAGATCAACTGAAGGACTTGTATGCATGCATATAAGCATAACCAATGGACATAAGACACTGGGGGGTAGGGGAGGCCAGGGGATTGTCAAGGGCGGGGGGAAAAAAAGGACACATATGTAATACCCTTTGTAATACTTTAAGCAATAAAATAAAAAATAAAAAAATAAAAAGGAATAAACTGATATGTGCATCAACAAGGGTGAATCTTAAAAATATTCTGTTGAGCAAATGCAACCAGGCATAGAAGGGCAGGTGCTGTCTGCTTCCACGTTTATGGGCTCCTAGAGCAGGGAAACCTATGTGTGGTGAGGATAGATATCAAAGTGTGCTGCTTCCTCCACAGGGTTTCAAGGATAATGGGAAAATGACCTGACGAAACTTCCTGGGGTGACAGAAATAGTCTATATCTTGAGTAGGGTCTGGGAAACATATGTATATCCTTTTATCAAAACTCATCAAAGTGTACATATTTCACTCTGAATTTCACTCTATGTAAATAACACCCCAGTAAAGAATAAGTTACTTTGTATTTCTCTAAAATCTTATTTATTCTTATACCTTTTCTCTTTTTTAAGTTCAAATGGTCAAATGCCACAAGAGTTATGTTAGGATTGGGATTAAAAAGGCATTCAGTTTGTGTATTTTGGGGGGCAGGAGGCAGTCTTACTGTAAGTCATCTGAATCATACTGTTTGTCAATAAGGTTTTTCTAATATTTAATTTCATTAAAGTTATTTCTAGAGAGGATTTTCACAATATGGTTAGGTTTATTTACAGGTTGTTTATAAGTTGGCTTATTTTAACATGTAAATTGATTCCCCAATTGATTTTTTTAATTGACTATTTCTGGCAATAAAGAAATTAATAATTTTTAAAGATTTGACCACCTTATTACATGCTAGTATTAGCTCTATATTTTAGATGATTCTTTGCATTTTCTGCATAGTCAATTTTCATTTATATCTGCAAACAATAACAATTTTTCTAATATGTTACTATTCATTTTTCACTCTGTTGCACTGACTAGAATGACTACAGTATTAAACAGTACAATATTAAATAGAAGTGGTAGGAGATGGCATCCATGTCTCACTTATGAAAATATTTTTATTATTTTGCTGCTAAGATAGTTGATCTGAGTGTGTAACAAATAGCATATATCAGATTTTTAAAATTTTCTTTATTTCTGTGAAGATTGCTTTTTGGTTTTCTTGTTTGTTTAATTAAAATGGTGATGAATTTTATCAAATTTCTTTGTTAGTATAATAATCTATATTAATAAATATCTGAACTTGTAAACACATCTAATTTCTGAAAAACTCTATGTATCAATAATATAGTAGTGTTTTAATAAATTCGTGTTTTAACATGTGGGTGGCTTTTATTTGTTGAGATTTTATTTAGGAACCTTCCACTGATTTTTATTGTTTAGATTGCTATTTGATTTCCAGTTTTTCTCTCAAACTATGTCTGGCTTTGATTTCAGGGCTATGTATGTCCCCAGTTAACTTTGGGATGCTGCCAATTGTTTTCCATTTTTGAAAGGATTGAAATACAAAAGAAAATTTGGCACAACTTGCTTGTAAAATTATTTAGGCACTGTACTTTTGTTAGAAGTTACCTCCTTTTTCAATTTCCTCCATAATTATTGGCTTATATGTTTTTTTTTTACTCTTCTTAATCTATATATTTCTAGAGAATCTTTCATTTCTTTTAGTTTTTCAAAATTATTGGCATATGTGTAGTTGTAAAAATGATTACATTTTTTTCTCATTTATAATGTTATTACTTTTCCCCTTTCTTTCAGAAAGTCTTGCCAAGGTTAGTCTACCTTATTGATCTTCGTGCAGAACTTTTTGGTTTTATTGGTCAAGGCTATACAATTTTTTTTTTTAATCTCATAAAATTCTGCTTTTACCTATATTACATTTTTCTTTCTACTTTTCTCTTTTATTTTTGTTTTGTTCTTATTTATTGGTCTGAAAATCTCAGTCTATTTTACTCAAGGAAACGCATTATTTTCTTTTTAAATTAAATTTATTGGGGTGATATTGGTTAATAAAATTATATAGGTTTCAAGGGGGTTAAATATATGGTAATAAGATTTGACTTGAATGATAAATACACAATGCAATACATAGATGATATAGCATAAAAAATGAAATGTATTTTGAAATTACAAATTCCCTCTTGAATACTGCCGTGGCTGCATCCCATGGGTTTTAATAGGGTCATTCTTTTTATTATAATTGGTAATTTGATATCTTTTTATATCATGTTTTTGAAAAGATCATTTTTAAATTTTTTATTACAATGTGATCACAGAATATAAATTTTATAATTGAGAGCTGTAGAATTTATTTGGATTGTCTTTGAAATGAAGTATATGTGGAGAGCTTTTGTGACTGTCTCATCATCTTTAAAAGGATGTATAGTATCCATTTTTTGGGGAAATATATTTTGACACATAAATTAAATTATTTAAATACTTTATATTTTATATATTTTCAACTTTTTGTCATTTGATCAGTAAATTATGAGATATGTGCTTTCTAGCAGTTTGACATTTTATATAACAAAGCTAAACCATGATGTTATTCAATGCTTATGGCTTTTCATATATCCTTAGTAGATTTTTAACTCATCAATACAAAATATGATTTTCATTTAAATTTTTCTGGTAATCCATTTTTTTTTACCTGCTTTCTTCATTTTATATTTGCCTCACACATATTTTTGCTACTTTAAAATATATTCCACATTTTTTTATTTTAGAAGTATGTCTTCCAATGATCACATATTTGTATTTATTCTTTTTATTCTACAAAGTTTGATATCCTCTGAACTTAACAGTAAAATTTTACCTTTTTTCACATTTTATTATTTTTTTCATTCACATTTATGCCCTCTTCCATCTCTACCCACCACTTTTCCCAAAAACATTTATGATTTTTTAATTTTTATAGTTGTATATTTCTAAATGTTAAAGTAAAATTGTATATATTTAAGGTGTATAACATGATTGTCTGATATACATATACATGGTAATATGATTATTATAGTCAAGCTAATTAATAATCCATCTCATGTACTTGCGTGTGTGTATGTGTGTGGTGAGAGCTCTGAAATCTATTCTCTTAGCAAATTCTTAGTACTGAATACAATATTATTAATAGTAATCCTCATGTTGTTCTTTAGATCTATAGACTTATGCATTCTAAACAACTGTAACTTTGTTCCCTATCACATTTTTATCTACTTATGACTTTATATGTTACATTTTATTCTTTAGAAATGTTTTTCTTTTGTTTTTGCAGTTTCCAATTATATTTTTTAGTGATTTTTATAAGTTTTGTTGATGGACAATTCTCCATGAATCTCACACATTTCTGCAAATCTTGTGAGCTATAACTGCCCTTTGTTCTAAAGTATCTGTTCCAGAATGTTTATATAGTGAACAGCCTTAGAAGAAAGAAAAGTAGGATTTTTCTCAGGAGCAAAGGGCAGGTTTGATTACCACCATGGAAGGTAGAGATTGTTGTTTCTTTTGTAGGCAGAGAATAGGCATGTTTACTGTCCATTAAAAAAGATTCAGGTTCCCTAAACCTATGGTTCCTCATATGTAATAAAGATCATTGCATGTGCCTCTGCAATGTGTTATCTAGTTCTCTTCATGTCATCATCTGGAAATTAGAGCTCAAGTAAACAGGACAAATATGCATATGTTTATTCTACTTGCTGTAATACTAGGTGTACTAGTTAATAATGCAGATTTTTTTCAATAGATGGAGTTATACATATTTTGATATATATGTGATTTGATATGTATGCTATTTTGTTGTATTGACAGCAAGCTGCTTCAAAACTTCATATGTCAAATTTGCTGAAGGTGTTAACATCATAGATATTTCTACACTTAAAAATGCCAAATTTCGTGCCAAAACAAGAGCATTTGAGGGAAGTTTTAATTCATTACTTTATTTTGAAGAAAAGGTTATCATATACTTCTGGAAGCTTATGGTGAACATGCTCCATCTCAAGATACTTGTGAACGCTGGTTTAAACGCTTTAAAAGTGATGATTTCGATGTGAAAGGCAAAGAACGTCCAGGTCAACCGAAAAAGTTTGAAGACCAACAATTACAAGCATTATTGGATGAAGATGCATGTCAAGCTCAAAATCAACTTGCAGAAAGATTAAATGTTGCTCAGCAAACAATTTCCGATCATTTATAAGCAATGGGAAAGATTTTAAAGGAAGGAAAATGGGTGCCACATCAACTGAAGGAAAGACAAATGGAAAACCGAAAAGTCATCAGTAAAATGCTGCTTCAACAGCGTGAAAGAAAGTCTTTTTTGCATCGAATTGTGACTGGCAATGAAAAGTGAATTTATTTTGAAAATCTCCAAATGCACAAAATCATGGGTTGATTCAGGTCAACCATCAACATTGACAGCAAGGCCAAATCGCTTTGGAAAGAAGACAATGCTCTGTGTTTGGTGGGATTAGGAAGGTGTGGTGTATTATGAGCTTCTAAAACCAGGTGAAACCATTAATACTGATCGCTACCGACAACAAATAATCAATTTGAACCACACTTTGATCTTGAAATGACCAGTATGTTCCAGAAGACATGACAAAGTAATTTTGCTTCATGATAATGCACCACCACACTCTTCAAAACCAGTTAAAGACACATTAAAAGATCTTTTCTGGGACCTGTCTAGTTTGGCTCAGTCAGGCCATGGACTGAAAGGTCCCTGTTTCGATTCCAGTCAAGAGCATGTACCGTGGTTGCAGACTGGATCCCCAGTAGGGGGTGTGCAGGAGGCAGCTGATTGATGTTTCTCTCTCATTGATGTTTCTAACTCTCTATCCCTCTCCCTTCCTCTCTGCAAAAAGTCAATAAAAGTATATTAAAAAAAAAAAAAGATCTTGCCTGGGAAGTATTAACTCACCCGCTGTATTCACCAGACCTTGCTCCTTCAGATTACCACCTCTTCTGATGGATGGCACATGCACTTTCTGAGCAGCACTTCAAAACATACGAAGAAGTGGAAAATTGGGTCTCTGAATAGTTTGCCTCAAAACAACAAAAGTTCCATTGGGACAGTATCCACAAATTACCTGAAAGATAGGGAACTATGTAGCTAGAGATGGACATTACTTTGAATAAAGCACTTTTGATATTTCTCTTGAAATTATCGTGTTTTCTTTGATTACAAAATCCACCATTATTAACCGGTATACCTAGTACATAATAGCTGATTTGGACCTAAATATCAACCAGTGTTGTAATCTAAGTTTCTCTGTGACAGCTCCTATGGTTTGAAAGGCCTGTGGTATATGGTTATACATATTTACAGTCTAATACTGTTAACATAATTATTATAAAGAAAGAAGCCTATTTGAGAAGGGCAGCCTGAGTCCTCAGAAAAGTGGCTGCAGAATAGAAATATAAGCTGGGTCTGAGTAAGGGGGAAAGACAAGTCCCTAAATTATTGGCAGAGTCAGCCCCACATCTGTCTATGTGGCACAGACCAAGGGTTCCTGAGAGGAAATTGCCAGGATCAGCAAATCCCAGACTCACTTTCTTTCCCCAGATGGTCCATAGTGGTGCTGACTATAGTGTCAAACCTGGGGATTCACTCTAGAGTAGCGGTTCTCAACCTGTGGGTCGCGACCCCTTTGGGGGTCGAACGGCCCTTTCACAGGGGTCTCCTAAGACCATCGGAAAACACATATATAATTACATATTGTTTTGTGATTAATCACTATGCTTTAATTATGTTCAATTTGTAACAATGAAAATACATCCTGCATATCAGATATTTACATTACAATTCATAACAGTAGCAAAATTACAGTCATGAAGTAGCAACGAAAATAATTTTATGGTTGGGGGTCACCACAACAGGAGGAACATTATTAAAGGGTCGAGGCATTAGGAAAGTTGAGAACCACTGTCCTAGAGCGAAAGTCTTAATGGGAGATGCTTGGCACCCAGCTCCAGCTGATGCTAATGGAAGCCATTATCACCTGTTGCTTGTGAAAAAGCAATGACACCCAAGGACTGGTTCTGGTGTTAGAACACCAGCAATGAATGGGCTCCCATTCTACCACTTGATTTCACTGCAGGTTTCCATAGTTACAGGCCCTGAGGCTCTGAAACACACATCCTGCCAAGTCTCCATCTGGTGCCACTTACATTCCCTGAACTTACACTAGTACCTTTGCAAGTACCAGGCAGCACTGCTGATTTCCAAGCCCACTGGATCACATGATAAAAGCTAAAGGATTGTAGCAATTGAACAGATCACTGGCCCCAATTATTATGAATGAAATGGACTTCTCTCTTGCTGCCTTTGGAGGCAAATGTCTGAAGCCCTACTTACTGAGGTTGTTGTTTGCTCTGAGATGTGTTAGCAGAAGTATCTGAAACCTTTGGCTTTGGAATACTGGATCTGAACTTGGTTCTGGCCACTTTGGGCTAAAGAATAGGAACCAGGCAATCATGCTAAATGGCTGATGGTGATTGTTGGAAATGGAAGGCATAAAAAAATGAAAGTAGCTTAGGCTAGTACATACAGTATACTTACTATTTCTTTTTTCATTACTGGAACCATCACTGTTAGATCTGTGGGTCTGGATCTTACTGCCCATCTGAGGAAACAATGCACTCTGGACAGGATGCAGTAAGGTTCCTAAATTTTGAAGTTGCCTTTCCTCCAGGATGGTTCAAAAAAAAAAATCCTTTCTCATTTCAGTCTTGCTACAATAGGGGTGGAAGCAGAAACAATGAGATGGAGATGATGATTGATTCAAATTATTGAGGGGCAGGACAAGGCGCCTGCAATGGAAACCTTATTAATGCTGTCAGTCTCGCTGCAGTGTTCAAAATCACCAATAATTGCATTCATATATCTGTAAAGTACTTTTAAGCTTGAATTTATTTCAGGACATAAAAGAGACATTTGTAAAAAGGAGCTTGTAACCACAACCAGAAATGAGCCAAAAAATTGTAAAGAAATTAATCACCAATCATAGGTACAAACTTCCTCACTTTTTTCTAGTTGTGCTTAATTGTTTGGGTTTGATTTGTGAGAAAACAGGATTGCCTCTGCTTCAAATGGAGTTACTTTCCATTTTTTTCTCATTTGATATAATCTTGGGGAAAAACATAGATATCCCTTAAGAGAGACAAACAATTCACGTCATGAAAATGGGCTGCATAAAACTGTAATAAATACATATTCAAGGGCATAAATATGTAGTAACACATTGCAGCTAAAAATCAAATATGTGGTAGGATTTCCTCTAGGGAGGGAAACGAGCTGCATCAAAAGCAATTTACTCCTTCCCTGAAGGCCCCAAATGTCCCACATTCTCAATTCACACATCCTGCCTTCTGGACCACTTTTGACTTTAAGAATTGGTAATATGTTCATGTGTTCTTGTTTCCAAATCATGGTGTCACTTCTAGGCAGGTGGGGTACAAATTCGTATCTCTTAGAGTAATAGCTATTGCCTCGCTTTCTCTAAATGCTCAAGACAGTAATTTACATCTTTCCTCTCAGGATGTACAGCATAGATTCTCATCTCCCACTCCAAATGAAGTTTTATCTTTCTGTCCACGGTGACAATGGGAAGAAAGCTAAGTTCACTTTGCTTTTCATATTTTCCTCCAATATAAATCTTGTCAATACTTTTTAAATTACAAACCATATAGCAAAACAATCCTTTTGCTCTAACTCCATGTTACAAGCTTCAGTCTTTTCACCAGACACCAATTTCTAACAAATTTGCTGTTTAGGTGAGGGCTGGGGAAAGAAGGCAAAGCATGGGAAAGCCCATGACCTTTACGCAAACAAGAACTTTGGTCCCCAGCCCAGTAGATCTTGGTGAGGGTTCATACTTCCAGCTGCACCTGCACTGTCTCCCCGAATACGTGACTTCTAACCTAATCCCCAGCTTTCCAGACTTCAGCTCAGTGAGATGGTTATGCATTTGCCTTTCCTGCCCAGCAATGAAGTCCAAGTGAATGCCTGGTTCAAAGCTCCACCTCCCTTGCTGGGCTATAGAGTTGTTCTGATGATGGAAAAGTTATTTTTTTAGATTCTTAATATGGTGCAAGATAGGGGTTGGCTGCTGTCGTCATCATTCTTTCTATCATCATCATCACAGCTCTCTTGTGTTATTATAGTGGGGTTATTTTTAGCTCTTTCTTGTTTTATTCTATTGCATTCTAACCTTAAAATTTTGACCTTTTGTTTCAAATTTCGGGGTGGAGTATTCTTTAAAGATAGCCTAATGCCTTGTTTCATCAGGCTCCACAAAATTATGTCCTAATTTTGTTTCTTAATACCTTATTGTTCCATAAGGAATCAGCCTTATCTCTTCACTTGAGAAATATTCATCAATGCTTTCAAATAATGACATGAATGGATGCTGCACACAGCTTTCACTTGATATTAAATGTTTTCTCAAAGAAGTGAGCAAAGTACAAGTAGTAAAAGTAACCAGTAAGTGAAATAATTATGACTAAAATTGTTTCTGTTGCTTAAGTAACAAAGAAATTTAACCCTGCAATTGTGGAGGAGAGCTAGTTGTTGAAGAAATAGTTAGCAAGCTGGTAGGAGAAGCCAGAAGGAAGGTCCCCTCTTAAAGGTAGAATGCACACACTTTTAACTTTTTGAAGAAAATAATACCCAATGCTTGAACTGGAGTATAGTCTGCTCTATCTTTGTATTATTTAACTGCTATTTAACATAGAACTTGAATAGCTTAACATAAAATTATGTCCTATGTGGATGGGTGCCAGTCTCATGCACTGGTTAATTGCATCATCTTTGAATTCAGAGAGCCATAGGTGCTACTAGTTCCACTATTGTCTTTATCCATTTTCTTTCATTATTTTTCCCCTTATATTTTATTCACCTTGATTCTTAAGGTACATGCTCGATACAGTTTTCTTCTGTCTCTATTGTTTTTCGAATGAATGTATTTAGTTATAACTTTTGTGACAGATGTTTTTATATAGGTTTTTACTCTTCTTGTTTCCTTCAAATCTCTTATTTTTTCTTCTACATTTTCCATCTCTTTGTCCCTTTCTGGTGTTTTCTTTAAGAGTCCTTCCACCTTATTTTCTAGCTCTTTTGTTTGTTTTTGGTTGTGCCACACTGCTATTTAATCCATCTATTGAGTGTTTATTTTAATTAATATGTATCCATATACCCAGTATCTCCAACTGATTTATCCCTATAGCTGCTTCATGTATTTACTATTTTAATATCCCCTTTCATATTTTGCATTTATTTATCAAGTTAATTTTAAATTCTTGTTCTGTCTTGTCCTTTTATTCTAATGCAACTGGTTTGGTTATTCCATTTGTGTTTTGTTTTTCTTTTTCTTCCACAATGCTTTTGATCATTGAATGTCTATTTTTGCTGGGAGAGTAGTACAGGGATGTCAGCTTTTGAAAGCTTTTGAGGGCCTGTGCCTTTCCTGGGGAGAAAGGGATAGGGTACAACTCCAGATGTCTGTGCCCCCATTCCCACTAGAAGAATCTGAATCTCAGACCTCAGAGAAATTCTCTGTACCCACATTGCTCCTTTCCAGGAGTTGCCTTCCTCAGTGTAATCTCTTACCCACAGGCTGATGTTTGGACTATCTCGTTGGACCCATGCTTACCCCTGCTCCTCTTTGTCCAGGCTCCAACACCCACAGTGTTACACTACACCAACGCCTCTAACTGACACTGGTATGATTCTGCTGTTTTTTCACATGACATTAGAGACAGGGCACAACATGCTCAACGCAGGGCATATAGGTCGACAACTGATTTTCAAGAGTCTCCATGGATTTCCTGCTTATATCAATGGTGCACAAGAGAAAGACTTTCTGTTTTGCTTTTATTAATCTTCATAATAAATAGGATGGCCAATTCCCTATATCAGGTTAATTTTAATCTAATAATTTATGAAAATCTTTCCTCAAATATTAGTATGAATAGATTTTTAAAAAGAATACAGTTTGCATTGTAATTACATTCAGAACAAGTACAGGGTAAGTATAATAGAACATGAGTGGTATAATAAGGCAAGGCAAGTTTCCTTCACATCTCTGGCTTTTCTTTTGCATTTCCTTTTGATAGTTTTTTTCTCCATCTTTAAATGTCCAGTTTCACTCTTCCCACTCTATACTTTTTACCCCAGATGGATTCAGTCATTACATACCTTTACTTTCTATAATTTTTGTCTTATAAATGTGTTTCTTCAGCCCAGGAAAATTATCTAAACATGAGCCCATATACACAACTGCCTATTGAATTACTGTCTTTGCAGATGACTCTGGACTAGCTTCTTGGACAGGCAACCTGTGCAGTCACAAGGGCCCGGTGCTGGTTGAATGCTCTGCTGCCTTCACCTTGAAATTAAAACAAGGACCCTGCAAAATGATATAGCCAGTTCTGGTCTCAAAGTAATGTTAAACAAAACATGCTCACATCAACTCCCTCCCTCAACCGTTTCTTTTTCATTGGTTTCTGGATCAGTGAAGGGCAACCTTTCACCCAGCTGTCCTTGCCAGAGACCCAGGGCTAACCCTACTTGACCATTGCCTATTCCTCACACCACAGACCACCAATCTTCAAGGAGCCTGAATGTTAATTCCTTAGCATCTCTAGACATCTACTTCTTTCTAATCTATATGCTACCACCTACATCAAATGACCATCTTCTCTTGTCTGCCCTCCTGCAGTAACTTCGTCTTCCCACCTATACTTCCTGTGCTGTGTGCCTCTCCCACACATTCCCTTCCCTGGAGGACATGATCACTGGTCTTCCAACACCAAGAGGTTTATGATCTATGGGGAATATAGAAGAAAAAGAAACCTGTAAAATGGGATAGACCGACATACATGCTAATAGACAATTAAGTTGTATGCTGTAGGACCCTTTTGAATGAAGGCATCCTAATTTTGAGTGATGGAGGAGAGGGGTCAGGTAAGGATTTTCATTTTAATATTATAAAGTTGTGATATATTAATTTTAAACGATGCTTTAAATATTTGATTTAAATAGTTTTTCTGCTCAAAACAAAATATGTCTAATCCTGGTTTTTTATTGGTAATTAATTTTGCAGCCTTGATACCAATTGCCAATGCATCCCCTTTCTCCCTATAATTCATCCTTAATTGTTGCGGGATTTTTCTTTCTGAAACAAATTATGCCACTCTCCTGCTTAAATGCTCCACAGGGAGTACATAATGAAGTTCATCCTCTTTAGAACAGCAGGTACGTTTTTTCATCACTGTGTCCAGCCTCTCTTCTCGCCTCATTCCCAACCCCCTTTCTGCCTTTCCATGCACGCTCCCCATCAACCACTGCATATGATTGGACAACGCCCTGCCCATTCCAATGGGTCCACTGTTCCCCAGCCTGCAGAGTTCTTCATACCTTTGCCTATCTGGCAAGAACTTACCATTTTTTTAAAAATTCATACCATTTTACCATAATTCCTCTCTGCATTTCTCTTAGCAATTCCTTGACTCTTCAATCCTCCACCCCAGGCGATAAATTGCTCTAGTAGTTATATACATAGCACTACTATAGTATTTACTACACTGTATGTATATTGTCAATTTTGAGGTATACTTTTTTTTTTTTACATTTAACATCTCAGAAATCAGATGGGTCTTATAATGGCAAAATGTTATTTGGCATAATTTATTTCTTAGTGTCACATAAAATAATGGTGCATCTTATAGTTGATGGCATCTTCGATTAGATGAAATATGATAGTTCTTTATTATGAGTCTGCTCACTTATATACTGCAATACTCTAAATCGCATGATGCACAATATGTATGTATTCCATAAATAAAAATATTCTCTAATTGAGTTAGTGGTACATGAAAATAGAAGAAATGTTAAAAGACAGTGTAATTTTGATTGGTGAATTCTGAATAAGTTCTGTGGCTTGTACTGATGTCTGTTTCTTATCTTTAATATTGCACTATAATTGTATAAAATGTTATCATTGGAGGAACTATGATTAAGGGTACATGGGATCTATCTAAAATATATTTTGCAACTTCTTGTGAACCCAATATTATTTATAATCTAAAGCCTTTTGTTAGGAATAAATCCAGAGAAATCCATTCAGAAAACAATTTTTGACACCATGGTAGACTGAAGCCAGAGTGACCCTCCAGCTTTCTTGCTGGTAAGGAATTTTGCAGACCTGATACCATATCCACCTTGTTCATGTAACTGGTTAACAGAATTCACTGAGTGCCTGTTCAAAACCCCTACGTGTTAAAAGACATTCCTCTGCCTCTTTTCTGTGCCACTCAGATAATGAAAAGCCCCAACATCACTTTTTATCCAAAAAAGTGGTCTAATCTCAGTAGTCAAATGCACAGTCTGTGTAATAGTTAAAATTCCAAATCTCACGTAAGGTTAAAGCTCTGCCTGCTGGCTGGGTTTACTGCAGTAAAGAGGGCTGATGACTGTTTTCTGGTCACTCAGCTTCTACTCACATCCCTGCCTTCTCCTACTCGGGTACTTTAGGATGCTCTAGGTTGATGGGGAAGGCACAGCAGGTAATAGGTAGGAACAAAGTCTACACTTGACTGGCACCATGGCAAATAGACAATGGGTTCTTCTGGGAGTGGAGGGCTTTTAGAGCCAACATTCTCCAGACTTTGCACATGAGCAAACCTGACTCTCCTCCTCAGAGACACCTTAGTATGTTTCCCAGGTTGGGAGCTTCCTGGTAGTTCTCTTGGCAAGGGTGGGGTCTCTGCTGAATGCTAACTGCAGTGAGCCCTGAGTGCAACTCAGCTCCTCTCTCTGCTCTGCTGCCTTAGGTTGCTATCACAGCCTCTTGCCTGGGAGGCCTCTGCAGGTTCCACCCCAGCCCCAAACATCAGGAACACTATCAATCTCCCCAATCTTATAGCTCTGCCTCCTGCAAGAATGTGTACAAAGAAGAAAGGGCCCTCCTTTGCCCATGTTGGGAGTAGGAAAATGAGAAAAATGCCACACCATTCCAACCATTTCCAAAGTTAGTAGCCTCTTCACTTTCCAACTTTGACACTTTCATATGTTTCAAGAAGCTGCTTGCTGAGGCTTATGAAATTAGTGGTGCACCAGCTCCTTGACAAGTCCTGCTGTCCCACTGTGCCTGCCCTCCGTGGCCTAGGGCCTCAGCCTAAATAGAGGAAGAAACACCACCTTGTTTGCAGCCACTTCATTCATTTGTTTTATGACACAAGAGTATGAAGCTCTGAATATCAAGATATCCTATCATGAACAGCAATGTCCTTTCCAGACAAGTGCTTTTTTTTTTTTAAATCAGCAATTTAAAAAGACCAGTTTCTTTAAGTTTGTTTCCAAATTACATCATGTATTCATTTAGGATACTTAATCATTTTATCATGTTCAAGAACAACTATATTTCTGTTAAATAGAACATGAGGAGTGAGGAAACTTCAATTGTAAATAAAATAAGATTGATTCAAATAGAATTAACAATGCACATATATGCACATATATGATATATAAATTATTTCTGTATTTTAGCTGGAATTATACTTTAAGCACTTTTATTAAAAAGAATATATCTTCAACAGTGATATTTCATCAGTATTTCTAAATTTGAGATGTAAATACTAAACATTTTTGATGTAAAATAAAATCTACACACATTTGTTGATGAGTTTCGGATCTAATTCTCCCAAGATAATAAGCATTATATATATATGAGCACGTGTGTGTGTGTGTGTGTGTGTGTGTATATATATATATATATATATATATATATATATATATAATGAATAGACCTTGCTCCTAATGTGTATTGAATTTTTGAGATACCTTTCTGAAGTGGCTTTGTGTAATTTTGATGATCTTGTTTAATAAGGCATTTAAAAACAAAACAACAAATATGAATTAAATATCCACTCTTTAAAGTCTAAGTCAAAGGCTATACACATGGAAGGCTGAAAAATAACCAGCTTTTAAATTCTGTCCTTTCAACAATACAACTGCACTTTCAAATGTGCTTTGTTGTTTTCTTTTAATTCACTAAAATTAATCTTATAGATGTAGATGCCAGATTTGCATTAATTAAAACTCTACTGTAGAAGCCAGGCTTAATTGCAATCAAATTTGCTTAATTATGCATGGCGAGAGATTCCCAAACGAGAAAGGTTTTAGTAAGGATTTTGGTTTTTTGCATTGACAAAATAAATTGAAATTGTCATTTTTTTGTGTTTTATGTAACACTTGTAAATAATTTGTGGAGCACCTTAAGTCTTCTATGTAAAGCAATGTTATTGCTTAAGTAATTATAACAATCTGCATTTTTCATTGTTAATTGTGGGTGTCAGACTCATTAATTTTAATTTAGAGACTGTAATGAAATTAAGAAAATTTTATGCTGATCTGCTGAAACTTGTCTTACAGGAAGTTGTTTAATACAACTAAAGTTTGAAAAAGTCAAGGCTCATTTTTGTAATTTGTATTTCAACCTATATAATCATTCCTCAGCAGTTTTTCAGTAAAATTTGGTTTCGATATAAACCCAGATTAACTTTATAAATAATTTTGGTTTTTAAAAATCATTTGATGTTTCAGTAAAGCAGTAATTAAATTTAAATGTAATTTAGAATTATACCTTTGGTTAAAGGAAATCTGCCAACATTAGAATATAGTTTTAATTCTATATTATTTGTTTTCTATAGGAAATTATGTTATTGGGAAGGAAAAAAGACAGACATAACCAAAATTAATTTAATCATTCTTAGATCAATGGATTATCAGTGCCATTTAATCTGAATCATTGTAATTATTTTGTTTCATAAATCTGTCATACACCCATAGCTTTAAATACATCTGTAATCTTACTTGATTTTTAAATATGAATTTAAAATAAATTAATTCATTTGGAGATTAGTAAAGCATACATTTTAAATAAATAAGTAAATGAAAAGGAAAAATAATAGATCTTTTTTATTTTCATGTTAAGATGTTACACTTTGCTCTTGAAGCCTGTTTAAACTTTAAGTGGCAAAATTATTAATATAAAAAACATAATGGAAACATAAAGTATCTTTCATGCTTATTTAGTAGCAATTCAATTCTTAAGGAAATTAACTAAAAAGCCTTCACCTCAATTATTATTCATCCAATTAAAAATTCCAAAACAATTACTATAATTCTGCTTAAAACTAAGCATGAAATTTCGGTAGTCAAACACACTTAGAATTGTTGACTGTCTCAAGAAGAAAGTGACAAAGCAAAGATTATTCTGTAATTAAGGCTAACCTTTAATTACAGGTCTTTTTAAATCAAGTTACTCTGAAGAGGTAAATAAATCACAAGGGTCTTGGCAGTGCTTCACTGCATGAAATTCTCCACAACAAGGTACTGGTGGGTCAAAACTTTTTCCTGTTAACTCAATAAGAGACATAATAGAGATAAGAAATGCCTAGGCAAGGCCTCCAAATCCTCAAATTGGTACCAAGTACTTCAAGATGTTTTCCCATAGCTCATAACCAATGAGAAAAAGACAGTGTGGCCCAATGTTTAGAAAATTGATACTGAAAATCCAGAAGAACATTTTTTCACCCAAGACTTTAGTTCGAGGACTACTTTTGCATTTTATTTACCTTGAAAAAAGCCTTAAAATCTATTCATCTTCTATTTCTACACAAAACATTTGATCCTTATTCCATTTTTTGCATTGTTAATTTGAACCAATATTTTTTTGTTAATCCTCACCTGAGGATACTTTTTCCATTGTTTTTCAGAGAATGGAAGGGAGGGAGGGAAAGAGAGACACATTGACTGTTTGCCTCCTACATGAACCCCAACCAGGGTCAGGGAGCGAACCTGCAACCCTGGTATGTACCCTTGACCTGGAATGGAACCTGAGACCCTTTGTGCCTGGGCTGATGCTCTAGACACACTGGACAAGGCAATTCTAACCAATTTTTACTAGCCCCTGAAGAACCAGTAGACTACTATGCCAAACTAATTTTCTATGGGTTTCTGTGCCTGTGCTTAGCATATTATAAAAGACTTCTTCATTGAGATGCATTCAGAATGAATAAGGAAGATTTAATATTCTATTATATTTCAAAGCTCAGGTATAGTTATATCAGTGTACTAGCTAAATTTGTTTTCTGATGTTCCTTACTCTTTAGAATAATTTTCTCTCTTAGTTATGCTTTTGTCTCTATTCATGTTTAAATCTTCATGTTTTTAGTTTGCTTTCTTATTAGGAAGTCACTTCTTCACTCTGTTACCTTCCTTCTCACTCTCTGTTTCTAATTCCTAAGTACTTTTTCCAGCCATATTTTTACCCCTTCCGGTCACTCTTTGTTGCCCATATTCTCTATTCTATTCTCTGTCCCATTTCATCCTGTCCTCTCTGCCCCTGGTTTCACCCAGAGATGCTATTATGGTGATTGATTTACACAGTGAAGAACATTCCATAGGTATCATATTGCTATACAACATACACATCCCATACAACAATAAATCTAAAAATAACTAGCAAAAGGAGACGTTTAAGTTGAGAGTTAAAAGTGCTAACAGGGTCAACTGGTACAGTCATTGTGTGGATGGTGGTTTCACTGCCTTGGAGACAAATGGGCAAAAGCCAGTGGAGCTGGGCACTCATGATGAAATCAGTAATAAATCAGACACAGAGTATAAGCATGAATCAAATTACTATACTCAAATAAGAGCTAGGCACAGACTTGGAAGGAAAATATGTCATTTCCTTCCCTTTCCCACCATCTGACTTCTATCCATCTTTTGTCTCTCTTACTTGATGCCTGTCTTTCTTATCCCGCCTTTATTTTTGTTTCTCTTTTCTATAGTTTTCTAAAGAAGCAAGATTTATAGCCTAATCCTGAAATGTTGATGTTTTTTATTAAATATGATCTGATGCGTTGACCTGATTTCAGTTTTCTAAAGAGTCAGGTGTGTAATGGTGAATAACATTTGTATATCTCAAGACATGAAAGCCTGTTCACAATTCAGAAATGAACAGACATAACATCCAAAAATAATCTGTAATCTTCGTATGAACTCTAATAAGACATTCTATCACTTAGGAAAAGATGTCACGTTTTTGTTCTCTTCTCTTCTGTTCCTAGACTCACATTATTTTAATTGTTCTTTCAATCATTCAATAACCACCCTCTACTCAGATGTAGCCACAAGTATATCTGTGTTAAACCACTTGTGAAACATATTAAGCACAACCTCAAAAAGTGCAATAGAAATATTGATTGGGTGGGAACAATAACACCAGACAGAATGAACTAGCTGCTCCCTTAAATGGGCCACCCATTTTAGGCCAAAACCCAGGTTGGTTTTAGAAAAGATGAAGTAAAACAAACACAGATTTTTCCAACTTCTGAGCTTTTCCTTAAGCACTTTTTTTTTTCCTTTTTATTATTGATTTAAATATAAGAAAAAGTAGAGAGAACAGAAAAGTCAGATTAGAGAAAAGGCATAAGGAAAGCATTGCTTATACATCGCTAGTAGTTTCTTTCTTCTATATCTGATATGTTTATTTGCATTAAAAAAGCCATATTCCCAGTACTATCTCTGTATTTTGATTAACAATACATTAGCAATTGGTGGATAGACAGGCAGAGAGGAATTGTAACTATTCCTTGTCCTCCATGCAGTTTCTTTCTTTTCTGGAAAATGTCATCTGCAAAGCACGCTGCCCTTTTACACTATTTATAATGAACATCCTAATATATAAAAACCTGGAGGCTGTCACAACCTAAACGACCGGACGAACGACCGAACAGCAAGCAGGTGGTGGGAGGGAGTTGTGGGCCTCGGCAGCCGGCCGGGGTGCAGCAATGGGAGTCAGTCTGGGTACCAGTACGCATGGTGGGAGGGAGGGAGGGAGGGAGCTCTGGGCCCCCTGACAGGGTGTGGCAGCGGGAGGGAGCTATTATTGTAACGGATCTATTATTGGAGCTACCTTTGGAAATACTGTATCTATAGATAACTAGAGGCCCGGTGCACAAAAATTTGTGCACTCGGGGGGGAAAGAGGGGTCCCTCAGCCCGGCCTGTGCACTCTCGCAGTCTGGGACCCCTCGGGAGATAACAACCTGCTGGCTTAGGCCTGCTCCCGGGTGGCAGAGGGAAGGCCCAATCCCTAGGTGCAACCCCTGGTCAGGCTCAGAGCTGGGCCGATTGGGGAGTTGGGGCGCCGCCCCTTGTCATGCACAGAGCAGGGCAGATCGGGAGGTTGCGATGCCACCCTCAGTCACGCTCAGGGTAGGGCCGATTGGGGGTTGGGGCACCGCCCCCTGTCACACTCAAGGCAGGGTCAATAGGGAGGTTGTGGCGCCACCCCCTGACACGTACAGAGCAGGGCCGATCAGGGGGGTGGGGCTCTGTACGCTGTCACACACAGAGCAGGGTCGATCAGGGGGTTGGGGAGCTCCCCCCTGTCACTCACAGAGTAGGGGCGATAGGGGAGTTGGGGTACCGCCCTCTGTCACACACAGAGCAGGGCGGATCAGGGGGTTGGGGCGCCACCCTCTATCACCCACAGAGCAGGGCCCATCAGGGGGTTGAGGAGCTCCCCCCTGTCACTCACAGAGTAGGGGCAATAGGGGAGTTGGGGCACCGCCCTCTGTCACACACAGAGCAGGGCGGATCAGGGGTTTGGGGCGCCACCCTCTATCACCCACAGAGCAGGGCCAATCAGGGGGTTGGGGCACCGCCACTGTCACACTCAAGGAAGGGCCAATGGGGAGGTTATGGCTCTACCCTGTCACACACAGAGCAGGGCCCGTGGGCGGGGGGGCGGGACGGGGGATTGGGGCGCCTCACCCTGTCACACACAGAGCCGCAGGGTGATCAGGGGGTTGGGGCGCCTTCCCCTGTCACAAACAGAGCAGGGCCAATAGGGAGGTTGTGGCCCCACCCCCTGACACACACAGAGCCACAGGGCAATCAGGGAGTTTGGGCGCTGCCCCCTGTCACGCTCATCCCTGTGCTGGGAGGCCTCGCAGCTCCACTGATCCCGGTGCTGGGAGGCATATTACCCTTTTACTATATAGGATAGAGGCCTGGTGCATGTGTGGGGGCCGGCTGGTTTGCCCTGAAGGGTGTCCTGGATCAGGGTGGGGGTCCCCACTGGGGTGCCTGGCCAGCCTGAGTGAGGGGCTGAGGGCTGTTTGCAGCTGGTCACACACCCTTCAGGGTGGGGGTCCCCACTGGGGTTCCTGGCCAGTCTGGGTGAGAGGCTGAGGGCTGTTTTCAGGCTGGCAGGTGACAGAAGCTCCCAACTGCTCCTTTTTTTCTTTTTTTTTTATTCTGGGCCAGCTTTAGCTCTAAGGATCCAGCTCTTAGGCCTCCGCTGCTGAAAGCAGGTATCTGGTTTGTTTCGGTTCTATAATCGAAACTCTGTATCAACTCCAGGTCTGAGATCCAGGCTCGCTGAAAGCTGGTTTCTGGGGTTTTGTTTAGCTTCTATATTTGTTACTATGTTTCTTAAACTGCAGGCTCAGAGGCCGGCAAGGCAGGTGGGGAATGTTGGAGTCCTCCGTCACTGAAGCAAGCAAGCCTCATATTAGTTTCAAGCTGCCCGTCTTCAAGCCTTCGCTCTGCTGCTTCACGCCTATGTATGCAAATTAACCGCCATCTTTGTTGGTGGTTAATTTGCATATCTCGCTGATTAGCCAATGGGAGGTGTAGCGAAGGTATGGTCAATTACCATGTTTGTCTATTATTAGATAGCATTTATATGTTATTTTCATATACATTTTACAAATTTCTTTCATCTCTGACACTTCTATTATTGAGAAAGGGCAAATAGCAATATTAAAATATTTCCTCTAATTAATTCCCTTTTAATGTGTACGAATTTCGTGCACCGGGCCACTAGTTTTTCTATAATATCTGTCTCAGGAAGATGTAAGGTATGAATAATGTGTGGTTGATATGAAACCATCAGCTGCATAATGCTGGAGGAGGAAAATATCTTAACAGAGCAAGCTGAGGGTGACTTGTCACTGCATTTAAAGCAGTTAGGAGGGGAAAAGATGTGGCCCAATAGGCAGACCTTTCTTGCACCTCCTTCCAGGGAGAGACTGGAAATAAAACTAAATTGAGGTCCAGCTGAGGAGGAGACTTATATCAAGCAAGGACAGAAAACACCTGGAGAGCATAAGAAGGCCGAGGTCACAAGAGGGGCTGACCCAGCTTCCAAGGGCGACAGGCCAAGAGTGAAGAGGGAATGCTGAGCTACCTGAGGGTTATTTCCCTAGAACATAGAGATTTGGAACCTAGGCTGGGCTCCAAGCCAGAGCAGCAGAACCAAGAACAGCAGTCCACATAACATCCAGCCATGAAAGGCGGCAGAGCTTCTGGTCACTGGGGAGACAGGAGAGACTGGAGCTGGTCGGAGGTAAAACCTCAGTTTTTGTGTATGTGTGTGTGTGTAGGGGCGCAGGGGGTGGGTGGGCTTTAAAACCCAGAGCACAGGATTTTTGTTTGCAGCTACTCCCCTGAGGCTTTGGTGCAGAGAGGGCTGTGAGGACTCAAGCTGCCCAAGGAGAGGCTGGGATGGGAAGCATTGGGGAGGGACATGGAAAAGCAGCAGTGAGGAAACCTGCCTTCAGTCATAACGTCCCACCCCCACCATTCCCAAACCAAAATGGCCATTTTTCCTGAGATGCACATGCCCCTCCCAGAAGCCAAGCTCAGGAAAAGGAAAAATCCCGCCCTCAGTAATACAGCCCACCCCACCCTCAGAGCCCTGCCCGCCACACCCTGCATCTTGACCTTTGAGGAGGAGACAGTGGCAGAGTCTAAGACTATGGGTTTGAACAGTCTAAGGAGCATCAGTGGCTGGCTTGGGGGTGGGGCAGTACACCCCACTATTTCAAGAACATGACTGGGTGCTTCCCCCTCATGGGAGAGCAGATAGAAACTCCAGGTTTCCAGCTGGTCCCACTGAACTGCATAGAAGCTCTCCACCCAGCTGGGGCAGGGAAATATTTCAGAGGAGTAGCTCTGGGACAGGGACACACACCCACAACTTTCCCTGGAATCTGAACAGCATCTCCCCATTACTGGAGACCCAGAGGTCTAGACTCCCAATTCTGCCTGAAGGCCTTCCAGAAACAGACTTTTGAGTGATGAGCTTGACAACTGACTGGCAGGTGAAGGCGAGTGAAGGCAGAACTTGGGGAACCTGGGGAAGTTTGCTGACCCCTCCTGGGCCCTGTGCTGCTAACAAACCAGCCTTAGAGTACAGCTTGACCCCTCCTATGTTCTTCCAAGTCCTGTGGAGACAGACACAAACTCTGGATCACTTGAAGCTTCAAACAGGTTCCTGAGAGCCAAAGGAGGACAGCTTCTGACAGTGGTTAGCACCTAAGTACCTCCCAGAAGCCAATAATGAGCAGACAAAGCAGTCAGCCACAAGAAGAGCAGGGCCCACAGGGAGCTCCCAGAAGGCACTGCATTCTGCTGAGATACATGACACGTCACCATTTTTTCTTCTTTGTTTCTTTTTTTCCCATTTTCTTTATCTTCATTATTTTTCATCTTTATTAATTTTTTATTATTTTAGTCTCTATTTTTTTCTTTCATATATCTTTTTTTTCCCTTCTATTTGCTTATTCTATTTTTTCCTTCTTTTTTTCTTTTGCTTGCTTTCTCATCTTTTTTCTTTTTCTTATTTTTGGTCTATATGTTTTCTCCTCTATTTTCCTTTTCAGGTTATTTTCTTCCTCTTTTCTTTTATATCTTTTCCCTTTCCCTGTTCTTTATTCTTATTTTCTTTATTTCATTTCTGCCCAATCATAGGTTTTTCTTCCCCTGTTTTTTTTTCTCCTCATATTTTTTCTTTCTTTTCTTTTATCATTATTTTCTCTTTTCTAATTATCTCTACTTTTGTGGTTACTTCTGTTCTGTTTAAGGGGTTTGTGTTGTTTTGTTTTGTTCTATCAGAACCTCCACAAGAGCTTGCACAACATGGGTGGAGGTGAACCTCACAATTAGCCAGCCTGAGAGATTTCAGCCACTAATGAGACAACAAAATTCAAGACCCAACTACAACAGAACCCAAGTAACTCACACAAGGGACATTCCTAGAGCACCCAGCTAAGGAGATATAAGAGACTGCACCACTTGGTAAAGAAAAATAATTACTATATAAGGCCACCCCACAAAGACTGGGAGGCATAGAAATTTTCTCTAATACATAGAAACAAATACAAAGTGATAGCAAAAATGGGGAGGCAAAGACACAACTACCAAATGAAAGAGAAGGAGGAATCACCAGAAAAGGAACTAAATAAAATGGAGGCAAGCAATTTGTCAGATAGGAATTCAAAGTAATGGCTATAAGGGTGCTCAAACAACTTAGTAATAACTACAGGCAATGTGAGAGCTACACCAGCATGAAAAAAAGAGGTAGAAACTATAAATAAGAATCAATTAGAAATGAAGAATGACATAGCTGAAATAAAGAATAACCTGGAAAAAATAAATAGCAGACTAGAAGAAGCAGAGGACCAAATCATCAAATTAAGAGACAAGGTAGAAAAAAATACCAATTCAGAGCAACAATTGGAAAAAAAATTAATAAATAGGAGTAGACTTTAAGGGAGCTTTGGGACAACATGAATGATAACAACATTCACATCATAGGGATACCAGAGGAGAAGAATCTGAGCAAGGCATAGAAAACCTGTTTGAAGAAATAATGACAGAAAACTTCTTAAAAGCTGCAAGAGAGAGACAGAAGTTACCTACAAGGAAGCTCCCATTAGACTGTCAGTTGATTTCTCAATAGAAACACTCAGGCCAGAAGAGAGTGGCATGAAGTATACAAAGCATTGAAAAGCAAGGTACTGAATACAAGACTACTCTACCCATCAAGGTTATCCTTCAAAATGGAAGGTGAAATAAGGAGCTTTGTAGACAAAATAAATAAATAAATAGCTAAAGGAATTTACTGCTACCAAACCAGCACTGCAAGAAGTATGACCTGGCCAGTTTTGATAGTAGTTACAGTGTCAGCCTGTGGACAGCAGGGTTTTGGGTTCAATTCCTGCTCGAGGGCATATACACTGGTTGCAGGCTCAATTATGGCCTTGGTCAGGGTGCAAATGGGAGAATGGGAGGCAACCAATCAATGTGTCTCTCACACAACAATGTTTTTCTCTTTCTTTCTCCCTGCCACCTCCCTCCTCTCCACTCTCTCTCAAAAACAAAAAAAATCACCCTGAAGAGAATAAGTATCTGGATGACAGGACCTCCAGAGAGCCCCTCCTTCCATCCTACCTCTTGCTCTGTGGGAAGATATGGCACACTGATTATAATGCCACCAGACTCCACACCAGGGGATGGGGCAGTTCCCATGGGTGATGCGATAATTCCCAAAAGGAAACCTGAGCACTGTAAATAAGAAAGAATGGTGCCTTAGCTGGTTTGGCTCAGTGGATAGGGTGTCAGTTTGTGGACTGAAGGGTCTTGGGTTTGATTCCAGTCAAGGGCACATTCCCGGGTTGCAGGCTGGATCCAGGGGGTGGGAGTGGGGGGGCGGAGGGGAGGGAGGGTCATGTAGGAGGCAACCAATCAATGATTTTCTCTCATCATTGATGCTTCTAGCTCTCCCTTCCTCTCTGAAATCAATAAAAATTTATTTTTTTTAAAAAAGAAAGAATGGCTGTTGGAAAGGCAAAATAACAAGTGATTACTGCACACCATTATCTTCTTTTTCTATATAAATTTATTAGTAATTATTGAAAGTATGAGAAAACAGCAGACTTTTATGAATAGAACAAGCAATCAGTTGAATTATCTCTGTTTTCTTTAAGCTTCTTCCATCTTGAATAACTCCATTCTTAACATCTTGCTGAAATTGCTATCGTGCTCTCCACAGGAGTGAATCCTCCTCTGTGCAGGCTTTCTCACCTCTGCCCGGTCCTCTTCAGTGTCCCTGGAGTACCCTGCACCCAACACAGTTTGCTCATTGTATTAGCCCTTGAAAACATGGGATCCCGAACAAGCGATACTATGGAAATAGTCTTTAAAACATTATATCACTCATCACTGTGTTTCTTTTTTAACAAAAAAAATCAATATTTAAAACTTAAAAGAAAAAAAAGAACAGGCTAGGAATATGTCCTTAACACAAGACATTTTCAAGCATGAATTGCGATTCATAATTATAGTACCTCCTATTTGTAGATAACCCCCTTTTTTGGTTGTCAGGCCAGCCATGTGAGCTTGGCATTATATTCCCTGATACACAAATGAAGAAAAAGAGACAGAGAAATTAAGCAATTTGCTCAAGAATATTCTAAGAGTAAACCACAGAGCAGGATTCAACTCTAATTTTATGAAAAGTCAAAGTTTTTCATAAAAAATCAGGAGATCAATGGGGGTGGACGAAGCACCACTTGAGGTATTTATTCAAAATCATGCATTATATTCATTAATTCAATCATACTTATTGAGCCTATTATGTTCCAGACACTAGTCTAAGTACTGATCGAATGCCAGTAAACAGTGGAAAACAAACCCCTTTCCTGTGGAACTTATATTTCAGTGGTAGAAGATGAATGAATAAATGAAGAGAATATATATTATGGTGAGTGGTGACGAGTGATATACATAAAAAGACAGAGAGGAGAGTAGGGAATGTTCAGTTGGTGGCTTCTGTGGGGGTAACAATTTTAAATAAATCAGCCCAAGCAGCTCCCACTGAGAATGTAGCATTTAAATAATGGACTGAGAAAGGGAATATGATCCACACCCTTACCTAAGGAAGGGCATCATTGGCAGTGGGAATAGCAGGTCAAAGGTCCCAAGCAGGCACATTGTAAAATATTTGAGCAGTGGCAAAAGAGCTGGTGCGGCAGAATCAAAGTGAGAAAGTGGAGTCTGCAGAGCTGAGATCAGAAATGTAACTGGGCATTAGATTACGTGTATTACAAATATACCATTGCAATAATTCTGGCTTTGACTCTGACTGAAATCAGAAGTCCTGAAGGGACTTCTCTGAGAGTGGAAGAACTTAATTTTTTTTAAAGGACCACCTCTGGTTGCTGTTGTGCAAATAATAGAGACTGCAGTGGAGTTAGGGCAAACTTAGGGGAAACTTTGGAGGCCACTACATTCACCCAGAACAGAGACGATGGTGACTCAGATCAGGACAGGAACATAGAAGGCATTGAGAAGTGGTCATATTCTAACTCTATTTTGAAGGCAATGCTACAGGATTTGCTGTTAGTTCTAATGTACTGTGTGAGAAAAAAGAAGTTGAGCATGACTTTGTTCAGAAGTAGGTGGAGTTCAGCCGGTGTGGCTCAGTGGTAGAGTGTCAACCCATGAACCGGGAGATCATGGTTTGATTCCTGGTCAGGGCACATACCCGGTTTGTGGGTTAGATCCCCAGTGCCAGTGGGGGGCGGGGCAGGGTAGGGGGTAGGGGGGGAAAGGGGGATGGTTGCAGGAGCTAGCCAATCAATGATCCTCTTTCATCATTGATGTTTTTATCTCTTTCTCCCTCTCCCTTCCTCTATTAAATCAATAAAAATATATTAAATACATATAAAATAATTTTTAAAAAGAAGTAGGTGGGGCCAGTTGCAGTAAATTGGGAGTTTGGTGCTTAAAAAAAGTTAAGTTTGAGAATCCTATTAGATGACTAAGTATAGATGTTACAAAGGCAGTTTAACTTCAGTAGATAGTTCTGATTAAAAAATATATTTGGTTCCATACAAATCTGATGATCTGTACCGTTTCTTTAAAGAATGAGATTGGGGTTTTGATGGAGACTGCACTGAATCTGTATATTTCTTTGGGAAATATGGCTGTTTTAACTATATTGATTCTTCCAATCCATGAACACTGGGTATTTTTCAATTTTGTTATGTCATTTTCAATCTCTGTTATTTGTAGTTCTCAATATATAGGTCTTTCATATTCTTTGTTAAGGTTATTTCTAGGTGTTTTATTCTTTTGGCTGCAATTGCAAAAGGAATTTTTAAATTTATTTTTCTGAAATTTCCTCATTAGCATACAGGAAGGCAATGGACTTTTTCACATTGGTTTTGTATCCTACAACAAGACCATATTTGTTTATTGTTTCTAATAGCTTTGGGGTGAAGACTTTAGGTTTTCTATATGCAGAATCATGTCATCTACAAAAAGTGACACTTTTACTTCTTCCTTCCCAATTTGGATGCCTTTCCTTCCTTTCTCTCATCTTATTGCTCTGGCTAGAACTTCCAGGCTATGTTGAATCAGAGTAGTGAGCGTGGGCCTCCTTGTCTTGTTCCTGATTTTAGAGAAAAGGCTTCCAGTTTTTCACAATTGAGTATAATATTGGCTGAGGGTTTATCATATATGGCCTTCCATTCCTATTTTATTTAATGTTTTAATTATAAATGGATGTTGTATCTTATCAAATGTTTTTTCTGTGTCTATTGATAAGATCCTATGATTTTTATCCTTTCTTTTTATGAACCATCCTTTTGCCCCTAGAATGAGCCCCGCTTGATCATGAAGTATTATCTTTTTGATGTATTGTTGTATTTGATTTGCTAGTATTTTGTTTAGGATTTTTGCTCCTTTATTCATCAGATATATGGGTCAGTAGTTTTCTTTTTTTGTGTGTTATCCTCGCCAGGTTTTGGTATCAGGGTTACGTTGGCCTCATAAAATGTGTTAGGAAGTTATATCTCTTCTTCAATTTTTTTTAAAGACCCCAAATAACCAAAGCAATCCTCATAAGAAAAAAGAACAAAGCTGAGGCATCACACTACCTGACTTCAAGTTATACTACAGAGCTACACTAATCAAAACAGCATGGTATTGGCAGAAAAACCAAATACACAGATCAATGGAAAATAATTGAGAGCTCAGATATAAAACCATATGTATATGGGCAGATAATTTTTGACAAAGGAGTCAGAAACACACAATGGAGTAAATAAAGCCTCCGCAATAAATGGTGCTGAGAAAATTGGAAAATCACATGCAAAAGAATGAAATTAGATTACAGTTTGTCCCCATGTACAAAAATTAATTCAAAATGGATCAAAGACCTATATATAAGATCTGAAACATTTAATTACATAAAAGAAATCATAGGTAGAGATCATTTTATGACCTTGACTCCAAAGGCAAGTAAAGTAAAGGCAAAAATAAATGAGTGGGACTATTTCAAACTAAAAGGCTTCTGTACAGCAAAATAAATCAACAACAAAACAAAGAGGCAACCAACCAAATGGGAGATGATATTTGCAAACAATAGCTCCAACAGAGATCCTATCTAATAAAAGAGAAACATGGTAATTAGGCATACGGCCACTACCCTTCCCATTGGCTAATCAGTGAGATATGCAAATTAACTGCCAACCAAGATGGCGACAGGCAGCCAGGCAGCTGACGCGAACAGGGAGGCTTGCTTGCTTCAGTGACGGAGGAATCCAAGCTTCCCCGCCTGCCTTGCCAGCCTCTCAGCTGCACTCTAAGCAACATTGTAACAAATATAGAAGCTAAACAAAACCCCGGGCTTCAGCCAGCAGGACCGCAACATTGTTTCAAATACAGAAGGTAAACAAAGGCCAGAAACCTGCTTTCAGCAGCGGAGGTCTCACAGGTGGAGCCGAGCCTCAGAGCTAAAGCTGGCCCAGAATAAAAAAAAAAGGAAAAAAGGAGCGGTTGGGAGCTTCAGTCACCCGCCAGCCTGAAAACGGCCCACAGCCCCTCACCCAGGCTGGCCAGGCAGCCCAGTGGGGACCCCCACCCTAAAGGGGGTGTGACCAGATGCAAACAGCCATCATCCCCTCACCCAGGCTTGCCAGGCACCCCAGTAGGGACCCCCACCCTGATCCAGGACACCCTTCAGGGCAAACCAGCCGGCCCCCACCCGTGCACCAAGCTTCTATCCTATATAGTAAAAGGGTAATATGCCTCCCAGCACCGGCATCAGCGGAGCAGCGAGGCCTCCCGGCACCAGGATCAGCGTGACAGGGGGCAGTGACCAAACCCCCTGATCGCCCTGTGGCTCTGTGTGTGACAGGGGGCGTGGCCACAACCTCCCTATCCGCCCTGCTCTGTTCGTGACAAGGGGGAGCTCCTCAACCCCCTGATCGCCCTGCAGCTCTGTGTGTGACAGGGTGTGGCGACTCAGCCCCCTGATCGGCCCTGCTCTGTGCATGACAGGGGGGAGCTCCCCAACCCCCTGATCGCCCTGCGGCTCTGTGTGTGACAGGGTGTGGTGCCCCAACACCCCCCCCCCATCGGCCCTGCCCTGAGTGTGACAGTGGCGGCTCCCCAACCCCCTGATCGGCCCTGCTCTATGGGTGATAGAGGGTGGTGCCCCAACCCCCCCCCCACCTCGGGCCCTGGTCTGTGTGTGACAGGGGGTGGTGCCCCAACTCCCCTATTGGCCCTGCTCTGTGAGTGACAGGATGGAGTTCCCCAACCCCTGATGGGCTCTGCTCTGTGAGTGACAGGGGGGAGCTCCCCAACCCCCTGATAGACCCTGCTCTGTGCGTGATAGGGTACGGAGCCCCAACCCCCTGATCAGCCCTGCTCTGTGCGTGACAGGGGGTGGCGCCACAACCTCCCTATTGACCCTGCCTTGAGTGTGACAGGGGGCGGTGCCCCAACCCCCCAATGGGCCCTACCCTGAGCGTGACTAGGGGTGGTTTCACAACCTCCCAATCCACCGTGCTCTGTGCATGACAGGGAGTGGCTCCCCAACTCCCCAAAAATCGGCCCTGCTCTGAGCCCGACCTGGGGCTGCACCTAGGGATTGGGCCTTCCCTCTGCCACCCGGGAGCAGGCCTAGCCAGCAGATAATTATCTCCCGAGGGGTTCCAAACTGAGATAGGGCACAGGCCGGGCTGAGAGACCCCCTCTCTCCCCCGAGTGCACAAATTTTTGTGCACCGGGCCTCTAGTATATATATATAAAATATATATCCAAAGAACTCATAAAACAACACCAAACAAACATCCCAATAAAAAAATTGACCAACACCTTTTTCAAGAAGACATACAAACAGCCAAGAGATATATGAAAAGATATTCAACCTCATTAGCAATTAGGGAATGCAAATCGAAACTACAATAAGAAACCATCTCACAGCTGTTAGAGTGGCTATTATCAACAAAACAAGTAATAACAACTGTTGGAGAGGTTTTGTAGGGAAGAGAACCCTCATTCACTGATGGTGGGAATGTAGATTGGTACAGCAACTAGGGAAAACAGTCTTGCAATTCCTCAAAAAATTAAGATTGACCTACCATAAAGGAGATCATAAAGATCAGAGCAGAAATAAATGACATGTGGACCAAAAAAAAAAAAAAAAAAAAATCAATGAAACCAAGGGCTGGTTCTTTGAAAGAATAAAAAAAAATATTGATGAACCTCTAGCCAGGCTCACCAAGAAGCAAAGAGAAAGGAACCAAATGAACAAAATCAGAAATGAAAGAGGAAAATTACAACAGACCCCACAGAAATACAAGATTGTAAAAAATATAATGAACAACTCTAGTCTAACAAAATAAACAACCTAGAGGAAATGGACATATTCCTAGAAAAAGAAAAAAAAGACCTTTCAAAACTCAATCAAGAAGAATCAAAAAATCTCAACAGGCCAATAACCAAGGAGGAAATTAAAGCAGTCATCAAAAAGCTTCCAGCAAACAAAAGCCCAGGGCCAGACAGCTTCACAAGAGAGTTTTATCAAACATTCAAAGAACTAAAACCTATTCTTCTCAGACTCTTCCAAAAACTTCAAGAGGAAAGGAAAGTAAAGGAAAAAATAAATGAGTGGCAATTTATTTAATGGCAATCCCCATTAAAATACCAATGGCATACTTCAAACACCTAGAACAAACTCTCCAAAAATTCATATGGAAGAAAAAAGACCCTGAATAACTGCAGCAATCTTGAGAAAGAAGAACAAAGTTGAAAAGATCACAATACTAGATGTCAAGCTATACTACAAAGCCACTGTTCTCTAAACTGACTGTTACAGGCACAAGGACTGACATAGAGACCAATGGAACAGAACAGAGAACCCAGAGATCAACCCAAGCCATTATGCTCAATTAATATTTGACAAAGGAGGCAAGAGCATACAATGGATCAAGACAATCTCTTCAATAAATAGTGTTGGGAAAATGGGACCGATACATGCAAAAAACTGAAACTAGACCACCAACTTACACCATACACAAAAACAAACTCAAAATGGATAAAGGACTTAAACATAAGATGGGAAACCATAAAAATCCTAGAAGAATCCACAGGCAGCAAAATATCAAACATATGGCATAGCAATATCATTACCAATACAGTCCTGGGGCAATGGAAACTAAGGAGAAAATAAACAAATGGGACTACAAAAAAATAAAAAGCTTCTGCACAGCAAAATAAACCATCAACAAAACAACAAGAAAGCCCACTGCATGGGAGAACATTTTTGCCAACATTATCTCTGATAAGGGTTCAATCTCCCAAATTTATAGGGCACTCATACAATTTAACAAAAAGAAGATAAGCAATCCAATCAAAAAATGGGTAAAGAACCTAAATAGACACTTTTCCAAAGAAGACATATAGAAGGCCATGAGACATGAAAACTTGCTCAAAGTCACTAATCATCCCAGGGATGCAAATCAAAACAACGAGTTATCATCTCACACCTGTCAGAATGGCTATCATCAACTTATTAACAAAGGACAAGTGCTGGCGAGGATGTGGAGAAAAAGGAATCCTCGTGCCCTGCTGATAGGAATGCAGACTGGTGCAGCCACTGTGGAAACACTATGGCGTTTCCTCAAAAAATTAAAAATGGAACTCTCATTTGACCCAGTAATCCCACTTCTAGGAATATATCCCAAGAAAACAGAAACACCAATCAGAAAGGATATAAGCACCCCTATGTTCATAGCAGCACAATTTACAATACCTAAGATTTGGAAACAGCCTAAGTGCCATCAGCAGATGAGTGGATTAGAAAACTGTGATAAATCTACAAAATGGAATACTGCATTGCTATAAAAAAGAAGGAATTTTTACCATTTGTAACAGCATGGACGGAACTGGAGAGCATTATGCTAAGTGAAATAAGCCAGTCAGAGAAAGATAAATACCACATGATCTCACTCATTTGTGGAATATAATGAGCAACATAAACTGATGAACAAAAATAGAACCAGCGTCATAGAAGCATCGAACAGACTGTCCAACTTATGAGGAAAGGCTGGGGGTAAGGGGGTAAGAGATCAGTCAAAGGACTTGTATGCATGCATATGAGCATAACCAATTGACACAGACAGGGGTGGGGGGGTGAGATCATGTGCTGGTGGGGAGGCAGGACAGCCGGGGAGTGGTCAATGGGGGAAAAAGGAGACTTATGTAATACTTTAAACAATAAAGAATTTAATTTTTTTTAAAAAAAAGAATAGAGCTACCATAGAGCAAGCCCTCTCCTGGGTATATATACCCAAAAAACTTGAAAATACATTTTCTCAAAGATACTAGTATATGCATCCCTCTGTTCATTGCAGTATTAGTCACAGTGCCAAGACATGGAGACAACCAAGGTGTTCTGCAATAGAGGATTGGATAAAGATGTGGTACAAATGCACAGTGGAATATTACTCAGCCATAAGAAAGGATGAAATGCTGCCTTTTGCAACAACATAGACATACCTTGAGAATATCATGGGAAGTGAAATAAGTCAGGCAGGAAAAGGAAAGAACCATATAATTTCACTCATATGTGGGATATAAAACTGAAACTAGTGGACACGAACAGTAGTGCAGTGGTTGCCAGAGGGAAGGGGGCTTGGGGAGTGGTGGTTGAAGGGGACCTAATATATGGTGATGGAAGATGATTTGACTTTGGGTGATAGGCACAGAGTACAATATACAGATCTTGTAACATAAAAATTCATACCTGAAACCTATTGATTCTATGTCACCCCAATAAATTTAATTATATTAAATACTGTGTTCAAATCTCCCTTCTCTTCCTTTGCATTATGATACATGTGATTACATTTAGGGACTACCCTTATAATCCAGTATCATCCTTAACTTAATCACATCTGCAAAGACTGTTTTAATACAAAATAACATTTGCAGCTCTCAGGGATTAAGGCATATATATATCCTTGGAGGGGGGTGTGATTTTTCAGTCTACCACAGTGCTCAAAAATATTTTCTATATTACAATATCATATTTATTGACTTATAATTTCTAAAGCAACCTGTATTTGTCAAAATAAACTAGGGTATGCTGTGGTGACAATAACAAGACAACCTGAAATTTCTGTGGCTTCACATATATGACTATCTCCCACTCATGTGCCAGTCCAATATACAAAGAGGATTCTGCTCCATCTCATCCTTCAAGAATGCAGGCACCTTTCATCTTGGTCCTTGGTACCCTTTCCAGTCAGTCGGCAGATGGAGAAAGAGAGAGAGGTTCACACACGTGAGGTTATAAGATGAACACTAGCAGCCCCTGCTACAGGATCTTTGGGCACTGTTTTTATTCTCTATGGGGTAGACTATGTTATTGTTCAAAATGTTCACTGCCCCACCCTCGAGTGCCCCACTCTTTGGCACCCTCCCTTGGAGGATGGCTGTATATGCCGGAAGCCGGTCCATCCTTGCTGCTTGACACAGTCGCTGCAGGAAAGAAACATCTGCACAGCATATGTTTCAAGGGACCTGGTGTATATAGCATACTGTTCTTAATATGTTTGCTCCCCTTAGCGCTGTGTGTTTTAACCAAGGTCACCTCTCCAAGAAAGGTTGTTTCCCCAGGTAGAAATTTTTCCCTGAAGTCAGGGAGGGGATGCCTCTCCTAGAAAGGTTGTTTCCCCAGGTAGGAATTTTTCCCTGAAGTCAGGGAAGGGATGAAACTCCTTAACTAAGTGCCAGGCGGGTAGTTAATCACTTTAACTACAAACAATCATGCTTAAGCTACATAATCTTTACTCCCTGGTATGGAGATAAGAAACGCCCTAACCTTTGTAATAGAAATTGACAGGATTAAAATCAACTGGGATAAATACGGATGTAACAAGACAATAAACAGCAGAACTTCGCTGGAGATCCAGACCAGAACTTGGCTGGAGATCCTGGCTAGAGATCCTGGCTAGGCTGCTGATCAACTGAACGCTGTGTCATTCCTTCTTCGCCGACTCCATCCACACCTTTGGGGACCCCTGGACCTGCTGGGGTTGGACCCCGGCATCTGGCGCCCGAACAGGGACCCTTTAGTTAAGTCCCCCCGTACTTGGGACGGATAGGACTGCACCATAGGGTGCTGCAGACCCCCCCCCCCCCCCCTAGAGAATAAGTAGGGTAAGCGGGTAGTTAGTACAGAACTTAGATTGACAAGATGGGTCATACTGAGTCTAAAGAAAAAAGACTCTGTATTAATCTTTTAACGCATATGCTTACTAGCAGAATTGGAGTTGAGGTTTTTCCCAGTGAGACAGAAAGTTTTATAGAAGAAGTATGTCAATGGCTTCCAGAGGATGGAACTGTTAATTTAAAAACTTGGGTTGAAGTAGGAAAGCAATTAAAGAAACACCATGAATCTGAGAAGGTCCTGCCATGTTTCTTTTCCCTCTGGGATTCAATCTGTGACACCTTGGCACCAGAGGCAAAAACGGTTGAACTTTCTCAAAATTTAAATAGTCCCTCGGCTCCACCCAGAGAGGACACATCATCATTGTCTTCAGCTCAATCTAAAAGCAATTTAGCTATGCCTACTGATCGGGAGGAGAATAAATATCATAAACATGACCGTTGGTCCTTTCCAGTCAGTAGAGAGGAGAATGGCCCTCCCATTCAAAACAGGCTCCCCAAATTAGAAAGGAAGCCTGTGGCTCCTATGAGCTCCATGTCTAAATTTCAAAGGGCGATAAGAGAAGCTGAAGCTAATGGAGATCTTGAATTCTCACTCTGCTTCCCAGTTGCATATGAGAATGAGTCTGGTGGGGACGGAAACCCCACCTGGGAGCCTATACCTTACAAAGTACTTAAAGAATTAAAATTGGCCTGCTCTGAATATGGACCTCTAGCTCCTTACACACAAACCTTGGTAGAAACCCTAGCCAGTAAATGGATGACTCCTTATGATTGGTCACAGGTTTGTAAAGCCTGTCTCTCAGGAGGTGATTACTTATTATGGAAAACTGAATATGATGATCTTGCTAAGAAAGCTGTAGCCACTAGCAAAAAAAAACAGAAAAGGAATAACCCTAGACATGATATTAGGAGAAGGTGATTTTAACACGGCTCAGGAGCAAATGAATATGCCCACAGAGGCACTTACCAAAGTAACCAGTTGTGCAGTAAATGCCTGGAAATCCCTACCTTATACAGCAGGAAAAACAACCACCCTTACAGAGGTTAAACAGAAGGTCAAGGAACCATATCAGGATTTCCTTTCTCGCCTCATGCAGGCAGTCAAGAGAGTAATCAATAACAAAGAGGCAGCAGATATCCTAATCAAACAACTGGCTTTTGAAAATGCTAATAATACCTGTCAGGCTTTATTAAGGCCGATTCTCAGAACAGGAACTATAAATGATTTTATAAAACAGTGTGCTGATGTAAGTCCAGCATTTATACAGGGTGTAGCTATAGCTGCAGCTCTCAAAGGGGAGACATACCCTCAATATGTACAGGGTATAGGACAAGCCAGCAATAATACAGGTAATAAAAGAAATATGAACTGCTACTCTTGTGGCTTATCTGGGCACTTTAGCAGAGAATGCCCAAATAAAAATAATAATACTCGGGCCAGATGGCAAGCTCCTCGACAGCCTGGAAATACATTAGGGAATAATATTAATCATCCAAAAACCGTTTGTCCCCGATGTCAGAAAGGATTCCATTGGGCAAAGGAATGTAGATCAAGATACCATAAAAATGGTCGGCCTTTAAACTCTACAAATAGCTCCCAAGGAGGTTATATCCCATCATCTCAATTGGGAAACTTGAGAAAGGGCCAGCCCCAGGCCCCTGCAATAATAGGGGCATCAACCCTCAACCCCTTTGCAAATTTCAATCAGTCAGTGACCTCTTCAGAGCAACCCCAGGCAGTGCAGGATTGGACCTCCACTCAACCACCCATGCAGTACTAACCCCAGACTCGCCAGTAGCAGCCATTCCTACAGGAGTGTCTGGGCCGCTGCCTGAGGGAACCGTAGGTTTAATATTAGGACGGAGCTCCACCTCGTTACAGGGGATCTTAGTCATCCCAGGAGTTGTTGATGCAGACTACACAGGAGAAATACAGATTTTACTTTCCCCACCCACCACAACTATACAGATTCAGCCCAACCAGAGAATTGCCCAATTAATCCTGTTACCAATACATAAAATAGGGACAGCTGTTACCCAGGAAGCTAGAGGGGCCGGAGGCTTTGGATCTAGTGATGCAGCATTTTGGATACAAGAAATCCATGCTACTAGACCTACAAAAATTTTACAAATTCAGGGAAAACCAATTGAAGGTCTATTGGATACAGGAGCAGATGTTTCCTGCATAGCAGGGAAGGATTGGCCCTCTTCATGGCCCACGCACACCACCTCCACTTCCCTAGTAGGACTAGGCAAGGCATCTAATGTAAAAAAGAGTTCTCAGATTCTAACTTGGGCTGATGAAGATCAACATTCAGGAACATTCTGTCCCTATGTAATTATGACTATCCCCTTTACATTATGGGGAAGAGATATCTTGTCTCAAATGGGAGTTGTATTATATACCCCCAGTGATAGAGTAACATCACAGATGCTAGACACGAGATTTAATCCAGGAAAGGGATTAGGAAAGGAAAGTAATACCTCACACTCCTCGACAGGATCTGTAATTGGGGCCATTGCCCTTAGGACTGCTGATCCCATAGTCTGGAAATCGTCACAACCAGTATGGGTTGAGCAATGGCCCTTAACATCTGAGAAAATATCAGCAGCCCGACAATTAATTGATCAGCAATTAGCAGAGGGACATATAGAGCCATCAAATAGTCCCTGGAACACACCCATATTTGTAATAAGAAAGAAATCAGGCAAGTGGAGACTTTTGCAAGATCTAAGAGCCATAAATGCCACCATGGAAGATATGGGCTCCTTACAACCTGGATTGCCCTCCCCTGTGGCAATTCCACAGGAGTATTGTGTTGTTGTTATTGACTTACAGGATTGTTTTTTCACTATACCTCTTCACCCAGCTGATTGTCAAAGATTCGCATTCAGCATACCATCAGAAAACTTTAAACAGCCTTATCAGAGATACCAATGGAAGGTTCTCCCACAAGGGATGAAAAATAGTCCTACATTATGTCAAAAGTTTGTAGATCAGGCATTGCAAGTTATTAGAAAGAAATTTTCAGATCTATATCTTATTCATTATATGGATGATATTTTACTAGCTCATAAAGATCGGGCTACTTTACAGGAAATTCTTACTCAGACCATCCTTGCTTTAGAAGAACATGGTCTAAAAATAGCCCCAGAAAAGATTCAGACTGAACCTTCTTTTTCATACTTAGGCAGAATATTACATACCTCTACTATCACCCATCAGCCTCTACAATTAAGAAAAGATCATTTAAACACATTGAATGATTATCAGAAACTATTAGGTGATATCAACTGGGTCAGGCCATATCTAAAAATAACCACTCTTGACTTAAAACCTCTATTTGACATTTTAAAGGGAGATTCTAACCCTAAGTCTCCCCGACAATTAACTGTAGAAGGAGAAAAGGCTATAGCAAAAATAGAACAGGCCATCAATAAACAGCAACTACAGTATCTAGATTATTCCAAATCTTGGGCCTTAATTATTCTAGCCACTAAATATACTCCTACAGGATTCTTGTGGCAGGAAGGACCATTAGAATGGATACATTTACCTGTCACTCCTAGGAAGATTGTACCACCCTATCCCTCCCTAGTGGCCACTCTCATTATCAAAGGTAGACGATGCAGTATCGAACTCTTTGGAAGAGAAGTTACTGAGATAATAATACCTTATAAAAGAGAACAATTAGACACACTATTACAATTTGAAGAAGAGTGGCAAATAGCTATAGGTAACTTCCCAGGACAAATTTTACATCATTTGCCAGGATCACCTATATTGCAATTTCTCTCCCTACATCCGTTTATATTTCCTATTAAAAGTTCAAAAGAACCATTATCACCTCCTGCCTCCTTAGTATTCACAGATGGTTCCTCTAATGGTAGGGCAGTGACAATCATTGACTCAATAACCCATGTTCAACAAACTCTAGAGACGTCAGCTCAGAGAACAGAGCTTTTGGCAGTCATTTATGCTTTTGAACAATTGCAACAGGTTCCCTTTAACTTGTACACTGACTCTCAATATATAGTTAAATTATTTCCTCATATTGAGACCGCCTCTCTCCCACAAGGAAGAACAGCCATTTTCTCTTTGTTAACTCAGCTACAAACTTGCATTCACAAACGAGAAAAGGCTTTCTATATTGGACATATTAGAGGTCATTCCTGCCTACCAGGACCCTTAAGCGAAGGAAATTATCAGGCGGATTTACTAACTCGCCCAGTAGTTTGTACAGCTCTAGAAGAAGCCCGGCGGTCTCATGCCATTCACCATCAAAATGCTTCTGCTCTCCGTCTATATTATCGCATATCTAGAGAAGCTGCTCGAAGTATTGTGCGTGACTGCGGCCATTGTCCTACTCATTTTCCTAGCCCTGCTACTGGAGTTAATCCAAGAGGACTTAGACCCTGTGACTTATGGCAGATGGATATTACTCATGTCCCATCTTTTGGCGAACTTTGCTATGTGCATGTTTGTATTGATACCTTTTCTCATGTTATCCTTGCTTCTGCACGTACAGGAGAAGCCTTTAAAGATGTAAGTCAACATCTATTCCAATGCTTTTCCTACCTAGGAATACCAAGGGCACTTAAAATTGACAATGGGCCTGCCTATACCTCTAGAGCTTTTAAAAACTTATGCTCTACATTCGGCATCGCATATACTACAGGAATACCCTACAATCCTCAAGGCCAAGCAATAGTAGAAAGGGCTCACCAAACTTTAAAAACACAAATTAAAAAATTACAAGAAAATGAGTTTAAATATTCCTCTCCTCATCATGTTCTACAACATGCTCAATTTGTAATTAATATACTAAATGTAGATTCTGAGGGAAATTCCCCGATGTACAGGCATTGGAACCCTGATCTAACTAAACCTAAAGCCCTCGTCAAATGGAGAGACTTGCTTACAGGAGCCTGGAAGGGACCTGATGTACTTTTAACCCAGGGGAGAGGATATGCTTGTATATTTCCACAGGACGCAGACTCACCTGTGTGGATTCCAGACCGTCTAGTCCGACCTTATGTCTCACCGCCTGCCATCTCTGCCTCATCATAGCACACCTGACCAGTGCCCATCTGCAGCAGATGTGCAGACCTGAGCTGGAACAATCTGTCCATTGGGAGGATCACATGTGCCTCCGTTTTATCTTTCCACATGTCGCAGCTTTGCCCCACATCTCCTTTCCTTTTTCCTTTTTTTAAAATCTAACTACTTGTTTGCTGGTTCTTTGGCCTTTCTCCTTCTTTCCTGAACACAGCGTTTTCTAGAATCTCCCTACCCTACTGTTCCAGGAAGGGCACCTCCCTTTTATGCCGTGACTAGGGGTGTTTGGTATATGCCCCATACATGGAGTTGTCTTGTGCCAAGAGCCTGACATCCTGGGCTGAGAAAGCCCTGTTCCAGGACTCTCCTTTGTCCTGTATTGGTGCCTCTTACCCTTGTGCCAAGAGGGACCCTCTTCTTACAATCCAATTGCCCATAGCTGTTGCCTGAGCTCTCTGTTCATGCTGAGGTTGAAGCCTCATGGTGGCTGGTACCATGGATCTGTCTCTGGCCCAATGGCGTAAGCTGGGCCCTCTCTAGAGAAGAAACCTGAGTTCCCTATGATCAATCCCAGAGCCCCGCCAGCAGGCGAGGGAATCCAAAGGCAGTTGCTGGGCATGGAGGCCAGAGGGACATAGGCTATCAAGGAGACAAAACTGAACCTCACATCACCCTACTTGGCCCAGAGATGGCTGGTAGTCAACGACGGGTAAGACTCCACAGGGTGGGGCAACCTAAGACAGGCACAGTCGGGGGCCAGTAGGAGAAAACTTGGGGTGCAACATAGGTGGGGCACAGATCCTCACCCCCCCAATGGTTCAGGGGCTTGAACACTCGCCCTCTTCTGAGGAAGGTCTCCTGTCCCCATGGCTGCTTCCTGCTTCCCATGCCCAGCTCAGATCGGGACCCAGGTAAAGACAGAGACTGGCTGAAAGCAGCTGCCCTCTCACTGCAACAGGACTTGTTTCCCATTTCTACCTTGGACCACAGGGAAAGGGGCAGCTGAAGGAAAGGGCTGTGTCAGGATGCTGCATTCTTCCCTTTCTTCTCCCTCTTTTTTCTAAACACTTCCATGCCTTGTAGTTCTTTTGCTTTCTCTTCTTTTTCTACTACCCTCCATTTTCCATATCAGCTGGATCCAGAGGGCACAGCTTACTCCTCCTCGGACATCGACACCACCATCAACCACGGCCCTGATGGACCCTTTGATACAGCCCTTCAACTTGCTGATGCTTCTGGAAGCCTGTTGCCAGTGACGCTGCCCGCTAGCCAGACCAACAAAGACAACCAAACCAACAACTTGAGGACAGCTGAAATCCCTTGACTGAAGAGGCTGGCAACCTTCTACAGGAATGGGGCTCCTTTTGCGCTCCATCCACTATGTTTATAGCTATGCTCACTATCATTGCTTGCCACTCTTCTTCCGAGACTTAAATGGCCCAATCTGAGAGGTGGCCACTGATTTGCATGCGCTATCATTTAAAAAATAAAAAAGGGGGAATTTGCCGGAAGCCGGTCCATCCTTGCTGCTTGACACAGTCGCTGCAGGAAAGAAACATCTGCACAGCATATGTTTCAAGGGACCTGGTGTATATAGCATACTGTTCTTAATATGTTTGTTCCCCTTAGCGCTGTGTGTTTTAACCAAGGTCACCTCTCCAAGAAAGGTTGTTTCCCCAGGTAGGAATTTTTCCCTGAAGTCAGGGAGGGGATGCCTCTCCTAGAAAGGTTGTTTCCCCAGGTAGGAATTTTTCCCTGAAGTCAGGGAAGGGATGAAACTCCTTAACTAAGTGCCAGGCGGGTAGTTAATCACTTTAACTACAAACAATCATGCTTAAGCTACATAATCTTTACTCCCTGGTATGGAGATAAGAAACGCCCTAACCTTTGTAATAGAAATTGACAGGATTAAAATCAACTGGGATAAATACGGATGTAACAAGACAATAAACAGCAGAACTTCGCTGGAGATCCAGACCAGAACTTGGCTGGAGATCCTGGCTAGAGATCCTGGCTAGGCTGCTGATCAACTGAACGCTGTGTCATTCCTTTTTCGCCGACTCCATCCACACCTTTGGGGACCCCTGGACCTGCTGGGGTTGGACCCCGGCATGTATATCTTCATTTTGTTGAACTCAAGCATGGACATAAACTTGCTTTGGCCAATGAAAGGTAAGCGGAAGTGGCAATTCTGGTCAAATGAGTCTGGCCTTGGCCAGAACTCAGTAATGTGTCCACTCCTACCTTTAAGAAAGGCCGATAATTATCTAGCTGTATGATCAGGAAAAAGAAGAGAACACAAATATTGGTGAACCTCAGCATTCTCTGCTACAACAATTAGTCATCTTACAGATACCTCTGCCTTTCTCCAGGTCAGGGATTTTATTACACACAAAACAGCCCATGCTCCTCCCTCCCTATGGCATCTCTCCTTGAGGGAAGATTATATATTTTCACTCTGTTTAACTCAAGCATGACTGTGTAGATTGCTTTGGCCAATGAAATATGAGGAGCTGTTATATTTGTCATTTCAGGAACTAACACATGATTCAGCCATCTCTCTTTTCCTTCTGCAAAGAGACAGTCAATGTCCCAGGTAAATGCTGCTCCACCTACCTGCTTAGGTCCTAAAATATAGGCATGGAACAGGGCTACAGCCAACCCACATGAACATGTTACATGAGTCAGAAATTAAACGTTGAAGTTGTAAGCCATTCAAATTTGGGAATCTTTTGTTAGAAGATAACAAAACACAACATAAACTGAAAAATATACTCCGTTTCTCAGAGTTTATCAATAAGTCCATGAATTAGAGATGAGCTAAACTCCAAGAAAATAGCTAGAGATTCTCATGCAATATTTTCATCTCACTCACCCATTCGAGATTCCTGAATATGTCTTTACCTTCTCAGATACCTTCCATTTTTCTTTCTTTAATATTTTGATTCTTTATTTGTTTCTTCTATTTCTTCTCTCTCTTTGTCAAAATCACTAAAAATATTCTGAAAGCATTTAAATAGAACCAGACATTCAAATTTACAAATTTGTCATTTCTATATCAAGGACCATCTAGATATTTTAATAATCTGCTCAATAATGGTGTGCTGAAGCTGACTCATATCAGCTCACAGAGTGGATTGCTAATTTTTCAGGAATTTTGTAAATGGTTGTTAAACAAGGCCATTATGAAAAATTAAATTATATACAATTAGATAAATTGTATTTAAAACAAAGTAATAAATAATTTAATACTCATCATTTCCTTATAATTTCACAAGAGCTTACTATTGTCAATTCTCTTGCGGTTGTCTATTAAATCTGCATGGTGGAAATCATAGGTAATGATGTGCCACTATGCAACTCTTTCGAACTCTGCATTTAGTAATTTTACATTGGTAACTTGAAATTAGGCATGCTGGGAGTATTTACAACACAAAAAATCAGAATACTTTAAAAATCAGAGCTTTTTAAAAAGCTTTTATCAGTACTCCACTACATATACTCCTTCTAAAATCACCATAAATCGCTATATAAATTTTCAGCCTAAAACTAAGCAAGGCTTAAGGGGTTGTTTTCAGAGAAATACATGCTTTTACCTTACAGGAGATACTTTTTATATCTTCAGTAAAGATATTTATGGAATACCCATTTTCTCCTTTAAAACATGTCAGTTTTTATGGGAATGCTTTGATATAAGTACTAAACAACATGAATTAGATGTGTCTGTTAGAACTAATTCACTACTCAAGAAAAGAGATAAGCAGAAAATAAAGTAAGATAAAGCTTACTACCACTAATAAGATGATTGAATTTTCTGACAGGGTTAATTCATTTGTAATAATGAAGAGGATTTAGACTACTGGAGGGGAAATAAGTTTTTACCATATAGGAAAGTGTTTACATTACATATATTTATTGCTGTGATTTCAATCTTTGTTTGAAAAAACTAAGGCTTTTGTCAACCAATCACCTTCCTTATCTTCTTATTCTGGCAAATTAGTAATTATAAATCACTTATTTTAAAGCAGGATCTAGGATACAATGAGAATTTTTTAAAAGTTCAATCAAGTTGGGCTGTTTGCCTACAAAAATTAAAAATTTAGTTTAACACTTCTGGGATTTCTATGTATGTCTATGTGTCTATGATTGTGTTTAATAGACATAACTAATTGAAAATAAAAGATAAAATATCTGGAAATTAAACCTCAAATCATGTTAGTAAGAGATAAAAAAAAAAAAACATTGTTTTCATCAAAGTTCAATGGACAGCAAAAAAGTCTAGCAAGTAACCTAATTCAATATTTCTTTTAAAGAAGTTTAAGATCTTCAACTTACCTGCATTTAAAATTAATACCTAGACACAGAAAACTTACTCCACACACCAGCACTAAGAAATAGGTGTATTAATGGAACTAGGGATAGAAAAGGTTAAAAGGAAGAGAATATAGGAGCTAAATATTTTTAAGAAAAGAGAGAGAGATAAGCAAAGGATCTAGCAGATGGAGACAGATGTACAGAGCAGAAAGAGAAAGAGAGTAGGGGATGTACAGTATTTAGAATACATTTCAGGTAATATTCTTAGGCTATGAGCATCACAGTACGTTGCCTCTTTGCCTTTGTGCAATTTGACCACTACTGTCAGTAGTTTCAGTGTCTAAGCTCCTTGAAGGCCATCTTAGTCTTTGTTTTGCAGTGCCTAGTGTTTTGCTGTACTGTCAGTGACCCCCATAATTTATCACCTAATTAGTTACTATTTATCCTGGAAATACCAGAGACTGCTTTGAGTGGGTTAAACCAGAAAAGCCAAACCAGTGAGAAAGCATACACTACAATTATCTTTGGCCACTGCAGTATTTCCATATTAGACACTTTAAAAAAAATTCTACACAAAAGAGAATCAACCAGAAGGCAAGAGAATGGTACCTTGGCCTGGAATAGAAAGGGTTACAATTGTACATGAGAACTGCACTATACGGTATGGTGGTTGTAGCATAATTTTGTTTTTATTTTTAGTGCTGTCTTTACCCAGTTTTGAGTCCCTGACTGGAAGTCAGTCAGTTTTCCTTCTTAAGGAGCTAAATGCATACCCTAAAGATTTTTTTTATGGGACTCTTACACTCTAGGGCCACTCATCACCTCAGGGCTGAACTACTAAGGAGACACTGAACTACTAAGGAGAGCTCCAAATCTGGAGCCTGTGAAATTATTCACAGTAGCCAATCCACAGGGAGTGGAAAACTTAAATAACTCCATCCAGTTGCCACACAGAAGCTGTACCCTGCAGCCCCAGTTTGTTCTTCTCTTGTCCCTGGAGCAACTCCCTGTGTGGCCCTGCATGGTAGCCTTCTTTCATTTGGAATAACCCTATGTAATAAAACCCTAATACACAAATCAACTGAACGGCGGAACGACCAGTCGCTATGACACACACTGACCATCAGGAGGCAGACACTCAACGTAGGAGCTGCCCCTGGTGGTCAGTATGCTCCCACAGGGGTAGCACCACTCAGCCAGAAGCCGAGCTCACGCTGGCAAGGGCCTCTCCCACCTCTGCTGCAGGCGGGTGGTAAGGAGCGAGAGGTCCTGGACTGCCAGAGGTCCTGGACTGCGAGAGTCTTGGACTGCAAGAGGGATGTCTGACCCCTAGGAGCCTAAGCCAGCAAGTAGACATCCCCCGAGGGGTCCCAGACTGCAAGAGGGTGGCAGGCCAGGCTGAGGGGACCCCCCCCTCCAGTGCACAATTTTGATGCACCGGGCCTCTAGTCTATATATATAAAATCCTAAGCAACTGGTAGACCAGGGGGTAGATGCTCAACATAGGAGCTGCGCCCTAGTGGTCAGTGTGGGCCCACAGTGGGAGCACGGCTCAGCTGACTGACTGGTGCTAGACGCTGGGCTCACAGCTGGTGAGCACAGCCACTGCAGTGCAAACCTCTCCCGCCTCCATAGCAGCACTACGGAGCAGCAGCGGCAGCAGGTGCAGCAGGGCCAGGATGAGCGGGAGCAGCATGGCACCCAACCCAGGCTTGGGCTCCTCCCCAGCTGCCTGCTGCTTCACACACTATTATATCCCTTGGGGGATGTTGGACTGCCAGTTTCAGCCCTATGCCTGAGGGTCCCGGATTGTGAGAAGGCGCAGGCCAGGCTGAGGGACCCCACCAGTGCATGAATCCATGCATCAGGCCTCTAATAAGTAATAAAAAGGCTTGCCTTCCATCTATCCAAGTATCATAGTGTTGCATTCAGCCATCAAAAGAATCTTATAAAACAGTTGTCACATTTAGAAAGAAAAATATATAAACAAAATAACCTAACCAATCACATAAGTTATATATTTTAATCAATATTTTACCAATATACTTACAAATATAGAATAACTTAGGCTTTAACAACCAAAGTAATTAAGAATTGGCTCAGCAGTTCACATCTGTTGACAATATCTCTCAGTTTTATTCTCTCCTTCCAGCTACCAGTCAGAAGAGAGGAGCCCTAGAAAGAAGAACTGATAAATTGCAAGAAAGAGTGGGCTAGGTTATAAAATTGTCCATCACTCTGGATAGAAACTTGGTTGTTTCTATCTTTATCTTCAAAAACCAATCTTAATCTTCTAAAATGTTGAGGGTCAAAGAAGCATTTTGGTCTATTTTGGGAGAGAGGAGTAGGTAACCATTAGCAATGGAAAAGTAATTCCACCGTTATTTTTTTAAACCCTTAATTTCCTTAAGCTTTAGTTCCTCTTTCATAAAACTTGAATAATGGTTTCTAGATCATTAGATTAATAGAAATGACAAATATACAACAGTTAGTCTAGTTCTCGGAACAATAACCTTTCATTCATGATAGCCAAATCTAAAAGCGTAATATGCTAATTAGACCAGACGTTCTTCTGGAAGACCTTCTGGATGAAGCCGGGGCTTCGAGGGAAGCTCGGGTCCCAGGTGCCAGAGGGAAGCAGGTCCCAGAGGGAAGCCACCATGGGAAGGAAGGCCTACTCTTGCACGAATTTCATGCATCAGGCCTCTAGTATCAAGATAAAACTTCTGCTATTGCCTGGCCGGTGTGGCTTAGTTGGTTGAGCATGGTCCCATGCACCATGAGGTTTTGGGCCCCATCCCCAGCAGGAGGCATGCAGGGCAGCCAATGGATGCTTCTCTCTCTCCCTTTCCCTTTCTCTCACTGAAATCAATACAAACATATTTTTAAAAAATTCTGTTAATAATGTTGCATAATCCTTCAAGTTATCTTTCATATCTACTTCTTCCATTTTAGACCCATGGCTCTTATCAAGTTCTTTTCATCTCATGAACTAGTTTATAATTCACTCCAATGTCTCTGTTCTTCTGATTATTCTACATACAACTTGCTGGTGTATTGTTAAGGAAATTCTGATTCTTACTGCTTCACAGTTCAGACCCTTCTTCCTCACTTTCAAGATCAGTTTCCCAGTTCCTTTCACCACTGATCTCCTCAGCTACATATCTAGTCAATTATTCCAGATCACTGAAACATGCATCTACTAATCAGCATAACCTAACTCCTGCTTTCTATAGCACCCTGAATGTTCCATTCTTAGTCTATTAGGCTTTTTCCTGTTCTGCAGTGAATTCCTGGAAGGCCTGTTAAAGAAAAAAATCTTACTCAGTTTTCAAGGCTGGTATGACTGTCTTTTCTCTCTTCAGGGTTACCCTTACTTGTCTTTAATTATCCCAGCCTTCTTTCTTCTTTGTACTTGTATCATGTTTCATTGATACCATACAGTCTGGAAACTTATTTTATACCCCCAAGAAATTATAAACATTATTACGGCAAAAATTAATCTATTCATTTCTTTTGAGTGATGTAGAAAGTATCTTTAATTTCTTTAGAAAAAGTACACTTGGTGGCTTAGCACTTGGCACTAATGGTATCCATTAAAAATTTGGTCACCTGAAAATAACATGCTTAAAATGAAAGCTGGCATTGATGGAAGATTTACTTTGTACCTGGCACAAGCCCTTTACATGTACAAGTAATCATTGTCCAAAGAGCTATTGTGATGGTTATGAATGATTGCCACTTACAGAGGAGGAATCTGTGACTCTGCAGCGTTAGGTCATGTGTCCTGGGCTGCAGCATCAGTGAGTTCGACAGCAACCATTTACTGAGAGTCTGCCTTCCTCTCTTGAGTCCTCCTTGAAGGACTCAAAAGATGTTGACTAGACACACTGGTCTTTCTTCGTCTTCCTTGAAGAATCTAAGTTCATTCTTGTCTTAGATCCCTTCCACTCTTGGTTCTTTCTCCTTAAAAGGTTTTCCTCCTTATCTTCACATCACTGCTCACGACTAAGGCCCCATCACAATGTATCTCCTCAGAGAGACCTTCCCAATTATCTTAAGACATAGAAGTCCCAATTAACCCACCATATCACCCTCCTTAATGAAGGCCCAAGTTTATCTGTTACTGTTTATTAATTAGAAATACAATGAAACCCGGGCTATTACAGAATGCTGTGCATTGTACTCAGGCTACCAGGCAAAAGTTTGCTCTCTGTTGCTAAGATTTACTTCCTAAAATTATGAACCTGAGTTGTAGAAGTGGTTAATATCATTTATTTTTAATAAAAAACAATTTTAGTAACTGTTTTTGTTCTATTTGCCTTTTAGTAATATTTTTATTTTCAGTCAAAATCAATAATAAAATTCTTTAAGTTATAAATATTTTCATGAGCCATATGAAAATGCTATCTTTAGAGGAAGAAAATGGAATAATATTGGCTATTTCATAAGGTTCAACCAAGAAAACTAGCTTTAAAGACTGATAATCTTTAGACCCTAGTTGCAATTTTCTAGACCCTAGGTTGCTCATCCCTGAGCAGGCAAACTTGGGAGAAAATTAGCTTTTATGATAGTGTACTTTTCTAAACAAATTAAAGATACTTTCTACATCACTCAAAATAAAAGGCACATGCCAGAGAGAATTCTGGTTTATCTTTATTAGATTTTATGGAAGTATATATTGTGAAAGACTAAAACATTAGCTTGATTGTGTAGATAAAAAAGGGAAAACACTTTGAAATAGACTTGGTTAATGGCTTCTTTTCTTCTTTTTTAAAAGCGAAGCCTAACTATAGGTACATACATACTGAGACACGGTGCATCCATCAACCTTAGAAAAAGGTTTCTGTTGTGAGTATTGACATGCAAGATAGTGGCAGAGCTCAAGATAATGGAGCAGCTTTATTCCTAGAGTGATGCTTTCAACTGTGACTTCATTGACGTGTGTGAGGTTTTCGAAGAGAAAATAATAGATAAAAAATGGCTGGATATCTGGAATTCACAGGAGACAAGTTTTCTTCATAGACAAATATGTGAAAATTTCCTATAGGTCACCAGATTTTACTGGCTTTAACTTCAGACAACTCTAAATTATTTGTATATTATCTAATTTGTGAGTTATTTATTCTTTTTCATTTTTGCCTAGTAGGTACTTAGCAACTGACCTACTTCTGAATTAGCCCTCTTTTCTGCATAGCCACCAACATGAATTCAAGGAATAACAGCTTAAATAAATCCAGATTAAGAAAACAAATCTTCCCAATTTATAAATATATTACACTCCATAATATTTAAAAATTTTATATTATGTTAGTTCATTTGTGAGTTTATATTTCTTCACTAGGGTTGATTTTAATCTTTATTTTAATATTTTAATTCAACATTCCAAATATTTATTTAATAGCTTCAAAGAAATACATGAAGGTGTACTTAAAGGTAGGATTCATAACAAAGGTTAATACTGCCTGTTTTAGATTATGGTCATGGTTTACTGAAATAAAACAGCAAACTTCTACCCTCATTAGTTTCGTAAACATCAGAACTAAAATCCTTAATAAAAATAGCTGAATATGAATAATTTTGCCAAGGACTATGTTTAAGATGTAAAACAAAAGAAAAAGAAATAAAAAAGAAATCTAACACTGATTAAATTATAGTTCGTTGAAGTTCATTGATTAAACCACAGTTCATATCAAGTGAGAAGGATGCATTCCAAATCACAGAATATTTTCAGATTTATGTATTTCTTGAATATTTCCTTGATATGGGTTTTTATACATTTGAATTTTAAAAGTCTGGCACTGGCAGGTTTTTTGTGCTCATCTAGAATCTAATGTGAAAATCTTCCGGAGAGGATTCTTTACAGGTTGAATGTCTTAGAGACAGGGCCTGGTACCTGGGACAGAGGCAAATGTGTGGGATTGCTTGCAGGAAACTGGAAACACACACACACACACACACACACACACACACACACACACACACACACACGTAATAGAGCTTGGTTTTCATGCTCCAGAGTGGTGGCAAGGCTAGAAAGACATAGGGAAATACACAAGCTTTGTGAAGCCATGTGCTGTGTTACATGTTGTTTTGGCTTGTGCCCCACTCCCAATTCATATGTTGAAGTCCTAGACCTCAGCACCCAGTGACTTTATTTAGAGATAGGGTCTTTACTAGAGAAATTAAGTTAAAATGAGTCATTAGGGTGAGCCCTATTCCAATACTATTGATGTCCTTACAAAAAGGAGAAATTTGGACACAGAAATGCATCTAGTCATTAACTATGCCTATTTCAAAGTGTCATGTGTACATGAAGAACACCATCTAGAGATCATTCCCTCACAGCCTTCAGAAGGAACCAACCTTGCCAATACCTTGGCCTTGGACTTCTAGCCTTCAGAACTGTGAGACAATAAATTTTTGCTGTTTAAGACACCCAGATTGTGGTCCTTTGTCATGGCAGCCCTAGCATGGCATGGGATGTCAAACCCTATTCCATCTTCATGACAAAATCTTCAGTAAAGTCTACATCTCACATTAATTCTTTTACTGCAAGAAAATTATTTCTGGGCATGTAAAGAGCTTCTCAATTATGGGTATTCATGAGTGTGTAATTAAAAAAACAACAACACTAAAAACTGACAACTGACATCTGAGGTATTCTACTTTCTCCTTACGTCACAACATACTATAAAAAATTGCATGATAGAAAGTAAAATATGCAGCCTCTTCTAATCTCCCTCTTCTTCATGCCCATATCCTCATCCCCCTTTCTAAGTTATATTATTTTTTAAAATATGTTTCTATTGATTTCAGAGAGGAAGGGAGAGGGAAAGAGAAACAGAAACATCAATGATGACAGAAAATCATTGATCAGCTGCCTCCTGCATGCCCCACACTGGGGATTGAACCCGTAACCCAGGTATCTGCCCTGACCAGGAATCAAACCTGGTTCATAGGTCAATGCTCAACCACTGAGCATGCCAGCCAGGCATAAGTTATATTATTTATACTATGCAGCATTGTGCAGTAGAGTCTGAAATTTAAAATTAGTCAGATGAGTATTTAAATTCAGCTCTGCCACTTATAAGTCACTTAAATTCTCTGAGCCAAAGTTTCATGATATGTAAAAGAGTGGTAAAACTTGCTTTAAAAATCTCTGTTGTTAAGGAATAAGAAAGCAGGCTAAACAAAACTATAAGGAAACAACCAGGCAAATGCAAAATGTATGATGGTTCACAGGACAGGTTTTCTTAACAAATAAATGGTATAAAAAAGGACACAGTTGCACTTAATATTAAAAAAAAAAGTCCCAAGGGACATATCAACCAGATTGTTCTGTGTGCAACTTATTTGGACCCTGATTTAAGCAAACCAACTATTATAAGATTTTTTGTTTAGATAATTAGGGAAATTTAAATACAAATGGATATTAAGTAATATTAGCTACTCATTACTTGGGGTGATATGTAAATACTATGACTTAAATGTGTCTTATAAAAATTCACATGTTGAAATCCTAATGCCAAAAGTGGTGGTATTGGGAGATGGGACCTTTGGGAAATGATTAGGTATGAGGGTAGAACCCTCATGAATGAATTAGTATCCTTATAAACGAGGATCCAGAAAGATCTCTCACCCCCATTCCACTATGAAGATACAATGAGGAGTTTATGGGAATTAAGAAATAGTCTTCCAAAATATTCTCAGAGAAAAATTCAAGATAAAAATAACTAGATAATTATTACAAAAATAATACTTCATATAAATATATGGATACAGATTGCAAATTACTCAGAGAAAAATCAAAATATTAAATGTAGCTACTAGTAAATAAAAATGAGAGTAAATGAATTAAGTAATAAAATCAAGAACTAAAAAATATAAGCAAAAAAACAAACAAAAGTACATGTGACTTCATAAAAATAAAAGCATAAAACATGAATTTGAACATAGAAAAGCAAAAGTTTTTATATAATTTTTTATTTTTCAATTACAGTTAACCTACATTATATTAGTTTCAGGTGTACATCCTAGTGATTACACATTATATAATTTACTAAATAATCACCTCAATAAATCTCATACTCATCTGACACCATACATAGTTATTAGAATACTAGTGTCTTGGTGCACAGATTTGTGCACACTGAAAGGAAGTTAATTAGAAAAAAATATTTTAATATTGCTATTCACCCTTTCTCTATAATAGAAGTGTCAACCAAATTCGCTATCGACAATGACAGATCGAAACACATGCATGCGATTGGCGCCAGCAAGAGCTTTGTATGTATCATGCATGTGTGAGTCAACTTAGCCTTTTATATGTATAGAATAAACTTGCTTAATTAGACCTGTTTTCTGATGTAGATAAATTTTTTCCAGCCCAGTGAAGCACCCCAACTTCTCTTTCTGGTAGTTGTTAGCAACACAGTAGTAAATATTAACATGAAGCAGATTATTATTATAGATCATGCAGGGAGAACAAAGGGTAACATATTTAACTGCAGCAGTGTTTGACTATTCTGTGCAGTGAGAAAACCTGAAGTCATTTTCAAGTTCCACCATTTCTTACTTCTTTTCAGTCAGGTCAAGTTCCTAAACTTTCTAAATCTCTGTTTTCCAGCTAATGAAAAGAAAATAGGATTTCACCAAGTCTCCTATCTACCTACTCCAGGACTTCTATGAGGATCAAATGAGATGAGGCATGTGAAAAAGCTTCACAAACATTTGGTTAAACTGTAAAATGTTTGCACCTGGCTATAAAGCAATTCGGGTTCCTGGGCTGAAGAAACTCCAAGGAGGCTTGTCACTAGGGAGAGGAAGCCGGGTATTGCTATGTGACGTTATTACCCGGTGCCCACAGCAACCATTTCAGGGCTGGGCTGGGTTGGGCTGTGGGCCGCATTTTTTGCCATGGGGTCTTGGCAGCGTTGGCTGCAATTTGGTGGGGTGTCGCCCTCGGGTGGTGGCAGGCCTGTCTCTCACTTGGGGGAAGCCGAGTTTTGGGTTGTTGGCGCCAGGTCCGTGGTGCTGTTTATTTTTAAATGGCCAGTGTGTATCATGGTAGCTCCTGCATTGAGCGTCTGGCCCCTGGTGGTCAGTGCACATTATAGCTATCAGTTGGATGGGCAGACACTTAGCCTTTTATATAAAGAGATTATTGACTATATTCTCTATGCTGTGCTGTCCATCCCCATGACTATTTCTGTTTTTACTAATTTGTACTTTTTAATCCCTTCACCTTTTTCACCCAACCACCTAACCTCCCTCCCATCTGGAAACCATCAAAATGTTCTCTGTATCTATAAGTTTGTTTCTGTTCTGCTTGTTTATTTTGTCTTTTACATTCAATTGTTGATAAATATGTATTTATTACCATTTTATTGTTTATATTTTTATCAGTTTTTTCTCTTCTTATTTTTCTTTTTCTTCTTTTTCAAGAAGACCCTTCAACATTGCAAGTAATAATGGTGATGAACTTCTTTAGCTTTTTCTTATCTCTGAAGCTCTTTATATGTCCTTCAATTCTAAATGATAGCTTTACTGGGTAATCTTGGTTGTAGGTTCTTGTTTTTCATCACTTTGAATATTTCTTGCCACTTCCTTCTGGCCTGCAAAGTTTCTATTGAGAATTCAGCTGACAGTCATATGGGAGTTCCCTTTTAGGTAACTAACTGCTTTTCTCTTGCTGCTTTTAAGAGTATCTCTGTCTTTAACCTATTGCATTTTAATTATGATGTGTCTTGGTGTAGGCTTCTTTGGGTTCATTTTGTTTGAGACTGTCAGTGTTTCCTGGCCTTGTATGTCTATTTCCTTCACCAGATTAGGGAAGTTTTCTATCATTATTTTTTCAAATACATTTTCAATTTCTTGCTCTCTGTCTTATCCTTCTGGCACTCCCATGATGTGAATGTTGGTATGCTTGACTGTGTCCTGGAGGCTCCTTACAATATCTTCATTGTTTTGGATTTTTTTTTTTCTTTTGTTGTTCTGATTGAGTGTTTTTTGCTTCCTTATACCCAAATCACTGATTTGATTCTTGGCTTCATTTCGTTTACTGACTATTCCATGTAAATTATTCTTAATTTCTGTTAGTGTACCCTTCATTTCTGACTGGTTCTTTTTTTATGGTTTCCATGTCCTTCTTCTTATGCTGTTGAATTTCTCTCTAAGTTCATCTACTCTTCCCTGAGTTCATTGAGCATCCTTATAACTAGTGTTTGGAACTCTGCATCTAGTAGATTGCTTGTCTCCATTTTGTTTCCTTCTTTTCTGGAGTTTTGTTCTGTTCTTTTATTTGGGACATGTTTCTTTGTCTCCTTATTTTGGCAGCCTCCTGTATTTGTTTCTGTGTAGTAGGTGGGACTGCTATGTTTCCTGGGCTTTGTAGAGTTCCCTAATATAGTAGATGTCTTATAGGGTCTAGTGGCAGAGACTCCCCATTCATCTGAGCTGGGCACTACAGGTATGCATCCCTGCCCCTCTGTGTGGGCTGTGTACACCCTCCTGCTGTAGTTGAGCCTTGATTGCTGTTGGCACATCAATAAGCGAGATTTACCCCCAGTCAGATCAGATGTGAGGATTGGCTGTGACCACTGTGGAGGATCAGTTGTGTAGGGGTTTACCCAACAGAGTAGGACTTACTTCAGCAGGGCTCTGTTGTCCACTGAGCCTGCCACTTCAGTGTTTCACTTGGGGATGTGGTTGGATGTCTCTGGGGCCTTCCAGTAAGTGCAGGCCAAGGTCAGCTACTGCTGTGTTCTGCTGAGGCCACCCTGAATTAGGTACAAAGCAACCTATAGATGGGTTTGTAGGTACCCAGGAAAGGCCAAGCTGTGAACCAATGCTGGCTTCCCTAATGCCTGGACTGGATCCACTTAACAAGCAGTATGGGGCATGGCAAGGCCAGAACCTGCTTGTTTGAGAGATTTTAGGAAAGTCTGAAGCATGAGCCAAGATAGGCCATTGGTATGGAAAAGCCACTGGAAACATCTTGGGTGGACCTGAAAGTTGATGGGGTAGGGTCTCAGGGAATCACCAGGGAGGGATAAACAGTGATATCTAGGTTGATAAAGACTAAGATATGGTGCCTGTCTGCCATCTCTGTAGGTGAAGGGTTCAGCAAAAGACCAATAGCCTCTGCCAGCACTTCTGTCTGGGAGAAATCTGCCCCTCCAAGTCTGGCCCTGATGCCAGACATTTCAGTTTCTCTTTATATGTACCTGTGTTTTGAACTTCTACCCAGCTCTGGAGCTCAGAAGGAGTCCGAGTAAGTCCATGTCCTTTAAGAGCAATGCATGGAACTCCAGCAGCCCTCTATCTCACACAGCCACAATTCCCAGTTTTTTACAGCCAGAAGTTATGAGGACTTCTCTTCCTGGCACTAGAACCCTGAGGTAGGGGGCCTGGTGTGGAGCTGGGACTCCTTGCTACTCAGGGGGAACCTCCACAGTCAAGATATTCTTCCCTCACACAGGTTAGGGTCCAACCCATTCCCTGTCTCAGCCACTCCTACCAGTCCCAATGAGCTTTTTCCTTTTTATCCCTAGTCATAGTATTTCTGTCCCTAGGTCTTTCTGAATGATGTTTGTTCAGCAGTTCAGTTTTATTTTTCATGTGGTTGTGGAGGATGCGAATACAGCAATTACCTATGCTGCCATCTTGACCAAAGCCCCCCAAAAGAAAAGAGTTTTAAAACAAAAACTTGCTTTTTTGAGAATATAAATGAATTATACAAATCTCTGACAAGGCTAAAAAGTAACAAATGTATAACAGTAATCATAACACTTATACAATGACTTATACAAATATTTTTAAAATTATTTAAAAAATCTTTAATCAAAATTCTGATCTGTGGGATGTAAGAAATTAGAGTAGCTATCAATAAACAACCCCTAAAAATGGCATTGAGCCCTTATTTTTGTAACAGATAAATTCTACTAATTATAAATTCAATAGACAAATAATTGCTGTGTTTTAAAATATACTTTTACAGGTATACGAAGGCATAGAAAATATCACAATCCATTTTCCAATGGGTTACCCAATGAAGGAAACCTCAGACAAAGAAAACTGTAAAGCACACTCAGTTAGTGATACAAATATAAAACATCCTTTAAGAAAATTAACAAATTGAATCCAGCAATACTTTACAAGAATTTGGTGACCAACTAAGGATTATTTCCAGAATGCAAAGACAGCTTGATCTTAGGAAATCTAGCAATAGAATTAATCATCTTAATATGTCAATGGATAAAAATAATATAACCATCTCAAAAGATACACAAAAAGGATTTAATAAAATTCTACAAAAATTTAAAATTAAATAAGTAATTCTTAGTAAAATAAGAATAATACAATAGTTACTTGCCACGATTTGAAAATCTGTCATATACCAACCTCCAGTGCCCTACTCACTGAGGAGAGTCATCTCTATGAGAACCAGAATAATACAAGTATGCCTGCTTATATCATTATAGAAATACAAGCAATAAAATCATTAAGAGGGGGGGAAATTCTACATATTAAAGGTGAGGCAGAAAACCTATCATTATGATTGTCTACATGTACAATGCAAAAGGAAATGGATGAAATTTGACTACAGCCGTTAGGGAAGTTCAAAAGTATGACTAATTACAGAATTAAGATACACAACTCAGTCCTTTCCAAGATAATAACCTTTGAGAATCTGAAAATGAGAAATTATTCTACTCACAATAGAACCAATATATGAATGCCTCGGGAAAAATATTTAAGATACATGGTACATTTATTTAAAAAATTACAAAATTTACTAAGATACATAAAGATGTGAATAAATTGAGACACTATGCATCTTATATGAAACCCCAATATTGGAGAGATTTCAGGTTTCTCAAAGTTAACATGTAAATGTAACAAAATCATGTGCAATTTAGCATAAAAGTTAAATGCACAAAGACAGCTGAGTTTTAATTCCAGATTATGAGACATTGGACATCTAATTTAACCTCGCTGAACTTGTTTTTGTGCAGCTTTAAAGTAACAGTCAAAAAGGAATATATATTTTGTAGAATTGCTGTGGAATTTAAATAAAACAGTGCATGCAAAGTCTTTAGCACTGTGTTTATACTCTAGTTTAAGATTAATAATGTTGGATATTTTAATTATTATTATTTCACTTTGAGCCAGGAGTTTAAAATACTTGCTATAAAGAATAAGATAGTAACTATTTTAGACTTTGAGGCCATATAATTCCTTTTACATATTTTTCTTTATTGCTTGTTTGATTCCAACACTTTAAAAATATAAAAATTATTTCTTAACTGAAATTTGTACAAAAAACAGGCCATGGGCTAGTTTTGTCCTGTGGGCTGTTTGCAGACATATATTCTAAACAAACAAAACAAATTTAATCTCACTTATAATCAGAGAGAGAAATGCAAATTAAATGCAAGTTATCAAGTGGGTAAAGATTTTTTTTAATACATAGCATCCTTAAGCAAAGAAGAAGAAAAAATCTCATATGCACAGAGGTGATTACCAAAGGGAAAAGGAGTTGGAGGGAGGTAGAAGAGGAAAAAGGCAGATAAATAGTGATAAAAGAAGATTTGACTTGGGGGGTTCAGTACACAATACAATAGATAGATGATGTATTATAGAAAAAAATGCACAGCATTTATGAAGATATAAGGAAATGGACACTCACATACACTGCTGGTCAGTTTATGACTGGTGGCAATTTTAATGCATCAAAAGCTAAAAGTATGTATTCTCTTTCACCAGGAAATTCTAGTTTTAGAAACATTTTCTAAAGAAATGATTGGAGACATTCTCATATGCTTGAATAAATATGTTTATCAAGGGCTATTTATAATATTGGAAAAAAAACAAACAGTAACAACTTAAATGTTTAACCAGAAAGGGCTGTTAAATAAATTACAGGGTCTCTATACAATAGGATCATATGCAAGTATTAAAAATAAAGAACAAAATAAAGGAACAAACAAAATAGAAACAGACCCATAGATACAGAGTATCTGTTGCCAGAGAGGAAGAGGGCTAGGAGGCTGGGTGAAAAAGGTGAAAGGATTATGATGTAAAAATTGGTAGTTATAAAATAGCTATGGGGATGTAAAATACACATAGGGAATATTGTTAATAACATTATAATAACTACTAGAGGCCTGGTGCATGAATTCATGCACCAGTGGGATCCCTCAGCCTGGCCTGAGGGATCGGGCCGAAACCGGCTCTCTGACATCCTCTGAGGGGTCCTGGATTGTGAGAGGGCACAGGCCAGGCCAAGGGACCCCACCGGTGCACGATCAGGGCTGGAGAGTGACGCGGGAGGTTGGCCAGCCGGGAATGGACCATGGGAGGGCTCCAGGGCTTGTCCGGCCTGTCTTGCTCAGCCCTGATTGGCCAGACCCCAGCAGCAAGCTTATCTACCAGCATCTTCTCCCTCGTGGTCAGTACACATCAGAGCGACTGGTCAACTGGTTGACTGTCTTGCCCCTGGTGGTCAGTGCACGTCAAAGCAAGTGCTTGAGCGGCCTTAGCATATCATTAGCATATTATGCTTTGATTGGTTGAACGGCCAACCTGACAACTGAACACTTAGCATATTAGGCTTTTATTATATAGGACTAGAGGCCTGATGCACAAAATTCATGCAAGAATAGGCCTTCCTTTCCCCAGCTGCTGGCACCAGCTTCCCTCCAGCACCCGGGACCCAGGCTTCATCCGGGAGGACAACCAGAATGATGTTTGGAATGACATCTGGTCTAATTAGCATATTTCCCTTTTATTATAGATTATTATTATAGATTTATGGTGCCAGGTGGTACTTGAAATATTGGAGGGATCACTTTATAATGTATATGACTATCTAACCACTAGGTTGTACACCTGAAACTAATACAAAATAACATTGATTATAAGCTGTAATTTAAAAATAATTTTTTTAAATGATAGATTGCATACTTCCTTTTTTCAATTGAAAAACAGAAGACTAAAACAGTGTCGTTAATGACTCACAAAGGGAGCTAGAGGAAAAGTCAGAAAGATGACTCAACATTTAGAAAACATCATTCTGGGATGACTATATGTCTCTCAACAAAAGTCTGGGCACCACTTTTAGTGGATATAACAGGAGAAAATCACCAACCACAAAGTAGAATACTGACAGTCTACCAGGAAGAAATTCCTTTATTTTTAGGCATGTGCTTTTTAAAATCTTTTTTAAATGTTGAGATCCAATGTAATTATTTTCAGATTCCCTTGTTATCGTTAAAGAATTAACAATCCATTTAAGGCTAATGAAGAACATATGGAATTCATGGTATAGCATTATCCTTTCCTGGGAAGGTCCTTCAGTTGTCGAATTTTATTTTTTAAGAGAAGAACTGTACTTTATTATTCATTTTATTATTAGCAATTACTTATTGGGCTCATGCCAGTTCGTGTTCCATATTGTAGAATAAAACTATGAACCTCTCTTTCCATTTGAGAGACTTCACGTTCTACCTATAGAAATCAGAAGGCCCCCGGACACGTTTCCATTTCATAGCAGTCAATTTTAACAAATAAAGTTATGTTGCCTAAAGACTATCTGGTCTAAAGACTTACCAAATCTGTCTCCTGTTGGCATTGTTTGATGGTTAACCCTCCAAGTCTTCAAGAACAATTCATAGTTGTGTATGAGTACTTCAAAGCAACCACACAGAGTTCCAGAGTAGAAGTTTGTAAAGTTGGTATGAATTTTAGGCATGTATGTTGTAGTTTTCTGAGCATCTAAGGAGTACTCTCAGAACTCTCTCTCTCTCTCTCTCTCTCTCTCTCTCTCTCTCTCTCTCTCTCACACACACAACACACACACACACACACACACTTACACAGACACATACACACCCCTCCAAGGAATAAACATTAATTATGAGAAGTATGCAGTTAAAAGAGCAGGGAAGCATATTTCTAACTGTCCTTTCCTTCTCTTATTTGCAAGTTGTGTCTTTCATAAAGGAGATTGAACTTCACTGTTACTCTTGGGGAAGAAAGGGTTCAATAGTTGAGACATATTTTATAATGACCCTAAGATAATTAAATATATAGCCAAATCTCTCAAATTTTCAAGTGGAAAACCCCTTTCAAATTTTTAGGCTAAGACCATTCTGAAGACTCAAATTTGAGGCTAAAAAATTTTTTTTGAGGATGAGTGTATGTATGGAGGTGGTGATGAGTCTTTCTCAGGTACATGTGTGTGGTGAAGAGGAACAGCATTTGGCCAGGCCCTTAGCTCTACTTTGCTGGATATCATATGGAGTGTACAAATTTTAGGAAGAAAATAGCTGAGGAGCTGGAGAGACAAAGTAGAATCAGGCAACTGCATTTTTTTTCCTGGGAGGGAAGAAAAGTTCTGATTTTAAAATTAAATTACATTACACTTTGGTACAATAAAGTAAATGGCATAAGCTTCGCTTAGAGAAGTCAGCTAGGCTTTCTTTCTGCCAGGTTGTACAACTCCAGGCACTCCATTCACACAGTGTTTTATATAAAGAGCATCCCTGGGAGCACAGTGCTATTTACATGAATTACAATGTGAATGATGTCCCTGGAGTTGTGTACACAGAACTCTGAGTTTGGGTGAGATTTCATCAAGACTAAAAAAAAAAAAAACCAACCTGTGAAGTAGGTAAGTTTGTCAACACCTATCCTAGTAACTTTAGTGACTTGCTGGCATGATTTCTTCTGACTACATCTGTATGCTACCGCAAGATGCTCAAATCTTTATTCTGCGATCTGTTTTACATGCCCTCACTTTAGAACTAGACCATCTATTTCATTGTCTAATATATTCATGCCACTGTAGACAAGCATTGTATTACTTCTCCAAGATAACTGGTAAGATGTTTTAACCGTTGGCCTCTATGGATAAAGAAATTATAAGCAATGTCCATTCAGAAGTTGGATTTGAGGCACCTTGGCAGGCTGCTTGACTGAGATAACTAAAAAGCCTTTAAAGTGGGATGCCTATATGGAAGGAATGAAGAGAAATCTACTTTCAGGTATCATTAGTAAAGTTTATAATATTAAAAGATTTCACAAGCCCTGGCCGGTTTGGCTCAGTGGATAGAGCGTCGGCCTGTAGACCTAAGGGTCCCGGGTTTGATTCTAGTCAAGGGCAACTACCTCGGTTGCAGGCTCCTCCCTGACCTGGGCCCTGGTCAGGGCGCGTGCAGGAGACAACCGATGGATGTGTTTCTCTCACACCGACGTTTTTCCTCTCTCTGTCTTTCCCTCTCTCTTCCACTCTCTCTAAAAATCAATGGAAAAGTGTCCTCAAGTGAGGATTAACAAAAAAATTAAAAATAAATAAATAAAATAAAAACAAAAATCTCACAAAAATTTATCTTTATATGCCCCTCTGTTACCTATACTTTGCCCTGAATAACTAGATAACATCATGGCTGAAATGCTCCATCTAGATGGCCTGTGAACATTTATAGTGCTCCATCATATCTTTATTTAAGATCTTAGCATTTGCTAATTTGGTTTTTAGTTTTCTTTGCTTAGTTCCCTGCATCCTTCTCCCAACTCAAACAAGTGTAACCAAAGAGAAAACAGAGACAGCCAGGCACCTAGGGTCTTTTTTTAAATCCAGCTGTCTAGAGTAGTGAGTGTACTAGAGGTAAATTACATGAGCACATCTCATGATTCAAAAGAATAAGAATTGCTATTAATTCAAGGAGTGGGGTGAGGAAAACAAGGCAGGATAACGGTAGGGGAAACAGGAAAGAAAAAAAAAAAGAAAGCAAAATGAGCAAACAGAAGTAGTAAAGCTACAAGACCTTTGGTATAATTCTTTGATGAGCAATTGTATGCATGACCTTCAGAGGGAACTTACCTATTTCATGATTTGTTGACAGGCTGGTGTGTGACATTTTGACTAAAGGACTTAGTTACATTGTGAAGAGAGGAAGGTACCCTTTAGGTAAGGAATATAAACAAATGCCTTCAACTCAGACATTTTTGAAAGAGCTCAAGAGACTCCTGCTAAAGTGCATGAGGATGGCATCCTGGAGCGGCTTTCAAACAGAAAGATATTTTAGAATCTGTGAGCTTGATGAAAATCTCCCTTCTTTTCAGATTTAAGGAGAAACATGTAGTGGATACAATTTGATCATTTAATACAAGAATCAGAAAAAATGCAGCTATTCTAAAGGAAGAGCCTCTGGAAAACAAAAAGGCAAACGGAGTATAAATGGAGTGTTAAAATTTCAACCTGTTTTTCAAATATATAGAAAGGCCCTTGAAATGTCTAATCCAGAATAAAGATAAAAAGGGGATGTTGGTGTTTATATTCATCTTTACCATAAAGGACATTTGGATTGCTCCTGCTTCAAAGGCTTTGTTTAAGGAAAATTAGAATATTTGACAGAGATTGAAATCTCTAAGGAGAAAGTTATGAAACATCTTGAGAAAATTCAGGCTCACGAGAACAGCAGGAGTGGATGACATTTAGCAATTAACTCCAAGGAAATAAAGAAATGTGCAATAGCAAAATGGCTGATAGGATTTGCATAAAACAGAGTAATCTATTTGGCCTTGAACAGCTGTTAAAAGTTATTTCAAAGTTACTAGCAATCAGCTGAAATTTCTTTCTATCATCTATGGGGAAAAAAAAGGGGTAAGATGAATACTTTACAGAAATTTGTTAGAAAAGAAAGATATTTTTCTTAGGGATCCAAATTTTAATAAAGGATTCTACAGAAGGCTTTGTGGGCATGGCTTTGGGTCTCTGTTCTCCAAAAGTAAAATGCACTTGCTTGATAATTTTATCCAGCACATGAGCCTTTCCTTAAATCATTAGTTCCTGCAAGATGAATATCCTGGACATTTATGAATGAGATGCCCTAATGGGCATCTCAAATTCTCTTGCTAAATATTTTATCTTATATAAAAGGAAATTCATTAAAAGTATGTTAGGCATTCTTTTATTAGAGTAATGTTGGAGAGCTGATATCAAAGAAGAGCTATACTTTAAATGATTTAAATTCTTTTATTGCTCTTTATAAGCCAAAAGTCATTATCAACTAGCTGAGGGTTCCATTTAATCACAAGTAAATATAGTACAGCAACACAAGCATCAAAGCAAGATCAAGCTTCAGACAGAGGCTCACAAAAAGCTTCTGATTGTGAAAAGTTAATATACTCTAAAGAAGATTTTTAAATTATTTTGGTAAAAACCATGCCCGGCCAGTGTTGCTCAGTGGTTGAGTGTCAACCTGTGAACCAGGAGATCACAGTTAGATTCCAGGTCAGGGCACATGTCTGGGTTGTGGGCTTGATCCCCAGTGTGGTGCCTGCAGGAGGCAGCCAATAAATGATTCTCTCTCATCATTGATGTTTCTATCACTCTCACCCTCTTCCTTCCTCTCTGAAATCAATGAAAATACTTTAAAAAAAAACCCATTCCATTGCTAGAATTTAAAAAGTTTCAGCGTGTGTCCTTGTGAATATTGCTGATATGATTAATAATGGATTTTCATAATCAAAGGTGTGTTATTCATTAATGAACATGAATAAAAGTAAATATGTACTAAAAGTATATATTCATACATTCATATGTAAATATGAATAAAAGTATATATCTTTATTTGTAATTCATGTAAGTTAACCATTACTTTTTTCTATGATTAGACTACCAACTGTGTGGAATTATACCAAGATTGATCTAAGAAGATTAATTCATGAGCCTTTATAAAACATGAATAAAAGTAAAAGGATAATTTTAATAAAGCATCTATTTTAAATCATCCCATTCCATGCTGGACCCACCTATTCAAGATGCCAACTCTCTATCCTCCACTTAACTACCCTTCAAAACTCTCTCAAGTTCACCTTCTAATTCACAATGATCACTAATTTCTCTGAAGTCAGGGCACTTAAAATTTATAGCACTCATTTGGTAATTAATCATGTAATGACCTGTGATATTTCTTTAATTGATATTATTTAATCTCTCTCTCTCTCCCTCTCTTTTCTCTCCCCCTCCCCCAATCCCTTGTGTCTTTTTCTCTCTCTCCCACTCTCTCTCTTCCTTATATTTTAAAGGGCTTAAGCTTTTATGAGAACAGGTATGTAGTAAATTGCCACATTAAACATTAATTCATGACACACAACACCATCTTGCATTCAATAAGTGCTCAATAAAAGTTTGTTGACTTAAAAAAAAATTAGTTTCAAAACTTAACCTTATTCCAGAGGCCTGGAAGATATGTTAAAGACTTAATTAAATTGATGAGCTATGATTTGAAAGATGGGAGGTGATAGGTAGCTAGATAGTAGGGTGTAGTGAGGCTTGGCAATCTTTCAGAGATGTTTTGCCAAACCTTCATTCATCTGCTGCTTCCCAAGGTCAGATTCATGGCAACTCTTTTGGGTGAAGAAAGCATGGCAGGTTCTCACAGATCATTCACCCACCTGCCCCAGTAGAGACCACTGTAATATGATAATTCATAGGTCTTCAACTTCTAGAATAACCCTGGAGAGAGAAAAGGAAAAACTAAGAGGCTTCTTGCTTTATCTCTATGTTTTTTTAATATCTAAGCACTCTGAGTCAGAATCCAAATTATCAGCAAAGAAGGCACAGAAGTATTTATATGCAACCAAGTGAAAGGAAAATAAGACACTTAGGGACTTCTGAGAGAAATTTGGTATCCAACTGAGTTACTTTTTTCCTCTCTTTTTACTTATAACATCAAAACCATCTCAATACTATCTTAGACATAAAAAGAAAAGGCATTTAGGAAAGTTTACAAGGTTTTCCCCCCAAATATAAATTAAATAAAGAAAAATAGGACTAACTGGCAATTGAAAGGTGAAACCTTCCCTAAAACTTTTAGTTAGCCTAGCTTTAGCCATGGGATATATTTTTGCTTTGCACTGAAAGATTCACTAGTTATTTAGTCAACAATGGTACTTAGTCAAATTTAAGAACATAATAGGATAGCATAATCTCCATATTCACTTTCCAGAATGCTAAGTAGATTCTGATAGAAGATATTGAATCAAATGTTTGTAACTGTTAATGTGCTTTAAACCACTTTAGTTTTCTGAGAGAAAGAAAAGAATCAAAACTATAATGGTAATTGAAAGTAAGGATATATAGAATTATATATAATTACAGGCCCGGTGCACAAATTCCTGCATGAGTGGGGTCCGGCGGGCCGGACCTGATTGGGGCCAATTAGGGCTGGGCTGGTGGGGGGGGGGGACCGTGGGTGGTTGGCCAGCCACCCTGCCCCCGACTGGGGTTGGGGAGCTTGATTGGGCTCACAGTGCGTGTCAAAGCAACTGGTTGTTCCGGTTGTTCCAGTCATTCTGGCATTCTAGTAGCTAGTATAACAAATATAATATAAATTTGTTTATGACTTCTTTGAAAACAATAAAAAGCTACTTACCAAAGTATTTAACATATAGTTTGAATGGATTCAAAGGCCCAGAGTGTAAAACCCATAGGAGTCAATAAACTTCAGATCAAAAATTTGTTTTTGCCAGTGAAAAGAGCAGGTACAAGGAGGCTAGTGGGAAAACCATTGATGTTTTCCAGTCATGTAGCATCTAATCTAATAAAACAGAAACATGCAAATTGACCATACCTCTGCTACACTCACAAGCCACGCCCACCAGCTAATCAGGAGCAAATATGCAAAATAACCCAACTAAGATGGTGGCAGCCACAGAGTTAGAATGAGCAGGAGGCTTGGTTACCCTGGCGATGGTGGGAGCCAGCTTCCCGCCTGCCCTGCTGGCCCTGAGCTCCACTCAAGGCTACAAAGTTTCAATTATCTACACTAATAAAAGACAAAGATGCTAATTGACCATACCTTTGCTACGCCCACCAGCCAATCAGAGTGACTATATACAAATTAACCCAACCAAGATGGTGGTTAATTTGAATATACCGGCTGGGAGAGATGACTGAAGACAACATGGAAGCGAAGCAGTGCAGAAGGGAGCAAAGTAGAGGCGCCAGAGACAGAAATGGAGCCAACGTGGCTGAGGTGGGAGGCAGAAGGGAAACCAGCTGGGTGGCAGAGCTGGAGGGAAACGAACCGGGCGGTGGAGCGGGAAGCTGCAGGAAGCCCTATTCTTGCAGGAATCTTCCTGCAACGGGCCTCTAGTAGAAGATAAATAAATCCCAGATACCTGCTTCTAGCCGGGGTGGCCTCTGCTCAAGGAGGGGCTGGGACCCTGGGTTGCCAGGGACAACCCAGGCTTCCAGGACCTGGGCTCTGCTCAAGGCTACAAAGTTTCAATTATAGAAGATAAATAAATCCCAGATATCTGCTTCCAGCCCGTGGCAGTGTCCAGACTGAAAACGGCCATCAGCCCCTCACCCAGGTTAGCCAGGCATCCCAGCGGGAGCCTCCCCACACTGAAGGGGCTGTGGCCAGCCTGAAAACAGCCCTCAGCCCCTCAACCAGGCTGGCCAAACCCCCATGGGGTGAGGGTCCCCACTGGGAGGCTTGACCAGCCTGAAAACAGCCCTCAGCCCCTCACCCAGGCTGGCCAAGCACACCAGTGGGACCCCCCCAGTCTGAAGGGGATGTGGCCAGCCTGTAAACAGCCATCAGCCCCTCACCCAGGCTGGCCACACCCCTATGGAGTAAGGGTCCCCACTGGGGGGGTTGGCCAGCCCTCAGCCCTTCACCCAGGCTGGCCAGGCATCCCAGCGGGACCCCCCAATCCTGAAGGGGCTGTGGCCAGCCTGCAAATAGCCCTCACCCCCTCACCCAGGCTGGCCAAACCCCTATGGGGTGAGGGTCTCCACTGGGGGGCTTGACCAGCCTGCAAATAGTCATCAGCTCCTCACCCAGGCTGGCCAGGCATCCCAGCGGGACCCCCACCCTGATCCAGGACACCCTTCAAACCAGCCGGCCCCCACCCATGCACCAGGCCTCTATCCTATATAATAAAAGGGTAATCTGCATATTGACCCTAACAGCAGAACCACTGGGAATGACTGGTCACTATGACACACACTGACCACCAAGGGGCAGATGCTTAATGCAGGAGCTGCCCCCTGGTGGTCAGTGTGCTCCCACAGGGGGAGCTCTGCTCAGCCACAAGTCAGGCTGATGGCTGCTAGCACAGCGGTGGTGGCGGGAGCTTCTCCCACCTCCTCAGCAGTGCTAAGGATGTCCGACTGCAGCTTAGGCCTGCTCCCTGCTGGCAAGTGGACATCTTCCAAGGGCTCCAGGGCTGCCAGAGGGATGTCTGACTGCCAACTTAGGCCTGTTCTCCTGGGGAGCGGGCCTAAGCCAGCCTGTAGACATCCCCCGAAGGATTCCAGACTGTGAGAAGGAACAGGCTGGTCTAAGGGACCCCCCACCCCCCGAGTGCACAAATTTTTATGCACCAGGACTTTATTAGTTATTATAAATGCTGTAGATTTACTCTGAGTGGATATAGGTTTGGTAAGCAGAGTAATGGCCCCCCAAAAAGTGTCCACATACTAATTTCTGAAACCTGTGTATATGTTCTCTTACCTGGCAAATGGGAATTAAAGTTGCAGATGGACTTAAGGTTGCTAATAAGCTAACCTTGAGGTAGGGATATTGTTCTGGATGATCCAGGTGGCCCCCCATGTAATCACAAGGGTCTTTATAAGTAAAAGGTTGAGGCAGGGGAGTTGATGTCAGAGTGATACAACTTGAGAAAGACTTAACCATCTTTTGCTACCTTTGAAGATGAAGGGAGGCTACAAGCCAAGGAACCTAGGTGGCCTCTACAAGCTGGAGAAGGTAATGAAATAGATTCTCCCTTAGATCCTGCAGAAAGAACACAGCCCTGCCAACATCTTTATTTTAGCCCAGTGACACCCATTTCAGCATTTTGGACTTTGCCCTCTAGTATAAATTCTTACACCAGCAAAATAAAACTACAATATTCAAGAAGAAGAGAAATAAAACATTATGTGGCTGCTAGCCTGGGAAGCTAGGGATTGGTAGATGAGTCTTTTCTAGGGAGTGCTCAAAAGCAGCAGAGAAAATCAACTTTCCAGAATTCTTGGAAAATTTTATCTGAAACCTGTTCATTAAGGGGGAAATGTTAAATATAAGTAAGTAAGTAAATAAATAAATCTAAGCTAAATCAATAGCACACTTCAATAGGCAATTATTAAACACCTGTGGCCTGTGATTCAAGGTAAAGTGCACAAGATCAAGGAGGTGGGATAGTCCCTCCCAGAGTGTCATGATGGAGATTTGGCCTGAAAACTTCTTTTTTATGGCAGAAAAGAAAAAAAACAAAGATAAAAACCAAGAAGAAAAAGTGACCAGTTCCCATTTTTAGTTGTCTCCCACACATCCATACATTAGCAGGTTTTCTACCAGAGGTAAGTTACTCCACTATGATTAGGTGTGGCTGCAGTGAGACTCAGAACAACTTCCCTTACAAAAAAAGAAAAATGTACTTTGATGGAAATCCTAGAAGTGGTTTCCTATATTACTGATTGTTTTTCCTCACATCAGTCTCCTTTTTATCTTTTCTTTATGTTTTCAAAACTCAACTTGATATCAGTACCTACATGGGCAGGTTCTAATAAGCAGGCAAAAACATATTTCTTTCCCAAAAATCCATAGACAAACATTAAGTGTCAAGGACAGATTTTTTTTCCCCTAGAAGTTTTGAGGACCACCTACAACAGCCATGACAGCTGTGCTAATCGAAAAAGCAAACGAGGCCACAAAGGACTGTTCTTTGACCATGTAATCAATTTTCCACTCAATGCATTGTTCATTCTTGGAGACTTTAATGCCAGAATTGATTTTAACAGCCATTATAGAAATACTTAAGTCAAAGGGCTTGCAACCTTTTTTAGCATGACCAATGGAATTTTTTAAATAGATATGTGAATAAATCATTGAGTATGATTCATATGCTTTTTTAAAAAGGTTCTTTGAGTCACTGTCCAGACGCATTCTTTACAAGTAGTCAAGTGGACTAAGTAAAATCCCATACTGAGAAATAGTGCATTAGTTCAGTTTATGCTTACAAAATTATGTTTGAAACATTTGTATACCATTGCAACAGCTCCTAGAAAATCCAATAGGTAATCAGTTAGCTTATAATGGGTGATCACTCTTCAACATGAAATCTGAGGAAGAAGTTGTGTAAGCAGTTCTGATGACAAAATGTGACCTTAATTTGTGTACAAGACAGGCATTTAAAACCTCAGGAATGGAGAGATATAATAAAGAAATAATTCATTGCTTCTCAAGGTGATCAAGTTAGGAGTTCTTCCATAAGAAATAAAATGTTGAAAGAATTAAATGATTTTATGTATTTTTCAAACATTCAACGATCAAGATAGACTAACTGAAATCCTTTGCTTCTTCATATATCTTCTAATAAGAGTTATTTAGGGCATTCTATGACTGCAAAGGAAAATGTACATAAAATGAAATGTAAGCCATAATTAACACAAATAGCAAGCAATCTATTGGAAAGGATACAGATTTATAGACAACTTACATGTTAAAACTTAAAAATGATAGAACTTTTAATTTGTACTCTCATGGTAGAACAATTTCTGATAAATTAGGGTGTATTTAAATCATCACAAAATGAGATTACCCAATAAGAAATTGTTTTGTCCAGGATTTTACAATATGTTGAATTTATATTTGACAAATGGCATAGAATTTCAATCATACGATTGGAACATTGCTAGCTAAATCTCATGATTAGGAAGCCTCTATATTACTTTTGTACAGACATTCACCAGCTTCCAAAAGACCTTTGAACCTTCACTTGGCAGTATATCAGGGCTCAAACACTGTCATCATAGGGCCTATGCACAGAGTTTGTTTAGCCCGCAGTTAGTGTCCATGGAATGAACAGTGTTATTATAGCACAAGCAGGCATCCATCAGAGTTCTCAGCAACACACCTGTCCTTAAAGAAATGTCCTTATGTGTGATAGGGTGCCTGAGTGACACAGACATGACATCCATGTTAACAATCAGCATTTATCTGGAGTTCTGCATGCATCATAAAGCACGGCTTTAATTCCATCTTTGGTTTCAACTGGGAACAAAGAATGGGCAAAGAATGATGTCTTTCCTCATCTTTGTTCAATGTCAGTGGTGAGCACCATTCATCTTTCAGCTGAATGTGCCTCCTTTCTATTCAATAAAAAAAAGACAGAAAATATTTCTAGTGTAAAATAAATGCAGTTTCATTCCAGGGAAATGGAGAGTTAAATTCCTTAAAAATGTTCATTCTTAACATGTGCATAATCCCATGAGGGGAAAAACAGTATATTTATTGAATTAATAGTCAACAGAAACTCCCAAGTTGAATATTCTATGAACTTGCCTCTGACATTGTGAAAGTTACTGATACTAAAAGTTCGTTAAAAGTCATGTATAGAACATACTGAATAAAAATTTCAGGGAAGGAAATAGTTTGAATTACTTTCTCTTTGAAGATCAAGAGAATAAGTCAGCTTGACTGATAATATTAGATGACTTAGAGTCATGAACAAGATCTATTAAAGCATGCATTAAAAATGGCCTCACACACTCCATAGGCCCCTGACTGACAGAGGAAACAGTCTCAAACTGAAGATTTCCAGTAATCTTCAGGAAGTTTATTTGGTTATTTTTAGTCTTTATCCCTGATTTTGTAAACAAACAACAACAAAAAACCATTTAGAAGCTACCTAATCTTCATTTGGGACAAAGTGCAGCCTTCAAAAATCAAACATATATTCTTCTTATTCAGTATTCCCTTCGTACTCCGATTGTCATTTTCACCCTTAAAGGGAAAGTATACTCTTGATTTTACCTACAGAATACCAAATATAAGGTCAACCATGTATTCCAAAAACCATTTACTAGATTGCTGAAGTATCTAAATGGTAATAATGCACATTTCTGCATTGGGTGAGTGTATTTTGGATAGAATGGGTTATGTGTTCTGGTTCTTATATAACCTTAAAAAATGATTTGTGTCCAGTGACCTATATATTATGAGCTTCAATAAATACTAGAAACTTTAAGGTGATGGATGTGGAGAATCTTCAGGATAGCTATTAACAGGGTTTTCAGAGAGTCTTTGCCATCCAGGTATTTGGGAATTGAATGTATTATTTCTAATGAGAAAATACAAACATTAGTGATGTGTAAACCAACTTTTAAGTTTTCTTAGCCTTTTTTTATAAGCAGGTAAATGCCCAACTTTCCTTTGACAAGCACCTATATTAGAGTGTTCCATGCATTGATAAGGACAAATAATAGTATGGTATTTGAGATACTGTTAGGAATTGGAGCACAATTAAAGTATAAAAACTGACCCTTAATGTATTCCTCAAGTTGACTATGTACTTCTTATTCTTTAGCAAGGAAACTCTTATAGATAAAATTACTCCATTACAAAACTAACCCCCTTAGGTAATAATACTTTGGATTCAATAATAGTTGTTTTGTGATGCTCTTTACGTTATAAGCACGTTCCATATACAGTGTTTTTAATTCTCACAACTCTATGAGATGCACTACTATCATCATCACTTTTACTGTCTAGATGAAAAAACTGGAGCACTGAGAGGCTAAGTAATTGCCCACAATCTCACAGCCAGGAAGTAGTAAAGCTGCAATTCAAATCCTGCTCCCAAGTCCATACTCTTAACCACAGTGCTTTGCTGCCTTTGAGCATTCTTTCTTTTACTGGCAGTTCTTTCTTCTGCTTTTGTCACTCAGGGTTATATAAAGCTGTTTAAATATTGGTTAACTTCCAAAGGAGATCGCATTAATGAGTACCTAGTTCAAACTCCTTCCCCATCTCAAAGTGCTCTCTACCACGACGAACAGACCCATTTCACCGCTCTCATTTCTTGCTTAATCAAGCATACAGTCACTTAAGTACATCTTATGCTTGCTCTGTATAAGCTTGACTTTTAAAGAAATAGCATTTACTGGTATATAATCCAAGAAATATAAATAGAGACAAAAATATGTGTTTTCCCATCTTTGTCATTTGTATTTTAGAGCGACTCTAGAAGAAATAAAAGAGATTTCCTTTTCCTTTCTTGTGACTCTAATTTTATTTTTTTTAATATATTTTTATTGATTTCAGAGAGGGAGGGAGAGAGAGAGAGATCAATGATGAGAGAGAATCATTGGATAATCATTGATCAGCTGCCTTCTATATGCCCTGATTGGGGATAGAGCCTGCAACCCAGGAATGGACCCTGATAGGGAATCGAACCATGACCTCCTGGTTCATAGGTCGATGCTCAGCCGCTGATCCATGCCAGGCCAGGCTCATTTTAAAACGATCTTTTTTGTTTGTTTTAAATCATTAAGGATCACCACCATCCAACTGGAAGTGGGCAGAGCAGGATAGAAAAGGAAATATTCCCAAAGGCTGCCCAGAAGCTGTGTCATACCGGAATCAAGAAAGTCCTCTTTATTCTTTATGTTTTTCCTCATTTCTGGCCAGGCTTGGTCCTTCCTACCGGGATGCTAGGAAGAGGAGAAATGGCAGTCACAACTTCAGGCACCCACCCAGGCAGAATGAAGCCTAAAGGGTCTCATCTGTGAGTCAGCAGTGAGCAGTGCCCTAGGGGGCAAGCATAGAGGAATGCAAAACTCCACCTACTTTAGAAAGATGTTCAGGAAAACAAATGTTGCACCTCAAGAGTGGGAGAGGAAACGGGGATCCTCCAACCAGGGCCGCCAGGCCCACTTGCTTCCGCCCCTCAGTTCTCACTGTAAACTCTCTTTCTTACCCCTCTGTACCCTCAACCAAATGCTTCCCTTTTCTTCGTATGTCTTTCCCTCTAGTCCCTGAGATACAGACAGCACATAAAAGCATGTAAATCATGAGAGCAAGAAATCAACACATATTTTGTCCATAAAAGTTAGTCTTAGTTAATATATTATTGAAAACGTTTTTTCAGAGGAGGGCGGCCAGGTGTGGCTTCATGCAGAGCAGAGAGAAGGGAGACTGTGTGGGTTGCTCTAGCTGCTGGGCAGAGGAGGCCAGGTTAGATGAAGAAAAATACCCTATGATCTCACTCATTTATGGATAATAAAGACTATTATAAACTGATGAACAAAAATAGGTATAGAGGCAAAGCAGCATTGAACAGACTATCAAACTACAGTGGGAAGCCCAGGGAGGGTTGTGGGGGGGGCGGGTAAGAGATCAACTGAAGGACTTGTATGCATGCATATAAGCATAACCAATGGACACAAGACACTGGGGGGTAGGGGAGGCCGGGGGAATGTCAAGTGGGGGGCGGGGGAGGAGACATATGTAATACTCTTTGTAATACTTTATGCAATAACAAAAATTTAAAAATAAATAAATAAATAAATAAATAATAAATAAATAAATAAAATAGATGAGCACTTCCCTCAGGGCAGAGCACCCCATGCAGCTGTCTCGGTGTGTAAACTGCTCCCTGCACAATAGCACGGGCTGCCCAGCCAGAGCATCAGAGCCCAGCGCAGTTGGATTGAGATGCTGAACACTGCTGGGTCCCCCAACAGGCTCTCAGCTATCTCAGCTGTCGCTGTGGAGATTGACTTCTTGCACTGGTCAGCTTCCTCATTTGTTCACGTCAACAAAATCTGGGCCACATTCATAGAAAAAAAATATTTGTCCCCTCCTAAAATAATTGAATATGGGTCCTTAAAAAGGGGTCCTGATTAATCTCACCTACAAATTAGACATTTCTATAAGAAATACGTAAAAAGGGTCATATTTTTTAGACTCGGTTTCTCTTGAATTTTAACTCCACTGCCTTAGTATTTTAATGTAAGATATTTTCTTACGAATGTATGAACACTTTTGGTATTAATGTGCTTAACAAACCATAGGGCGGGGGGGAGTCATTCGGGTAAAGAAACACAAGCACAGACAGTGTTTTCATAATAAAACATTATAATCCTTAAGTACAGGCTTGTTGCAGGAGACAGGAAAAGATGTTTAATTGTTCTACTGTTTTTAAAAACAGTAGTGATTTTAGTTGTGAGATATCTTCTCTGAAATGCCTATAATATTTTTCACTATAATATTTGCTTCAACATATCCATTTCCTCATACATTATATTATTAATATTAAATTGTTGCACAAATTTTATATTTTTTCAGTTTACATCTTAAATATTGGGGCAAAATCATATAACATCTATCCTAACTACTTTATACAATAGAAGTTATATGAAAAGCATTCAGAGTGTATTTTAAAGCACCATACATTTAAATTGTAATAATAATGTCAATTTTGATTAATTTCATTTGGAATATAATGTGATATTTGTGAAAATTATAAAGCACACAATCTTTCACCTGAAAACATTTAAAAAGTCAAATTAAGAATTCATCTAATTGTGTACTATTCATCTAATAGTTTCCTCATATGCTTTTCTAAATTGTCTAGCTTTTATAAAGCATAAATGTTATAATTTTTAATTTGAAAAGATAACATTATTAAAAAATCAAACAAATAAATCCTTTGCAATATTTCTGCTGCTTTTGAAACCTTCAGCAAAAAAATATCCAAATTAATATTTTAAAAAGCCACCAGACTTTAATTGATAATCGTTTAGTGGACTGGATTACATAGTTATTTTTCCCATGCATCACATACTTAGTAATCATAGAAACATAAAGCCCACTTTTATCATCTTAGTAAGCTTGGTAGTAAACCTTAAGCCACATCCCCTAATCTTAAATTCCACAAGGTTGCACAAACCTTCCTTCACTATAGTTTCTTATTTTAAATAGTCTCAGTAATAGGTTGCCTTGACCACTATTACTGCCATATAACAGAATCCGTCAAAAATCCAGAATCCATCTGAATTGACAGGTGCTTTGCCTCAGTTTCATGTATCTTTACATTTATTCCTCCAATGGGAGACTTCCAAAGAAAATAAAATTAGAAGTCACCCCAAACTTGAAATTGCCTTACAATTTCCTAATATTTAAATAACTTGAAAATATATGTTTAGCAAGAAATTTTGCTTAAAACAAATTGTAGAAAACACAAATAGCTAGCTCTTTGGTATGCTTTCAATTTAAACTCTTCCATAAGGTCCCATGTCCAACTTTCACTCTAAAAGTGAGCAGCAAAATACAGATGTCTCCTTTTTAAATGAACAAGTGACTTTGCTTCCTCTTTTATGGTCAACAGTTTCTTTTTCTTTCTTTTTTTTTTCATGGTTTATTTATTTATTTTTTATTTAAATTCTTCATTGTTGAAAGTTTTACATATGTCTGCTTTTTCCCCCATTGACCTCTCCCCGCCCTTCCATACATGCCCCCACCCCCTTATTGTCTGTGTCCATTGGTCATGCTCATTTGCATGGGTACAAGTCCTTTGGTCAATCTCTTACCCCACCAAACTCCCCTGCCTTCCCTCTGAGATCAACTGTTTCTTTAAGTTTGTCCATGGATTCTGACTTTCCTACTTTGTACACTTATTAAAATTGTAAAGGGGTTGTCTTCTGATGTAGACTGTCATCACATGACTAATATTGATGCACTATCCTATACAAGAGTTGGCATCCCGAACAGCTTTCCATATCTTTCCACTTCATCAAATCTTCACCCTTTCCTAATCATACATGAGAGCATTTTTTTCCATCTCAACTAATAACGTCTGTTCAGATTTAATTCCAATGTTATTTGAACTCTAAATGTTGGCAGTTGTAGCATGCAAATAAAAAGCTATGTAAATTAAGCATTATTGTCTATATAATAAATGTGAAAAACCATGCAGTAGCTATGCAGCCAAACCAGAGATGCATGTAACAGTACCTCATCCAAAAAGAAATGGGAGTATACATTCTGCCTAACTTCCAATTGACATCTTTACTCCAAGCTCTGAAAGTTTCATTTACCTGTAAAAATGAACCTTGCTGGATGACAAAAAGGATATTATTTTGATATTATACATAAATATTTTAAAAGCATGTGCTTAGAATACAGCATTGCCCAAACTGAATAATTTCCCTCTCTGAGTAAAAATATTTAGCAACGCTATCAACTACTTTGTTAGTATGCTAAGTCATTTCTGCTACTTTCTAATGGATCAGTTAAAATTACTTTCATTTTTATCTAGCCAGCAAATTCCAGCTCTTCTTTATGATTGAGACACTAGCTATTTGACCTCATATGAGGAGTATCATGACAGTTTTGAAGCAGATAATTTCCTAATGTCAGTTATAGGACACCAAGATTTCTGATTGATCATAAGCTTTATTTAGTGAAAATACGCATTGATATAAAATTCAAGGACTTATCAAATGCTGAATTAAATATTTCAACATAAATCTGTGTTTGCTGTCTTAAAGTGCTAGAAATTCTTATCTCTACTTATATGGGTGCTATAAATTTTACTTTGAAATGTACAGGTACTCTCTTTTTCATACAAATGAGGTCATTATTGATTGGCCTAGGAAATGGACTCCAAAGTGTTGATTTAAACTCCATTCCCTTAGGAAATTAACATTGGTGTAACAATAATAAAAATAAAATATTTTAAATACAGAATTGTATGTTTCCTCCCCTCCCTGTTCTTTTCTGAAAGTCTCTTAAGTATAGCTTAATAGCTGGCTTTAGTTTTTAAAAAAATTAAGACGCCTTGGGTCAAAAAAAAATCAATTTGGGGAAGTAGTAATATCAATTTCCTTGGCAGAGTTGCTGAATAGAGTTTTTATTGACTCTGAATCTAACTTACTAAGAAAAATTAGTGATAGTAGCAAATGGTTGTACTATGCAAATCCCTATGATAAAACAGCAATGGCTCATTGTTCACAGGATGGATGTGAAAACATCTTTGAACAATCTGAAATAATACGATTTGTTGCTTAGCATGAGATTTTGACTTGAAAAAAAAAAAAAACTTAAATGACTTAAATATTTATTCAATCTTTTTACTGCCACCCAGAGTTTGTTACTTTTCTCCATTTCTTAAATATATATATATATCTGAGACCCCTACATAAGGAAGTAAAATAAAATGTTCTTCTTTTCTTCTTCCCATTTCACCAAATGTAGGCTGGTAATGACTTACCCAGCAAACTTTCTCTTGCCCTTATTCTTAGATCCTTTATATGTAAGAATCTAAGTTATGGAAAATTTTGGTCTACTTGGCTCCATCAATGTGCCTGCTCATGGGAAATCTCTTTTTGTGATGAGTTATCAATCTCTACCAGATGGACATTTCTTCTTGCTCACTCCAAAATTATTTTTATTCAGTCTCAGAATCTCCAAAATTTGTTGTCAAATCCCCCATGAAAGCATTCCTTTTGGAATGCAAACATTGGCTGGTGAACATTTAAGGATATTCTCTTTAAATCACTTCTAAAATGCCATGATGGACCCCAATGAATCTGTTGCCTGAGCTGTTGTCAGAGTTTGATGTCAAAAGAAGATTGACCTTGCTATTTCTCAGCGTAGGCTCCTTCAGAGACTCCCTATAACACTTTGGATAGAATGCCAAGCTTGTCACTGTAAAATGAAGGCAATCAAAACATGACTTTCTGTTACTCCTGACTTATACTGTACAATCATTTTTTTCAACTTAATAATTCTCATAGCTTACTATTTGAACCCTTTAAATTGTCAGTCCAAGCCATATTCCCACACATTGTTTCCTACATACAGAATGCCCTCCCTCAATTCCATCCTCACCAATCACACCATGATTTTATAATTAATTTCTATGGATTAACTTAAAGATACTTTTTAATCATCATTAACTATAGACAGCCTTAACTGATTCTTCCCCACAGGCACAGTTACTCACTCTACTCTATCCTTTGTAGCTCACAGCAATATATACAACCACATATACTCCTATTGGGTTACTGGTAATGTTGATTGCATGTTGTTATTATTCAGCATGTTGTTCTCTCTTATTTTATCATAATCGCTCTTAAGTCATTTATCTATATTGCCTCAGCAGCTAACATAGTACTTAATAAAGAATAGCCACTAGTGTCCTGGAGAAGGGTAGGCATCTGATATGCCAACATTTTTAGACTACAACTTCCACTGCCAAATCATCCTTCTTAGTTCCTTTCTCCTTTCAGTCAATAAATATGTATTGAGTGAAAATTTATGAAGAATATTTATTTTTTCTATAATTGATAGATATTTAACTTTTTTATACCATTCCTACATCCCTTCCCCCTAGGCACTAATTTTTGGTCTTTCAGTTGGATACTCATATGATTTTAAACATTCGCAAATAGCTTTATTTCTTTATTCTTCAGTAAGCCAATTACCTGACTCCCTGCAGTGAATAGGGGTGCCAGAATTCCTTTCTTTCAACTCTTCAATTCAGCTATATATGCTTTCTCCTTAATAAGTGTAAGTATGGTATTTATGTTTTTATGTTCTGTGCTGTAAAGCATAATTGTCCCTCAGCATTTTTTTATATATACAAAATATCAGGGGTTATATTGTTAAGACTATGGAAATATTACACACTGCATAACCAATAATCCTATATAATAAAAGTGTAATATGCAAATCGACCAAATGGCCAAACAGCTGAAGGACCATCCCGATGACCATCCAGGACTACGCTATCACACCCACTGGCACCAGGCCAGCCAAGGCAGGTGTGATGTGATTGGTCAGGGGCTGGCCATCGCTCCATGATCTAACCACAGAGGTAGGCCCAGGCCACCAGCCAGTGGGGCGATCAATCAGGGGGCTCCACAATTTCCCCAAAGAGGGAGGCCCAGGCCACCAACCAACCGACAGACTGGGCTGGTGGGCAGGGCCTCCCTCTGTGAGGGAAGACTGGGTCCCGGGTGCCAGAGAGAAGCTGGTGCCAGCAGCCAGGGGAAGGAAGGCCTACTCTCGCACGAATTTCGTGCATCGGGTCTGTAGTGTACTATAATTATGTTTCCTTTTGTATACATTTATTGTTTTGCTTTGTTTTGTTGAGTTCTGTGTTGTTTTGGTTTTTTTCTGGACGTTCTACTTGCAATTTTTTTATTGATTGCCTTTACTGGGTCCTTAAATTGTTCCAAATTCCTAAGGCTAGTATTAAATCTCTGGGATTCCCTCTTTTTCCCAGAACCTCTTCCTCAGTCCAGCTCCCATCTGAATTGTTGCTCTCCAGGCCTACTGTACTATTAACATTGTGAATCACCCTTCAACAAGTTCCTGAATTCTAGTTTTTCCTCTTTTCTAGTTTAAATGCCAGAAGTCTGTCTTCCAGTAGCTTCTAAAGAAAGATAAATCTGCATGCCTTCCAGACATGAAAATATGTCTCTTTTAGCTTCAAATTTGATTGAGAGATTAACTGAGTATGTAATTCTAGAATAAAACCATTATTTCTCAAACCTTCAAAGTTACTGCTGTATTAATTTTTAGCATCCAATTATACAGGTGTGCAGTTGATACTAATCTGTTATTTGTTGCTTTATAGATGAACTCTTTGTTTCTTTTAAGAAGCTTTAAAAGTCATTAAATTATCCTTTGTGTTGTGGAAATTTCACAATTATGGGTCTATTTATTTATTTATTTATTTATTTATTTATTTTGCACTTTATTCTGGGCATTGATCCTCCTGTTTAAGGAAACTATCTTTTTATTATATCTTTGATGTTGCTATTAGTCCCACTGTATTGTTATATACATAACAATCTCCAATCTAATTGTTAGGCACAGTCTTGCACTCCATTATGCTCTGCTGGGGGCTCTTGCCCCTCTGCCAGGGGCAATTGTTCTACTAGTCTCATTATAAGTTTCATGACTAGTGGCCTTCAGCTTCCAGTAAACCACTGTTTCTGGTGGACCGCCTACACTTGGCCCCCACCTGCACCTGGTCCTACCAGTTACTCTGACTGACCCTTACAAGAGACATAAATATCCTGCTCCCCCTATTCTGACCCACTGATGCCATTTTGGCTTCAGCCCTTCTGCCAGCATATGTAATAATCTCTATATATAAAAGCCCAGCAGAATGACCAGAACAACCAGAACAACCAGTGGCAATGATGTGTACCGGGGCAGCCAAACACCCTGATCCAGGCCCAGATTGTCCTCCTCCCACCCAGTCCCACCCCTGGTCCACCCCCAACACCCCAATCAGGGACAGGGCCGGCTGGCCAAGTGCCTGTGACCCCTCCTCCCCACCAGCCCAGCCCGATGGGCCCCAATCAGGGCAGGCCAGCCAGATCCCACCCATGCACGAATTTGTGCACCAGGTTCTAGTAAATGTATAATTCTTCACCCCTGTGGTCCTCGTGTGTTATTTCAGCAACCCTACCACTGATAGCTTTCCATTCTTTGCTCTTTTAATCAATTTTCTAACTTATTCCCTTACCTTTATTTGTCAAAGATTGTATTAAAATTCAAATTTCTTCAACCATATTGCATTTCCAATATATTGCTTCATTTAGAGTCCCCAGTTTAATTAAATAATAAATTATCAAAAAATGAATCTAGTTAAATGTTACCATTTAATGTAATAAAACATTATAATATTTTACAGAACAAAGAAAATTTCTCAACTTAAAAGAAAGTATAAAATGATCATCAGCCATACTGATTACTTTTTTCCATTTATTTATTTAAATTGTATCTTTATTATTGAAACTATTACAGATATCCTCTTTTATTTCCCCATTGACCCCTCCATTCTTCCCCCCACACCTCCCAGGCCTTCCCCACACTATTGTCTGTGTCCATGGGCTAAGCATATATAAATTCCAGGTTAATCTCTCCCCAACCCTCACCCCCACCCCACCTTCCCTCTGAGATTCATCAGTCTGTTTCATGCCTCTATGTCTCTGGATCTATTTGTTCCTCAGTTTATTTTTTTTATTAGATTCCGCATATAAGCGAGATCACTTTTTAATTTGATATTACTAAACAACAATAGACTAATAAAATAAAAATAAAATCAGAATAGTTTAGCCTTATAATAAGAATTTTAATGCAGAAAATATATTGGAGATTTGTTTCTACCCTCAGATTAATTTTTAATCTAAAAAATAAAAATTAAATATTGTGTAGCTCAAAACTTATGAAAAACTTTATATTTTTGAGGAATTAATTTTTTTTAAGTTTCATGTTTATTTCACTTGAATTACATTGTTGTATGATACCAAGCTTATAAACTTTGCATATCTTATATTCATCAAACCACTGATACTGTTTGGATATTGAACTAATATTAAATAAGAAAAAGGTTATAAAATTCTAGTGATTGAAGCTAAAATTTCCTTGATGTTTCGTTTAGCAGTTATGTGTATACTAATTTATACAATAAGAAATCCAATCCAACTTTATTTCATTATTTACTCTGTACTTGTTTACAAACTTGCTCTTTCTAAAGAAAATGTTAAAGTGAAACCAGAGAAGCAAAAGGACGTTGATTAGATTATGATTTGAGCCAGGTTCCCAAAATTCGACACTGATTCTTTTTTTTAATTATATTCAGGGCAAAAAAAATAGATAATGTGGTCCCTGTTTACAGTAGTTCATCTTGGCCTTTAATCATTTGTTTATCCATGGGAGTATTGATTACTGCTCCAGCAGGGAGAACACAATGACACAGAGGCAGGAAGGGAAGCAGTGTAATTCTGTGCTGTTGGCGGTTCCAAGAGATGAAACTATAATTCACAAAGTGATAGATAACAGAAGGTAATTTTATGGTTACTAAGAATGAGTTTGCATTTGTTTGTGTAGTTACTATATAAATTTATAGATGCATTTTGTTTGTATCGCATTTTAAATTTTAGTGGCTGAGAAGGAAGAGGATTGAAGTAGTGCGAGGAGTATGTTCATGAACCCCTTTAGCAGCCACTTGTTAAGGGGGACTGTAATTCAACATGAAATAGGTTCAGAATGTTCCCACAAACTCATTATAAATCAAGCTGCTTCGAAGGTATGGTGTTATTAAGTTTTGTTGTGTTGATGTGGGGTTTTTTTTTCCTCTTGCCCTTCCTCCATCATCTTATCTAGGGGAAGAGTTTTAAAAGCAGGAAAAGTAATTCAGTAAGGACCCTCTTTTAGTGGCTGAAATAAAGAGCCTTGTTGATACACCTCACTACACAGGCAGCTCCAAGAGCCAGGCGCTTTCCTTTTTGCCATATCATTGACTGACTTTGTCATCTGCTATCTGACCAAAGTTTGATAAGGAAGCAGTTAATTTGTGCGCGTGAAATTAGACTTGCATTTTGGAAGCTGTAGAATGAATGTCACAGCAGTCCTGTGATGAACCTCAGCACATTCTAATAGTAATGCTGCCGTTTGCCTCTTGTACATTAAGCTCCTCAAAAGCAGATCAAGAGTTATAAAGGTTTACCTTTTTGTTCTGGCATAGAGGCTTGAAAATAATTTTGAGATATACCAAAATGTTTTTTTATGTCTAGGGAAGAAGCTTCAGGTTTTATTTGCAATAGAAGTAGAGTCGAATCTAGTTAGAACAGGCCCAAGTCTACACCGAGAGAATTATACCTATATTATACTAGTTGGTCCTTTTAAGACTGTAAATTGTTATGTCTCATGTGTTACAGTGACTGGCACCCAGTTGAATGTTTGTGTATTGACTAGGACGGAACTGAACTCTGAGAAAGCCGTTTTATGTCATGAACGGTTCTTCCTAGTGATTTTTAAATTCTCAGTGCACATTTTTACCGACTAAACTATTGGTCAGTCTGAGTGGCTCTCCATTAGTCATTCCGCAAATTTGTTTCCCCTAGATTTTCCAATCCTTGTGCCAGAACTTGACATAAAATTGGTACTAAATAATTATTTACTAAACAAAAAAAGAATAAATTAAAAACATGTTGTAGCCATAAAGTATCAAAAGTCTTAATGATTAGAGAATTGAAGAATTATACAATGTAAAAGCTGCCTTCATCTATAGCATGAAATTATAATTATTGCCCATTCAGCTAATTATTTAAATAGTCTATAAAAGTAGACCAAATGGGCAAGTGACTTTACATTAAGATCTGAAGAATAAAGGTGATATATAAATGCAAAATATTATTAGAAAAACATCTGTTTAATAAAATTAAACTAATCAAACGTATTTATTGAGTGAATATTACAGCCTTAGTCTATGCTACATTCTTTAGGCCATTTAAAACATTTTAATTTATTTTTATTTAATTTTTATTGAATTTATTGGGGTGACATTGGTCAATAAAATTATATAGGTTTCAAGTGTACAATTCTATAATACATCTTCTGTATATTGTGTTGTATGTTCACTACCCAAAGTCAAGTTTCTTTCCATTCCATTTATTCTCCTCTTTATCCTCTTCTACCTGCCCCCACCCCCTTACTCTCTCGTAATCACTATACTGTTTTTTGTGTCTATGAGTTTTTGTTTTTCTTTTTTTTGCTTAATCCCTCCACCTTTTTCACCCAGCTCCCAACCTCCTCCCCTCTGATAGCTGTCAGTGTTCTCTGTATCTGTAAGTCTATTCTTGTTTGTTAGTTTCTTTTGTTCATTAGATTCCACATGTAAGTAAACCATATGGTATTTCTCTTTCTCTGACTGGCTTACTTCACTCAGCATAATAATCTCCAGGTCTATCCATGCTGTCGCAAAAGGTAAGATTTACTTTTTTTTATGTCTGAGTAATATTCCATTATGTAAATGTACCACAGCGTTTTTATCCACTCATCTACTGATGGGCACGTTGGCTGCTTCCAAATCTTGGTTATTGTAAATAACACTTCAGTAGATATAGGGGAGCATGTATTATTTTGAAGTAGTGTTTCAGGTTTCTTTGGAAATATTCCTGAAAGTGGAATGCTGGGTCATAAGGCAATTATATTTTTTTATTTTTTGAAACTCTATGCTGCTTTCCACAATGGTTGCGCCAATCTGCATTCTCACCAATAGTGCACAAGAGTTCCCTTTTCTCCGCATCCTTGCCAACACTTGCTGTTTGTTGATTTATTGATTATAGGCATTCTGACAGGTGTGGGATGATATCTCATTGTGGTTTTAATTAATGATTAAAACCACATTGATGATTAGTGATGTTGAGCATCATTTCATACGTCTATTGGCCACCTGTATGTCCTCTTTGGAGAAGTGCAGAGAATATACAGAGGTTACTTCAGGAATAATAAACAGGATTTGCAAAAGCATGAAAGCAAAAGCAGAAAGGTATTTGTACAAATGACTGGAAGTTTAGAATCATTTAATGTTGCAACTTGGAAAGGCACTGGAAATATGATTGGAAAATGAGATGAGGTAGATGTCAGAGGAGCCTGATAGCTGGGCACTGAGCTTTGAACAGGGAGGTAATAGAAAGATACCATAATCTGAGAGAGAGAGAGAGAGAGAGAGAGAGAGAGAGAGAGAGAGAGAGAGAGAAATGAGGATTTTAAGCATAATCTGGCAGCAGAGTATAGCATAGTATAGAAAAAGAACAGATTGGATGTGACCAGCTAAAAAGGTGCAATAGTATTAAGAATAAAATAGTGAGTTTCTAATAAAGGAGAATGCAGAGGAGAGTCTGAAACATACACAATATCGTATGGAATATGAATTAAACATGTCAGATAAGGACTTGGTGACTTTTTGCATATAGAATAGAGATTTCCTGTCTTTCAAATTTATTATCACATAAAACTTTTTACAGGACTTGGCATGGTTTTGTCAAATCTTATTTTTCCATGTTAAAACATTAAAATGATAATGCAACATCTACCACTGCCATGTTTTCATGAAAGAGAAAATACTTTGACATTAAAACATAGTGGGGACTCTACATTCTCTGTTACAGCCTTAGCTTGATTTTGGTTGCCCTGGAGTGGCCCACCTACTCTTCGAAACTCCACTCATCCTTCAAGACCACCTCCAGAATCACTTCACAAAACTTTTCATAACTGCAGGTAAAGAAAGCTGAATGTGTGTATTTGCTCTTTAGCAGATAGCATTCTTCCTTATATGAAATTTATTGGCATAATTACTTTTTTTATTACAATGAAGTTATTTAAGGACATTCACCTTAAAGTATTCCTCATTGAGTAGCTGCCACGGAGTCGGTACTCAAAAGGCAAGAATTTCTAACATCAGAGGTTGAAAGCAGTCGTGGCACTGAAGAAACAGGAAAGTTAGTCCATTTTGATATGCTGGATTTCAAGTATGAAATAAGAACTGGAATAACAATAAGAAATACTAGTAATTTGGGGTTGAGTAAAATTTTAGACATTGAGCTATATTAGGAAGTTATCTTCATGGAGGGGGGTCAATGAAATATGTAATATCACGCTGAATATATGAATCTTGAAAAAAAAAAAAACATCTACTAGCAGCCATTTCTGCACAACTGTACTTCACAGAGAAGTCTGTGCTGGACTGCTTACCTGTGCTGTGTTTCTGCCATCTGAGCCAGCCCTTATAAAGGACTTCCTGGAATTCTGTTTTAACCAATAGGACTGAGGCTTTCCTCATCCAGTTGAAGCTGTGCAAGTATGTCCAATCAGAGTGGTCTATTCTGACCACACTGAACAATCAGGACAGTGCCTTTTGGATCGATCTTATTGCAAGGATTTGGAATCTTCACTTGCATGAGGATAGACAAGTCAGGGACGAGGGGCGGGGAATTCTGTCCATATAGGTAAGCCAGTTCCCCTCGGAGAGCGCACTTTCCCTTTCCAAGGAAGACTGAAGACTGCATCTCTGGCTGAGCTGAAATGCAGAAGATGTCTTACCAGAGGAGAGCAGACCAGTGCATGACAGAGAAGACAGGCAGGCACTGAGCAGAGCAGAACACTGAGCAGAGCAGAGTTGTCTAGCCAGAGAGAGGCCTGGGCTCTAGGGCTGACTCACAACTGTGCTGTTTTAGCTGTTTGGCGCTGAATAAAGTTTCCTTCTTCACTGCACCCAAAATTAAGGGGATTCCTGTTGGCCAACAACCATCTATAACAATAAAAGCATTTTATGCTAATTAGACTGGATGACCATCAGGACGAAGCCGGAGCTGGGAGGGAAGCCCAGGTTCCGGCTGCCAGAGGGAAGCTGGTGCTGGCAGCCGGGGAAAGGGAGGCCTACTCTTGCACAAATTTTGTGCATCGGGCCTCTAGTCAGTTGATCAGTAGGCCTACCAGAGAAAAATAAAACATGGTGAGAATTTTGGAGACCACTCTAGCCAATGGGGAGGAGATGAAGAGAAACTGGTGAAGGACATGGGAAAGAGGGAGATCAGCAAAAGGCACTGTCCCAAAAGCCAATGAAGGGCTGGGCTTCAAAGGCTGGAAGGAGGTCAGCCTCAGAGTTGCCCTTCCTGATTTGTACATGTAGCCCTAATAAACAAAACTAAATGGTACCAAAAATGACTGCAAAGCCTGACTTACATTAGGTTATGTCCTTGAGAGAAAATACCAAGTAAGAATGCATTAGTTACTGGGATGTTAAAGAAAATAAGCCTCTCCACAACCTCTTTAAATTACAGAGTGAATGCTTCACCACAGTATATCAATGAAAATAGTTCATCAAGAAGGGTTATATGTTGCCCTGGCTGGTGTTTCTCAATGGTTAGAGTGCTGGCCCATGTACCAAAGGGTCATGGGTTAGATTCCTGGTCAAGGGCACATGCATGGGTTGTGGGTTTGCTCCCTGTCCCTGATCAGGGCTCATGTGAGAGGCAGCCAGTTAATGTGTCTCTCCAACATCAATGTTTTTCTCCCTCTCTCTCCCTCCCTCTCTTCCACTCTCTCTGAAGAGCAGTAGAAAAGATATCCTCACATGAGGATTAACAAAAAAAAAAACCACACACGTTATGTATAATTCTGGTTCAATGTACACTAATTTATTTTTATTCCATTTTTAATGAATTCACATTAAAGAGGTTCTTTTGAAGTCATGTGTTATTTTTAATAATTTATTTCTGAACTTTAAAAATTAATAATATTTGCACAGAGCCACTATATAATCACAATATGGGGCTTCAAGGTGTGAATTATGATATAATAACTCATAACTTGTGCATTTAAACAAGCACTCATCCTATGCCCTCATTCTTAGCAAAGCAAAAAGGTATGAATTATTATGTAATAACTCATGCTTTGTCATTTATTATTACTTAATTATGGAGGAAGAGGAGAATTTCAACTAATTTCAGTCTTGAAAAAAACTAAATTATCCTTGAAAATAAAAAAAGCTCAGATGCTTATTTGACATAATCAAATCACTTTAAGCCTTTTTCCATTCAGACCACTCTAGTTTCTATAACACCATTGTCCTATTACTTCTTGCAAATCTCAGAAAATTTCTAATAGAGAAATTGAAAATCTCAGCATAGTTAGCTAGTCTATATCTCACAGAATTATCCATTTAGACTCCCAAAATAAACAGCTATATTACTTCAAAATTGTTTCAAAGTGTTACAAATAGAAGTAAAAATATGACCTCTCTTTTTAACATAAATAAGCAAAAAATAAGAGAGAAAGAAAAGAAGAGAAGAGGGAGGGAGGGGGAAGAAAGGTAAGGTTAAAAATGAATTTCTATGAACTGTGATAATTTTTTGATAGAGCTTTTAAAAATTAGAAAAATCCCTCCAAGACAATACAAAATATATTTGTCTGTAATCATCAGATGACCAGAACATAATAAGAGCCAGGATATATGTTCTTACTTCATTTGTTACGTAGTCAGTGATTATATAAATTTACTTAAGTTAGGGTTAATTGATTAAAATGTAATTCTTGCTATAAATAGGGCTTTGATAGTAATGACTCATTTAATGTTTTATGTAGGTTTTGTTTTAGTTATGTTACGTAAAATAAATTTATGTTTTTTTAGTAACACACATATCCAAGGTGAAGCAGTATATCTCCATAATCTTATATCTCTTCCTTGCATAATTATTTTATCTAGAATAGTCATAAAATCATTTCTAAATGTTTTATTTAGACAGAAATTTGAGAAACTTGAGTTAATCAAGGTGGGCATTGCTTTGCTTAAAGTTTCACTATTTCTGTGTCTATGAATGCCTTAAAATGAAAGTTTCTTTAAAGAATAAATTATTCATTTAATGAGAACAATAAGAATAAGAGGTTTTTCTTCATAGAATTAGATAAATTTCTAATTAGTTTTCTGATTTGCTGAGGTCTGGATCTCATTTAATATTTCCTGGTCTGAGTGCAATATCCTTTTATATACTCTAGTTAAATAGCTATGACAAGGGGCTAAATACCAAAGCAATAAACAATTAAGAAAATTAACATTTTTAAAGAAAAATAAGGATCAGAGCAGTAAGAGTTCACCTCAGAATGGCAAACATTGGATGAGGGAAGCAGATTACTAAAATTATATTAAAGTATGTTATACATTGTATAACACCATTGATTATTGCCATATGTTTCCACCCCTTTAGTTTAGCAAGCAAGCTGCATCACAGATGTCCATACTAAATCCTCTTCAATCCACATACAAGATTAAATTCATGGCTGGATCCACACTTCATAGGAGAAATGAGTTTCCCTCTCACAGATGTCGGAGAAATGATTTTACTTCCAGTGACCTCTGTGGGTATGGGGAGGACCAGTGTCCCAGCATCCAGAGCTGCTTAATCCCAATATCTGCCATTCCCATATGAGACAACTCTTCATCTCCAAACTCCTTGAAACTGAACTGCTGAACACTCTAGTCTAAGTGGTAGTTTGCACCAGGAACACACTAGCCAGCAAATCTGCAATATTGAAGGAGTGACAAATTTTGGGGGGGACTTTCTAGGTATTTCTTGAACATATGAAGAAAGTCACCAGTTTTCTGTCAGTGAGAAATAAACAAAGATAGAGCATTACGTTCTTTCTTCTATGTGTATCCAGTTTCCAGTTTTATGCTATTTAGATTTTTATGTTTATCTTTTTGGTTTGTGCGTTACCACCTAACAGTTTTGACCTAGTATTTAATGCCTCTCATAGAAGAAAAATAATTTGCATTCCTCACTCAAAAAAATAAAGCCTGTTAATAAAATTCTAACTATGGTTCAATTAGCAATAGCGAACACTTTTTGAAACTTTCTTCATAAAACTAGATATTTCATATGTGTACATGCTCTCTGTTTCTTAAAAGAGCTATGAAGTCAATTAATTCACAGTACAGTAGCCTATGCTCCTATATTCTAGCTAAAACGTAGCGAGGTGGTTTGTTATATTCTTATAAATGTCTGCCCTTTTAACATGCTGCAAATGCATTCTGAAATTTGTGTTAGGTTCTGGTTGTTATGGGGAAGAATTAATGCATTCTATTAAATTTAACTTTTGCTGAAACACTCCTACATCAGCTAAAGCTCAGAGCTGTAACTGGAGAACCAGCTTCTACAGCAATTAAGGAATAAAATACCTGGCTTGTATAATCCATCTTTTGTTCTGGGAAATGCCCATACTTAAATCAGTATGGCGTGAGACAAGGGCTTGTGACCACTAAATATTTAATTTCATCAAACCCCATCCATACTCTGTGCTTTGACAAGCCCCTTACTAGATAGATATTATTTAAACAAGCAGGAACGTTTCAATTAAGTGAATATTCAAATTGCTGAAGTGACTATACCATATGTCTGCTATACTCCTCACAAAATCCTATATAATAAAAGGGTAATATGCAAATTGTCTCCTCGACCAGGATTTCTACTGGAGTTCTACCAGGGGGCGGAGCCAACCCACCAACCGCCCTCTGCCCCTTGCCCTGGCCAGCCCTGCCCCTGATCGGCCCCCCCACCCAGATCAGGGTGGGACGGCCAGACCCCACCCATGCATGAATTCATGCACCGGGCCTCTAGTATAAAATAAAATACAAATTCTTCAGCCTAACATGCAGGGCAATCCACCAATTCCTAAATCCATATTCTATATTTAGCCACCTTCATCCCTTTCCAAAAGCACCTGCTTATGCCTAGAATACCTTTTTCTTCTTATTTATTTAAATCCCACCAATTCTTCAAAGTCCATTTCAAGTGGAACATAATTGATGACATCCCCCACTACATTTAACTTTGGATCTTCAGCATAGCTTCTTTTGTAGTCCCCCTGCTGGAACAATTCATGCCAGTGCTTACTTCTTACCTCACACCACCTCCAAGATGTTAAAAATCTGTTCAATAGGAGCATAATTTGAAATATGTTTTACGTTTTCTCTATAGCTCAGTGACTTGGGCACAGCTGATGCTCAGTAAATATTTACAGATTTGAGATAGACAATAGACAGTACTTCCACCAGGCCCAGGTGAGAGGACCACCACCCTGGATAGACCTCACGCTTGATGGGGCCCTGCATATTACAAACACACCTGCAAAATTAAGTATATTAAAAAGCACATGAGTACTTCTGTCATTAGTACCTGTCACATAATATTAGCACAGCACAAACTCATGGTCTTCAACATATGCTCTGTATCTAATAGAGCTCAGGCCCCACAGAAATGCTTTTTGTGTGTTTCTTTGCCCCATGTCCTCAAAACAACTCAATTGGATACCATGTCCTAAGCTTTGTAGGTTTTGTTACAACCTGCCTCAGAAGCACTTAGGTTACAGAGAAAACATATTAATTAATTTAAATTCTTCCTCTCAGAGAGCATGAATACAATAAATCCTTACATGGGGAGTATTGTTTCCTAGTAATCCAATAAGCTTTTTTATTGTTTCTCTTTGTATTAAAGTTAATGACTTAAATGTATGAATCTAATTAAATATATGAATTAATATAGTATTGCAATCATCACATGGCAGTTGAAAAATATTTTTACCATATTAGAATTTCATATTCTTAAATTTATATACATGGAGGTCTAGCTGACATGTGCATTAAACATAATACAAATTATTTACATTTACTATTAAATGGTCATTGGACACTAGAATTAAGAATTTTTTTATTTGAATAAAAAGATTTAATTAATTTTCAAATATTAAATTGAAATGTTCAGCTTATTTACTTTTGATTTATTAATATCTATTAAAATTTATATTCTTATATTAATATAAATCGATAATATAAAATAGCTAGAAAAATATATTCTTAAAATAAATTAAGTACTTCTAATTTTTATATTTACTTTTATGTAGTATACTTTTATAAAAATAAATTCAAAATTTATACAGTTTAGTGGTGGGTGCAATGACAAACTACAAAAAAATTTTTTTGTCTGGATTTTTTCATTATTTTATGTTACTTTATATTTATTTTGTATAAAATATTCATTTCATTATTTGAAAATATGTATAAAAAAATACACACATGTATAAAAATTACCCATCACCCTGTCACTTCCATTATTTAAAATTTAAATGAAGACTGGCCACTTTCTACTACAATGAATATTTTATGCATACTCTTCCAGTCTTCCCAATGCATTTTCCTGAATTTACACAGACATATGTACAAATATATACCAGCAGATATACATTTTTGAACAGGTATATACTCACCTGCAATACAATATATCCAAATTTCCAAAAGCAAAATGTAAAGGGTATTTTTGAAGAATAAAAAAGTTTCTTCTAATTGCTATAACATTCTACAACTATATCAGAACATAATACTTTGATATTAAATTCATCTAGTTTCTTTTCTTGTCTTCTGGAGTTGATCATAGTCTAGATTTCTTTCTGGAATTGGTTTTACTTACTGATACACTTCTATGCTAGTACCTGTGACAGATTACTTGAATTTTTTTTTTTTTTTAGAAAGCAACTGACATATAGAAATTGACCTCTATGTTTGGCGCACCATAATTGAAAACCCTAAAATGCTATAAAGAATAAAAATTTAATTCCCCAGTGATCACTGACAATGCCATGTGAAGCCAGTGACTTCCATAAAAAAATCACTAGACTTTTTGTAAAGAGGAAGAAAATTATGAATTTTCAATTTTGACTAAAAAGGAATGGTCATTTTCTAGCCTAAAACTCTGTCTTAAGACCAGCCAATAGCTAAACATGGCACAAAGCACAACAGAGGAGGGGAAACATGAAAAAAGCAAATGTCTAGGGTCTCCTGCCGTGGCATCTTGCACCACCAAAGAAAAGATGGGAAGTTCTGTGCACAGCTATTTCCAAAAGGAGATTTCACCCTGAACTCCCTCCTGCTTTTAATCAACCGCATGTGTTGTTTATGGCTCCAGCGCCATGAACATTATCACTTAATTAAATTGTTTTGCTCTTGGACTATCATAAATGCCACATCTCTTTAAAGCCATGTTTTATTTAGTTAAAGTTTATTATCTACAGAAAAGATTATTAAATTGAATGAGTGACTATTTCAGCTCAAGTTAAAATCAATAATATTTAGCGGAGCCTTCGGTACTAAATTCTAAAACTCTGTTTTTCACTTTGCTGCAGCCCTACACCTAAACATCACTGACTGTTCTTTCTCCCGTGTTCATCTATGATTTATGGCTGTTCTAGTAGGTGGGACGAAAGCTTCAAGGCCTCTTGCAGTGTTTATGCTTAAAATAATCAGAGGTGTTTTCACTTCTTACTCTTTTTGAACTGAGACTGCCATTCTCAGTTTTAGAAACTTACAAAGATAGAATGTAAAATAGTTTAAAGTTTCATCTGTATTCTAAAATAGTTAATATCTGAATTTTTAAGAAATACAACTCTATAAAACATGCCCTCAAATTTCATATAAAACAGAATCAGCGTAGGTCCTTAGCCTTTCCTTATTTCTTCACTACTCCACAATAATCTGAGGAAAGGTAGTTTTGAATGCCTTTGAATGGTTTCAAACATTAATTTTTCTGACAGCAAACTTGTTATTCATGAAACTAAAACTCATTCTTTAAAAAATGGTGTTTCTATTTTTTTATTTAATTCACTTAATGAAAATGGTTATAAAAACATTACAGAATGTTTAATGTTAAAACACAAATTAAGAATTGCTGGAGCACAGAGAAAGCTTGTCATTCAATCACTACAAAATTATTTTTTATTATGTCCAGCATTTTGGAAATTAACTATTTAAATAGGTATGGTTAAAATTTCACCAAAAGACACCCACCCCTCAAAAAAATGAGATCAATATATTTTAGATAAAATAAATTTGAAGTCAAATTATTGCTAACATCACAAAAAAATTATCCAATTGCTAATTTGGATTACTAAAGTACATTTTGCCAGAAATCTTTTTTAGGAAGTAAGGTGCAATAGTTCAGTTTCTATGGCTGTCTTACAATGTAATTATTTCTCTTTTTTGCTGTCTAATATAAAATATACCTCTATTAAAAATAAATTAATTCATTTTACACTATATTGGGAGTTGTTTACCAGAAACAATGGCATGAAAGAAATTTGAAAAAAAATCCTTATAATGGGTCTTTTTGAGTGCTTTCTCTTTTTAGATCATTTTTTCATTCAAGTTCAACATAAAAATTAAATAAAATACTACAAACATAATACATTAAAACTGATTAAGATTATACTTTAGAATAGGTATCTTAAACTTATACTTTTGAATATATTTTAAAATTTAAAAATTTAGAAAGCAAAGCATTCACCTTTAACAAACCGATGTGTCCGTGTAATGATTGTTATATGCTTTGAACCTTTTAGTCAATTAACCTAACATTCATAAGACTAGTTTATCGAATTATTTTTATTTATCTAAAAATAGATATGTAAGCTCTATAGAAAAGTCCTAAAACAGGTATTTTAACTTGCCATAAAATTAAAATTTTTAAAAAATTTTCTTTATTTTTGAAAGTATTACAGAAATTAGAGTTTGAAACAATTTGAGAAGGTAAAGAATTTGGCCTATCATAAAAGAATAGAGACTGATCCCCCCAGATATTGAACCCAATACTGAAAGAACTAACCATTTTAATTATTAGTAAATTTACATCTAAAACATCAGAAACACTTTAAGATTATTGACTTACACCATGGGATGTTCAAAGTCTCCCTTTCCTTTATTTTCAAACTTCTATTTGTAGGGAAAGGAAATAACCTTTACTGTATAGTAGGTATAAAAGGAACCAGATGATTCATCTCTGTGAATCTGCTTGTTGAATTTGATGGATCATTCTTAAAAGCGACGTTGCTAATCTTCAGGTTTTCTTTTTTAGGTTATTCACAGATCAGTGGGTTTTCCAGCTAATACAGGTCTGATGCTCTTCTGTCTTCACACATGGTATTCATCATATCTTGACAAGAAAAGACCTTCAGTCTACAAATAACCTTCACTGAAGTAAGACATGTAAGTGGGTTTCTTTATGAAAGATAGATTTTATGGCTGAATAAAAAACAACTGTAGTTAAAAAGTGTCATTGCATGGCCTTACTTGAAGATTTTTTCCTTAAAGGAACTTTAATGTTTGTTGTTGAAACTACAAATAGACCCCCAAAAGAATTCTTTTAAATTACTTTATCATTAACCTCAAACGCAACAGGAAGGGTTGATCAGCTCCATATTTTATCATTCTGAAGCGTTCAGCCTTTAAAATATTTAAGCATCCACATTAGTTCTTGTCAAACCAGCACAAAGCAGTGCATAATATGACCCGCATGTAGGAGCAGAACAAGATAAGAGGTTACAGACAGGGTGAAATTTCCACAATGGGATTGCCCTGTGCTATAGATAATAGTTGGGCTTCATGTTTCCAGACAATCACTAAATGATGTTGAGTGTTTTCTTTATGTTTTCACTTGGACATGCTAAGGGAGAGAGTCAAATTTAGTTGATACTGAACTACCAAGGATGAAACAATAAATTTGAGGCTTCCTATGCACCCTGTATTATTTCATATGGCAATTAGAAAAAATAAAAAAAAATGATCAAATTTCAAGGTGTCAGATAGCGTGGAAATTTGGGTTCTCATGATATAAATGACAAGTTTAAAGAAAATATTAAGAACTCCCAAGCTGTGCAAGAATCAAAACGATTTCTCATTGAAACTAAAGTATCTGAAGAATCTCTTCGAATAGAGCTTATTGTGTGTTGTGTACTGATTGAAAGAATAGCTGAGAGACAATTTCTTTAAATACCTTTTAAATTCTTCCATTAGCCTTAATTATATTAGCAAAACCTTATGTAAACCAAAACATATCAAAATATGATTATTGGCGAAATTAATATAGAGCATTTAAAAGCATAAATTTTAACCCTCCTGTTGGGATGAAGAGTGGTAAGAGGAATGTGGTGGCTAGCATTGGTTAGACAGTACTCACAAAAAATCCTATCAAATCTTAAGCCTCTTTATTCCATAAGCATTTATTTCAAAGCTATCCTATTCTTGCCTCAATTTTAATTCAAAGAATGGTCCAGGGGCAATATATATATATACTATTAATGAGATATAAGGCAATTTCACAACAGTTGGATTACATTTAGTGACTCTACCCCAACTTTTAATCCAGCTATCTACTCATTCTCTCATTCAACAAACACTGAATTCCTGAGATGGATGAGTTTCTGGAGAAACAATGGTAAGTAAGTGAGTAAGGCAGACCAGGCCCTACCGCAAGAAGCTTACATATGATGGGAGAGAAAAACAATGGACAAAAATTAGACATAAAACAACTACAGGCTGCAATATGCAATGAATAAAATAAAGCAGGTGCTGTAATAAAACAGATTAGTTAGGGCAGGTGTCTCTGAAATGATGTTTAAGCTACGAGCTAGAAAGAGAAGAAGCTGGATGATTATCTGAAAATCAGGACAAAGGTGTTTCATGCTGAGGAAACAGCAAGTGCTTGGAGAGTTCTGGAAACTTAGACAAAGCCAGTGTAACTGAAGATTTAATAACAAGATAAGGTCCACAAAATGAAATGGGAGAATTGCCCAAGTCATATCAGGCCTTATAGTTCTAAGAATGGTCTGAATTTTATTCTAAAGTCATTAAGTGTTTTAGGCAGTCTTTGATAGCATGTGATAAGATTAAATCCAATTTAAAAGCACTAAAATAATAGAGTGATTAAGAAGAAAAATATTTAAGAGTGAAAAATTATTTTTAAAATATATAAACATTGTATGTTCTAAAAGAAGTTAAGCCTGACCCATATCTTGGAAACTTTGCAAATTATCCTTTTGGCAAATACTACTGAATTATCATGGAAAATAAGGTTTATTTTTAAAAAAACAATGGGCATAAGACACTGACATATAAAAGCTTAATTTCAATCATATTCATATGTGCTGTAAAATAAAATTGCATAGACTTAAGCGTTCTGAGGCAGAGTTTTGTTAAGATCACAGACTTGATAAAACTATTGAAATTCCACCCCAAGGAGATTAAATTGGATGCTAACACAACATATTATGTATAGTCTAAATTAATTTTTAAATCACTGCTTTCAGAAATTATTACTTACCACACTTAAATTTTATACACACTTAATATAAGAATACAATGGTTTTCAACATTTGGAAAAGTTATTCTTTTCCAAATTGGCAGCTTAATAAATATTTGGGTGGCCACACCTGTCTTCAAGATCTAAAGTAAATAATTTAATAGAATAATATTGCTCCATTGTGGATTAGCATGCAATGGAATTATAACAAGTTTACAGAAATGTTTACAATAACATCACACATGATAATATAAATTGATAGACTTGTGGTAGTATGTTTTGCTTACTCGGGAAGATCTGAGAAAACAGCCAGCATTCAAGAAAGTGGGTGACATAGTGTATCATTGAACACTTGAATGTAAAACAATATTACAGATAAAATACTGGATATTTTAAAGTATTTTGTGACAAGCAAATATTAAGGGCATAATGATTTGCCCTTAAAATAACTAAGAGTAAAGAGTCCAAACCTTCTGATTCTACTTGCCAGAGCTCTTTGTATTTTGAAGTGGGGAGCTACCTCTTCCATATGTTATTCAGGACAAGTCTCAGCAGTGAATAGGCCAGCTTTGGTCCTACGTTGAAGTCCTAGGGACTGTCAAAAGCTCCTGGGCATTCCACTTCTACTTTTATTATTCACTCGTTTATTCATTCAAAAGTTTTTTACTGAGTATTTACTATGTACCAAGCAGGGTCCTAGACACTTCAGATTCATCGTGAACAAGACAACAAAAGATACCTGCTCTCACTCATAGATGCAGAGAACAGATTGATGGTTGCCAGAGGGGAGGGGTGTTGGGGGATGGGTGAAAAAAAAAGAAGGGATTAAGAAGTATAAATTGGTAGTTACAGAACAGTCACTGGGATGTAAAGTACAGCATAGTTAATAATATTGTAATGACTATGTATGGTGCCAGGTGGGTACTGGAAATATCGGGGGACCACTTGTAAAATATATAAAGTGGTCCCCCAAAGCTGTGCTGTATACCTGAAGCTAATACAAAATAATATTGAATGTAAACTGTAATTGGAAAATAAAATTTGAAAAAAGATACCTGCTCTCAGAGGAGCTAGTATTAACAGGAGACAAACACTAAATGTAAATCATAATAACTAAATTATATGCATAGCAGTTTAGAAGATGATAAACATCATGGAACAAAAAGACAAAGCAGAACAAGATAAGGAAGCTCTGGGAGTGAGGCAGATCTGGGAGCAGTTAGAATTTTAAGTAGAGTGATCAGCATGCTTCTCCTTGAGAGGGTGACTTGTAAGCAAAGATTTGAAGTTGGCCCTGACTGGTTTGGCTCAGTGGATAGAACGTCGGCCTGCAGACTGAAGGGTCCCGGGTTCGATTCCAGTCAAGGGCATGTACCTTCGTTGCGGGCACATCCCCAGTAGGGCGTGTGCAGGAGGCAGCTGATCGATGTTTCTCTCTCTCCCTTCCTCTCTGTAAAAAATCAATAAAATATATTTTTTAAAAAAGATTTGAAGTTGGTGAGAGGTTTGCAAGCATCTGAGGGAAGAGCTACAAATTCCCACTTTTCCTTGCTGTGTTCAGAATTGAGTCCTGCCTCTCTCCCCCACTGTGAGACCCACTTCAGTGGTTGCTATACCTATTCTGATTCTCCTTCCCCAACCCCCAATTAAAGTCTGCCTTGATATTCTTTAAATATATATATATATATATATATATATATATATATATATATATATATATATATATATATATTATACGAAATGTCCCCTCTGGAGTTTGACCGACTGGGAGTTCAATTGCTTGTTATGACATGTGTTGACCACCAGGGGGTGGCACAGAACAAAGGAAGGCCCCGGCCAGCAGCCAGCAGCCAGGGAAGGGAGGCACAGGCTGGCAGCCAGCAGCCAGCAGCTGATAGGGATCCTAACCATGCACAAATTTCGTGCACTGGGCCTCTAGTTTTCTTGAATAAGTGTTTATTGCCAACAGTCAGAATGATTGGAAGCCCAGCTGCCCAAACACTAGAACAAAGATGTGCATAGTAATCGAGAAAAGTGGTAAACCCATGAGATAATATAAGATTGTTTAAAAATATGTGTTCAGGTGCATCGAGTATCAAAAAGGTGCAAATAACTAAAGAGAAACCATGAAAATAAAATCCTACATATAAAACCACCTGTCTCATCTATCGATGGACAACACTCTATTTTGATTTTTTTAAAATAACATTTACCCATTTCAGTCAAATTGGGTGGGAAAAAAAAGTGTTGCTGTGTTTCAATCTTTTTAAACAAAGTGGAAATCCTGTCATAAACTATCAGCTCTAAATAGAAAGTAGATAGCTCTGTGAAGTAAAGTGCTTTTCTGAACAAACCAACAATGTGTGTTTATTGCATTGGAGCCCAGGACCACCACGTGCGATTACAGTAAAAGCTCTGCATTATTTCCATCTGGCAATGAGAACACAAGATGTTGTATAAACTACCAGAAGAGCTCTATTTCATTGTAATTAAAATTTAGTGTTACACTTAAGCAATAAGGCAACTCCAGGAGATGTGATTATCATGAGATAATGACCTTGGAGTGTTGCAAGGCATACAAGGAACCAAATGCCTCCAATCCTCTAGGGGGCAAGATTATTTCTACATAACAATCCCAACCTCCTCTTGCTTACCCTCCACTGCCCCTGAAGCTGTACAATCAGTAAAAGAGGAAAGCTTGGGATTAAGGGCACCAATATGATTTCTGCAGAAAGAGGGCATTGGGGGACTGGTATATGACAAAGTTGGCATTGTAGAATGCTGAAGCAGCAGTTTCAAATGACTTGTGTTGTTTATGCAATAATTATGCAATGGCTTTAGAATTCTCTGGACACAGATAGAACTGTCAATGATGTCATAGGCATGTAAGTAATCCCCAGCAAGGGCACAGATCTAACCTTTTCCCCCCTGTTTAGGCTTCATGATTTCCATTTCATAATAGCAATAAGATATGACAGGTGGTGCAGTTCTTGAGGGTTTATTATACTTTGTCGGTGGTTGAAGCCACTCAGCCTTTGGCCTGAACCTCTCAAGACATTTGAGATGTATAATAATTCCCCCCAAATGCAATGCCTGTCATGTCTTATAGCTTAATTGCTTTGTACTTACTAAGTAATTCTTCTTAAAGTGGATGCAGATAACAATGCTTACTTTACAGTTTACTCTGTAACAGCGATTTTCAACCTTTTTCATCTCATGGCACACATAAACTAATTATTAAAATTCTGTAACACACCATAAAACATTATATTTTTTGCCAATCTGACAAAAAAAAAAGGTATAATTGTGATTCATTTACATTGGATGACTATTGTTATGTTGGCTATTGTCACTTTTTTTATTTGACAATCTAAGGGAAAAGAGGTCAGTGCCCCTGACTAAATAGTCAGGTATTGCATGTTTTAAAAATTATTGCACACACCAATTGAAAATTACTGCTCCATACCCCTAGAAACTACTTCTATAATGGGATAACAAAATAATGTCTACTGTAGTGGATGAAGGAATATTCCATTATATCACTGTTACAAACTCTAAACGGAGAGGTCACTTAAAACTATGGCAAATGTTTACATTTGGGAGTTTTTGTGTGTTTTTTAAATATATTTTTATTGATTTCAGAGTGGAAGGGAGAGGGAGAGAGAGATATAAACATCAATGATGAGAGAAAATCATTGAATGACTGTCTCCTGCACACTGGGGATTGATCCAGAAACCCAGGTATGTGCCCTGACTGAGAATCGCATTGTGACCTCCTGGTTCATAGGTCAGCGCTCAACCACTGAGCAATGCCAGTCAGGCAAAAATTCTCATATTTTGTAACAATTCATTGGCTTTGAAAATGACAAAGTAAAATTTTTGAGAAGTTAATATAAAACTATCTTCAATGGCAGCTCATGTTGAAGAGACACATACCTCAATTATTCAAGAATATCTTAAACTCTTCTCAGTCAAAGAGGTAAAAGTGAGAACTTAATTGATAAACAATATTTTTAATATGACAGAAAGAGGGAACCAAAACATAAGTTTTATAAAATGGGAGCATTGGAATGTTGAGGAAAACATTTAAAAATAGTAATATATAAAGGATTTGTATATGTAAATATATGTGTGTGTATATATAAAATACATAATGTGTGGACAGACTGAAATGGTAAAAGAGTAAAGACATTTTAAGTTATTAGGTATTTATTTTCTAGATAGGGGAGAACCTGTTAAATAAGGAGCCTGATTAACAACTCTACCTGGATGAAATTTAGAGTTTCATTGCCCTCTATGTCATTTTAGCTGTGTATAGTCATGTTCCATAACTTAAACTCTTTACTTAAGGAAGAGTAATTTTTGTTTCTGTAGAGGCTGGATCTAAGATCTGGCTAGCTTATGAGTCTACAATAGTTCAGGGTGAATCTATGTATTCTTGAAAATCAAGAATATCTTTGAAAATATTAATTCATAAGGTAAAAATGTATATCAATAAACATGATAGAGTTTTACAAATCTATCCAAATTACATGATAGGAATACAAACTATACATTGCAACACTCCACATTAATCCTTATAACTAGTCTGAGTGATTTACGCACATGGCAAAATAATACATTACATTAAGAGGTCTCGATCCTGCTGAATTCTCTCAGTGCCATGCTTTGAACACCCAGCAACTTACAGTCATTCCAGTCAAAGACTGGAGAATGTGCAGAGCTCAAGGGGAGGTGGTAGGGGAAGGCTCAGCACTGGCTCTATGCCCTGCCCACTCCACCACTATTCCTGATTTACCCTGTCTTTGGAAAACCAACTAGAATCTTCAACTCCCATCTCCTAATTGACTAGTCCTATGACCTTGGTAAAGTTCATTTGACCTTTCTCAATCTAGATTCCATATTTAAAACAGAGATAGCAACACCAGCCCTATCAATTTTACAGTTTTTGTGAAGATAAGTAAAATAGATTATAGAGAAACTAGAGGCCCAGTGCATGAATTCATGCACGGGTGGGGTCCCTTGGCCTGGCAGGTGATTGGGGATGATCGGGGATGATCAGGGCCAGCTGGCCAAGGGAGAGAAGCTCTTGCATTGAGTGTCTGCCCTCTAGTGGTCAGTACGTGTAATAGTGACTGGTCGACCAGTTGTTTGGTTGTTTGGTCACTTAGGCTTTTATATATATACTAGAGGCCCGGTGCATAAAAATTTGTGCACTCAGGGCAGGGGAGGGCGTCCCTCAGCCCGGCCTGTGCCCTCTCACAGTCTGGGACCCCTCAGGGGTTGACCACCTGCTGGCTTAGGCCCACTCCCTGGGGGATTGGGCCTAAGATGGCAATCAGACATCCCTCTGGCAGCCCGGCAGCCCTCAGGGGATGTCCACTTGCCAGCAGGGAGCACGCCTAAACTGCAGTCGGACATCCTTAGCGCTGCTGAGGAGGCAGGAGAGGCTCTCACCACCACCTCTGTACTGGCAGCCATCAGCCTGGCTTGTGGCTAAGCAGACCTCCTCCCATGTGAGAGCGCCCTGACCACCAGGGGGCAGCTCCTGCATTGAGCGTCTGCCCCCTGGTGGTCAGTGTGTGTCATAGTGACCAGTCATTCCCAGTCTTTCTGCTCTTAGGGTCAGTTTGCATATTACCCTGTTACTATATAGGATAGAGGCCTGGTGCATGGGTGGGGTCCAGCTGGTTTTCCCTGAAGGGTGTCCTGGATCAGGGTGAGGGTCCCGCTTGGGTTCCTGGCCAGCCTGGATGAGGCGATGATGGCTGTTTGCAGCTGGTCACACTCCCTTCAGGGTGGGGGTCCCCACTGGGGTTCCTGGCCAGTCTGGGTGAGGGGCTGAGGGCCGTTTTCAGGATGGCAGGTGACTGAAGCTCCCAACCTCTCCATTTTTTCATTTTTTTTTATTCTGGGATTTATTTACTTTCTATGGCTGTCACTGGAGCTGAGAGCCGGCTTTAGCTCTGAGGCTTGGCTCTAGCTCTAAGACCTTGGCTGCTGAAAGCAGGTATCTGGGCTTTGTTTAGCTTCTATAATTGAAACACTGTTGCAACTCCAGCTCTGAGGCCCGGCTGACTGAAAGCAGGTTTCTGGGGTTTGTTTAGCTTCTATAATTGCAACATTGTTTCTTAGAGTGCAGCTCAGAGCTGGGCGGTGGCAGCATGCGGGGAACCTTGGCTTCCCCCATCACTGGAGCAAGCAAGCCTCCTGTTCGCTTCAGCTGCCTGGCTGCCAGCCGCCATCTTGTTTGGCAGTTAATTTGCATATCGCCCTGATTAGCCAATGGGAAGCGTGTCGGAGGTATGGTTAATTACCATGTTTGTCTATTATTAGATAGGACTAGAGACCTGGTGCACAAATTCATGCACGGGTTGGGTCCCTTGGGGTGGCCTTTGGGGATAAGACCAAAACCCACAGTCCAACGCTGCCTGCCACTCCTGCCTGCCGCTCCCACTCATCCCAGCCCTGCTCTGCCTGCCGTGGGCTCAGTCCCAATAGGGAGAGGCTCATGCCCCCTGCAGCAGGGCTCATCAGCCTTGAGCAATGTGTCTGGTGCTTGTTTCCAGGGATGGGGGGAGGGGTTGGACACAATGAGCCCTCCAGGCAGGTGGTGGGATGTCCTTTCCAGCCTGGGATCTAGATCCCTCCTGCTGACACTCGTGCTGTTTGTCAGGAGCCACCTGGCAGCCACTTTTATATTGAGAAGGGAAGTAGCTGTGGTGCCAGAGGCTGACTTCCAGGAGGCCAGCGGCACTGGTCTGTTAGTTTCTGCTCATTCTCCAGAGATTGGACCTGCAGGACTACTGAGGGAGTAAGTGCCTGCCGCCGGGCTGGTGGGCCACTGGGACGGGGTCGGTCAGCTGAGCGGCTCACACTGTGGGAGTGCACTGACCACCCCATTGATCATCTTCCCCCTGGTGGTCAGTGTGTGTTATAGCAACCAATCGACTGGTTGGTTGGTAGTTCGGTCGCTTAGGCTTTTATATATATATAGACTAGAGGCTCAGCGCATGAAATCATGATCAGGTAGCTCACTACCACTCACTCGCCACTCACCACCCCACCCGCTGCTGCTCTCGGGCAGGGGGGAGGGACCGAGAGGTGGTCAATGCACCTCATGGCGACTGGTCAAGCCGTCGTTCTGGTCATTACGCTTATGGTCCCTGGCCTTTTATTATATAGAATAGATGGTTTATGATTTCAGTGCTGGTCACACCCATTTCTGATATTATTATTATTGTTGTTGTTATTACCTTTATACTTGATTGACCTTGGAAAATGGGTGATAAACACACTTAAGCACAACTAGGAGGAAAATACCAAACTAAAGGGCTAAGGGGTGGGGCAGGGGGTGGCTAGGATAGGGGGCCACATTATTTTCTAAAACTGCCAGGTAATGGAATGGAAAAGATCTCCAAAAAGGTAAACACAAGAAAAATTCAGTTGCTAAATTTCTCCTATGTTGGAAGGCATTTGTCACTTCCTCATGGAAGGTGTTGCTGACTTTGGCCTCTTCCAAGACGACTGATTTAATTGCCAAGAAGGTAACAAATCTCTCTTTGTATTATTGCCCTGAGTCAATAGGAAACCTTTCAGTCACTTGTTACCTGCTTCTCTTTTCATATACACATTTTGGGGTTTTTTTTGTTATTATATTGGCCTAACATGTACATTCTTTTGTATATGCAAATAGACTTTATCTTGGATTATAAACTAAAGAGCTAGAAAACTGTCTGACATAGATCATTATATTAAAAAGTGTTAATAAGTGTTTTTGGTAGTAAGGAAGAAATCTTTTGATTTAAAAATTCATCTGTAAATGCTGTTATTTAGGAATTCTACATATACTATATCTAATGTTAAACATATGCTTATTGCTTCTATATATGTAAGGTAGCTTTTCTCAAGTTATCTTTCAATTTTATCCTTGTATTGAGCATGCTTTCTCTGTTTCTCTTTTTGTTTTGTATGATTTTTGTCTGCTACTAGAGTTCTTTTTAGAAGGAACTTAAGCTATAACTGATGGTTTTACTTTTAAATCTCTTGTTTAGGATGCATTCTGACCACAAAGTACAAGAAAACAAAGGAAGTTCTTCATACTCCCCAACATAGCTAAACATAAATTGAGAATAGATTTGGTGAAGGTGAAGTCTTCTACTTCTTGCTCTTAATATATTTTGTTATTCTCAATCAAGAGTTTAATTCTTGTGTGATTTCCGAAAATTTTCTCCTTTAGTTTTCTTTCTTTGTTGAAAGAAACTGGATTCTTAAATTGGGCCTGCCAAGAGGAAGTAAAATTAGAATTGTCTAGAGAATAAAGACAATTTATAAGCAAACTAGTATAATTTTAACTTTCTCAAATCATTTTTCCTCAATGAAATTTTTATCTATGAAGGCAAGAAAGAAAATTATGGAGGTCCTCCTAAATCAAGTACATACTTGACAGGAACTATTTATTCACCTTTAGGAACTATACAGGCACAGTCTTTCCTGACACCCACCCAAAGAAAAAAAACAGGACCATTTTTCTAAAAATCAAAATGTTTATTGCACCAAGAAGCCTACTAAAACTGATCTAGACAATTAGTGGCCACCACATATCTGCTGACTATCTTTCTGTCTATCTAGCTATCATCATCTACATGTTATAATGTATTTGGGCAGATCACTGCTTAGAATGTTATGATTCATTCAGACAGGAAAACCACAGTCCCAGGCTGCTTCTACCTTAATCAGGAGTGCCCTGTCAACAACCTAGCATACATGTTCAACACCTCATCATGTCCCTGAGGTGATTATGACCTTTCTTGGTGGTGATGAGGAGGAGGCGTTGCTGTGTAGTTGTGTTATTGATGTAATTGCTTTGTGGTTAACCAGGACTCTAGTTGGTGAAATGACTCTGCCTTCCAGAATGCTCAGTTATTTCATTCACTTTCCAAGTAGCTTAATAGACACATCTGGTCTTTTTGATTATTTTTTTCATACCACTGGTTCCCATTTTCTATCTCATATCTAGTATGGTGACAGATAATTACACATTTGTCCTGGGATAAGAAACTTTTCAAAATTCCCCCAAGAATCCTCATAATAGCTGCTTGAAACTTTGTGACACTCCCTGGAACCAGATAGTGTGAGTATCAGACTTCTGAAGAATCTGTCTGCACAGGCACCCCTTATAGCTAATCTTAATCCCAAAGATTATTTAAATGCACTTCCTTTATTTCCTTGAATTAAAATGGTAAAATGTGGATGCTTAAACCTTAGCAATATCATTATGTTTTGTGAACTTGTCATTGTGATGCTTATGGTACATCTGGATGGCTGCTATGAATTCTAACAGTGTAAGACTTTTAGGCAGGAACATTAGGAAATCGTAATAGGATTTCCTACATGAAGACAGGTGCTATCCCATTTTTACCTTTACATTGGAATAGCCCCTAGCATTTTTTCTCTATATTTTCTTTTTATTTATTGCCCGAGATACTTTTTGTAAAGAGACACTTTTCTTCATCTATTTTGTTATGCATACTACAGTTCATATGGGATAGGTAGCTAAGGTTTGATTATTTACTCTTATTTACCCAGTATTCAAGATAACAATTGAATCATTGTCTCCCCAAAAGTTGACCAATTATTATTATTTTTAATATGTGTCATGAACCATTAGATTTATATATATTTGATGAGTTTAAATCTATTGCAAATCTCAAATCTATAGCCAGTGGAAAATTGATCAAGGTACTTCCTGGATTCTTTGGAAATAACTCTGGTAGTTTTTGACAGCTTCCTTCTAATTGCATGTCAAGATATTCCAAACTCTTCAGGGACAGCTCCTGTCTCAGACCTGGAATTAGCTATTTCTCCAAGAAATCCTGGTTAGTTCAGTGGGATATGTCATTTGTAGATCAAATCTGTGTACCAGAAAGGCTCATTGCTATCAGGTTGACTTTTGTTCCTAAGCCCCTAGCATTTTAAAAGCTAAGTATTTATGACTGTATTCACTATAGTGAAGAAAACAAGTAGAGTTAAGCCTCATTTCCACTGGGTGACTGTGGTCTGCCTTTGTCATCCAGAATTAGAAGAAAAGCTTACTTTGGCTCTGAGTGTGAAAAGTGCTCCAAGTAAAAGGATATTACAGTTCCACAGGACCATTTTTTAATTTCATTTAAAATGAATTTTTCTATGGGAAATAAGAGAGTAAGTCAGTCATGAAAGGACTACATTAGTTACTACACTAGTGACCTGTCACTCGCATGATCCATGGTTGGCACTTGCTGATTTATATATGTATTCATTAACAACTATGGAGTAATAAACTTAGAAGTCCTTTAGGGATATATAGAGTAGGAGATTTAATTCTAGCTATGTAGTAGTGTATTTTTATATATTTTTTCTCATTAAATGATTGACTTAAATTTTTATAGACAGCTTCATTATATAAAGTAAAAGATATAATAAATGAAAGTCTAGGAAAGAAGTGAAAAAATAAACAGATATACTAAAAAGAATAAATACCAACAAATAAAAATAACACAGATCACAGCACATTTTAGCAGAATTGAAGAGAACACCACAAACAAAATTTATTCTCTGTTCTCCAAGGCAATGACACAGCAAAGATTGCAAAAATCAATGCACTATATACCCAAGACATTTTTTAAACAGCTGTTAACCTCAAGTTCCACTAAATCCAGGTTACTAACAAATGAAAAATTGGCAGGCTGGACCTTCATCTCTTTTGACTTTCTTCTTTCAATTTCACAAATTGTGAAAATGTAAAATAGATAAGCAGTGAGAGAAACAATTAACATCTTACCAGATTCACAGATTACATGATTAAACTCTTTTTAAAACTGACAACAAATCTAAAGGGGATTCAACATCAGAATATAATTTCAACACTGATGATTCGAGCTCCTACTAGGTGCCAGTCTTGGTCACTTGGGTCTGTTTCAGAAAGTTGAATTCAGTAGAAAGTGCATCTTCGAAGTCCTCTCTTTCATCTCAGAGAATGGAGTCAGTCTTAAATGGATCTCTGCTTACATAAATGACATCCTCGTTTGCCTGGCTGAAGGCAATGTTACCAGAATCATCCTAGTGACAAATCCAAAAGTTTCTTGATGAGATCGGATCATATAGTTCCAGTAAATTAGCACATGCCAAATACAGTATCTGCTGAATCTTCAGTATTCAGACTCCTATCCATTGTCAGCAGTAGAAAATGACCTTCAAGAAGGCTGCTTAAACAAAGGCTCTGGAGTTTAATTGAGGTGGTGACTGGACCCCAAAGTGTTGAATCTTTGTTCAACGACTTCACACTGATACTCTGTATCCTCTCTGACTTCATGAATTTATTTATTAACTATGAAAAAGTTTTAACACCCAAAAGGCTTCTTCACACTGCATCTGATGTTCTCAGGGTTCCTTTTGCTGCAGCCTCTAATTGAACCACAAGTTGGCAGGGACTGAATCACAAGGCGGTTCAATGGCTTCACCACCCAACCTGAGCCCTGGGTTCCTGTCAACATTTTAAAGTTGCTTTCTTCATTCAAAGAATTTCATAAAAGGAGAGGAAGAATATAGGAAAGCATATGTAGAATATATTTTAATAAATGTAAATTCATTTAGAGATCCTGATGTATGTCTGATTTATTTGCCTCACATAGTTCTAGGCCATTTCACCTGACCTCACCATCCGGCTTATATATATAGCAGTTATATTATGTAAACTATATGTATTACATATACAATTTATCAAACAATTGGTGGGTCTAGGAAAAGAATTTGGAAGTTTTTGTATTATTTTGTTTTCTATTAGTTTCAAATTATATCAATATTAAAAGGTAGCCTCCACAATTAAAAAAGTAATTAAAATTGAGAGAGAGAGAAAAACTAAATCCAACATGCTACTGAATTGGATGCTGAGCCAGATAAAATTGCCTTTAAGGATGACAATTGCTAAAATCTAAATAAAGTCTGTATATTAGAAAATAATATTATATCGATGTTAATTTTCTGATCTCAATAATTGTGCTGTGGTTATATAATATGTCTTATTCTTAAGAAATATTTAGGAATAAAGTGGCATGATGCCTTCAAGTTATGCTATCATTTAGAAACACACACACACACACACACACACACACACACACACAGGGAGGGGGAGAGAGAGAGAGCAACAATGATAAAACAAATGTGACAAAATGTTAAAAATTGATGAATCTGGCTGACATTTTTTATGCAATCCTTGCAACTTTTCTCAAAGTTAGAAATTTTTTCAAAATAATATATATGCCTTTTTTCTTAAATTAGTTTGAAAAAATGATAAAGATCTACAAACTATCACTAATGATCTTTGAGCTTGATACCACAAGGCCTTGACCATTTTCTCCTAAAGATACTATAAAATAAGTTTCAGTAAGGGGAAAAAAGGAAGCATGAGGTGGTTGGCAAGGTTCCTATGTCTTATTTTCTGTCTGATATATGATGAATGCTTAATACATTTGTACACTAAGAATATTTCTATTAAAGAATAAGACATCACCTCTTAGCTGTGATTGCATATCATAGCTGTGCTCCATGCAGGTTGCAGATGATTGTCCTTCAGAAACAATCAGCTCATGTCCACTGAATGCCCTGAATTCGGGGGAAGGGGGAAGAAAGGGGAGTTCCCAAAAAAGAAAAAGACCTCAGCAGCAGAGAGCTGAGAAAATAATGTGAGTCTTGCTCAATTACTACTTAGCATTATTTTGAGTAGCAAACAAAAGGGTTATTTTTGAAAACTCCTTTGGGTAATTTCTGCTTCCTAGAATTCTGACCATTATGCGTCCTGCTTTAGAAAAGAATCAATTAATTGAATAAAAAAAGGAATTCTCCCCTGATCTTTTTAAGAATCTTTGAAAGGTATACTTCTCTGCAAGGATCTTGAAAGCATTTTTCTAGCCAGTGCCAGGAGTGATTGCTCAGAGATTTACATTTCACAGATGGAATCAACAATCAAGTAGTGGTCATTTTGCAGAGCTATGTTATCTGCCTCATCACTAGGTGTCCTAATTGCCAGGTGTGTGGAGTTTACATAGAGCCCTCAATGGCACTTCCTGACAGAAACTAAAGAGGATTGTGTTAGAAACCAATAAAACCTCTTCAGCATTGGAACAGGATTCCTTGCATGCCCTAAGTTAGTCTCAAATAAAATACATGATTATAACATAGAATTTATATCTTATCCAAAGTAATTCCCATGAAAACCTCCCATAATAAACCATTGACCTATTTTTTTCCCTCATGGCACTTACCACTCTCTGGGATCACCTTTGTTTCCTTGGGTATTTCTTCTCGCCTCCACTACAACCAAGCCCCAAGGACAGGAACTTGTCTTGTTCACCACGGCAGCCACAGCATGAGCGCACGCTGGGCCCACAATAGATGTTCAGAAAGTCTCTCTTGAACAAATGAGTGACAGATCACTCTCACCAATGTGGTGATTAAACACAGACTTAAGTGCTCCAGAGATGGGTAGATAGGTTCGATACTCAAATATCTTTCTTGCATATGAAGTTTCCACCTCTGCTCCACTTAGACTCAAGGATGCAGAGCTCCAAATCGAGGAGAGTAAAGTCATCTCGAGTGAATGTCGGGACTGTCACCACAGCCCACTCTTTCATGATCTCCATTATTATTTTGCAGTTCTAGTCAGAGAGGAGGATTCAAGGCACTGCACTGCTGACAACATTGCTCATCCCAGCTGCAGGCCACTCGTGAGGACAGCGTTGATGGCAGCCCATAAACCAAGGGAGATGTCTTCCAAACAATTGTCTCACAGTGCCATTTGCTGAAGTGTTGAAATCACTATGTGCTCTTCAAAATTATGGTATAAAAGTTCCTAGAAATTGTCCTGAGAATTTGCAATACAGCTTTTCACAGAACTGAAAAAGAGCCTTTTAAAGAATATTTTCCACAAGGAGGTGGGGGTCAAGGGATGCCTCTTAGAAAAGAATATTCTCCAGTCTTTAGGTTTAACCTTTCTGAAAACACTAGACCCTCGGGGAATGTGGTATCTATGAGACTCAATGTTGTCAGGAAAATCCTGAAATAGCATTCAAAACTAGTAGCTCACCTCTATGAAAGCACAGACGGGGCCTGACAAAACCTAGAGAACAAACAACTAGAAAAAGGTTTTTGATCCATGATACATTTTAGAGTATTCTGAACAGTAATATTCTATTTCAAGGGTATGATTTACAGTCCTCCCTAAATCTGGTCTCCAGAGCTGACTTAGGCTAATTTCTAGATCCTACTGCATCTACTTAGACCTTGTTTCCCATATATTTTGAATGCTAAATGCAAAACATGTACACTATTGGTGGCTATATTTTAGGTGGGGAATGCAATTCTTCCCCATAGTGGCAATACAGCATCCTCTCAGTTATAAATATCTTCACTTCAATGAGAAAAGATGATGAAATTCTTTTTGAAGACTCTCGAAGGGCTTGCAGATTTTTAAAAATATTACCGCCACTTTGTTTGGAAGAAATACAGTTTGGTCATAAAACCATCATTTGTGATTGGATTTATGAGGATGACACGCATTTGCATGCTGTGCGTGAAAACCCTGCGCCAAAGAGAGGTTTCAAACAAGGAAACTGTTACTAGTCAGAATTTCTCATCGGTGTTATCATGAACAAACTTCAAGTTCCCCAAACTGTTGAAAATAAATGTAATTCAAAGGATCTTCCTTTGCATGGACAGCATCTATCAATTTCAAAATTTCTCATACCTTCGTTGAAATGTTTCCAATTAGAAAGGGAAGTTCCTTTTTATTTATGTCCCAAGCACTTTCTCTTTTAAAGTTAGTTCAGTTATTTTATGTGTGGCATGCTAAACAGTTATGATCTATTTGTAACTTGCTCAGAACATCATTATCATTGAGCACAGTACTTAAGGGTATGTTAATAAAAAAAAAAAAGAATTGCTTACTAGATCTAATTTATTTATTCAACAGTCTTGATTAAGTAAAAAAACTGTACCAGTACTGGATTTTTTTTTTAAAGAAGCTGTCTTAAAGGACCATTCAGTTCAATATTCCTATACTATAGGAAATAAGGGAAAAGGAAAAGTACAAGGGATATTTTATGCTAAACAAAAAAAAAAGGAAAGGGGAAATTAATTAGAACTTGGGGGATCTGGTAAAGCTCCTGGAGAAGTTGTAATTTGGTTTAAACAATTGGTAGGATTTGGGTGTGTTAAATGAGAGAGAACTGAGAGAAGTGGGAGGGTTTGACTCAGTGATTCGGGGGCTTTTATCAAATTTAGTAGTGATTTTGAGACTCAGATCAAAAGTTCATGAAAGCAACTACTTCAGATTGATATTGGAGATGTGAAATGAAGCCCAAGGTTTAATGTACATTTTCAGTAACCACAGTAAGGCAGCCTTTAAGGAATTTTTTGGTGATTGACTAAAGTATTTGTAGTGAAATAGTCTCCATAGATGAGGTCCATATTTTAAATAGCCAATGTTTGCATACAGAGAAAATCTAAATTATGATTCTATATTTTGGACATTTGTTACTGTAACCTTCAAAAGAAACAAGAATTCCTTTATGAAATAAAATGCAAACGAGAATACATTTGGCAGAATCATTCCAAGCACATGCAAAACAGCATTAGTACACCCACAGCTGCTCTGTTCCCTGGGCTTTATCCTGTCAATAGGAAAACCCTTGATGTGCTATTGAATACACAGTTATCTTGACAGCCATCTTCATGTAATATTCAAGATACCTTTTACAAAGTCTCAGTTATAATATTAGCCTGAGATCTAATGCTTACTCTTTATTTAAGGAATGATGAACTTGATTTGATGCTTTCTCTTCTATGAGCCAATTCAGACTCAGAATTCTCCTGGGAAGAGTTCGCTATCTCTAACTGACTATAAACTTAAGATGTTCCTAGCCAAAACCTGATTCTTATCAATTACTATTCTACACCACCAATTTTATCAAGATTTAACTCAAGAACTATTTTCATAAGCTGTGCACCAAGTATATTGTAGCCACTGAATTCCCAGTGGCTACAGAAAGAACTGTATTAAAAGCTCTATTTTGATTCAAACGAAATGGGGTGGGGGGACTATTCTATGACTAACTGTCTCAAAGCTCTTTTACTATTGGCAATCTACACAGGATTGTTGGGATGGAGCTACCTATTTGAAACTCATGTTTGGGAAGGAAAGAGGGGAGGGAAGGATAAATGGATGGAGGGATGGAGGGATGGAGGGAGAGATGGAGAAAAGGAGGGAGGGAAAGATGGAGGGAGAGAGAGAGAGAGGAACTGAGGCAAAAAGGGAGGGAGCTTTGAAGGGAGGGAAGCAACTGAGCAAACACAAGGTCCAAAAATAGGTCTGAAAGGATTCCCACATTCCCTGGTTTTAAGAAGTTGGATATACAAGCTCTAGAAGTCTAAAGCAATACACATGTGCCACAGTGGTGGACAGCTCCCTGAGGCTCCCAGAATGGGCCTTGGTGGGAACCTGGTGGAGTCTCTTGATGAGGAAGCTCAAATAGTAGAACATGAGCAAAACTCTCTTGACACTTGGGCTCTCAGAAGAAATGTGGAAGGATGGGAGCTGACTTCCTGGGTCAAACATGCAGATCCAGACACTGTCAAAGTCAACTATTAATCTTGATCAAATGAGATTACTGTCTCCCCTGTGGCCTGGTGGAATCTGTGACATACATATAGATTACATACCTATGATCACTGATGCATTGTTATAAAAATATAAGGCAGTCCACACATTAGAGTTTCTGAGTCAACCAAATAATTTTAAAATTGCTTCTTCTTGTGAATATAAATTACTTCTACTTCAAAAGCATTAAATTTAATATTAAAATTGGTATTTTTGAATGGTGGATATTGTTCTAAATGCTTACATAAGAATGAACCCTCATCTAACTACCTAAAAAGACTGAATTATGGATATTATTATTATCATCACCATTTTAGAGTTGAGGAAACTGAGAAAGAGATTTGTCCAAGACCACACCTCTAGGAAGAGTTGTTAAATGTGCTTTTTAATTTTTCTCCTCAAATCTTTTCTGACAGTAAAAATCAGGCACTCTCAAATAATACTACACATTTACATTATGAATCAGTATATTTCTAATATAAAAGATCCACTCCTCAACTCTCCATCAAACCTACTCCCTTAGTCACAGATATTCATCTTAAATGGTCTTGAGAAAAGCAATCTGGTTCAATTTGCTAAGGGAGCAAAAATTCCCAGTAAGGTTTAGTGATTGCTACAGTTGGAATGTTTCTGAAACCAGGACCATGTTCCTGTCATGGCAAATTAGGTCAACATGGTGAGACGTAGAATCATGGGATGACGGAACATAAGAGTACATTATTAACTGATGTCCTCTCCATTTTATTTTTCCTCAGTGACATTTAACAAATTGAATGTAAATGTTCAGAAACACAAAATGCTGTTAGATGGTTAAAAAGAGGTGGGGGGAAGAGGGAGTAGCACATAAACTGGCACTCAATATAATAATAGGACATTGACCCTCATGAATATTTTAAGAAATGTTATTTTTCTGAGAATGTCTTTTAGAAGTTATCCCTTGAGTAGTCCAGTACTATTTTTTTTTTTTTGCTCAAGTTACTGTTTTTAAGTTTGTCAGAACTGATTTTGTAAACCTTTAAGTAGTAAAATCAGAGTTCTCAATAATCAACCTTCTAATTGTATATAGTGATGTTATCCAAGAATTAATAAAGGTCTAAACATATTAAAACTACCCTACCCCTTATTGAACACCAGAATATGACAAGATTTTCATTTTAAATCTTATATCTTTTAGACAATAAAACAGAGGGTCGATATAGCTTGATGGCAACACATGTGGGCTCTGGAACAAGATTCTGTGGTTAGAATCCTGCCAGCTGTGTGACCTTGAGCAAGTTACTTAACTTCTCTGTGCTCTATTGTAGGGTGTAAAAATAAATTTATTAATAATCATACCTTATAGAAGTTTTTTTCATGAGAAGTAAGTGAGTTAACAAGAAAAGTACTGAGAATACTGCTTGGTACATAGTAAGTACTCAATAAAAATTAGCTATAGTATTAGTATCATATTAGAGCTACTTGACTTTCACTGCTGTTCTAATCTAAATGTCTTATAGATAAGACCCAAATGAAGCACATTTTCCACGACTGTTAAAACAAATAAAAACCTAGAGAAATATTGAAGAGAAATGTAATCCAAATTTAAAGGGCCTGAAAATAACTTAAAATTTCACTGATGGTTTTTTTTTTTTTTTTTTGCAGATATAGCATTATCCACAGCAAAAATTCTAGCACAAGTGCTTTTTGAAATAAAGTTAATATTTGCCACATATATTTTTATAAGATCACTGTGACCATTGTATAGGCAAGGATATTATAGGAGGAAACAAATAAGATGTACCTGTAATTATCCAATGAAGACATGAAGTTGACATGGATTATAGTCATTGAAACAGACATGGGGGAAAACAGAATTTCTTTATGAAATATTTAATAAATATAATTTGGGGTGGCTCTCCCTCATATACAAACAATATAGTTATCCACAATAGTAAGAGCTGGCTAGGATATGGAAAGTTTTGAAAACTCATACAGTACTGTGGGGTTGTAAAATGGTACAGACACTTTGGAAAACATGTTGGCAGTTCTTCAAATAATTAAACATAGAGTTACAGTATGACCCAGAAATTCTACCTTTAAGAGTATATATCCAAAAGAATTTAAAATATATATCTACAAAAAAAACTTATACACAAATGTTCATAGCATCATTATTTACACTATCCAAGAAGTAGAAATTACTTAAATGTCCATTAACTGATATCTGGATAAACAGAATATGATATATTAATTCCATGGAATATTACTCACCATAAAGGAAAGAAATACTGATAAATGCTACAACATGGAGGACCCTGGAAACATTATGTTGAATGAAAGAACGAGTCAAACACATATTCTATAATTATATTTACACTAGAGGCTTGGTGCACGACATTCGTGCACTAGGGGGTGTGGGAGTCCCTCAGCCCGACCTGCAACCTCTCCAATCGGGGAGCCTTCAGGTGAGCCCTCTCCAATCTGGAAGTTTCTGTCTGTCTTTGCAATCATATGAGTGAATTGTCTGAGACCCCAACTCAGTTTGGTTTGTTGCTTACAGAATAACAGAGGCTTTTTTTTTCTTTGCTTCATTGGTGGAGATTTTCTGGAAGTTTTAGGATATCTTCCCTTTAATTTTTCCTAGACACTCTGATTTTACTTATGTCTCTCACCTTTGCTTTCCCACCATCCCCCACCACAACAGTAACTTGCTCCAGGCTCACTTTGTCTAGGTACAGTGATGGCGAACCTTTTGAGCTTGGCGTGTCAGCATTTTGAAAAACCCTAACTTAACTCTGGTGCCGTGTCACATATAGAAATTTTTTGATATTTGCAACCATAGTAAAACAAAGACTTATATTTTTGATATTTATTTTATATATTTAAATGCCATTTAACAAAGAAAAATCAACCAAAAAAATGAGTTTGCATGTCACCTCTGACATGTGTGTCATAGGTTCGCCATCACTGGTCTAAGAGATCCATCTGCCACCAGAACTATGATTTCCAGCATTCCTGGTGCTCCCCGTGCTCTGGGATTCCACTTCCGGTCCTGGGGCTGCCACCAAAACTACTATTCCCAGAATTCCTGGTGCTCCACGCGATCTTGGTTTTCCCTTCCTGCTCTTCTCCATCCCATGGCCTCCCACTCTGCCAAGTCCTCCAAAACGCCAGCTCTCCCTCTCTGCTCTCCATCTTGTGGCTTGGAGAGCCAATTTCCTCAAGCTGCTCCACTGTCCACCAGCTCTCCTGCTCTGATCTCTGCCCAGGGCCTGTGTATGCAAATTAACCATCCATCTTTGTTGGGTTAATTTGCGTACTCACTCCTGATTGGCTGGTGAGCATAGCAGAGCGATGGTCAATTTACATGTTTCTCTTTTATTATATAGGATGAAATATTCACAGTTGCTAAATCAAAAGTAAGAGAGTAGATGAGTAGTTGCCAAACCTGAGGAAGAGAAGGATTGGGAGTAAGTACTAAGGGGCACATGGTTTCTTCTAGGAGTAATGAAAATGTTCTGGAATTAGATAATGGTGATGGTTGCACAGCTCTGTGAATATATTTAAAAACCCTTAATTTTACACTTTAAAAATATAAATTAGATGACATTTACATTATATCTCATCAAAGTTATTACTTAAAGTTATAAAAAATGAATTTGAATAAAAATATATTTGAGAAACTATTTCTTTATCTCTTCAATTCAGAAAATGGATGATTTTTAGAGATATACTCAGGGTCTCCTTAGGAAATTTTATTTGGGGATAAGGAATACACCTTCTGGCAATATTGGTTATCTTCTAGAGATACACTGTAGATAATTACTACTTAGTGATAGTTTATGTAAGATCAAATAGTTCTCAAATCAACCATAGGAAGAAAGGGTAAAAAGTTAACCAGCATCACCAAAAATTAAGTAACTTTTCTTCATAGTACTCAAAGAGTGACTGATAAGGCATGAAAATGAAATATATTCTTACACCATCAGAATGATCTCCCCAAAACTATTGGCACAATGCCTGGTTAAGTAAAAGAGGATAATGGTGTTCTAGGCTTTCTAAGTCGTCTTTTTAAAAAACCAGTTGGATACGTTAACTAATTTACTCTTAACACCCTCCAAGTTGTTTCTTTGGTGGTTAGTTAAGCATGTACACCTTTGAGGTTAATAAAGAGAAAAATGAATCCAAATACTTAGAAGCTGAAGAATAAGAAGAAAAGATTTTTAGCTTTAAAAATTACAGCATTGCCTTGGCCAGTGTTGCTCAGTTGGTTTTGATTCTGGGTCAGGGCACATGCCTAGGGTGTGGCTGAATCTCTGGCCCCATGTGGCACATGCAGGAGGCGTTTCTCTCCCATATCGATGTTTCTTTATCTCTCTAAAAATTAATGAACATGTCATCAGGTGAGGGCTAAAAAAATTACAGCATTTTCATTCTAGAGCCTTGGAATTATTATATGCTATAGGTATTTTACTAGTCCTTTAATTAATTCAATTACTTGAGCTAACTACTTGTAATTTTGAATGTGTTGTTATGAAAGGAAGCTGGAATATTCTTGCTTTTTTTTATTCTGAGGGTAAAGTCTATAAATACCCACAAATGCACCATGGCTCTTGATGAATAAATTAATAAATAAAGAATCATGTAGCAGTAAAAAAAAAAAAAGAAGTACTTCTTTCATTTTTATGTCTATCCCTTTTAGTGTCTTTCTCCTTCAGCTGTGGACCAAATCTCTACAACAGTTCTGAATGTGGTCAAGATGTTCTTTCCTTTCCAACTTGTGAAGAAGATAGATGAACAGAGAGGAGAAAAATTTACATTCTGTCACAAGGGTCACGTCTGTTTGAGGAACAGAAAGATCAGTTAAATGTACCAGGTTATCAAGGTAGTAATTTCATTCTTTCTCTGAAAACATTGAAAATTTTAAAACATAGCTGTTTGGCTGAAAGAATAAGCTGGAAACAATCCTAAACACTTTTTGGCAGAAAGAGTAGGAACTTGCTTCTTCAAATTGTGTAGATTCCAAATGCTCTCCCCTCCACTGACTTCCCATTTAAAATTTTCACCTTCCAAGTGGAAGAAACTCTATACAAATGTAATTAATTAAATGTAGTGCAACAAATGCTGCATATATTTTCTGAAATTTTAGCAACAATAATGTCCATGCCAAGTTATCCCAACATTCTTTGTGCTATGAAAACAGAGCTGTATTTTCTATAAATAGTTAAATGACTATAAGCAGAGTTAATCATCCTCCTTAGGCCTAAATAGTTTTTGAAAAATTATTTCTTTTTTTTTTAAGTAAAGCTATTTTCCGTTTTTTCCCCCCAAATGCACCTGATACACCAGTCATCGGGCCCAGTTCTATGTCCAAACAATCTTCTTCTAAACATTTTGAACATCTGCTATCATATTTGATCCACTAATAAAAGAATTCTATGGGACCCATGGATGTAGAGATAAATAAGTCTGTGACTTCAAAAACAGGAAGTAGAACACAGCTGATTTCCAGGCAAACTCTCCAAATCAGCTACCTGGGAAGCATGGCATCCAGTGGAAATGGCACAGTCTTTGAATTTAGGGTTTAAATCCCAACAACCAATTTCATGATCTTGTTTGATATTTTAATTTATCAGAAGTTACTTTTCTTTGTCAATAAAATAGGAAAAAATACTGTCATCAAAAAAAAAAAAAATGTTAGCTCCTTTAACTTTTTGAGGGGGAGATAGAAAGTTCAACACAATAGGCAAAAACAAAAACTTGCCCAGCCTCCCCTCCTTAATCCCTCAGATGATCGCACCACCTTGTTACATTGCTACCTGCTATGTCTTAGCCTCTCAGGCCTGGTTCTGCGTCCTTAGAATCTTCATCTAAGCATTTAGGGTTGTTATCATATTTGACCCTCAATTAAAAAAAAAAAAAAAAGACTCTTTGAGCTGTAGCCAGTGTGGCTCAGTAATTAAAGAGTCGGCCCACACACCAAACAGTCACAGGTACATTCCCAGTCAAGGGCACGTACCTGGGTTGCAGGTTCAATACCCACCTCAGTTGAGGAGCATGCTGAAGACAATCAATCATGTGTCTCTCCCACCTCTCTCTTTTTCTCTCTCTCTCTTCCCCTCCCTTCCTTCTACTTTCTCTAAAAATCAATGGGAAAAACATCCTCGGATGAGTTTTTAAAAAATATTCTTGAATATTTCTGTATTAGGATATTTTAGGAGTCTATAAATTAGCATGTTCACCAATTTTTTTCTTTTTTATAGTATTGTTTCCTTTTTATAGAAATATTGGCATTGTTTTCTTTTCCCATTTGTAAAAAAAATGTAGGAATTACATTTTTTTTGTATGTCTTTGGTGTTTGTTCCTTTTACTTCCTTTCTATATGATATCGCGTTTAATTTTGCATGATACTTTATGCCATGTTCATTTCTCTATTATAATTTAAGCTTTGGTGGCAACTGTACTAGGGACATAATTCCATAAAAATTTAAAAGGGCAGTTAAGAAAGAAATCTGTATGGATAAAGAGGAAGCTTTCTAATAAGCTCCAGTTTTAAAGAGACATATTCAAACAAGAAGGTAAAGCTAAAAGAGATGGCCAGCAAAGGCTAACAAAAAGGCTTATAACGCTTTCAGAGGTTTAAGAAGGTCAAAGAGGAGTAAGTTCACTACTTAAGACCCATGGTAACTGGAGCTCTTCAATTTTGAAAATAACGTCCTTATGAAGAAAAGAGTTTCAACACTGAAATCTAACCCTCCTAATGCTAAGGTTCTGTGTTCTATGATTTATATCTTCCCTTCAGCACCAACACAGTGCCTGGCAAATAACAGACATTCATTAGAACGTACAATGAATGAATGACCAGGATTTACAATTTCAGAACTACATGGATTCAAAGATACAAATTTAAGAAAATGTTCAATCAGTTACATTATGTAGATCTCAAAGTTTAAGAAACCAAAGAGCTTTTAGGATAAGAATCCCAAAGAAATGACACAAAGAAGGAAGGAAGAATTTGAATTGATAGGATAAATATTATTTTAACATCAGAAGATTCTTTCAAAGAAGTCATCTACACACATAATTTTAAGCAAGGAAGGCACCGATACATTTAAGATAACCCCACCTACCTCCAACTGCACCAGAAATATCTCATTTCCCACATATGACTTCTATGGCCTTATGTTTATAATTATTTTGGTTTATACTCTTTTCCCCATGAAATAGAAGAAATTGTACCTATAATTGAATTGTATCATTAGTATTTAGCCCAGTAGGTCCTTGATTTACTGTATAGAGAAACAAATAAATTGACTGCTAAGCTTTTTTATCTAAATAAATCTTACTTTTTCATTTACTCCAAATATATTATCAAAGATCTAATCCCACAGGGGAAAAAAGGAAAAAGTTCCCAGGGAACTGCATGGAAATTTTGATGAGGGAAAAGTTAAAGGATAGTTTCTCCCCTTGACAAAAATCCTGTGCTAAGCTATTAGGAACTTGTAGAACAAGCAGTTCACTCTTCAGGTCAAGCAATGCTTCCTTAATGCTGTTTTGCATTTCTTTTGGAAGCAGGCCACTTCGTTTTAACATTTGACATACTCCTTCCCTTTCGCCTACTCTGTAACTCAGATGACATTCTTCCATGCCTGGGAATCAATTCCATTGGCCTCCTTTTCCATTAGGTGGATAATAAGATGTTTGAAGTTAACCAACAGTCTCTCACTTCTGCCTTTCACACGGCCACCAACATGTTGTATGCAACCTGAAAACTCTGTAACTTCAAGGTTAACATAAAACAAAATACTTTCTATTTTAGGAATCTATAAATTAACATGTTCACCGATTTGGTTTATCTGTAATGAGACAAACTAATTAAAAGAGAAAATTAACAAAGTTTTAGCAGACTGAGAGGCATTCAGCATTGTAGCAAAGGGTCCTAACAGTCAGTGTTTCAGGAGAGCTTATTATGTGCAAACTATGGCAATAGGTAAGGAGGGATAGTAAAATAGAAGACATGATCTTTGCCTTGTGAAATATAAATCCAATCGAAGAAACAAAGCCATTGAAAAGTTTTAAAATTGCATAAATTAACAGAACTATATTCATAGAAGTAGTGGACTAATTAAATGAATGAGACAGGATAAAAGCTCTAAAGTAATTCAGAGAAATAAAAGATCACTTGGGCTGGACTGAACTTGGAAGTTTTCACAAAGAAGAAGGGACTTGCATTATGACTTGAATGATGGATGGGACTGAGAAAGACAAAGAGAAAAGAGTGTGTTTCAGGCCAGCAAGATTGGTTTAAGCAAAGGCATAGAATTGGAAAAGTTTAAAGCAGCTTAGAGCAGAGTTTAGTTGGAGTACAGTGCCAATGAAGAGAACAGTTAGAGCTGTCTGAAAGGTTACAGCTCAATGGTCAAGGTCTTACATTGTCAGAATAAGCCATTTGGCCTTCATCTGGTAGGCTGCGGGGAGTCGCTGAAGTCTCTGAGTGGGGGAATGACAAGATTGAAAGAGTGTTTTATGACCAATTTGTCAGCAAGATGAATGATAAATTGGCAAGAATAGAGACTGGAAGTTGGGTGAATAATTAAAATTAAAAGGCTCTATAATAGGAGAAATATGGAAAGATGATAAAACTCAGAAAGAATGGTGCTACCGGGAGTGGGAGAATGGAAAAAGAAAGGGAACCAGAGGCATTTTGAAGAAAGAGTTGACAAAAGTCCTGATTGGTAAGATTGTTGAGACAAAGAACAGCATCCATGAGATAAAACTTTAAAGCCTAGATGACTAAGCCAGCATCATCTTGCATTTGTGTCACACAATACAATTAATTTGCAAAATATGTTCATGCTGAAAAGAAATAAATTAACCTTCTTATAGCAAACATTATCCATTTAGAGGATGATACAAAATGTTATTCAATAACATAGTAGATACTTGACAGGTGCTTCCTTATATTTGATGGGTGCTTGCTTATTAGCACATATTCTCTTGTTCAAAATTGCTCCTCACAGCTCTGGAGTGTAAGTCTTTTATAGTTCACACTAGATGCACAAAGATTCGTGCAAGAATGGGCCTTCCTTCCCCAGGCTACCACCTTTGCTCCAGCCCGTAGCCTCCTTTCCACCATCCCACGCTGACCCGAGGCCCGGAGGGGCTGAGGCAGTGGGGAACACCTGCGTTGCCACCATGGCGATGACACAAGCATCCTGTCCCACCCCCAGCTGCTCAGCACCTGTATATGCAAATTAACCCACCATCTTTGTTAGGTTAATTTGCATACTCACTCCTGATTGTCTGGTGGGTGTCATGAAGGTATGGTCAATTTGCATCTGTCTCTTTTATTAGTGTAGATACTTATACTGCATGATCCATCCCTCTTTTAACCCAAGCTTGGATTGAATTGGACTGGGCACTGAAGACTATATGGGACTATTCTGGGCATCCAATCCCAGAAATTTGGAGATGAAATCTGGAAAGACTGACAGGTGCAATATCACTAGAATATTAAGGTGATATAAATTCAGAGTGGAGAGAACCATTTAGCGGAATCTATGAAGGGGCCATGTACAAATATGATAAAGGAAAACAGTTGAGAGTGAGCAGAAGAGCAAGAAGAAAGAGTGAGAGAAAGAAGGAAGGTAATTAGAAATTGGCAGATAAGAAGAAAAAAGAAAGGATGACATGTTAAAACCAGAGAAGAGAGAGGAAGCATTGCCTTGGTCTGTTACATGCACTTTGATGGGAATATTTTCTCTTTAAAATACAAATATATTGAACTTTAGCTCAGAGACAGAGCTGAAAATGTGTAGGTAATATCAATGAGGTTCCCTTATTACAGAGGTAAAGCAGCTGTTTGCACCATAAAACAATCAAAGAGTTAATCTTATTTCATTCTTACAGGAGTAAAACCCCCTGGCAAGCTTTAACTGCGTTAATTTTCAAACTTTCAAGTCTGTACTGAACCCACAAAGCCAGCAAACTAAAGGTAACCAAAGGAGCTGCTTGGTAAAGACAGAAATGAACTATGCCTTTTGAAGTGTTTCCAGGGAAATGTGTTTAGAATATTTAAGTCCCAAGTGAGTTACAAAGGTTATTCATTCACAAGTGAGATAAATTCATAGCTGTCAAATTGTCTGGATTCTCTGTGTGATCACCAGCGCTTCAAATCATTTATTTTTTTTTCTAGCAAAAGTTCAATATTTTCACAGCTTCAAATTTGCTCGTACTTTATAATTTGGAAATAAGGAATTGCTTCTTCCTCATCTGCTCACTGAAGCAATGAAAGCCCATGAGTATATTAAAGCAGTTTTTCTCTTCCATTGTAGTTGTATTTTGTAGTTTTTTTTCTTTTAAAAAATAAAGCCAAATGTTTCTACCAGTCAACTAACTGGATATAATTAACAACGTGTCTGATTTCACCAAACAGATGGGGGAGGGGAGAGGATTATTGCAAATATAAATTTTACAGTGTTTTATATTCAGTTAGATTTTCTTGAAAATTGTGAAATTATTCAAAAGTCTCCCCAAATAAGTCCCCCCCCCTCTCTCTCAAGAGCTATCAAAGGTGGTTCAGAAAGAAAGAACTTTATTTTAATTGCTTAGTAAAACTTAAGTTAGGAGCTAGGAGGAGAGTGAAAAATCCTTAACAAAGACAACAAAGGTAGAAAGATGAAAAGCAATTCTTGACAGAATACTTTACAGAGACAGCAAATGAGCTGTGGCTACTGGCCTGGTTAACTATAGGTTCATTTCAGGTCAAAAAATAAAGGAGAGGAGATGGCTCTAGGGAGCAGCACCCAGGCCAGATCTGCTCTGAGAGGGAAGCACAGACTCAGGGTGCTCTGGCCCAGGTGATGAAGCTGCGGAGCTTTGTTTTTACTTGGTTGGGAAGCAGGCTAAAGCAAGAAGCTGACACATAACTGCTCTCTAAGTCCGGATATTTCTGACTGTAGTGAGGAGAAGAAAATCACTGTTACTCACACACTCCTACTGATAGCCTGCTAAATTGAAGGCAAAGTTAGAGGTGACCCCTGCCTTCTAGAGACACATCTTTCTCTTTGGGAAGTCAGGGCATATATGAAAAAGGTGAAGTTAAAATGTGAAGTAAGTGAATACTTACTGGACTATCAATAATTGCTGAAGGACTTTGATATTGGAGCCTGTAGGAAGAAGAGCCCTGGGGTAGGTGGAGAGGAGAGTATTTTAGACAAAGGAAAGACTCCCCGAAGTTGTGCAGGCTGAGTTCCGGACACAATAAATAGGCCAGGACACCATGTATAGGGTCCATGCAGGGGAACAGTGGAAAGTTGGGGAAGTAGTTAAAGTTGAAAGAGAAGTTAGAGAATTGGGGGAGAGGAGATAGGCAGCACCCTTGAAAGCCTTTTTAGAGAGATGTCATCTGTGAAGTTGTATTTTCAAAATTATTATTCTCGTTCTGGACTATGGGATGAAGAGGGAAGAGATTGTAGCAAGGGAGAGACCTTAGGTTAGAGTGGACATGAAATGATAATGGCTTCAATTTGAGGTGTGCAATGAAATGATAAGGACATATATTGCAGAGTTTATCAAGTATTTACCAAGTACCAGACACTGCTAAATGCTATAAAATATATGAATGTACAGCAAAGGACTGAAACTGACAAAAAGTAACAGATAAGGTTAAGTCCAGGATCACTTTATGAACAACAATTTTTTCCACATATGAGAGGAATACCTTTGAAGAGTGATGGGATGTTTACCCAAATATATCTATATTCAATTGGAGATTTAGTTGGAGAGTCAGGTCATATTCCATTTTTTACCAGTACCATATATATAAAAATTTTCTCTACCCTGTCCTGTGTGGCTCAGTTGGTTGGAGCATCATCCCCGTAGTAAAAGGTTCCATTCCCAGTCAGGGGGGCACATCTCTAGGTTTTGAGTTAATCCCTGATTGGGACATGTTCAGGAGGCAACCAATAGATGTTTCTCTCTCACATCAATGTTTCTCTATCTCCCTTCCCTTCTCTAAAAAAATTTAAAAAAAAAATCCCATAAAACAATTTATACAAGTTTTTTTTTTTAAGAAATCAAATATTATCTTTTGACATATTTCCTAACACTGGCAACTTTAAGTTAATATGCATGCTCTTTATTTGTTTATAAGTCAAATAATATTTTAATGGCCTAAGGAAGATGGCTTTTTAAGGAATCTTATTGTAAATCTATAAACTGTAAGAACTCTGTTGAGTGAAAAGCTTTCTCTGATGTGATTTTACTTATTTTCAGAAATAGGAGTTTTGCAACAAAGAAAAAAAATCTTTGTTCTTTGCTTTAAAAGCTGAGTAAATTTTAGTCCAAAGGAGGGGGGAGAAAAAAAAAAAAGCTATTATGGTCAATTTGAGTCTGGTTGATTAAACAATGGGGAGAGACCAGAGATGGAATCCTTATCTAAAGGCAAGATTACATGAAAAGGACTGCTTTCAATTTGTAGTTCAAGAATATCACAAGATATTAATAAACATGATTAACTGAAAAAGTTAAGGAAATTGAATTATGATCATTGGACTCAACTTTAAAATATGGTAATGAAAAATAATACAATTATGCATATTAGACTAAGAAATACTCAAACTGGACATAATATAAGAAGCAGAAGATTTGAAGGGTAAAAAATGAGAGTAGGTGACTTCTTAGTAAAGATATAAGTAATAAGATAAGCATATAATAAGTTATTTTAAAGAAAATATCAAGAAAAAAATATGGGGAAAAAAGATCAGTCTTTGCAATAAAAATTTAGCTTATTGAATTTCTCCTAATTCCAATGCATTAAATGTCTGAAATGTACCTGAATGTTTTGTGGGGTCGGCAACAAGTTAGGCACATGGGCTTGGCAGTCAGGCTTCTTGGCTTAGGGTCTCAACCCAGCAGCTAACGAGCAATGCGAGTCCTTCAACCTTCTTAAACCCCAGTTTTCTCTCTTCAAAAAATGCAGATAATGAGTATCTGTCCCACAGCTTTGTTGTAGGCATTTAAAAAGATAATGGATTTAAGCACTTAACACAGAATGGGGTCCACAATAAAAGTTTAATAAATATAAGTTGTTACTATTATTAATATTTATAGAAAAAGTTAACAAGTCTCTCTGGTTTCCTATGAAATTACCTTTCAGGAGCAAATCAGCTTCTTCTTATTGAAGTTTTACTTGATTTAACATGTATCTGCTTCCACAAAAGTATCTGAGGTCACTTACAATTAAAGATACATATGCAATATGTTGTGAAAATATAAGCAGAAAAGTTAACCTATAGTGAAGTAAATGAAAGTGAGCATGGTGTTCCCCAGCCGCAAGGAAAGAAACTGAAAATATTAAATTGTGCAAGTCATATTTTTAAGATATCAGTTCTTCAGCGTGAACAATAAAAATGATAACATACTTGGATAGCACTTTTAAAAGTGTCTTTCCTACAAAGTTTCATTTGATTCTCACAAAAATCTTTTGAGTCTGTTGACCAGCTATGAAAACCCTATTTTATATATGAGGAAATTAAGGCCTAGGAAGGCCACACAGCTTAGAAGAAACAGAGCTAAGACTTGAACTCAGGGGGTGAAAAGTACATACACAAAAATTAACTTGCTCTGAGCTCCCTACAAGTAAAGGAAAAAATGGTGGTGGGGGTGGGAGCATGGGGAAGGCAGGGGGCATACCTCCTGTTATCTGATAAATTATCTAATAAAAGGAAGTTCGCCTTGGGCCAGTACATACAAGCTTTTACCTTCCATTAAAACCAAGAGAAACTAGTAATATGGATATTTATACAAGAGGCTTTAAACCATCAAGTCAACTGTGGTTTTAGTAGAAGTCTTAAACAAAATGCAGACATGTTCTTTATATGTCTCTTTACTATATAGCCTGAGGGAGCAACTTTAAATTGGTCCTGTGAAGGAATTATCTTCAAACAGCAGATGGTTATAGTAATATTTTCTAGGTGAAAGTTATTCTTTTAAGAAATATGTATTGAAAGCGTACTATGTACTGATACCATTCTAAAATATGAATATACAGAGATGCATGCTATGATTTTTGTCCTCAAAAGTGTAACAGCCCAGTGGAGAAATTCAGACATGGTGAAGCACCCACGTTGTGCATAGGCTGCGGGAGTAATGAATGACAGCCCAGCTAGATATGCAAGGCTGCCTGGGAGGCAGAAACTGGAAACCTCAGAAAATGATTGCCTAGTGGTCAGTCAAGGGCGTGGAAACATGGCAAGGAGGTGTTCGCAGAGACTGATCAGTTCAATGTCCCTGAAGTTCTAATAAGATACGAGAGAGGATGGTAGAAAACGATGTTGAAGTAACATACAATGGTTATGTAGGCCTATCCATGCCCTGCAAAGACTGTAGAGTTTGTCCTTTGAGTAATGGGAATGTCTACTGAGCAAGGAGCACACATGATCTAATGAGGACAGGAATGAGAAGCCCAAATATTATGTCAATTTGCTGGATAAGCAGTGTGCCAAATGACCAATTTGTTAAATTACTGATTCTACAAATTTGCAGAAATCATTTTCCTTATAATGCTTACGGAGGTTTGTGAATTGTTCATTGACTTGTTTTTATTTTGAAGTTAGCAGCATTTTAAATAATGTGAAGTTTGCATCTGGTGCTGGGATATAAACAAAATTAGGAGGTAGGATGGAGAAAATAGAAAAGGCAAGTGGGTGCACAGTACAACCCGCACTGCGGACGCCAGAGAAAGAGTTTCCTAAAGAGTGGGGGAGGGCACACTTGAGGGGACGGAAGGCAGAGACTCGGGGGCAGGAAGAGGAGATTGTGGAGAGGTGGCACGCAGGAAAATAAACTGGGAAACACAGGGTCCGATGATAAGGCTGCCATTAGTGAAGGACAGTGGGCAGGGCAGGTAAAAGTCTGAGAACCATAACACCACACAGCTTTCCCGATCTATACCAGACAACTGGCACAAACATCTTTGTGGCAAATGTAATATTTGGCAAATCAGACATTCGTGCATTTTATTGTCAGCAAGTTGACTTTTGGCTAATTGATTATTTTTTTTCCAAATGGCCAGGTTCCAGTTATAGAATACTCAAGGTATGTCTAGAGCTGGAGCTGGAAGGGGAATGTAGAGTAAAGGAAAACTTGGATTTTTACAAGTGAGAAACTTGAGTAAATTCTTGTGTAGGAAAAAAGTTACCAATTAAACATATGAAAAAGAGAAGGGATATTTTTGTAGTGCAGTGTTCCAGTTACTATTGCTATGTAACAAACATTCCCCACATCTAATGGCTTACTAAGTGGTTGCATTGATATTGTTCACAAATCTGCAATTTGGACTTGGCAGTCAGCTCATCCCTACCCCGTGTAGGTCAGCCAGAATGACTCAAAGGCAAGGGGCTGAAATCAACAGAAGGTTTACCCACTAATACATGTCTGACAGCTGATGCATTTTTCTTGAGGTCTCAGTTCTTCTCCACCTGGTCCACTTCGTATGTATGGGCTAGTCTGGGCACCTTCATAGCATTTAAATGAAAGGGCAAACATCTCAAGAGAAAGAACCAGATGAAAGGTATATTTTCTAACCTAGCCTCAGAAATCACACAATGTCACTTCTTCCATATTCATAGAACCATCTAGATTCAAGAAGAGAACACGTATTCCATCTTTTAACAGGAGAGCGTCAATATTATATTGTAGGAAAAGTACAATAACTTAGGATAAATATGTATGGCCACATTTGTTAAATACAGTCTGCCACCTAAGCTCACTGAGATGTCAGGGGAAATTAGCTGCAGAACACAGCAAGGAACTTGCTTTGGATGGCAAGAGGATAAGCTTTCCTGTCACCAAGGGACCAGGCCAGGAATTCAGCTCATTGTGAGCTGACTTAAAAACAAGGATAACCAAGAAAGGTATGCAAGCAGGTTTGTTTTGGGCTTTTCATCAAAGCTTCAGATGGTATCTTGGTCCTGCAATTTCCTCCTTTACCTTAAAGTTAAATGCAGGGAGTTATAATTTGTTATATTTTGATTCAAGTTTTAATTGCACTTTAAAATACTTGACCCTGCCGAAACCGGTTTGGCTCAGTGGATAGAGCGTCAGCCTGGGGACTGAAAGGTCCCTGGTTCGATTCTGGTCAAGGGCATGTACCTGGGTTGCGGGCACATCCCCAGTAGGAGATGTGCAGGAGGCAGCTGATCGATGTTTCTCTCTCATCGATGTTTCTCACTCTCTATCTCTCTCCCTTCCTCTCTGTAAAAAATCAATAAAATATACTTTTTTTTTTAATATATTTTATTGAATTTTCCACAGAGAGGAAGGGAGAGAGATAGAGAGTCAGAAACATCGATGAGAGAGGAACATCGATCAGCTGCCTCCTGCACATCTCCCACTGGTGATGTGCCCGCAACCCAGGTACATGCCCTTGACCGGAATCGAACCCGGGACCCTTCAGTCCGCAAGCCGACGCTCCATCCACTGAGCCAAACCGGTTTCGGCAATAAAATATACTTTAAAAAAAAAATAAAATACTTGACCCTAAAGTTTTCCCTTTTTATTTCCCTTTTATGCCTGATGATTAGCAAGCGTAAAAGAAGAGCTTGCTTAAGTATTTGGGAGATCAAGTTTTCACTATATAAATACTCTTCTTGAGAAACAAATAAGAAAAAGTAAGAAATGGAGCCAAGAAGAGCAAATAATTCAACAAAATGACCTGTCAATTTCAGTCTGCTCTGTCTTTCTCCAGGATCAGTTATCACTGTCGTATCCTATGAGGTGTGAGGAGCCTGCCACATCGTTCCAATTATTAAGAAAAACCATTCTTAAATGACTGCTTATTTACTAATACCTAAAGCATACCACTAAAATAATGCCAGAATTTACAAATTGTTTACAAGTAGTCACACTGATCTATTTTTCCCTTTAATGTCTGCTGCTTCATACTTTTGAAATTATAAAGAATATTTTTTAGGCTTAATGATTTCTGGAACCCCTTGTCTATATTAGAGCTAGTTGCCCATTTATTTCCTTATGGAAGGTCCAAAGGAAGTTAAATGTTGGAAAAGTAGGGAGAAATATCATTTTCCATATCCAATAAGCTTGAAGAGAAGAACAACCTTTACTTAACCTGCTGTGGGCAGGCAGGGCAAGTAGCTATGCTAATGGGCCAATTGTTGAACCTTTAGGAAAGGTTTAAAAGCACAGAGATTGAGAGTGTTGAACTTCCAGAAGTCATATAGATCTGCTGGCAGAATTTCTGAAGAGAATGTGAGAGTTAAAAGGGGAATTATGAATGTGACAAGCAGGGCACTTAGATAGCTCCAAGGTTTGATGCAATATTTGGCTACAAGAATACTTAGGGAAATTCTACACATGATTCTTTTCCATCAGAAGACAAAAGATTATTCTATCTCAAGAAGATTAGCAAAATCTTTATATGGTCTATAGATGTTCTGCAGCTCTGTCAACTCCTTCTTTCCTCCTATTGCATCAGAGAAAATGTCTCTTCTGTTATCAAATATCAACCCCTCCAATGTGAACCCCAGATCCCTATCCTCATATTATCAGACTTTATTCTTATTCCCCTTTATTTTCATCTATTTATTTTATCAGAATTATCCACCCTTTCCTATACCTTCAACTTCTCCATCTATCACACCAATGCATTTTAGTGTTCTCACATCTAAAAAAAAAAACCCTTCCTTTACTCTCTTTTAATTTCCACTCCTTTGCTCTGCTCCATATCCTAGTCAAACTGCTTTAACAATTTTACTCCAAACCCAGGATCAAATGCATGCCTTCTGCCCTGCGAGTGTGGCTCAGTGGTTGAGCATTGACTTCTGAGCCCAGAGGTAGCAGTTCAATTCTCAGTCAGGGCACATGCCCAGTCTGCAGGCTTGGTCCCCATTACGGGGTGTGAGCGAGACAGCTGACTGATCAGTGATTCTCATCATAGTGTTTCTGTCCCTTCCTCTCTCATCCTCTCTGAAATCAATAAAAATATTTTTTAGAAAAAGAAATCAAGTCTATTTTAAATACATTATTTAAACAAATTTGATGCAAAATGTTACTCTTGATGTTTTGGTTTTCAGTGCTTTCTGTATAAGGAACTGGTTTGTTTACCTAATATTTTTTAAAGAAGATATATTTCCTCATAGAACTTTAAGAAATTGTTCCTGGAAATGGAGGAGTCATTTAAATTTTTAAAAATCCCTTGAATAATATTTCCAAAGAATAAATTTAGTTTTAAGTTCAAAAGTTGTCTAAATGTTTTTTCATTCTGTACAGCATGGAACTTGTCTATTACTCTTCACCTTCTGAAACATGGTCCAAAGTAAAAGTGAGCCCCACCGGTCAAATTCAGTCTCCTCTTTCCCTGGGAGTGGCCAAGAAGCTTTCAGTCAAAGATTTGAGGGAAGGAAGGAAGGAAGGAAGGAAGGAAGGAAGGAAGGAAGGAAGGAAGGAAAAAGGAAAATATAAGGGAAAGGAAAAAGATTTATCTAATTAGCTAGCACTTAAAAACTAATAATATCTAATAGGTTGTCAGTAAGGAATTTGAAAACAAGATTTAAACAGGAAAAGTTAAGTTCAGGTACGATCATTAAGGCACCTGAAGTAATTTATTCAACTCAAAAAAATAAGGATGGCATTTTCTGCTTCCAAAGCACCGTTGTGCCATGAACTGTGCAATTCAAGTTCATTGCATGATGTAGAAGTGATCAAAACTGATATTCTTCATTGTATATCCTTAATCATAAAGAGTTTATATACTTTTTAAAGAAGAGTTTGGAATAACAGGAGCATGGAGACTTCTTTTATTCTAATGCATTCAGATGACTGCGTCCTAGAGACTTGAAGATATTTATTGAGCTGCTACCTCAAGTGAAGGACTTTTTGGAATTAATAGGCTCTGAGAGACCCAACTTGTCAGACCCCCAGTGGCTCAAAAGGCTGTACATCCCTGTGAATATGACAAGGCGTCTAAGCACCCTGAACCTGAGACTGCAGGGGAACAAAAGAGCATTGCTGATTTGTTCAAAGCACAAGTATGCAGATTACATGTGGACATGTGGACTGAGCAGATGGCAGCTGGGGATGGTACTCACTTTCCATGCCTGAACATTCCGAGCTCAGAATATTCAAAAATTTTGAAGAATTTCAGAATTAATTAATGGAAATAACACTATAATTTTAGAAGAGATTCATAAAGTTTACTGAAGACAATTTATTCTGATGTCTGTGGCTGTATTTAGAGAAAATACCCAGATGCGTCTGAACTAGCAAATGTCTGCACTATTGGCATTGCTCAATTTCATGAGAAAAGGATTGTGTGGATCATGCCCACCTGGAGATAAACTGTCTCTGAAAATTTAACTTAAATGCTGCTTCAATCCATTTGATCCAATTCTCTATCTTGTTCTGAAAATATATTTCTTGCTGTAATGAATGGTGCTAATGTTCTGGCCAGAACCTTTTGACCAGGACTGTTGTACCCAGACCCTAGTTGGTGTTGTTGACTACTAAAGGCATGAAACTAAAACCTTTCCCAGGTTATTGTTCTCAGTGAATCAATAGTTGCCTAATCTAGGAGGTTATGCCTCATCCCAATTCTGGGAACAGACCACAGCCAATGACTATGTCGGGAGAAGGATAGACTTGCTTCAAGAACCAACTTGATGTTGCAGTGCATACCCTAGAGCTCTACATGGAATACCAGCTAAAGCTCGACTCCATCTAGTATTTCATTCTAGTTTAAGTGCCTTATACTGTCTACCCTGTCTATCTCCTATTTTTCCTGAGAAAATAAATAATATTCCCCTGAAACCCTGCCTCAGGCTCTGCTTTCAGACAATAAGACCTAAAAGACTTGGTACTAGAAGTGTTCCTATTACACTGAGTCTAAGAGTAATATACTAGAGTTGAATCACTTGCCAGCCAGCTGGAGGAGTGACTCATTGTCCGGGGCTGGTGAAGTGCCTATAGTCCCTAGCATGTTGTAACAAAAGTATGCCTGTGATTAACTGGGACAGGGTATAGGTAAAAGAAGAAACCCTAGCTCATACAACATTGCTGGTGTTTGAGGAGAAACAAGAGAAATAATCATTATAAAGTCTGTGGAAATAGGGGGCTGTTGCCATAGATGCTTTGAAGAAAGAAAAGGGAAGGATAAGAGCAATTAATCACCAATTCAAATCAAAGTGTGAAGATCTCCTTAGCAACATTTAAAGAAACTATCATCTCCTAAAGAAATATACCCCAATGCTATGTTAAATCTACTCTCTTAAATCATTGACTGAATAGGGTTCCTTTTCAACTGGTACAGCCACTTAAGTAGTATGGAGATTTCTCAAAAAAATTAAGAATAGCCCTGACTGGTTTGGTTCAGTGGATAGAGCTTCGACCTGCGGACTCAAGGGTCCCAGGTTCGATTCCGGTCAGGGGCATGTACCTTGGTTGCGGGCATGTCCCCAGTAGGGGGTGTGCAGGAGGCAGCTGATCGATGTTTCTCTCTCATCGATGTTTCTGGCTCTCTGTCCCTCTCCCTTCCTCTCTGTAAAAAAAATCAATAAAATCCGAAACCGGTTTGGCTCAGTGGATAGAGCGTCGGCCTGCGGACTGAAAGGTCCCGGGTTCGATTCCGGTCAAGGGCATGTACCTGGGTTGTGGGCACTTCCCCAGTGGGGGATGTGCAGGAGGCAGCTGATTGATGTTTCTCTCTCATCGATGTTTCTAACTCTCTATCTCTCTCTCTCTTCCTCTCTGTAAAAAATCAATAAAATATATTTTTTAAAAAAATCAATAAAATATATTTTTAAAAAATTAAGAATAGAGTTATCATATAACCCAGAGATCCCTCTTCTAGGTATCTACACCACAAAAAATTGAAAAAATTTATTCTCAAAGATATATGCACCCCTATTCACAGTGACCAAAACATGAAAACAACCAAAGTGTCCTTTGATAGATTATTGAAGATACATATACAATGGAATACTTCTCAGCCATAAGAAAAGATGAAATGCTGTCATTTGGGACATGGGTGGATCTTGAGAATATCATGTTAAGCAAAATAAGTCAGACAGGAAAACAAGAGCCATATGATTTCACTTATATGTGGCATTTAAAACTGAAAGAAACAAATGAACAGACAAGACAAACAGAAATTCATAGACACAGATAGCAGTATGGTGGTTACTAGAGTGTAGGGTGGTGAGAAGAGGAAGTAAAGGGTAAAAGGGGTCAAATATATGGTGATGGGAGGAGATTGGACTTTGCATGGTAAAGACACAAAGCAATATACAGATGACTTATCATAGAACTAACTGTACAATTGAAACCTATATAATTTTATTAACTGTCACCCCAAAAATTTAATGAAGCCCCAAAATAAATAAATAATCATGAAAACAATTAAGAAAAAATATTGACTAAAGTTACCTGGACCATCTGGACAATCCACAGAATACCACAGTGGTCCACTATTTATACCTGTGAGCAAGAAGTGGCATCTACTGTGGATGTCTTGGTAAAATGCCCTCCAGATAGTGAGAGATAAACACTATAAGACTCATTAGTGAAGTTTTTAGGGATTTGGTGATCTAGGCATGTCAGTAGTTTGGCCGTTCTAGATTGCATGCCTGGGGAAGAACTAGACCATCATCCTTAAGGGGTCTGATAACTTAGTTCACTTGCCTTTGTTGAGGTTGCCTCAACTGCTGGTTGATTATTACCAGGCATGGAAGCTCCAAGAGACACCATGAATAATCCCTTCTTTCAGGCATACTCCTCTCTTCCCTATTGTGTAGCAGCAAACTTAGTTAAGTCTTCATGACAAGAAGTTTCAGTTTCTTCCACCAGTATGGTAACAGTTGGTTCTTAGACATGAACAGTCCAAAGAACCCAGATAATAGTCGTAGTTTCAAGGTTGAAATCAAGCTGTTGACTAGACTGAGCTACCAATCTGGAAGCTCTGGGGAAAAATCTTCTTTGCTCATCCTTGTTGCCAGAATTCGGTTTCTTACAACTTTAGGATTGAGTCACCCGCTTCCCCACTTGTCAGCCAGGGTGTATCTCAGCTTCAAGAGAACACCTGCATCTCTTGCCGTGCGATGCCCTCCATTTTACCCAAGCAACAAGGCATTGAATCTTAAAGTTAACTATGCCATAAAACCTAACCTAACCATGGGAGTTAAATCCATTAGACTGACAGTAGTCCCCAGACTATGCAGAGTACATAAGGGAGGGTGGGGGAAGGTAATACAGGAAACATTTTTCTCTCTTCCCTTTTCTCCTGCCTTGAATGTAGTTGAGACTTGGATTCTTGGTTGCAATCTTCTTGCTAACCTGAGAAAACCAGCCTAAGGAAAGAAATGCAGCTTCTGATCATGGCAGAGCAGAAGGGCATAAACAGCCCAGGTCTTTGATGACACAACTGAACTTCTTGTTATAACTGACCCGGAATCACCTACCTCCAGAATTCTTGTTCTGTAAGGTAATTTAATGCTGAAGTCATGTGGCTGAAATTTGATATTTGGGTATTCTCAAACTTACTTCTGAATAAACCCTTTAATCACAAGAGTGCAGTGTATCATTCATTTGAAATTTAGAAACATAAATGTTATATTTATTTGAAAAACATACATATATATAATAAAAGTATAAAAATACATGCCTACTTCAACATGGAGGCTCTGAAAAAAATTAGATCAGAAAGTGGTATGAAAAAGGGGTTCATCTGTACCTTAATGTACCATTTATTTCATTTTTTTTTAAATCCTGAAGTAAATACACCAAATGTTAAAATCGGTGAAAGTTCAAGATGGATGGGGGTACTTACATTCTTTCCCCTTCCTCTTCTTTGTGTTTGAAATATTTTAAGATAATAAAATCCTATATAATATGCAAATTGTCCCCTCAACCAGGAGTTCGACCAGGGGGCTGCCCCTCCACCTGGCTGGCCCCACCCCCAGTCGGATCCCCCACTCCGATCTGGGGTGGGGCCAGCCCGCCAACTGCCCTCATCCCCTCTCCCTGGCCAGCCCCACCCTGATTAGGGCCTGGGCTTCCTGGCCAACCTCCCGCATCCCCTTCCTCCAGCCACCCGATCGGCCGGATTGGGCAGGCAGGCTGGACCCCACCCATGCATGAATTTGTGCACCAGGCCTCTAGTATATTATAAAATAAAATACAAAAAAAAAAAAAACCTAAGGCAAGACATGATAAGATACTTTCCCAAAGTCAGGAATTTTCTATACTGTCCTGAAAGAAATGTGTTTACCCACCTGTCCTCCACCCCTTCTCCATCCCTCCTTCTTCCGCTGTGCCCTGCTTTTGGGGGAAGAACAAGGATAAATAGTCATAAATAGTCATATGATGATCTCACTGGTATGCAGATAGCCACCCTCCTAAAGACCACACCAAGGAGGGAATTTAGGAGCAATCCACAATCCTTCCCATTAGCAGGGGAAGTGCCAAGAGCCACAAATTCTCCTTCTCCCTGGACCACCATTTGCCTAACAGGCCTCTAAATGCTTGATTTAACTATGCAAAAACACTACTAATTATATTCATTTATGTGACTGACTTACCATTTGAATCTAATTGCCATGCAGCAAAATAACTGTTAAAGCATATCATTAAACAACTTGAATAATTAGAGAGAGATTTGCTTGTTCTCCTAATTCAATACTAAACTTTAGGGCAGGGACTTCAACCTCTACCTTTTCTATCTTAAATTAGCTGGGGAAGAAGGCTGTGGAAGTACTGCCTCATTAGCCATCTTTTCAGAAACCCCAGGTCTGCAGAATAGCTCGGGACTTCTAGCAAGAGCTCCACAGCCCTGCTCCAGGATACTCATCCCAGCAAGAATCTTTCCTTTACTTCATTCCACCTTTCACCTCAGGGACATCCTCATTTTACACTATCCACATTGGCCACTGTAAACCCAGTTTCCTCACTCATCCACCCTCCCCTAAAAACTTGCTAACTCCATCTCATCTTCATTCTTTCTACCCCATCCCTGGCTGTCTTTCTGCACCTGCCTCTTGTCCTTTGACACCACAACTCCATTGTGAGTTCAGTGTCTTTCTTGTAACCTCACTGCTCATCCTTTTGTCCCTTCAAGAACTTGACTCCTTGAGCTCACAATGAATGCCTTCTCTCATGAAGACCATTTTCTGTCAACATCTTCCAGCTCAAAGAGTGGGAATTGGGGGTAAAAGGGAGCAGCTTTATTTCTCATTCATTAAGGACCCTTCCATAACAGTATCATACAGCCACTCTCTTTTCATAGTTCTAGTGACTTAAAGTCAACTTGTCTGTTCCAAATTCTTCAAACCACACTGGTTGTTGCTTCCCTCTTTACCTATGGTCCATAACACCTTCTCTATTTCTTCTATTCTCCTTAGCTCTGATTCACATTCTTCTTTCCACTGTACCACACACTTATATACTGAATTAATCACCATCCTCACCAATTGCACTTCAGACTCCTTGATATTACCCATTCTCCATAACACTTTAAACTCTTTAATGCCAGGAACTGTGCCAAATAACAGAGCTATAGTAGTGAGTGAGATGAGCAGGGCCCCTGCCTCATATAGCTCCACAGTGTATCAGAAGTGACAGAAATGTAAACACTCCTACATAGTCAATAACAATTTTCTTAAGTGTTCTGAAGAAAAATCAAAGAGTACTACAAACCATGTAGGATATAAAATCTATTCTGCTAGGACATGGAAGGCTTCTGAATCTCTGAGAGAAGACCTGAGAGATGAGGGGGAGAGAGCCAGATGGAAAGGTGGGAGAAGAGCATTCTGAGAAGAGACTGTCTCTCAATTCATCAAATTCCCCCAATATCTTAACATCCTCTTATGACTACTCTGGATTTTCTCTATCCTGAATCCATGGTTAGTTATTTTAATCTGCCTTCTTGAGCAACCTAGATCCCCTTACCTTTTCCAAACCCATCTACTCATTCTCAATCATACATTCTGGATTTCTTCCACAATTCATTCTGTTACCTCTTGCTTCTAAAATAGCTGACCTATATAAAATCACCCTTTTTTAGGTCATGGGTTGGTGAATATCAACAATTTCATATGGTTTAAACTAATATTTATTATTGAATAAACCTATTGATAATTGGCCATTGTCATAACTACTTATAATTACTGTATCTCCCTCTAAATTTGTATTATAACTTTGCACTGAATGACTATCCATCTTAGTCATTAAGACTTAAAAAAATTTTGTAATCAAAATAGTCACCCAATACTTCATAATCAGTAAATTCTTTTTTATATATAATATATCCCTCTCTATTTCTCCTCAAAAAAAGTATAAGGACAATGTGTTTCATTCCCTTCTGTAGAATAGCCATAGATCATGATAAACTACTATTTAATTACTAGAGGCCCGGTACACGAAATTCAGGGGGGGTTCCCCTCAGCTTGGCCTGCAACAACGCCAGCATCCTGTGCCCCGGCTGGTCTCTGGCCAGAGGCCCGCCCACCCACCCACCCTCCCTCTGCAGACCAGGGCCCACAGAACGCTGGGGCTCGTCGCTGGGGCAATGCCACCTCAGTGTCCTGCATGCCCCGGCTGACCTCTGGCCAGAGGCCCGCCCGCCCGCCCTCCCTCCTTCTGCAGGCCAGGGCATGCGGGACTCTGGGGCTCATCACCTGAGGGCAGATTCAGCCATGCCGCTTGGCTGCCACTTCCCCGGTTGGGGATGATAGGACCGGGGCTGAAGGGACTGGGCTCCACCATCTTGTGGCTATAGGCACCGCCATCTTTGTGATGGAGTGATGGTTAGTTTGCATGTTACCCTTTTATTAGATAGGATTGTTCTCCATCCTCCTCCTCCAAACAGCTACTCTGGAATGGCTCTACTAGTACTATATTTGTGGCATCTGCACAAAATGAGCAACGTATGCAGGTAATAAAATTTACATAAGGTTTTCACATAGTAGTATTTTATCACATTTGAAGTACAATCTTGTGAATCATGTAAGGCAGTTAGTGTTGTCTCCATTTTACAGATGAGAAAACTGAATATCAGAAATGTAGATGATTGGGCAATGATAAAGTCAGACTAATGCTCACTTCTTCTAATTCTAATATAATTTTTCCACCCATTCCTCACCTCCTTTTGGCTTATATCTTTTAGGAGAGATGGGAGGAGCAAGTAAAGAAAGTCCAGATACCTTATTAAGGCAAATTCTTTGATTTTCTTGGGTAAGATAAGCAGACTAGATAGACTAGGTCGACAAAGTAAACTAGGACTGCTCAGAGCCTCTAGGCATTCACACTTGTCCTCTGTGACCAGCCTTCCTCATATCATTACCCTGCCTGACTCCACTCCTTTGGCTTACTTCTTACTACTCTCCATATTCCCCAGTGGCGGCTTAACTCTTGGGGGAAAGGGAGGAGGGATGAATTTGGAAATAATACGGATCCAAGGCTTCCCTCCAAATAGTGAACAAAATAATTGTAGAAAGAAGGGAAGGCAAAGAACACAGTACCTGTTTGTATTCTCAGCCAGAATTTTACCCTTTCTTTATCTCACTCTGTTCACCTAAAATCCCAGAGTTTAAAAAAACTTTCTTTATGAAACTTTCTTTATGATCTTTCTTGTACAAAGAGCCCTACAAGCCCAAAAGCTCGAAATCATGTGTGAGAAAGGACTGCAATATTTCCAATCATCTATACTAATAATCTATACTAATAAAAGGGTGATATGCAAATTAACCATCACTCCACAACAAAGATGGTAACTCCCATAGCCACAAAGATGGCTGCACCGGCTGGAGCCACAGAGCCGGCCAGAGCAGGCAGAACACCGGTGACGAAGGAAGCCAAGCCCCCCTCACACTCGGCCAGCCACTGAGGCACGAAGCGCCCGGGACAGGGCTCGATGCCTGGCTTTGTTGTCAAGGTGACGAAGGCAGGAGTCCCGCCCCGCGCCGGCCACTCCGGGCCTGTGGGCAGCACACGCGGAGAGCCTGTGGGCTGTGGAGAGTTTCTGGGCTGGGGATGCTGGCCGGCAGAGGGCAGCCTGTACTTCCCACTTGGCAGCAGCAGCAGCCATGGGCGTGCCAAGAAGAGCCTGCAGGGCTGAGCTTAAGTAGTGCCTGCAAGGCATCAGCATCAAGGAGTGGCTGTGCAAGCCCCACCTCCAGGCCCAGAAGGTGCTCGACCACAGGGACAGCCACCGTGGCGGGCCAGATTGACATCCTCCTGGCCGCACCACGTTGGTTTGCGGATCTGCGCAGCCGCAAGCCTCTGGTGTGCTCATCCTCTCCTCTCCCCCTGGTGTGCGAACATCCCCCAGCACACTGTCACCCACATGTGCCTGCAACAGTCCCGGATCATGGCACGTGCAAGTTCCCCCACCCCGCCCCTCTGCCTCACTTCCATCAACCCCAGCATGCCTATGTCCCCCACAGGATGTGCACACATCCCCTCTGGCATGTTCGCATCCTTTGGAGAGTGTCTGGGTATTCTGGGTGCTGGGGGTGGGTGCCTGTGAGATGACAGTGAGAGGGCAGAGTGGTGATGCCCTGTTCCCGCAGAGGCCAGTGCAGTGACGAGATCACCTCTATGGGGCTAATGCAGGTGCTGAGGCGGGAGCAGGTGCAGACAGACACACCTGGTGGGCGCAGGCAGCCCTCATTGAGGTGCCTTTGGTCAGCATTCAAGATCGGGAACCCAGAGGAGGTGAGGAGTTCCGTCCTCTCAGTGAAACGGCGGGAGAGTTGGGGCGACTGCAGAGGAGGAATGTGCACTTTGTGTGCCGGCACCCATGAGTGAAGGCCGCCCTGACTGAGCCTCGCTTGCTAGGGGCCTAGCACACTCCTGCTGGGCAGCGAGTGACAGCACATGCTTTTCCAAGTTAATGAGAGAAAATGTTGATTCTCCTGCTGCTCGTGAAGGTGGAAAGTGGAGTGAGGAGACATGCGGGGAGTGAGCAAGGTTCCCTGTCTGGGGGTTCCAAATCTGCTATTGGTTCCTTTCACCGCTGACTAGAGACATACAGGGTGTCCCCCCAAAATGTATACACACTTTGAATACCTACTAATTCCAATGGGTTTAAGCATGAAAATAAAGAAACAACAATGGAGCTGTCATCTGTTAAAAGTGTGGGCACAAACCAGCAGTCAGACATTCCCCGTGGGGTCCCGGATTGGAGATGATGCAGGCCAGACTGAGGGCCCCCCCCCCTCCCATGCATGAATTTTGTGCACCAGGCCTCTAGGTATATATATGAGGCCCCCTTATTATGCATCCTCTAACCATGATATTTATTTTACATTTTCAGAGGCCTGGGGCATGCTGTACCCTTGAGAAAGAAAAGGGGACAAATGCTTAACTAAACTGCAATTATGTGCTGAGCACTGTGCTAAGAATATTACATAGTGACACTTACTCTGAAAAGTAAAACTAAGGAGAAGTGGGAGGAGGAGGCAGAGGTGAAGGAGGAAGAGAAGGAGAGGAAAAGGCAGTGCTGGCAGTGGTGGAATTTGTTTCATCAGGGGAAGAGGAAGGGAAAAAGTTGTGCTTTGAATTTTTATTTTCCCAAATATGATGCAGGCATGTGCTTTTCTAAAGATCAATAGAGTGACCAGGTGGAATATGGGACAAATTTGAACGGCTCTCTCAACTGGAGAAAATACGTGTAAATATGCCACCTCCCTTCACCGTCTCATTCCACCCTCTCCCCTCCCTACCCTAAGATGAAATGATCTGGGACAAACTAATTGAGAAAACTAGTAGTGCATGCCTTTGGGAGGTTTTATTAATGGAACCAGACACACTGCTATAACAGAATGTACGACTGCTCTTTTACATTGATCTAATTAGAACATTTACATACTGAATGCCTCCTGGACAATTCCCTACCAATGACACTTACAGTGTTCACTGGGCAAGACTACTCTTTAGGTGAAATTGAACAAAGAAGTCATCGAGTCTCCTTTTTCTCTAAGAAAAATAACATTGTCGAGGTTATTAACGATCAATCAGCTGTCACAGGCTCAGCATGGATGGGGATGTTGGGTTTCCTTGTACATTTGAAAGATGGGGAAACAGAACATCCTTCTCATCCTGATAAGGAAGACACCCTAAAATGATGAGAGAAATCAGCTGTATGTTTCTGAACAAAAATGGGACTAAGAGGAGGGTCAGGTTATGCAGATTATCTGAAAATACAATGCAAAAATATTAGATAATTTTAATAACTATAATATGGTCATGACTGTGGGGTATTTTAGAATGGTTTCAGTATTTTCACAGGTTTTAGCTTTTTTTTTTTTTTTTTTTTAATGCTCATATCAAGTCTGTGAAATCAGCGATTCTTTTAAAGATGTGAAAAAGTTAACATGGCCAAGGTCAACAACCATGGGAAGACATTCAACTTTTTGTTCAAGCTCTTTTTTAGTATATATGGGTGTAAAGGAATGTTTAATATTGTTTGATCTCTCCACCATTTTTCATACACTCCTCCCAGAAATTCTGCAACATCCCCCACCACCACCACCAAAAAAAAATAAAAATAAAAAAAAAAAATTGCTCTTCTTCATTGCCTAAAGCTTTCATGAGGTGGGAGCTGGGCTCTCTATGTAGATTATAGAACACATCGACTCATGGTTCATAATAGGGGTTATGTCGAACAGGACCTAAGAACAGATGTTTTCAGAACCCACATCTGAAAGGAAAGTGAAATTTAATATGGCTAATTAGATAACATTCTTAAAAGGACCTCTACGTCCTAGTTTTAGACAACGTTCCAAGTTCTATACAGTTCAGAAATGCAGTGATTTGAGTAAAAGTTGATACCTGCATAAACTAATATATGCAACAGTAAAAAGGGAAAATAATTATACATTTCTTTGCCTCCTCTCTCCATTCTATCTTATTCTTTCCTTTACTCCTCATCACTGCTCTCAACAGAGAGGAAACCAAACCCCTTGGAATGAGATTAAGTTAAAATTATTCATAAAATGATTGAAGCACAACCTTTTATGCTTAGACTAAAGAAATATCAAGAATCTTCTGTTAAGCAAAAGAAACAGCTCACAATTCAAAAGAGAGATTGCAAGAAAGATGTTTCTCTAGTCAAAGGCATTAGTATGCAAAATGTATTAAGTACTGGAATCACATTAAAGAGATGAAAGACTTGGTCCAAACAGGACTGTTTATATTGTTGACCAACAGCTGAACGAACATTGTTTCTAACCATGATGAGCTTTTTATGGATAGTCAATGCTCACAATGGTGGAGAAACAGATCGTTCAGACACAAGCCAGACATTTACAGAGAAGGCATTCATCCCAGATGCTCTCATATTCAGATTGAAATTTTCCACCAGTGGCCCAATCATTATGCTGTTGCATATACTCTGCAAGCGAGACACATGCGTTCCTTTACGGGACCTCCAGGCCTTGTCTGGGCAACACATTCAGTTGGCCCCCAGCCTAATGACCTAGTTGTAGAGACTTCATCCCACTGGTCTTCCCAGCTTTGTTCAGACTCAAGGAAGTACAGCCCCTCCTACTTTCAACCCATAGAAAACCAACAACTCTCTAGGTGATTAAATGTTCTGCCCCATTGCATATGTTTATCACATTACAACTCAAATATGCGACGAAAACATGGTTCTTTTATAACTGATTTGATCGTCCTCATAAGGGATCCAACAAATCTAGAAGTGGTGGTAAATTTAAGTTTAGTCCAATCTGGATTAAAATATAGTCTGGGCCAATAATTGAGACTCTCTTTTGGTTTAAATCAGTCTTTGGAAGATGTTCACTCACTATTTTTTCCCTGCCTTCTTTGCTGTAGTCTCGAACAGTGTCTTGGTATATGGTGGGAGACATAAAACTTCAAGGTGTTGGGATTAACAGGATCCCTTGGCCTTGCAATGGCCCTTGGACATGCAATGTCTGTCTGGCCTCTTCTGTGGAATGGCTGGCTCATTCGTATGTGTGGCCATTCTTTTATACGTCACAGCTAATAATTACAGTTGCTGAATCAGCAATCCATTCGTTCTTGGTTGGTTTGGTCATTGCCTGTTGGTTTATCCTATGGACTTGACCTTTGCTTCACTCCTCCACTCTTGTTGTTGCTGCAGACCCCTCTGAATCTGTCACATCTTCTAACCAATTTCTGTCCTCTAAGGTTGCTCTCAGCCCCTGCAAGGCATGCCAAGCTCCAGGGTTGTCCGTTGTCTCTCATGCCACATTGTTACAAATGAAAGTTCAGTGGTGCAAACTAAACCTTCAATCTGCTTGAGCCCTATTCTCTGCTTCCTTATAGTGCATGAGCCACCCCATGTGAGTGTAAGGGCACTCTTTTCAGTGTTTCTTCAGAGTCCCCCTGTCCCTCGCCACACACACACACACCAATCAAAAACCAGAAACTAGAACAAAAGCCCCTCTACCTTGTGTTTGGATCTTAACCTGGCTAACTCACCTTCTCTCCACTCAGATCTTTGAGGGCATAAGGAGAAAATATTGGGTCACATTTCCTGATAACTTTCTTACCCTAAGCCTCTCATCTCCCCACAAAATTCCCAGACCTGAAGAATAGGCAGTTGGAGGGATCCACTTTCTCTGCCTAAATGAACAGAATATTCCCTTATATCTTTCTCTTTACCAAAATGATATTCTCTCTCTCTCTTGCCTGCACCCAGTACTGGTAGAGGGAAATTGGTTCATTACTAAGGGCATATAAGTCAAGAAAGTTTATAAACTATTATGCTGCTTACATAGATTTAGGAGAAATCTCAGAGGCAGAGAAGAAAGAGGGAAAATTCTTTCAGAGCCCAGCATTAGACCAGAGTAGATTTCAGGATAAAAAGTGAAATGCTATATACCATTTGTTTTGTCTCAGAACCTTACTAAACTGCCACATTTTACAGTCTTGTCCTGAGGCTTATTATGGAAGAGTACAATAGCACTTTTATCTTCTCTTCTAACTATCTATACCTCTCTGCTATAAGCAATTTCTAGATAACAGGTCCTGCATGGACTGACAGAATATCTTATCCTGTTTTCATAACCTGTTTATTCTAGAAATTGTTTTCATAGTTTCAAGGACAAAGTGAACACATTTCTTTTTTATAGTTCCCTTTGGTCTCTTGGTGTTTGATTTGTTTGTTGTCTCATGTTTGACTTGGAAATGTTGGGCAAAGGAGAAAGCTGTACAAATTCATTTTTATGGTTACTAATAATAATATTATTTCCAAAAGAAGAAGAAATTATCTTAAGTATTTAGCCAACTTGAATAAAACTCCATATTCCTGAGGTAAGTGGGGGAAAATCCCAGGGGTTAAGGAGACTAATCAATCTTAAGTGCTTTCCCTGAACACATTTCCTCTTTTCTTATCTTTCAATTGAACTTTTTCCCCAAACAAAAGCAGGGTTTAAAAGCATTTTTATTTTTACAAGAAGGAATAAATAATCTTCTTCTCAATGTTCCACTCAGGGCCCAGCAGCCAGAATCAAACTATCCTTGTCTGTTGAAGAAAAAGCCCATCCTTCATGCTGGACTGGAAAGCGAAAGCAGCGTTTGCCGTGTGCCTTCCATGAATTGTCTCCATCAGCGCACAGCTCTTCCTTCAGAGAACTTTATAACAGAGAAATCACTGAAATAAAGGACGTGATCCCCATGGGCCCCCTAAGTTTGCAGTTCTGGTTTGGACTTTCTTGGGTTTTTGTTGTTGTTGTTCATGCCATTCTTTTCATAGACATAAAGAGCCAAGCCAAAAAAAAAAAAAATTAACCATAGATCACAGAGGCTACTTATACACCTTACATGATAAAGATGATGTATGGGCAAAGTTCTTGTCTGAAAGTCTGCAGGGTTTAATGAATATAATGGACTAAAATAAGCTATTGTACACCGCAAGATTAATAAATTGCCTTAGATGCCGAAGTTAGTATAGCATGTCTGAAAACTTCAGAACAGCATGTTATAATCTCCATCATGTGAAAAATATTGGGATTTTCTTAACAAAAGGATAGCACTGTTGGCAAATACGATGTGTTAGACACAATATACATGGTGTCGCTTTTCAATGTCCAGCAGAATATTTTTTAAAATGATGTCTTGCATACTCTATATAAAAGTCTTATGGGAAGACTTACCTGTGGCCCCAAAAAAGGTTTGCCTCTCATGTTCCAAATCGTATATGCAAGCAATGTGCTTTCAAACGTGAATTCCGTGGTTTTCTAAACAGCAGAACTTATGGATTGTAAGGATCTAGCATATCTTTATATTTTTATATTTCCAAAGTTTTGATACACAGATTGTCACATAAACAAATACTGGTGAATAAATATTAAGATTATGCTAAGATTTCATTGAGGCTGTGATTGAAAACATAGTTAAGGATTTCAGAATTAAACCTTATATTCTTAGCAGCATTCATGTAATACCAGTCCAGATTTCATCGAACCATAAAAATCATTTTGAACTAATATTATAGGAAATTAGATGAACCATAATGTCTAGGCAAAATCAGCTAAGTTTAAAATGTAATGGCATATATAAATGTATATATTATAAATATAAATGAAACAGATCACAGGGTAGTCAAAAAGTGACAGCTGCTTTAATTCGTAGGAGTTTAGACTTCCAGCCCCTCTGGAAATTATGAAATGAGGAATAACAAAAAAAACTACCCCCCATTATTATCCAAGCGCAAGTGGTATAAGATCATTTATCTTGATGTATGTCACCTTAGAGCACATATTATCCCTATCTCTCAAAGTGTTTTTTCCCCCTTATTTCATCTCTGACATTCATTGTAAATTTAATGATCCACATACGATTTGCTGGTGTCTCAGCCTGGTGTTTTGAATCATGAAACTAGTGCTAAATTTATGGCACTGCAGTACCACTTAGTGAATCATTAAGCAGTACAGTGATTTTAATGATTTGGATCATACTGGACCTCATCACTATATAATGAGGTTCCATTTAGTGTAAATTTTATGTAAAAATTCAATTTGCAAACCAACAACATGAAACTACAACATTTTTTCTAACTTGACATTGTATTTATTTATCATATATTTCTACTAAGGTCTAGTGTTAAGTTTATTAACAGAATAATACTTTATTCCATTTTCCTTTTATTAGCATAATATTTAAATGACCCGAAGAATGAAAGTGACCAGCAACCCCTTCAACCACCTTAACCTCTTTCATTGTCAAGTTTGCTCAACTCAAAGGTATCAGAAATTATTGCAAAATTTTATATGATTGTATTATCTTTGGTAATATATATTCATCTTACTATTCATAAACTAAAATGCTTCATAACTTACCTTTTATTACCAGTATAGATTATGAATACAGAAAAGAAACAATAATTATGGTCTACCTCTCTCATCTCTTCCATCTCTAGCCTTCAACAAATAAGCTTTTTCTTCTGAGGAGACAGTATTTAATATTCTACATGATACTGAACTAAAGTTCATCTATGTCATATCAAACCACTAGGCAAAAATTTCCCTTCAAATAATGTTTTGGCCTCAGAAAAATATGTTGTTTAGTAAAATGGATGGCAATAAACACTACCATTGAAATTACCTTAGTGTTAATTTTTTAATTAGCATAAAAGGAAATTGGGGATAAGGGAAGTAAGGTTATAAGCCAAAGTTATATAGCTGTTATATGTGGTCAAGAAACAAACCCATATTCCTAGACTCCAACCGCTTTTCCCAAAATTCATATTAAAATTAAAGAGCAACACATAACAGTATATTCATATTATCTCTGCAAAATATTTCTGATTTTATGTTTTATATTTCACTTCCCTCTGTATAATTGATAAGCCTGTCTGCATGGTGACCTGTTTCACCCTGTATTAAATTATGGTTTTTAAAACTTAGTTCTAACAAGCATAGTAACAATAGCAAGTTCATAAGATACACTGAAACTGAATTTTTAAAGTCTGCATTGGTAGTAAAGTATAATTTTTTAAAGTAGCTCTTTGACCTAAGCAAATGTTGTTTAAAGGACTACACCCTATAGTTGGTATAGAATTTATCTCTTTACTCATGCTGAATAATGCATGTTTAAAAAAAAGCTGGACAATTGAAGAGAAATCAAGTACCTAATTTAAATATATTCATGTTTGCAATAGAAGCAATAAACTATATTGTCTTTTAAAGTCACAAAAAACAATGAGGCCCAACCTTCCTAGACTTCACACTTAGACCTCAATTCACTAAAGACCAAAATAGAAAAATAAAGCATACCCCTTATTTCTGTACACTAGGAAGCACAGTATGTCTTGTTCTTCTATTTATAGTAAGAGGGTTAGAAGAGGTTTAGTAAGAGGTGGGAAGAGAGGTTTTAAAATTTTCTCTTCTCAGGTAGATGAGGCCACAAAAACCAGTACAGACACTGACTTTCAGGAAGCCCTGGTGGGCAGTACCTAGCTTGGGCAGTGTCCATCATACTCCATGGGACTATAGCAGCTCAGGTGATTTTAATCATGTTTTCCCAAGTTCTGTTATTTCTCATCTTGTTTGGGCTTCAGCTGCTGTCTCCTTTGGAAGGGCTCATGCTTCAGAATGTGAACAGGTGTGCATGAGAAAAGGCAGAAACAAGGAGCTCGTCAGGCAGTGCGTGGCAGGCCAGCCCAGCAGCCCGTTTATCCCAACTTCTTCCCAGTGTTTCTTCCTATTTTTAACCACTCAGCCGAATGACTAAAATGCTACTAAAATTTTCAGAATTACTAATAATCTCAAAAATGAAAGCAAAGATTACTCTTTTGCATCACATCTATACTTACTCCTTTTTAAAATAAGAAACAGAACTATTCAAGCAGTCAAGACACCTGATTCAGATTTGCCACAGTGGCATCAAGGTACAAAGCAGTACAACTCCAGTGTGGTGCCTCGAAGACCCTAGCTTACATGGGAGCATGCGGGAGAAGACACAAACTTGGATATGGTCAAATGTGGAAAGAGTGTACTTGAAGGTAAGGCTTGAAGAGCAGGTTAGGTTCCATTTGTGGTGGATAGACAATGCCCCAAAGAGAAATTATAGAGACATATGGGGGGGAGGGGGATGAGAAAGTCTGGGAAGGATTTGGACTTAAATTCCTAAATCTCCCTCTGAGACATTTATTTTTATTCCATTGTCATGGCACCTCTTCCTCCTTCACTTGGTCTGGGTAACTATTGTGTCAGGGCCAGGTTTTCTTTTTTTAATATTTCTTTATTGATTTCAGAGAGGAAGGGAGAGGGAGAGAGAGAGAGAAATATCAATGATGAGAGAGAGTGTTGATCAGCCGCCTCCTGCATGCCCCATACTGGGGATCAAGCCCACAACCCGGGCATGCTCCCTGACCAGGAATTGAACAAGACCTCCTGATTCATAGGTCTATGCTCAACCGCAGAGCCATGCCTGGCCAGGCTCAGGGCCACATTTTAGCTTTTTGAAAACACTTTTCTTATTTTACTCTAGGATTTTCTTCATCACCCACTTGTTCTGGGGATCCCACGAATCTTCAGCAAACAATCATTGTGTGGCTCAGCTGGCACAACTCAGTGGTTGAGCATTGACCTACCAGGAAGTCACAGCACATGCCCAGGTTTTAGACTCCATCCCCAGTGAGGGACAGTAGGAGACAGCCAATCAATGTTTCTTTCTCATCATGGATGTTTCTATTTATCTCTCCATCTCCCTTCCTCTCTGAAATCAATAAAAATATATTTAAACAAACAAACAAAAATCATTGTGTGAAGGGTGTTTTCAAATCTTCAATACCCTTGCTCACTCTTTGCTATTGTCTCACCCTGAATGATCCCTGATTGAGAATAGGAGGGATGTGTGCTTGGCTGTTAGGTTACAGGAATTCTTATAGAGCCTGGAGCTCCAATGCCAAGAGCCCAGCTCCTCACGTGCACCATGAATCTTCCCACAGAGTCCTGTGTCTTACAAAGAGCCCAAGAGGTACAGTATATTCTTTCTTAGTCTTAAGAACTCACTCTCTGACCCAGATGCAGCCACTTCCACCTCTCTGTCTCCAAGCATTTTTTTTTCCCCTTGTCTCCTCTGATGGAGTCTGTCATCATGTCCTCAAAGAGCTTTGGCTTTGAAAACTAAAACCAGTATTAAATATGAGTTGGATGTAGGAGAAGAAATTTAGCAGTATCTTTAAGCAAATTCAATTTTCTGCTCTGAAAAACAATGATCTTGGCACAAAGGAAAAAAAAATGTTCTAGTTAAATTCTTGACATAGAAGAGGGGGCAAAAAAGATTAATATTTTGATTTCTCAATAAATAATTATACTTCCAAACAGATCAATCACAATAACATTGACCGAGTACTTACTGTGTACAGAGATCTGGCCTCACCCATATAAATAGCAAACATTTATTGAGTTCCTACTATGGGCCGGATATAGTTACAAGAGTCCCTGTCACTAAGGTACGCACAGTCAAGTCTGGGGACAGCCTGTATCTATAATAGAAGGGGGTGATAAAACAGAGATAGATAAATTATCTATCATAACTCAAGTGGCATGTTCATAAGTGCTAAGGAATCGCTGTGGGCAATTCAGTGACCACTGCAAGGTAGATTATATGTACTAGTAAATGCTTCAGTTAATTATGTTAATAATATTTTTGTAGTTTTTATACTAGATCAATGAGTACTTTCCCCAACTGATGCCTGACCTGGGAAGTAGGTAGCAAGCATTATATTCACAAAGCAATAGGCAGAAAATTAGGGAAAAGGGGGGCTGGGTCAGTCTCCCTAATTATTCAGTTGCAAATTCAGGCCTTTGAGGTTAAAACTTAACTCTTCTATTAATTTTTATTCCAATCATGGAACTTTTTCTTCGATCTGAGAGAAAGAATTTCAGTCCATTTTCACAGCTTCAATGGCATATTGGTATTATTGGTCCTTGATGTGATTACCAGTTTTACAAAATCACTCAAGCTTAAACAAAAGACTGTGAAATCTCAGAGGGAAGGTAGTGGTGAATGGGTGGGTGGAAAGAGATTAACCAAAGAACTTTTTGCATATATGCATAAACCATGGACACAGACAGCAGTGTGGTGAAGGCCTGGGGAGTGGGCGGGTACAGGCTAGAAGGAGTCAATGGGGGGAAAACGGGTACATCTGTAATACTTTCAACAATAAAGATTACAAAAAAGAAAAGAAATGACCTATGTGCAGTTACACACATTAGAAGACTTCTCAATTTTATAATCACTTCAAAAGTTTAATAATATACAACCCCTTTAATGCTTGTCAAAAGTCGGTCACTGAAAAGCCTTAAAACAGTAATTTAACTATGTTTCAGTGATCAGATGAGTATTTGACTTCAAATATTTGTAACTTGCAGTTATGTCCCAATAGGTTGTCCTTTAATGCTTTTGGTGAGATGAGGCTCCAGAGATGTGAAATGATATTTAAAAATCACTAATTAGGCTACTATGTTAAGGATCCATCAGGATAGAAAGTGAACCCTCACCAATATACAATCTTCTCTTTACCCACTGAAGTCAGGTTTTAAGACAGTTTCCCACCACCTCCCTGCCCTCTGCTAAAACTTCTAAGCTTGCAACGTTTATAAAAAGTACATCTTGTTAATTGCGTAATAGTTAAACCTCTATCTTCGGGAATCTTGTGTTACAGTTTCACTTCTTTGCATATTACTCATTGTAATAATTTCTTAAACTCATGGAGTTGAATTCTGGGTTTAGGACCAAAAACCTAATCTGATTTCAGTCACTAGATTACAGCAAGCTGAAAGAGTCAAGTTCCTTAAACCAAAATGGTAGAACTCCTTCGAAAAAAAAAAAAAGTGTGTTCCAATTAGGCCAATGTGTATAAATAGTGATAAAACTAGTATTTTTCAGCAAAGGTAATATGTAATATTTCCAGACTGAACAATTCATTGTAGTGTTCCAGAGTAACTTTTTTAAGACATGGCAGCATTCTCAATTGCTAAGACTTCATTAAACATAAAACTTTACTTTTCAGAATTTTTTAAAGTTTTATAAATAAATGAAGATTTGTCAGTTATATTAAAAATATACTTAGTAACAAACCTGAATAGTAGTAAATATCCTCAAGGTTTTTGTAATCTATGGGAAGTCTCTAATCTAGTTCTGGGTCAATAACAGCTTTAAACAATACGTGATAGACAGAAGAGTCCCCAAGCCTGGTCTACTGAGAGCCCAGGTCCTCCAGGAGCTCCAGAGGGGGTCACTCTCTCCAAAAAGTGAAAGATGGGACCCAAAACTCCAGGGACATGGCAAGACCCTTTCCCTTAGTCCCCCTTCCCCCCTCCAATACCCACCACCATCTCCCTACCCACTCTCTGCCTAGAGATCATCAGGATGAATCTCAACCCTTTAACTCTGTTCACATGGGTCATATGAAGCCCAGAACCCTCAGCTAGTCCCTCATCCTTCACTCTAATCATCACATGGCTTATGAGCAGAGAAGCAACAAAACCCTTACCCATACTCCCTGGTACACACTTACCCCTTCACTGCTTTGTTTTTCTTCATAGCATTTATCATCATTTGAAAAGTGATCTTTATATTTGTCTCATTGTTTCTCTCCACTAGAATATATGGTCGCTGAGGTCTTGCCTGTTTTTTACACTCTTAAGCACTTAAAATAGCTCACAGAAAATAACAGTTGCTCAATAAATGTTTGATATATGAAAGAATAAACAGTTAAATGAATGAAACAGACAAAAAAAACATATGAATCAGATTCAAATCCAGTTATACACATAGTGCACACAAATATGTCCATCAACTGTGTGACTATGCTACTGTAAGTGTGACTATGCTGTTGCGGTGTGACTATGCTACTGTAAGTTGGGTATTTGAGAGATAGAGATAAAGACTGAGAGCTGGTGCCTTCATTCAACTAATCCTTGATTCTTCACACCTGATATTTTCCTTAAAAATGTGTGTGTGTGTGTGTGTGTGTGTGTGTATTTAGTTATAGATAGGTAGATAGGTAAGTAGGTAGGTAGGTAGATAGAACTTTGAAACTATGCCCTAGAGGAAATATCACGAATTTTGAATATTAAGTCATCTCTATGAGAGAGAGAATGTATAGACATGGTGCTCCCTTTCATCACCTATAATTTTTAATATGTAAGCATGTAAATTTGCAATATTACAGGGAATATTAAGTGAGAAATCCATATTTTGCAAGATCTCAGGTAAAATTCCTCTATCTGGCAAGTAAAAATAATTTGTTTGAATGAGAGATTTTCAATGAGGAAAATAAGGCATCAAAATACATTAAGAGTCAGGAGATAGTACATGGGTTATTAGTAGGCCTTTATGCAATTTATAATTACCTGTCTCTGGAGGGTTAAAAATGGTCCCATTTCTCATTGTTGGCTATTCCTCTCAATGACCAATATGTCTACCAACATTTTCTTCTGAAAAATACAGTCAAAGTTGTAACAGAAAATCACAGATGCAATCAAATTCATACTAATGGTTGAAATGCACCATATGTCCTCAGATACCTATGCACGATAGGGTGCAGGCTTAATGACTTTCTTATTGTGCCCCTGTTGTAATTAGGTATTAAAGGACATATGGTATGTTGCCGTTTTAACAGTGAATTTCCTTGTTTTTTATTGTTTTCTATCAGAAGCTTAACAGTCTTTCAGGGTAGTATTAGTAGTGAGAATTAAGCCACATGTTGATTTCATTTTTTTAAGGGTTGGAATCTCATCTTGATTAGCCTTATTAGAGTAGTGCCAAAGAAAACATCCAAATCAAATCTATTTTCAGTTAATATGGAGTAAAACAAGCTTAAATTGCTAAGAGATAAGTGAAAACTCTTTTAGAAATACAGACTTAGGATACTATATGTAGAGGTTTAAACACCAATAATAAATTATTTGTCTAGAAAGTCATCAAAGTGTGATGTTTGGAAATTTTTCAACCTTCTTGCAAAATATTTATTTTCAAAATAAGCAACTATCATATAAGAGATTTTTGTATGATTGGTAAAGAACCCAATAAAATCACAAACAAATACACTCACAACAAAAATCAGACTGAAACAAGAAGTCAACAGAATAGGAACATTGAAAGCTATGAGTCATGATGTCGGTTTAGTTTGTTCAAATACAAACTGAAATTTTTCAAAGACCCAAAGACTATAATATATGCAAATTTATTAAGTTTGAAGAACTGTATCAACTTGGAAGACTTTTATTACCACACACACACACACACACACACACACACACACACACACAAATTGAGGAAAGACAGATATGATGGCAAACTAGACTATTTCAAGGCCTTCCAACATTTATCTTAAACTTAATTCAATCTATCCTCAGATTTTAGTATATATACCCACCAAGCTGAGCAGATTTAAATTCAAATTGTCCTTAGCATCTAGAAAGAATGCTGTAGATTCTTAGGGAGGAAATTTCCACTGGACACTACAGCATCCCATTTAGGCTGTACTAGTTTGCTGTATTTCAGGTCAAAAAGGTGAAAGATCTTATCATGCAAGTTTATATTCTTCAGTCATAAGCTTAGCTACACATCCCTGTCCCAGTCAGCATGAGGACACATTACAAGATAGCCAGCCAGGCTTCCAAATGAGCCATGAAGATTAATAAAATACAATCTCCAACGGATGTTGGCACCTCCCTGTCAAGCTAGCTAATGAGTACTGTGTTACTGTAAGAGTCAACTGTCACATTATCTCGGCCTAATAAATGGATTCTAAGACAAATAACAATACACAACTAAAAGTCAGTCTGAAAAAGCTTTTCATTTATTGTAGACTGGTGCAGCCCCGCCAGGCTCTCTAGCTGTCGGCACCATAAGCATTGTCACTTTGCATGGGAAATATTCAATCAGGGCAAAGTCAGTTCAGGCAAAAAGAAATCTAGCATTGCTCGTCCAAATTCAAAGTTTACAATGAATTGCAAACGACTATTAATTTTAATTTATGTATCCAAACATGTTATACTATTTAGAAAAAAATTATGTCTAACCTGAGTCTACCAAAAATGTAGTGGACAAAGCTTGTTTGGGGGAAATGGTCAGTTAACACATGGGGAATTTTTAATTTAATTAAGAATCTATATCTTGTAGTGATAAGTTGATTAGAAACTGACTCCACCTCAGAAATGAGCTCCCACTATCTTCCCAGGCTCTGTAACGGAGGAAGAACTCTGCACAAGGACAGACTTCGCATTCCTGATTCCATTGCTTCCCATTGTGGTTTGGGTATTTTTTAACTTTCCCTGATTAGGAAAGTATAGTTATATTATAGTAATAAAAAATAATTGCCAAATAGTTATAAAAGATCAAATTTTGTAATAATAATGTGATAAACATAGTAAAGGGAATGACATTGAAAGTGTTCTCTCTAGTTGTCAATTCCTGGGAACATAAGAACTCTAGGGAAGGGAACAAAAGAAAGACATGGGGTGGAGATGATGAGAAGAGAAGTGGAGGGGAGGAGAGAAACTGAAAGAAAATATAGGAATAATTCAGTGCCTTTGGGTACTCAAATACAGTATTGTCTTAACACCTCCATGTTTCATAATGTTACTCCTGATCAATTTATAATAACACAATAAACCTGAATTCTCCTCAACATCAGGGAAAACATGTTGCCAAATAAACGGCAAAGAGGTTCATGTACTTACTGACCCTGTGGGAATTGCAGAGTGGGATAAAAGTACAAAAGAATAACCAAAATAGATTTTTAGTCTATTCAGCCCAATATTCTAAATTATAGAAGTAGCTTAAGACTTGTATTAGGAAATGGTTATTTTAATTGTCTTCAATGTCTGTTTGTTACTTTCCTGTTGCAAACTGAACTCCAAAGACCTAAGAGATCTCTCTTTATCCCTTACAATACACATGCATACATGATGTACTCTGTACAGTACTGGTATATAATAGCTGCCTAAGAAATATCTGACTCTTTTCCTGCCACTCAAATTGTTTATCTCCCATCCCCTTTGTCTCCCTCTACCCTGGATTCAACTTTCAAACATTAATTGTCCAGAAGATGAAAGGCATTGTTCTAAAGGTGTTCCCTCTGTAGCTCTCCCTGCCACTCCACCAAATTAATGTCAAACAAGGTGTTTGCAAAGATTTTTCATAACTAAAGATTAATTTTTTATTCTAATATTAGAATCATTACAAAAAAATTCTGGTTTGGTTTACTAAGCAAATGAGATAGTGAAAATGTTAGCTACTATTATTGCCATTTCTATATTATTGTTTTATTATTGTTGTTGCCACAAAATTTACTAATATTTTCTCTCAATTTATGTCACCCCTAAAAGAATGAGCACCCTAGGTTCACTTCCTTTGATTTGGAGTAGTGCTTTTTTGCTATTTGTTCCTTTTATTTTCTACAGGCCTTATAGAAAAAAGGTTCTAAAGCCAGTTAGGTTAGGTGACTGCTTCTAAATTTACATATTTTCAAGCTTTAAAGGATGCTTTCCCATTCTTGTTCATCCTTACCTTATCATTCTTCCAAAGTTCTGGAGGCCTTTAATATCCATTATTAACTGTCATATGGGTGGTATTCATAATCGTCAAAGATTTTCATGTAGAATCAAATCATTTCTTAGGTTCTTACAACACACTTGTGAGGTAGGAATTAGAGTTTTGTACGTGAGAAGATTAAATATGACCAGGGATAAATGAACTGTCTACGGTTATACTCCCAGAATGTAGACGATTGACTGAAATGCAGGTCCTCGGACCTGCATGCCACACCCCTTCCAGCTCAGGCGTTGTCCCACTCCAGAGCCCTGTCCATCCCGTTTTGAGAGGGTAGAGCGTGTTCCTTTGCCAGGCTCTAGAATAGTTTCAGTCTTCTTGATCTGCCTTCCTGTGGCACTCCTTGGCCTCTTCCGCACAACACACCGTCCATCATTTTTACTATCTTACCAGGGCCTTCGCCATAATGCAGTTTTTGAGATACAGTGACATGGCAGATGTAGACACTTGGTAGTTTTATTCAAAGAAAGAGGAAAGGAGAAAGGAAAAGTTGAGAGGGTACCTAAAGATGGGGGAAAAAATTGCCTTCAGCAAACTTTACAGCAGCATAAGTGTGGCCTGTTGTTATCCCTTATGATGCCATTGTTGAAAAGGACATATTCAGAGATAAGTTCTTCAAATACCATTTCAGCCAACATGCCACAGAAGAGTGTGGCTGAATCCTTCACACTGATTCCTTCCAGGAAATACAGAGAACAACAACAAAAACAAGGGTTAAGATCTACATGCCAGGCACTTTACAGGAGCATTTATTTAATCCTCACTGTAACTTAAAGTAAGTACTATTATGGTTCTGATCTTGCCGATAAAAAAAAAAAAACAAAAAAAAACAGGCATTGTAACTTAAATAACACAACTAAGGTCACACCTGAAGAGTCAAGACTCAAACGTAGGCTATCAGACCTCTCCCCTCGCGTAACAACAATATTCTGCCACCAAAATGAACCTCCACTTGAGCATTTCCCTCTTAGGGTGTTTCTTGGGGAAAAGATTATGATCAACATTTTATATTCTTCTTTTTACAAAGCACCTGTTCCCAGAATCTGCAAGCAACCACCCTAATCTTATCCAACCCACTGAGAGAGGGGTTCTGTTCCCATGAGGCACTTGTGGGCACAAACGGGAAGAACCATCTAGGGAAGACTTCCCCTCTCCCACCCAGTTCCAAGTAATGCATTGTTGTGTGTTCCAAGACTGAAAGGAAGATTTGCAGTAAATGGCAGGTGTCGGTAACATTCGTGGGCTCTTTGTGAGGGTACAGAACTCCGAATGGCTGAGCCAAAAGCCTGAATTAATTGGGCAGGACGTGGCTCCTTCTCACGAAGCAGGCTCTCGTGGGCAGTGTCGGAAAAACACACTGTCTTTGTTGTATCTTTTTTGTGTAGGGATGGGATGCTTTTCCAGCCGTGCCAATTTTATGCCAGCTTTGTGGACCTGGAACTTTTTAAAAATTCACTTAAAAAAATAGACAGCATGTCTAAGAATAACAAATGAGAAATTTATATCTTCAAGATATGTAGATTTGAGATTTGTTTTAGGGGAAAAAAATGCACAAGCTCTACTGAGCATCTGTAACGATGATATATCTACACATTATATGGCCGGCTATCTTTAGTTTGTTTTTATATCCTGTGGAGTGTGACATCTGTGCAAAAATTATGAACTGACTCATATACATGAGGTGCTTATTCAGAGTTTGAAAAATGGGCCTATTCTTCTACAGTCCAATTATTTATGAAGAAATTAGAAAGAAACTTGAAAATCTTGGAATCTTTTTCTTAATTTATTTGCGTGTTACTCTAGTCAGCCTGATCAAGCAGAAACTCTCTGTAACAAGGGTGAAGGTTTTTCTAAGTGGGTTAATTATATTTATTTTCATGGCCACCAGTCCCTCATTTGCTTTTTATAAATTACTCAGGGCAAGGGGCTAATCTCTGTGATCGTTCTCCATCTAGACATAACAGCTCAACCTTGCATTTGAAGTGGATCTTTGCTATTACAACCCTTTTATGAACCACCTGTAAAAGGAAGGAAGGCTATATTCATGTGAAAATACAGATATATGCATATAAAAATTTATAACTAAACCCTAATCATTCAGACGTGTAGGCAAAGCATCACTTATGATTACTACACAGATCCTATTATACAAAGAAGTACATTTATGTGGGAAACTAGAGAAAGCTTTTATTATAAGAATAAATGTTCACTGATCCTTAACTCTAACTGTCCTAGTCGTACAACAATAAGGAGGTTCATTCATCTTCGTCAGTCCATACTGAAGTCCCCTTAAGTGCGTCTTCAGGCAACTAAGAGAAATTAGACGGTTCTCCCATTTTGCTATCCTGGCATGAAATTCTTCCTCCCTCCTTTCCCCTTCTGGATTTTCCTCCTACTCCTAAGTTTTTAATTAGCTTTCCAGTATTGGAATGGAAAGTTAATCCTGCATGTATTTAAGAATCTTTGCAAACAGCTATTTGTCTAAACTGTTTTGACATCCACCATGGTAAGGGCGGAGATTTGGGGGGTGGGAGAGTGTGGGGTTTAGAACACACATCTCCAGGAATAATCAACTTCCAGCCAATTCACCTTTGAAAGTTGAGTTCAAGGTAGGAGGAGTGAGAGAGGGAGTGTAAAAACCAATAAAGAGAGGATGGGAGGAAGAAAACCATTTTTCCTTGAGCACCTATTACGTGCTAGGAACAGTAATGTATATTATCATCAGAAATAGTTTCTTCCCAATTTCTCTGGTTTTGGGTGTTTACTGTGTGACATGAAAGTAATAAACAGTTGAAAACTTATGAGCTTGGAGTTTATTTTCCCTTTGGCTTTAGGGATCCTCAACCTATAAGTGTAGACATGCACATCTCATAGATGTGCATCTTCCTAGACCTTGTAGTTCCTGTAGCAGGGGCCAAACCTATAGTGGATGTGTTCTTGAGCATCCCAATGAGCAGGGAAAGCTTTACAAATAAAATAGATAACTTGTCTACTGTGTGAAAGGAATTATTTAACTGCGCCTTCATTCACAAATTGTAACCCCTTCACATGTCATTTAACCAGTAGATTCTCCACATTCTTATTTTTAGATTTATAGGTAGAGTCACATGTTGAGTCAGCACTGGGTACTATCTTGTCAGTTAATAGTCTAGCAAGTATTCTTGGGAGATGATCAATTCCTTTGGAATATGAGACATGCGCCTGAAAGATGACCTAGGAATCCAGTCTAGCAGAAAGGGTGGATGGGAGGAAAGAAACTGAACAGAAGGAAGTGTGTTGGTGTGTGGAGATGAAGGGATAGATTTGTACATAATCATACTGGCCAGCTGCCTACATTTTGCTGAAGTGGAATGTGGAACAACTGTATGAAAACACTGAAAAAAAAAAAATAAGGCCATGTAAATTGATATTTTTATAAACTTTATTGGCTGTTTTGACTTTTTAAAAATGCCATCATCATGTAAATGCAGTCTCTCCCACCAAAAAGGAAAGTTGATTTTTGCTTCAAGGAGTACTAAGCTTATATGGAATAACTCATGAAATAGCAAAATCAGTTGTGAGAGGAATAGGAATATGATTTTTGAATCCTAGAGAATCCCTGAAAACAAGATTTCCAGGGAGTTGGCAACAGTGGGTTGTGAAACACTACTCTACTATTGCTATTTTCCTTTCTTTTTGTAAATAGCTTGTTATTAAACAAATTTTTTCAGGTCATTAAAAATGAGAAAAAAGCAATCCACAGAGACAAAGCCCCTTTAATATTTTGCAAGGCTGACATCATTGTTGTTAATAAGGCATTTATTGGGGGCCCACTGAGCACTGTAACATTCCAGCTCCCCACTCCCACTCCCCACCACGTTCCCCGCTGGACACCAGCCTCCCATACATAGTTAAATGTCTGTGATGAAGCCCTCTCGGTTTATTGTTAATTAACTTTAAGTCTAGATTCCCTCCACATACAACTTAAAATACAAATTGTGTGCACTTTGAACACAAAGTCTTTGAACATTCCTCACTAATTGTTTAAATGATGTGTGGGTTTTGTCTCTAGCAGTTAGTTTCACTTTAACCTTTGGACAAATTGAAAACTTTTTTTTTTCCGTAAAACTCCATTCTGCTTTGTAGTCTTAATTTTGTACCACGGGGACTGTTTAATAAGCAGTTTTCAGGTAGAAAAGAAAGACCTGATGACCCAATATTCTCTGTTTTCCCCAATGATTAGACGTAGAAATTAGTCAAAAAAGGAAAACTGGATTATGATTGGTTACATATATGGAGACACAATTCCCTGAAGTCGTTAAGGGAGCAATAATGAGAGAAAGTTGTTGCTAAAATTGACTTTAGGCGGAAGCCAGTTTCATTTCCCTAAAAAATCTTTTGTATATTTATTTAGTAATTGGTCATGAAATAGTGCTTCAGACAGACATTTTAGAAAGCATACCTCCTGTTTAATAAATCTGAGACTTTGATAATTATTAATGCACAAATGCCAGCAGAGGGATGCTTTATTCCCTATGTCACGGTATAGCTATTAATGATCCTCAAAGGAGTGGAAATTACCATTTCAGAAGTGTCCAAAGGAGTAAACTGGTAAACAAGCCTGCAGTTAGGGCTGTGGATGATGTGAATCAACAAGGGTGAAAAGATTTGGTTACTCTGTATATTAGTGTTAATGGGAATAGATTATAGAGGAATATTTGTGATATGACCTTCTGTGCACTAATTGAAATAGTATTCAGAGTCAGCATTGGCGTAATCAAGTTAAACACGGAATCATAAATCATCATGAAAAGTGCTGTCACAACTTGCCGTTAATGCCCTGGACTGCTGGGCAGCCTGGAGAAAATATCTGCTATGCCGATCTTTAGGTTAATAGGAACAGAAATGGCATTTAAAGACTATTTGGATCAAATCTGCTCTGAGGTTGAAAGTGTTCCTCTGTTAATTTACTGGTAATTTGAAGTGATGTAGTTAGGGTTAGAAGGAGCACAGCTGAGCCCCTTATAGCAAAACAAAGGGCTGTGGGAGTTTCTTCTAATATTTATTTAATTGCTTTAGGGTACAATGCTAATCAGTTTTAATATACATGTGTAGTTTCCTTTGTTTCTCAGATACAAAACACTTGGCAAGGTGACCAAATGCCCATTGTTAGCAACATAGCTTAAGGTGATGCATTTGACAAGAAACACTTCACCATCCTTATATTTGTCAGACGGAGAGGTTTTATTGTGTATACATGGAAATATTTCTGACAAGTTAAACTATGAAGTGTCCTGTGAAGGAATAAGAATTTACTAGCAATGTTTTTCTTCTGAAATTTTCTATTGATTGAATAGAATCCAACTAACAGGCTTAAGAAAAAGCACAGAGGAGTTTGTTAAGAGATGATATATACTATTGCCAATAATGCCTCGTGTCTCAATGCAGGGAAAGGTTGTGCTAATTTAATCAGTTACTCATCAGATCATGTAGACAATAAGATGTATGATGTTAAGAGGTAAAGGGCTTGTTTATTATAATTTGCTACAAATGCTATAAATTAATATAAATTCCAGCAGGCAACTGATAATAGAATCTTTTCAAAAGTACCATATTTTATTTCAAATCTGGAAACACCTCAGGTCTACACGACTTTAAATATAATGCATTTAGAACTTAACAGGCAAGTTAGGCGCATAAAGGTAGGTCTGTTTGATAAATAATCCTAGAAGGAAATTTCTTCCCTCTAGGGATTGTCTTTCAGGTGAGTCGGAAAGGAATAGAAAAAAGAGTTATTTACCTGCTCTGGACATGTTTAAGTCACTACTAAATTTCAAAAGGTCTTATAATTTGCCTACAGTAGAAAAATAGATGTAGAAAACCTGTGATCAGTTTAAAGTTTAGATACATTAGGTTCTTCCTTTTAGATTGGAGGGTTTGGCAATCCTTCAGGTTACTTGAGTTCTATTTTCAGGATTTTGACTCTAGCATGTTGCAGAGCACAGGTGGCTGGTCTCAACCCAAACTCAGTTTATAAATAAGGCAACTGAGGTTCAGGGGTGAAGCAGCTTGTCAAAATCCCGTAACTAGCCTAAATGTGCAGCATTTAATGGTAACTACTCAACATGGGTATCCCTAAAACAGTCCTCTGAAAATTCTCACTTTAGATTCTTGTTAAGAAGTTTCTTATCTTTTCTATGATACTTTGATTTTACATGTAATATTTTATAAACTTTTCTACCTTTGACAATGATCCACGAAAATTTTCAGTTCATACTTAGCAGTCAATCACCTGCTACCAGTTAAGAGTACTATATAGGTTTTCCTACAATTAACAAGTATCTGAAGTAATTTCTACTATGAAATTACTAAATGTTAGCTAACAAAGTATGTTCACCACTTTTAAGAAATGGAGGTCAAATTTTAGGAAAATTACTTTAAAGAATGTGTTAAAATTTTTCAGTCACTTCATTGAGATCATATGCTGATGATCTCTTTGCATTAATTTCTCTAACAATAAAATGGATTAGTTGTCAAATGCAGAGAATTGTCTGCCTTTTGACTAAGAAGCTGGTTCTACCTCAAGTAAGCAGGGTGAGGACAGAAAGGAGTACTCTACCACCCCAGGGAAAATTGTGTCTCTCACCCTTTCTTCACCAGGCATACAAACATGAATTAGATATAGTTGCTGATGCTGGTAAACTCCCAATTTAATAGGGACCTATTCCTAGAGTCAGAGAGTGAGATGTGACCTTAAAAAGCTCTCAGTGGATTAGTGGCAGGAGCAGGGTTTGAGGCCACATGTCTGGACCCCTGATCCCATGGCCCTGATTCTCCACCACCGTGCTGTGCACAGCCCACCCCGCTCCATCTGCAGCTCTGGGATCCAGTGGGAACAGGAAGGGAGGAATGCCAGAGACATCCCCACATGTCTGGAGACTCTACAAATCAGCACAACAGCATCGGAACTGGCTGTAGTCAACCCATAACACAATCACCCTTTCACAATAGGATATAGTCCCCTAAGCAGAAAATCTGAAAGGAGCAGTCATGGAAATATCAGGGAAACACTTTGTAAAGTATATGATTGTCTAACCACTATGCTATACACCTGAAACTAACACAAAATAATATTGAATGTAAATTGTAATCTATATATAGAAAAGGCTAAGAAGTGTCCTTCCTTCCCTCCAACCAGTAGCTATGATGCACACTGACCACCAGGGGGCAGATGCTCAACGCAGGAGCTGCCATGATGGGCACTGGCCATTTAAAAATAAACAGCACCACGGGCCTGTCACCGACAAACCAACACTCGGCTTCCCCCTATGGGACACAGGCCCCGCCATCACTCCAAAGCGAAACCCCACCAAATCGCAGCCAATGCTGCCAAGACCCCATGGCGCAAAATGCAGCCCAGAGATCAGCCCAGCCTGGAAAAGATCACTGCAGGTGTCGGGTAACGACATGAATTTGCTTGACACATCTATTATAGAGAAAGGGTGAATAGCAATATAACAATATTTCTTCTAATTAATTTCCTTTCAATGTGCATGAATTCGTACACCAGGACACTAGTTTAAAAATAAAATTAAAAAGATAAGATTGAAACTTTTAAAAGAAAAAATCTTCCTCGCATGGCAAGTAATGACTCGGTGTTTCTCATTTTTCAGGTGATACTTTCCGTGTAATATCAATTAATATGTAAGACAGTCAAATGTTTATAAGGTGTTGTTTTTTTCTTTATTGCTCTCTGTTGCCTTCTGGAAACTGCATGCTGTTTTTGATTTGGTGTCTCCTTTCTCATTAATGACCTAAAATAATGCCTGGCACATAGGAAGTGCCATAGAAATATTTGTTACATTTTAAAAGTTATTCAGGTTCAGTTTTACATTTTTAAGATTTTTGTTTGCAGATTTCTTAAGTAGTGGAGTTTTGAGAAGTACAGTAGAAGTGTGAATGGAATTGATGTCTGAGTGGAGGTGTACCAATTCCACATCTGATGCTAATTTTAAAATCTTTCCTCCCAAATGCCATCTCCCCACCTTGGCTTTACAGGCAGACCTGCCATCCGTGAGCAGGGCTGTGTGTCGCCTCCACTTGAAGATTCCCAGGAGCATAATATAGTCGGTGGGAGTGCAGGACAGAAGAAATACACACTGCTTTGCACACAGCCTGAAAATCAAGGCATAAAAGAGGGAAAATAAGTCAGTGTGCCCTATTTTGTCTTTGCATGCATAATTAATTGGAGGAAATAAGTACCCAAAATGTTTTACCAGTGAGTGTAGGACAAGTTACTTTATTTTTCATTAATATCTGAATCAGCGCTATATCCCAGATCAGTCCATATAGATCATTTGGGCTATGTATTTAAGATATGTAAATAGCATCAAGTTTTTGAGTTTAAAGATATTTTTATTATCTTAAAAGTAAAGTCCATTCAGTTTTAAGGTTGATCTATGAAACTGAAAATAATGCAAAGCAGTTAGATCCTTTTACAAATAGCTGAAAGATTATCAAAACATCAGTGCCTTAAGATTTTGAATGGAAATTGACATTTATTGAACTACTACAATATTTTGATCACAGTAAGCATTTTTAAACATATGATCTCATTTAATCTTCCCAATTGGCCATGAGATTAGTGCTATTTTCTCCATTTTCAGTTGAAGGCACTGAGATCCAGAGAGATGACATAACTCACCCAGGATCACTCAGATATTGAATGGCAGAGTCAAGATTTCATCCCAAGTTTCTCTGATCAAACATCAAGCCCCTGTTTCTACCTCATGCTGCTTCTCTAATTGGATCAACAATTATAATTTTTTAAGGCTATGACCTTGAAAATATATATATTCTATACTATTAGGTCAGTGGATAAATGGCAACAGAATTGCAAGGCTTGAATTTGGGGTCCATTACCTACTTACTCCTTCTTTGCTCAGTAAGAATAACCTCTCCAGCTCCTTGCAAACATTTTCTTCTTGAAGTTCTTTCCTCTGGCAAGAAGGACTTTTGGCATTTGGTGTTCGATAAGATGGTGGCTGGAATGGGGCAAGGTAGAGAGAGCTCTGCTCTCTAGATAGTCTTTTATCTGCCTTGGATTTTTCTATTACAATTAGACATCCAAAGGGATCACATACATTTAGAGGTTTGCATAGTGATAAGGGATGAAGGAAAAAGAAGGACGGGGCAATAAATACAAAGGGGATAAACACAAGACACAGAGTGTAGGGAAATGCTTTCTCAAAAAGTCTGAAGTATCACCTCCCATTGTTATAAGAGTTCTGAAAACACATTCCACTCTCTGCATAGTCTCCCTCACAGGAAAGCCTCCCCTGGATTAGTAGAGGAAGAAGAAGTGTGGATTTAACCTTCATTATCTTGACCTGGGACCTCCATGCCAAGGCTGTTGGCCTGCATGTGAGTCACCCTCAGTTCTCTGTAGAGAGGTCATCATAGCTGAGCTTTTAATTCCTCTCCCCCAATTCTCTGATAAAAGGGAAGATTTAGATAGATAATTTCAGATAAATGAACCATCATGGTAAGTATGTTTTATAAATCATACTTTTAAAGATTTGAATATAACCCCCTGCAGATAAAAAGTTATGATGAAATTCACTCTAACTGCATACACTTGAACCTGTGGTCTTTAAAAAAGCCTATAGCCAAACCATAGATGACATTTCATACGTTATGTGAACACCAGTTAAAAATGTACTGTTGGTGTGAATACCCTGTAAACTGCATTAAAAAACTAAAATCTACATAACTTATTGCATATTTAATGTAGTCAAGTTTTATCACAGCTTTTTTTAATCCTCAAAATTTTGCAAAGGCAATTATTCAACTCATGAAATAAGCATATTTATATCAACATTGTCAATTTCATAATGTTTTTCCCGGTCTAGTTTCCCAAGAAAGTTTGTCTGGGAAACATTATGAGCCTGCAATGTCTGTATATAAAAAGAGCCTAATTGAATTTTGACATAATAATTATATTCATCTTTTGAGATGTTGTCCTTCACTACATCCTTAAAGATTTTCAAATTAAATTGTTCAATTCTAAAACTCCAATCATAGTTTATTTTAGTTGAGAGGCAAAAAAAAAAATGCTTGAAATGTGAATTAATAAAATTCTATCCTATACATTACCCTGCTTGACAATGAACAAAGTGCTTGTAGGAGAGATAAATCAAATTTAACATTATAACTCTTTTAATAATAAAAATATATAGACTCAAAACCTCTTCGGTGACCCTGTCTCACACAGTATAATTCCCTAAAACTTCTAAGTCACTCAATGATAAGAGGCTGATCTAAACGCTTCCACTGCATTAATCAAATACCAGGTCTAATTAAAAGAGCCATGCACAAAGCTTTTTCAAAATGTTGCTCAGGTATTGCAATAATTTCTGATCACCCAAGCCTGGAAGACAAATAATTAGAGCTGCCAGAGCATTCTGATGAGTGATGTCAGCATCTCCAAGTGACCTTCCCTCCACTAATTAATTTTCATCTTAAGAAAAGAGACCCTGTTGTTGCACATTATTAATTGAGTTCACTAAAAGATGCGCCTGATTAATTTTTGTTGATAATACTTGTCATTCTAGGCAGCGGCTGTAATCATTCTATTGGGTTTTATTTTTTTAAGTTGATCTAAGTCCTTTGCAATGTGACTGATATATCTGATACAAAATATCATGCATAAGGGCATATCCTCTAATGTGTCTGGGCTATTTTTCATTGCCGTTGTTTGCCAAGGTAAAATGAAATGTCAGAGGGGAGTTTTCTGATCTGTAGGTAACTGCTAAGGTGTCGTATCGCTTTGCCCTGATAGCCTCGTGTGGTCACTAATTCTCAAATCCCCCAAAGAGATCGCTGTACCCATTGGAGCCTCCTCTTGGGTTTTACAGTGAACTATCCCATCTCCCGAGAAAACACTGCACTCCTCTTACAATAGTTCTTCATCCCCTTTCTGTTATTGCCAAAAGATTTCACACAACTCCCTTTGTTCAGAGTGAGATGGACAGTCTGCTAAGTAATTCCAGCCTTCTGACCCTGTGTGAGAACCCAGAACTTGGACTGTTGCCCTGTTCATTCAGAAAATATTAGGATTAGAAAACATTGAAAGAAAGCTATATTAAAGTATTTATGTCATTAGACTAAAATTAAACAGGAAATTCAGTCACACACCTAATGAATATAAGCTGTACCTTAACATTGGAACATTCACTTGTCATTGAATTGAACTATTAAAACCATCATATGTTTTCAGTGGAACCTTCTAAATGTAGAATTAATTTATTGGGAAAATATTGTGTTTCAGTTTCTAAGTGAAAATATTTCATTTGTACTCGGAAAATGAATTTGCAAGGCTTCTTAGATTTTAAAGGGGTCCTGGTGAGTAAATTCATATGAATTAGTATAAGTGAACAAAAAGTAAATTTCATGGATACATGTGCTTAACAATTAAGAAAAAAATGCTTCATGAAATGTCATTTTTGTTTTGGTAAATCTGAAATCTTTGCAAAGTATCTTGAGTCTTTCTTGAAACAGGCAAGGTTAGGTTCTGTCATCCATGTTCTATACTGTTTACTATTTGCTTAGAGGTTGAAGGGAATTCATAAGCATATAGAATAGAAGGAAAACCAACAAAACTATGTCTATTAAAATCTCTTTTGAGGCAACCTTCTCCTTTTTTGTTATAAGCCTGTTTCCTTATTCTGTTCCCAGTGGTGAATGCAAGACGGCCCTAAACTACCCTAGATCTAACATCAGATCAAGCACACCTATCATTCAGAAATAGTATGCAGAGTGTTGCTTGGTATCTGTGTGCATCATTACATACGTATGTATCAGTATGGACGTCTTTTTTGCACTATGATACTAAGGGACCATACCTATTTATTCTGCCGTACCTATTCAGGTTACTGCCTTTTTCAAATAGGAGGCAATAAATGGAAGAACAAAGAGTAGGGGAAAAAAGAGGTGAAGAAAAAGAAAATTAAGGGAGAAAGTGAGGGAGAGAGGCATAAGATTATTTGGTCCCATTTCAAAAATTAACCTCAAATATTAAACAAACAGGGTAAAATAAAATTGGAAAGGTTTTATTTTATAATATTCCTCATAAATTCACTTTGTGCAGCTTCTACAAGCTTCTTACTGATGACCTAAGCACATGATAGTGACCGATCTCAAGAAATGGTGGTGTATTTCCAAAGCACTGTAAATGTGTATTTTTCTTTTTAATTTGAAAAAAAACATAGTGATCTGAGGGAACAAACTTTTGAACTCAGGGAAGGAAAAACAAATATGTTCCAGAATATATTCCTGAGGATATTGAAAAGGAGGATGGAGTGGAATGTCAGGTATTGCTCTGAATCTGGTCGATATATCTGAAAGAACACTGAGACTTAGAAAGGTTTTTTTGGGGGGGGGGAGGTTGGTGTGATGTGAATTAAATCAATATGGAGAGATCATCTTCGGGTAATATATCTGACATTAATTTTCTAATTAGATTTCACATATAGTCTGTCAGCATTCTGTTCAGAAGTCATCAATATTTTCCTTGGATGAATATATCATAACCTTTTTACTTTCTCTTGTGGTTTTATTCTTGTTTTAATATTATTTCATTTTAGTAAGCATACTTAACCAAACTAGAGACTGTAAAAAGGTTTGCTGAACTTGGATTCTGACTTTTAGCTATGTCATCACTCTGGACAGCAAATGGAGTCTTCAGTTTTGTACAAAGAACACTTATAGGGTAGATGTCATTCAATAATATTTGGCCCTAGGATGTACATCCATCTCAGCTAATTAACTTCAATTTTTACCATAATTTATATTGACCGAGCTGTCCTCAATCCAATAAATATTTACCCGGTGAGTGAACAAATTTAATCTGTAGCCACAATATGTGTGGACATGACGCCTCCAAACCCCCAATGGCATTCACATCCGTATTTGATATGAAGGATATGGAGCAGTGGGGCACAGAGGATATGTATAAAGTCTGGTGTTAGAAAAAAATATACTGTGAGATTTAGAGACAATATTTAATTGGAATCTTCTTTCTTAGAAAAGTTACTTAAATTATCTGGACTCAATTTATATACCAATAAACTATAAATATATTTTACACTTACCTCACAGAATTGAAAAGAAATAAACAAAATATTAAAGCACCCAATCCAATGCCTGACACATTGAAAGAGCTCATTAAAAATTATTTTATACTCAATTGAGGTTGATTAACCCACTTTATTCATGGAGAGATTCTGCCTTTTTACCAGACCAAGTTCCCTAAATTCTCTTCCCTCTCAAGCAAAGGAAACATGAAGAAACAATAAATTCTATAGAATCATAGCTGAGCCCAACCAAGTGAGCCTACTGGTCAACACAGAAAGTGTGGCTTCTAAGACTGGTCAATGTTACATGATGGGGGTGGAATTCTAAAGATAGAGGGCAAAGTTCAAATCCTTACTCAAGATCAAACTTGTTAGAACATTTGAAATCATATGTCATAAAATATCCCATATTCAGCAAGTTTTAAAAAGGGTTGCTCAGAAGGTTTTAGATGCAAATAGGGTAGGAAAAGGATAGCCATTGGCAGTGAATTATAAAGTAACAGTTATGCGGTTTTCAACCTGAATTGAAAGAAGAGTGTTAAAGCTTAAAAGGCTGGCAAGCGTCATGATTTATGGTAGGTAACTCCTTAAATGGAGTTTCACAGATCTTACTAACTTTTGACACATCTCACATCATTTAATTTTTTAGGAGATGTGTTTGACCCAAGGTTTTTGAAATACCTTTATATTTGACCTAAAAGTCACCTTCAGCCTAGCCTCTTTTAAAGATAATTTTGACAGAAGTTAGCTTTGGCTTGTAGCCATACCACCATAAGTTTTGACCTTGAGTGAGCTCCAATTTCTAGCAGTATTTGAATAAGTGACTTTTAGACGAAAGTAAGAGGTCAGAAAATAAAGTATCAAAGTTATCAGAATTGATTTTTATTATTTCTTTCTCATTAATTGCTTGTGAACTAGCCCTTCCCTTCCAATTTAATACTTTCTGAAAATTTTCTTCATTTGTAGGTCATTAACAGTAATTTTAATGTAGGTCTTGTCCTATTATAACAAACTAGAGGCCCGGTGCATGAAATTAGTGCAAGAGTAGGCCTTCGTTCCCCCAGCTGCCGGCACCAGCTTCCCTCTGGCATCGGGGACCCAGGCTTCCCTCGAAGCCCCAGCTTCATCCAGAAGGTTGTCCAGTCTAATTAGCATATTACATTTTTATTATTATAGATTCCAAGACTTGTCTGAAGCAATGTGACAGAGAGGAAAGAGCTTTAACCTTGGAGCAAAAGTGCCTGATTCCCATCCTGGTTCCGCCACTAACTAGTTGGATCAACTATCTTTACCTTAGATGAGATGATGATAATCATCTCTCCAACCTCACAGAGTCTTTACATAGTTTAAATAGCTTTTTGCCTGTGAAAGTACCTAGAAAGCTGTAAAATGTTGCACACATAAATCATTACACTAGCTATGTTTTTGATTTATGGTCTTAAAAATTTGAAGATAAAATATTATTTCAATAAATGACCCTTGGAAATAATTTTATTTTAAATATATACTGAAGTTAAAATATTTGTATTCGTGTAATTTAGGCTATAAAAGTCACAGCTGCATTCCTAAAATAATTATATTCTGTGAAGTTGACCCTATATGGTAATAAGAGCCTCATAAGAGGTCATGCTGCTTCTCTCCTTGTCCACTTAGAGTCTATTTTCAACAGTTGTCCAAATGATCCTTTTAAATAATGTCAGATCATTTCACTCCTCTATTCAAATATATCCAATGTCTCCCTCTGTCACTCAGAGTAAAAGCGAAAGTGCTTACAATAGCCAAAAAGACTTAACATGATTGGGTCCCTACTCACTCTCTGACCTCATCTACTACTGAGTTCCCCAGATCCACATTCCCTCCTTAGGACATCCGTTGCTTCTTGCCTGGACAATTTTACTCTCTGATATTGCTAACTCACTCATGACATTCAAGTCTTTGTTCAGGTGTCATTTTTCCCAATTAGACCTACACTGATCACTCTACTTAACAATGTATCCTCCTCCACAAACCCAATAACACTTATTCTACTCTGATTTTTATTTTTTATGTATCACCTTTTAACACACTGTGTAATTTGCATGTTTATTATTTGCTTCTAGCCACATAATTTATATAAACTCCTCACAGAAAGGATTTCATCTGTTTTATTCACTCATATAACCTACATACCAGTGCCTGAGCAGTATAGTAAGTGCTCAAAAAATTACTCATTGAAAGAATGAATGATATAATCACAATATCACATACACCTCTGTCAGTAGGTGTGCTGACTTCTCTGACCCATTCTTGTGACCAACCATAAGCTTTTCAGAGAATATATGTACCCCAAAAGGTTGAGAAATGTGGCTATAAAAAGAGAAAACTATCCAGCTCTTCCAGACACAGAACCCATGACCTTGGAATATTCTTATACATTTTTTAACCAATGGTGTTAACAGGATTTCCTTTGTCCTAAGTCTATAGAACATGACAACATTAATCTCTTAGTATATTTGCATAAAATTTGCAAATATAATTTCATGATCTGTAAAACCAAAATCAAAGTATAATATAGCAATTTCACTGACTTAATCTTCCAGAATTCTATCAAGAAAGTAATCAGATTTTCTTATCATTATTTATCCTTTTTTAAATGCTTATAGTCATCATCCTGCTATTATCCAGAGGTTGATTAGGAATTTTTCCCCTTCATATTTATTCCAATGTTTAGTTGAGATTAACTAATTATATCTAGTACCTAGAATTACCTGATTCTTTCACCTTTAAACCTATAAGATATTGTTTTTTAATTTATATTTAAAAATTTAAAGTTTCATACTGGTTATTTAAAACCCAATATGTATTGGGTCAACAATTCTGCTGCTTGAGTATCTTATACAGATGATAAAGTTAGTGCCTATAACTAGGGCTGTCATACCTCCCTTCATCAATACTGTGATTTTCGTGGTGGCAATTGTGGTCTTCGGTCTACTGTTCCTAGTATCAGTCTTCTTTTCCAGTTCACAGCTGTATACCAAAATGTTGATCCCGTTCCCAAATGTCCAATATGAAGCCAAGGCATTCCATCTGAACATACCATCTATAATAATAAAAGCATAATATACAAATCAACTGAGCAGCCGAACAGCAGAAGGACCATCCATCCAGATAACCACACTATAACAAGCACTGGTGCCAGGCCAGCCAAGGTGGGTGTGATGCAATTGGTTGGGGGGCCCTGTCATTGCCCCACAATCACCCCAAAGAAGGAGGCCCAGGCCCCTGGCCAGCACTGCTGCAGCAGGTGGTCAGGGCCTACCTCTGAGGGGCGATCGATCACAGGGCTCCCGGACTGCGAGAGGGCGCAGGCCAGGCTGAGGGAACCCCCCTTCAGTGCACAAATTTCATACACCAGGCCTCTCGTTGTAAATAAGAGATGGTCTTAGCAACTGGTCATGATTCTTAAAATTACTTCTATACATAGTCCATAGCATTAGCAATGTTGACCCTCCTAATAAAACCACAAGAGTAAGTCTATTTGTGCAGTCACTGAACCATGAAAGTTGTTATATTTTTAATCCAATCACTCACTGACTTATTTTTAAATACTTTGGCCAACTTTCTTTTTCTTTTTTCTTTTTTTTCCCGGTTGGCTGAGCAACAAGAATGCCAAAGGGTTACTGAACACTTTTCGAAGGATTTTCATTTTTCTTACTTCTAATCTAAAACCTGAAATTTCCCCTGTTTCTCTTTTGTCTTCACTAACCATGACCTGCTCAAATGTAAAGTACTCTCTCTGGTTTTTAGGGGAATTGAAATATTTATCAAAATTGAAATGAAAGGCAAACCTAAATCTAAATCTACTTCATGAGATGGCAACTATATGTCAGATATAAAGAAAACCTGAGTCTGTTTGTGTAAATAGGACTTATAAGACATTGTTTAAAAACAACACAGTCCTTTTTCCCCCCTGTGTATAACCTGGTTTATCTTCTAAAGTTTCAAACATGGTCATACAACATCATTCTATAAATGGGTTTCCTAAAATTTCTTCATTCCCCTCGTTAGCCTTTAAAAAGTTCATTATTTGTTTCCTTACCAGAAGATATTTATCTGGAAACATTATGTGGATATTATCCAGGTGTGCTAACTCCAGGGTTTTGGCTATTGTCCAGCTTGAACAATTAGTTAAAATTCTCTTTTAGTTTTAACCAGATGTTACAGCCCTCGTTTCCTGACCTAAAAGGCTCTTTCAAATTATGAAGAACTTTTAAATACTTGTTTCATTCGCTTTCTGAGCTAGCTGCACCTTAGAGCTAGCTTCATACGGTCTGATTTCAGTACGTACATTTAATTGGTGAAGTTTATACAACATTTGGAATAAATCAGACTTAAAAATATTTAAATATAAGAAGACAAACATTAATTAGCAAAGATTTACACATTATATATCTGTTGACTTTAAAATCTCTTTTTGCCATGGTTTTAAGTTGAGATTTAGTTACTGAAGAGATCGGTGCATTAAGTTTAACTTCATAAATTTCAGGTGATTTCATTTATTCCATGAGACTGTAATCTTTCTGAAGATATGCCTTTTCCACATTTTGCAGCTTATCCAGGAGTCAGTCATTGCTACTTATATCGTAAGTCCCCAATATACATTTATTTACTAGCATGTAAAATGAAGGTAAGTTATATATTTTTATTGATTTCAGAGAGGAAGGGAAAGGAAGAGAGCGATAGAAACATCAATGATGAGAGGGAATCATTGATTGGCTACTTCCTGCACATCACCTACTGGGGACTGATCCCGCAACCCAGGCATGTGCCCTTGACTGGAATCAAACCCAGAACCCTTGAGTCTGAAGGCCGATGCTCTATCCACTGAGCCAAACCAGCCAGAGCTATATTTGACATTTTTTGAAAAGCCACCAGCAGAGTCAATTATATTTAGCACTAATAAACATTATTCACCCTTGATCACAATCATTTAATCTATTTTTTCTCTTAGCCTTTTATTTCCTAAATGTAGTTAACCCCTCATAGATCTTCAGGGAGCCAAAGTAAAGCCATTGTCCTCACTCATCATTGATTATTGTAACTCCCAAAAGAGTAGCTGTTGTGGGCCCAGGACAGTTGATGGGCAAAAGCATCTCCCCTCAATTCTGAGCAACCAGGAACAAGGTTGATGGGGTCTGTGGAGGAAAAAAACATTAAATAAACATTTTCAAAGTCCAATCAATTGATTAGGAGAAAATCCTCAAGATGTGGTCTATGCAATACACTTCTGAGAGAAAATACCAGCCAGACGCTATGCTTAACCCTCCCAGTCCCTTACCTCCATCACCTAATGAAACCAAATACTTAGGTCTTGTAAACACAGCCTTCTGGTTGGCGGTGCTCTGTGTTTAGATAAAGCTGAGTTCAATATTTCTTTATTAATTTTAATGGTATAACAAGAATGGTGTATCATTTTGACATAAAGAGTTCAAAGTTACTCTGCAAGCGCTCTTTCATTAATCTTTAAAATGCATTTGCTGGGTGAGCAGCCAACATAATCCTGCCTAAACAGAAAAGAAAATAGAGAGCTTGTTGATACGGTGACTTGTTTAAAGCTGCCCAACAAGTGTTTAGAGAGAAAGCTCAAATTCCCACTGCCGCTTTGGCTACGGGTACCTCTTACTAGCATGTGAGATGCTCAGGGGAACAGCAAGAAGCTTGATAAAAGGGGTTCATTCTGATTAGTTCTGCACCTTTCAAAAGAGAATTGCATAAGTAAAATTTCTGAAAAGTTTAAGAGAGAATTTCACGAGTGAAAAAAATATATATTTTTCTGTCATATCAGTATTTTGAGTTGTATCCCTTGCACAGTGTCAGCTTTTAATTATCTAGAGAATAATTATCCATTTGTGGTTTATCAAAGCCCCTTTCTTCTCTATTGCTTCCTGCCTTTCGGCCATTTCACTGCTCATTAATATTTGCATAAGAGGCCAAATCTGCTGTTTTGCTGGTGAGTCTGGTTAAAAGATCTGGTACAAAAAGAGATAGGAACCACTGAATATGTAAAAATGTGTGATTATCTTGAGGTTTAATCCATCTATAGTAGACCAGATAATTAAACTCAATAACAAATGATAATGTAATAATTCATTTGTTGGGGAAAGGGTTCACTCCTTTTTGCCTTTTACTTTTCTCTAATTCTATGCTTGATGCTTATTATCAAAGATAATTGAAATTTGATAAAAGGGGCAATCATCTGTCTGATGGCTTTTGACAATGCTCACTTTTTTTAAGTTCTGCATTTTCCCATCCCTAGAAAGAAACCTCAATAAATACATCTCACATGTATTAAGGTATAAATTAAAAAAAGGTGTGCTTGTTCCATATTACTTGTGGGTTGGGACATAAAATATGGCAATCAGCCTTCTGCCACTACTCCCCCTCAAGGATCCCCCTGGTTAAAGAGCCCAGGCTGATGGTGGCGGGTTAGTAGGAAGTTGGGATGGCCTCATGGATTGAGGGGAAGCTTCTCACAGGTGGCAGTTGAGTGTGATCTTCCCAGTCACTAGGCAGTTATATATCTCCTGTGATTATCTCTCACAAGGATATCCTTGAAAGAAAATGAGGCTGCCTCCCCAAAACACAACTAAATGAAACAAACAGAAAAGAACAGTGACCACGGAAGAGAGAGCAGCAGCGAGGATTCCTTTAGATTTGAATCTGCACAAATAAAATGGAGTGTGTCGGTGAACTCTCTGTGCTGCTGCTAACAGCCCTATTCCTAGAGCTATGCTGACCACATCAAAACAATGCTGCTGCATAAGCAAGGGAATAAACAAAGCAAAGACCCATTAGCTCAGTTTCCATTAGACACGCAGAGGGTAAAAAAAAAAAAAATCAATAACAGGCAAACAGAAGATAAAATTGATAGGATAGAAATGTTAATTTTAGAGCTTTAAAACAAGGTATTGCAAACAATGGCATGCAATAAAACCTTAAAAACTATTTTTAAAACTTTCAAAATCATTTACATGGGGAAAAGAACTCTAAGCAGGAACATATACAGCATATTAAACTTTAGTGCATTTTTAATGACTTGTCTTAAACAAATTATGCATGAGATAGATTACATATCCCTCACCCACTTAACAAAAAGGCATACCCACAAACAAGAACAAAACCAGGTGGCTTTTAAAAAGAAATTAAGTGTATACTTGGTGACTGATTGGGAGAAATGCCAAGTGATGGAAAGGGCCTCCTAGGATAGAGCTCTCTTGAAAGAAGCTAGATTGATGGGCTCTTCAGCCCAGACGGTAGGCAGAACAGTACAAACAATATCACCCTCCGCTTTTGGAGTCCATCCTGTAAATGTCCTCAGCAGACAGGAGAAGGGAGCGGGAAGAGCAGGATTCTGGGTAACAAGTCTTAGATTTCAGTTCCAGCCCCACCACTTAGTAACTGCAAACTCAGACAAGTACGCATTCTCCCCTTCTTTTCCTCCTGTGTAATATGGAGATAATGATGATGATAATAATACTGCCTTACTTCCCTACTCGGGTTGAAGCTTAAACCTTGGTATTTTTTAAGCTCCCACCTTATCTCTATATATAAAAGGCTAATATGCTAAGTTTTTGGCCGGCTAGGTAATGATGTCACATAGCAATGCCTGGCTTCCTGTCCCTAGCGACTAGCCTCCTTGCAGTTTCTTCAGCCCAAGAACATGACTTGCTTTATAGCCAGGTGGAAAGATTTTACACTTTAACTAAATGTCTGTGATGTGTTTTCCCGTGCCTCATCTCATTTGATCCTCACAGAAGCCCTGGAGTAGGTAGATAGGAGACTCAGTGGAATCGTATTTTCTTTTCATTAGCTGGAAAATGGAGATTTAGAAAGTTTAGAAATTGGACTTTGAAAATGACTTCAGGTTTTCTCACTGCACAGAATATAGTTAAACACTGCTGCAGTTAAATATTTTACCCTTTGTTCTCCCTGAGTGATCTATAATAATAATCTGCTTCGTGTTGATATTTACTGCTGTGTTGCTGACAATTACCTGGAAGAGAAGTTGGGGCACTTCACTGGGCTGGAAAAAGTTAAGCTAAATCAGAAAGCAGATCTAATTAAGCAAGTTTATTCTATATCTATAAAAGGCTAAGTTGACTCGCATATGCACGATACATATAAAGCTCTCACTGGGGCCAATCGTACATGTGTGTTTCCATCTGTCTTTGTTGATCATGAATTTGGTTGACACTTTCATTATAGAGAAAGGGCAAATAGCGATATTAAAATATTTATTCTAATTAGTTTCCTTTCAATGTCCATGAATTCATGCACCAGGCCACTAATTATAATATATAGACATGGTTCAAAACTTCAGGGTGAATTGGAATCACCTGGAAGTGTTTGCTAAAACACAAACAGCCAAGTCCCACCCTCAGAATTCCTGATTCAGTAGGTCTGGGGTAGAAGAGAAAAGAAATTTACTTACAAACTATCAGTTAAGTCTGCTGCTGCTGGTATGGGGGCCACAGTTTGAGAACTTCCAGTCAAGCCTTGTGATTCTAGCATGGCCCACAGACCAGCAGGGTCAACATCACCCCGGGGCTGGAGTCCAGACCCACCAGACCTTGTTGGAAATGCCGATTCTTTCTGTAAAGCCAGAACTGGCATTTCACAGGATCTCTGGGGGTTGGGGGGTTGTATACACAGTATAAGTTGTGACATACTACTCCTGAGCACCTTTGAAAGGAGTGGAACCAATAACAGATTGTGAAAATCTGCTAGAGGATGCTTATAAGAAGGGCCCCCAAACTAAGCAAAAATCCAGATTCTTGGCATTGGTATTTCTCTCAGGAAGTCCTGTTTGTGAAACTGACAATATGCTCCCATTGGAAACAGCTGTTCTCACCAAGCAAGGGGCTTAGACCCCCTACTGTGGACGCCAGCCAGACTGCTGGTGCCCGACAGGAAGCCAGACCAGGTTGAACAAGTACTGTAGCATCTTTTCACTGTTAATATGAATTTTGTGTCCTTAGAGCATCATCTTTTCAGTCCTTGTTCTCTTTTCCATCATCCTATGCAGACTTTCCTTGTGTTTCCATGGATGTACTTGTTTTGTATCTAATTATGAGGTTGGTGGTGAAAAGTATTTCGGTCAGAAGCAAAGTAAGCTGAAAACACCAAGTGCATTTCCACCAGAGAGTTCCTTTAGGCTAAAGTCACTGGGTTAAGTGTCAATGATCTAATATCAGCCTAGCATCAAAACAACCCCTTCATTCAAACAAGCCTTCCCATTACATGGAATACAAATCAGAGCACCAGCTTCACATTTGTGAGATTTATATGACCATTTAGAGAAATTCTTCTTGTAGCTCCTCTGATAACATCACTGGCAATACAGAGCTGAATGGTTCAAATCAGATTTCATCTCTACTATGTAGTGGTTTAGTGTTTGAGGATGAACTTACGGACTATTAAATTTATAAAAAACAAAGACAAATATACAACATAAAACAATTCAAGTTTCAAAAGCTTTATATTAGCTTTTGGAATAGAGCAGCTACAAGAAGAAAAATGCAGTGAAGATAAAATCTTTTAAGATTCAATTTGTCTATCCTGCCATATATGGCCTACTTGCTGGAGACTTAGAATTATGACTTTTAGTCTACAACTAAGAAAAGCAGCAGATACCATTGTGATTATAAGTTTTCCAGTAAAATCATTGAGAAAATATTCTAATTTTCAAGTATTGCTAATAATGTAAGTATTGTGGCAATAATGTACATATTAAATTAATAATAAAAATCCATACGTACATGGATTTTTTTATTTTGCCTTCATGCGATTTCTTTCTTAAAGGTGAAGACATGGTGAAAAAAAAATAAGTAAACTATTAGAACCTAAGGGATGTTTTAAGACTGAATTATTTTTCACCCTTACAGTCAGTCTTTCTTCCTACCAACATTAAAAAAATATGTATATATATACACCTTTTTCACACAAATAAATCAGAACTCCAAGCACTGTCTCCCTTGAAGGAGAATGCCTCCTGCTTCTAATAGTTCTGACTTCTTAATCAAATATTTCTCTGTATAAAAGCTTCTTTTTTTATGCTAATATATTGCAGCACTGAAAATTTTTCTTAGCTTTTTGAAAATTAAAGAATTCATGCTTCTCCATTGCCAGTGATAAAAATATTTCTGTTAATTTCTTTTAGGCAACAGGCCTTATCAACAAGTCACATTACATAACTCACCACTTACCTGTGGAAAGAAGTGTAATCATTCTAACGGAGCCATATGTAGAACAGAAAGCAGCTCAGTTGTCCTATTGTGTTCTATGTACTTATCTCATAAATAACTTATCCCTATAAGAAGGGATGATGTGCCTAAAAGATACAATACATATTTTAAATATACCTATTTATGCATATACTAAACCCTGAAGAATATTAAATGTTGTTGAAGTAGCATTGCTTTAACAAACAATATCTCCTAGGCCACAATTTTATCTTATTTTTTTAAGTAGCCCAAATACCTTTCCTCAGACATCAGGAGACAAGGGAAGTTCGGAGCTGAATCTAAATCCCAGCTAGATGGTAACTCCTTGAAGGCAGGCACTCTGCATGCAAGGGGCCCTGTACTCTGCTTGTTGAGTGGATGGATGAAGGACAGAACTTTCCCCAGTTATAACCACTGTGTGCAACCACTTCCCTAAGGATAACCACTTAATTTAAAAAAAAAAAAAAAAAAGCTGCTTCTGGATAGCAGTGTTAAACAGTGAGCACTCATTAAGACCCTAGTCCGAGCAACAAGAGGCTTTGAACTTCTGGAATAGCTTCTGTTTACATGAGGTAGGAAGGATGTTAAACTCCTTGAATCAGGTTCTTTGTAAAGCCCACCAGGCCTGGTCCAGAGCTTTGTGCATAGTACATACTTGCTCAATAAATTGAATAGGATTGACTCAGTAAAAGCCATGCACTGTTGATAAAAATAAATGCATTAATACACTACTCTAAATTTTACTGAGAGTCATACTGTTTTAAACTCTCCTTTCAGTTTTAAAATTTTTTTTATTAGCTCATGAGTGCAGATGGTACACAATTCAAAAGGTATAAAAGGGCACATAGTGAAGAGTAGGTCTCCACTACTCTGACTCCCAGGTACTCAGAACTCATTGTACAGGGAAAATCTGACAGCTTACCTTTCATAAAAGGAAGTGTTTTATTGTTTTTAAGTACCCTGACAACTAATGTTGTGTGTGTGTTTTTTTCTTTAGCATTTTAATCCTCATCTTTTTTGAGTCTTTTTAGATATGGAAAATAACTTTGACTGTAAGATAAAGAAAACTCAGTACACCAACTGAGATCTACAAACTAAGTCTGGCAGGAGCACATCTAAAAGCCATCACCTGAGACCAAAGGGCCCTACTGTGCCTTCTCTGCTATCAACAAGAATCACTTTGTCAACAGCACCATCAAAGGGCAGTTCTTACCTCTAACAACCATGGTCCCTATACTAACCACCTGGGATAGAAGTTTGCATTGAAAGTTTCTTGTATTTCTGAGGTTATTCCTCAAAGATATTCAGTCAAACAGTACTTTCAGAAAGCAGTGAGTAGTCTGCTGCTTTTTTGAATCCAGTGGATAAAGATAAACCACTCAGAATAAGAATAAAGAGTAAGGATTAAGATCAACAGACCAGAGCATGTAACTGCAGCGCTTCCTGATGTTTCAAATCTCCTGCTCTTGTGTTTTGTTTTGTTTTGTTTTGCCTTTTTAGATACATGGGCTTTGCACCTGCATGGGATAGCCACGCAGAAACTTCACTAAAGCACAAAAGAAAACATATGTTTTCGTGTGCTAAGTAAACACAGACACACAAAAATGCATTCCGGCCCTAACATTATTTAGACCATTTATGATTTTGCATTATGTTTTAGTAACTTGAGAGAAATTCTCTAAGATTTCTTTATATGCTTAGCAACATTTACTCTAAAATAATTTTAAGGAAAGAAAACAAAAAGAGAAAGAGTTAACCTAAAAAATATATACATTTTGGAGACAATGACAACGGCATCCTAGGAAGAATAATGAAACATTTCATACTATGCCAGCCTCTTTCACACCATCCGATAACACTGGCCTTGACCAGAGATAACTATTTTCTAGGCATTAGATAAGCATTAAATTGTCTTTGGATAGTTTTTAAGCACCTGCTATTTCAAAGGTACTACTTCATGCTAAATTAAATAAGAGAATACTACAAGCAAATTGTCTTGGGCATTACAAGTTTGCAAATCAATTCCACAATGAGGGTGCTATTTTGTTCTCAGAGCAGTTGGTGTAAAGTGGCACATAATTTGAACAATCACCTACTAAAACTAGCAGGCACATGCCTAATGCTGATTTTTCCAAAATATGTGAAAATGTACACTGCATATTAGGAGGTAAGATAGAGCTCTTAACATTCCCTAGGGAAGTGTCTGTCTTTTTCTTCAACAGCAATGGTCTTTGCTTCAGTTTCTCCAGCCTAAAAATGTTGTATGAATTATCTCAACTTTGAGAGAGTGAATCAGATTTAATCCGAAAAGGGAGATAGTGGCATTTACAGATTTCTGGAAGCTGGCAGCAAGATAAATCCAATGTGACAAATCTCTGTGGACTACTAAGTGGGTTTTGTTATGGAAAGTACACATAGCCATGCCTAATGAAGATGTAGGGTGCTGGTTTTGAGAAATGGGCTACTATTTTGAATACTAGGTGGCATCCAAAAGAAATACACTTAAGGATTTAAACACAGATCTCTCCAGGGCTTGGACTTTGTTCTAAGCATTACTCAACTCAGAAAACATGGGAGGTGATCCTTCAGATAACCACACATTTTATAGGGCAATCCATAAGTCTTTCAAGCCTCTGGGCTTTTCATTTTATGAAGCAAGATTCCAACCTGGAATTGCCACGGAGAAAACCTGTGTCAAGTAGAAAGAAGTAGGAGTCAGAATTTTTAGAGTCAAATCCTGCTCCAGACTCCAGTTTCTTTATCTATAAAATAGTATGATAACACCTGCCCTGCCCACTCCACCATGTCCTTGTGAAGTTCAATGGGATAATGAATGCACTGGAAAGACATTTTGAAGTGCGAGTGCCTTAATACCTGGGAAATCATTGTGACCATTTAGGATTCCCTCTGTCAAAATTGCCTCATGGCCAGAATGTGGCCAAGCAAGCTCCTCCACCAGCGCCGATGAACTAGCCAATCCAATTTCATTGCTAAAAAGAACACAAGAACAGAACTTCCAGGAGTCATTCCCACTAATTTAGGAACTTTAATCTTTCCACCAGATGGTGTGCGACATGTAGGCCCAGATCTTGCTTTGTTCATCTCTGTGTCCCCTGCATCCAGCAAATAATTGAGAATGAAATAAAATGTGTGAGATGTTTGCTATGGGCAGAGGACTATGTTAGGCATTTTGAGAGGTATTAGAGTGAAAGTTCAAACAGAAGCAGAACCACTAAGAAGTAGATACATACTAAGGAATTTATTATAGGACTTGATCTATTTGGTTCTTAATTGTGGGAACTGGTTGAACTGTACACAGAGGCTGTTGTTTTTGGGTTTCATGCTGAAGTCTAAAGTCAGCAGGGCAAGCAGCTGGGAAGAAAAGACAGCGTGAAGAAGGGATGCAAGGATGAGATGCAACCTGCAAGGATGAGGGAAATCTGCAAGGAGGGACCAGAACCCATATCAGCGTCTCACTGGCTCCAGGACTCCAGTTTTGAGGATGAAGGTGTCCTGCAGGTAAACCTCATGCTCTTCCTCAGAGAGTTAAGCACACACCTGGCCCAGAAGTGAGAGAACCTGAAGGAGGAGATCCAGGGGACCCAAACACTGTCCAACACCAACCAGGTGAGCTAGCAGGTTAAATGAGAGCATGCATGATTTGCTACAGCACCTCAGGCCCTGTACAGATCTTCCAACCCAAAAGAAAATGGTGGCAGTTTCACTTCCATCTTCCAGATGTCTCTTGTGGTCCATAAACGATGCAGAGAATGGAATTCTGGGAAACAAGTGTTAAGCTTCTGCTAGTTGCCTGGCACTTTGATTACTCAGTGGAATCCTACAGCTCTGTAAACTGGTTGTTTGTTTCTGTTTCATAGATGAAATCTCTAAAATCCCTTACATAACCTCCATGGGGCTTTGAATGCACCCACCTCCAGGCCTGCAGTCCTTGCCCTTTTCCTACACTTCTTCCTACAGAGCAGCTGGAGCTCTAACACAGGTTCTCATCCTGGCTTTGAGTATTCCTCAGGGAAACTCTAAGAAAAAATGACAGCACCTAAAAAGAACTTCTTTAATTTCCCCATTCTCAGCAGCAACCTGGATACAGAGCTGATGATGGGCACTCTTCCACATTGTCCCTTCAGCATCACATAAAGAAGTCCAGGAAGGAAGGAATTAAGAACTCAGAAAGCACCTTGGAGAGTGGGAAGAGGTGAAAAAAGCTGATGGAGCCATCCAAGTCTGCACCCTTAAAGCCTGGTTTAGGTTTCTTACTGCAAATGTTTCCATGTGCCCTCAACAAATATATCATGAGGATCCTGCAGGTGCCTGGATGGCCTGGCTGTGTTTATACCTCAGGCTTCTGCACTTTCACAGAGTGAGCACCAAGCTATCTTTACATCACAGCAACCAGAAGACCCTTGTTTCCTAAGGTCTCCAGAAAACCAGCTAACGTTTCTAAATAGCCTAGTCCAGTGGTCGGCAAACTCGTTAGTCAACAGAGCCAAATATCAACAGTAATTTGAAATTTCATTAGAGAGCCAAATTTTTTAAACTTAAACTATATAGGTAGGTACAATGTTATTAACTTAATTAGGGTACTCCTAAGGCTTAGGAAGAGCCACACTCAAGGGGCCAAATAGCCGCAGTTTGCCGACCACTGGCCTAGTCAGTCATGTGGGTACATTTTACAATTCCTAGTTTCTTAAAAGACCAACTTCTCATACATCTATTTCCAGTAGTTGTGTCTCTCTCAGGCACACTCCTCCAGCATCTCCTCAGGCTAGAAGTTCTCCTGGAAGTCACATTTTATTTTATCACAGAGTATTTTTATAGTTTTAGAATGAGGCAGAGAAGTCACCAGTGAGTCTGTAAATTTGAGGTTCATTACTTTTTCAAGAAAAAAATTTATATTTTTTAAATCTGTTTTATAGATTTATGGACAAATGTTATAAAGAGTGTGGCATTTGAAGTCTTTCAAATATTTAAATATAAGCACTAAGAAAATCAACTAAAATGTAAGTCGTATTTTTAATGTCTCTTTTTTCTATTAATTGTGTGCATAAGTTGAGTGAGGGACAGATCAGTTCTGTTTCATTTTGGAATTAGCATGTCTTTCTTCCACCTAAGGCAGGCCTTAGGCAAATTGGGAAGTTGAATATTTCAGAGCCCTCCAAAGCTGCCTCCTGCCAGAAGGCATTGTAGAGTCCATAAGCCAGAGACTTCCAAACACAAAATTAATTTCTCTTCCCCCCATTTTCTCTGAGTCCATCTATTATATCAAAAAATTGGATTAATACATTTGTATTCCAGGGTTAACAATGATTAGAGCTGATAGCACAATTTCTTTATACAAAGATCCTGAGCTTTAAGAAGTGACTGATAGAGGGTTTTTGTTTTTGTTTTTTCCTAAAGGGCTAATGAGATAGATGTTTTATTAAAGTGGTCAAAGAAAGTCAGTCACAGACAAAAAAAAACAAAAACAAATTTGCATTTTTAATTATAGAAAGATGGAAATTATACAGAAAAATATTGTGATCATAAAGTAAATAAAATGCGACTCACGGCAATTTGCACTTTTATGTCATTCTCCTTTAGGGAATAAGTTATTTCCAAGCAGTAATATATTTTTAGGAAGATAGAAAGCACCTTTTCCCTCTCTCTTCCTATTTTACATTAGAGTTTTTTCCCAAGGTCATTAAAATGAAAGAATGACAGTAGACTTTCTTATCAACAGCTTGTTCCAACAGATACAATACATGGATTGGGGATCAAAAAGATCATGAGAAGCATTTCTGCCAACATTGTAGGAAATATTGAACATCTGCTATATCTGGGATCCTGGGAGTTGTAATTATAATTTTTTGAAATCTGTACACAAGAGTTATAAATATTAGAACTGTAGCCTGTGAAAGCCATGAAATATTTAACTTGTTTGGCAGGCTTAAGCAAAACTCATAAACTTAATTTAAGCAAGCCAAACACTATAGTTTTACCAATTTTATATCTTTCATGTCATTAGTTAGATAAATTAAAGCAAGCTATAAAACAGCCTAGAGATTGCCAACTGGAAGTCCTGGGGGTATACAAAAAAAAGTGCATTTTGAAAATTAACTCATTTTACTGTTGGTTTACCTTTCACCTTTCCCAGTTAGCTACACTTATCAAAGATTCTTTGGTTTGGGAATGGAGGTTGGGATTTGCTATTAAGAAATGACCTCAGGGTAAAGAGAAAAGCAGGCTCAAGCATCTTAAGCAGGTCCACAACAGCCACAATAAGAACCGGTGAATTCCACAGATATTGGTTTAATTTATCAAAAACCCATACGCCACCCTGGTGAAAACCTTTCAAATTTGAAAACAAAGGCTAGGTAAGCAGCTCTGTTCTGCTGCAGGAGGTAAACTGAGAGACTAAGAGAGAAACCAAGTTTCCATTTTGTTAGCTCTGTGACCCAGTTTCATCCTTGAGACTTATTGTTAGAAAGATATATGGGCTGGGATATATTTGGCTATGTCCATCTTACATGTGCCTTTTAGAATTAACTCGGGAGAGTAATAACCAAGCCAGCTTTAGTGCCTATTTTTAAGATAAAAGTACTATACATATCTTCATTGCTTCCACGTATCTTCATTGACATGCTCTCCATGTCCCCTACCATTATCCCAGATCCAGAATGGTCTTCAGTAAGAAACTTAGGATGAGGATATTCACATTATAGATTCTGAATGAGGAAAATAATTGATGATGCTACCATTTATTTCATAGCACTTTATGTACTAGTATATGAGACTCTCTGCGATTGAACCTCAAAGCAACTCTTTTTAATACTATGTGTGACTTTTACAGATTAAAAACAATAAATAGCCACAGAGAAGTTACAAGGTATACCCACTACCACACAGCTGATGGTCCCCAGCCTGGCCCTGAGGTCTTCTGAGGCTTGGTGGAGCACTCCAGTCACGGGGAGTCAACAGAACATCTGGTCGACAGGAGACTGAAGCAAGAACAAGTCAACAGATTCCAACCCCAGAGTTTTGCTGGTGGTGTTTCCAGGACTCAGGGTTTCCCTCCTCCTGGCCCTTTTCTACACCCTGGTGCTTTTCTGATTCAGTATCTCACTGAAAACTTCCTACTCCTCATTCCCTGCCTTGTCTCTCTCTCTTAACCCCTACAAAGGACTGAAACTGGCTGTCAGCTCGGGGGCTTGCCACAGTCATAGCAGCCTTTGTTAACAAGTTAAGAATCTACAGGAATCCCCTCTTTGCTGTCTTTACACTCTGTACATGAGAGCAGTCAAATGGATCAGCTGGGAACCCCTGGCTGCGAATGCATAAAAGAGCAAATGAATAGAAAAGTTCAAATGAGATATTTCACTGAAATATCCTGCTGATCCTGTTTCATTCTGCATTTAGGAAAAGAATACCCGTGCCCAAAGAGCCTCTGTCTCCCTGGAGCAGAGGATGGATATCACACAGACTGTTTACACAGGGGAACCAATTCAAGGCAGAACTGAAAGTTCCAATTCAATTCAGTCAGCTCATGTCATGTGTCTGGGGCCAGGCCAGCAGGACTTAGGATGTGATCTGAAAGAAGCAATGTTAGTTGCTGGTGGCCCACACAGTCAGGAACCGATACTTCAGGTTTACTTGGATGGGCACTGAGCACGGAGGTTTTCTGAGTGTCTCCTGCGTGCCAGGCACTGTGCAAGGCTTTGTATCCATGTTTCTTAGTTCAACCTCACGATAAGGTTGTAGGATAGAGTTAGTACCAGTATGTGTCCCCCTTTCAAATAGGCATTAAGTCATTTCCTTAAGATTAAAAAGCCAGTAAGTAGAAGATATAAATATTGCATGTGAATCTTCAGCAAATGGAAATTTTAGGAAGACTACATTTGACTCACTCTTGAGAACTGTTTATTTCTGGGCTGGCCTTGACCTGGGACACAGAGCCAATATGGAAGGGAATAAGCTAATCAGGCTGTCCTGGTCCTTCCCACTTGGGACAGCTGTGGAGGTATTAAAAAACAATCCAGGTCAGTTCTAGGGGTGTCCCTATGCAGGGAGGTGAGCCTGCCTTCCCTCTCCAGCTCTTTCCTCCAGTCCCCCCCAAAATGGCCATGGTCCCTGCAGGGCATGTGGTCCCACCTCCTAGCGACCAAGGGGTGAGGAACAGGACAAACACGGCTGGAGAAGCAAGGGCCCTTGTCTTTCCTCCTGTCTTCCTTTTCCTTTTGATCTTCATCAGAGGTAAAGTAAAAACATAATAAAAAGACCAGGATCAAGACTCGAAGATTTTCCAACATGGAAACTAAAAAACACAAATGCCATGATTTGGCATTACTTCTCCTTTTTGCAAAGAACAATAAACTGGACATTTCAACATCTTTGCAGTGGCATTCAACTCAGTTCCCATTTGTAGTTGAAAACTGTATTCCTGCTGCCCTGGCACTGAGTCTTCTCACCCTCAGGCGGGCATCCCCTCTGGTGACATGGGCAGACTGGAGGTCCTCGGGTCAGGCCCACCGAGTGATGCCAGGAGAAAACGAAGCCAGAGTTTTGGGTGAGACCCGCAGCGTGTGAGCCACCAGGCTCCTGGGTGCTGATACCTGGCCACTCGTGCTCCGGCTGCACACAGGCAGTGCGTGCTCAGGGAACCTGTCCAGGACAGTTGTGCGAAAGGGGAAACTTACTCCTCCAAGACCGAGGAGTGACAGAGGCCACTCCGCTTGGATTTCCTCCTCAAGCCGCCACTGGTGGGAACCTCATCTTCCATTAACATTGCTGGGCTTGTTTACATATGTGCTATTATGAGCTACAGTAATCTGTCCACAAGAGACAGAAATCCTGGTATATCAATCCTTAAAGCCTGTTGACATTTGTCCACTTGGCAGATCATAAAAGCCCCTTGAAAATCACAGGAGTAAATGTGTAAACCGCTTACCAAATTATATGATGTAAACGCCAAGAGAAGGCATTCTGCAGGATAAGATCGCTGAATCGTGACTGCCTTCTGAATGTAACTTTAGCTGGGTCTTGGGTTACATGTGAGGTGTTGCCAAGAACAACGGAAAGAGAGACAAAGACATATGAATTCAGCCCAAAAGCTGACTTTTAAGTTCTCTGTCTTCAAAAAGGCTGGAGGTTCTTTATGAGATGTAGTTTTACATAAACAATCTGTGCTAACAAGAGTTTTCCCCAAATATCAGTTAAGTTTTAACTAGTTCCCTGTAAACATTATATGAGTGCCAGAAATAATCTCGGAGTTTTGGGGGGGAAAAACAAACTAGAACTAGAGAAAGCTTCATGGCATAAACACACAGATAAAATACGCACTGAAATGGCTGGTAGCAGTCAGACTGCAAAGGGGCTAAGAGTTCAAGATCACTGACAGCATTTTCCCAAGAAGATCTCTGGAGAGATTCCTCAGACGACTGAGGGGAATGTAATAGAATAATTATGCATGAAGCAATGATAAGCACTGTCTCATACAGTGCAGGTAAATCTCTACCAGAAGCTGTTATGCCTGACTTGAGGCTTAGTCCAGGCTCTTTGAGAAATCAAGTCCAAAGTCTAAAACCCTCTTTCTATAGCAGAGTAATCTCCATAGATTCCATTTTAAATCACTTGCCTCAGTTTCTTAACAATTAATTGCTTATATTTGAATCTTCTGTAGAGACAGTACATTCATTGTATTAACATCTCTGCACTGTTTTACACATCATACTAGATATTCAGCTAGAAGTGAGAGATGAGACTCAAAGAGGAAAGAGAGGGAGAGAAGGGAGAGAGGCAGGGGAAAGGAGAGGGAGTGAAATGGGAATGAATGCTACTGTGAATACCTAGGTAAGGATTTCTGCTGGGGTCCAACCCCAGCAGGTCCAGGGGTCCCCAAAGGTGTGGACGGAGTCGGCGAAGACTATCCACCCTCTTCCTATGGTGGAGTTCTATCCATCCCGAGTGCGGGGCACCAGATGGGGTCCCTGTTTGGGCGCCAGATGCCGGGGTCCAACCCCAGCAGGTCCAGGGGTTCCCAAAGGCATAGACAGAGTCAGTGAAGAAGGAAGGACACAGAGACAGTGTTCAGTTGATCAGCAGCCTAGCCAGGATCTCCAGCCAAGTTCTGGTCTGGATCTCCAGAGAGGTTCTGGTTAGGATCTCCAGCCAGGTTCTGTAGCCAGTTCTCCAGCCAGGTTCTGTAGCCATGTTCCCTCGCTAGGTTCTCCAGCCAGGTTCTGTCCAGGTTCTCCAGCCAGGTTCAGTCACCAGGTTCTAGTCAGGTTCTCTTGCCAATTTCTGTAGTCAGGTTCAGTCCAGGATCTTTTGCCATGTTCTCTCGCTAGGTTCTGTCTCTAGGTTCTGAGGCCAGTTTCTGTCCAGGATCTTTTGCCATGTTCTGTCTCTAGGTTCTGTGTAGGTTCTGGTCTAGGTTCTGTGCCTCTTGGTTCTGTCTTCTAAGTTCTGTGTTCTAAGTTCTGTGTCTTGCTGTCTTGTTACATCTGTATTTATACCAGTTGATTCAATCCTATCAATCTCTATTACAAAGGTTAGGGTGTTTCTTATCTCCATTCCAGGGAGTAAAGATTATGTAGCTTAAGCATGATTGTTCACAGTTAAAGTGATTAATTACCCGCCTGGCACTTAGTTGAGGGGTTTTATTCCCTCCCTAACTTCAGGGGAAAATCCCTACCTGGGGAAACAACCTTTCTCAGAGAGGAGACCTTGGTTAAAACACATAGTGCCAAGAAGGTGAGCAAACATATTAAGAACAGTATGCCATATATGCCAGGTCCCTTGAAACAGCAAGGATGGACCGGCTCCCGGCAGATTTTCCTTAACAGTCATGCTTCTCTTACAAGAACAGTAAAGCTGATGATAAGTAGTAGTTTCCAGGTCTCCCAAGTGACAGGAATCCCTTCAAGTGTGGAGAGCTCCTATAGACAGGAGGGGTGGGACTTCCTCCTGTGAGAGGAGCATGAGCAGGGTTTCTGGCACTATCCAGGGATCCCACTTGTTTACCAGGATGAGGGTTATAAATCTCTTTGCTGGCACCTAGGAAGGTTTTGCTAAGGGTTTGTCAGACCTGTGACTGTTCTTCTTCAACCCATGGACTTCAGGTACATATCACACCAGAGAATCTTACAATCCTAAGGGACCTTACAGGGCAGCCAGTTCAGCATCCTATTGAACGCACACATCCCTTCTCCAGTGTCTTCACTCATGTCTCATCTAGTGTGCACAGACAGAGACAGGGGCTGAATGCCCTGTCCCCAAGGCTCAAACTCTCCAAAACCAATTTTTCTGAAATAACCAGTGCATTTTCTACCCATTGGCATTAGTTCTATTCCCTCAGGACCCTAAAGAACAAATGCAATTCCTCTTCTTCCTGAAATATAAAGCAGAATTCAGGGCAGTCATTTGTATCATTGGGAGCCTTTTCCTCTCTGTTCTCCTCTGTTTAGGAAAAGAAGAGAGAGAGTCTAGGATGCAGGCAGCTGCCCTTGCCTGGGTCCCTTGGTTTGGGGACTCTGTGGCACATCTTGGTAGTACCATATTCCTGTGGGTCTTTATGGAAAACATCTCTTTGCCTATTTCTAGCATGTCAACTGTGCTACCTGTACTGATGGAAAAAAAAATTTAACTTAATCCAAGTGACAAACTCCACATAGCCTCAATTCACTGCACATACATTGGGTGGATGACAGTTTTGTGCCAGTTCTAGTTTTCATATTAAGTTCAGGGAAATGTATTGATAATTGAGACAAAATCTTTGCAAATCTAGACAAGTAAGCAGGCAGGTCTGCTACATCATGGTTAGGATCACAAGAGCTCAGAGAAAAGGCTCTAATCCAATCATTGGTGGTCCTAGAGGAATTGTGTCTGAGAGAAGCAAGCACTACTTGAGAGAACAGTGTGGAGTAGTAGGAGACTTCTATTTTTGGTTTCAAAATAGAGCGAACCATAGACAAGTAAAAGGAACAACGACAAAATGCCTCCCGAAGGGAATAAGCAGGCCGGGAAAAGAGCATGATATATTCCTGGAACTTCATAGCATGTGAGGAGGGTGGGAACAAGTGCTTTTCAATATCCTGCGACTATATCCCTGCATGGAAGATGTGTGAATGATGCTGTGGTCTACACCAAAGATTTTATGTATTGAACTGTGTGCTTGTGATTGCATTACATTTGAACTTTAAGGATTAAAATAAAATTCAGACATCTAAACACTGAGATACAAAGAAAATACCAGTAACACCTTGTTCTTGGCTTTGTGGAGCTCATAGCCTGGTGGAGGTACCATTTTTTGAACTTGCATGCTGTCCAAAACAACATTTTCAAATAGCAGCACTAGTTATTTAGTTTGGTGAAAAGTTTTTAAATTGTTTTGAGTATTTGAGTTAAGTCTTCTGAGACAGAAACCCAAAATGGAAGTCTTCTACTCCACACTATTCTCTCTCCTCTTAATCAAAAATAGTGATAGTCATCGCAAATAGTAATTCCTATCCGTTAGTGTTAATTGAAAATCAAAATGCATTTTGGTCAGCGATTAGCTCAACCACTGTTCCTTCTATTGACCTTTGAGACTCTAAAGAGCTAACATGATAAAGAGCTAAATAGAGCTGGAGGGGAGACAGATGTGTAGAGTGTAGACATGGCAAGTAGTGGGCTGTAGGAAGAAGCTCCCTGTGAGAAAATTCTAAAACAAATGAAAACCATCACTGTCAGTTAAATATGTACCAAGAAGAAAAGACTAGTGGACTAAGGAAGACAAATTTAATTAAAGAAAACTGTTCTGATTTCTACTTAAAACCTCTCCTTACCCCATTCAAGAAAAGTTTTCTTGAAATATTCCCATTCTAAGTGGAGGTTTCTCAACTATTGACATTTTGGGCTGGATAATTCTTTGCTGTGGGGGGCTGTCCTAGATATCGTAGGACATTTAGCAGCATCCCTGGCCTCTGTCCACTGCATGCCAGTAGCACCTCCAAACATACATCAGTTGTGACAAACAAAAATATCTCCAAATATTGCTCATGTCTCATGAGGAGCAAAACTGACTCCCTCCAGAACCACTGATTTAAGCTCACAGGGACAAAGAGGCAGAATGATTTGGTGAGATCTTGAAAGGGATATTTATGCCAAAAATTATTTTCATTTCACTATTGTAGATTATAAATGTTCTCCAAAATTCTTAACCTGAATAATCTTTAGAGTTTGTTTGACACACATGCACATACCCGAATGCACACACACAATTGAAGTGGATTTTTCCTAACCATTTTTATATTGTGTTAGTACGCAAATAAGTTGTGCCTAATATAAAAACTAAATGGGTTTCCAATGCAGCTTCCTGGGGTTTCAGAATAATTTTATGTTACTGTATCAGTGTTGGGGAAAAAAATGTATATCATCAAAACTATTCCAGAAGCACCTCATTTTGATAGGAAAGTACTTTGTGATGATTACCTAATAGGCAGCATTTGTTGAAATGCTTTTAATAGACCTTTTTTATCACATGGAAAAGAATTTCAATGCTGGTTCAGTCTCCTGTTTCATTCTGTCATGAATCAATTTGTAGAGACATTTAGAAGTCAATAATCCACTGCAGCTTTGATGACAGGTGATTAATTTCTACATTTTAGAGACATAATAAGATTTAGCAATAAAAAGGCCTTGAAGTAACCTACCAAACAGCTTTAATCTCAGCCTTGGGACTGTTGCTAAATATGAATGCTTGTACACAAATGTGAATGATTTAAGTTAGTAGGTTTTATTGCAGACTCCTTGTGTTTTCATATTAATCTTGCTTTACAATCAGCCTATCTATACAATCAATTTATGGTGGATATTTTTTTCCAACACAATGCTTGGAGAGAGGAGGGGGCTAACAAATTATTTACACACAAAGGATTTGTTCTACAAAAGAAGTCATTTCACATGCTTATTGCTGAGGGGATGACTGATTTTATTGGCATAGTCAGGGAAGAAAAAAAAAGAAGTGAAGGTGGCCTTCAAAAGATTCAGACAGGGGACAGGTTCAAGAAATGGATGGTGATGAATGCTGAACAATAGCTAACATGTCCTTCCAAATAATCATCTGCTCTTGTCTTCATTGAGCCTTTCTTTCCATCTTTTTTATTTTTAAGATTAATAGAGGCCTCAGAATACTTTCTAACACTTATCAAAAGATACCTGTAAATCCAAGTGCTAATAAAAAAAATGAAATTAACTTAGCCTAAGAATTTGTCTTCTACTACAGAGAAATGATAAAGACCCAACTGTGGGTATTTGTTTAAAAATAAATATATAAATAAAGATCAATACATTTGCTGCTCTACATAATTTATCATTTCTGACCAATAAATGGTATGTTCTTAGAAACACTAAGTATTCCTAAGGTAGATGTTCCCAGTTTGGTCAAGTCGTACATGCTTGTTAAATCTTGGTTGCTGGAAGTTCTGCTTTGTTCTGACATGTTTTTGATGTGAATGGAGTATCATTCCTGAGAGTCTTTATGGAAGAAATGTTCTTTTGCTTTGTTTTTTTCTTTCAAAAGGGAATGACTAAAAGAGAGGTGGCTGCTTGACACAAATACACACAAAAACAGGAGACAGCATGCTTCTGGGGGAGATCCAAGAACAGGACATACTGACAAAAATAAACGACTCTCAAGGGACCACCCAAACAACCCAAACTCACACTCACCTCCCTTCACTGTGCTCTTTCTTTTCCCCAAACACCACAATCAAGATTTTGTTTTCCTCATTATTCTTCTTGTTTTAAAGAGTAGACATCTGTTATCTTCCACTTTTTCTTTTTTTATCCAAACTTTGGCATGTCTCCTATTAAAGTGTTTCTTAAAATAACTCCTTTATTCTCTGATTTAGGGCATCAAGCCCTTTTGACTGGGTTGTTCCATACCCTCAGGAGGGCTCCACTGCCTCCAGCCTTATCCTGACCACCCCCTGCACCTCCCCAATGCTTCAACAAGACTAACCTTCCCACAGGACTCCTTGCAAGTCCGTCTGCCTTTCTTATGTTCATTCACACATTCAAGGAGCAAGTCTGAGCAGTGAACACTTGCAGGGGAACTCTGGTAGGCACTAGGTGTTTAAAGATGAAGAAGACACGGTGTCTTTATTTAAATTCCAAATCTATCCAGAGAGACAGACACATAAATAATTAGCAAAGTGCTAAGTTCTGTACTAGATCTGTGTGTATGTATTCACAAAAAGTGCTATAGGTACTCAGGTGAAATTAATACCTCCTAAGGAGAAGACATCAGGGGATGGACCCTGCCAAATCTTACCAGGAAGAGAAAGGCTATTCATACAGAGCAAGTAATAAACACACAGACTCAACCTTCCTTAAGATAGAAACATAGGTAGATGATGATGATGATGATAATGATGATGATGATGATGAAGATAGATAGATAGATGATAGAATCTTCTCTGCCTTTCTCTCACTTTCTCTCTCTCTCTCCCTTCTCCCATCTCTTCTCATGTCTTGCAAATTTCTTGAAATACTAGTCTATGTTTGCTGCCTTCTCACTTTTTTCTCAGCCTACCACTCCACTGGCATGCTTCCCCTCACTTAAAAGATAAGTGACTTCTTAGATGCCAAATCAAATGCATGTTTTACCATCCTCATTTTACTGCACCACTCTTGTATTTTTGTGTATCCTTTTATTTGAAAACTTTATTTCCTTGGCTTTGACACACATGCAAATTTCCTTGTATCTTCCTTGTTTTCTCCTATCTCTAAGACTTTTTTATGGGCTGTGCTTATTTATCTACCTTTAAATGTTGAGTTCCTGAAAGATTTATTTTTACTATACACACCTTCATTTGGGGCAAGTCATTATTTTCATGGTTTTAGCTAGCACCTATCACCATTCCCCATCAGTCTTCAGCCCAGACCTCCCTCCTGAAGTCAGAACCATTATATCTGACTGCTAAGGTTGGCTCTAACTACCTATAGAACATCTGTCAATGGGCCACAACATGTTGCTGTTTAAGAAGAAGGGAGGAAAGACAGAAAAAAGTGAAAAAATATGCTTCATCTAGATAAACCAGAACCATTAGTCAGAGAGGTAGTCTGTAAAACAAGGCACTCATGCAGGAGTTATACCAGATGATCCAATTAGGATGAAAGGAGATCATACACTCACACATGAATCTAATAAATAGGTGGGCGGGGGGAGGGGGAGGAGAGCATCCGTGTGTGTGTGTGTGTGTGTGTGTGTGTGGTGTGTTTGTGTATGTGTTATACAGGCATAAGTTATAATTTTATTGATTAGGATGCATGATCCAAAAGATTTGGAGATCACTGAAATAAAGTAGAGTTCCTATCAAGACTGCTGTGAGTTCAGTCCTGTTGGGAACAATTGATTTACTCTCCAAATAATGATATCTCTGTTACTGTGAGTCTTTTCCCTTTGTTCAATAAACCAAAAATATAAATTTAAAACCTAAATATAAGAGTTATCCTATCCACATAAACTTAGTTTACATTTCATGATACCTTTTGAGTTCCAGGAACTAAATTGTAGTGATGCCACCAAAATAACAACACCATGAATATTTGGTACTAAGACAAGAAGTTTGGGATAACTGTTCACTGGTCTTTCAACACTTTCCATTGGCCAAATAGAGAGCTCTAAACACATAGATACACACAATGCATGTGCACATATCTGTTCATCTCTCTTTTGTTTAAATAGAAATATCTAGCATTTACTAAAGTTCCTGTGACAGGCTTTAAGTATTCTATATGCATTAATTTATTTAAGCTTTAGAAAAACCTGATGAGGTACATATTATTATCATATCAATTTTACAGATTTGAAAAGAAAATAAGTAATTTTCAAATTTTATAGAAGTATATACTAGTAAATTATCAAGAACTCTAAAATGTAAAATTCTTAATTTGGTATGAAAAGAAAAAAATTTACTTCAACTTCTTTTTTTAATATATTTTTATTCATTTCAGAGAGGAAGGGAGAGGGAGAGAGAGATAAAACATCAATGATGAAAGAGAATCATTGATCAGCTATCTCCTGCATGCCCCCTACTAGGGATTGAGCCCACAACCTGGGCATGTGCTTTGACAGGGAATCCAATTATGACCTCCTGGTTCATAGGTCGACGCTCAACCACTGAGCTACAACATCCAGGTTACTTCAACTTCTTACTTTTAACATCAATTATTTACCTTCATTGATTTACCATGTATAGTTGTAACATAGTGAGAGGGCAAGAAAAATTATTAAAAACCATAACTAGCCTTATTATTCACTCTTTTGTAATTTTTCCTGATTTATTTTTTGTGGTCTTTGGTACCAAAAACATATATCAAAATGGAAACACTGCTAAGACAAAAGGACAATTGTTTGCTGTGTTAACCTCAGAGACCTATCGTGGTGCAGTAACATCTGTAATAAAACAGCAGCTGCCTGTTTTTTCACCAATGTCAAATCCTTATAAAATACCGAGGAGAAGGAGGAATCAAATCTTGCAGTCCTCGAAATCTGATATGAGGTCTATCACCAGCCCTGTTAGAGGCAGGTAGCTTTTACAAGAGGACAAACACACTGTAAAAGAATGAATCAAAGCAAAGGATTAGATAATTGAGAAGGTGACAACACATCAGATTGCAGGTGGCAGAGTGAGGTATGGAACAGGAGTTGCCTGCCCAGTAACATACAAGAAGAGTTATGACATTTATGCATTTTCATTTCTACAGGTGGGGACCTCAAATCATTCCACAGACTAGCCTCTGAGTACCTCTAATCCAAGTCTGCCAAGGCTCAGTTGATATACTTCTGTATCGTCAAAGATGGACCCAACATATTTTCAACAATATTTTTTTGGTCCTAACAAGACACATTTTAAGTCTAAATAACCTGTAAATTCAAACCTTATTTTCTGTGTTTAAGAAATATGCCCTTATAGGCTCTATTGTACATGGCCATAGATTCAGGAAATATTATTTGACCACCTACTCTGTGCCAGGCTTGTGCAAGACCATTTTCTTATAACCACCCATTCAATCTTAATAGCCATGCTCTGTTGTGTGTGTTATTATCTTCCTTTAGTAGATAACAAAATAAGGATCCAAGTAGTAAAGTGACTTTTGAAAGATAATATATTTTAGAAGAATGCTTTCTCCCCCTGACATGGTAGGTCTGATTGCAGCTGGAATGTTGAAGGTTGGCAGGATGAGAAAGTGCTTGCTTTCTACCTGAGCTCACCCTAAAGTTCAGGTTGTTTTCTCTCTCCTCTCAGGACTACGAGTAAGAATCTCACATCCAGGAATTTCTCAATCAAGCTGTTAGCTTGTGGCAACAAGTTTTCCATTTTATTTCAAACAAATCTGTCTTTTATTAAGATAACATAAAATTGGATTGCTTTTTATTTTACTATTTGCTATATTTTACAATTTTTCAAGATTTGCTTCTCTTAGTCTTTAGCAAATGAAACAACAACATATGGCTAAAAGGCCTAAGGATAAGCCAGCATTCCAACAAAGGATAATTAGCCCTCAAAATAGATTCCAACCCCTCCTAACAGATCTTCATTCCAATTTTAAATTATCCTCTTGACCTTAAAGACAAGGCTCTGTGGGAGTGAAACACCTAAAACCACTGCTCTTCATAATTCAGTCGAGTCATGAATTTAAAGTTTCCCCCAAAATAGCAATAAATCCGGATCCAAAGACAGCTTAGGAAAGCTGTAGGAAAAGTGTTGCTCTCTCACCTCAAGGTCTTTTCAGTCTGTACATAATTTAATTGTTTAAAATGTAGGGTCTTAAATTTATAGGACTTTCTGAAATTAGTCCAATGTCTCAAAAATTCTGCATTGTAACCTTAGAAGACATTAAAGAAAAGTCAGACCTGGAGACCACTCTAGTGTGATCTTGCTGCAGATTTTATCTTGAAAACAAATTTTCTAAACTTTTGATGGGATTCTATGTAGGCAGTCATGTTGAATGAGAAGCACATACTGAAGTGAATAGGATAAAGTTAATAGTCATTCTGGCTTCAACCCTACCAATGATTCAATCTAAAACTCCGCACTCAGAGCTCTGAGCATTTTGTGGCCTCACCTGAAAAATGCAGGATCTTTGACTAAGTTATTTGGAAAGTTCATCTTACAATTTCCCATCAGGAAAAAAAAAAAAAACATAGTTATATATACCCATCTTGGCTTCAGAATGGAGTTATCTAATATTCAGTTCTCAACTCATTACATTCTCAAAGCCAAGTAGAAGTTGGTTGGAGTTATAAGTCCACCAAGGAAGGCCTTTAGGGTGAAGTTTGTCATACCTTCATTAGGAAAACATTTCTTTCAATAGGACAAATTTCAGAATTTTATTTAACAACCAGAACATGACTGAAATTTCAAGGTCCCTCTGGGGGAAAATAAAGGCACTATAGTGATTATATGATAAGTCAGCAATTTTCAACCAGTGTGCCCCAAGAATTTTTATAACGTGCAATACCTGACTATTTAGTCAGGAGCACTGACCGCTTGTCCCTTAGATTGTCAAACAGAAAAATGACAACAGCCAATCCAATAAACATCCAGTGTAAATACCATGTCTTGAACTATAAATATATAGATCACATTAATAGGGTTGCATCTTATTGGTCATGTGGCATAATAAGGTTGTGTTTGATTGCTTAATTCTTGATACCAGAAATCCTTATATACAATTATAGGCATCTGATTTTTTTAAAAGTCACTTGGAGCAAAAAAAAGGGTAGGTAATTACTAGTATTGAGGTGGGGTTTTTTATATTGTAAATCAAATTACACCTATTTTTTGACAAATCAGCAAAAAATATAATATGTACTTTGGTATGCCACGGAATTTTAGTAATTATCTTATATGTACCATGAGATTTTTTAAAAGGCTAAAACTCACTGTGATAAGTCATAATATTTTTCTATCATGTACTGGATGTGAGTGGGTGATAATAGCCAGAATGACTATTCCCTCAAAATGCTATTGGGTAGACTTGTGGTACACTGAGAAATGGGCCAGTTTTGAAGCCAGGTAGTCAATGAATGACTCATTCTCTACTGTTTCTCCACGAACTAGAACAATAGGTAACATACTAGGATCTTGACACATCTATATATATATATATATATATATATATATATATATATATATGCATCATATGCAAATCAACCAAACAGCAGAACAACTGTCCAGACGACCACACTATGACACGCACTGGCGCCAGGCCAACCAAGGCGAGTGAGATGCGATTGGTCGGGGGGGGGGGGGGCCCACCATCGCCCCATGATCGCCCCACACAGGAAGGCCCAGGCTACCCGGCTGGCAGTGCTGCAGTGGGTGGGCAGGGCCTCCCTCTGTGGGGCGATCGATCTGGGGGCCCCACCATTGATCACCCCACAGAGGGAGACCCAGGCCAACCAAGCAATCGCACCTCATGCCTGTTGCCAACAGAGGGAGATGACCAGTGGCCAGGGAGAGGGGGCAGCACAACACAGATGGCAAGCAGTGGCAGGGGCAGGGCCAGCTGCTGGCAGCTGGGGGAAGGAAAGCCCTGATTGGCCCTGATTGCTGGCCAGGCCTAGAGACCCTACCAGAGGGGTCCTGGATTGCAAGAGGGCCTCAGCCAGGGCTCCCCCACATCCCTCATGCACGAATTTTGTGCTCCGGGCCTCTAGTATTTGATAAATGACTAACTAAATGAACAAATGAGTGAACCTGTTTCAACCTCTTCATTTTACAAATAAGACCCAAAAACAGTTAAGGAATTTATTTTGAACTACTAGAAAATAGAAACTAAGACCCAGATTCTCTAGATTTTCCTCTGTGACTTTCCCTGTTTATAATCTGTCTGTTTGGTTTTCAAGGTTTGGAAAATTTAAGCCTGTATTGAGCAAGATATAAGTCAATTGAGGTACTGACTTCCCTCAAAATGCCATAGTACAGAGCTTCCCTAATGTGCCTAGTTATAGAAATCACCTGGTGTATTTATTAAAAATAAAGGTTCCCAGCATATCTCACCAGGCAAGTCCAGGAAACGTTGGCCTAGCCAGGTCGCTGGAAAAGAAAGAGAGATCCCTTTGCTCTCCACAAGAACACTGAGTTCAAACTAAAAAGGAGACACTGTTCTGTCCATTTGGGCGGCAATAATACAGGATGCCTCCTTCGTTGCTGGTAAATCAAAGGGCACTGATGAGAGCAGTGAGGGAGGTGATTCTGAGGGCAAGAAAACACCTGAGAGAGACAGCACTCGCCTTTGATTCATTAATTAAATTTGTAGAAAGGCAGCTACCCAAGAGGTCCTGCAGCTGCACATGTTTCACTCCACCTTTTTTATGAGAAAGAAACAAATGACCTAAAGGCAGACCAATGTAGGTATTTTTTCTTTTTTCCAGAAACTAAGTTTTAGCAACAGTGCTAAAATCAGTACTCAGCCATTTCTATGTTGCATATCACTTACTTACTAGGGCATTTTCACCATCGCTACCATTGAGCAGAAATGGTTAATATATAAATATTTGCTGAATGAATGATTTCCTCTTCAACCACTATCACTGGCATATGACACTTTATCTTAATAGTCCTTTTCTAGAATCAATGTAATTTCCTTTCAGGGACATCTATATATATAAAAGCCTAAGCAACAGTTACGATGGAATGACTGGAACGACTGGTCACTATGATGCACACTGACCACCAGGGGGCAGACGCTCAATGCATGAGCTACCCCCAGCCCACAGGCCCCAATCACTGATGGGAACCATTGGCCAACCTCCCAGTCCCTCCCCCGAAGCTGGCAAGCCCTGATCACCCCATTAAGGCCGGCCCCTGGGCTGGGATGGGAAACCAGGAACGGGTAGCAGCGGATGCGGCCCCTTTCCCAGGGAGGCCAAAGGCCGGCTCCCTCCTCAGGGCCACCTCCCTATTTCTCCCCCCAGCTGGCAGGCCCTGATCACCCAATCGGGGCCGGGCCCTAGGCTGGGATGGGGAACCGGGGGTGGGTGGCAATGGATGCAGGCAACGAGGGAAGGAGGAGGGGGGAGGCAGGGAGGTGGGGAACCTGATTGGCCCTCATCACCAGCCAAGCCTAAGGACCCCACCAGTGCATGAATTTCATGCACTGGGCCTCTAATGTATACTATAAAGAACATTACTATGGACTAGAGGCCCGGTGCACAAAATTCATGCACTCAGGGTGTCCCTCAGCCTGGCCTGCACCCTCTCGTAGTCCAGGGGCCCTCAGGGGATGTCCGACTGTCAGCTTAGGCCCGCTCCAGGCCTAAGCCGGCAGTTGGACATCCTTAGCACTGCCGCAGAGGTGGGAGAGGCTCCCGCCACCACCACTGTGCTCACCAGCTGTGAGCCTGGCTTCTGGTTGAGCGAGACTCCCCTGTGGGAGCACACTGACCACCAGGGGGCAGCTCCTGTGTTGAGCATCTGCCCCCTGGTGGTCAATGCGTGTCATAGCAACCGGTCATTCCATCATTTGGTCGATTTGCATATTAGCCTTTTATTATATAGGATATTAAAAGAGAAAATGAAGAAAGAGTCAATGACAGATTCATAGCAAATAGAAGATTTAGCAAACATGCATGATAAAAGCCTTAAGGAAAATAAAACATGATGAGTAAACTCAAGCATTATAATTGCAGTCTGGTTGCTGTGAAGAGGAGGGCATGTAGATGTACTTAAGAAGGATTCGTGTCTTTTTGTTTGCAGTTTTAAATAGCTAAGCTAATATAATCCTGGCAAATTTCATGAGCACTGTATGTAAATGCTGCAATGTAAGTTTCACAGGGATAAAGTCAATGTCTGCTTTACCTAATATATATATATATATATGTATATTCCTCAGAGCCTGGCACATGGTAAACAATAAATATTGAATGGATGGATGGGTAAATGGATAAATAGGTGGATTAAAGATGGGTAGTTGAAGGGTGGCCATATACTAGTACATACCTAAGCCCTTTTTATATTCAGGAGTCAAACTGTAAGGAAAAATCCATTTTGTACCTCTCACATCTTCTGGTAGTTTACTAGCAATATTTGGCATTCCTTGACTTATAGATGCATCACCCCAATCTCTATCTAAATGTTCATTTGGAATTCTGTGTGTGTGTGTGTGTGTGTGTGTGTGTGTGTGTGTGTGTGTCTGTCTGTCTTCACATTTCTCATTTTTATGATGCTGGACATATTGAATTAGGGCCCACCTTAATTATCTCATTTTTAGCTTGATTACCTCTGTAAAAATCCTACCTGAATTTGGGGGAGGAGGGTAAAAAATTCAACCCATAACAACCAGTTATGAAAATTAGTGGTGCCACCTAGGATGCATATTATCTGCAACAAAATAAAATTAATTGTTGTTTAAGTTCTTATTTAAGGGGAGAGGATATCCCAATAACAAAGATATAGTAAGTAAAAATTAGTACAAACTACCCATTATTACTTAGCATTTCTAAAATGTCATTGATACTCTCCTCATTTAATTGCTATTTAATTGCTCTGTACTAGTTTAATAAGAATATTCACTTATTGTTTAAACACACAGTTATTGTGTAAAAATATTTATAAGAGAACCTTAATAGATTTAGTTCCAATATCAATTCTCTCTCATACTCTTTTACATTTAATGGTTAAATTCCTCCAACACAGTGTTTTTAAGGAACATATCCACCACCATTAGAAAATATCATATATAGTATTACATATCTTTTGAAAATGTGTTGATCTAAAATAAATTTCAAATTCTGGCCCTTGAAAAGATAGTGTCCTCAGAAAATTTGCTTACCCAAATAGCTCATTTCCTGACATTGATGAATAACTGAGATTGTGCTATTTATAGAAGTAATTTGACTGGATATATACAAATGATAAAATTCAGCTCATTTTATGTAGAACAAGTATCTTTATGATGAAGGAAAAAAGATATTTTAAAAATATCCAACCAAAACATTAAAAGCTTAGCTATGTTGTATAAATCACATCCATTGGGAGTTTGAAAAACATTGAGAGGAAAAGATCAAATTCACTGTTATAGTAACAATCATGGTATTTGGCATTTTTGCTCTATGAAAGAGGCATCAAACATTTCCTCTGAGTATGCTAGACTCAAAAAAGAGAAAATTAAGAGGGCTAAATGTTAAGTCCCACATTCAGAAAGTTCATGAAAAATATATTTACACAGTTGTGGATTTTAACTGAGAAAATAAACTGAGTGAAGAAACTCTAAAAAATAAAACATATTTCACTATCTAACAATTATAATTAATCTTGAAGAGGGAGAATTTTTTTTTAAATCAACAAGGCTTTGATATAACATCAAGGACCCATTGTATTTGAACTAATAATAGAGTGCTACAAAATAAGCCAGTAAAGGAATACACCTAAAGACAGTATATTTCCACCCTGGCCAGTGCTGCCAAGTGGTAGATAATCCTCCCATGAACCAAAGGATCTCTGGTTCAATTCCCAGTCAAGAGCACATACCTGGGTTTCAGGTTCAACCCCCAGACCAGTTGGAGTGTGTGTGGGAGGCAACCAATCAACGTGTGTCTCTCTCATATCAATGTCTCTCTCTCTCTCTCTCTCTCTCTCTCTCTCTCTCTCTCTCTCTCTCTCTCATTTTCCCTCCCTCTCTTTCTCCCTTCTACGTTCTCTAAAAATTAATAGAAAAAATATCCTTAGCTGAGGATTAACACTAAATAGCACTATTCAGTTAGAAATATGCAATTTTTAAATTACAATTGCATCAAAGTGTATAAAGTATTTAGGAATAAATTAAGCATCTATGTAAATAAAAATATGTAGATCTATATGCAGAAAAATGGAAACGCATAGCTAGTTGTTGAGATGGTTTAATACTGCATAAATGTCCATTTTCTTAATCTACAAATTTAAGATTTTTCCATTGAAAACTTTAATAGAATTTTTTTTGACAAAATGAATGTAAACTTCACCTGAAAAACTAATGTGCCAGTATAACCAAGAACATTTTTAGAAAGAAAAATTGCACATGGAGTTTCCCTGGCTGATATTAAATGTATTTTTATAAAGCTATTGTAAAGTTACAGTAATTATATGAGTTCAACAGACTACCTAATGATACAGCCTAATATATGGCTGGAAAAATATATAAGCTCCTATAAATTTATAAACTTAGACTTCAGTTTCCAGAGTAGGGAAAGCATTGGCAAACTAAAATGTATCTGAAGAAGGCAATGCTGCAAAGTGGATTACTCAACGGTAGAAATTTGGCCTAGAGGGCATTTCTGGTGTTCCTTCCCAATTTCACTCTATGAAAATGAAGTAGAATGTATGCAGATGACTGTGACTCCAATTCTTTTTAAAAAAATAACATTTTTATCAGAGCCCTCATATTTTATCAGAGAGTTCTAGGGGTGCCTGTGGCAGTTTAGGTGGGAGAAGAAATGGGTGCGTTCAAGTTTGCATATCATGAAGATCACTTGGAAGCACTGTGATGGATTAGAGGGTGAAGGACAGACAGCAGGAAGACCAACTTGATAGTTATTATAATACGAGGGGCCCAGTACACGAATTCATGCACCTTGAAAGGAACTGAGGCTGCTGTTGGCACAGGGGCGGGTCTTGGCCCATCCTTCACACCCCTGCCCGGCCCCTCCTGCCACGGCCCCTGGTCCCCTATCTGCCAGCAGTCCTGCTCCCACTGCTGCTGCTCCCACACACTCACAGCACCAGCCCCACTCACACCCGCTGACAGCGTGGAGCAATTGGGGCCAACACCAGCAGCAGGTGTGAGCGGGGCCAGTGCCCTCAGGGGCAATCAGGACCGGCAGCCACCACTAGCACCCACTGACGGCACTGAGCTATTGGGGCCGGTGCTGGGTTCTAGCAGTGGGTGCGAGCAGCAGCTCTGGCACCAGCGGCAGGTGCAAGCACTGGACAGAACCGTGAGGCGCAGGAGCAAAGAATTTTTAGTAACCACCAGAGGCTCGCCCTGATGACAGCAACCAGTGCCCTGCCTTGGTCTGGTGCCCCTGCTCACCTGCTCCACCATCCACCTGCTGCTGATGCCCGCTAAGTTCCATATACGGCTCCTGGTGGTCAGCACACACCATAGCAACCGGTTGTTCCACCTTTCGGTCTATTTGCATATTAGGGTTTTATATATATAGATAGTAGTCCAAGCAAAAAGGTTGATGGAGCAGGGTAGCAGTGGAGGTAGAGAATGGGGGAAAAAGAACCAAGAGTTATTCCTAAAGTAAAATTATCTTGGTGATCAATAGTACATTATAGTAGGTATAAACAAAAGTCCAAGGTAATTCACAAGTATTACGTCTTAAGCAACTAGGTAATAAGGAATAAAAAAAAGGTTGGTTTAGAGGGGAAGACAATGAGCTCAAGTGCTAAGATTTTATTTTTAAGAAAGAATTGGCATTTTTACATGTTTTGTATATCTGATATATTTATTTTACATATTGGGCTCAACACATAACTTTACTTGTAAAAAGATTCCATTGGTGTTTTATTTTTAAAAGATTGAAAACTGAATTCGAATGAGAGCCTTTGAGTAGTTATGCCAATTCATAGTTTTAAAAGAAAAAACTAGGTATTTATAAAGTTACATGATTTCCATTCTTATACCTTATCAATGTCAAAAATTTCAGCTCTAAAACTTGTGATGCAGCCTGCGTTCAGATCACTAGACCACATGTGGTACAGAACCTCACCTCATGAACATTGAACTTCTGACCTGATAAGGACCCTAAAGTTTTCCTTTGATTGTTCAAGAATCTGAATCCCAGATGTTTGTCCTGGTTCAAACAGCGTATGTTAGAATTAGATTAGAATCCAATAGAGTAAACCCTAATTGAGCATGTGATCCACTGCCTCACCACTGGATGATATCAGGCAGAATTAATAGCATTTGATGACATTTTGAATAAATTGTATTTTATTAACAAAATAGGTTAAATATATTATCTTATTCAATCTTCACAACTCCATGAATTAAGAATAAGATATGTGCTGTACATATAAGGAAAAAGTTTGTAGAAAAAATATCTTGCTCAAAGTCATGTAGCTAGTAAATGTTAAACTTGATCTCAGAGTTTGGAACTACAAGCTCTTTACAAGAGAAATGAAATTAAACACAGGGGAAAGTACTATTAATTTCACACAATTCTGTTGCAAGATGGTGAAAAATAAAATATACAAAGTTTGTGTATCCTAACAAAATCAGAATCTAAAAAAAAACCAAACTGCTTACTAATACATTTTACCCTGACATCATAGATTACCTTTAATACTACCGTTGCCCTGATATATTTGACCTTTATTTATAGAAAATGAAACACAGCTGTAAGGATTGATTTTTAGATCTCTTTATTCTAAGTAAAAGACGAGCCAAAATCAAATTTCAGTATGTCTAGTATTTATGTATGCAAAGGCAGTCTAGCAAGTGTCAACACTGAGTGTATATTAGCATTATGGAAGATCAGCAGGTATTGGGTGAAAAAGCCATCATCAATAGGAAAGTCTCATATAACAATAAACACAGTTTCAGAGTATTGTTTTAAAAATACACACAGCCCCTCATGTAGATTGTAGTTATTTTTAATAGTATTCCTTAAGTTTATTTTTCTAAAATGTATAAAACTAATTATTAATGCCAGATACCAGAGAACTTTCTTTCTGAACAAAAATTGAAATAATTGGTCAATATGCTAAAAAGAAAACAAGATGGAAACCAAGAGCTCTGGATTCTAGTTCTAGGCAACGTGGCAAAGTGATTAAGGGTGAAGACAACCAGCTATCTGCATTCCAATCCTGTCTCTACCACGTGCTGGCTAGGTGGCAGTGGCTCTGTGCTCAACTTTATAGTGCCTCAGTTTGCTCACCTGTTACAGGGGGATTATAATAATTATACCTACCTCACAGAGTTACCATCAGGATTAAATTAATACTTACAAAGCACATAAAACAATGTCTGGGACAAAGTAAATGTTGGATAAATTTTTGCCAATGAAACAAAGTCACTAGGTGGATTTGGACAAGTCACTTAACTTGCCTGATCCTTCGCTAGCTTCTCTATAATATGAAGTGATTGCACAACCTCTAAACTCTTCTTCAGTCACCTCTTTTGGGGATAATTAGAAGAAACTACGTAATAAAGTAAGAAAGATAAAGCAGAAGGAAAAATAAACATTGGACATTAAATCTTGGGAGACTGCTAGTAGGCTCATGGTACTTGGTGTTTGAACTTTGTAAGCAATTTGACCTTGGTCAAATCCTAGCTTCTCCTGAACCTGTGTGACAACTGACAGAATCCTTAGCTTGTCAGAGCCTCAAAATCCCCTTAATAGCAATCTTGACTTCATAATTAGTTGGTAATGAGAGTAAGCATACCGGGCATTAGGTTTGGCACACCGTAAGACAGTAATAACCAGTGATAAGAAGGATGATAATCATGATGTCTATAAGGAAATGTAGCAATTTTATAACTAACACTTCTATCAATTCATAAAATCATTGTAAGCTATAAAAATCATATTAAATGTGGTGTGAGGCTTAGTTCAATTTAATTCCTCCTTTTAGTTGTCAGGCCTATCACACTTAAATTATAAAAACACTAGAGGCCCAATGCACGAAATTCATGCAATAGGCTTTCCTTCCCCCCGCTGCCCGCACCGGCTTCCCTGTGGCACCTGGGACTCGGGCTTCCCTCGCAGCCCTGGCTTCATCTGGAAGGTCGTCCAGAAGGACGTCTGGTCTAATTAGCATATTACACTTTTATTATTATAGAAAATATAAAAGTAGAAAAATAATTTGCCATCACAACTTACCTCTTTCACTTAGAAGTGCTTTATTTAAGTTCTCATAACTTTAAAGTTTTCACATGGAATTTTTTAAATGATCAATTAACTATGAAATGATTTAGTTTTAAGTTTCAGGGACGCAGAGCATTATTAATAACTCAAGCATTGATGTGTGATTGCAAAGCAGTCCTTCCGATGTGAAGATGTTTCTGTCAGTGTCATTATCAGAGTGATTGGTGAAGCTTAAGTAAACAGAATTACTAACAATTTTATAGGCTGAATAGATTTTAGTAGACCAAATAATATTTTAGACTATATTCAAAACTTCCCATAAAACATCTATATCAAATCCATAAGAATGTCTTTGGAAGAAAAAATGATGCTAAGCACTAATTTTAAGTGGTTTTTTTTAATCCTTATAAAATTTCTAATGTTTTCTGTTTGTATTTTACTGCATTACTGTTTTGATAAAACATGGTAAATGCCATTGAAAAATTAAATAATGTACAAAAGAAGATAAAAATCATCCAAAAACTTGCCATTAAGGAATAATCTCTGTTAATACTTTGAAAAATATTATTTTTGACCTCTCTTCAAACATATATACACATATGAATTATGTACATATGGTGTTACATTAATTATATCATGCCAAATGGTATTCCTTAATATGTTTTTCTTTCAACAATATGCTGTGGTCATCCTTTTTATCTCAATCAATGTGGATCTATATCATTACTTTCATTGACATATTGTACTCACTAATACATATTAGCAAAATTCACTTAGTCCTTCATTGTTAAATACTTAAAACATTCTTTTGTAATTATTTTGTGGAATGTGATTATCTTCTCGCTCTGCTAATACTTGTATCTAAATAAAAATATTATTTTAAAAAATATTTTTAAAAAATGAGATTCCCTTTTATAATCAATTTAAATATTTAGGATGTTATATATTAATATAATATATATTTAATATGTTTTTATTTACAAATATATATAAAGAAATATATAGGTCGTATAATAAGAAAACTATAAAATTACCCGAGGCCCAGTGCACAAAATTCGTGCACTTGGGAGGGTCCCTCAGCCCAGCCTGCACCCTCTTGCAGTCCAGGAGCTCGCAGGGGATGTCCAACTGCCTGGGAGGCAGGAGAGGCTCCTGCCACCGCTGCTGCACTCTCCAGTCGTGAGCCTGACTCAGGGCTTCTGGCTGAGTGGCCCTCCCCCTATGGGAGCACACTGACCACCAGGTGGCAGCTCCTGCATTGAGTGTCTGCCCCTGGTGGTCAGTGCACATCATAGCAACCAGTCGTTTCACCATCCAATCGATTTGCATATTAGCCTTTTATTATTAGGATACTAAAGGACAAAGACAAAACTTAAATAATAGAAAGACAAACCTTGTGATAGATGTGAAGATTCAATGTTAATAAAGCTAATCTTTTCTAAATGCATAAATTTAGTGAAATCTCATTTAAAAACCTTAGAGAATTTTTTAATGATTTTAAATGTTATCTAAATAATAAGTGTGCAAGAATATTAAGACTACTCAAGACACTCTTTTAAAAGGAGAATCAAGAGAACAAGAGCAAGGAGGAAGAGGAAGGTGCAGTAAAAGATGGAGTGTATTATATAGCTATCATGTTAAAACAATGCAGTACTGGCATGGGAATATGTAATGAGATCAATGAAACAATACACATTCTAGGAATACATAGGAGGTGCATAGTGATCATATGATAATGGCATCATTTCAAATCAAATCCAAACTATTCAGTAAATAACACTGGGGCAAATTATCATTATAAAAAAAAAATTAAGATAGATAACAACCTCAGTCTTTACATAGTAACAAATTCGAGATAAATAAAGTATTTGAATTTCTAGAATAAGCCTATAAGCTATTAGAAGTAAACTATAATGAGCTGTAATATAATTTTTTAAAAAGAGACATCTTTAAATATCTCACAACAAATCTTATAAAATAATCTTATATAATAAAAGGCTAATATGCAAATTGTCCCCTCAACCAGGAGTTCGACCAGGAGTTCAACCGGGAGTTTGACCAGGGTGTAAGGCTGACCGGCCAACCACCCATGGCCCCTCCCCCTAGCTGGCCCAGCCCGATCGGCCCTGATCAGGGCATGCCAGCTGGACCCCACCCATGCACAAATTTGTGCACCAGGCCTTTACTAGAAATCATAATGGTAATGGATGTATCTATTTGACCATATAAAATTTATATTGTCTGTAAGATTTTCTTAAAGAAACAACATACCTAATGTTGAAAGTTAGACCACAAGCTGGTATCATTTGTATACCATTTTTTCATTTGAAACAACACTTTTAACTTAATACTATTTCCTAAAAAATGGTTTCATAATGCCTCAGAAATCCCAGACAGGCTGAATCCTATCCCCACATAGACAACTGTATATTAAAAACTGCTTGGTTCCCTCAGTTCTTTCAAATAAGCATCCACCTGATGCTTCACAATTATTTTTTTTTTTTTGCTTTAACAATTACATCACAAGATAAACCTATTCAATTATTTAGTCTTATTTTATCATACCAGTAATTCTCACATTTGTCACTGATGTTTCAAAAAGGTATTTCTCAGCCTCTGAAGAAAAGTTGGGAAAGGGTTTCTTTCCACCTACGCTTCCTCCAAGGACAAGGGTCCCTGTGGCAGTTTAGCACTAACTGATGTGCATTTTCAACACAACGCACTTTGTGAACTGCCTCCACGCTAATGTAGGATGCACAATAGAATCATCATATTTTAGTCTAAACTAATTATTTTGTATATTTGTTCCACTGTTGCAGCCAGAAAGATAGTATAGCAATAAGTTACGTGAATATATGTCTCTATACATTGAGGATTAAATGTAAATCATTTGAAACAGTATCTTAGCACACTGTATGTGGCCAATAAATGTGAGTTATTAATAATATTATTTATAAGGATTATTTACTCCAAATTAAGTCAGAAACACCTTTGAGGCAGGAGACCATTGCCTATGCATCCCAGTGAATAAACAGAACATATATACTTATCTGATCTTGGAAGTGAAGTGAGAAACAGATAGGGGCTTTGAGTTTCAGGTAACACATCAGTAATGTCATGACGAGGGAGGGTCATGGAAGAGCAAAGTGGGAAAAGAGGGTGGGAGGACAAGGGGAGAGGTAGTCCATTGGTTTAGCAAAGCGGATTAAATTGCTCCTCCCACACAAGTCATTGCCAGTCATGACAGAGGAAGAACCCAAGGAGGAGCACAGACACGCGAGTTGCCGAGACAGTGTGGCAGGCAGCATCACATCAGCCCAGGAACTCATCGGTCCGGCAGCTTCGACTTTTAGGGTAACTGAAAAAGATGCTATTTTAAAGGAAAGTTTGTGTAAGTGAAACAGAAGCTGGTGCCCTGGGCAGATAGTATGAGGCAAGAGCTGTATTGAGCTCTCGGAAGGGACTCGGGGCTGGACCACAACTGAGACTAATCCCCTTGCCATGCCAGCTATACTTGTTTTTGAAAATAGAGAGTCTGACCTGCTCTGTTTCCCACCTGGGCTGGTTCATCCCTCCTTAAGCAACCTGGTGGTCCCAGCTCCCGGGAGGTCACCGTATTGATACCAAAGTTAGTGTGGACATCGGATTACCATGGTGCACTACAGAATTGTACATCTAAAACCTATATAATTTTTATTAACTAATGTTGCCCCAATGAATTCACTTAAAAAGAAAAATATTAACAAATAAGAAATAAATTTAACAAAGTAGAGGGACTGAAAAGTGATATCAGAACCCATATTGTATATTCAGTAAAACACATGTTCTATTTTTCAGACCAGGAATTCAGTCAGTCTGAACAAATCAATAAACCCTATGATCTTTTCCAAAAATTCCTGGATTAAAGGACATATAAAGATCAAAACTCTAGTACCCAGAATGGACAAAAACAAGCATAAGAACATAGTTTCAAATAGCGTATCCACAAACAGTGCAACCTGGGTATGCTACACAGAGGACAAGGATCTCTTAAAAGTGTAAAATACCTGGAAATTCCCAGAGACTTAACAGATTTGTCTGTTCTGGGTCATACAACACTTGCTTCAAACAAGTCTTCTACACCACAGAAAGAGGAAGTTTCCAGCCACAATATTTAATTAGTACCTAATTAAGAGCATCAACAGGATAAGTGATGCAGGTTCTGGCCCCAGTATTTGTACCTGGATCTGGGCAAACAGTTTCTAGTGAGTCTTGGCCGTCTGACAGCTCTGAGCTGTCATTGGCACTACAGAGCCCGGGGAAGGTGCTGCCGCTTCCTGGCAAGTGTACGCGAATAAGCATTCAAAGCAACTGGAGAAATCCAATCCCGCCAGGAAACTACTGAAAAGAAAATATGGAAGTCTGTAGATAGTAGCATACTCATGTGTGTGCTTCATATCGAGCCCACGTTATTACTCCAGTCACCTGAAAGAGTTTATCATCTTCTACACTTATCTGAAGAACCAGCTATTTCAAGGATAACCTCAAGAACGCTGTTCACCCAGGGAGAGTCAGTACAACTGCCAAAAGCCAAATAGTCATTTGATGCAAGTGAAATCCTTGATGAACTTCAATTACTCAATTGACCTGCCTTTGGAAAGCAGCCTGTCTCATGCCAAGCCACTGAGGAAATAACATCACTATGAACCTGGAAATATCTGGGATTATGCATCTTTTTTGCCACTAAGCAACTCTTTTATAAAGGAAAACTTGGTGACTGAGCCCCTTGTACTTTGTTACACAGGAACCAGTTATATGACCTTAGTCTAGCCATTGAACCTTCCTGGGCCTCAGTTCCTTCACCTATAAAATGAGGGGATTGGCTTGAGCGCTTTCTCTGAGCGCTTCAGTTCTAAAACGATGTGATTTGGTGCTGCGTATTTATATAGCGTATTCCTTCTGCACATTTCACAATCTCTCAAGAGACTCTCATTAGTATTCTCAATATCGCTGTGAGGCAGGCAAGTGGCAAGGTTTATTATCCCCCATTTTTTAAAAAAAAGAGACAATGAGACAGTTTGCTGACACAGCACTCTTGACCAAGTAGAGACTGGAAGTTAGGTGTCCTGATACTAATCAAGAACTCTGTTAAACCACTTTGCTACTAAACTAAACGGAAGGTCTCTGATGAATAAAATATTCTGTGCTCATGGGAGGAAAAATATAGTTTGATCATCTTGCAGAGATGTAATGGTTGAAAACGCTGATTTCCAAATTATAGCCCATGCAATATTCCAGGTGGTGTCCTCAGTTCTCAATGACATATACATATGCATATTTTCTCTTTTCTGATACAAATATCAAAATGTGAACCCACTAAAGTAGGAGAATGCTAAATCATGCATACAGAAAAAAGGAAACGAGAGTCTGGTAGAAATAATTAAACTTGAAATGGAAATTTTTCAGAGAATAAACTATATAATCTATATTCATATAAGAAATTATATCTAAATTCTATTATACATATCAGTGAAATGAGATTATCCTCCAAGGAATAATCCAAACAGCTTTCAGTACTATGTATGTATTAAAAATAAAGGGCCTAACTTGCTGGTGTGGCTCAGTGGGTTGGGTGTTGTCCTGTGCACCCAAGGGTTGCCGGTTTGATTCCCAGTGGGAGGTGTGCAGGAGGCATCTGAAAGATGTTTCACTCTCACATCAGTGTTTCTCTCTCTCCCTCTTCCTTTCTCTCTTTCTGAAAGTCGATAAAAAAATCTTTAAAAAGAATAAAAAAGAATGAAGGGCTTAGTATTGTACCCTTTTGTAAATTAACAAGTTAGCCTACGGTAGTTTCATGGGTGCTGGCAGAAGATACAATACTCCTAGCATAGAGAATAGAATGTCATTACTGTCAGTAACAGCAGTAGCCAGAGTATCATTACTTGCTTTGGTTTCCCAAGCCCCAGTTCCCATAGGGTGATGCAAAGAGACATTATCTGCATCTGCAGTAGGTTGCATTAAAGGAGACAAACCATGATCTTAGGGATCCTGAATCGTTTATTGTAATAACGATATAGTAAGCATTCTCAAAGGTTGTTCACTATATAAATTCTTCCTGAAAGATAGTCCAGAACAATAACAGTCAGAAACTCTGCCTGTAGAAACATATAAGGCCCATGGAGAAAATCTCTCAACTATATTTTCTGATTTTATTTGATAACTTAGAGAATTGTTTTTTAACTGTATTTGTTTTATTTTATTTGACTATGTTTATCTAGTATTTTGAGAATTCTTAAATGCTCAAAGCAAATAATGTAACAATGTTAATGAAGAGTGGGATATTTTCCCCACCTTGAACCTCTACCGGATGTCTCCTTGTTTTTGTCACCATTCCAGTAGTTCAACAAATCCAAACCAGAAAAATGACTTGTTTGGTCCACACTTCCCCGCCTTACTCTCACTCCCTTATACTTATTAAAGTAGGCTAATGTCCTTTCACAGTAATAAAAAAACATGAAAACCACCCTGAAATCTGTAAAATTTCACATGACCATAAAATTGGAATTCAAAATTTCTTGTCTTATTTCCAGGCACCCTGCAAATTCATAAATTTCCTTTCTTATTTCACAATCACTTGAAAATCCCTCTGTTTCTCTTCCACTCTGAACTGCAAGTCCTAGTTAAACACCAGTGGTGGTCAGATACCTAGAAGACAAACCAAGTCCCTGGGTTCCCCCGTCATAGATACAAGCTGACCAGCAAACATTTGTTCCTGCGTGAAAGTGCTCAGCATTCCCACAAAGTTTCTAGCAGCACTTGAGAAACCACACATGGGGTGGGTGAGCATGTCAACTGCAGAGTCAGGTGGTGGAAGTGCTCCTCACTAGCTACGGGACCTTGGTTTGGTGATTACAGTTCTCTGGGTCTCAGCTTCCCATTTGTAAGATGAAATTGACTACATTTAGCTCTTAGGGTTTGGGAGAAGATTAAATAAATTCATAGTTGTATAAAACACTGTCAGGCACATGGGTGTTTGATGAAGATTTGCTGATGAGTGAACTTTTCTACCTAATGGGGGTCCATCATACCAAAGGCCACTGTTACCAGCATTATTGCTAAAATACTGACATTAACAGAAATATGTAGATAATGAATAGCACATTCTTTGTAATCTGCATATCATTCCTAGTTTGTTCTTAAAGACTGGGGTGGGCGGGGTAAAGAGATGTTAATCTATTCACCCATTAAAATAGAAAATGATTGCAAGAAATTTGCTGTATTATATATATCACATTGACTATTAAACAAGCGTTTTCTGCTGTGCTCAAGATTTAACATCAAACTGCTATTTTGTTTCCTAAAAAATTATGTATGAAATTATGACCGGTGAGCTAGGACCTTCCACTCTGTACAGAGAAAGTTTGGTTTCATGTAAATATAAATTGTTATTGTAAGTGGAAATGCGAAGGTCTTAAAAGTGGTACAATCCAGTTTTATTTCATACAAACAAATATAGAACAAAAAGAGGTAAATAAGTGGCAATGACATTTTAGAATATTTCAAGAGACCACAAGAACAATAAGTGCATTTTGTGTGCAACTGTCTTTGAAGTTCTAATCTCAGTTCATGCCACTAAATCATCAAGGAAAGTTATTTTTAACTTGTTATGTAAAGGCCTTAGAAAAAAATCAAGGAACTCTCTCTGAATATGAAACGTCAAAGAGGAGGGTTTTGTAATTCTTAGTGTACTAAGGTGATCTATGTATGGATCAGAGAGAATTCATTTGCCCCAAATTGTCCCAAATAGCATGAAAAGATTGACAGAATGGAAATGATGTATTTTCCTAAATATCTTCTTTGAGATACTTTGTATGTGGAACATTTGTGTGTGGCTAAACCTCAGTACAGATTTAACTAATTAACAAAATACTGTCCCTGGAAACTAGATGTGAAACTGATTATGAGGTCCCTCTGGGAGGAACACTAGCATCCTTGTAAGTCCAGAGAAGAGCTTTAATACCAGATGAAGGAAGGACTCTTCCCTGTAGGGAAAGTCCAATCAACCCGCTCCCTATGCAGGTTCCCTCCCTCTGTTCCCTTCTCTCCTCACTTTTCTCTCGTTCTCCTCCTGTCATCTCTCTCAAGTACACGTGTAGATCAATATGTTCTTACCTTTCTTAATCTAGTCTATCTCTTTATCAAAAATTAAAATTTCCATGGTGTCTTCCTTCACCTGAAATAAATGGCAATATGTATGATATGTAATGTTTTCTCAGCTAGTGAATTTTGTCCAATCGTAAGGCAACACTGTGATTATAAACACGCTTACTTTTGTCAGCATGAGAACCCCAGGGCCACCTTGCTTGCAAGAGAGTGAATTTGCTCTTTTGGTACACTGTCCACCTTCCTTTAATGCTGTCTTGAAATTTTTATTTTGAAAATGGGAAACATAAACGGAGCCATCTCTGCAGTTGAGGAAAGAATGGAAAGATCCAAATTTCTCTCACACTTTAATGTGGGTGAGCCTTGATCTACTTGTTAAAATTCTTGGATTGCTAATAAAAGTCATAATATACCGAATGGTGGTAATTTGGATGAAACAAGCATATCAATCACTGAAGAATGGGCTCATGGCTCTTTATCTGGGCAGAATCATTAAGTAGAATTTATGATATATAATGTATACTATTAAGCAGCTTCCATTAAACTTGCCTGCCAAACTCATTCTATATAGAGGGACGTTTCTAAAAGCAAGATGTATGCAAGAGCACCACCTATAGTAAAACTTCCACATTTATTTTACAATACTAAAAAACCATAAAGTTATCAGGTTTGGAAGCAGAGAATTTAGAGGGAAAAATATATCAAGGAAATAAGATATTTTGTTTAATTTATAAGTCTAAACCACCTTGAAAATAAATTATATAAAATGTATTCAAATAAAAATAAAAATATGCTAAGACAACTTTTTCTAATTAAGGAAAAGGTACTCTGATTTTACAGATAATTTAAACCACGGGGATAGCTTTTGTTCTAATTTAAATGAATAACAATTCAAACAAAATCGTTGCACTCTTTGCTATTCTTTAAACATTCCTCTGTTGTTGTTTTCTGTTAATTGTACTTTTAATAATTGGCATTTTAGAGACCTGGAAACAACAGCTATTTAAAGTACAAGTAAATCAACTTCTTTCTGATGTTTAATTTTTTAGGAAACACACTGCCCAAATACTTCAGCATTAATATAAGACAAATGAAGAATGCTAAGGAAACGGTGACTGGTTGTGAAATATCCGTGAGGAGTTGGTATCCACAGAAATTTCATCTTAAATACTTGTTACTTTGACCTAGAAGCTAATTAGGAAGGAGTTGAGCCAAAAAGTGAGATGAATAAAAGAGGTTTCATCGGTCTTACAGAGAAAGTTGCCAGAAACAGCTTACAAATTATGAATCTGGGCAGAGATGAAAAGTAGAGTCTAAATTATTATTTGACTGTGTCCTTAAATCAATGAAGAGCAAACAATGATTACAGTGGACCTTTAATTTTCAGCCATAAAAAGTCAACGTGGTGGCTTGTTCAACAGGGTTTTACTGCAGGCGTTAAGGGAATCTTTTGCTTTTGCTTTTCCAAAGAGAGTATGCTTTAAAAAAACAAACAATCAAAAACAAAAAAACCTGTAGAAGTGCAATCAATCATTGCTGCAGATCACATAGCTCCCTGACCAAGAGTGGTTGAGCAGGAAACAAACCAGGAAAGGAGGATGCCCCGAGGTACCCCTCATTATCTTAGACTGGGGCCCTTTTGCTTTCCGTGGGCCCATCGTTCATTTAAGTAGATTCAGCACTCATCAAGCAAGGTGCCAAACAGAGAGCACTACAAACTGATGTCCTGTGTTTGCAGAGCAAGAGGAGCTGGGACAGCAGCCGCCTGCCCACAGTGCCCTGCTACGGTGCCTCATCTCGGCCCTGGGAGGCCCACTTCCCAGGATGAGAGGATAATTCACTCGCGATAGCCCATTCAATCTTCAGCCTCTCAGCTGACGCTGCCAACAGAAGTGCCAATTAATGCCAATTACAATGGTGACTTTTCTGATATGGGCACCTACTCTTATAGGCCATCAAACAGCCATCATATATTAATGACTGTCAGTCATTACCAATATGGGCGAAGTTTGAACTAGTGACCTAGAGGAGAACTGCTCTTTATGCTACTTCCAACTCCCTGGACCGTCCAATTCCCCTCCCCCTTTTCTTGGCCAATGTTCTTAATTATAGTTTTGTACCTGCATAATGAGTGCGCTACATTTTGACAGTGACAATTGCTGGAACTGTGACAGCCGAAGTGCAGCTACTGCCTGCCATTTAGCAGTCCCTGTCACAGCCTTCAGGCCAGGGAAGCCGGTGCAGACCTTCAGGGGGCACTACTGTTTCCCTTGTCATTCAGTCGGCTATTTTTTTATTTGTCTTTACCACTGCTTAGAAAGAAGAACATTTCTATGCAGATAAATGTGTCACGGACTTCTATGCAGATGCTGCCATTAGGCCTTTCTTATCTGCTCATTATTTTTCTATCGCCTTATGAGACAGAAACTCCCCATACAATTAAATATGCTGCAAATTAATCTGGAAATGCACCTTTCGGGCTCAAAAACAGAAAGCAAGTTAAACACAATAAATATTCTAAATGATAGAAAAGTCTCAGGTTCCTTTTATAAAACACCCATCTTAACCTTCCTTTCCTTACTGTCAGTAAATCCAATTTGGGGTGCAACTCCTAAATGGCCACTAGCTGTCTGCTGTCTGACTAGAGAGCTATGGTGTTTTCAAAGACCCTGAGACTCACCTGACTTAACTCTCAAAATGCACTCAGTCAGCAGTAGTCGGGAATATCTGTTTCAAGTTTGTATTAGTCCTAGATTTGGGAGGGCAGGAGGACTTGAAGAGAAAGAAATTGTTACTAAGTCTCTTCACTCTACCTTTCAAGGAGCCTGAATGAAAACCCAGCAATTGCCCCACATTCCTCACCCATCAAAAGAACAAAAGAAACCAAATGGTAGGATAATGTATCAGGCTTCCAACTCGTACTCATTCTCTGAAAGTGGCACCAAAAGACAACGTGTGAAAAATATTCTGGAATTTCATTTAACTCCTCTACATACACAGTATGTCCCACCCCCACCCCACCCCCCAACATGGTAACTTCTTATAAACATAATTGCAACACATCAATTTAGAGATCAAGGTCAATCTGTCCTATGCACCTAATGAGGTGGTAGCAAAATTAAAGTTAAAACTCAAGCCCAAGGCTTTTTCTTCACTCTTTGTTGAGGCCATTTATGTTTGAAATCCTAGCAAACTCCTCTGGGTCCTCCATATACACATTTCCAGGCAGTTCAAAACCTGGACAGGATTTCCCAAATTCACCCCATTTTGCTGGTAAGGAAAGGAAAACTCTGGGAGGACAAGGCAAACTCCCCAAGACACCGCAGCATATAAGTGACAGAACCAGGATTGAAACCCAAATACTGTGGGCTCCAATGACCAATAAGGAGATTTATTCAGGTAGGTCGGGGTTCCTTAGGCCAATTCATTCTGCTTTGCAAAATCCTCAGGCAGTCTTTCAGTTTTTGAGATTGCAAGTCATTCCAGGTTACCAGATTAAACCAGGCCAGGCAGCATTCTATGCCGAATAAAGGTGGCAGAAAACAGTCTGGTTTCCATTCTAGCTCCGCGATGCTAATACCATAAGGAAAAGAGACTGGGAGGCAAGAAATTCAGGATGTGTTTTTTTCATAAACACTCCAAGAATGTGAATCCCAATGGGCACCATCTAATAAGATTTTAAATAAAACACAATGATTGTATTACTATTATTAGTGATCATTCATTGAAGTCTACATTGCACACTATTTAATCTTCACAACAGGTATTATTATCCAACTAGAGGCCCAGTGCACGAAATTCATGCACTGGGAAGTGTGTGGGGGGGGGCTCAGTCCAGCCTGCATCCTCTCGCAGTCCAGACCCCTCGCTCCTTACCACCCACCTGCTTGCTGCTCCTTAGCACTTCCTCAAAGGTGGGAGAGGACTCCTGCCACCACTGCTGTGCTTGCCAGCTGTGAGCCTGGCTTCTGGCTGAGCAGCACTGACCACGAGGAGGCAGCTCCTACTTTGAGCATCTGCCCCCTGGTGGTCAGTGCGCATCATAGCAACCAATCATTCTGATTGTTCCACCGTAATGGCCACTTAGGTTTTTATTATACAGATTTAACGGATGAATAAACTGAGGCTCAACCAAATTCAGCAAATTGCCCAAATGTACCAAATTCAAGCTGGGATCTGAACACAGGACTCTCAAATGCCAAAGCCAGAGGCTCTTTACCATGCGCCTCTCCTCAGTCAGATCTTTGGTCTCATAGTTTTCTGTGTTTATTTGTTTTGGGGCAGAAGAGTCCCAGAAAGGTATTCCTAAATAGGGTAATCTAAATAAACTAAGACTGTCCATGCTTCAAGGGGGTAATAGGAGGAAGAGCATGTGGGAAAATTTTTTTTAAAGGAATAGTTTATTGATTCTTTTGAGAGAGAGAAACATTGGTGAGAGAGTGCAACATTCATCGGCTGCCTCCTGCATGCTTCCCCACCATGGGTCGAGCTGCAACCTGATCATGTGCTCTGACTGGGAATTGAACTAGCAACCTTTCAGTGCATGGTATGACACCCAAACAGCTGAGCCACACCAGCCAGAGCTGGAAAAAAAAAACAGTTTTCTTTTTTTGTTGTTAATCCTCGCCCGAGGATATTTTTCCCCATTGATTTTTAGAGAGAGTGGAATAGAGGGAGGAAGGGAGAGGAGAGAGAGAGAGAAAGAGGGAGAGAGAGGTAGAAGAGAGAGAAGGAGAGAGAGAGGAGAGAGAAGGAGAGAGAGGGGGGGGGAGAAAGATCCATGTGAGAAACACATCTGCTGATTGCCTCACACACCCCAAGGTACTGCCCTTTACCGGGAATTGAGCCTAAGACCCTTCTGTGCATGGGCCAGCACTCTAAACACTGGGCAACACCGACCATGGCTGGGAAATCTTTTTTTAAGCATCAACGTCAGGAAAAAATATCCTAAGATGCCCCTTTACCTCGATAGCATATTTAAAATGACAGAGATCTTTACAACTTACAAGATTGGGGGGAAAATTAGACCAGTGTACACAGTAAACAGACTATACAAGTCTAATAAAATACAACTAGTAATAATAAAGGCAATCTTGCTCTCTAGCTTCACCCTGCCTTTCCAGATACTCACTACATGAGCTTGCCTGCAATATGAAGAAAATGTCTCAGAAACACAAGTCACTGGCTTTGGGAAAACACATGTGGAGCCACCCTCCTACCATGCTGGGTAGGCTCAGGTACGGCATTTTCCTCCCACGGAATAGGTTGGCTCAAGAAGCCCTCCGAGTGTTATGTAAAAATTATGTAAAATATTATAAATAATTCTGAGGATTAATTTTTCCCTAAAATTAAAATTCTAACCCCTGATGTGACAAATCTTCAAAGGGCAGCAGCACCATAGCCATATGAGGCCATTCTGGACCAAATACAAGGAAATTAGCCTGGATGATAACCAATTTTAAGGTCACAGTAAGAAAACATCTAGGATCCAGGGATAATAAATATTACGGGGGTTGAAACGCAAAGTCATGAAAGATTAAAGGAAATAATAAAACGTTTGTGACTTCAGGAAATCTGACCTTGAGGAAATGTGTCACACCCCGAGGAATTCACCAAGAGAAAATCCACTACTGAAAAGTAGGCGTTATTTGTTGGTGCAGCTGAAATCAAATAGCTTCTGATTCTGTGGAAAACTTACATGGGACGCTATGTCAAGAATTTCTGACAAGTGTTCTGGAGAAAAAACTGAAGATATCTTTTACAAGGACAAAAATTTTAATGTTCCACTCTTGAGGCCAAACAGAAAAATAAATATATGAAACAAGGAAAAAATAAGGATGGGAATAGTTTATTTAAAAGTGTAATGAAGAAATGGGAACATCAAGAATAAAAAAAAACAAAGATGAACTAAGGCACTAAATAAACTAGATAAAATTTAAGACAATGATGAAAAGGTAAAGACTGAGGTGTGTGCACGAGCCTTCTCCTTGTTCCCACTCGCAGGATCTAGCAATTTCTCATCTTTTAAGACCTTAAATCTTTTCTCTGACTTCCAAATCTTAGCTGACAGCATTGGTCTCCTTTACCTACATTTTTCTTTTTAAATTTAATTATAGTTTTCTTTCTCTGGCTACATTTGGAATGCCGCAATGTCAGTTTTCAAACAGTTTGCATGCAAGATGTTGTTTTATGTAAAGAAGGGGTAAGATTGACAAATCGAAACCAAACAGGGAGGAATTATAAATATTTTGCTTCACTATTGCAGCTTTCTCCATATGCCTCAAATAAAACATTTTCAATCAAGCTCCACTTCTGCAGAAAGCTTACCAACAAAGTAGTCTTTATTAGTATGTAACATGTGTAAATGTAATTAGCGTTCTAAAAAGAAACAATTGAAATATGATGTTTATAGGAAGAAACTAGGTGTGTGTGTGTGTGTGTGTGTGTGTGTGTGTGTGTACGCGTGCACGCACGCAAATGAAATCAGAAACTGCAGAAGCTATTGACAGACTGATGACTGGGTCAGTTGCCAGACGGCTGGGTAGGGAAGTCAGTATGAAGGTCACTAATTTCATTCTGTCTTATTTCAACAGGACCTTGAAACAAAGAACAGAGCCTTAAATACATGGTGAGGAGGGATGGGTGATTGAACTAGGGCTTTACTAACAGGTCTGTGTGATTTTTAAAAATAGGAAGATAGTATTTAATCAAAATATATCTCCTACATTTTATCTTAAAATGACCGAGAAGAGGGTAAGGAAATTATATTCATAGCAGTGACAGATTTTTAATTTTTCCAATGCTCTTTGCATTTTTCTTTCTGTTTTCCAAAACTGCTATAATTTGAAGCATATCAGTTCAGGCTTTTTTTTTTTTTTTTAAGTGAATTGTCTGAGGTGTGTGGAGGGTATTCTTTGGGCAATTTCTGGACTTCCTTTATTTATTAATAGTTGTTATGCAGAACTCAGATGCAGTCTTTTGTTTTGTCAACTTCATTTTTCTCATTAACAATGGAATATCCATCTATAATAATAAAGGTATAATATGCTAATTAGACCAGACGACCTTCCAGAGGAAGCCAGGGCTGTGAGGGAAGCCCGGGTCTCGGTTGCCAGAGGGAAGTCGGTGCTGGCAGCCTGGGGAAGGAAGGCCTACCCTTGCATGAATTTCATGCATTGGGCCTCTATTCTTGTTATAACAGCCACTGGTAAATTATTGTTATTTTTATTTTTTTATTGATTTTAGAGAAAGAGGAAAGTTGAGGGAAAGAGAGTGAGACATCGATGAGAAAGAGTAACATCTATCAGCTGACTCCCACTGGAGATTGGGCCTGCAACCCAGGCATGTGCCCTGACCAGGAATCGAACCAGTAACCTCTCAGTGTAGGGATGATGCTCAACCACCTGAGCCATACTGGCCAGGACAAATTATTATTTTAATATAACTTGTTTAGAGAAGGGGAATAATATCCTACTTGATATAACAACTGAACATACTTGTTTTATTTGTCTTTCATTAAAGAAATAACTCCAGGTAAACACATACATGGCCTAAACTGTGTGGTGTGAATGAAGTTACTATGCACACTAGAATTATTGTTTGAAGAAGTTGCCTTAAAATCTAAACACAAAACCTTACATAGTAGTCCGCATTTTTTAAAATTTGCTTTTTTAAAAACTGGGAATTTTTTTGAAATATACATTATGCTGTCTATACACATGCACACACACACACACACACACACACACACACAGGACTAAGGGCATACATCTAATAAATAGCATGAGGGGAAATTAACTGAAAAAATTAACTAGTCAAAAAAAGCAGAAGAAATTTTAAAATATTTTACTGGATAGACACAAATTCAACAAATAAACCAAGAATAAGGCAAAAATATCAAACAGGGCCCTCAAAGCCCTATTTGTCTCAAGTTGACATGGGTTTTCTGTTATTTGAGTCAGCACCAGATCTGAGCAGTATCAGGAAACACCCTCCCCCCAAAGGTATGAGGTCAGGCCTAACCTTTTAGAGACAGTATGGCCAAGTCAGGCTCTAGAAATATGGTCCACTGAGTGTCTGCCCCAGGATAGAAGAGAGAGTGTATATGTTTCCCTTTGGCTACAGAAATTCTTCTCCATTCAGTAACTCCTCCCAAAACCACCAGTCAGAGGACAACACTGCCTGGTGCTATGAACTGAATGTCTGTGTCCTCTCAGAATTCATATGCCGTATCCCTAACCCCCATTGTAATGGTTTTGGAGAAGAAGCCCTTGGAAAGTAACCGGGTCACGAGAGTGGAGCCCTCATGATGTGATTAGTGGTCCTGTAAGAAGAGACAGAGAATTTATTCTCTCTGCCATGTGAGGACACAGCAAGAAGGTGGCTGTATGCAAGCCAGGAAGAGAGACCTCACCAGAAGTAGATCATGCTGGCACCCTGATCTCAGACTTCCCAGCCTTCAGATCTGTGAGAAATAAATGTCTGTTATTTAAGCCACCCAATCTATGGCATTCTTGTTTCAGCCTCTCTGACAAAGATGCCTGATTTGATACACCAGTGATGGGCTGATTTCTTCTGTATCTACAGTACCCACTTTACTAACATTTATTTCAACTCCTAGTTGACACTTTCCTCCTCACAGCTGCCAGTCCTGTGGGGTTTCTGGTGTTCACGGGCTGAAGGCTGAGTATCACAGTTTGCCCTTCACCTCACTAGGCTCAAGACTGGGCTTGCTCCAAGTTGTCCCAAGTCTACAGCTCCATAGGGTGGCACCTTGTAGCAATTCCTCTGAAATAATACCACCTTCCTGCTGTGTAGCTAGCAGACATGAGGGCTCCTGGCATGACCCTTGCCACATAAGAAGGGTAGATACATCTCTGTTGTGTTCATTTTTATGCTGATTCCAGTGAAATCTCACTTTCTTAACAACCTCTTTGTTCCCTCTTATTCTGATTTGCTTAAGAAGCCAGAATTCTTACTAGCCCAACCTTCTTTATGCCCATCGATGGGGTTCACCACAAGACCTGCATGGCCAAATTTCACCCTCTTACTTCTGGCTCTTAAATCTTCAGATATGGGATTTGCCAACCCACTTTAAATGGCAAGACCTTCCCTGGACTATTTGTGGAGTGCCAGCTCCCTTAGGCTTTCTCCACAAGATCCCTAACTTTTCCTCACTTCTGAAGTACATTTTTGTATAATCCCCATAGTGCTCAGTCACCAACTCCCCTGATCATCTAACACAAGGTGGACAGACATACATTATAGATCTCATAGACTTCATAGTTTTGGGGTACACAAAATAATTTTGCTACTCGTTTCCTTCCAATACTAAGTTATAATATTGCATTTTTACATAGGAACTTTAAACAGTTAATTATCCACATTGTTCTTACTTATAAAATGTCCCTACAGTGGGGGGAAATATTCATTAAAATGTTTTAAAGAAACCTAGTCTTTAGAAGTTATAACCTATTTAAAAACTTACATACACACACATGAACAGTAACTATACTAACGACTAGAATTTATAAATCGGTGTTGATAAACTCTTAAAATGTTTTATTTGAGGCATATTGAATTCACAAAATAATATTACAGTGGAACTACTGCTTCATGAACTTCACATATGAGACATTAGTTTACTAGTATATACCTTGCTTTTCTGAATTAAAGCTTAAATGTTTTCATCTAAATGAAAAATACTATGTACTGTGGTATCTGGCCTAAAGTGTCCCTGAAGCTTCAGTTGCAACAATTACAATAAAGAATGTTCTTGTTTAATCTACAAAATAAGTACATTTGATTTTAATTACGTGGGTAATGACTAAGCAAGTTCATCAGGCACATCCCTTCCAAGAGATAATGAAAGACACAGAGGAGCAAACAATATTCCTGTGAACAGACCATCACATTCTGACTCTGAGGATGGCTCCACTAATGAAAATCTGTCTTTCCAAATGACTCATCTTCTGAAGACTGCTCTGAAGATGTTGGAAATCAGAATGATGCATGTGGAAATGAAATTAATCAATATGAAGATGGGGAACAGCAGTCTATCACAGAGGGGCTGTTTGATAATAATGAAATTGAGGAAACAGTCAGTGGTAGAGAAACAAATTCAAGTACAAGAAATGTCAATGATAATAATGAATAAGTAACTAATTCTTGAAATTCAGAGGAAAATTAGCACACAAAGACAAATTATCATCCAGAAAAAAATGACAAAGACATGCACCTACAATTACTTTAAGTTTATTCCAAATTTATGAAAACACTAATATGGCAATAAATTTAACAGAAAGGCGGGGGGAGGAAAGTGAAATTTTCAGAACTTTACATCAATGGTAAAGCTATAAGTTTTACGGCCAAGTTTGACTGAGACAATCAAGCATAAATAGCAGTGGGAGATAAGACAAGAAAATTCTACTGGAGTTCCAGAGAACATTTGAAAATGTCAGTATAAATCTTCTTTAATTGACTTGCCTGTTTTTTAATCACATTGTTCCAAGTCCACAATCCTAACCTAGTCCAGTTTGTCTGTCACAACAGGACAGCTCTCAGTCTCCCTGTCTTCAACTGCTCTAGGTTCAGTCTTTAAGGTGTAGATGTTTTAGGCCTCAATTTCATTCTGTTTATTAACTCCACTTCCCTTATAAATGTTGTTGCTTGTAGTACTAATGGCGAATTCACACATCAATGAAATGGCACCTGGATGGATTGTAGTTCCCCTGTGCATCGAGTGGCCAAATGCCTTTGGCTCTGTTTTGCATGCTGTCTAGGAGACTCTTTGCTATTGTGCAAATAAGCTCTTCTCCATACAACAAATATTCCTTTTCTTCACTACCAAACTTCCCACTCCAAAAGAATAATTTGAAACCAAGACTGAGCTTATCCAAATAAGGTATTATTTACTTCTGTCAAGTCCTCTAAATATTAGGTACACTTGCAAATAGTTCATATCTGTTCATCTTTTGCTGATTTCACATAAACCTTAGGTTTCTCTTTGTATATTTGATTTGAACTTTTTTTTTACAAACTCAACACATTACTTTGGATGTTATTTCTTTTTATCTTATAACCAGTAGGCAATGTTTTTTTCAGCCTAGACTTTACTGAAGTTATCCTGGTATTTATGTTTTTTAAATATATTTTATTGATTTTTTACAGAGAGGAAGGGAGAGGGATAGAGAGTTAGAAACATCGATGAGAGAGAAACATTGATCAGCTGCCTCCTGCACAAACCCTACTGGGGATATGCCCGCAACCAAGGTACATGCCCTTGACTGGAATCAAACCTGGGACCCTTCAGTCCGTAGGCCGATGCTCTATCCACTGAGCCGAACCAGTTAGGGCCATATACTGGTATTTAATAAGCATTATTAAAGTTAAGAAAATTACGTTAAATGGCAATCCTGAAATCTACATACAAATTGTATGTATAATTTTTAAAAAAAAGGTTTTGCTCTATCTCTATATAATTCAACAAAATGTTTAATGAACACCAAATATTTCTTAAATGTGTTATTTTTTTAAATTTCTTAAATATGAACATGTATTTGCATTTACAATAGTTGTGAAGAGGAAGAAATATGATTAGAAAGTAGCATTGTCTTTTGCCTCTACTATATGCCTGATCCCCTGGCTTGCAAACATTGCAATGCCAGGTTTGCATGATCAGTTTAAAATGTCATCCTGCCCAAAAAGAAGCCGAGAGAGCCGGGTCCTCTGAAGGTTCCTCATCGTACAGACGTTTAGAGTTGCTATCTGTTACACATAGCTCATGAACATGATTACTTAAGTCTCAAAAAGTAAGACTCACTGGCCAATCAGAAGACATGGGTAAATGGTGGGAGGAAGCTCAGAGAAACAGTAAGACAGCTTTAGACTTCACAGGACACTAATTAATCATTTTGGCTAGGAAGTCCCTCTCCCCATGGAGCTTAATGGCTTCCAAGGAATGTTTGGATGAAACATTTCAGCAGATGGATCCAGTACCTACATTAAGATTCTGCCACCCACAGCCTTATGTATTCATTTATTTCTCCATAAAATATTTGATGGTGGGTAGAGGTAATAGTCTGTACTAAGAATGGACTAAAGAAAATGTATGACAACTTACCTCAATTTTTCATAGCTAACTGTAAACCGAAATGGAGATTTATAATTAATATTATGTCATCAAAAACTTAACATTTCAATTTCATACTTTTTGACTTATGAACCAGGGTAGCAGGACAGTGGCATGCAAGGAATCCCTTATGTTTAGAGAAATAAAATGAACTGCATGGCCAAAAAAAAACTTTATAGAACATGTTTCCTTTAGATATTATATTTAAATTGTAGGTTACATAACAAGTGTCATTTTTTAAACACCTACAATATAGATGTCATTACTCCATTGCCCAGATAAGGAAAGTGAGGCTAAAAGAAGCAAAGTCACCCAAAGTTATTTGACTTCTAATGAGCAGAGCCAGCATTTAGACTTAGGTCTTCTATGTCCAAAGCCCTGGCTCCTTCCAGAATTTCACTTCATTATACAGCACAACACTTTATTAGTTTTTGTTAAAAGGTTATATACACATATCTTCTATATACATAAAAGCCTAAGTGACCGAAAGACCGAACGACCAGTTGATGGGTCGCTATGGTATGCGCTGACCACCAGGGGGCAGACACTCAATACAGGAGCTGCCCCCTGGTGGTCAGTGCACTCCCAAGGTGGGAATGCCACTCAGTTGACCAACGGGCACCAGACGCCTGGCTCATGGTTGGCGAGCGCAGCTGCAGCTTTCCCACCTCAATGGCAGTGCCACCAAGCAGCAGTGGTGGCAGGCACAGCAGGGCCGGATTGAGCAGGAGTAGCACGGTACCCGGCCTGGGCTCAGGCTCCTCCCCGGCTGCCTGCTGCTTTGCACACTACTACATCCCTTGGGGGATATCAGACTGCTGGTTTTGGTCCAATCCCTGCAGGCTGAAACTGGCAGCCTGACATCCCCCGAGGGGTCCCGGATTGTGAGAGGGTGCAGGCCAGGCTGAGGGACCCCACCAGTGCATGAATCCATGCTCCGGACCTCTAGTACATATATAAAAAACAGGTTGGACTTTAAAGAAGACACACATAGGGAAAAAAAGATTTTAAGAACTCAACCTTCTGCCAAGAACAGGCTCTGATAAAAGAACTCAGGCACAAAATATTGGTTTTGTTTCTACCAAAAATTAATAATGATCAACTTTATTTGCAAGGCTTATTGGCAGAGGTTAAAATAAATGTTGATAAATTAAGACTATTAACACAGACTGGTAATAGTCTAAACAGCAATTTAGTGACATTGCCATCTTACACTTTAATGAAATGAAAATTTGAATTGATTGTATAAGGAAAGAATCTCTTGTTTACTCTAATCTTAATATTATGGTTGATAATTTCACCAGCAGTCTTGATGAAAATCTACCTGATATAACAGCACCACAGGAAACTAATGATCATAATGAATCTACTTGTCGCTGAAGTACAAAGATAGAGCCTCATAAATCTTTTAAAAATTACTACAAGCAAGCAAGCGATCAGAACAAATTATTATTTTATCATTGTTTATATGCTCTCTACTTTACAGTTATTGTCTTATTTCCTGGGCAAAGTGGTCAAAATACCTTTTTAAATATTTAAACCTTTACTATCTTTACTCCACAGAAACCCCTGAGGATTGGATTTCAGCAACCTTTGTTTAATTTTCATTATGAGATGGCTATTCAATCTTCCCTTTGCTTCTTCATCAAAAGATAATCAGAAGTCAACTGATAAACAATATTAGTATTCAGCTCTTAATAAAACATTTTGCCTATTTTTAGGAATTTGCCACTTGATTGCAAATAATTATTCAAATTCACAGCATGCATAGATAGCCATGATTTTTTTAATCTTTTCTTCCAAAAATGTGTTTAAAAATCACAAGGTATGTTTTATTGCTTACTTTATTACTTTAAGAAAGTGAAATGAAAAGTTCAATAAATTACCAAAAAAGTTCCATTATTCACATCATGTCTGAAGAAAACAAACTTAAAAATAAAACAAAAATTACCAAAGATAGTTACAATCATTTAGTTAACTGTTTCCACTGTAAACTTTCTATTTTTACTAATGGATAGTCCAGATATGACCAATATATCCTATCTAATAAAAGAAAAACATGGTAATTAACCGTAACTTTGCTACCCTTCCCATTGGCTAATCAGCGAGATACACAATTAACTGCCAACCAAGATGGCGGCTGGCAGCCAGGAAACTGAAGCAAATAGGAGGCTTGCTTGCTCCAGTTACGGAGGAAACCAAGGTTCCCCGCCTGCCACTGCTGGGCTCTGAGCTGCAGTCTAAGAAACAATGTTGCAATTATAGAACCTAAACAAACCCCAGAAACCTGCTTTCAGCCGGCCGGCCTCAGAGCTGGAGCTGAAACAGTGTTTCAATTATAGAATCCAAACAAACCCAGATCAGCAGCCGAGGTCTCAGAGCTGGAGCCGAGCCTCAGAGCTAAAGCCAGCTCCCAGTTCCAGTGACAGCCATAGAAGGTAAATAAATCCCAGAATAAAAAATAGGAGAGGTTGGGAGCTTCAGTCACCCGCCAGCCTGAAAAAGGCCCTCAGCACCTCACCCAGACTGGCCAGGAACCCAGGTGGGGACACCCACCCTGAAGAGGGTGTGACCAGCTGCAAACAGTCATCATCCCCTCATCCAGGCTGGCCAGGCACCCCAGTGGGGACCCCCACCCTGATCTAGGACACCCTTCAGGGCAAACCAGCCGGCCCCCACCCATGCACCAGGCCTCTATCCTATATAGTAAAAGGCTAATATGCCTCCCAGCACCGGGATCAGTGGAGCTGCGAGGCCTCCCAGCACCAGGATCAGCAAAGCAGCGAGGCCTCCTAGCACAGGGATCAGCTGAGCAGTGAGGCCTAACTGCCCCGGTGTCAAGCGGAGCCACAAGGCCTCCCAGCACTGGGATCAGCGGAAGCGCGAGGCCTCCTGGCCCCTGGAGCAGCATGACAAGGGGCAGCGCCCAAACCCCCTGATCGCCCTGCGGCTCTGTGTGTGACGGTGGCGAGGCCACAACCTCCCTATCCACCCTGCTCTGTTCGTGACAGGGGAAGGCGCCCCAACCCCCTGATCAGCCCTGCTCTGTGCCTGATATGGGGGAGCTCCCCAACCCCCTGATCAGCCCTGCTCTGTATGTGACAGGGTCCGGCGCACCAACCACCTCCATGGGCCCTGCTCTGTTGTGATGGGGGGGAATGCCCAAAACCCCTGATCCGCCCTGCTCTGTGTGTGACAGGGGGTGGTGCCCCAACTCCCCTATCGGCCCTACTCTGTGCGTGACAGGGGAGAGCTCCCCAACCCCCTGATGGGCCCTGCTCTGTGCATGACAGGGGGGAGTTCCCCAACCCCCCTGATGGGCCCTGCTCTGTGCATGGCAGGGGGCAGAACCCCAATCCCCGGATGGGCCCTGCTCTGTGCGTGACAAGGGGCAGCGCCCCAACCCCCTGATCGGTCCTGCTCTGTGTGTGAAAGGGTGGCACCGCAACCTCCCCATTGACCCTGACTTGAGTGTGACAGGGGGCGGTGCCCCAACCCCCAATCGGCCCTACCCTGACCGTGACTGAGGGTGGCATCACAACCTCCTGATCCGCCCTGCTCTGTGCATGACAGGGGGTGTGCCTCAACTCCCCAATCGGCCCTGCTCTGAGGCCGACCAGGGGCTGCACCGAGGAATTGGGCCTGCCCTCTGCCACCCAGGAGCGGGCCTAAGCCAGCAGGTCGTTATCTCCCGAGGGGTCCCAGACTGTGAGAGGGCACAAGTGGGGCTGAGGGAAACCCCCCGCCCCCCCCTCCCCCCCCGCTGCCAGTGCACAAATTTTTGTTCACCGGGTCTCTAGTCCTATCTAATAAAAGAGAAACATGGTACTTAGCATACTACCCCTACCCTTCCCATTAGCTAATCAGGGCAATATGCAAATTAACTGCCAGCCAAGATGGCAGCCGGCAGCCAGGCAGCTTGAAACTAACATGAGGCTTGCTTGCTTCAGTGACGGAGGACTCCAACGTTCTCCTCCTGCCGCTGCCGGCCTCTGAGCTGCAACTCTAAGCAACTATGTTACAAATATAGAAGCTAAACAAAACCCCAGACACCTGCTTTAGTCGCCAGGCTTCAGCCAGCAGGATCGCAACATTGTTTCAAATACAGAAGGTAGACAAAGGCCAGAAACCTGCTTTCAGGAGCGGAGGCCTAAGAGCTGGAGCCTCAGAGCTAAAGCTGACCCAGAATAAAAAAAAGAAAAAAAGGAGCAGTTGGGAGCTTCAGTCACCTGCCAGCCTGAAAACAGCCCTCAGCCCCTCACCCAGACTGGCCAGTCACCCCAGTGGGGACCCCCACCATGAAGGGTGTGAGACCAGCTGCAAACAGCCATCATCCCCTCATCCAGGCTGGCCAGGCACCCCAGTGGGGACCCCCACCCTGATCCAGGACACCCTTCAGGGCAAACCAGCCGGCCCCCACCCGTGCACCAGGCCTCTATCTATATAGTAAAAGGGTAATATGCCTCCGAGCACCGGGATCAGTGTGACAGGGGGCAGTGCCCAAACCCCCTGATCGCACTGTGGCTCTGTGTGTGACAGGGGGTGGGGCTACAACCTCCCTATCCGCCCTGCTCTGTTCCTGACAGGGGAAGGCGCCCCAACCCCCTGATCAGCCCTGCTCTGTGCCTGATAGTGGGGAGCTCCCCAACCCCCTGATTGCCCTGCGGCTCTGTGTGTAACAGGTTGCGGTGCCCCAACACCCCCACACACACACACACGGGCCCTGCTCTGTGTGTGACAGGGTAGAGCCATAACCTCCCCATCGGCCCTGCCCTGAGTGTGACAGTGGCGGCGCCCCAACCCCCTGATCAGCCCTGCTCTGTGTGTGACAGGGGGCGGTGCCCCAACTCCCCTATCTGCCCTACTCTGTGAGTGACAGAGGGGAGCTCCCCAACCCCCTGATCGACCTTGCTCTGTGCATGACAGGGTACGGAACCCCAACCCCCCTGATGGGCCCTGCTCTGTGAGTGACAGGGGGCAGCACCCCAAACCCCTGATTGGCCCTGCTCTGTTCATGACAGAGGGTGGCGCTGCAACCTCCCCATCAACCCTGACTTGAGTGTGACAGGGGACGGTGCCCCAACCCCTCAATCAGCCCTACCCTGAGCGTGACTGAGGGTGGCATCGCAACCTCCCAATCCATCCTGCTCTGTGCATGACAGGGGCGGCGCCCCATCTCCCCAATCAGCCCTGCTCTGAGCCCGACCAGGGGCTGCACCTAGGGATTGGGCCTGCCCTCTGCCACCTGGGAGCAGGCCTAAGCCAGCAGGTTGTTATCTCCCGAGGGGTCCCAGACTGCAAGAGGGCACAGGCCGGGCTGAGGGACCCCCCATTCCCCCCGAGTGCACAAATTTTTGTGCACCGGGCCTCTAGTATATATAGATATAGATATATATATATATATATATATATATATATATATATATAGATATAGATATAGATATAGATATAGATATAGATATAGATATAGATATAGATATAGATATAGATATAGATATAGATATATATATATATATATATATATATAGATATAGATATATATATATATATATATATATATATATAGATATATATATATATATATATATATATATATATATATATAAAAGCCTAAGCAACTATTACTACGGAACGATTTGAACGACCAGTCAACTAGTAGCTATGATGCACACTGACCACCAGGGGGCAGACGCTCAATGCAGGAGCTTCCCCCTGGTGGCTAGTGTGCGCTCACAGGGGGAGCACCACTCAGCCAGAAGCTGGGCTCACGACTGGCGAGCACAGCTGTGGTGGCAGGAGCCTCTCCCAACTCCAGAGCAGCACTACTGAGTGGGGAGCGGTGGCAGCAGGTGCCACGGGCCAGGATGAGCATGAGCGGTGAGGCGCCTGGCCCGGTTCGGGCTCCTCCCTGGCTGCCTGCCACTTGGTGCACTGCTATATCCCCTGAGGGTCTCGGATTGCGGTCATAGCTTATATACTGCTACATCCCACACACAGTTAAACAAGGAAGGCGGCTTCTGCGGTATTTGAAAAAGAGACCTGTGGCTGCTTAATCCTAATTCATCAGAAGAATCTCCAAACTGTCCACATCCTGTTTATTCTAAGTGGGAGTGAGCATGCATTCCTATGTATTGGGAACAGTCTCTTAGATTTAAAAATTAAAACCTGGCAAGGCTCCTCTAACACTGAAAAAACAGGATGATGCAGCGATGACATGCATGGACTATGGTTTGCACATTTTGTGGTCAGCCCTGATTCTGACACTTATAATGTATGACAAAGCCAATTACTTAACTTTTTCTGCTTTAGCTTTTCCACCCTTAAGATGGGGAAAATGGTACTACTGCCTCAGAAGGATCATGTTATGTATTACTTTTTATAATCAGGGCAAAAAAAATGTAGCTGCCCTTACAACAGCAAGATGCCTTTCACCTGTATGAAAAGTATGGTCACTGGTGCATGCAGTGTCCCAGATTGTGGTCTAACCAGCAGTCAGACATCCCCCAAGGGGTCCTGGATTGCAAGAGGGTGCAGGCCAGGCTGAGGGACCCCCCCCACCACCACCATGCATTAATTTTGTGCACCGGGCCTTTAGTTTATCATAAACAGAAACTAGACCCATGCATGCTAAGTTCAAATAGGAGGAATAGATTATCAATCTACTTTTAAATGAAAATAAGAATATTTTTATTATCTGATTACAATATTTAATTTAACATTTCTGAAATCTTAGAATGATGGTGCCATGTTTATAATCATTACTTATATGATAAAGAGCATTGAAATATGCTGAGAATCCTCTCTAACTAGTCTAGTCTTGATCTGGAATGAAGTAGATTTCTTGGGTAGTGTTGTAAAACAATAACATGACAGCAGTTCTGAGCACAGATTTGAGTGGTGGATATATATACCTTGACTAACATAAAATAACAGTTTACAGTTTGAATACTGGTATCAAATCAACTTAGGTTTGAATTCCAGCAATGGCAGTTACTAACTACATGACACAGATTAAGTTCCTTAACCTCTTTGTGCCTCAACTTCCTGGTTTGTAAATAAGAATAATTAGAATAGCAGCCTCAGATGTATGTTGTGAAGACTTAAAGAAGTTAATGCATGTAATTAAGTAGTTAGTGCAGGGTCTGGTACATATGAACCAGCCAGTACAAATTGGTGCTGTTGTCCTTCTTCCTAAACACACTGTGCACACTGGGGATTCCAAAGGAATTAAAGTCCATGCACATTGCCTTAATCTTAGTCATTCCCACCTGAGTCCATCAACTGAACTATTTTCATGTACTTCTGACTGGTTCTCCAGACTCCATTCTTGTTCAGCTCTGGTCTATTCCACATTGACACTTAAGGGTTCATGACCTGGAGCCTCAGTTTTCTCCCCTCAAAAATGGATTATAAATTTAGTCCCTCACAAGATTATTGGAAAGATGGAATAAGTTTATTATGAAAGAACCTTAAAATATAAAATTCTGCAAATATTACTGTTCAGAGGAATTCTGATCTTAGCCAGAAGTGACGTATTTATTTAAAAAAAAACAACATATTGATGCTTATTAGACATGTGCAAAGTAGTATGTAAAGTGCTAGTGACAAAATATCAATGAAACATGGTCTCTAGCCTATAAGGAGCACAAAATCGATGTATTGAAGCCCTTCGAAGTATCTGTCCAGTCTTGGTAGTGGCTTTCCCTTCCCAGAGACCGAACTGATTCACAGGGTGGATTTGTACAGACAGACACAGATTATGTGACTACACTCTCCTGGAAATAGTGGATTGGACAGGGCTAGACAAATAAAATAAGATCAAACCACCAGGTGCACTAACTGCCTCTGCCTGCCTGATCGCCCCTAACTGCCCTCCCCTGCGGCCAATTTGGTTCTGATTGGTCAAATACTATGCCAGTCAGCATCAAAAGCTCCGCCTCCTAGGCAGCCATTGGCTCCTCACAGTTCACCAGATTTGATTCTGACTGGTCGATTTCTATGCCAGTCAGCATCTCCGGACCTATCTCCAGACCTGATCAGAGAGGTGGGGCTGATCAGCAGCCCCCGGGAAGGCCTGGAGAGAAACAGAGGCATGGCTGCTGGTGAAGCCCAGAGAGAAAGAGAGAGGCAACAGCTGATCAATAGCTGCCAAGGAGGCTGCGGATCAGACCCTGCCTCTCTCCCAACCTCTCTCCAGGCCTGATCCGCAGCCCCCTTGGCAGTCAATGCTGGGTCACCTCAGCAACCCAGCACTGACTGCAGGACTGACTTTCGGTGTTTGGTCGAGCCTTTGGTCAGTCGTTACAGACCCTGGGTTTTTATATATTAGGATAGGCGATGACATTTGGGTTTGTAAGCTATTTCCACAGCTTCTAGATTACCTGACTTCCTGACAAAGGAGCCTTTCTCCAGCCCCCTTGCTCTGCTTATGTCCCACTCTAGTTCTAGCAATCCCGTCTGAGCATGCTCTGTCACACTCTGTTTAACTGGCCCATGCTGGCTTGAACTCCAACATGCAACACTGTTGTTTTAAGAGGGAAATAAGTTCTGTTTTTCAGTTACCTGCCCAAGTTCATACAAACTTTAAGAGGTTTCAAACAATATTATGATTCAAAATCCTATGCTTTTCCCACAGTTTTGGGATGGTGCAAAGGTCCTGTGGCTAAGGGGACATAAATTGAGAAATTTTTCAGAGCCCTATTACCTATAGGCTCAAGTTCAAACAGTTTGGCATGGCATTCAAAACTCTCCACAACCTGGTTCCAGTCAGTCATTTCTACATATCCCCATATCAGACTCTAAACCAGCCCCAAACACACCACCCACTTTCATGCTTCTCATGTTGTTCTCTGACAAGTATGGCCTTCACCCCATTTCTATCATCCACCAAGCCTTCTCATTCTATGGACGGACAGGCTTTATCACCCCCTACTCTGCCTGACTTAGCACTTCAGTCATCCCTCTAAAATAGTACCTAGACAAAAGTTCTCATTCCTCATTAGATTGTGTATGTTTGCCGAATTAGCATTTCTATAGAATAGCTACCCAGAGCCTGGTAAGAGCAGAGACAGGCTTAGAGAGAAAGTAGATATGATCAGAGGTGTGCCTAAAGACCATGCCAGCAGCAAAATTTTTCCCACCCAAGTATTACTGTGGTAGTACTTGAAGTCACTCTATTAGAAACCTATTTCTTTGAGTCTAGCATTACTTGGTCTTCTGTTAATATGAAAACATTTAAATAACCTAGGTGTAAATTAATTTGGAATACAATTCCTCGGTGACAAGAGGAAATAAGCCAGGAAAGAAGTGGGTGTGTATGAAGTGAGGTATAGAAAGAAAGGGAAGGTCAGAGCAAGGGGACATCCAGATAGCAAAATAAAAACTTGGCAGGCCTTAAAGAACCATGCATTTAATTGATTAGAAAAGGAGCAATTGACATCACTAGCACTGATATCACCAGGATTTTGTTTCATTCTCTCAAAGAATCTGCTGCAACCGATGGTTGAAATGTTATTTCCATTGATTTTTAACACATGGCAACTTGCGTTTCCTCTTGCCATCTTGCTGTTGCAATTAAGAAGCCACTTGCTAAAGCATTAGTAGATGAGAAAGTCGAGTGCATCCATTTTGTAAAAATGATTGGATAATGTAGTAGCAGTCCATTCAGATGTTGGTCAGTTGGCACAGGAGATGCTAAATACCCATGGAGTTCCCATTGGTACAAACTGCCTGGTGTTCTTTTACACAGCAGGACATGAAAAGTGGTGAGGCCTGCAGGGTGAAGGGGAGAAAGGAGCTCGACTCCATTTCTGTTGTCACTGAACCTGGAATGTAATATCAATCACAGTGTATCACCTGCATGCGGAGTTCTCCATCTGTAAAATTAGGATAATAACGCTGCTCCTCCTCAAACAGCAGAAATTGGGAAAGAGCTATTTCAGTGCATTAAACATAGGAATTGGTCGATTTTATGATAAACAAGGTAAATAAAATATGTCATTCATCACAAAATGGCCACATGATATTATTTTATAAACACGTATGTTTAATCATCTGTAATTTTCTAAACATTTAAGAGGGCATATTGAAAACAGTTTTAAAAGCAAAGACACTTCATAGCTCAGATATTTTTTAAAGGTTTGTTTTTATTTTACCCTTTTGTCTGGAATCTATGCTGTAGTCTATGGGCTTAACAGTTACAATTAATAGTCTAGTACTAGTAAATTACTTTTATGAATGTAAAGAAATCATCTCGGGCCCTGGCTGGGTATTCAGTTGGTTAGAGCATCGTCCTGATAAGCCAAAATTATCCCAGTCAGAGCACATACAAGAATCAATCAATGAATGTATAAATAAGTGAAACTATAAATCAATGTTTCTCTCTCCCTCCACCTTTCCTCTCTCTTCTCTCTCTCTCTCTCTCTCTCTCTCTCTCTCTCTCTCTCTCTCGTGCCTAAGCCATGAGGATGGAGTCCTCACTGATTGGATTAGTGCCTTACAAAAGAGGCTCCAGTGAGATCCTTAGCCCCTTCCACCTTGTGAGGGCACAGCAAGAAGGTACCAGCTATGAATCAGGAAAAGCACCTTCCCAAGAATGCGACCAAGCTGGTGCCTTGATCTTGGATTTCCAACCTCCAGAACTGTGAGAAATAAATTTCTGTTGTTATAAAACACCCAGTCTGTGTGTCCTGTTATAGCAGTCTAAATAGACCAGTACACATCCCGGCCAACTGCATGGAGCAAGTTCTAAGAAGCAGGCACCCAGGTACAGCACATCATAGCCACACCTGTCTGCGTTGCACCTGTGTTCTGTTTAGTCACATATAAGCACTGTACTGGTAGTTCTTCGATTTCAGACCCTGTTCTTTTGGTATATTTTAGGAATATAAAAGGATAATGTCTGCTGGCTGTGTGTAAATTGGACTTGGACAAGATTATAGTCATGAATATCAAACAGAATTCTATGTAAAATACACTTTAAAGTGAAAATATGCATATATTAACCATCTGTACAGAATTACAGCCCTCTTGTCTTTTACTATGTTGGCTATTATAATTGACCAGCTACATTTCAACAGTATTTAAATACTGTAACATTCTAAGAATAATCCCCTTTTCCTATTAGGTCCCTCTAATTTTTTGTTTCTGCCAGCATACTCTATGTCGGTTAACAACTATACTCTTAACATAATTCTAAAATATTGAGCTGTATGCTAAATAAGCAAAATATTTTAAGATAATGTCCTGAGGGAATAGTATTTCATATTATAACTCAATATGCCCTAAGGTAATTATTCAGATATCAATATGCAAAAGAGCAGTATGTTGTAGTACCCTATATTTCTTTTTATTTTGCTTCTTTGTAGCAAGCAATAAATTTCAAGGTGCAAAGAAAAAATATTAAAGGAAAAGTCTGCAGTTGATTTTTTTCCCCAACAAGATTGTTTGCCTAGAGAGAGAGGAATTTCACTTGGTCCTTTTCTAATTATTCATGTAAATTAAATTCTACAAGAGAAGGAAAATTCATAAAAGTCACACTTACTCATCTGAGAGGGAGATATGGCATATGAATGGTGCCCATAACCTCGGAAGGTGAAATGTAGAAAATATCACAAGCAACTCCCACATTAAGTTAAGTGAACCAAAAAAAAAGGGAGATTCTTGGTGTGAAGGAGACTTCAAGGATATCCTCCCTAATCGCCTCTTAATAGTCTTGAATCTCTGACACAGGAAACAAATCAAGAATTCAGAGAACATGGAATTATTAATCAATTATATTTGATACCAAATGTAAGCACTACTAGACACATTTTAAATTTTAAAAACCTTTTAAATATAACACTTTAAAAAGCACAGAATGTGATTTACATTTTAAGACATTAATATGTGGCACATCCTAAGAAAAGTTAATTGTATATTTTTTGTATTTTTCTGAAGTCCACATTCTTTTTTCCTCTTAAACCTAATATACATTAAAATGAAATTTAACAATGAACGACTACAGACTTGTATGCCGACTGACAATCAGTAGTCAAAGTGAATGCAAACAATTCAGCAAATATGTACTGGTGCTTCTTGTGTGCAAGGCACTGTGCTCAACCACACAGCAGCAAGTCTCATTTGATATAAACAGTTTAATCAATCCTTTCACAAAAGGCTTAATCACTGACTAGAAAGCATGTCCACCAATCACTGGCATGTCTTAGTTTGAATCTCCTTAGAATAAAGTTAAAAACAGTGAAGGAAGGATAAACCAGAACTGGTGAGTGGTTGAATATGGAGAATGAAGATGGAGAAAACAAAAATAAAACCAAAGGTAAAGGGAAGATAAAAACCAAGACAGTGACAGAAATTGGGAGAGATTTATTAAGACGAGGATGACAATTTAAGTAACATATGTTGAGCTAGAAGTAAGTCAGATACCCAAGAACAGATATGTATTAGAGGCAGCTGAAGGTATTTGACCAGCACCTGAGTGCTTTAAAGGATTATTTTAAAACATACAGTGAGAAAGAAAGTACCAGGAGTGGGCCATCGAACCCTGAGTTGTGGTCACTCACATCTAGTAAAGAAAAAAAACACAGGCAAAGGAGGACAAAAAGTATTTGTTGAGGAGGTTGTGATAACCTGCAGGATCAAAGCATTGACAGATGAAACTGAGCTAAGGAAAAATTGTTGATGCACAAATAAATAGCATCAAGAAGGCTAGGAGCTGAGAAGATCACTGACAGGGCTAGTGACTTTAATAAAAGACCATCCCAAAAGATATACAAACTAGAGGCCCTGTGCACGAAATTCATACACAGGAGGGGGGTCCCTCAGCCAGGCCTGCACCCTCTCTCAATCCAGGACCCCTTGGGGGATGTCCAACTGGCATTTTAGGCCTCATGTTGCAGGGATCCCTGCAGGATCAGGCCTAAACCGGCAGTCGGACATCCCTCTCACAATCCAGGACCACTGGCTCCTAACCATTCCCCTGCCTGCCTGCCTGATTGCCCCAACCACTCTACCTGCCTGCCTGATCGCCCCTAACCACTCGCATGCCTGCCTGCCTGATCACCCCTACCTGCTCGCCTGCCTGCCTGATCATCCCTTACTGCTCACCTGCCTGCCTGATTGCTCCTAACTGCTCACCTGCCTGCCTGATCACCCCTAACCGCTGGCCAGCCGGCTTGCCTGCCTGATTGCCTCTAATCACTGGCCTGCCTGCCTGATCACACCTAACCACCTCTGCCTTAGCCCCCGCCACCGCAGCTTCGTCCAGAATGTCGTCCAAAAGGATGTCCAGAATGACATCCAGAAGGTCGTTCAGCTGTCCAGTCTAATTAGCATATTACACTTTTATTGTTATAGATGGTCAATAAGCATAAGAAAAGATGCTCACCTGAGTAATCATTAGTGAAATGCAAATCAAACCACAATGAAATACCACTTCATACCCATTAGAATGGCTATTATTTAAAAAAAGGGAAAAAAGTAGAGAAAAGGAAGGAAGGAAGGAAGGAAGGAAGGAAGGAAGGAAGGAAGGGGGGAGGGAGGGAGGGAGGAAGAGAGAAAGGGAGGGAGGGAGGGAGGGAGGGAGGGAGGGAGGGAGGGAGGGAGGGAAGGAAGGAGGGAAGAAGGGAGGAAGAGAGAAAGGGAGGGAGGGAGGGAGGGAGGGAGGGAGGGAGGGAGGGAGGGAGGGAGGGAGGGAGGAAGAAAGGAAGAAAGATTGGAAAGGATGTGGAGAAATCTTAACCTTTGTACATTGCTGGTAGACATGTAAAATGGTGCAGTCACTGTGGAAAATAGTGAGGCAACTCTTCAACAAGTTAAACATATAATTGTCATATGCTCTAATAAATCCACTATCAGGTGTATACCCAAAAGAACTGAAATCAAGGATTTGAACAAGTATTTGTACACCAAGGTTCATATCAACACTATTAAAGATAGCCAGAAGGTGGAAACAACACACCCACCAACAGATAAATCAGATAAATCAAGAAATAAATTGTCATATATGCATATAATGGGATATTATTCAGCCTTAGAAATAAATAAAATTCTGACACATGCTACCACATAAATGAATACTAAAGACATTATACTAACTGAAGTATGTCAAACACATTTGTCCTCTGGACAAATGTTGCATAATTCCACTTATGTGAGATACTTAGAATAGGTAAATTCATAGAGACAGGAAGTAGAATAGAGGTTTCCAGGGCCAGGAATGTGAGTGAAGAATAAGGAATTTTGATATGGATAGATCTCTGTGTAGAAAAAAGTTATCATGATAGATGGTGTTAATGCTAGTACAACATGGTGAATGTATTTAATGTCATAAGGTACACTGAATTGTATAATTTCCAATGTTTAAAATGGTAAGTTTTATGTTAAATATATTTCACAACATTTAGAAAGGTGAGGGAGGAAACAGATCAGCAGAGCTGTGAGAGGAGAAGCCAGACTACGGCATTGTGGAGGAAGTGTCCAGGAATGAAATGGAGTTTACACGTGACCCTCATTTGAGAGGTTGGTATACCCACCAAACATCATGGTGAAAGTACAAACACTGTCCTCAGGCAGAGCAAATGGTAAATAATATTCTTCATAAGTAGGAAAGGAGATAATTCCTACCAGCTAAATCATTCCTTTTCAACTCTTGTAGAGTGCCAGGCTCTGGAGATACAGACAATAATTTGTGGTCTCTACATTTAAAGGTTAACTATCTGTTGGAGAATCCTGAACTGAAATCAATTTTATTTACTGATCGAATCAATTGGCATTCATTGAGCACGTACTGTATACAACAAACCCAGAGCTAGTCACTAAAATCACTGGAGGTTACGTAGAAAAGCAGGCAGCTATCAGCAAGGTGAGGCTGCAGGACAAAAAATCTCTCTCTCCTTACCCAACCCTCATGAAAGGGTACTCAACACAGCTCCAAGGCCATTAATACTTTTATCCCAACAATCATAATAAAAATTTTAAATTTACATTTGACTCAGAAAAGTAGGACACTAACTCAAATTCCTCCTTAGTTACAAAAGTCAAGGAGAAAAAAAAGCTCATGGAAGATTCCATTTTTCTCCTTTACCTAAGACTGGTAAAATGATTCAACAATGTATTTTAAAAATCTAAATTTAAATTGCTGTCAGATTAACTGAACTAAATACTTCCTTCCTAATACCTTTTCTCATCCCTACAACAATCCTATGAAGTAGATTATGTCAAATTTTCAAAATGTTAAATCCAACAAAATAATAAATAGCAATAAAGAGTAAAACTCCTCAACAAGTTAAGAGGTTTTTTTTTTAAGAGTCTTCAGCAATTCATGGATCAGAAGAGAACAACGAACTCAGCTCTATAGTGTTAGTATGCCAATGTACTCTAATTACTTGTTTTAAAAAACTAATTGATCTATATTTTTAAAAATATTTCTTATAGGTGAAAATGTAGAAAAAATATACTTCTTAATTCTTTTTCTTTGCATCCTATGTTTCTTTGCATCTTATGATTTTAGTGGTAGACACTGCCTTCTAAAAAATCTTATATTCATTGACTAACTTGTTTCTGAACCATTATTGTTTATGTACTCATTTCTTGAGCATCTACTATATTAAGCACAGTGCTTGGTGCTTGGTAAGATTTTTAGGGGGGCGCAGAAAATGGAAACAAAAAAATAAAAAACTCAGTGATTCCCTCCCCCCTCTAGTAACACCCAGTCTAGTAGGAGATATAGGCATATACAACAATTTATAATATCCTATATAATAAAAGCCTAATATGCTAAGTGTCCAACCATTAGACCAGTCGCTATGACATGCACTGCCCACCAGGGGGAGTTAGCTTGCTGCTGGGGTCTGGTCCATCGGGACTGGGCGAGATGGGCCGGACAGGCCCTGGAGCCCTCCTGTGCTCCCTCCCCAACTGACCAACCTCTCTCGTCCCTCCCTGGCCCCAATAATGCACCAGTGGGGTCCCTTCGCCTGGCCTGTGCCCTCTTGCAATCCAGGACCCCTGAGGGGTTGTTAATGAGCCAGTTTCATCCCGATCCCCACAGGCCAGGCCGAGGGACTGAGCCTATAGTTTATGATATAATGTGTGATAAACTGTCATATAGATTATGCAAGGGACTCTAGGAGCCCAGGGAGAAAGTAACTAATCGTCTCTCTGAGTAAGCCATCCTTCTAGATCTGAGGCTTCCAGAATATAAAAGAATTTGTCCCTGCCTTCCAATAGCTTATAATTCTAATGAAATTAAATATATACACAAATAACTACACACCAAAGTGGTAATTATAAGCACCACTACAGTGATACAAAAATATAAGTTCCTAAAATTTCCCTCACATCTGGCTAGGAATGATAATAATACTGCCCTTTATGAAATATTTTCCAAGACTCAGGCACAGTGTAGAAGTCTTTGTATACATAATTTTCAAACTTATGGGTTGAGAATTGTAGCAGACACATTCTAACATGGCCCTCAATGTTCCTGCCATCTGGTACTCACACTCTTATATGATTCTCTTCCCCTTGACTGTGAACAGAGTGTAAAGAACAGAAGACTATGAATAGTGCATGTGTGCATATAGAAAGATAGGTAGAGATGTAGATGTAGATACAGATATAGGGATAGATAGAAATTATCGCTAAAGAGATAGAGATAGATATACATATAGGCATACACATGAAAAGGAAACAGAGAACACTAGGATGATGTAAGAGAAAAAGATGTAGATCAGATAGCTTTACTGGACATTATGGTTGACTCCTCAATGCTCTTTCTCTCCCAGATGATTAACCTAGAGTAGATCACCTAAACTAATGAATTCCCCCTGGGAACTAATATTAGTGCAGGAAATACACATTTCCCATCTTGGCCCAATCATATTAAAGGGGAGAATTTATATTCCTATATAGGGTGAGGTTTCTAAATATGTCCAAACTACCATGTAACAACGTTTACCATTAGCAGCCATCATACAACCATCAGTGAAGCCAGTATGAGAACAAAGCCAACTCAAGCAGGTGGGAGAAGATAAGAGTTCAAAAGAAAGTAAAGTCACGGCCCTGACATGCTCTATCTAGATTTCACTCTCCTCTAAGCCTCTTAATACATAAAACGATATATTTTCTTGGTGTTTAAAACCATTCCTGAAGACAAAATCTTTCTGACCAATACAATTGTGTAATTAAGATAATTTGAATATTGTAGGCAAGGCAAATATGAAAAAATAAAATGAGCTTTACTAGATGGGTAGACTTTGTAATTATTTACTCCCACCTCACATTACCTGAATGAGGATTACATATCCCTGTCCCTTGGCATGTGACTTGCTCAGACCTCCTGTGACAGGAGTTATATATTCTCCCTTCGTGTGAGTGGGCAATGGACTATTAGTGTATATAGCCTCTGTTACATCTGAGCAGATACTTTGAGAGGAATCAAAGAATTTAAAAAGTTAAATAATACAATGATAGCACTGTAAATGGGGAGTTCATAGCATACTGCTTGTGTGCATTCTAATGTGTGTGAACTTTACAAATTTTGAGTCCGGACAGTGCAAAGAAAACACAGTTTTTATCCAAACCTATGAAAACAATTGGTCAGCTGCTGAGTCCAAGGAGAGTCTAAAGTTTTCTATCATTTATAAGCAGTCTCCTGCCTTAAATATAAAATCATTGGCTTTACACAGTGAATCATTATAAATCTCTCACAAGCTTTTAAACCAATCAGTCAAGCTTAGAGTGCAGTGATTTGGAGAATCGTAGCTCTGAGGCTTCGGGGCCTCACTGTGCAAGGGTAATAAATGTAAATGATTTCGTAACTTGTAGAAACATAGGTTAGTTTGCTCTTTACCTCCCAAGGAGCAGCTGGCTTTGACTAAGGAGGTTTACCTTGATTTTGAGGGGGTGGGGGGGAAGGGGAGATACCTGTTATGTCGTTTTCTTTCCTGAGTCCTAGGAGAAAGAATAATAACAACAAAAAAAGCAGTTAATCTGTTAAGCATACAAAACATAGAAAACTGCCACTTAGAAACCTGGATTCCTTCTGTAATTCGTAGCACACTCAGTGAGAAAGAAACCTTTCTAAGGCAATCTTCTCTAAGTGATTTCATTTACCTAGTTTTCCCTGCTCCAAGCAAAGAAGCTTAATTACAACAATCAGAGAATATTCATTGAGTGTCGCTGTCATTCTAAAAAAAAATTTATTTTGTAGTCTTACAAAATAAATTTGTAGTCCAAATTTGGAAATGAATCCCATGCAGAGTTCAGATGATTTTTTTTTTTCATTTCAAACTCTGTTTCATGGAGAAAGCAAAAGGATTTACTAAGAATAGTAACAACATTTAGAAATGAGAATATATACATATTAGCATAGTTAATTAAACCTTAATTATATACAACAAAACTATAAATGATATAAAGTGAGGTTTTGATCATACTTATAATTTCTCCTCACTAGAAACCTGCTAGCATCTCTTAACCCAAACGGATTATGAAATAGTCCTGCTTTAAGTCTGATCTGGCTGTGTCATCTTGTGCTGTTCTAGTTCTATTAATGGTCTTTGTGCCCATGATATTTTTGTCCTACTAGTGACATCGGTAAGGTCTTGTGTCATAGTGTCAGAACATTAATTATTTAGTCTTTATTTCCTTTCTCAATGTTCAAGTTTAAAATAAACAAATTCCTCAAACTGCTTTGCCAAATTCTTTCTACTCATCACCTTTGCTCTCTGGAGCCTATCTGAGCCCTAGCGTCCCCTTCCACGCCTTTTACGTTCTTCACCTTAATGTAATGCTGAAGCAAAGAAAGCAGTTTTGATATCCTTGCAGTAGGATTCTTAATTAAACTCCGACCTGGGAAAAAAAAATCTGGCTACTCCACAATGAAGAGAAATGCAGACAGCATGAAACATTCTAATATAAAATATCTTCCCACCAGCCCTTCTCAGACCCTACTATAGATATTTGAAGTGTGCTTCTATTTAACTATTTTGTGCTCAATATGATATAAGCTAAACTTATAAATACTAAAGGCTAACAACTATAGATTGATTGATTTAAGCAATGATATCTATTTTAACACTCTATTTTGAAGAACATTTTCCCTTTTTTATAAACATATTTTCTTAGAATTTTAGATTATGCTATTAAACAGATATAGCATCATCATTCATGAACATCTATGAATCAAAGATACTTTTTACTTTTTCTTTATTGAGGACTCTTTCTGCACCCCTGCTTTGACTTTTATTAATCCCCTTGTCTGTATTGTATTTTACACTTTATGCTGCTTCTATTCAAATCTTTGTATATCCAGCTAGCACATCACTTCCTTCATGTAATCATATATAACTAGAGGCCCGGTGCACAAAATTTGTGCATGGGAGGGGGGGGGCCCTCAGCCCAGCCTGCACCCTCTCCAATCCAGGATCCCTCTCACAACCCGGGACCACAGGCTCCTAACTGCTCACCTGCCTGTCTGATCACCCCTAACTGACCCTCCTGCTGGCCTGGTCACCCCCAACTCCCCTCCGCTGGCCTGGTGGCCCCTAACTGCCGCTCCCCGTGCCAGCCTGGTCACCCCATGCAGCCTGCTGTTCGGTTGTCCATTCAGTTGTTTCAGTCATGTTTCGGTTGTCCATTCAGTAATGTTTCAGTTGTTTATACATTAGGATTATTTTTGTCTATACATCTCATCTTTCCTATTTAAAACACTATAGCAAACACACAATTAACACATAGGAAAAATATTGCTTATTTGTTGGTTTTGTACATATGTTATTCTAATCACTCCCAAAGACTGTATCTCTCTTAAATTTGTGTATATACCACAATATTGTGGTGAATAAATAAAGATGGATTGGTTGACAAGTGGATTAAAGAGAAATAAAAAATGTATTGAACAGCCCAGCTGACATGGCTCAGTGGTTGAACATTGACCTATGACCAGGAGGTCATGGTTTGATTCCAGGTCAGGGCATATGCCTGGGTTTCAGGCTCAGTCCCCATTGGGGGGCATGCAGGAGGCAGTCAATCAATGATTCTCTCAACATTGATGTTTCTATCTCTCTCTCTCCCTCTTCCTTTCTCTCTGAAGTCAATATATATATATATATATATATATATATATATATATATATATATATATATATATTTAAATGCATTGATCATTATGAAGGAAAGGGAAAATGCATTATGAAATGCTGATAAAAAAATTGAAGCATTTTAGACATACCTAATCAGTGGAGTTGTGATCCAAATTTATTTTTTAAATTATTAGGATGCTAAAATGAGAGAGCTCAAAGCTTGGAAAGGTACATTTAATACAAATAGAAGTAAGTTCTCACAGCAGGCACTGAACGATGAAATCCTACATTAAGAGGTGAAACAAAATGAAAACAAATGAGGTTCATGAGGAGTTTGGATCATTTAGTTCATGCAAGAAGCATAAATAGCTAATGTTGACACAATTCTTATCACAAGCCAGACTCTGAGTCTAGCATACTTATTATGCTATTTGATCCTCACAAAAAGTTAGACCTTTTATCACCCCTACTCTATAGATGAGGAACTTGATGTACAAAAGAGGTTAAAGAACTCATTCAAGGTAACCCAAAATCTATTGAATTCTTATTTTCTGCAAAGGCACTAGGCTGCAGAAACAGAAAACACAAGAGTGTGATCAATGCAATATGAGAAGTGACCTGGGACCACCCACTCACTCAGACTGGGGAATCAGGGGCGACTTCCAAGCAAAACCGATACCTTTTAAAAGTTGACAGTGTGTTAACCAGGCAAAAAAGGCAAGAGAAGGGCATTCTAAGAGAAATATAAACATGAACAAAGTTAAGGCATTCCAAGAAGGCATAACATGGTATGGTAACTGCCAGTAGCTGATGGGACTACTAGAACCTCAGGTAACAGGAAATAATGCTCAAGTAGACCAGAATCCCATTATGGTGTGCGCATAATGTACTTACATATACAAAGGAGTATTTTATCATGAAGTAAAGGTCTTGGAAATGTTTTTGCTCAGCGATGTTTATATTGGTTTGGAAGGAAAAATAAATCAAATAACCAGAGAACAAAAACTGAGGTATAATCATATATCACAAATGATGGAGAGAAAAAAATCAAGGGAGTGGTAAGAGTGGAATATGATTAGAGTAGAAGGAGACCTTTTGGAGAGGTAGGTCCTGAACTAGCTGAAAGGGGCCATTTAGGACAGTGTGTACATGAAATTTAAAAAGAGACATGCATGGTTGAGGTACATGAATATATTTCTCTCCAATAAATAAGTTTTTCTTGATTTGCTGTTAAAACTCTAACAGAAGTTAGCATATTCAAGGCACAGAATCTAGAATGTCATACAGTAAATCTTCATTTCTGTAGAAGACACAATACCACCTATATTAAAACAGACTATTTCTTTGAAAACTTGTAATAATGGTTGCTTAACAGTGACTATGAACAGAATACAATTAATTGAAAACAAGCAGAAATTGACTGAAAATTCATTCAAAAACAATTTAGTAGAAGCAAAATAATTAAGAATAAGGTAAAAGATTATTTTAATCCTCATCAGATGATTTATTATTATTATTATTGATTTTAGAGAGAGCGGAAGGGGGAGAGAGAGAGAGAGAAAGAGAGAGAAACATCAATTGGACGATGCTCCAACCAACTGAGCCACACCAGCCATGCCAGGTAAAACATTTTTAATAGTTCTACTAATTTCACTTTATTTCCCTTTTTTTCTACAACATGAACTACAAATAAAAAATAGTTTGTATATTGGTAAAAAGTATTTATTGGTGTGTGAATAGTTGTGAATTTTATTGTTTATTGAAATCTATACTTTGAAACACATTTCTTAAATTATAAAAATTATTTACATAAGTATTGCAATAATAGTAAACTGAATAACATCAGATACTGAAAAGTCTATCAACTCTGTTTCCTCAAATACATATAAAGGGAAGTGGGTTCAAATAAGATCTGATGAAAGGTTCTTGTTGAATATAAGCAAAAATGTTGGCACTGTGGTAAAATAATATGATGAGCTTATAAGAAGTTATGGAATGACTTTTTCTGAAAATCTTCTGCCAACATTATTTTTAAATTGAATAATTACTTTTCTAAACGTAAAAGTCATGATGAAATGATTTTCCAACATCCATCAGAAGTGATTCTAGTATTATCTTCTCCGTGTGTGTGTGTGTGTGTATGTAAATAGACCAAATGAATTCCAGTATTTTTTAATACTGTATTTATATAATTGGTAAAAGCTATTTGTTGCTAAATATTCCACTAAAGTTTTCTTTCTGTGAATTGAGTTTTAAATCTTTTGGTCAAGTTTCAAAACATGATTATGCACAATGATCCAATTACATCGTTTATGAGATAATTTATTAACATTAATTATTGTTTATGTAAAGGTAGAAAATGGGATCTTGAAAAAACTAAGTTTAAATATAATATCACAGAGCCCAATATTTCAGCAGTAACATGAATCAGGTAATAAATAGCTCCCTTTGATCAGTGTTTTAAAATCTCTTGAACCATGCTTTGATTAGTTCTATTTAATATTTAACATCTGGTTAGTCAATTTCAATCTGCAGGAAACACTGCTGGAAAAAGTCTATGCTGACTAAATACATTTATAATACTACAAAGCTGACATGTAATTGATTTTAGTTCCCATAAAAGGATTATGTTAACTTTCCTAATCTATATATTTGTATTTTGTACAGTCTAGTGAATTTACACCAGAGATGCTAAGTTTTTATTTCTTATCAATATTTTATATAAAATTGATAGGATTATATTTTAGTCTAAGTACCACTTTCCAATTTTTCCTTTGAAAAGAAAATAACATACTAAAAAATATTACTGCACAGCTGTGGCACTAATACAACAGAGCTGACTGGCTGACTAGTCATTGAAAGGCATTCCTAGTCATTGAAAGGCATAAGGTAGTGAAACATTTTTTATAGGTTATCAGGCTCCAAAGAGAGTCTTAGATTTTTTTAAGGATGTAGCTCTGGGTTTGCTCTTTTATTTCTAAGTATTGTCTAATTTAGGAAATTGAGAATTTTCTCATCACTAAATAAAATGTGGCAATGTTTGCAAAGATTTGTTAGAGCTCATATTTTGGTTATTAGTCATTTAACATTATTTCATATTATTGTATATTAAAATACAGAAGTGTGCCAAATTTATAATCAATATCCACTTCCAAGAAGGTTATGAATTTTATAAGAGAGAAATTTTGGTTTTATCTTTATAACAGACTCAATCAACATTGAGTTAATTTTTTAGATAAGTAAAAATTACCTTTTCTATTTGATTTTAAACACCCATTATATTGAAAATTGGTAGGTTTTCTTTTAATTTTGAGATTCAGATTATTCTTTGTATTTGGGTTGGGGGTGGGGAGTACAGTCATAATGTGATATAAAAATTGGGAAGACAATGTCCTAATTTTCTCTACATATGGTCTGCCATTATAATTGTAATAAGTTAGAAAGGCACTACATTATGAAAAGATGCCGGAAGCTGGTCCATCCTTGCTGCTTGACACAGTCGCTGCAGGAAAGAAACATCTGCACAGCATATGTTTCAAGGGACCTGGCGTATATAGCATACTGTTCTTAATATGTTTGCTCCCCTTAGGGCTATGTGTTTTAACCAAGGTCACCTCTCTGAGAAAGGTTGTTTCCCCAGGTAGGGATTTTTCCCTGAAGTTAGGGAGGGGATAAAACCCCTTAACTAAATGCCAGGCGGGTAGTTAATCACTTTAACTACAAACAATCACCCTTAAGCTACATAATCTTTACTCCCTGGAATGGAGATAAGAAATGCCCTAACCTTTGGAATAGAAATTGACAGGATTAAAATCAATACAGATGTAACAAGACAATAAAAAAACAGAACCTGGCTGGAGAACCTGGACAGAACCTGGCTACAGAACCTGGCTGGAGAACCTGGACAGAACCTGGCTACAGAACCTGGCTGGAGAACCTAGCGAGAGAACATGGCAAGAGAACCTAGACAGAACTTGGCTGGAGAAACTGGCTACAGAACCTGGCTGGAGATCCTGGATAGAACCAGGCAAGAGAACCCAACCATGCTGGTCAACTGAACGCTGCCTCCGTGTCCTTCCTTCTTCGCCGACTCCATCCACACCTTTGGGAACCCCTGGACCTGCTGGGGCAGGACCCCAACAAAAAGAAGAACTATATAAAGCAAACTAGAAGAGTAATGAAACTTTTTTCTTTCTAAAGAAAAAGTCACCAAAAATTGCAACCTGCCAGTGAATATGCTAAAGAAAATAAAGACTTGTTTGCAATTATAATGATTTGGCTATCACAAATTGGCTACCCAAGTTTTCCATAAATCTTCAGTAAACCATGTCATAGGTATTCCTAGTGCTTGGACCAGTATTAAGCACATTCTTGATAAATAAATACTAATTAATTAATATTATGCTTGACAAATATATATTAACAAATAGAGTGCAATGATAACGTGTATATAGGAAGTAATTCTTTTTTCAAATGCACATAGTACAGGCTAATTTAAAGAGGGTTAACAGGTATCAGTTGTTTAAATTCAGCACTTGCATTCTTCTAATACAATTATACAATGACCCTAATGTGTAAAGAGCCAGGGTCTGTCACCACCTAAATGTCCAGACAGATGATCAAACACCAGGCTAGGGGCCCGGCCAGAGTGGCAGAAGTCAGTCCTGGGTCCTGGCCGCCCCAGTGCAGTGGCAGGAGGGAGCTGTGGGCCCTGGCCACCCACTGCTCAGAGGCAGAAGGGAGCTGTGGGAATGAAGCCATGCTGCCATTGGACTGGCGTATGGGTCCCTTTCCTCCACCTATAGGCTCCAGGGAGCCAGAGCCATGCTGCCATCGGACTGGCCTCTTGGTCCCTACCCCCAGCCCGCAGGCCCGGGGAACCAGAGCCATGCTGCAATGGGACTGGACCCTCCCCAAGGGGTCCCAGATGGCGAGAGCATGCAGGCTGGGCTGAGAGCCCCCCCAAGTGCACAAATTTTCATGCACTGGGCCTCTAGTGCTAAAATAAAACTAATGATGTTGCTGAAATAAAACTGGTTTTTGCTGTAATAACTTTGGCTTTTACTTGGATGAAATGGGAAACATTGGAGAGGTTTGAGCCACGTAATGGCATAATCTGGTAAAGCTTGAGAATACATTAATGGAAGCAAAGATGGAAGTAAAAAGACCAGTTAGGAGACTAATGCAAAAATCTGGGCATAAAGTGAGGATGACTTGGACCAGAGATCAAGTGAAGGAATTAAAAAGTGATTAGATTCTGCACACATATTTTGAAGGTAGCAAAGAGAAGATGTAATCCAAAAGAGAGAAAGGGGTTGTAGGTGACTCCAAGGACTTTGATCTGAGCACATAGGAAGGTTGGGTTTGAGATGCTTATTGGACATCGAGTAGAGATTGTCCTCAGGACATAGAGGTCTGGAGGAGAGGGAGTCACCAGCAACTGTGAAGATTATTGGACATGAAAGGTCTTCAAAGTCTCACTCTTATCACAATTTTACCTCCATGCCTGGGGAAAAGGTCATTCAAAATGGCCAAAAACCTTGCAATTGGTTAAAACTTAGAGATTCAGGAGGATACTATATTCACCTTAGACCAGCGGTTCTCAACCTGTGGGTCGCGACCACTTTGGTGGTCGAACGACCCTTTCACAGGGGTCACCTAAGACCATCCTTCATATCAGATATTTACATTACGATTCATAACAGTAGCAACATTAGAGTTATGAAGTAGCAAAAAAAATAATTTTATGGTTGGGTCACAACATGAACTGTATTTAAAGGACCAGAAGGTTGAGAACCACTGCCTTAGACTCTAATGGCTATGAAACCTCAAGAGAGGACAGCAAAAGAAAGCAGGCATTTTTGTACAGTTCACTCTTCCTGACATCTTGTGGGATTTCTGGAAGTGTATAAAATGGCAAATACATTTGTTGTAATTCCATTTCATTTTAACAGTATTTATTGAGCGTTTGTGATGGGATGGTTACCAAGGGACTTACAAATTAAATAGAAATCCCATAAATTTTGAAAAATATAAAATATTATGGCTCTCAAGATACCCATAGTCTAAAGGGGAAATATACACAAAATAGAAGATATGATTTGACGGCAGTGGTTCTTAAACCTTAACGTGCTTAAAAATCTCTGCACTCAACCCCAGGGATTCTTCTGGTAAATCTGGAGAGGGGCCAAGTATATTAACAAAATTCCATGTTGTTCTATTTAGTCTGTAGCTCTAAATAATGATACTTTTAAATATACACAATGAATATTATGCTTATTTATTTATATGTTATAGGTCTAACCCAGAAATACGGTGGGGTCCACATGTCCCTTCAGATCTAGATAAAATCTAGACCTATGGAAGTCCAAGACCCAAAGATTCCTGTGTATTCTGAGGAAGTAAATTTTCAGTCTTAATTTCAATTGTGCTTCTCCAGTACTTGCTTCTATACCTACTGTTACTTCTCCTCACAGTTTTCAGAGATGTGAAGCTTCCTTCCCTAGCATACCATTCTAGAGGGGCATAGGAGATAGGGAGGAGATAGGGAGGGGAGAGAGAGAGAGAGAGAGAGAGAAAGAGAGAGAGAGAGAGAGAGAGAGAGAGAGAGAGAGGGAGAGAGAGAGAGAATATGCTAAAGTTTTGAGGGGAAGAATTGAAACAGAAAAGACACTGTAAAATAGCATTAATGTCAAATTCAGCAGTAGGCATCCTGTGCCCCACTCTCATTAACAAGTCAGAAATTTTACTGACTCTAAGCTTTGCTAGAATTATATGATGCAATATATTTAAAACAGAAATGAATGATACTTAAAATTAGTACTTTGTGGAGACATTGAAATATCAGATCATTCTCTAGAGCTACTCCTTATGAAGTCAATAGAAACAGGAACTACTGTGAGTTCTTGGCCTTGAAAAATAGATGATATTTTAGAAACTTTTTATCCCTGAGCCTCTATAATTTTGTGAGTAGTTATTGCTGTTTGCATAGAACTTTTCTCTAAGGCTCCCTAAAACAATGTATTTACATATGATATCCGCTCAGCTCAAAACTTGCAGTACTAAGCAGTTCATTTAAAATTTTGGGACCTAAGAGACTAAACAGGAAGTCAGAGGCACCGTATGCTATGGAACTGCTAAATCAACAAAGGATAATTTCAGAAGCTTGTCAGAGAAGTCTGTGCGTACAATGCCCATTTCAGCCTAATTTAGAGTACCCATGACAAGGGAGAAAAGGTCTCCAGGCTCCCCTCTTTGGTATGGATAATGCTTCACCCTGATTCAAAAAGCAACATAAAGTCATATTGCACATAAAAATATAAACACACCAACTACATAATCAAATTCAGTTATACATTAGTGAACTACACAATGTGCTGATGTGTTGTTATTCTTGAAGTGATTAGGCAGATCAGAAGGAAGAAATTGTTGGAAAGGGGTCCACAGAGAAACAGATTTGAAGCAGGAGAGGATGGGCATATATTTTTAAAGAGAAACGGAGAAATGAAGAGTGGAAGCTGGTGAAAATGACAGGAATATTTACTTGATGGAAGCAGCGTTCCCACCTGTGTGCTATTGACAATGAGGTTAGGTGGTTTGGATGGATACAAGTGTCTCATAAGGAAGTTAGAGGTTTCAAGTCAACCTCATGATTAGGAACCAGAAGATGATTATTTCGGGGCTTGGGGATAACTTAGAGGAAAAGGAATAACTTTAAAAGGAAGTTAAATTGTGTTGTAAATGCAGACTATCAGAAGATGCAAGGTCCCTGGTAAGTCTGATGAATAATAAATGGATATAAGATTATTGTAGTTGTCCATATAAAAAAATAGCTAAAGTTTATTGAGCTCTTACTATGTGCCAGGAACAATTATGAGGAACTGTACATGTATTATTTCTCTCTAAAACCTTTTTAGGTAGATATCATTATTGTACCCATTTTACAGATAAGAAAATTGAGGCCGGGGCAGTTAAGTAATATGCCAAAATTTGCATCTATACTAATAAAAGGGCAATATGCTAATTAGACCAGACATCTTCCAGATGACCTCCCGGACATCCTTCCAGACAAAGCCGTGGTGGCGGGGACAAGGCAGAGGGAGTTAGGGGTGTTGTGATCAAGCTGGCAGGGGAGAGCAGTTAGGGGAATCAGGCCACAAGGGAGAGCAGTTAGGGGATCAGGCTGGCAGGGAAGAGCAGTTAGGGGGATCAGGCCAGCAGACAGGTGAGCGGTTAGGAGCCAGCAGTCCCGGATTGCGAGAGGGATGTCTGACTGCCTAAACTGGCAGTCAGACATCCCCCAAGGGGTCCTGGATTGGAGAGGGTGCAGGCCGGGCTGAGGGACCACCCCACCCATGCACGAATTTCATGCACCAGACTTCTAATATAATATAAAAAAACTAAGATTTGAGCCCAAGCACTGTGGCTCCTACATCTGATTTCTTAACTACTATAACTCATTGTAGAGATTTTATATATATACTAGAGGCCCAGTGCACAAAAATTTGTGCACTCGGGGGGAGGTGGGTCCTCAGTCCGGCCTGTGCCCTCTCACAGTCTGGGACCCCTCAGGGGATGACCAGCTGCTGGCTTAGGCCTGCTCCCCGGGGGATTGGGCCTAAGATGGCAATTAGACATCCCTTTGGCAGCTCGGCAGCCCTCAGGGGATGTCCACTTGCCAGCAGGGAGCAGGCCTAAACTGCAGTCGGACATCCTTAGTGCGGCTGAGGAGGCAGGAGAGGCTCCCATCACCACCACTGTACTGGCAGCCATCGGCCTGGCTTGTGGCTGAGCAGAGCTCCTCCCATGTGAGAGCGCCCTGACCACCAAAGGGCAGCTCCTGCATTGAGCGTCTGCCCCCTGGTGGTCAGTGTGTGTCATAGTGACCAGTCATTCCCAGTCCTTCTGCTGTTAGGGTCAGTTTGCATATTACCCTTTTACTATATAGGATAGAAGCCTGGTGCACGGGTGGGGGTTGGCTGGTTTGCCCTGAAGGGTGTCCCGGATCAGGGTGGGGGTCCTGCTTGGGTGCCTGGCCAGCCTGGATGAGGGGATGATGGCTGTTTGCAGCTGGTCACACTCCCTTCAGGGTGGGGGTCCCCACTGGGGTGCCTGGCCACTCTGGGTGAGGGGCTGAGGGCCATTTTCAGACTGGCAGGTGACTGAAGCTCCCAGCCTCTCCTTTTTTTCTTTTTTCTTTTTTTCTTTTTTTTTAATATATTTTATTGATTTTTTACAGAGCGGAAAGGAGAGGGATAGAGAGTCAGAAACATCGATGAAAGAGAAACATCGACCAGCTGCCTCCTGCACACCCCCCACTGGGGATGTGCCTGCAACCAAGGTACATGCCTTTGACCAGAATCGAACCTGGGACCTTTCAGTCTGCAGGCTGACGCTCTATCCACTGAGCCAAACTGGTTACAGCTCCTTTTTTTTTTTTTATTCTGGGATTTATTTACCTTCTATGGCTGTCACTGGAACTGAGAGCCAGCTTTAGCTCTGAGGCTCAGCTCCAGCTCTGAGGCCTCGGCTGCTGAAAACAGGTATCTGGGTTTGTTTGGGTTCTATAATCGAAACTCTGTTGCAGCTCCAGCTCTCCAGCTCTGAGGCCCAGCTGGGTGAAAGCAAGTTTCTGGGGTTTGTTTAGCTTCTATAATTGCAACAATGTTTCTTAGAGTGCAGCTCAGAGGCTGGCAGTGGCAGGCAGGGAACCTTGGCTTCCTCCAACACTGAAGCAAGAAAGCCTCCTATTCGCTTCAGCTGCCTGGCTGCCAGCCGCCATCTTGGTTGGCAGTTAATTTGCATATCGCCCTGATTAGCCAATGGGAAGCGTGTCAGAGGTATGGTTAATTACCATGTTTGTCTATTATTAGATAGGAGAGAGAGAGAGAGAGAGAGAGAGAGATAACAAATATTACCAAGAAAGAGCTGTAATAATTTAGGGGTCAAAAGAGAGAAAGAAACTGAAGGTGTCTCCAAAGTTTCCAGTGTAAGGAACAGGAAGAATTGATAGTGTGTTTTAAGTTTTAAAAGTATATTAGTGACACAGTAATACAGAGAGGTGATGATGTATTTGCCAATCAATACATGAACATCATTTCTTTTAATGTAAGGAATTTTCCACATTGAGAAAAAATAGATTAGGAGTTCATTGTCCCTCTTAGCAGCTATACTTAAAGTATTGTAGCTATTTTTCATGCGAGATAATACTCTGTATTTATGTAGCACCTTTCTTCTAAGGAGCTTAAAGCATTTTACCACAACACATTACCTTATTCATCCTCATAACATCCCCTTTTAAGAAAGGAAGTGCGAAGTATAATGACCACAATTTTACAGATGGGAACACTAAGACAAATGGAGCTAGTGACTTGCCAAGATCATAGAAAACCCTGTAGCAAAACTAGGTGTAGAACTTATGCTTCTTTAAAATTTAAAATCCTTTCCAATCTCATGTTGATTGTGTCTCAGATTTGTCTTAACTTTTGGCATTATTTTATCAATAAATTACCATGTTTAGAATCATGTTATAATCTAGTATTACCTGAGAAGTGAGCATTATGAATTTGGTAACTTATAATTGGATAAATCTATAAAATAGTAAAAAATCAGTGCTTATTCTTTTAAAGAAATAAACATTCTTTTCCTCAATATGGCATTTAGTATGCCTAGTTTTAGCCCTAAAGAAAATATGTGTTTATTTTTATTTGGAGAAACTTTAGTATATGGAATCCACAAATTATTAACAAATGATAAAGAAAAATAAACACAATACACACACACACACACACACACACACACACACACACACTAAGGTGGTGGTAATATAGAAACAAACCAAGTGGTGTCTTTAAAGGAAATTGTTTTTTCTTTCCCCATTAAGAAAAAACAAACAATAACAACCTTAAATCTTGGGAAATATTTTAAAACTCAAAAATTATGTTACTACTCACTTCTATATTGAGAATTTCTAATTTTTATTTCATTTCATTACAAATGCAATGCAAAATTAATTGACAATCATATACTTTGACATGTAGGTCTTAAAAAGAGAGAGAGAAGACAGAAAAAAAAGTGTTGATTTAATTTTTTTAAAGAAAGAGCTAATAGAATATATTCACTGTTAGAGTCCTTTAATAAAATCCTTATGTATAGTAGTGGGTGGTAAACACCATATATAGTACAAGTTGCACTTTATTCAGCAAGCCAATCTAAGATCAAAGGCTCCATCATTGGCTTACACAATTTAGGGCAGGTATGCATTTTACTTTTCCTCCTTAAGTTACACATGATCTGCTCTTAAAATGTGTAAGGCCTCTTAGAAATTCTACCATGAGTTGGCAGGATATTCCAGTTCAAAAGGGACTGGAATAGCTTTTTCAATAACAATCTATGAAAAGAACAAAGATGAAAAATAATATACAGCAATGTGCCAAAAATTACTCAAATTAGATTCATAATTATCCCCAAAATCAAAGAACTATTTGGGAAGCTAAGTTGTATTTTATGTTTATACCATTTTCTATAATAAATAGAAGGTTTTAAAGATAAATATTAGAAGACAACCAAGATGGCGGCATAGGTAAACATCGGAGTTAGCTGCCTCGAACAACCACTTCAAAAATACAACTAAAAGACGGAACGGACATCACCCAGAACCACAGGAAGACTGGCTGAGGGGAAATGCTTCAGCTAGAAGGAAAGAGAACAGCATACGAGATTCAGAGGAGGCGCAGTGCGGAAAATCCAAAGTTGCGGAGGTACGTGCGGAGCGGGCTGGTGGCTGAGGGCGCGGTTGTCGTTTTCAATCAGGAGGGAGTTTCAGATTCTGAGCCCCAGTTCTGGGCAAGTCTCTAGGGACCCAGACTGAAACGGGAGAAGCGGGACTGTCTGGCTTCAGTCAGAACTCGAAGGCAGCTTTCTCTCCGAGGTTTGCAGCGGTTGCTGGGACTCTGAGAGGCAGAGCCTCTGGGGACGGGACTGAGAGCAGCCATAACTGCTCCCTCCGGCCCGCTCTGTTGATCCCATGCGACCCGCCCCACCCAAGCCCTGCACAGAGCCATTTGCCAGATAGCCTCAAGCAAAGGCTAGATTAGCACCTCCCTAGAGGACAGAAGTTTTCCCACTGCAGACACAGCTGATTCTCACAGCCAGTTGGCCTGGAGGTCAAATCCCCCTAGTATTAACTACAACAATCAAGGCTTAACTACAACAAGACTGCGCACAAAGACCACTAGGGGGTGCACCAAGAAAGCATAAAAAATGCGGAGACAAAGAAACAGGACAAAACTGTCAATGGAGGATATTGAGTTGAGAACCACACTTTTAAGGTCTCACAAGAACTGTCCAGAAGCCGCTGATAAAGTTATTGAGATCTACAAGAAATCTAATGATATCCTTGATGTTATGATAAAGAACCAACTAGAAATTAAGCATACACGGACTGAAATAACGAATATTATACAGACTCCCAACAGCAGACCAGAGGAGCGCAAGAATCAAGGCAAAGATGTGAAATGCGAAGAAGCAAAAAACACCCAACCAGAAAAGCAAAATGAAAAAAGAATCCGAAAATACGAAGATAGTGTAAGGAGCCTCTGGGACAGCTTCAAGCATACCAACATCAGAATTATAGGGGTGCCAGAAGATGAGAGAGAGCAAGATATTGTAAACCTATTTGAAGAAATAATGACAGAAAACTTCCCTTACCTGATGAAAGAAATAGACTTACAAGTCCAGGAAGCGCAGAGAACCCCAAACAAAAGGAATCCAAAGAGGACCACACCAACACACATCATAATTAAAATGCCAAGAGCAAAAGACAAAGAGAGAATCTTAAAAGCAGCAAGAGGCCGAAGCCGGTTTGGCTCAGTGGATAGAGCGTCGGCCTGCGGACTGAAGGGTCCCAGGTTCGATTCCGGTCAAGGGCATGTACCAGGGTTGCGGGCACATCCCCAGTGGGAGATGCGCAGGAGGCAGCTGATCGATGTTTCTCTCTCATCGATGTTTCTAACTCTCTATCTCTCTCCCTTCCTCTCTGTAAAAAATCAAAAAAAATATATTTAAAAAAAAAAAAAAGCAGCAAGAGAAAGAAACTGTTACCTACAAGGGAGTACCCATACGACTGTCAGCTGATTTCTCAACAGAAACTTTGCAGGCCAGAAGGGAGTGGCAAGAAATATTCAAAGTGATGAATGCCAAGAACCTACAACCAAGATTACTTTATCCAACAAAGCTATCATTCAGAATTGAAGGTCAGGTAAAGAGCTTCACAGATAAGGAAAAGCTAAAGGAGTTCATCACCACCAAACCAGTATTATATGAAATGCTGAAAGGTATCCTTTAAGAAGAGGAAGAAGAAGAAAAAGGTAAAGATACTAATTATGAACAACAAATATGCATCTATCAACAAGTGAATCTAAGAATCAAGTGAATAAATAATCTGATGAACAGAATGAACTGGTGATTATAATAGAATCAGGGACATAGAAAGGGAATGGAGTCACTATTCTTGGGGGGGAAAGGGGTGTGGGAGATGCGGGAAGAGACTGGACAAAAATTGTGCACCTATGGATGAGGACAGTGGGGGGGTAAGGGCAGAGGGTGGGGTGGGAACTGGGTGGAGGGCAGCTATGGGGGGAAAAAAGAGGAACAAATGTAATAATCTGAACAATAAAAATTTAATAAAATAAAAAAATAAAAAAAAAGATAAATATTAAATATTTTCTGTGCTACAAGATTACCATTACTAATAACTACTATTAGCATTCATGGACAATTGTAAACCACTTCCTAAATAAAAATAAAAATTTTGTATAATTCAGTTTTCTGAAGGATTAAAATTATCATTACATTTTTAAAATGCCAAATTTAATTGCCTCAAAAATGACACTAACAAAAATTTACTTCTTTTAATGACACAATATAAGTTCTCTTATTTATTCAACAAATATTTGTTGAACAGTTGCTATGTGTCAAGCATTGTTGAGAGTAATGGGAATAAAACAATAGAAAAAAAACAAAGCACTGCTTTCATGGTGCTCACGCTCCATAATGAGAAGATAGAAAGTAATTCATAATTAATTAAATAATTAAAATATGTAATATGTCTGGTGGCAATAACAGCTGAAAAGAAAAGTGCTGAAGAGTAGCGGATGAAATATGTAATAGCATTACATCTTCGTTTTGCTTAAATTAAGTCAAATTTGGAAAGTACCTAACAAAACCTAAAAAAAAGTGAAGTTGTATGTTATACCTTGCCCTATTAGAGAATTCAAAAAAATCCAATATAGTTGAAAAAACACATCTGGTTTGCTATATTGTTCATTTCTGAGATTTCTTCCGCATGAAGATGATGAACATTCTATCATTTGATTCATTTCATAAAAATTTATTGAGGACCTACTATTTACAAGGCCATATGTTCAAGAGAGTGGGTGGTGAGTAAGATCCAGATTTTGTCCTCAGATAAATGAATTGTTGTAAGAAAAGGAGGCAAAAAACTAATTTAAGCTATAAATGACATAAATGATACAAAAATGCAAATAAAACAAACAATTAATCTCATACAATGCTTCAAGGGAAGCCTCATAGAGAAAATGGCATCTGAGTGGAACCATGGAGATTGAGAGAAGGATTTAGGCAAAGAGGAGGGGAGTGTAAGAAAGACTGTGTAGTCTCTGGGATCTAATGCACAGGAATTAGCTGGAGATGGGCTTGAAAAATAAGGTGAGGATAGATCCTGAAGGATTTGAATGAATAGGTTTGATCTTTATCCTGTAGGTAATTGTGACCCAATGAGCCAACTAAGGGCAGCATCAGATTTTGATCAGACTCCAGCAGCAAGGTAGAGGAGCAGAATACAGAAAAGTGTGGAGTTATTAGAAAGGAGTGTTAGCCTTTGTATTAGTCTCATGTGAAATAAAAAGGTTCTAAACTAAGCAGAAATAGGAACTGAAAAGATGGGATGGCTGAGATGGTCTTTTTTATGGCAAACCAATTGGTGGAGCATGGAGTACTGGAAAGTGTTTTTATACATGTCCACAAACCTTCCAAATCAGACGTGAGACAAGTAAGCACGACAAATATTTTATGAAATCAATGAAAATATAAACACCCTGCTTGCAAAGTAAAACCTTCTACTTAATAAAGTATATGTTCAGGTCATACTGAGTGTCTAACAATACTTAGTTACTGTGTGGAATAAAAATATAAAACTTTAAGATACCTCCTCCCCCCTGCCAATAAGTGATAATAAACTGCTGAAGTCAGTATATAATACAGAGTTTAATTACATTAGTACAATCTTAAACTATTATGGGGTCACAAGCAATTAACATGAGCTCTTGAGTAATTGTTAGACACTATATTAATGAATCTTAGATTTAATATCTTTGACTTTTTTGTTCATGGAAAAGGATGGAGAGTCAGATGACTTGATCAGTTTTTCCACTTGCCTGAAAACAACTATTCACCATAAAGAATCATTTCCTGTGTAGTTTCAAATCTTCAGAGAGAATAATACTTTTAACTTCCTATTAAAAGAGTTTTCTAAAAACTGATGATTTTCAATGTCAAAGAGTTCTTCTACCTTAATTACTCCTGGTAACTTACTCTTTTATATAATTTTAAATAATTCTACTCCCACCTTTTTAACTTTCAAATATTTGTAGAATCTTATAATATACCCTGTAGTCATTACTTGCCTAGCTATCTATATTTGTCTACTTAAATCTTTTCTTATAAATTAATCCCTTCCTTCTCTTAATCATTACAATTGTTTTCTCTGGCCTAGCTCCAATTTTTCTTCAAATTACTGCTTCCAAGGCATCTAAAATCTAACACAGTATTCTAGGCTTCAATTATATCTGCATATCTCTTCTTTATTTGTCATACTGTCCATGTGTGTATGATTTCCGTATATCATTGCCCCATAAACATTTGGCCAGGCAGAAATACACTTTGTACTTGAAAGGTAATCATAAGTCTCCCAAATTTTATAAAGAAAGATGTTCATTTTCATATATCACTTGTCTACTATCATAACTCTAAAGTAATCCACATCAGCATTAGTAAAGTAAGTTAGTTGAATCTATTTTTGTTTTTGTTTTTTTACCTTCAATGTTTATTTTAGCATTATATGTTTCTTTCTCGGTCTTTGTAAAAATTGATTAAATTGGTATATTTTATTTTTCAGAAAAAGAATCACCTATTAGAAATGCATATATAGCCATAGCCTGTTTGGCTCAGTGGATAGAGTGTCATCCCATAGACTGAAGGGTCTCTGGTTCAATCCCATCAAAAGAACGTGCCTCGGTTGCAGCCTCATACCTGAGCTGCAGGCTCAATCCCCGGCCAGAAGGCAACCAATCAATGTGTCTCACATCGATGTTTTCTCTCTCTCTGTCTCTCCCCCTCCCTTCCACTCTTTCTAAAAATCAATGGAGCCCTAGCCGGTTTGGCTCAGCGGATAGAGCGTCGGCCTGCGGACTCAAGGGTCCCAGGTTCGATTCCGGTCAAGGGCATGTACCTGGGTTGCGGGCACATCCCCAGTACGGGGCGTGCAAGAGGCAGCTGAATCGATGTTTCTCTCTTATCGATGTTTCTAACTCGCTATCCCTCTCCCTTCCTCTCTGTGAAAAAAATCAATAAAATATATTTTAAAAAATAAAAATAAAAATCAATGGAAAAATACCCTCAGGTGAGGATTAAGTAAACAAACAAATAAATAAATAAATAGGAATGCATATATTCTCAAATTTAGTTTCTGCATTTCTCCTTTTTTATTATAGTCCATCTAAATTAATACATGGACTAAGGAAATTTAATTAGAAGAAAGTATTGTATTAGTTTCAAATATAAAAGAGAATTGTAAAATTTTATTTAAAAATTTACATTCAAGGCTAGCCAGGTAGCTCAGTTGGTTGGAGTATCCTACCATATACCAAAAGATTGCAGGTTCTGTTCCTGGTCAGGGCACACACATTGATGTCAGAACCATCGATCTGTTGCTTCCAGTACGTACCCAGACCAGGAGCCGAACCCACAGCCTGGACATGTGCCCTGGCCAGGAATCTAACTGACAAACTTTCAGTGCACTGAACGACACTCAACCAACTGAGCCACACCAGCCAGAGTGACAATAGTCGTTATTTGACTGGTATTATTTTGTCATTTATAAAGTTTTTTCACATGCCACATTATCTCACTGAATCATACTCAGAGCTTTGCCCCCCTTTTTTTCTCTAAAAATGGAAACAAACTCAGAGAATGTCTACATTATAGCATCAAAATGGATACCAAAGACTTCCAACTTGAAGCACAGTTATTTGCTCTACGGACCATTCTACTTCTTTATAATTAAAAAGTACTCAAATCAATTGCCTTGAGACATTTTAAGAATTTTGTGCCATTATGGATCATTGTTTAAAAAAAAAATTGTTCAAATAAATGAATTTAGCCTTGTTTCTCCACACTGAAAAGCATCAGACCCATCAAAACCTATCTATTCTGCTCCAGGCCAATGTACTCAGTGGTTGAGCATCGACTTCAAACACGGAGGTCATGGTTAGATTCCTAGTCAGGGCACATGCCCAGGTTGCAGGCTCGATCCCCAGTGGGGGGTGTGCAGGCAGCAGCTGATCAATGATTCTCTCTCATCGTTGGTGTTTCTGTCTCTCTTTCCCTCTCCCTTCCTCTCTCTGAAATCAGTAAAAACATTTAAAAAAAAAAACACAAACCTGTCTATCCTACCAATGCTGTATTGGACCCATCTGCTCTCCCCTGATCTCCCCTCACACTCATTTGTTGATGGCAGTGGGAACAGTACCAGCTGTTAGACTGGTGGGGTCAGACCAAACCGTGATTCAGCAACCTCAGTTCTTGAGTTCTGGCTAGAAAATAATTCAGATCCAAGACTCATACTATAAAAGAACACTTAGTTAGAAAATCACAGAGGTGAAAGAAATGAGCAGTAGAAGAAGTGGGTTTAAGAAAGAAGTTACAGGGACAAAAGAAGGACCGTTGGAGCTTGGGAGTGAGGAAGGCAATGGTAACATGCCTGAGGGGAAGGGGAGGAGGCAGAGGAAGGGAAAGGTCTGGGCTGCTCCCAGGAGGGAGAGCACTCTGCGTCCTCCATCCTAAGGATTTAAAGGGTGGAGATTTTAGGGGAGCTCCCAGAGAAAGAGCTCAATAGAATAGTCAGCAGCTTTCCAGGTGTGTCCTTTCAGGGTTGGGGTCTCTATCTCCGCTGATTGATTGGTCAGCACCTGGGCAGGGGGTCATTATCCAATGCAGCCGTTCCCCAGGACAGGCTTGGCATCTTTATCTGTTTTTCTGCTTTTCTGGGCCTGGAGCCAAAATACAACTGAAGCCTAGCAGTTATCTCTAGGGAGGAAAGGTCAGGGGGTCTAAACTGCATGACCAGCAATTTGAAAGGGAGGGTCCAAACCACATGACCAGGTTATGTTAGGGGAGGAAAGGTCACCCTGGAGGCAAAGTCCTGCCCTACAAGTGTCTGGTGCTTCTCACCCAGAGCTTTCCACTCTGGTGCCCTTTTGTTTCTGGCCCATCTCCCCTGCTCTGCTTATGTCTGTCTAACTGCCTATCACACATCCATAGGCCCCTCCTGATCACTGCGTTATGTACAGGGATCATAAATATGTGAGGATAAAAAATATACTCAGATTCTTCATAAAATAGGATCCAAAGGAATTTGTGGGGAAATAAAGTGAAATACAGTCATTTCTCTCCATCTACAGGTTCCATAACCAAGGATTCAACCAACCATAGATCAAAAATATGTTGGGCCTACTAAGGGACTTGAACATTTTCAAATCTTATATCACTGGTGATCCTGGAACCCACAGATATTGAGAAATGACTATATATTGCATTGATGGTATGGACAGTTCTGATTTTTTTTTTTAAATATTTTTTTACTTATTTCAGAGAGGAAGGGAGAGGGAGCAAGAGAGAAACATCAATGATGAGAGAGAATCATTCATTGGCTGCCTCCTGCACACCCCCTACTGGGGATTGAGCCCACAACCAGGCACATGCCCTTGACCAGAATCAAACTTGGGACCCTTCAGTCCACAGGCCAACACTCTATCCATGAGCCAAACTGGCGAGGGCAACACTTCTGATTTCTTATTGGCCCTAAGCATATCTGATGGTACCCAAGTGCCTTGGAGAAATTGGGGCTGTTTTAAAGGTGATTTTTCCAGGCCACTCACACCCTTTAATTAACTATGAACTCTGGTGGCCTGAAAAGATAACTACAACTCCATACATGTCTCTCTAGGATTAATTTCCAGGGATAGGGAATGTCTGACCCTGAGGCCATATAAGGCCCATGAAATCATTTGGTCTGGCCCTGCCAAGACATTAAGGATGAATTAATTAAATGTTTGACCAAATATAGCAGGCTAAATTTTTTTTTTAATATATTTCATTGACCTTCCACAGAGAGGAAGAGAGAGGGATAGAGAGTTAGAAACATCGATCAGCTGCCTCCTATACACCCCCTACTGGGGATGTGCCCGGTACATGCCCTTGACGGGAATCAAACCTGAGACCCCTCAGTCCGCAGGTCGACGCTCCATCCACTGAGCCAAACCGGTCAGAGTATAGCAGGCTAATTTTTAAGTTGATAATTTTGTATGGCCCACAAATGATGTTAGAAATATCCAAATAGCCCTTGGCAGAAAAAAGTTTCCCCACCCCTGATTTATACCCTAGAAGATTAGGAATGAATATGTCTTTTACTCATACTTACTGATTTCCGTATGCCATTCTTTAGTTTCAAAAAATATTTTCATCTCTTTCATTCAAAACTCTTCCTTGAACATTTTTTAATATATTTTATTGATTTTTTACAAAGAGGAAGGGAGAGGGATAGAGAGTTAGAAACATCGATGAGAGAGAAACACCAATCAGCTGCCTCCTGGACACTCACTACTGGGGATGTGCCTGCAACCAAGGTACATACCCTTGACCAGAATCGAACCTGGGACCCTTCATTCTGCAGGCCAACGCTCTATCCACTGAGCCAAACCAGTTAGGGCTCTTCCTTGAATATTTTAACTACTACCAAATCATCCTGATACCATTGTAATTAATGTAGTTGTTATTAAAGAGGAAAGTAGCAAATAGAAGGAATATCAAATATTATAGGCATGTTATTTGGGCAGCTTTGCCAGAAAGCTACAACTTTACACATCCCAGGGGACTGGGCAAAGGAAGATAGATGCATGCCCAGTAAAGTTGGGGGGACTAGCAAAGGTGCTTACTGACAGTCACTCCTGGGAACAGGTTCTTGGCCAGAATAGACATGACAACTGCAAGGGCATGAAATGTGGGGTATTTAATCCCCTAAACAGAGAAACTTGCACTCTCAGCCTCTTTTGGTTGCTCTTGGTTGCTCTTGGCTGCCCTTGGGACTCTTATTGCAGACAGTGTACTCTCTTGGCTCCCTGCATTCACTCACATGGCCCATGGTCATGTGGACCCACACACAATGGACTGTAGCTAGCCTGATACTGAACTGGAGCCAACTGCAACATGAAATGGAAACTCTGGACACTGACTCTGATTTTAACTTTACTGAATCCCTAGCTATACTTCTTCTATAACTGGAGTAAGAGAAATGGGGCTTTGGAAACCCAGGGATGTAATTCAATGCAAATAAAAATCACTCATCCTCTGAGCAAGTCTCAGAAAATTTTTTTTCTCAAGATATCATAAGGACTCCACCCCTCCAACTCTGCCCCCCCCCACCACCCCCCCCACACACACACACACACACACACTCAGTGGGGAAAGAGATACCTAAATTCCCCAATAACAATCCCAAATATTTTCTTTACTTTTGGCTCAATGCACACTGATTTCAGTAACCACAGCTATTTCAGGATGGTGCACACTTTGAAGGCAGAATTTTAAAAATGGTCTAAATGGAGTAGATTTCATTATGAAGAAAACAATTTTTCCCTCATTTTGAAGCTACTTACCAGCTAAATAGTTAAAGCTCTTTTTTTTTTCTCCCTGAAAATGTTGACCCTGAACTGACAACAAAACCCTAGGTGGGATATTTAAATCTTAAGTGAGTGGTCAGTTAAGTGCCTGTAGAGGTAAAAGGACAGATAGCATATTTGGTATGCTAATGGACCTATTTACTTCAAGGAAAGTGACAAAAACATCAATCAAATCAGAAGAGGCTATTAAGGATTGTTAACTCCCTTTCAGATGAGCAATGATTTCCACTGGGATTTAAATAAATATTCATGAAAAGGACCAATGACAGAAATTTCACCAAAAAAATCACACCAGGGTTAGGTTTCTACATAGCTAATGAAAAAAATTTGACTATCTGGAGCAGACTCCCCTTTTAAAATATCAACAAAGATTGTCTTTTTTTCCCCCCACTTTAAACCCAAAATATACTTATTTTAAATTATTCCCTTGGGGTATCTCTAACTCTCAAAAGATTGTATGTCTTCCCCAGCCATAAAAATCACACAATTGTTGATACATTGTTGTTAATCAGAATGTACTTCAGTTAAAAAAAAACAAAAAAAAGTGGAGATATTTAAAAAACATTTAAGGGGAAAAAAAACATTTAAGGGAGCAGTATCAAATCATAATTTAAAATCATATGCAAATTATGTAAAAAGCACTTTATTTTAATTGAACAAGTGAGGCATTAGGCTGTTTTTCCATGTTTGCTACCACCTGGTAACAGCTCTGTGCAAGTTTACTACAGACATCGCAAAATAAAACCCTTCAGTAAAGTTTAGTTCAATTCAATTCAATTCAGTAAATATCTCTTGAGCTACTACTATATTTTTGGGATTGGCCTTTAGTCCATGTTAGAAACTCAAAAGTAAAGTATAGTATAAGGATTCTATCTTAAAGATGCTTACAGCTAAGATGGAAAAGCAAACAAGTCAAAAAAAGCAATTCTTATGGCAATTATCAAAAAGACAAAAGACAGGTGCTGCTGAAAATGTGAAGAAAAAGGAACCTTTATAAACTGTTGGTGGGAATATTGTAAAAAATAATATAAACAAAGCCACTTAAAATGAAGTCTGAGCTGAGAAACTGCCTAGCATACCTTACTCCTCAAATATTTGTAATGTTAAAACTAGGGAAAATAACCTTTGGACTGGGTCTAAAGCAGCACTGTATTCTAAACAACTGTTTGTTATGAATACAGGACTGTTGAGGAGCACAGGAGACTTGCTTGAAAAGTTTATAAGGAAGACATTCTGAGAAAAGGGAAGTGTGCTGAAAGTGGCCCGCTGTTTATCAGAATTCCGACTTAGGGGAGTACCGAAGGCGGCACCCCTAATTATTTCTTGACTTTCCAAACAAGTCTGTATGCGTGCAGACCCCCCCACCCCCCATGGTGTTTACTGGAATCCTTATGCTTAATCTTTGGGAGTCCTTGCTTAAAGGACACTACAAACACATGTGTCCTCCCAGGATTACTTACCCTACTGATTGTATCTTAAAGATAAACTTTATCTCAAACTGCTGTTACAATAAAAGCCTAATGAGGCAGGTGATCAAGGCTGCCTGGTTCCTTTAGCCAGGCAGTCCCTTGGCCCTCTCTTTCACAGGAAATGTGTCAGAGTAATCCATTCATCTGTCACTCAGGTTCTGCTGGTCAGCCCCAGCACAAGACTAAAATTAAAGACATTCTTTAAAATTAGCATTACTATGCTAGCTTATTTGCACCTATAGAAATGCCTTCCTTCTAGTCATGTAATTTTCCCCCTTCCCCTAGTCTTTACCTCCTAATTGGAACTGTTTGGTAGTTCTAATCTGGTAGTTCCAAACTACTGGTCTGAATCAATTCTTCCAAAATACTAGTAGCTATTTTTTTTTTTTATCTCTAATAAACACTTCTTGCCTCTCACTTTGGCCTTTGATTTTTAGGTTAACAATGTAAATTTGTGCAGCCATTATGAAAACCAGAATAGAGGTTTCTAATAAATGAATAAATAGAGGTTACTATGCTTATGGTCTAGCAATCCCACTTCTAGGTGTATGTCCAACAGAAGTGAAATCAGTATCTCAAAGAAGTGTCTGCAGTCTCATGTTTATTGCAGCATTATTAACAATAACCAAGACATGAAACAACCTAAATGTCCATTGACAGATGAGTAGATAAAGATGTGATTTACACACACACACACACACACACACACACACACACACACACACAATGGAATATTATTTAGCCTTAAAAAGAATGGAAATCCTGCCATTTGTAACAACATGGATGTGATACCATTGTAATTTAACCCAGTTATGAATAACTGGAAAGGAGCACAGGGATGGCTAAATATTATAGGCATCCATTTGTGCAGCTTTCCCAGGAAGCTGCAGTTTAGACGTGTTGTATAGGAAATCAGTGAGTGAGATATAAGACGCCTTAATGAGCCAATTAATTAGGAGTCATTTATTGCACGTGGCCCAGAGGGAGGTGTTTCTTCCAAATCTGAGTGAAGTCACACAGGAAGTTTCCCGTATTTATACCTTTTGAGCTTCTTTGTCTGCAGATTTTACAAAGAGTTCTGTGTGAGTTATTGTTACAGACAGTTTGTAATCTTGGATACATAAAGAACAAACAGCTCTAACTGGTTTGGCTCAGTGGATAGAGCGTCAGCCTGTGGACTGAAAGGTCCCAGGTTCGATTCCGGTCTTGGTTGTGGGCACATTCCCCGTGGGAGGTGTGTAGGAGGCAGCTGATCGATGTTTCTAACTTTCTATCCCTCTCCCTTCCTCTCTGTAAAAAATCAATAAAATATAGTTTTAAAAAAAGAACAAACATTTGCCATAAGAATATGGGAATTATTTTCAGTATTAGTCCATTACGTTAGATGACTAGCTTGCAAGGTCAGACAGTTAAGTTTTTATCTTTTTCTATTATTCAAACTAAAACTGTTACTTTATAGAATGAGAGACTATCTAAAAATGACAGAGTTTACAGAACAGGGGACTATCTAACAATAGCAGAGAATTTCAAACAGCAGTTTTTATACAGGATGGAGGTTACTATGCTTCAGACGCATGCCCAGTAAAGTCTGGATAAAATAGGGAAGGTACTTTCCTGTCAGTCACACCTGGGAAGAGGTCATAGGCCAGAATAGGCATGGCCACTGCAAGCATGGGAAAATTTAAGATATTTAATCTCCTAGCAGCAGTTCTCAACCTGTGGGTCGAGACCCCTTTGGTGGTCAAACGACCCTTTCACAGGGGTCGCCTAATGCCATCCTGCATATCAGATATTTGCATTATGATTCATAACAGTAGCAACATTACAGTTATGAAGTAGCAACGAAAATAATTTTATGGTTGAGTCACAACATGAGGAACTGTATTTAAAGGGCCAGAAGGTTGAGAACCACTGTCAGGAGGTCTCTTTTGGCAACTAGCACTCTTGGGACACTTGTTGCAGAGGCATGCTCCTTTGGCTCCCCTGCATTCTCCCACATGGCCCACAGTCATGTGGACCCCACACACACAATGGACTAATGGACTGCAACTAGCCTAATGCTGTACCAGACCCAATTCCACCATGGAACGGAAGCTCTGGATTTGGGCTTTGCTTCTAGCTCTACTGAATCACAGCTACACATCTTCCAGGACTGAATTAAGTGAAATGGGACTTTGGAAACCCAAGGATGTAATTACACAAAAATAAAAAAAAAAATAACTCATCCTCCCCTGAGAAAATTCTTTTTCTTGTGGTATTGTAAGGACTCCACCCTCAGCACCCAGTAGGAAAGGGGATCTCACACTTTCACCAATAGTAGATGAAATAGGAGGACATTAGGCTAGGCAAAATAAACCAGACACAAAAAGACAAATACTGTATGATCTCAGGTAAGAGAGTAAAATGGTAGTTGCCAGGGGCTGGAGAGAGGAGAAAATGGGGAGATCTTGGTCAAAGGTACACACTTTTAGTTATGCAAAATGAGTAAATGCTGAAGATTACTGTAACTATACTTAACAATACTGTGTTATATACTTGAAATTTATTAAAAGAAATAGATCTTAAGTGTTCTCATCACAAAAATAAAAATATGATAATTCAGTGAGGTGATGAAAATGTTAATTAGTTTGGTTGTGGTGATAATTACACAATGCATACATACATCAAAACATCAAGTTATATACCTTAACTTCATATGATATTTATTTGTCAATTAATAAAGCTGGAAGGAAAAAAGAAGCAATTCTTAAACAATATAGAAGGGTGTTAAATAAACACTGAACACAAAACAAAAAGAAAAAAATTAAATATAGGCCTGGATTTTCAAGCTTTTAGATGAATTTAGACTTGAAAACATGCTTAGAAAAATTGGGAGAGGCTACATTAAAAAGGAAATTGGAAATCGAGAGGATGTTAGACTTGGTGCATGAAGTATTGGGAAGCCTGGAAACTTCTTTCTTTCTTTTTTAATTCTTTATTGTTTAAAGTATTACATACTGATGTGAGAGAGAAACATTGATTGGTTGCCTCCCATACACACTCCAACCAGGGATCAAACCCACAACCTGGGTATGTGCCCGACAGGGAATCACACCTGTGACCTTTTGGTGTATGGTACAGTGCTCCAACCAAATGAGTCACACTGGCCAGAGCAAGCCTTGAAATTTCTTAATCATAGGTTTAACATACTAAAAGCAATATTTGAAGAAGACTATTCAAAGTAGAGTTTCTAGGCCTAGCCAGTTTGGCTCAATGGATAGATCATCAGCCTCTGGACCAAAGAGTCCATGGTTCCATTCCAGTCATGGGCATGTACCTTAGTTGCACGCTCCTTCCCCACCAGGGCCTGTTCAGGGCTCATGCAGAAGGCAATCAATTGATGTGTTTTTGTTTTTCTCACATTGATATTTCTCTCTGTCTTTTCCTCTCTTTTCCACTCTCCCTAAAAATCAATGGGAGAAAAAAATATCCTATGGTGAGGATTAACAACAACAAAAACAAAACAAAACAAAACAAAAAGTAAGGTTTCTAATGCAGACAAAATCAAAGAGATTACTACATTTCAGAGGCAGTACCCTCCTATGAGTTGACAAAAACCCTGGTAGATAAATAGCAGTAGAAAGGGAGAGGAAATAACCAAAATAGACTATTTCAAGAGAAAATTGAAAGAATTCAGTGACTGATATTAGAAAGGACGAGAGGAGTCATCACTTTAAGCCTAGTTGACACCATTAGCAGAAAGGAGTAAGAGAAAAATTGTATATGGGAGCAACAGAAGTTACATTTTGGAGATGATGGTTTTCAGATGATGGTGAGGTATGTAGGTAGAAATTCCAAACTGAAATCCTGAGGTTCACTTTTCAGAAATTAGTTATCAGCTAATGATGGCATTATATAGTACTTCTCCATTTTTAGTCCTCTACCACAGAGCAAACTTTACCTCAAAGAAATCCTCCTGAAAAATTAATCTTGATAAGATTCGTATTCAACTAATTGAGTCCCTTCTAAATGCCAGTCAATGCAGTAGGCACTTTCACATACATTATCACATTTAATTCTCACAGCAACTGCGTGAAGTTGTTTATCTAGAAATTCTAATTAATTATATTGTAATGAAAATGCAACTGCCAAATATTAATCAAGTATTCATTGAATTAATTAGATATATATTGTTTGATTTCTAATCCTATACTGCTCCAGTGCCCAGATTCCAATTTTCTTTTAATAGGCATTAATAACAGAAAGTAAGAAAAAGAGTAGTTCAATGTCAAGTAATGCACATGAATAAAATGCCTTAGTGAAAACAGAAACACAGTGGGAGATAGAAGATGCGAGTTATAATCTAAGCTCAACCTTAGGCAAATCACTAAGTTTTCGTGATGCCTAGTTACTTCATCCATCATATGAAAATATTGACTTTCATTCAGTCTATGTTTTGGGGTTGTGTATAGGCAAAACAAGGGATTAGTGAAAAAGCCCTTTACTAAACAAATCAAATATTTAGAAGAGGGTCAGAGGATACTTTTTCCTGGATCCCTCTTCTTTCCTTTTCTACGTCTTTTCTTCATCTCAGTTTCTCACCCATGTCCAACATCCGTCCCTTTTTCTTCTGGGTGCCTAACTGTATGCCCCAATACACCCCTGCAACTAAGACTGTAAACTTGTTATTAATAATTGTTTATACAGTTTCACTCAATCACTGTCTTAACTCCTGACTTTAGCCTCTGATCACTAACATCCATTAATAAATTGAAAAGTACTTTGAAGAGACAGAAGGACATAGATTGAGCGTATACCTGGATATTAATTGCAAATGTGGGTTGAGTTTATCTATAGAGTACACTTGTTGCAAAACAGAACTTGAAGAGAACACCTATAAAGTCATTTAGAACAAAAACCCACAATGAGTTTACCTAACAGTTAATTTTAAGTGTCTATATAATTACAAGCTAACTCAAGCACCACTGCAATGTGGGTTTGATGTTAGTGACCAATCCTTCATTCCTGGGGAACTAGTGAAGCACTAGCCAGCAGACACTCAGGTTGTATCTATGTCCCGGACCTGGGCCTCTTTCCCAAGTCCTGCCCTCACTTCCTTGTTTGGCACACTTCCCTTCTTCATCTCATGCTGGACAGCTCACTTCCATCTTGGGAGTGAGATGTTAACAACAAAGAGGTCTCAGTCTTTCTGTCAGCAAATGCTCATTATTTAAACATAATTTTTTCTCTGAACCATTGAGTTACTAACTGTATTTCCTTTACTCCTTCTATGTTAATTTGATCTAATGAATCTGTGCACCTCCCTCATTCCTTCAACATAAATGCACATGAATAATCCCTAAAATAACTTTGACCCTGATATTGTTGGAGTGAGAAAATTGTAGAGAACTCTATAGCTTTAAGGAGGGTGAGGAGTATCTCATTAGAGGCTCTCAACTACCATTCAAGGTTTGCATCCAAGACTGCATGTGTCTTCTCTCTTTTATAAGGATCCCCTACTCCCTCCAATTTGCTAAGAGCTACTTACCAATGAATGTTGCCTTAGTCTGGCCTAAAGCCAGGGTGAACTGTCCTACTTAACTTTGATTAAACTATATAGAGGATTTGTGTATTGGAACTGAAAAGTACACTTCTTATTTTCCTAAATTTTATTTAACCCTCATCACTATCACTATAACAAATACCATTACCATTTATGGAGTCACCACTGGTGGCACTGTGATTAGACCTTACTAATATTAGATTGAGCCACAAATGTTATTAACTCATCCATAAATAACAATAGTACACTCTTCTTCCCCTCTAGCAAAGAGAAAACAGAAAGAAAAGGATATGGGTAATGTCACGAAATCAACTTGAAAATAAAGAAAAATATCCTAGAAATTTAATTTTTAAATATTGAAATAACTTACTCATAAAATCAGTTGAATCGTACTTTTTTCCCCTTTAAAATGGATAATATCAAGAACCCTAAATAAAAATAAATAGCTAATGATCAAAAAAATAATAAGCAGGCTTTCAAGTATAGCTCTTAAATTTGGATAGCAGGATGGGAAAATGCAGAGAGCCCAGAACCTGGTGGCATTGTTGGGGTGCCATTTTGATCCTGAGTTGCCTATCCCCAACTTCCCATAACTGAGTAGTGCAACCATGAAACAAGGATAGAGAAGAGATTGGATAATTTAATTTTGCTATGGGAGAAAATAGAAATCAAAGTGAGGGATCTCGAGGTTAGAAAATGTGAAGAATTAGTATCTAGTAAGATTGAATAAAAGTGTAACATCTTGGTAACGTATAAAAATCAGTGAAATGCAGGGCCTGTCTTCAGTAAAAGAAAAACTGGAACATTTGACCCAGGCACCAGGCTATGAAGGACACAGGAATCTCTCTCCAAGCTACTACTGATACAAGGCAATTGTCATGATGTCAAGACAAACCATACATACACAGTCCTTTCTAATGCAATTAACTTTCATTCATTCACTGACCTTTCTCTTTTCTTGAAAACCATGTAGACAAAGATATTATTAAAGGGAAAAGTATCCATAAACATTCTAATTTGAACTAGAATAACTATTTTCATATTTTGAATGTACCTTCTGGACTTTCTATAACTGTGACCACTATGAACATAAATTTGTATTCTACATTTTTCTACCTATTATTATACCATAAGTATGTTTCCATGTTGATAATTATCACTTGAAATGCTGGCATCTGCAGGGCATTCAACCAGAAATTAGGATGTATCTGAATATTCAACTGCACAATTAAAAGCAATCTTTTTAAAAAATATATATTTTTATTGATGTCAGAAAGGAAAGGAGAGGGAGAAAGATAGAATCATCAATGATGAGAGAGAATCATTGATCAGCTACTTCCTGCACATCCCCTCCTGCGGTCAAGCCTGCAACCTGGGCATGTGACATGACCAGGAATCAAACAGTGACCTCCTATTTCATAGGTAGATGCTTAACCACTGAGACACACTGGCCAGGCCATTTTTCCCCCTTTTTTAAGCTCCAAATTCTAGTAAAGAGATAGGCATCTGTTGTTTTTCCCTGTCTAGCATTCATTCTCCCTTCTGCAGAGGGCTGTGGTTTAAAAAAATCTTTTCTTTTGGGAATACCATCCTGTCCCTATAGGAGAGGGATAGCAACTGGACTGAACAATCAATATATCCCATCTCATTGGACAACTAATTGGGTGAAAAATGTAAGTACAGTGAGACACAATTATGAAAGAAAAGTTCTATATCTGCCAGATTTGAAGCTGGTAGAGTAAATGATTGGATTTACCTAGGTGTCCGAAAAGCAAGAGCTGGTCTAGGACCTTAATCAACCTTAATCAGAGAAGAGAGAAATTTGGACAAGGGGTACAGTGGAGAACAAAGGGAAAAGACCAAGTCCTACTGAGCTTTTTGAGTTCCTGAATGTAGCTAAGCCTGACTTTTCAAATATTTTAACTAATAAATCCTTTTTTAGGTATAAGTCAGTTTGGCTTAGACCTCTATTACTTGGAACCAAAATAGTCTTGAGTGAATCTAAATCTAAGAAACTAAGCATTTGCAACAAAAAGAAAGAGCATATCTACTTAGGGCCTCGGATATGGAGAATTTGTAACAACTTTCTCTGTTAATAGATATATTTCATCTGGAAATAAACTAGATATGAAAAATTTTAAATTTATAAAATGCAGGGTTGTGTTATTGCAAAGTAAACCAAGTGACTGGGATGTGCCTACACAGCTAGCACGTTGTTCCAGGGTTTGGCTGCACAATTCAGACCCAACTTCATTGGAACTGCCTTTGGCTGCTGTCTGGGAGAAGCTGTGCATTCTGCCTTACACCCTGATTCCATTCCATGTGCTCTGGCTGTTGGGAACTCCCAGGACAGGGTGACTGTGAGTGATTCAAGGGCTCTGCTGCTTAGTTTGAAATTGGTTTTGTTGATATGATTCAAGGTGGTTGGGCTAAGAATACTGGGGATCCAGGGACCAACCCTCCCAGAACCCTTCCTGAGAACTCTTCTACCACGCCCATCCCCACTCAGCTCCACTCTCTCCCACAGAAAAAATTATTTTAGTTGAGAATAGGGGCCGGACACAGGAATATATCCAATTAGCTCTATTGCAGGGTTTTACTATTATTGAGTTTGTGAGCTCTTACTCCATTTACTCCATGACAGACACCATGTAAAACATGATAGATAGATAGATAGATAGATAGATAGATAGATAGATAGATAGATAGATAGATAGATAATAGATAGATAGATACACAGATAGATATGAATATGGATATAAATATATAGACAGATATAGGTAGAGATATAGATATGGACATAATCTAACTTAACCCTCAGTTTATATTCTATAAGGCAAGCATATTAGTGTGGCCATTTCATAGGTGAGGAAATGATATAATGTGCAATGGAAATGACCCTGACACATCAGTTTGAGCCCCTCATTTTACATATGAGGACTATGAGTGCTCATGGCTGGCCCCCAGACCTCTAGCAAATCAACAAGGTCAGGGCTTGAGCTCAGCTCCCCTCTTGTTCACCTTTTCCTCCCTTAGGCTCACTTTGTTCTTTGGCTTTCTGCCCCATAGCGCTTAAGAACAAATACAGAAATTGGGCAAAACTACTTTTGACACCCACAAGTAGAGATAAAATGCCGAGCTTAAAAACCAATGAAGAGGAAATTGATAAAGTTTAGGGAACAGGCCATTTTGGCATCGGGCAAAGGGCAGAAGGGAGAATACGTAGATAGAGCCTCAGAGGAGGAGGAAAAGAAGTGAACAGAAGAAACCGTTCACATTCTTATGTTTAATGGTCATACTTACAGTCTCCCCTTCCACGTATAAAAATAACCGTGATGAGTAAAATATCCATGAGAAGAAAAAAAAATCAAAAACAAAGAAATGATGAGAATAAAACAACATCCAGTAAAGCAGACGAGAGTGTGTTTCTGTAAACAGTGGATAAATGAGTGGGTAGCAATCAGGCATTGTGAGATAATTCAGAAAATCAAAATAATAGAAATAGTGGGTAATTTATTCACCTAATTAAGGCCAGTTTAAAAAATCAAGTCAGTGAAGTTGGTACTTGAAACGATGTTTATGGTGAGTGGCTGGGGTCATTTCATGGGCTCTCCTAGTCCATCCCATCCTAAGGAAAAGCATTAAAAGGAAGAAAGGCCAGTTTCTCACCTTTCTTAATGTATCCCAAGGATCAGATTCAAGCACAAATCTCCCTTAAACAGCTTGGATAAACACCACAGGGTGCCAAGGAAACCTGCACAAAGAACCCCAAGGTGGCTTATTTCACTAGCTAATTGTTAACTGCTGGGAGGCGGGTGACGGCAAGGAGTGGGAATGGGCCCGTCTTCTGCATGAATGAATTCAGCACATGGAATTCATGTTCATATTTACATTTATAACTTACAGAGCTTCTATGTCATTGACCCCAAGCTGATAAACAAAATTACAAAGTTCATTTTAATTTCACAGACTTGGCCAATCTCATCAGTCTCCCCATTAGGTTTTCATATTAAAAGAATGAGGGGGGGAAAAAAAGAAAAGGCATATGTTTATAGCCAAGAATAAATATAACAATAATAAAGGAAATAAAAAAAGGAAAACTGATCTTGGCACAGTTACTTGAATTTTTCCACCTTTCTCATATGGAAAGTTTCCAAGTTCTACCATTTCAAAGAAAACACCTCATCGAAGAGCACGTAATTGCATGTTGTTTCCGGTCTTTAAATGTGGGAAATGAAGCCTTTTCACATGCACATCATCAGCTGTGCCCCAGGAAACCTTCCATTCTTTCCAAATTAGTTTTTGTATCATTAAACCAATCAGCATTAGGTGCTTACGATTATTTTCAGGAATAAACCCTGAATCATTACCTATATCATGTATGTAATAAAGGCAAATAATGACATCATTATATAGCACATGAGCACTGACCCTAACTGACCAGGACCTAGAGGAAATCAGGGCAGTCCTAATAAGAATCAGGCAGGATGCCTAATGAAAATCAAACAGCAGGCCTAATAAGAAACAATGGATTTTGCCTCTCCTTCAAATTCGCTTTTGATTTGCTTTTCCTGGGAATCCGTGTTTGAAGTGGAGCTCCCGCAGGCTGGATTTCTCAGAGCTAACTCTGAAATGAGTGATTCGCAGGTGGTTCTCTGGGCCATTTGATCTGAGACAAGAACCTCTCGCTCATGCAGCAAGTATTTGTTGGGCATTTACCATAACCATAGTCTTCAATTTGGCTGGTTTTTATTCAATAATTGTTAGTGAGTGCCTAGTATAAACATGGACGATGCTAGACTCAGAAATGGAAACAATAAATCAGAAACATCATAGACACCACTTAGAGTGTGTTTATTACAGGCCAGGCACAAATACACATGTATTAGTTATTAATAATTTAATATCCCCAGCAGTCCTCTGAGGAAATGTATGTTTTGACCCATTTTACAAGTGCAGAAAGTAAGGCTCACCCAGATTAAGAGACTTGCCCAAGGTCATGCTACTGGAGGGAAGGAAGCAAAGATGTGGGGAAAATTCAATGTCTCCAGCTTGTTGGAAATTGCTGCTATTGGACCATTTTTTGACCTATAAAATGACAAACAGGTTTTCCCCAAGACGAGCTCGGGGTCTGGTGGGGAAGGCAGAAACATAAACATAAACAAAGACCACAGTGAAGGATGATAAGCAGGTGAGGCGCCTGCACACCACCAGTGAGTGTTCCCAGCTCCCTGCCAACATTCCAGCCACCATTCTAGAGCCTTCTCTGGAAGTCCACATCTCCTCACTTGCTGTCCCCACCGAAATCCAGCACAGGTACAATATGAGCATATCTTTCTGAATCTTATTCTGACTAAGGCCCCCAACCATTTTTGTCATAGCTTTTCTAGGTGTGGGATGGAAATGCATAAAAACATGCTGATATTTACCCTGGACAAACAGCCCCTGGACAGAGAGAACATGGGACTTGTCAAAGGAGACCAAGGCCAAGCACATGTAGGGTGTCAAATAGAATTTTTGCAACATTCTTTTACACAGATTATTTACAAACAATTATATGACTCATGGTTCATAAAACACCTTGCCAATCTCAAAGGATGGATATAATTTAAGTACCCTTATGCTTTGAAAAATACACGTTATTTTTTTAAAAGACAGGAACTTTTTATCCTCTATTGTACACATTTGATGAGCTTTAAATGCTCAGAGCATCCTTTGCACCCCAAGTTTCCTGCTAGCAACTCAACATGTATGAGCCTCCAGGGAAGATTATACATTTATTTCTAAGTATGAGATTCCCTACATACGCTCAGTATGAGAAAATGATGACATTGGTTGATTAACATAATTTTCACAGAGAATTCATCTATTGCTTTCACAACTATCAGCCTCTTGAAAGCAAGAACCACATCTTTAATTCTGAATGTTTCACAGATTAAAAAGCACACAATAAAAACATAGTCGCTTGGTTGCTTTATTTAGGTCTGATAATATTTGTAACTACCTGAGAGAGAAACCAAGTAAAAAATTGTGTTTGCAGCCTTGATGTTTATAATCAAAGAAAGGGCTGAGTTGCACGAAACAATGTTTTATCAGTCAACCATTAAAAACATTCCACAGAGTATTGGGCCTATGCAGAGCCAAACTGACCAACATGAAATACTTCATCTCCTTGGACAACACATCCTGTAAATTATGAAAAGAAAATGATATTTTACGAGAGCCAGGCAGCCTCATTTTCTAGGCAGCACATTTCATTCATATTGCGGTTATTAATAGGTCACTTACAGGATTCATGACTGGTGCCACTGTGTGAAGGTACCCAGACATGGACAATCACTGTGGCGAAAAGTAGTATATCTCCGTTCTTTCTAGAGCAGTAACTTTATCAAAACTATAACTGGTGACCTTTGAACTCCACTCAAACATTTTCTACTTGGATGTTAGGTTGTGTTCGCCAGAGTTCTTATAAGACTTTTTTTAACTTCAAAACTTTCAAAATCTCATTTTCACTAATGAATGTAGCCTAATGAAGTTTGCATTTCCTCCTTGGATGCCTGCATGTAAAAATGCCAGTCTGTACTTCTGTAACTCTCAGTTCAGCTAGTCTTTTGCATGAGCAAACATACTCAATATTTTTAAAATTAGAAATTGAAGAATACATAGGATGAGATGTTACCATAAAGGGAGCTAGGACAGGTAATTAAGGATTAAAATCTAAACACAAGGTAGAGCGAGAAGCAAGGACAGTTTCCATCTCCTTCGAGAAATACAAACAGTGAGCCAGAGTGGTGTTCTGTAGTTTTCATTAGAAAGTTAATATTTATCTTATAGCATTGAGTTTATCTTACCAACATATCTCATTCAGAAAAGGAAGAATCTCTTGATTTACCACATTAAAGTAAATATTGCTGTGAGATACGTGTTAAATTTTTAATAAAAAACCACCCTATCTTTGTTGGATCAAAGAGAGCTGCTTCAGCTGCCATACAAACAAAACCAAATAAAAACAAGTAATTCCAAATACTGAGCGTCACTGCACATGTTGACCAGCTTGCTCATGACAATTGCAGTTTTATGTGGCTGAGCATTTGAGAGCTTCGACTAAATTTATTATAAATCATAATCTTAGAGCTAAAATAGACAATGAACTGTAATACTGATCCATGGGACAGCCTTTCAGAACTGCATACTGTACTTTTTGTGCCTGAACTATGCCCCCAAAAAGGCACAAAATTAAAATTCAATTCCATTAGATTTGAAGCATCATATACCTTTCTGTGTAGGAGTATTTTAGTATGGAAGATTTATTAGCATGGCATGTTTTCCTTTGTAAGGATAGAGTTGGATATAAAGCCTATTTTGTTTTCACCCATCTCATATTCTTTAAGTTAGCAATAAAAATCCCATTCCTGAAGAGCAAACACAACCTGATGTAGTGATACTGACACACCACCAACCCCATTGAAGGAGAATGAGATGTCAGAAAGTTCAAGAATACTTCAAGCTCTGGTGAAATGATTCTCCAACAGCCAGCAGTTGATTGATTCTCATGGAATCTTTTTCCCATCCTGGAATAAGCTGGGTAGAGAAGAAAACATTAAGTCAAAACACACATGGAAAACAGAACTGCTTCAAGCCTTCAGGTTTATAAGGAAAAAAGAGTCAAATCCTCAAAACATAGCACAAAATTAAATATCTATATTCATGGCCATGTAGCACCTCGGCCTGACCTCCTTTGTGCTGCTCCTTATAATAGAAAAACATCACAGTCTTAAGACCACAGATTCTGCAGCCAGACTCCCACTTGAATCCCAGCTGTGCCACTTACAAGCTGTGTGACTTTGGGGAAGTTGTATAACCTCTCTGTGTGTAGATTTCTTCATCTATAAAATGGAGATAATAATATCTGTCTCCTAGGCTTGATATGAGAATTAAATGAGTTCATATTTGTTAAGTTCTTGGAAAGAGTCTGGCACACAGTAAATGGCACGTTGTAAGTATTTCATAAACAAAGAAAAACGTCGGTTTTTGTGATGTATTTGACTGGAGAACTAGAGATAAATTTAAACCTTCCATCTTTCAACTCCATGCTTTTTCCCTTCTTCTCTGCCCCATTCATTAACCCTTTAATCATAATCAGGGATACTTTTTCTCTTAATAGCAAGGAAAGTTAACATTTAGTAAATACTCCATATGTGCTAGGTAAATTATCTCATTCAATCCTCATTAAAAAACAACAACAAAAGTAAAATAAATGTCATTGTTAGCCCCATTTAACAGATGAAGAAAAAAAAGGCATTGAAAGATTAAGTAAATTGTCCAAGATAACTTAGTATGGAACAGAACCAGGATTAGAATCTGGACAGTGTTGTGGTTTGTGTCATAGAAAAAAAATATATCATACCACAAAAAAAAATTTCCTAATGAACTGACCTCTTTTCAAACTAATCCTTATTTAAAAATCCCTCCTATCCTAGATAAGCTTACTCTATACCAGCTAATACCAGGCAACTAGCAAATTCATGAAAATGAATGATTGTTGTTTGAAGCCACTGAATTTGGGGGTAGCTTTCTTTTACAGCATGTTTATAGTGAAAGCTCACTGATATGGGTTTTTGTATTCTTTCAATAAATTGAAATATACCCCAATTTGAAAATGCTATAAAATAATGAAACAGGCCCTGGCCAGATAGATAGTTCAATTGGTTAGAGCGTTGTCCAGATACGGCAAGGTTTGCAGGTTCGATCCCCAGTCAGGGCACATATAAGAATCAAGCAATAAATACATAAATAAGTGAAATAGCAAGTTGATCTCTCTCTCTCTCTCTCTCTCTCTCTCTCTCTCTCTCTCTCTCTCAAAAGCAATCAATAAATTTTTTAAAAACTGTGAAACAAAGAAACATTGAAATCCTATATATTTCTTTGACTACACACACACACACACACACACACACACATACACACACACATACACACACACACTGATTTTAGCCTGATTGTTTAAATGAAACAAATAAAACTTCTCCTAGAAAAAAAATTCTTTTCTCCTTAATACTAATTTCTATTCCCATATTTCAAGTTAACATGCTTTTGTAACAACAACAAAATGAAATTGTAAATCTTACCAAAAATCCATGATTCAATAAACTCAAAGGAAGTGCTGTCATCAAACTGTTCATAGGACATTAACCAAAACAAATGAAAAAGAGTTAAACTAGTTAACACTTGAAGAAAAGCAATATCAACAAGGGTAATAACACAATCAGTGTTTGCAAAAAGATTGATTCATGACAAAGAATTAAGAGATGACCTTGTGAAAATTCATAAAGTCCTTGAATAATTTTACAGAAATCATTTCTTTTATGATTATACTATGCTAACAAGCCAAGACAGCAACTCTTCCTCTAGGAGACAGAGCTGAACTAGCAGATATAAGTTGGACTCTGCCCAAAAGCAAAAAAACAAAGCAAAACAATAACAACAAAAAACTTGATTCATTTTTTGGGGACACATAGTTGAAAATAAAAACTAAATTTGGTTAAATATAAGAGCAATTAAACCTTTTTTATAACTCTTAATTTTATTTTTCAAGATGAAGTCCACTCAAGCCTTTTTTTTTTTTTTTTTAGCCCATTTTGGCCAGCATTTTTAACTGGATTCACTTGGACAAAGTTTTTTCTCCAGTACCAATTATCCTCAGATAGGAAGTTAGGAGGACTTCCTCTCCCACATTTTTCTATCAAAGAGTTTCCAAAAAGTAAACCCATCTAAATCATAGAAAGATTATAACAGGGTAATTCTGCTATCTGGTGGCAAAACACATAAACAACAAGAGCATGGAATGGGATTCTAAGTTCCAAAATGGGTCTAAGTTTTTATTACATTTTTTTAAATGACAGAATTTCTAATCTGAACTAAAAGCAAACTACTTAAATTCTGTCAAAGAATCATTAACATCCAATATAATAAAAGGCTAATATGCTAATTGTCCCCTCAATCAGGAGTTCAACAGGGAGTTCGCCCAGGGGCAGGACCAACCGCCGTCGGCCCCTCTCCTCGGCCCGATCGATAGGCCAATCGGGGTGGGCCAGCCGGACCTCACCCATGCACGAATTTGTGCACTGGGCCTCTAGTTAGAGATAAAGACAAGAAAGGAAAAGAATAACTACCATTAAGTACTGTGTGCCAGGTACTATGAGGGATCTCACATTCACTTTCAGAGAAAATTTGGATCACTAAGACTTTTCTTCACCAAAAAAAAAAAACCCTGCAGAGAAATTCAGTTGCTACAAAGATAAACTGTTCAATTTGCCATTGTGATATATAAATGCCAGCTTTGACTTAGTACCATACAAAATGAATTTTAGAGCAGGAAGAGATCTTAAACACCATCTAGCCTGGTATTCTCAATTTACAGATGAGGAGAAAGAATCCAGGGTATTGACTTGAACAAGATGATATAACTGGATAGAGTCAACACAAGGTCTAGATTCTAAGTCTCCTGACTTGAGAACCAATAGCATTCTCTCCTTTCTCTTTACTGAGAAATGGTAGCAGAGTTGCCAAAGACTGTCAACCAAGGCCTATTTCACTGCAGGTTTTCCTCATTGAGTCTATTTCTTCCACTTGAAAAGGAATAATAGGATACATCAACAGTGAATTTAGTATTGTTTTCCATACTGAAACACAACAAAGTCTTAAATCCTCAAAGGAGGGCGTCAGGGATTCCTTTGTGTGACTTCCAGCCTGGGTAGCTTGTATATTTCATACCCAGGCCCCTAGTGCAAAACAAAGCCTACACAATGGTTCTCAAAGTGTGGTCTCTGACATGCAGCATCAACATCAACCGAGAACTTGTTAGAAATGCACATTCTTGGGTCTTATGCCAGACCTACTGGATAAGAAGCTCTGAGAGTGGAGCCCAAAACAATGTATTTAACAAGCCATTCAGGTGATTCTGATGCACGCTAAAATTTAAGAACCACTGATCTTCACAATCAACACAATGACCACGTTAACAGACTCTGAAGTGATTCTTTATCATATTTAGAAATGCCAACTCACTTGGTGAATGTGTTTTCTTACATAACTTTGGGAGCATGGCACAAAACTTTCCTGATAACAATCATTTCAATTTGCTAGTGGGAGTCCATTCCTACCTCTATTTGAAATGTTGAGTTTTTGTTTTGTTTGCTTTTCCTTTTTTATTTATAACCAGAGGCCCGATGCACAAAGATTCATGCAAGAATGGGCCTTCCCTCCCCTGGCTGCCAGCACCACCTTCGCTCCCGCCAGAGCCACCTTTCTGCCTTCACTCCAGCCCAGAGCCGCCTTTCTGCCTACCCACGCTGCCCAGAGGCCTGGAAAGGGTGGGGCAGTGCATAACACCTGCATCGTTGCCATGGTGACGACACAAGTGTCCCACCCCACCACTCGGCACCTGCATATGCAAATTAACCCGCCATCTTTGTTGGGTTAATTTGCATACTCACTCCTGATTGGCTGGTGGGCATCACAAAGGTACTGTCAATTTGCATATTTATCTTTTATTAGTGTAGATGAGTATTTCTATCAATGTGGAAATGATCAAAAGATGGGAGGAACAATTTCAAGAGCAGAGAGAGTGGACAAGAGACATCTCCATTGCCTTCTCTTCCTCTTCCTTTTGTACCTCCTCTCATTGTGCTCAGCCACAACCATCACTTCAACCACTATTGGCCTTGACTCCACTGAATGCTGCCTATATGACCCCTGTCCCTTCAGCTCCCATAACTGCCACCTCTGCTTGCTTTGCCTCCACTCTTTCTCTGCCATTAACTCCACTTTGTCTGTCAATTGACTGCTTGGTTCCTTAGCTTCCAAAGACTAAGTTTAATTCAGTACCTATAAGAGACTTAAAGTCTAGTTAGATCCATATAATATGAAAACAAAAAAACAAAAAACAACTCAGGAATAGGAAAAGCTAAATAAATTATTCACTGTTCTACAGATTTTTCAATTAGATCAATAAGATTATATTATGTCTTTTTTTAAGAAGGTTAAATTATGTATCTTTTTTTTACATGTCATAACATTTTTTTAATCTTTCTACCCCACTCACTCAGCCTCCCAACCACCCTCCCCTGACAACTGTCAGCTTGCTCTCTGTGGGTATGCCTCTATTTTGCTTGATAGTTCATTTTGTTCAGTAGATTCCACATATGAGTGAAATCATATGGTATTTGTCTTTCTCTAACTGGTTTATTTCACTTAGCATAATACTCTCCAGGTCCATCCCTGCTGTTTCAAAGGGTAAGATTTCCTTCTTTTTTCTTTATGGCCAAGTAACATTCCATTGTGAAAATATACCACAGCTTTTTTATCCACTCATCTTCTGATGGACACTTGGGCTGGTTCCAAATCTTGGTTATTATAATTAATGCTGCAATGAACATAGGGGTGCATATATTCTTAGCTTTCTTGCCTGCGTCCAGTTTTTAGCCTCTCAAAACTAATTTTAAATTTTTCTTAGCTTAGGTTCATCAAAACAAATTCTTAAGCCAGCCTACCTTTTATATTTTCAATGAACGATTCTTGAGAATAGTCAGAGTCCTAGGGAACTAAGTTCGCCTGAGACCTTCCTTGAAGTTATCAACATTGGTTCTGATGGTTTAATCCAAATAACATTATTATTATTTAGTCTATATTTCAATATCTTTACAAATATATTTCTTCTTTCAACATTTAGTATGTGTCATGGGCTATTCTAGGTGCTGAAGATACAGCAGGTAATAGAATCAGGTAGGGGAAGGGGTTGGGGAACCTTTTCCTCATGGAGCTTACATTCTAGTGCAGTGGTTCTCAACCTTCCTAATGCCGAGACCCTTTAATACAGTTCCTCATGTTGTGGTGACCCCCAACCATAAAATTATTTTTGTTGCTACTTCATAACTGAAATTTTGCTACTGTTATGAATCGTAATGTAAATATCTGATATGCAGGATGTATTTTCATTGTTACAAATTGAACACAATTAAAGCATAGTGATTAATCACAAAAACAACATGTAATTATATATGTGTTTTCTGATGGTCTTAGGCGACCCCTGTGAAAGGGTCGTTCGACCTCCAAAGGGGTCGCGACCCACAGGTAGAGAACTGCTGTTCTAGTGGAATGCACAAAATAAGTTATAAAATAGTATATTAGATGACAGTAAATGCTAAGGAGAGAAACAAAGCAGGAGTAGAGAATACAAAGGCTAAATTTTAGATAGGGTAATCAATAAAGGCTCATTAAGAAGGGAATATTTGAATATATTGGGAACTCCCATATGTTTTGCTAAAACATGTGTTTGACATGATTAACTGTTAGACGTCCTGTTGATTTCTAAGAATTACCGAAAACCATTTGTTTAACCATACATTCTATAGTTCTCTAGGCGTTAACATCAACCTTATTAAGTTTCATTTTCCTGAATTTCCTCTGTGCTTTCCCAGAATCAGTCATTTCAGAGATACCAGTAAGAAAACAGCAAATACTGGTATATATAAAAATAGATAGAAAACAATGCCACATCAGACACTGGCAGAACTATTTGTTTCCCAACACACATACAAAAATACCATGGAAGGTACTATTTAAAAAACAGATTATTTTTTCTTCTGTGCCCTTACCCACTGAAATAAAAATATCAGTGTCTGTTGTTGTTGCTGTTGTTACAGGCAGCTTCACAAGCTCCTAGAACTCAGCAGCAAATGGTGAAATAGACACCTGAATAGCAAAGAAAACTTGTGGGAGAAAAAAAAAAAAAGGATGAACCTTTAAAACATCTTTTGCAGAGAGCTGTAATCACCTTTTAGTCCCAGCCTGAGCTAATAAAGACATAACTTACTTACCAAAGCACCTTAAGTCAGATGCAGTGTCTGTGTTGCCTGGTGGATGTCTTTTTATGTCACTTTACACTTGGTTCACACAGGAACCAAGTAATTTAGCCAAGGTCACATGCCAAGAGTTTCTGTTCTTGTCTATTTTAAAAGTAGAAAACAATGGTTTCCCCCTTCTTACTCTACATGCCAGAATCCATTGTCCCGTTCTTAACTTCTCTCCTCAATTCTGCAGAAAACACTTAAACTGCTTTAATAAATTGTTTCATGTCCAATCTCATTAGTGACTGTAAAATGACCAGAAATATGGGGAATCCTTGTTAGAAAAAGAAGTGGGGGGAGCGGGGGATGTTGTGGGGATACTGGGTAAAACAAAACAAAATGAAAACAAACAAAAAACTTTATATGGAGTAAATAATATCTTTGAATCTGACTTACCAGGATCATGCACAAAATCTGATGATTTATTCAGTTTTGTTTGAAGAAGATATCCAGTGATGAGAAAAAAAATTGAGCTATATAAGCTCTTCCAAATAAGCTATATTAAAGAATCTATGGGTTGCTAATTAAGCTTCAAACTATGCTTTTGTGTAATAAAAAATCGTTTTTACTTTCTTTCCATTTAGCAATTTTTCAAGATGATTTCTTCTGGCTCTTAATTGTCTTACTACACCAAATTAGAACTTACCTCCTAGAATTCTTTCTCTATCCCTGAATTCTCTCCTTAATTGTTTCGTGGGTTTTAGAATCAGTTCTGGATTCAAATTCTGTCTCTTTTAATTATGTGCTAAGTGGTATATGTGAGTTGGGCCAGTTATTTACTGTGCTGAAATTCACATTATGCTCAAATGGCAACAAATAGTACAAAATCTCTTTAAATGATTATTTTGACAATTAGATAAGTATAATATAGTCATTGTTAAATCAATGTTAGTTTCATTTCTTTCTCAACATAAGTTTTCTGTTTGCTTAAAGTGATATTTCTTATTACAAAAGTTTTATAGGGTAATTATCTGTTGGGGAGCACAAGAGACGTGGTTGGAAAGTTGTAAGGAGGATATTCTGAGAAAAGGGAAGTGTGTGGAAGGCCGCCTGCCCTGTTGATCAGAATTCTGACTTAGGGGAGTAGTGGAGACTTAGGGAAGTGTCGAAGGTGGTGCCCCTAATTATCCCTTGACCTTTCCAAACAAGTCTGTGTACATGCAGACTCCGGGTGTTTACTGGAATCCTTATGCTTAATCCCTGAATGCCCTTGCCTAGAGGACAATGTAAACATGTGTATCTTCCCAAGATTACTCACCCTACTGATTGTATCTAAAGATAAAAATTCCAATAAAGGCTAACAAGGCAGGCAATCGAGGCTGCCTGGCCTCTTCAGCCAGGCCGTCCCTTAGCCTTCTCCCCCACAGTGAAACTGTGTCAGAGTAATCTGTTCAGCCATCATTCAGGGGCTGCGGGTCAGCCCCGGCAAGGTGGTGGGTGCAACATGTGAGAAGCCCCGGCAATTATCAAAAATGTGGAAATAGAGATAACTAAAATAAAGAAAGTTTAGATTATTAATATTCCTTACAACCAAAGGTAATTAGGTTAACAGTTTGTACATATCTTTCTGATCTTTTCTTCTATAAGCACATAGAATACTTACTTTAATTAACATAACTCATTATTGAAGTGAAACATACAAAAATGCACAAATCAATGAATTTTCACAAAGTGAACACACCTAATATCATTACTCTTTGATGTGCTTTTGGACTTAACAGTAAATCAGGACCTTGACAGTGCCGGAGCCAGGCTGTGCAGACAGATCTCCGAGGGTGGGTCCAGCTCCACAGTTTCCCAGTGAGTGACCTGGGATCACCTTACCTTTCTAGGTACCAGTTATCTCATTGCCCAGTGATAACAATTTCCTCAATTATGAAGGTTAAATTAGTCAATGTAAATAATTTACTTAGAATAACGTGAGACATAGCATTCCTCCAATAAAGTATGCTATTGTTATTATACACTATCTGGGAAGCCTTCTCTCTCACAGTAATTACTGATCCCCTATGTAACTGGGGGTCTTTTTTTTTTCTTGAGGAATTTGGTTAGCTCCCTTAAAGTCTTCTCTGCTTTCCTCATATGCAATTAGCTAAATGGAAAGTTATGGCCATTCTCAAATAAGCCACATGTTTCCATTTGAGGTCAGACTCTCTCACTGGTACCAAGACAGCCAAGTGTCCCCAAATACACCCTAACCTATCTTTCCAAACCTAAATCCGTCTGCTCACTTCTATAAGCAGTCCTATCAAGCTATACTCATTCTCATTTAAACATGTCTTGTCCATTTCTACCTCTGGCTTTGGGTTTAGATTTCCCTGTCTTCTTGAAATGCTTTCTCCTAGCATGCTTTCAAACTTTCCCACACCCCTTCAGGTAGAGCTTGCTCTCACTTCTGAACTCACTGTCGCCCTCACTTGGCAGTCATCGTGCACTACCTTAATCCCAGTAAAGCCCATCCCATGCATATATGGCACTTCACAGCCTACAGAACACCTTTCAAAATGTCTTTTGATCCACACAACAATCTGATAAGATAATAAAGCTGTGACTATTATCTGCATTTTACCATCAAAGAAATTTATCATGAAAACACATCCATTCCCTGCCTAGAATGCTAGCTCTTCCAGACAAAAGACATTGCATTCTTCTTAGTTTTCTTGTCCACAAGTCATATTTACTCTGGAATTGATCTACTGCCCAAATCATGGTTATCAATAAAACTATCAAACACTTTTGCGTGCCTTTTACATGTCTGTTGGTTAGACACATATGGTTACCATTTATGTATTTAACAGTATATTGAATGTTTGCTGTATGCCAGCACCACGCTCTATTTTGAGATCCCAAGCCAGGCGCCTCTTTGTTTACATGCTATATTAAGGTTATGTGGAAAAGCGCTGGGTTACACGCCACATGTCCTAGATTTGAGTACTGCCTCTGTAACAGACATGTAGAGTTACCTTGTGCATCTCTGAACAGCAGTTTCCTCACCTACAATATGGAGATAATAATCTCTTATCTGACCACCTCACGGGACAATTATGTAGATCAAATAAGGTATGCAAGTGCTTTGTTTGCTTAATGAAAACATAACAGTATCCATGTTATGCAATTAAGAGATGGTTCTTGCCCCTGTAGTCCCACAATCCCTGTTGAGAAAACAAACACACACAAAATGTATGTAAGAAGACAGGTTACAGTATAAAATGGCATGTGCTAAGTGGCAGAAAGTGCAAATGTATAATAACCTAGAGAGAACGTGAGAAGGTAGCATTAAGCTTTTAAGCTCAGAAGATTTAAACATTATTCCAAATCTTAGTTTGTCCCCTACTTTTTTAATGTTTAAAGTGTGAAAATATTCATTCTTCTTGCGGGAATTAACTTTTAACCAGAAATTGAATTAGCTAGTTGGATTCTTTAAAAATGTGTTAATGCCCTGTATTACTGTGGAGGTACCTTACCCAGGTTCATTTCCTTCTTCTACACCTATTCCAAAGGAGCTGCAAGAGTTATTGCCCCCTTCCCCCCCGATTTCTGAGGTAAGAAGAATAGGAGAAAATGTGAGGAAGCTGCTCTTTGATCTCCGTGCACATCAATTACAGGTAATAAATCTTCCTGCACTGGAGCTCGGACAGGATTTCCAAAGCACATGGACTTTTCCTATTAGAAAATATAAACCAAATAGTGACTATTTGTTGTTTAGATTTATTTTGTGAGTAATGTAACTGAAAAAAACAACCCAGCATTGAAGGATGTATCATTTTTAATCTCAGCACTTTTAGCAACTGCCAACACCAGATAGAGTATCTTATTGCAATAATTCAAGGATTTCTCTATTAGTTTCTCTAAGCCCTTAAAGCAAATGAAGCTCTTATGATATAAAACACCTTCTTTCTCTATTTTTTTTTTCAGCTCTCAAGCCTAAATGCATTTCAGGGTAGAATTTTAAATGAATGAGATAAATGAAATTCTATCTAACTGTATTAATTTTTGACACTCTTTTTATGATTCTTTTAAAAAGAACATAGAAACGAATTGCAAGTCTGGCTGCTGTACAGTCATGATGAATAGCATGCTACAAATAATATTTTTTCAAACTTTTGAAAGACCAATTTAGATGTTTAATCTCTAAGGTGGGTTTACAAACACCCTACATTGATAATTGACCAAGGAGCCTGCAAATGAGGTTTCTTAAACAAAGAAAAGCACTCGTATATGAAAGGAAGCACTTTCATACTTTTTCTCCCTATTGTTTAACCTTTTGTTCCCACCACAAATATCTACACGTAGGTCTTATCTCTGACCTTGAGGAACCGTATGGCTTTATCGAAGCTTACTTTTAGATCACAGATGACCTTCAGTTGATATCATTGAGCTCTGACCTGCCTCAGTGATCTGCTCACACAAAATACATATGCTGAACAGTGCTGGTGTGTGCAGTAGGGGTAAGTGAATTATTTACAAAAATTTGAGTTGACACCTTTTATCAAATGTGGAAAGATGAAGACAAAACAGCTGCTATTGCTGTCGTAAGCAATCTGCTGGTGATTGAATAAAAGTGTCAAGAAAATGGCTGCTTGATGGCCTTTTGTTCTCCCTCATCCAGCTTGATGTTAGTTTGAGCTGTCAGTTAGGAATCACGGCAGTGTGATTTATCAATAGACTGAGTGACCTTCTGTTTTAGCTGGTGGTAGGGCTGGAAGACAGCTCCCTCTACTGCAAATACACAGCTCTTCCTCTTAGTGTGCCATTAATCTAAGCCAGTGGCTTGCATTTGCTGGAAGCAACTCACCCTTATGATAATTACAGCTTTTTAAGTTTTGTCCTGTATCAATTGCTTCTACACATTTATTAAAAATTATTAAAATAAAAAAACTTCAAGCTTATTTCTATACCTTCCAGCAAATTAATTTACAAAATCAGTATTTCAGATAAAATGCTTCCTCCTTGCTAATTAAACTGCAGAATAAGGAAACATTATCTTTGATAGCAAACTGAATCTTTAAATAGTGTTTGGATTATATTGATATTATTAACCCATCTGTATTAACTCAAATTACTTTATAGTCTCTATAAAAAGAAGGATTTAGACTTATTTTTCTGCCTTATAATATCGCGGTCTCCTCAGGGAAAGATATTATTCTCAATCAGAGCTTTGTGGGTCCTTGAGTGATATGAAATCATTGTGGCCCAGCACCTTACAAACGATTATTCCTACTGTCATCATGCAAACATGTGCATTTTTAAAAGTAGGACTTTCTGATTTAATGGATATTTATTTGATCCCAAACACAAATAAGATGAAAGTAAATTATGAGGAAAAGGATATTCTAGCAGCTATTGAAAAGGAAATATTGAATATATTTAAAAGAATTAAAATAACATCTGATTTCCAATAACACATAATCTTTTAATGTTCAGATTAATTTGCTACAATGTGCTACAAATCCTGGTTCTTTTAAAAACTGTTAGATATACACCATTTCAAATACATTTATTTTATCTCTAAGGTATTTCATACTTTTCATTTTAAAATCTCGTCTTGTATTTTTAAATCAGACATGAACCACCATTGCGTAGGTATTATTTTGCTGGTTGTATCACAGATTTCAGGACTTAAAGATATCTTCTAAAGCTGTCTCTCCGCAGGCTCTCTTAGATGTGGTTTTCATTGCACCACAGATTAGGGCAGGCCAGGTGAGGAATATGAAAAGATGTGCTTCCCTATTTCACGCCGTTTCCACTTTGTACTCCATGCTTTTCCTCCTCAGTTTAATTATTAGGTGGTTGCCTCCCTCTCACTCAGAGAGCCGAGCTTGGGCTTTGGACCTCAGTTCCTTGCATGGCTTTGACTTTTCCTCTCTCTCCTGATATGCATACACACCATGACTTGTTCATAAAAGATCTGCAGCAAAGTTGAATAATATGTAAATTTTATGTTGTAATGAATTAGGTCCTAAGATCTTTAAAGGTCAGACACCTGGTATAATACATCACATTTTTTAATATCAACTGCAAAATAACTGTAATAAATTTTTCCAACGCCACATCCTCACACACTGTTACCCACAAGGAAGCACCAAAGGAAATGTGTCATTTGTCAAAACATGCAGGAAAACTGGCATGTGTACAAGTCACTTTAAAAGTAGTGCTCAGGTTAGAAATAGCTTTCTAAAATGAATATTTTGTGGTTAAACAAAGAAAAAACAAATTAGTGCTTGACCAAAAGCATCTCCTGGTATGTAAAAGAGTAAGAAAGAAACAACTAATTCTAGGATATGTGATAAAAATAATTTTAATAGATACAGGATAATGTGTAATTTATAAGCAAAAGAGCCTTATTTGTTTATCTTTAAGGAAAAATTCAACTGGCATGGAAATTTAAACATGGATGAGTGAATGGGCTGTTATAAAATTGTATAACTATCTGAGTTATAGAAATTTTATAGTTGCTATTAAAATAAAAATATTTATTTCTTTTATAATGCTATTTGCAAGTTTCAATTAAAAGTCTCTATTATAGGAACATTTCTGTCAGCAAAGGAAGGAAAAGAGATTTGCCTGCAAATAAAGCAGACTTTGGGGATTAAAATATGCAAACCCACATAAGTACTTGCTCCCATTTTCATCCACCCCATGCCCCTATTCTCCAAAGGTGTATTTTTTTAACATAAGATACAGCATGGAGGTACCTAGAAAGTATTATGCAAAATGTAATAAGCCAGTCAGAGAAATACAACTATCACATGGTCTCACTCATATGTGAAATCTAATGAACAAAATAAACTGATGAACAAAATAGATCCAGTGACGTGGAAACATGGAACAGACTGACAAATATCATAGGGGAGGGGGGGAGAGATTAACCAAAGAACTTATATGCATATAAGCATAACTCCTTGGTGAAGGCCTGGGGGGTGAATAGGGGTGTGTGGGAAGGAGACATCTGTAATACTTTCAACAATAAAGATAAATTTGGAAAAAAAAAAGATACAGTGAAATGAACAGATAGTCAGAAATGTTCACCTTTAGAGTATTTAATGTTGATCCAGACAGGTCCCTGATAGGGCAATGCTATTGAAGGCATGTCCTTACAATATACTATATTGTAAGTGCTTATTTTACCTACACCCTCTGGAGCTGATATTCTGGTGGGGGGGGGGGGGCGGAGATAGACAATGAGCAAACAAATAATTAAATAGCTAGCATGGCAATAAATATTCAGATAGAAATTGAGGCTGTATTTGAGAAATACCTGAATGAATTTATCCATGTAAGTAGTTATTGTGTTTTAAACTGGAATACGCTTAAAGAAAGACTGATCACTTAAACAACCCATTGTATTTTTTCTAACATTTTCTATAATGGTTCTGTTAGCACATACATATGGCATCAGTCAATAGTTGCAAAGTGAAGTGGCAATTTTGTCCATGTCATTAAGAGGCACCCCATGAGTAAAAAAATTAAAGCCAGCATAGTTCTAGTATTTGAAAGTTCTGGAAAATTGCCCAAATCCCCCCCCCTTTTTTAATACATATACACAAAGTTAACCAAACTATTCATAACCTTTATAGCCAGATCTAAAGTGAACTTTCTAAGCTGAGGAGAATGAACTCCACCCCCATCCTCTCCCACCCTCCCCCACCCCAACACACACACACACACACACACACACACACACACACACACACACACACACACAGAGCAGCTGAGCACTGTGTTTTTGACCCCAACCAATCCAATGCAGAGCTCAGTAGACAAACTGAGGAGCGTAAGGAGATCAAAAATCAACCTCTCAGTGTTTAAATTAGTTTGTTCAAAATGGGCAATGAACATGAGGAAACTATTTACAGAAAAGAAATGTACAGTAATCTATGGAAAACAATTTAAAGTAAATTGAACCCAAAAGAATGTTTTAGAACATAACATAATGCTCATGAAGGTGTAGTAAGAACATGCTATTGTTCTTACTACAAAAGTGTCAATTTCATTTGTTTTCTGGAAAACAATTTCAGAAAGTAGGACTCTGGTAAACAATTTGGCAGTGTGACCCATTCATTCTTTTATTTAACCAATGTTTATTGAGTGCTTAGCTTGTGCCTGACAGTGAACAAACACAAAACATAAAAAGTTCCTGCTTTCATGGAGCTGATATTCTGGTGGGGGAATATAGACAATGAGTGAGCAAATAATTAAATAGCTAGCATATCACATGTTGGTAAGAGTGATAGAGAAATCGTTTTAATTTGCAGGGAAGGGAGCAGCGTTATGTGGTTACTTTAGTAGAACGGTCAAGAGTAGCTTTATTGAGAAGGTAGCATTTGAGCAAAGGCCAGAAAGAAGTAAAGGTTATCAAGGGGTGGCACACAGCCATGATTCATCCCAGAATTCTACCTAGACCAAGCTCCGTGCCATCAGACTGGTTTACTGCCAGTAACGAAGTTGGGGGAAAGCCCACATCCCAATATGCTCTCTCCTATGGTGAACATGTGGCAGACCTGCTGCCTGGATAGCCCTGTACTAGAAACCCAACCCTGTCTTGGGCAATCATGCAGGCACCCAGCAGCCAAGGATGCCCAGGGCCCCTGGGGAGCTGTCCTCTGTGCTGACAGGCTGCTGGGCCAAGGCACTAGAACACCAGCAGGACAGGGCTAGTGTCTTGCTAGCCTCTAAGCAGGGGGAGCCCAGCCCATTATAACACCCCCATGAGCACTTGGCCTGCTTCTCCCTTTCCTGTCCCAGTTCTGAGTGTTCTCTGAGGAAACGCATATTGGTACTTTTCATCTATCGTATGGAATTAGCAGAAATCAAAACCAGGTATATATCTAAAGTTATTCGCCAGTTATTTAAAATAGAAATAGCCAGTAAAAGGCAGAACTGTAACTTATATTCACAGTAAATTAGATATATGTGTGCATAGAAAAAAGACAGGAATAAATTCATTAATGTCACAGCCATAGTTATGGAGCAGGTATCAGCAAATTATGGCCCAAGGTGCCAAATCTGACCCAAGGCTTGTTTTTGTAAAATTTTACTGGAGCACGTTCATGCACACTTGTGTAGCCTCTTTTGAAATACAACAGAGCTGAGGAGTTAAAGCAGAGATTATATGGCATACAAACCTAAACCACTGACTGTCTGATCCTTGACAGAAAAGGTTTACTTGCCCTTGGTCTACAAAGGTTTTGATTTTCTCCCTGTGTCTCTGTATATTTTATTTTTTCTAAAGATAAAAATACATGATGGTTATAGTCAGAAAAAAAGATAAACACAATCTTGCATCACTTAACAAGGAGGATATGTTCTGACAAATGCATCATTAGGTACTTTTGTTTTTGTGAGGAAATCATAGAGTGCACTTACACATATATAGATGGCATAGCTCACTACACACCAGGCTATATGGTATAGCCTACTGTCTGAGGCTCCAAACCTGAATACTGTAGGCAATTATAATACAACTAGTGGTCTAGTGCACAAAATTTGTGCACGGGGAGGGAGGGCGTCCCTCAGCCCAGCCTGCACCCTCTCCAATCTGGGACCCCTCAGGGGATGTCCGACTGCCTCTCATAATCCGGGACCACTGGCTCCTAACTACTCGCCTGCCGGCCCGCCTGATCACCCCTAACCATCTCTGCCTACTTGATTGCCCCTAACCACCTCTGCCTTCCTGCCTGATCGTCCCTAACTGCTCCCCTGCTGGCCTGATTGCCCCTAACTGCCTCTGCCTCTGCCTCACCCAGCACCCAGGACCCAAGATTCCCTCTTCCAGCCAGTCACAGGCACCTGGGACCCGGGCTTCCCTCCCTCTGGCTGGCCACAAGTACTCAGAACCCAGGCCAGCTTTACCCAGGCCGGTCACAGCTTCAGGGGACTGTGGGCTTTGCCCAGGCTGTAGCCGCAGGCACCCAGGACCACAGGGCAGGTGGCTTGTCCCTCTCCTGGGCCACAGCCGCAGGCACTGGCATCCAGGACCGCGGGTCGGGCAGCTTATCCCTCTCCCAGGCCACAGCCTGGCTGGTCCCCATTCCTCTCTCATGAGCTCATTTGTGCCTGGTTGGTCCCCATTCCTCTCTCCCCAGTGTTGGGTGTGAGGGCATGAGGGCGTGATGACCATTTGCATATTAACTCTTTATTATATAAGATAATAAAAATCTTAAAAGGTATGTTATTATCCAAACAGTATTTCTCCATTTCACTGGTACAGCAATTCAGGAGGGTATCCTGAAAGCATAGTTGGGTCATCCAGGACTTCTCACTGTTTCTGTTGTACAATGCAGTGTGTGCTTATTGACATGCTGTAGACCCTGGGGCTCTAACTGTGCCAGATCACAAAGGTTTCGATTTGTAGCCTGCGACATTGATCCCAAGCAAGACTGTTTTCCAGTCCTTAAAAGCCATGAAGCCTGGCACTGACTTGGCCTCCTTATACATGAAAGTCCTTTTGGGCATAGTTTGCAGAATGGAGGTTTCATCCATACTCTATATTTGCTCTGCAAGTAATGTTTCTCCACAACCAGCTTATCTAGGATTTCCAAAATTTCTTCAACTGCCTTCACATCAGCACTCACAGACTCATCACTCACTTTCACATTACATAATAAATAACAATTCTTGAATTGTTTAAACCACCCAGTGCTAGCAGTAAATTCAACATCACAGGAAGGTCCAGCCTTTTCTTTCAACATCTCAATCGCTTTGCTTTCGATGTGATTGTCATGGTGCTGAGAGGTGCATACTTCTGTGTCTGGTCTTCAATCCAGGTCACTAGAAGTTTCTCCTAGCCTGACAAAGACCCTTCTCAAACTTTCACTAGTCTTGCTGCCTTCCATGAATGCCTTTAACAGCTTCCGTCACATGGTTTTATTCTTTAAGATCATAGCTATGGTGGAATGGGACATGCCTGACTGCTGAGCAATAACCATCACTGATTTTCCACCTTCATAGTCCTTAATCACTTTTAGTTCTGTTTCCAGGTCAATTACTTGATGTAGTAACATTAACAGTAGATTTTGTACACCTAGAGACCATGATGAACAAAACAACATGGGATTAAATCAAGCACCAGAGAAAATGATGCAATCAAGAGATGCAGTAAATGAGATGTATGAGGCTTCTGCCAGTGCAATATGGCAAACTTTTTTTTTGTAAGTAGAAAGAATACACTCTAAAATAATGATGAAAAGGTATAGTATAGCCCTGACTGGTTTGGCTCACTGGATAGAGCATCAGCCTGGGGACTGAGGGATCCCAGGTTCGATTCCGGTCAAGGGCGTGTACCTTAGTTGCAGGCACATCCCCGGTGGGGGTGTGTGCAGGAGGCAGCTGATCGATGCTTCTCTCTCATTGATGTTTCTGATTCTCTATCCCTCTCCCTTCCTCTCTATAAAAAATCAATAAAATATATATATATTTTAAAAAGGTATAGTATAGTAAACACATAAACCAGCAACATATTCATTGCCATTATCAACTGTTATATACTGTACATAACTGTATGTGCTAGAAATCTATACCACTGCAGTGCAGTAGGTTTGTTTACACCAGCATCACCACAAACACACAAGCACTCCCAAATATCACAGCTACCAGTCACTAGGTGATAGGACCTTTTCAGATCCATTATAATCTTAATAGAGTCCTGGTGCATGAAATTCGTGCACGTGGGGGGTCCCTCAGCCTGGCCTGCACCCTCTCCAATCCGGGACCCCTCAGGGGATGTCCGATTGCTGGTTCAGGCCCGCACAGATGACAGCTTTATTGTTGTTTCTTTCTTTTCATGCTTAAACCCATTGGAATTAGTAGGTATGCAAAGTGTGCATAAATTTTGAGGGGACCCCCTGTATATCTCTAGTCAGCAGTGAAAGGAACCAGCGGCGGATGTAGAACCCCCAGACAGGGAACCTCGCTCACTCTCCGCATGTCTCCCCACTCTGCTTTCCACCTTCGCAGGCAGCGGGAGAATCAGTGTTTTCTCTCATTAACTCGGAAAAGCACGTCCTGTCACCCACTGCCCAGCAGGAGTGCGCTAGGCCCCCAGCAAGCAGGGTGGTCTTTGCTCATGGGCACCGGCACCCAGAGTGCACATTCCTCCTCTGCAGTCACCCCAACTCTCCTGCCATTTCACTGAGAGGACGGACCTCCTTGCCTCCTCTGGGTTCCCAACCTCAAACGCTGACCAAAGGCACCTCAGGGAGGGCCACCCGCACCCACCAGGTGTGTCTGTCTGCACCTGCTCCTGCCTTAGCACCTGCATTAGCCCCACGGAGGTGATCTCGTTGCCGCACTGGCCTCTGAGGGAACAGGGCATCTCCACTCCGCCCTCTCACTGTCATCTCACAGCCCCCCACCCCAAGCACCCAGACATGCCCCAAACGACGTGAGCGTGCCAGAGGGGACGTGCACACGTGTGGGGGGGGGGGGGGACGTAGGCATGCCGGGGTTGACAGAAGTGTGGTGAAGGGGCGGGGGGAATGTGTGTGTGCGTCGTGGTCTAGGACTGTTGCACCTGCACGTGGTTGACAGCACACTGGGGGACATTCGCACACGAGGGGAGAGGAGAAGATGAACGTACAGGAGGCCTGCGCCTGCGCAGATCCACAAACCCATGTGGCGTGGCCAGGAGGATGTCAATCTGGTCCGCCACCATGGTTGTCCCTGTGATCACACACCTTCTGGGCCAGGAGGAGGGACTAGTGCAGCTGCTCCTCAGCTCGGCCAGCAGGCTCTGTTTGGCACTGCTCACAACCGCCGCTACCATGTGAGGAGTACAGGCCACTCTCCAATGGGCCTCACCTCCCCCCGCCCAGTCCCCAATGCTCCAAGTCCCTGCCCACAGGGCTGGGCCAGGGATGGAGGCCTCTCTGCGTGCATGCGGACCCCCAGCTGGGGCCATGCCGGACAGGCCTCTCCACCATGACCCCACCCCCATCCCTGACACTGCAAGTCCCCGCCCACCACGCCTGCTACACATGCAACCTGCTGATCAGTTGTTACTGTGACGGTATCCCAACCAATTTGCATGTTACCCTATTATAAGTATAGATGGGACCAGCTTTATACACGTGGTTTGTTATTGACCAAAATGTCATTATGAGGGGCATTACTATATATAATTGTGCTCTTTTCTGTTGTTTAGAAATATACTTTAAAATTATGAATGGTTATTATCAAACCCAGTTTGATCCTCAACCCTTATTAAATAGCTTATAATGTGGGCTATAAAATTACCAAACATTTGTTGCTTGCACATATTACATTTCAGACACCACTGTAAGCACTTTGCAACTACTAATTCCCAATCTTCATAATAATTCTATGAGACAGGAATTATTATTATCCCTTTTCACAGATGAGGAAAGTGTAAAACAAAGGAGTTAAATAATTCACCCACATCACACGTTTGTACACTGGAGCCAGAATCAAATCCAAGGTGTGTGGAGTCAGGCTTCATATTCCAAATCCTATACTGTGCTGCCTCCTTGTGATTATTTAATTCTTGTACTGCCTACACAGAAGAAAAATGTACTTTGTCCATGGCAAAAACTAGTTCTCTCAAGTTGACACTCAAAGTTTGAAAACTTTTGCAGAGACTGAAAGAGGAAAGAGGTAGGTGGGAGAGAGGAAAAAAGGGATAGATGTGGTAAGTTCAATTTTTATAGTCCAGGCTATATTAAAAAGGGCATTCATGGAAAGGGGTCTGGTGTTTTAGTCAGGGTTCTCCAGAGAAACAAAACCAATAGGGTGTGTTTGTGTGTATATGTGTGTTGGGGGAAGGATGGTGAGGTGGGGACAGATTTATTTTAAGGGATTGGCTCAAACAGTTGTGGAGAATGGCAATTCTGAATTCTATGGAGCAGGCAAGCTGGCTAGAGACAGACTCAGGGAAGAACTGATGTTGCAGCTTGAGTCTGGAGGCAGAATTCCTTCTTTCTTGGGGGACCTATTTTTTTGTTCTCTTAAGGTTTTTAACTTATTGCATGAGGCCCACCTGCATTATGGAAAGTAATTTTCTTTATTCAAAGTCTACTGATTTAAATGTTAATCTCATCTTTATGCTCTAGCCAGTGTTTCCCAGTGTTTAGAGCATCGGCCCTTGCACCAAATGGTTAAGGATTTGATTCCCACACATGAGAGAGGCAACCAATCAATGAGTCTCTCTCTTGTATGGTAATAGGGAAGCCCAGGAAGATGTAAAATCACTTACAGAGTGCCTGGCACATAGTTAGTGGCCAGCATATGTCAGTTGTCATTATTTATATAAAAAAATAAAAGAAACAAATTAATTTTCCAGAAAAAAAATTAAGTAGTTAGGCATTTAGGGACTAGATTATGAAGGGCTTCTGTGCCATCTGAGAAGATTAAATCTTATCTAAAGGCAAGATAAAACTTCAGAGAATTTTAAGCAAAGGAATAAATCATATGAGTTATATTTTAAAGAGACTTATTTCATAGCAGTGTGAACAACAGAATAGAGTAGAATTTTGAAAAGTCAGAACAATCAAAAGGAGGTAGCCGATTGGAAAGGTATTTGGGAGGTAAAATTGGCCGTTGTTAGGGAATTTAAGAAAAAGAAAACACTTCAGGGAAAGAAAATGCAGCATGAAAGAGAATTCTGGCTTAAGAGAGAATTTCTTACAAATAAGTTTATAAGTGGCTCACCAGGAAAGATCGTAATACCCTTTTCTGGAGATCTTTAAGAATGGGATGGAGACACCACTGTTTGGTAGCTGAAGGCTTGAGCTTGGTCAAGACTTCATCCACTCTTTTGATACTATGATTTTAATGGAAAACCAAAAAGCAGACATTATAGTGTACAGATATAATAGATAGTATTTGTAAGGCTTAAATCATATAAATCTTCTTATACTGTTTTTAGTTACTTACAGAATGTTTCCCACTCACCTTTAAATATGCTATCACTCTCTGCCCATGATTTTTTTCCAATAATGTTTTCATTATGCCCCATCACTTTATGACAAAGACATTGCTGCATAGTGACTTCATTACTGTAAAGAAACAATGTGAGTTTAGAGCTGAAAAAAAAAAGTATAATTAAAAGCATAAATTATGGCTGCTGTCAAGACAACAGACATTAACACTGAAACTCGGAGCATAATGCAGAAATAGGTTAGGTTTATGCTACCTGAAATCATTTTGAACCTTGAGTGTTTTCTCTACAAATAATGTACCCAAAAGTTATTATGTTTTTTTGAACAAGGAAACTAGGTGAACTATATTGCCTCCTGTCTAGGTCTTTTCTCCTCTTCATACATGCTACCCTGATATTACAAGGTGTTATGAGAATGTATTCAAGGCCACTTTAGTGTAAAGTAGATGTCATTTTTAAAAAACCAAAGAAGTTATGAAGATAGGCACTAACAGAGAACTTCAGTCTTGTACAAAATCCAAGGAAGTTTACCCAACATCTAAAAAAAATATGATGTTTCAACTACCATCTGCTAAGTAAAATCTCAGCTGTATCAATTCTTTAAAAGTCTGAGACAGTCCTAACCGGTTTGGCTCAGTGGATAGAGCATTGGCCTGCAACTGAAGGGTCCCAGGTTTGATTATGTACCTTGGTTGTGGGCATATCTCCAGTAGGGGGTGTGCAGGAGGCAGCTGATCGATGTTTCTCTCATTGATGTTTCTAACTCTCTATCTCTCTCCCCTCCTCTCTGTAAAAAATCAATAAAATATATATCTTTTTAAAAAGTCTGAGACAGAGGGACATGCTTTCATTATACATTGTCCTCTCAAGCTAGCCTAATAATGAGGTTCAGAAAGCCATTCCCCCATTGCTAGCACTCAAGGACACTGTGCTTAGAGAGGAGATGTTTGAGTACAATTTTAGTCCTGGGAATTTTTACCGGACATGTTTTTATCTAGAATGGTAGGCCTCACAAACAGAGACCCACAACAGAGGACTGTGTACAAATAGAGGGCACTTAGCCACTTTATTGAGGGTATTACCGAGGAAATCTATAATTTTTTCAAGGGACTAGAATAGATGAGCTCTACAATTACCTACCACTCAGAGGTTTTCAAATCTATAGAAATGCGCGCGCACGCACACACACACACATGCCCTGAAAACTTTGACACTGAAAAATAACAAACAACCCTTCTCCAAAAAACTTCTATGTTTTCCTTTGTATGTGTATCTACATATACATTTCTATATGCCTATTTAGATAGATATATGTTTTAAAATTTATTTTATTGTTGAGAGTATTATAGATGTCCCTCATCTTTCCTCCTTTGTCCTCCTCCACCTGGCTCCCACCCCCTCCCCAGGCCGTCACTGCATTATTGTCTGCGTTCATATACGTATATGAACTCTTTGGTTAATCTCTTCCCTCCCCGCCCCACCCCACTTCTCTCTGAAATCTGTCAGCCTGTTCCATGCTTCCATGTCTATGGTCCTTCTTCTAGATCTTTTTGTATATAGATATATATAGGTTGATATATGCACATATAGATTATATATATAGTTATGTAGATGTATATATCTATATGATTCTAGGTATTTACATATAGGTATATAAAATAAAATAACATAGGTGGGCATGGTGGCGCTGGCACCATGGCAGCCCAGAGATGATGATGCTCCCGGACAAACAGCCCCAAACAGTACAATGTAGCCCTGAAGAAGGAGAGATGAAGGAATCATGGGCAGGAACTCGCTTGCTTCAGAGACTCAGGATCCTCACAGAAGGAGGAAAGGGAGGGAGCTTTTATAGAAGAAGAAGAAGAAGAAGAAGAGAAGAAGAAGAAGAAGAAGAAGAAGAAGAAGAAGAAGAAGAAGAAGAAGAAGAAGAAGAAGAGGAAGAAGAAGGAGAAGAAGAAAGGAGAAGGAGAAGGAGAAGGAGAAGGAGACGGAGGAGGAGGAGGAGGAGGAGGAGGAGGAGGAGGAGGAGGAGGAGGAGGAGGAGGAGGAGGAGAAGAAGAAGAAGAAGAAGAAAGGGAGGAGGAGAAAGAAGAACAACAACAAGAAGAAGAACAAGAAGAAGAAGAACAAGAAGAGAGGCTGTTAGAAATAGAGAGGCAATAGTTATAAGAGGAGTGGTTGCTGCGGGAGCAGAAGACACAAGAAGAATGCAGAACCAAGAAGGAAAAGGAAGAGGCAGCTAGAAGTTGGCAGGAAGAACAGGAGAGCAAGCTAGAGGAAGAATGGGAAAAAGCTCAGTGAAAACAGGAAGAGGAGGAGGAGCAGAGGCTGTAGGAGAATCTAGAACGAAAGGAGGCTGCGCAGAAGAGGCTAAAGCGGGTGGAAAGTGAGCTGGAAAATAGCAGCTCTTTGCAGATCCTAGAACCAGCCACGGGCCTGAGAATGATGGGGGAAGAGCGAGTTAACTGTCCGATCTACAGTAAAACTGGAGCTTGCAGATTCGGAGATGGGTGTTCTCAGAAACACAATTTTCCAGTGTCAAGTCCCACCCTGCCTGTCAGAGGCGTGTTCAGGACGTTTGGAATGGAGCAGCGTCCAGGGGGTGCCCGCGACCCCCACGCCAGCCCTGAGCGCAGCGAGGAGGAGGCCCACCTGAGGACGTGCTCCCCAAGGTCAAGAACACGGGGAAGGTGATCCAGTTCCCGGCAGCTGCAACATGGAACCTCATCTGAAGGCCAATGTGATGTTCAGTGCCTGTGGGAAGAATGCCGAGCGGCCCTGTCTCTGTCTAAGGGCGGGTGATCTGCAGGAGGGCAGCTCAGTGCGAATTCTGCCTGGTGACCCGGTGGGAAATGGCCATGTGTGGTTTGTGTGAAATACAGCCATGCCCAAGGGGAAACACTGCAACTTTCTTCACGCGTTCGGACATCCCAACAATGAATTCGGGGAAGCTAATAGGGACCTGTCCCCAGATGGGTATGGCTCTTCCTTCGGTAAGAGCTCAGAGAGGAGAGAGGACAGGCCACCACCACCAGCACCACGGCAGGCCCAGGGGGAAGCCCGGTCTAGCCCTTTTCTGCAAAAGGAATGGAGACGCTGAGAGGAAAGGGAGAAGTAGACACGGGGGTCGGAAATCTCACAGACACACAGCAAAAAGTCGTGAGAGGCACAGTTCACGAAGTAGAGAAAGAAAAAGGGACCACAGCCGGGGCTCGGACAGCGGGAGCTGGAGCTGGAGCTGGAGCAGGAGCCTGAGTCCCTCTGGGTCCAGGAGTCCCCATGGGAGGAGGTCAGGCAGTAGGGACAGAACTATTCATAGTCCCCAATCCAAATAAACTGATTTTGTTTTCAAATGATCGCATATGTTATTTATTATGGCTGCTCCATACTTAGAGGGCCCTGAACTTCAATGGGTTAGCAAGTCTGGCAGAACCCTATGTCATCTGGAACTCTATTTTAAATAAAATACTCTTATTTTCTGATAATTTGTGTGCTTCTTTTAGAAAACCTAAGTGTATAAATAACATGAATATTACTGTAATCCTAACCCTTAAAGATAACCAGTTAACAATGGAGCATTACTTGAGCCATTTTTCTCTACTTATGGGTATATGCACATTTTTCACACAAAGAACATAGATGGTGGCAGTTGAATGTGCTTTTTCTCATAAAATATTGTCATATTTTCTTAAGGCCTATTCTTCATGTTATTTTTACTCACTACATAATGTGGATCTATTAATTTATTCAACTATATCACTCTTGTTGGATTTTAAGTTAGCTTAAAGTAACTTAAAGAATTCTGTGCTATAAACAAGCAATAAGTAAATAAAATAAGGTAGATATATAAAATAAAATTATGCACACTGATTCTCTGGTGTCTTAGAGCCTTTCTACACACATAATCATATAGAAATAATAAAATGGTATATCTTATCACAACAAGGAGTAATAATAATAAATAAGAAGAGGGGATGAAACTTTTTGACATAGATTGTGATGATGTTTTCCTGGTGATACTTATCTCTAAACTCATTGTATATATATTAAACATAAGCTTCTATATGTCAAATAAAACCGGTATTGTTTTTCACATGGTAAATTAACAAATATTCAATTGAAAACCTCTGATCTTGGATGAAATAGTTGTAAACTAGTATCTGATACACTGAAGTGGAGGCAATTTAAATGTTCAATCCTTCTGAAAGGCAATAGGCAATATATTCTGTGAGGTTTAAAAAAAAAATCTTACAATTTGACCCAGTAAAATTATTCATTGGAATATCCTAAGAAAAAAATAAAATATAAGAAAAACTTATAGGCATAAATATTTTCATTGCAGTGTTATTTACAATATAAAAATTATAATTGTATAATTTCATATAATTATAGAACTGTATGAAATATTATGCAGCCATTATAAAATTAATATAAAAATAATACAACTAGGGGAGGTTGGGAGGGGGGCTAAGAGAGCAACCAAAGGACTTGTATGCATACAAATAAGCATAACCAATGGACACAGACAGCAGGAGGATGAGGGCATGTGCTGGGGGGCAGGAGCAGGCAGGGAGAGGTCAATGGGGGAAAAAGGAGACTTATGCAAGACTTTCAACAATGAAGAATTTAAATTAAAAAATAGAATAAAATATAAAAAATAAATAATACAAATAAAATGCATCTAAGAGCATGAATTACTAAATGTATTTGAAAGCCCTAGTCTTATCTGTTCTCTGCACCCTGAGAAGTGCAGTAAACCAATGCTTCTGATGTGATCTAATATAAGAAAAATACAATACAATATATTTTCAGAAATATTTTCCATTGTTTTTATTTTATTTCTATATAATAAACTCTATTACTTGTATCATCATTAGTAAGATATTTGACAACAAGGAACTAAGAGAATTAGTCTCTTCACATACAAAGAAATATTCTCCTAATGGTGAATAGCAGAGTATTTATCCCTAAAATTCATTATTTCACCACCAAAGAATATGCATATGTATGATTAAACAGCAGACTCCTTGAGGAGCGATTTGTCATGTTTACCAAAAAGTGAAGGCAAATTTCTGTTAAAATATTTTTCAATATTTTTAATGAATTTTAATAAAGGTTTATCAGGCGCTTGTTGTGGTGCAGAACTTTTATTAAATTCTGTGATCCATAAAACGTGTGTGTGTGTGTTTTTTTTATTTTTGAATGACACATAGTTTAGTTTTTCATTTAGAGGCTATAAAAGTGTTCACAAAAGTTATGTTGAAAAAAAAGTGATTGAAAGTGCTAAAACACTGTACAGAATATAAAACCCTTTCATAGACTTTTTATGACACATGAAACATGAGTCTTAAAGGTTTAATGTTACTGACTTTTATACAAGGCTTTTTAATTCTTGATTCCAGTTATGGTTCTGCAAATGAACTGTGACATTAAAAGGAATCAGGCTGGAACGGCCTGGGCTCACTTTCTAGATGAGTTCCCACTGGCCATGAAAGGTTTGCTCTAGGACCCACCCCGCCCACAGCTGATTAACATTCACTTGCTTTCTTAGAACAGAAGAGTGAGCCTGCTTGATAGATTCCCTCCTACCTAAATTCAGTATTAATGTTGCGGAGGGCGCCTAGATTACTACTGGTATATATGAAGTATGAAGGATGACTATTCCTTAATCCTGTTTCTTTCATATTGTACACCATTTACTGCTATAATTGTAATGTTGTCTTGGTGAACGACAGAACCAATATTGCTGTCTGTCCCATTGAAACAATGGATATAAATTCACTTTGGAAAATTTTGAGTCGAGGTGCTGACCTGAACCCAGTACAGAAGACCGATTCACTATTTTTTGTTAATTTCTAGTATTTGAAATTGCCAGATGAAGTTGCCATTTTTGTAAGTTAAAACTATTGAAACCTTCAATTTCATATGGCTTACATTAATTTTAATATGTTTCAAAAGCCACAGTGGTGGTTTATATGAAGAGAAGAGTAGAGCAATATGTGATAAATTAGGTAAATTATAAGAAGTCAATCTGGGTAATTTACATTAGACTTCAGAGTAATATGCTCAACTTAAATTATCTTAAGCACTTCCTCAACATTACACATTATTTTGTATGTGTAGACTCTGTTCTTATTGGTTCATTTCCTAGAGGAATCAAAGTTTCAGTTTCTATCTGTTGAAATTGTACTGTGAAATCACTTAAAAAAATACTTGAACTTACAGAAAAGAATTAAAAAATGTATGGTGTTGAATAACTATTCCACACATACGTTAGCTGCATTAGAAATCATCAATGGTACACTCTAAAAGGCTGAAATAAAATATCTGTGCCATATATGATACTCATGATTCATCTGTTTGTTTTAATTTAAAAAAATATCTTTCTTATTTCAAAATTATTTTAATATGAAAGGGATTAGACATGGGATTTCTCAACATGAGTCATAACTTAATGTGCTGGATGTAACCAAAATATAGTAAAAATGTCTACTTCCTTATAATTTGTGATGTTTCTAATATGAAACATATGGTTCTAATTTACAAAATAATTTCTTTCTCTATACATCTCAGCACTTCATGTTTTAAAACAAGTCTCACAAATTTTTCAATAATTTTAGCGTACTTCAGAAATTATTGGAAGACATATTTTTGATGCATTACTATATAATGCATTAAAGACATATTGCAAGTTATAATTTTTTCTTTAACTTCCTTGATTTATGTATTATCCACTTGAAGCTAAGTTTATTGTATATATGGTGACTGTAAGATATTAAAACTGCATTTCAGCTAGAATAGTCTGTGTTAAAACCATTCATTTAGAAAGTTTTGCTTTTCTGTTATGTATTCTAAATTAATAAACTTTTACTAAATTGCCAAATAATTTTTGTACTATCTAATCTTTGAATATTACTTGCCTATACATTACCCTAGAGATGAATACAAAATACAAAATACTTAGTCCACTAAAGCCAAGAGCTAATGAGCAAAAATTCTGCCTAACACTCAAAAAAGCATGAGATATCTGTCCAAAGGGAGAGAAGTTTTGGAGGTACATGGATAGAAATCTGAGCAAGACAGAGGGAGGGAAAGAAAAGCCTTTACAAGTATAGTCAATATTTAAGACATTTTACCTGGCCAGCATGGCTCAGGGGTTGAGCATTGACCTATAAACCAGGAGGTCACAGTTCAATTCCCAGTCAGGGCACATGCTCAGGTTTCTGCAATCCCCAGTCGGGGGCCTATAGGAGGCAGCCAATCAATGATTCTCATCATTGATGTTTCTATCTCTCTCTCCCTTTTGCTTCCTCTCTGAAATCAGTAGAATTTAAAGATAAAAATACATAAAATAAAAAATACTTAAGATATCTTTAGAACCAGCAAACATTGCTAATATAGGAAGAAGAATGAGTAAACTAAGAAACAGAAAACAAATCTAACCTTTTGAGAAACAAACTGTTTCCAAACCAGCAATATTTTTTAAAAACCGTATTTTAATATTTCGGTATTACATACATTCTTTTCAGGACATTTTTATATGTCTCCGGCTTTCTGTGCCACTAGACTTTAAAATTACGAATACGATGGATATGAGAAGTGTTACTTCACTTGGAAGTAACAGACGCAGGTACGAGATCTCCAACCTGTCCTTCTCCATCAACAGTGACTTTAGAAACCTCAGTTGATATGGCAGAGCCACCACGTGTAAAAACCCTGGATCCCTGAGTCACTACATGGATAGGAGCTGCTCTGGTGCATCACCTGACCTGCCTTGGAATTTACAAGAGGAAGAAATAAACCTTGTTGTGTTCCAGTCACTAATATTTCAGGATTCCTTTGTTACTGCAGCCTAGCCTTTTTTGACAATACTTTGTCTTATATAATGCTGGATAACGCAGAGCCACCCTTACCTCCCCACCCCCTTGGTCCCTCACCACCTCAAATCAGTCCACACATTGCTTTAGCCTTCCAGCCACCTCTCTGAGTTCTACTGTTCCTCTAATATCTACTACCATTCTACGCAAAGGGATACATAAATAAATGAGATAGTTGCTTACTTTTTGTGGATGAGACCGATATAAAGACAAATTATTTGAACACAATGAGATTGGGTGTAGTAACAGAAGTTGGTACAGCAGTGCTAAAAAGAGAGACATCATAATTTCCATGAATCTGCTGAGGCAAACCAGAGCAGAAAAATGTCTAAGCAGTGTCCAAAAAGATAAATAAAAATTCATCATTCCCACAGTTCCTGCTTAGCCAGGCAATTTCTCAACCTTAAGTCTAATTAGTCTCCCTACCTTCAGACTTCTGCCCCTCACTACCCTACACGTTAATCCTCCCAAATGCCAACTAGGTTACTTCCTAAAGCTCAAAACTATACAGGCCATTCACCTGCTTAAAAGCATGCCACAGTTTCTCTTTCCATTTCATCTCCTACAACACCCGCCTTGTGCTCACCACAGAAAACTCCTCATCTTTTCTTCAACACCCCAAACTTGCACACTTCATTGTGTAATGCCTGTTGTTCCCTCTGACTTGATGGCCCACCTCTCCTTCCCTTCTCTGCCAGCGCAAACTCCTATGATAAAGCACTTCCTGAAGCAAATCTGGCAGAACAACTCATATCTGCCGCCTGAACTCTGCAAATCTATCTGCAATAATGACAACAAATAGTATGTATTAAGAACTGCCTTTTTGTCAGGCATTTAAGCACTTTCTACATCAATTGTTCCATTCAATTCTCACAAAAGCCTATGAAGCAGCTACCATTATCAATGTTCCTTTTGCAAATGAGGAAACAGGCTTGGGTGAAGGAGCTAGCCCAAGTTTTTACACAGCTTTTCAGTGACAGAACCAGCATAAGAACTTGTCACAGTTGAACAGCTGTATTCCAGATTTGTGTACTTACCCACTATGCTTCTTGATCCCCATTCACGTTAAAAATTCCTTGGCCCTGCACACTGCCTTAACCCCTGGCTTCTTTTCTTGTTTCCCCTATATACCAAATAACCTAGCTATATCATGCAAACATATGTTTAGCATGTTATTCCCTCATCTTCAAAGAGCCTTTCTCATTTAATTTGTCCATTTTATTCTGCTTGCTTTTCACCTGTTAGGCCTAGCATCACTCCCCTATGCGAATGACTCCCTCAGCACTCACTGCTCCCTGCACACAGTGCCCTAACAGTTGTAACTGTTAATTAGTCTCTCTCTCTCTCTCTCTCTCTCTCTCTCTCTCTCTCTCTCTCTCTCTCTCTCCCAAAGAGCTGCTTGAGAGCCAACTTTACTCTTATTTTCCATCTCCAGCACCTAGCATATAGTAAATGCACAATAAATGTTTTTGAATGACTGACTGAATGATTTAGGTTTTGGCATTCACATTTATCATTATTAAAAAGTTGGTCCCAAAATTAATAACTGTTTATTTCTGAATGAAGGATATTTTGTCCCTTCATAGTAACTTTCTAATAAAAGATTCAATTTGTGAGTTATGCAATCCCATTCATATTCTGTTTCTTTTTTTAATATATACTTTATTGATTTTTTACAGAGAGGAAGGGAGAGAGAGAGAGTTAGAAACATCGATGAGAGAAAAACATAGATCAGCTGCCTCCTGCACACTCCCTACTGGGTATGTGCCCACAACCAAGGTATATGCCCTTGACCGGAATTGAACCTGGGACCCTTGAGTCCGCAGGCCGACGTTCTATCCCAGGGGTGGGCAACCTTTTTGTGAGTGCGTGCCAAAACCAATAAAATCTCTGACTCAAAATTCTTCTGCATGCCAACCCTAATTTTTTGAGAACATGTTACGCCTACTTGATATCTCTTAAGGTGTATGTATATGAAGAACCTTGAAGAAATAATAAAATTCATTCGAGCGACAAAAACACAGTATATGATGATGAAAAATACATTTATTTTTAATGTATACATGTACACTGATAGTCCAACAGAAAACTTTATGACTCCATTTGATATTATCAGTGATACTTTTGCTGCTGCATCACTGATGACAGAGATTTTACATCAGGTTTATATTTCGTGACCTTCAGAGATATGCACGAGCTACTACTTTCATCCGTCAGGCTTCTCCTATTACGAGACTTAACAAAATTCATCACTGAGAACAAAGATTCACAAGCATCTGTGGATGAAACCAAAACACTGGTTGGATCTAGGAAAGCAGGGAGAGTTAAGGCAGAGACATAGAAATTGCTCTTCCCCTCTCTTGTCAATCCATGTCTATGGTCTTTAAGATAAGTTGTTATGTAAAATTATTTGTTTATCTAAGATGCACCTACACTGAATTTATCTGAAAAATAAAAAAGTCGATATTAAGAAAAAAATTGTAAATGGAAGATTATAAGAGAGGGTTTCACGTGCCAGCAAAAGTTACTGGTGTGCCATGTTTGGCACGCGTGCCAGGAGTTGCCCACCCCTGCCCTATCCACTGAGCCAAGCCAGTTAGGGCTCATATTCTGTTGTGTTTTTTTTTTTTAATTATATCCTTATTGTTCAGATTATTACTTTTGTTCCTCTTTTTTCCCCCCATAACTCCCTCCACCCAGCTCCCACCCCACCCTCCACCCTCACTCCCCACCCACTGTCCTCATCCATAGGTGCACGATTTTTGTCCAGTCTCTTCCCGCATCCCCCTCACCCCTTTCCCCTGCAAGAATAGTCAGTCCACTCCCTTTCTATGCCCCTGATTCTATTATAATCACCAGTTCATTCTGTTCATCAGATTATTCACTTGATTTTTAGATTCACTTGTTGATAAATGTGTATTTGTTGTTCATAATTTGTATCTTTACCTTTTTCTTCTTCTTCCTCTTCTTAAAGGATACCTTTTAGCATTTCATATAATACTGGTTTGATGGGATGAACTCCTTTAGCTTTTCCTTATCTGTGAAGCTCTTTATCTGACCTTCAATTCTGAATGATAGCTTTGCTGGATAAAGTAATCTTGGTTGTAGGTTCTTGGCATTCATCACTTTGAATATTTCTTGCCACTCCCTTCTGGCCTGCAAAGTTTCTGTTGAGAAATCAGCTAACAGTAGTATGGATACTCCCTTGTAGGTAACTGAGTTTCTTTCTCTTGCTGCTCTTAAGAGTCTCTCTTTGTCTTTTGCTCTTGGCATTTTAATTATGATGTGTCTTGGTGTGGTCCTCTTTGGATTCCTTTTGTTTGGGGTTCTCTGAGCTTCCTAGACTTGTAAGTCTATTTCTTTCACCAGATAGGGGAAGTTTTCTGTCATTATTTCTTCAAATGGGTTTTCAATATCTTGCTCTCTCTCTTCTTCTGGCACCCCTATAATTCGGATGTTGGTACGCTTGAAGCTGTCCCAGAGGCTCCTTACACTATCTTCGTATTTTTGGATTCTTTTTTCATTTTGCTTTTCCGGTTGTATGTTTTTTGCTTCTTCATATTTCAAATCATTGACTTGATTCTTGCGATCCTCTAGTCTGCTGTTGGGTGTCTGTATAATATTCTTTATTTCAGTCAGTGTATGCTTAATTTCCAGTTGGTCCTTTATCATAACCTCGAGGGTCTCACTAGATTTCTTGAAGATCTCACTACATTTATCGGCGGTCTCACCAGTCTTTACGAGGGTCTTACTAAATTTATCAGCGGCTTCTAGAAAGTTCTTGAAAAACCTTAAAAGTTTGGTTCTGAACTCTATATCCAGTCATTTGCTTTCTTCCATTTCTGTCATTTGTGACCTGTTTCTTTGTCTCTGCATTTTTTGTGCTTCCCTGTGTTGATGGAGTGGCTTTGTGTGCTAGGTGTCCTATAGGGCCCAGTGGCTCAGCCTCCCCAGTTACCTGAGTTGGACACTCTTGGTGCACCCCCTTGTGGGCTTTGTGCACAGTCTTGTTGTAGTTAAGCCTTGACTGTTGTAGGTATCACTGGGAGGAATTGACCTCCAGGCCAATTGGCTGTAAGAATCAGCTGTGTCTGCAGTGGGAGAACTTCTGTGCTGGAGACACCCCTCTGGGGCAAGACTTGCTTCAGTGGGGCTTTGGTGCTCACTGAGTCTGCCCCCTGAGTGTGTCCCTTATGGGTCCGAGGGGCTGCAATCTGGATGGTCCCACTCTGACCACCAGGTATCCAGGCTCCTGGATCTTTTGGGAGGTGCTAATCTAGCCTTTGCCTGAGGCTACTCAGCAGGAGCTCAGCTGTGAAGGAATGCAAGTTGCCCTGGGGCCTTGGGCCAGCTGTAAGTTTGTTAGGTAATTTTCAGATTGCAAAAGCCTCCGTGCACAGCTTGGGCGGGGCAGGGTCCCAGGGGATCAATCAGGTGGAGCAAACAGCTATGGCTGATCATCAGCCCTTCCCTAAGAGGCTCCGAGTCTCAGTGTCCCGGTAATTGCTGCAAGCACCTCTGAGAGAAAGCCGCCCTCGAGATGCGAATGATGCCAGACAGTCTAGCTTCTCCCTGTATCATTCTGGGTCCCTAGAGACTAGCCCGGAACTGGAGTTCAGAGCAGTCGGGAGCTTGAGACTCCCTCCCGATTGAAAAAGCCAACCGTGTCCTCAGCCGCCAGCCCTTTCCACGTCCGCCTCCGTACCTGTGCACTTAACTTCCGCACCGCAGCTCCTCTGAGTCCCAGTATGCTTTTCTCTTTCCTCATAGTTGTAGTATTTCCACTCAGCCAGCCCTCCTGTGGTTCTGGAAGATGCCCATTCTGTCTTTTAGTTGTATTCTTGAAGTGGTTGTGTGAGGCAGCAATCTCTGGTGTTTACCTATGCCGCCATCTTGGTTTCTCTCCATATTCTGTTCTTAATTCATTATTTATTTCTCTAATATGTGTATGAGCAGATATATATATATATATACATATATATATATATATATATATACACACACACACATATATATATACACATATACATATATATATGAAAGTCAAAGCTCTAACATGAGAGATAAAGTGATACTTTCTTCTAAACTTTTTGTTTCAAAACTTAATCTTAAAAGGTGACATTTCAGCCGAAACCGGTTTGGCTCAGTGGATAGAGCATCGGCCTGCAGACTGAAAGGTCCCAGGTTCGATTCCGGTCAAGGGCATGTACCTGGGTTGCGGGCATATCCCCAGTAGGAGATGTGCAGGAGGCAGCTGATCGATGTTTCTCTCTCATCGATGTTTCTAACTCTCTATCTCTCTACCTTCCTCTCTGTAAAAAATCAATAAAATATATTTAAAAAAAAAAAAAGGTGACATTTCAGAAACACAAATCAGAAAGAATATATGCACCCCTATGTTCATAGCAGCACAATTTATAATAGCTAAGATTTGAAAACAGCTTAAGTGCCCATCAGCAGATGAGTGGATTAAAAAACTGTGGTGCATCTACACAATGGAATACTACACTGCTGTAAAAAAGAAAGAACTCTTATCATTTACAACAGCATGGATGGACATAGAGAACATTATGCTAAGTGAAATAAGCCAGTCAGAGAAAGATAAATATCACATTATCTCACTCATTTGTGGAATATAATGAACAACATAAACTGATGAACAAAAATAGACCAAGAGACAGAGAAGCATTGAACAGACCGTCAAACCTCAGAGGGAAGGCAGGGGAGGCAGGGGTTAAGAGATCAACCAAAGGACTTAATGCATGCATATAAGCATAACCAATGGACACAGACACTAGGGGTGTGAGGGCATGTGCTGGGCAGTGGAAGTGGTCAGGGAGGAGTCAATGGGGGAAAAGGAGACATATGTAATACTCTAAATAATAAAGAATGAAAATTAGGAATTAACATATGATGAGGGTATATACAATTACTATGTACTAAGCTGTATATAATTGTATAAAATAAACATAATAAATATGGAAAAAAGTAGTTTTCTAAAATAAAGGCATATCTGTTTCTAAATTTTTTTTTAAAAAGTGACATTTCCAATCTTTCCTTTTTCTCTTGCATCCTAAGTATACAATAGCCAACTGAGAAAAGAATAATAATATAGTTTTAAAATATTAAACCCATTATGTTATAATCTCTGTTTTCACATTTTATATAAAATAGCTCATGTATTCTTCTTACAAATCCTATGAAGTTGACATTGTTATTATTACCATTTGATAGATATGGATACTGAGGTATCTTGAGATTAAATAATTTAATTAAAACTCTTATTGTAGAGTATTTTAAAGATTATGTTTTACATGTTGATGCTTATACTTTCAAACAAAATAACAAGAATGAGTAGAATATAAACAACCTATATTTAGGCTATGAGAACATTTGAGGGAGATAAGAGGTTTTCACATATTGCATTTGATCCTGATTGCATATCCCTGTGATGCCTTAGCAAAGTGTAATTTACTCAGTGAACTACATAACCTGATTTAAAAATGGGTAAAAGACCTTGTAGGGTATTAGTTCCTCTGCCAGGGACTTGACCTCCTGGGACGCTGAGTATTCGATGGAGAAGCCATGAGAAGTTGTGGGTGTATAAGAGAGTTTTTGCTGTAGCCCAAGTAGCCATTGCTGACAGGAGCTATTAGACAAAGCAGTTCTATAAAGAAACAGCTGCACACCGGCTGGTTAACAATACATCTTTCCTACCGAGGAGCTATACAGGAGCTATCCTTAGAACTACAGCCTCCCTAAACAGCTGCCTCTGAGCTGGCTGCCTGCCGGTCAGTAACATACTTTAATACTTAGACAAAAGAGGTTTATTGCCAAATAGTAAACTCAGTCTTTTGGGTTATAGAAGGGCATGCTTGCACAGCGTACATACAGTAAGATAGCTGTATCCTTGCTTCTTGCACCTGCGTATAGCAAAGTAACCTTGAACACCCTGATTAGGATTCCCATGCTCAGAGTGGCCTTGAACATCTGGCACACTCTAGACAGGTTCCCCACTGACCTGAATAAACATTTCTCCAAAGATGATTTACAAATGGCCAATATAAACATAAAAAGGTGCTCAATATCACTAATCATCAAGAAATGCAAATCAAAATCAAAATGATATATCACCTCACACCTGTTAGAATGGCTATTATTTGAAGAAAAAAAAAAGCAAATGTTGGTGAGGGTATGGAGAAACTGGGATCTTTATACACTATTGTTGAAAATATAAATTGGTGCAACCACTATGGAAAACAGTATGAAAGTTCCTCAAAAAAATTAAAAATAGAACCACCACATTGTTCAGCAATCCCACTTCTGGATATATATCCTAAGGAATTGAAATCAGGATATTGATGACATATAACATAAGCATCTCCATATTCATTGCAGCATTATTCACAACTAGAGGTCCGGTGCATGAAATTCATGCACTAGGGGGTGGAGTTCCCTCAGCCCAGCCTGCCCCTCTCACAGTCTGGGAGCCCTCAGTGGATGGCCTACTGATGGCCACAGTCTGGCAGCAGAGGCTCAGAGCAGACGTCATGTGTGTCGTGTGTGTGTGTGTGTGTGTGTGTGTGTCTGCTGGGGGTCTGCCCCCAGCCACACCTTGGAGGCTTGGAGCAGGTGCCCCTCTCTGTTGATCTCTCAGGCTCCTGGCCTCCACTGCGTGTTGTACTCTCCCTTGAGCTGTGGCCAAGGTGGGGTGCTGCCTGCAGGCCACCCTTTCCTGCTCTGGGATCGCCATGGCAACCCAGCAGCAGGCCTTGCTGGGTGCTGCCTACAGGCCACACTCTCCTGCTCACCAATCGCTGGATCGCCAGGGCACCCGGGGTCAGGCCCTGCTAGGTGCTCCTTGTGAGTGGCACTTTCCTGCTCTCTAATCGCCATGGTGTCCCAGCTGGGGGCGGGGCTTAGCCAGCACACAGGGGTTCCAGATGGAGGGAGGGCTTAGGCAATGCTGGTATTAGGCGGCACATGGGGGTCCCGGCTGGGGGTGGGGCTGCACACAGGGCCTGGATGGTGGCTTGTGCTGTCCTGCCTGCAGTATGCAAATTAGCTGCCATCTTTGTTGGCAGCTAATTTGCATATTGTGCTGATTAGCCAATGGGAGGCATAGCGAAGGTACAGTCAATTACCATCTTTGTCTATTATTAGATAGGATAGCCAAGATAAGGAAGCAACCTAAATGCCCATGGACAAATCTGTGTGGATAAAGAAACTATGGTATCTACATGTAATGAAATGTTATTCAGTCTTAAAAAAACAAAGTGTATCTGTTATTTGCAACAACTTAGATGAATCTGGAAGACATCATGCTAAATGAAATAATTAGACAAAGGACAAATACTACATGATCACACTTATGTGAGTCATCTGAACACGTCAAACTCATAGCAGTGGAGATTAGAATGGTGGTTACCAAGGGTTGAGAGTTTGGGCAGGCCTAGGTTGTGTTGGAAGAACAAGGAAGTATTGGTCAAAGGGTACAAGTTCTAGTTATAAAGGTAAGTCCTAGAGATCTACTATACACCATAGGCCTATGGTTAATAATACTATATTGTATACTTAAAACATTTACTCAAAGGATAGGTATTATATTGAGTATTTTTATCATAAAAATAGAGATCAGGGGGAAACTTTTGGAGGTGATAGGTATGTTTATGGCATTGATCATGTAGATGGTTTTACTTATGTGATAGTGTATACTTATCTCCAAATTCAAGTTGTATAGATTAAATATGTACAGCTTTTTGTATGTCAATCATACCTCACTAAAGTGGAGTTTTCTAAATACAAATAAAAAGGAGAGGTCTGTGCCTTTGGGGAATTCATCATCTAATTAGGGAAAGAATGTATTTATAATTAGAAAAAATGAGAGACCTTTAAATAAGATTCAGACACTTTAAAGTGACAGAGATTGAATAAAAGAGAAAATAGATTTTTAAAAAATTATTATCCAAGCAGACGGAATACATTTGAGATAAAGCTGAGAATAGAGTAAAGCCCTTTTAAAAAGGGTTACTTTTTTTGTATTCCCACCCAAGGATACATTCATTGACTTTAAAGAGAGGAGAGAGAGAGAGAGAGAGAGAGAGAGAGAGAGAGAGAGAGAGAGAGAGACATCAATGTGAGAGAGAAGCACTGATAGGCTGCCTCCCACACAGACTCCAACCAGGGATCCAACCCCTACCCAGATATGTGTCCTGAACTGGAATCAAACACGCAAACTTATAGTGCATGGGACAATACTCCAACCAACTGAGCCACCCAGCCAGGGTATTAAAATTGTTACTTGAGCCAGATGAGGCACACAAAATAATTTTAAAGTATGTATATGTTAGCTTGACTTAACATATTCTCATATTTTCATCATTAACAGCATAAACAATATCATGAGCACCTACTATCATTAGAGCACTTGATATCTGAGACATAGGAACCAATTAATTAATTGAACATTGAGTTGCATGGGATCATTAAACCTAAAATATGATTTGGTAATTTAAGATCTCTATATTTAAAATATAATCCTCTGCAAATTATTTAAAGGCCCTAAGAACTAGCAATGACTGTTCTTATTATATACAATTGAACAGATTTTAGAATGTATTCATGAATCTCACATGTCCACTGAAGGTAAAAAGTAACAACTGCTAAACTATTAGGGATCCCTAATGAAAAAACATTACAATATTAAAATAAATCGAGTCTGTAGAAATGTTTCAAACTCTCCAGACTTATTTTTGGAAAGGGTGAGAAAGTAAATTAAATGGTCAGTAAGTACATCTGGGATACAAAGTAGCAAAGCAAATAACAATCCATTTTTTATAATTAAAACTTAGCTAAACTATCATTTGGCCACAATAATAACTTTCTGTAAGAACTATAAATATCAACAGGGGATTTGTAGAGAAAATCGCCTTGTAGCATTTTTTTTAAGAAATTAATGCACATCTAATATTGATCTTGATTTGTGCATGTTAAACTATGCCTCCTCAAGTAAAATATTCTTGAAGAAGTCAATAATATGCCATAATTTCATATGACACTAATAAAATAACACAGATGACAATTCATTTTTGTTTACTTGTCTATGACTTAATGGATGGATAAATTTTGTTAAAAGTGGAAGCAAGAACTTGGTCCATAGTAGACATACTTATAAAACAATTGTTCCTGCTTTTTTTTGGGGGGGGGGGGGGTTACTTTCCTAAGAGAGAAAGTAAAAGAACCAATTGCTTGGAATTCTTTCCTGAAAAGTGTTTTTATAACTGTTGATATATGTTATGAATTTCAAAAGACTGAAACTACATATATTATTAGGTAGTTTATTTTATTCGCTAAGATAAAATAGAATAACGATGTTGCCAATAAAGCCTAAGGAAGTGAAAAATATGCAAAACAGTGCCATTATAATGACTTTATATGTAACACTACTAATTCTATTTATTCAAAATTGCTCAAATTGGTAACACGAAAGCTGTTTTCTCATACTCAAGGGACACCATTTAGGGAAAAGAATAACTCAATAGTGAGATAGTCAAGTGAAGTCTTAGACTCAAGGAGAAATACAAAGCAAGTAAGAACTATATTCCATCTAATCCAATTTTGCTATTCATTCATTATTAGAAGGCACTGAATTAAAGATTTAGGCCTATTCTGTACACCAACGAAGTTTGCAGTAATGAATTTTGTAGAAGAAAATACAAAAAAATATATCTTAAGAAAATAAATCTGAGTCTGATTCTTTCTGGTTATTTCCTAGCCATCATTCAAACACTTGGAAAGGCACTTGAATTCTTTCAAGCACTAGTAATCCATTTAGATCATGGTAGGAGCATTACCATAACAGTTAAGGTACCACTTTAAACCCAAAAATGTACAGCCCAGGAATGCCTTGGGCCATGAAAATTTCTCTGAGGTAGGCCTTCTCTGGAGAAAATGCTGTTTGACCACCATGTGAGTTTGGTCATGATGTGTACAGAACTGAAATGCTAAACAGAATGGTAACTTAGGTGCAAGATTAGTTGTTGAAAAAAATTCTTAAAATTGGCTTATTTATATAACAGTAGGACCTAAAAATAAAAGAAAGTTCCTGCCCTTTCTCACTTTACTGGGTCTTACAGACAAAGGGGATAATTTTAATTAATAAATTAGTTGTCCCAATTAGTAAACTTTTTATCATCATAAAAAAGTTACTCAAAATGGTTCATATATTTTTGTTCAAACTAAAACTAAAACTTCCAAAAGAAAATTTAGAAAAAAAAAAACACTTTATTCTTTTAAGTTAGGCAAAAACTTTCATAGATATGACACCAAAAACATGATTTATTTTTATAAAAAATTGATAAATTGAACTTCATCAAAATTTAAATCTGCTCTTTGAAAGACATTATTAAGAGATTGGACAAATCATAGATCTGGAGAAAATATATGCAAAGTAATATTCGATAAAGGATTTGTATCTATAATATATAGAGAATTCTTAAAACAATAATTTAGCGCTGGCTGGTTTTGTTAAGTGGTTAGAGTGTGCTGACCCACAGACTGAAGGGTCTCAGGTTCAATTCCCTGTCAAAGGTGTATACCTCCATTGCAGGCTTGCTCCCCAGCCTTGGTCCAAGTGTGAACAGAAGGCAACCAATCAATATGTCTCTCTCACATTAATGTTTCTCTCTCACAAGCCCTACCTCTCTCCCTTCCATGCTCTCTAAAAATAATATCCTCAGGTGAGGATTAAAATATATATTTTTTAAAAAAAAACAAAAACACTTTTTAATGGGCAAAAGTTTTGAATAGGCACTTCACCAGAGAAGGTATATTAATTACAAATAAGCACATGAAAATGTGATAAATATTATTATGCATTAGGGAAATGCAAGCTAAAACCACAATGAGATACCATATATACCTATTAGAATGGCTAAAATTTTTAGAACTGACCATACCAAGCATTGACAGGAATATGGAGTGACCGGAACTTGCAGCCACTGCTAATAGGAGTGTGAAATGGTGCAGCCACATTAGAAAACAGGTTGGCAGTTTCTTAAAATGTTAAATAGAATACCTGGCATATGATCCAGACATTCCGTTTCTAGATATTTACCCATGATAAATAAAAAGCATATGTCCACACAAAAACTCATACATGAGTCTTCAAAGTAGCTTTATGGTGAGTAAAAAACGCCAACACAAAAATTAGTACATGCTGTACAATTCCATTTATATAAAACTTCAGAAAATGCAAGCTAAGTTGTAGCAACAGAAGGCAGATCAGTGCTTGCCTGGGGAGGGGTGGGGACAGTGGGGAAGTTGGGAGGGAAAGTGTGAGGAGGGATTACAAAGAGGGATGAAGAAATGTTTGGGCATGATTGACATGTCCATCTTGTTTGTGGTGATGGTTTCATGGGTTAAAACATTTCAAATAGTGCACTTTAAATATATGTAGTTTTTTGTATGTTAATCATACCTTAATATAGTTATTTATTTAAAAGAAAGTGTAACCCCATTTTGTTTTACTGGAACTTCTGGGCAAAGAAAAATACAAATAAGTAAAAAAATATTTTCATCATAAACTACTGAGTCCAGTCTTTTATTGGAATCTGTGTTCCCAACATCTTACTTTCAAACATTGCTGTGGCTGGGGCACTTCCATTATTGATCCCACATCCCAGGTGAATTTTACAGTCTTGCTTTGCAGTTAGGAACCTTAGCAGCCTAAACTTTAATGTGTGTGAAATATATACCAAGCACACTCCAAATACTTGATGTGCACTGTTTCATTAAATTCTCAAAATAATGCCTTAAGGTATTATGAAGGTAGATGTTATTATTATTCCCATTTTATAACAGAGGAAATTCAGGCTCAGATGGGTTAAGTAAATTGCTCAAGGTCACAATTAAGTAAGTTCTAGTCAGTATTTGAACTTAAAACAGTCAGAGACAAGAGAACCTGTGCCTAAACATATGCTATATTGTAGGAAAAAATACATATGGGAAATTTATCTGCCATTGATAAGAAGTGAAGGTATATTTGTTTTCTAGGATTGCTACAACAGAGTATCAAAAACTAGGTAGCTTAAAAAACAGAAATTTATTGTCTCATAATTCTGGAAGCTAGAAGTTCAAATTTAAGATGTTGGCAGGGTCATGCTCTCTCTGATGGCTCTAGGGGTGTCCTTCCTTACCTATTCTGTCTTCTGGTGTTTACCCACAATCCTTGGCATTCCTCAGCTTGCAGATGCATTATTCATGTCATACAGTGATATTGTGCCTCTTCACATCATCTTCTATGCAATGCCTCTTTCTGTGACCAAATTTCTTCATTGTATAAGGCCACCAGTCATATTAGATAAGTCCACCCTAATGATGTCATTTTAACTTGATTACCTCTGTAAAGATCCCATTTCCAAATAAGGTCACTTTCTGGTACAGAATGGTTAGGACTTTAATATTTCTATTTGGGGAACATTACATAAAACAGGAGGTAACAGGAAGTAGAGCTAAAGGGTGTGGGAAAATTATGAGATTTTCCAGATAACAATGAGCAAATCCCTTTTCTTGAACATTGTTAGAGTCTCTTACGGATCCACAAAACTATAAGAATGGCCTTACAACCAATCAGCTATGTGGGAATTCTTAGGAAAAGACTGCATCTTGTTCAACTTTCCTCACTTAAATCAGAGCCCTAGTTTTATTTACAGTCGCTGATTTTCACAAATTGTAAGATTACTATTTGGACATACAGTGACTTCATTCATTCATTTATTCTATAGACACTAATTGAGCCCCTAAAATATATGCGTGGAATAATGCTGGCTACTGGAAATACAGGATCAAGGCATCACAGTCTAGACGCAATGTCCATCGAGTCTAAAAAAGGTAAAAGGGCCTTAATAGAGATTTACATAGAATGTTACTGAGTTCAAAAGATAACAATTACTACACTCAGGAAAGAGAGTGGTGATCAAGGAAAGCCTGAAATGGTTCTTAAAAGACAAGTAGAAGCTTTCAAGACAACAAAAACTGAAAAAATATTTTAGAATATGCTAAATTAACATACCCCAAAATGAACTCCAGTTCTTCACTCCAAACCTGCTGCACCAGTGGCTCTTCCCAAGTCAGTCGATCTTTCCAGTTGCTCAGAAGAGAAAACTTAAGACTCATTCTTGACTCCTCTCTTTCTCTCATACTCTAGCCAACCCACCAGAAAAGGCTATTGTCTCTGCCTTCAAAATATATCCACAAACTGTCAACTTTTCACCCACCTCTCCTCTTCCAAACTACTGTCATCTCTCACCTGCAATAGATTCCTAGCTAGTCTTGCTGCTTCTAACTTTGCCACCCTCTACAGTTCATTCTTAACAAAGTGTTCATCCTTATTGTTTCAAAGTAAGTCAGATCATGGTAGTCCTCTACTAGTACAATGATCTCCCAGCTCACTCAGAGTAAAAGCTAGTCTTAATATGGTTAAAAGACCTTCACCATTTAGCCCCTCAACCTCTCTCTCTCCTTTACCCAGCATCATTATCTCTCTGATTCCTTCATCCTATCCACTGCTCTCCAGTTGCACTGGCCTCCTTGCTCTTCCCAGAACAGAACAGGCAAATGTTCATATCAGGGTCTTTGCACCAGTTGTTTCTTCTACTGGAACTCTCTTCTTCCAGATCTCCGATTTACTAATTCCATCACCTTTTTCAAGTCTTACTCACAGGTCACCCATCCCATGGTATTTCACCTTTCCAAGCAAACTACCACTTCACATTCTCAGTTCTCCTTACCTTGCTCTAACCTTTTCCCCATAATACTTATCACCTTTTTTCAAGCTATAATTTATTTATCTATGATGCCTATTGCTAGCTGGTATTTCTCCACTAGAAATGAAGAAGGTGAACTTCAAGTTGTAGAAAGTCCTTCCATGCCCAGCTAAAGAGTGTGGACAAATGGGGAACCACGTATTAGATTTACATGTGGAATTGACATGATTATATTTTCATATTAGATCACTCTTACAATAGTTGGATCAGCCATCTTCAACTTTCAATGTTCAACAAAATAAAATTTTAAAGGTTTTTTTATGTCGTCATAACCATGGCCCTTCCGGAGTACAATAGCAGTGTAATTGTTTAGAGCACAGACTCTGGAACAGACTGCCTGGGTTTAAATCCCATTTCCACCAATAGTTCTAGGATCTTGAGCGAATTACTCATCCTCTTTTTGCCTCATCTGTAAAACAGATAGGTTGTGGTGGGGTTTAAAGAGTTGGAAAAAGTAAAACACTTTGAACAGTGGCTGGACATTGAAGCACCGTACGTGTGTTCTCACATTGTACATTACTGTGCAGTGACCATGTGCAAAGTTTTTGTTTTCTCAATAGTTTCTTGAATAAGTAGCATTTAATTTAATCAGGTCAGCAATACTAAAAGAATAAAAAATATTTCATAGATACTTTATTAAATTGCAAAACTATAATTTCAACTTTCCTCCAATATTTTTGCATTTTTTAAATTGAATAAGCCTCTTATATATATTTATAGCATTTTCATAATTTTTTAAATAAAATTTAAAGACATGATCATTGAAACTAACACTTCAAAGAATAAGTGTTCTGTTGTGTTCTGACTTTAAACTACTCCTGCCTCAGATTTCCACAAATTCCAACCTAGATGAGCAATATTCATTAAAATACCCCTGGCTTGTTTTATTATTTATAGTATCAGTCTTTCCAGTCAAACAAAGAGACAGATTGTCTTTTAGCTGAGACACCTGGAAGGTGCTTGAAGTACAAAGGCCATGATTCAAAAGTCTGCAGTGCAGTCAACAAGCAATTACTTTTGCCTGTGATAGGAGACTGTCAGCTTCAAACACAGGACATTCTTTGGGAAGATTAGTCCAAATTACATTTTATTACCTTGGCCCACTTGAATGGCCTAAACTTCATATACCTCTTATTCTAATGGAATTCCAACTGGGGCATTAATATATTGTTTATGACATGTTTGGAGTTCTTGTGTTATCAGCATGCATTCATGAGAGAAGCTTCAAACAGTATCAGATAACAGTGAGCTGGATGTTGGCTGTTGTACAGCATAGAGGATTTTATCATCTTGTTGAACCAGTGGCAGTGATTAAATAAAACTGTCTGAACAAAGCTTTTGCATGTCAGACTGTTGAATGGCAAAATGAAAGAGTGACACACTTCAAAGATCAGAGGAAAGGGGAGAGGACTAGAAAAACGGAGTTGCATAACTCCTTATTTACAACACTCAGAAACAAAATCAACAGCACAGCTTCCATATTACTTTATCTTTAAACTTTTTGGTATCATTTCCCTCATTTTCTAGGTATGCTTCTGCATTCTTTTTCATATAACATATTTAATTTAACTTGGAACGTTGACTGAATGATGAGGTAGTTTGGGTTCTTTTGTTCTGTTTCTCTGTGCAAAGAGGGTTTTAAAATTTGTTTTAATTTCTAATTTTTCTTTTATTATTTCCAAATGAGATATTTTAGGAAGAAAAACCCAGGAGATTAAGTTGTTTCCATAATTTAGAAACACAGTTTTTATTTGGGGAGACAAACAAAAGGGCTTTTATTTTCCAACTTCAATAAACAAATCAAAATTTGAAATAAAAGTTTAATACAATAGAACTAAGCTGAAATTATTTTTATAAGCTAAAACATCATGATATATTTCAACTTATAAAAAAATATATGAGCTCTCTGAAGAGGTTCATTAGCAAGAACGTTTTAAGGATCTGACTGTATCTGAGATACAAAGTAAGCATTGTAGGAATCCACATGTTTCCTATCCAATTATATTTTTAAATCAACAAACTGTTCTAACATTTATTTATAATTATCTTTGTTAGTAAAAAAATGGTTTTGTTAGGATTAAGAAAAATGTTATTTCCTCTCAAACAAAATAAAACTGGGAAGAAATCCAATAAAAGCAAATTGAGTTTTAATGCTGTTTCCATTACAAGGTCTACATAGCTTCAGTTTTAAATCATTGTCCAGATTGGTGGTTTCCTTTTTATTTAAGACTCTAAGTCAACTATTATATATCCCCTTTCAACTTTATTGTATTTAATTGATACAGATTGTGTGTGTGTGTGTGTGTGTGTGTGTGTGTGTGTGTGTGTGTTAGAATACAGATGGTCTAATTCAGATTTTTTTTTTAAAAAAAAAAACAGTTAAGAAACTTCAGTGTCATGGTAGTTAGCAAAGATAAGCATTCAGATAATACTAACCTTTAAAAATTCATCAGTTTCTATCTTTAATTTTGACTTATACAATTTCCAAAACTATAAAATAATGCCCATTTTGAAATAAATGTGGTTCCTAATAATGCATCTTCACAATTTAGTTTTTCATTTTAATTTATCATGAAAGTTTAGGCCTTTTATAGAGATTCGCTCTTCAGGAACATCCACTAACATTTTAAAGTACAAAAGTGTGAAATAATAGCAAAAAAGGATTAGAGCAGGAAAATGGAAGTGTATGGTTGTAAAGTTCTTATTCTATGTGAAACAGTTTGAAGGCAGATTGTAATAAGTTAAAGATATATCTTGGAAATTCTTGATCTCCCACAGCAAAAATAAAAAAAAGAGAGATATGCTTAATTAGCATGGAGATAAAATGAATCATATAAAAACTGATTAATAAAAAATGATACAAAGAGCAGATGGGACAGACAGAGAGAAAAGAGCAAAGCTGCCAAGGTGAACCCAGAAGTACTAATTAAAAGATTAAATAAATGTAAATGGACTCATCGCCCCAATGAAGGAAATTGTCAGATTGAAAGAAAAACCAAGACCCATCTGTATGCTACCTGCAAGAAACTCATTTTCAGAAACAGAAATAGTACTATACTTGTACAATTAAAAATTTAAAAAGAATAAAAACACTTTAAATCCAATTCCACTTGAAATATTTAGTGGTGGGAGGAAAAAAGTACAGAAAAGCAAAGTCAACCGTCCTTTTAGAATATCCCACTGCCAATAACCACATTAGTCCATGTGCTTACAAATGTACTTCTTCCTTTAACCCACTAAGTATACAGAACATGCTAAGTGCAGCGAAATGTAAGAAAACCAACAGAGAACAATCGGGATTGTGTATAGATATAACAAACGGTGTATTTTGACTTACGTTATGTGGGATTCTATTTTAATTAGGTTAGAAACATTCTCATTTAGAAATCTTTGGCAGCAGCATAAAAAATTCTTAAATTTGTAAATTTCAGAGTCTTGAAATCTATATAATTCAAAATGTATTGAGTTGCATTCACAAACTGTATTTTCAAAGTATATACTTCTGCCTAAAATATAATTAGGAAGAAGTTATGTTCGGCATTTGCTAATACATAGGATGTTAATATTTATGTTTATCAAAGATACTCTTTCATTTCTTATACATTCAAATCCTTCTAAAATATAAAAACAAAAATTATATAGAATTTAAATGATACAATGAGTTATTATGTAAACATCAATATTTTTATTCTAAAAAAAAAAAACTTTTCCACTTCTCCCTGCACTTCACAAAAATTTTTCATGAATTAGACAATGAAATAAATCTCTGTAAAGTCAAAGAATCAGACAAAATTTTATATACATCTTACCTGGTAAAAATATAGTAATGTTAGAAATTAGTAACAAAATTTATATAAATGCTCAATAAGTCGGAAATTCTAAAACACTCCTTAAGTAAATTCTGTCCCGAATAAGAATATAATGAGAGCATATCCTGACATAGTTTCAAAGCAGATTTTACAAAAGAAAGTCATACTGGTGGGAATGGGATTAATGATTTTCCATAGTGTCTGTTTTGCTTTTGCTTAATTTCTTCTTTTTTTCTATAAGTATGTAATAGTTTCATAAGGGGGTGAAATTTGTGAATATTTAATGAAACTATGTTAGATGTTGAGAATAGCAATATTTGACAAGACAAAGAAGAACAAACAGAAAACAATAAGAAAACAAATGTAGAAAAAATTGGAATCAACCTAAATGTTTGTCAAAGTGAATAGAATATTGCTTAGCAGTTTAGAAATAATTATATATATGACATGGAAAGATGGACATGGAAAGATGACCATGGTTCATCCCATGTCTAAACATAACTTACTTAACTATATGGTCCTATTTTTGTGAGAAAAAATATGTGTTTACATACACACATTTTATTTAATTATGACATATGAATAGACAAAATGGTAGGATTATAAGCACCTGGTTGTTAATACTGATTACCTCTGGGGATTGAAATTAGAGAGTACATTGTTAACTATTGCTGCCAATGTACTGGCAAGCAATTATGCCAAAGCACTGCCGCTAAAAACATTTATTATCTCACAGTTTCTATGGATCAGAAATCAGAGAGCAACCTACATATGATTCTAACTCAGAGTTTCTCACAGGGTGCAACCAAGCTACTGGCTGAGTCACCTAAGGGCTCAACTTGAGGAGGACTCACTGATGGTTAGATTCAGAAAGGCTGCTTGCAAGCTCACTCTTCCTCAGAGCTGCCTCAGCTCTTCCCCCCATGGCCCCTCATCTTCTAACACCTCTCTCCCAACGTGGGCTCTACAGAAGGATAGCTGGAACTTCTTTGCATTGGGCCTAAGCCCTGAGAGACACAGCTACCAAGCATGAGAGAGCATACCCTAGAGAGATCTAGAAAGTTCCCAAACAAATGGAAGCCACCGTTTTTTTATAACCTAATCTCATGGTGACATACCGGCACTTCTGCCATAGACTATTCATTAGAATAGAGCCCACACTCAAAGGTGGGGATCTAGACACAGACCTAAATACCAGGTGGCATCATTGGGGGGCCATCTTGGAGGCTGCTACAGAGACATTGAGTTTTTACATTTACATTTCTGTATTGCTTGAAATTTTTTGCAATGACTAACTCGAATTTTTATAATGTATAAAAAAAAAGTGTAGTAAAGTTTTAAAACCAGAATTAATGTAAAACATGACAGTTAATTTCTGCCTTTTCTTATTTCATAGGGCTTCATGTCAGCTATTTTCTGTTTGTCCATTGTTCTTACTTTAGTTTTTCTTTGCAAAGTTTTGAACCAATTTTCTGGAGGTTGTAAAAGGTTTCAAATTTATATTTTTTAAAAATTACTTCCTGGTAAATGGTACTATGCCATCTTCATTTGACACCAGAATTTCAACTGCTTCATGAGAGTTTATCAGAATTGGATGTACCAACTTTGATGACTCACTGAGTTGTCTTCAGAACTGGTGGCTCAGCCTGTAGTTGCACCTTACAACCTGCCACTTGTGCTGCAAAAACAGACAACAGAGCTAGGTCAGCACTGGAGAGGAGCATAGTTGTTAATTTCCACACAAGTGCCAGTATCTTCTTCAGAGAGATCAGAGCCAAACATCTCACTAGTTATATAAGAAATCTCTTGTGAAAACCTGAATTAACTGATACCACTCTTATGATTTATTCAAGAGATGTAGTAGTAACCCTTAGAGATTGGTGCCCCCAGGCAGCTGCCCAACCAGCTCACCACTTAGGCCATTCCTGGTGTTTGAGAACAAGAAAGTACAGGGAAACACAAAGAAAAGATAGCAAGCAGAAATCTAAGACAGCCTGGCCAGTGTGGCTCAGTGGTAGAGCATCAACCTATAAACCAGAAGGTCACAACTGGACTTCCAGTCAGGGCTCATGCCTGGATTGCCAGCTCAGTCCCCAGTGATTCTCTCTCATCATTGATGCTTCTATCTCTCTCTTCCTCCCTCCCTCTCCCTTCGTCTCTGAAATCAATAAAAATATTTTTTAAAAAGAAGTCTAAGGCAGTATCCAATCTGCATAACAAACCATAAGATAGAGAAAAGAGCCACTCAGATAATTAGTTGCTGCAAAAGACAGAGTCACTGCCCCACCAAAGTAGTGAACCCCAGAGGAACTCATTGCCCAGGAAACAACCACCAGGTAGATGAGTCATGGAGTCACCAGGGCAGCAGCTGAATAACGAGGACCACTTCTGGATCTGCATGACATTTCAATATCCATGGGACTGTTTTTTGTCCCTCTCCATATATCTTTGTCACAAAAGACTAAAATCCAGAGTAACTTAAGTGTGTCTCTGCTGCGTACATGTGGAAGTCAACTAACGAAAAAGGTTCAAACATTGTCAGATATTGAAAATTGTGAATGTGTTTTCATGTTAATTGTGTCTGAGAGAGGATTATTTTCAAATATCAAAACCAAAAACTATTTTTCAAGCTTTTGAATAGGAGTATCCAGCATCGCCCTGACAAGTTTGGCTCAGTGGATAGAGCGTCGGCCTGCGGACTGAAGGGTCCCAGATCTGGTTCCGGTCAGGGGCATGTGACTTGGTTGCAGGCACATTCCCAGTGGAGGGTGTGCAAGAGGCAGCTGATTGATGTTTCTCTTTCATTGATGGTTCTGGCTCTCTATCCCTCTCCCGTCCTCTCTGTAAAAAATCAATAAAATATATATATTTTTTAAAAAGAGTCTCCAGCATCTTATAATGCCTTATGGCATTTATAAACCACTTCCATGCTCACACTGACCCTCACAATGTGGTGGTCATTACTTGTTCCATTTTACAGATGAAGAAACAAGCACAGTTACATATACCATAGTACATATTTAAAACACAAAAAGTGCCCAGCTGGTATGGCTCAGTGGTTGAGCGTCAACCTATGAACCAGGAGGTCATGGTTCAATTCACTGTCAGGGCCCATGCTCCGACTGAGGGCTTGATCCCCAGTGTGGGGCATGCAGAGGGCAGCCAATCAATGATTCTCCCTGATCATTGAAGTTTCTCTCTCTCTCTCTCTCTCTCTCTCTCTCTCTCTCTCTCTCTCTCTCTCCCTTCCTCTCTGAAATCAATAAAAATATATTTTAAAAATAATAAAAAACAAAAAGCAAGTGATGGGCAATAGTCTTCTCTACTTATACAGGGCTTTTTAAAATTTTACACCAATTGGAATATATCTTATGCAAATATTTTGTGTAGTTCCAAAATAGTTAGATTGATAATATTTTTAGTAAGCAGTTTCCGTTATTCCAGGGCAAATTGAGATGAATGAACATCTAATAAGTAATGAATGATATATATGCATATATCAAATCAGGAGATATTTTTTTAATCATTTTAACTACAGCCAGAGATTTATATTATTAGTTATTATTATCAGAACTATACTAACACACAAATAGAAGTTATAACTTTTTGGAATTTAGAAATATTTAATATCTAACCCTCCCTTTTTGTACTGCAGGTTTCTTTTATTGCTTGGTGTTTTTATAATATTTTATCAAATACTACTCTTTAAAATCATCTGTGATGGATTTTAGGGAGAGGTGGTTCAGTGTGGTGCTTTAAGAACATGGATTCTGACCCCCAGATTGCCTGAGTTCAAATCCCAACCCAGCCATTTACCTTGGCAAGTTATTATACCTCTCTGTATCAGTTTTCTCATTCATAACATGGGAGTGATTATAACAGTATATATCCTCATAAAGTTTATGTAAGGATTAAATTATTTAACACCCACAAAACTCAGACTAATACCTTACAAGTGGTAATCCCTCAATAGTTATCAGACATTATCAGTATAGCTATTCTTTGTATCTAACTTATGAAGAAGGTTAAGCAGATTGAACTTGAAAACAATGCAGGTTTCCAAAAATGTGTTTACAAATCAGAATGCATTGCCTCAAAGAAACAGTACTGCCAGTGGAGGAGAGGAATTCAGGGAAGTCCGCAAATGTGCCTTTCACCCATGATGTGATTGGTATAGTACTGGCAGTCCTTCAACCCCTGCACTCTCTGAGTCCTTCTCAGTTCTGGGGAACAAGTTACAAAGTGTTGTAGGAATTGTGGGTGTTTCTAGCTGCAACAGAGAACACCAAGGGGTTCTGAGGGAGATGTGAAGGGGCAGGGAGTGGTGAGGGTCAACATGACTCCAACAAGGAATGGGAGGACTCTTCCCTCTGATGCTTGCGGAAGGAAGGCTCAAGGCCCAAGATTCCAAGGATGTCAGTTGAAAGGAATGATCCCGTTTTCCAAGTATAGTAGCATATGTGATGATTTTTAGATGTGATTTACTAAACTGTGTGCCAGCATTATAGTTTTCAAAAGTGAGAAAAATTAAGTAACAAAAGGCCCACACTTCCATTCTGGTTGAAAGGTCGATCTGCATGAACAGGAGGAGCATTTTCTCTCTGAAAGCAGCAAGTCTTGAAACAGTGATCTGAATGGAAGAAAAAGGAAGAAGAGTCCATCAAGCTTCTGGGTTCAGCACCCTGCCTCCTTAGATCACAAGCTGAGGTGTCCTGAGCACAATAGCTGTGGATGACACTTTGCCTTCTCAGTTTCTCTTCAGCCTTTTTCAGGAAGGAGCCTTGACAGACCAGAAAAACACACAATGCATCATGGAAGTAAAAAGGCATCTGAACTTTTGCACATGCGGTTTCCTCTGCCTGATCTCTTTTTTCCAAGCAAACCGCTATATACCTGGCCAAATTGGGCTTTAAGACTTAATGAGAAATCTCGGGTTTCAGAAAACAACTTTCCTGATCTCCCTAAACTAAGCATTGTTTACCTCCATTACAGCAAGTGTACACTGAATCGAAAGAACTTGTTTGTTAGTCTTTATTAATCTGTGAGCTCCTCGTAAATAGAGAAAGTGTCCTGCTCATCTTTGTAGTGCCAATGTCATGACTTTCACGTAGGAGGTACTCAATAAATATTGGTTAAATGAATGAATAAACAAAAACAAGGATTTCAAGGAAGTGGGAAGACAATTTTTCAGTCCTTTCTGTTCTCTTTGTTTTGTTTTGACTTGGATTTGAGTGCACATAGACCCTTGTCCCTGCAAAAGATGAGGTCCGGAGGAAAATGCATGCAAGAAACTGGCTGATAAGAGCCAGTTCTGGTCCAGGCTATAAAGAAGAGGAATGATGAGAACATTGTGATTTCTGTGCTATCTAGGCAGGTGACCAGAGCAAGAAGCCAGAAGTGTCCAAGCAAAATCCCTAATTGGGAAAGAGCTGACATCCAGTTACAGTAAGCTCTGCCTTCTGTGTCTTTAAGGAATGCAAGCATAACACTAGGCAGATGAATAAGTATCCATCAAATAGAGGAATGAGAACCCCAACAGGTATATACTCCAAGTTCACTTACACAGAGGGCAGACCTGTCCTCTACTGACACATTAGATAAGTGTGAATTGGGAATAAGGAACGAGCCCAATTACAGGAAGAAAACTGGACACTCTGGGTAAATCCTCTTCTAACCTGCTAGGTGGGCCATCTGTAAAGACTGCTTATGGAAATATGCAAGTTACTGCTGTTGTTGCTGTTAAAATAATTTTAGGTCATTCAGCATATTAATGGGAGGAGTTGGTCTCAGAATTAGAGATAAGCAAATACACCATATTCCAATTATGGGTATCAAAGCTGAGAAGTTAAATGTCACTCAAAGAGACAATTTCCTAGCTCAATAGAACTAAGAAACTCTTAGCTTTTAACTTCAGTTTTATCAGATGTAAGGAAGTAACAACTGGAGAATCAGAAGATTAAATGTCAAGAGTAAGGCCATATCTACATATAGCAATCACATCAGCCAAAGTAGAGTGAACCCAAAATACTTTGTTGCCTCCATCATGAAGCTTTGCAGTGATCAACCATGTCAACTGTGGGGTGATCTAACTCAGTATGTTAGGAATAACCCAATCAGTTCTGCAGCAATGCAGTGAGTTAAGATATAATCTTAAATTGAGAGCCTCTAGTCTTCCTTTAAAATTTTATAAAGCAATACAATTCTATTAAAATAACCAAATCATCTCTCAAAGATTAAAAAAGTATTTAAAATATAGGATTTCTGGAGAAACTAAGATGGCGGCATAGGTAAACACCGGGAAATTGCCGCCTCTCACAACAATTGAAAATCACCGCAAAGGACAGAGCAAACATCATCCAGAACAACAGGAAGGCTGGCTGAGTGTAAATTCTACAACTAGAAGGAAAGAAAAGCACGCTGAGAGCCAGAGGCGCTGCGGAGGTGAAGTGCAGAGGTACGGCTGCCGGGGTCCAACCCCAGCGGGTCCAGGGGTCCCCAAAGGTGTGGACGGAGTCGGCGAAGAAGGAAGGACACAGAGACAGCGTTCAGTTGATCAGCAGCCTAGCCAGGATCTCTAGCCAGGATCTCCAGCCAAGTTCTGGTCTGGATCTCCAGCGAAGTTCTGCTTCAGATCTCCAGCCAGGTTCTGTGTCCATGTTCTCTTGCTAGGTTCTCCAGGTTCTCCAGCCAGGTTCTGTAGCCATGTTCCCTCGCTAGGTTCTCCAGCCAGGTTCTGTCCAGGTTCTCCAGCCAGGTTCAGTCACCAGGTTCTAGTCAGGTTCTCTTGCCAATTTCTGTAGTCAGTCCAGGATCTTTTGCCATGTCCTCTCCAGCGAAGTTCTTCTGTCTGTAGGTTCTGTGTAGGTTCTGTCTTCTTAGTTCTGTGTTCTAAGCTCTGTATTCTAAGTTCTGTGTTCTAAGTTCTGTACTATCCACCTACTTACCCTACTTATCCTCTATAGGGTGGTCTGCAGTACCCTGGTGGAGTCCTATCCGTCCCGAGTGTGGGGTTCTCAATGGGGGTGGGGGAGGGCTTACCCAGGGGAATCCTGTTCCAAGGGTTCCCAAAGGTGTGGACGGAGTTGGCGAACACTATCCACCCTCTTCCTACGGTGGAGTCCTATCCATCCCGAGAGTGGGGCTTACCTAGGGGTCCCTGTTCGGGCGCCAGATGCCGGGGTCCAGCCCCAGCAGGTCCAGGGGTCCCCAAAGGTGTGGATGGAGTCGGCGAAGAAGGAATGACACAGAGACAGCGTTCAGTTGATCAGCAGCCTAGCCAGGATCTCTAGCCAGGATCTCCAGCCAAGTTCTGGTCTGGATCTCCAGAGAGGTTCTGCTCTGGATCTCCAGCGAAGTTCTGGTTAGGATCTCCAGCCAGGTTCTGTGTCCATGTTCTCTTGCTAGGTTCTCCAGGTTCTCCAGCCAGGTTCTGTAGCCATGTTCCCTTGCTAGGTTCTCCAGCCAGGTTCTGTCCAGGTTCTCCAGCCAGGTTCAGTCACCAGGTTCTAGTCAGGTTCTCTTGCCAATTTCTGTAGTCAGGTTCAGTCCAGGATCTTTTGCCATGTTCTCTCGCTAGGTTCTGTCTCTAGGTTCTGAGGCCAGTTTCTGTCCAGGATCTTTTGCCATGTTCTCTCCAGCGAAGTTCTTCTGTCTCTAGAGAACGTTCTGTGTAGGTTCTGTGCCTCTTAGTTCTGTGTTCTAAGCTCTGTATTCTAAGTTCTGAGTCTTGCTGTCTTGTTACATCTGTATTTATACCAGTTGATTCAATCCTATCAATCTCTATTACAAAGGTTAGGGCGTTTCTTATCTCCATTCCAGGGAGTAAAGATTATGTAGCTTAAGCATGATTGTTCGTAGTTAAAGTGATTAATTACCCGCCTGGCACTTAGTTGAGGGGTTTTATTCCCTCCCTAACTTCAGGGGAAAATCCCTACCTGGGGAAACAACCTTTCTCAGAGACCTTGGTTAAAACACATAGTGCCAAGAAGGTGAGCAAACATATTAAGAACAGTATGCCATATATGCCAGGTCCTTTGAAACAGCAAAGATGGACCGGCTCCCAGCATACGGCGGCTCGCGCACGCGAGGAAAGGGGGTGGCACCTGAGGACGCGGCTGTCTTTTTGAATCACAAGCTCCCGACTGCTCTGAACTCCGGTTCCGGGAAGTCTCTGGGGACCCAGGACTCATACGGGGAGAAGCTGGTCTGTCCAGCAGCGGGCGAACTTGAAGGCGGCTTTCCCTCAGAGGTGCTTGCAGCAATTAGCAGGTCACTGAGACCCTCGACTCCAGGCGGAGAATCAGCCATAGCTCCTTGATCCGCCCTTTGATTCCCTGAGACCCTGCCCCACCCAGGCTGCAGCAGAGGCTTTTGCATGTGAATGTACCTAACTGCAGCCGAGCCAGGCAGACCCGGAACTTCCAAGAGAAGGCCCAAGGCCCCGCAGCGGCTTGCATTGCTTCACAGCTGAGCCTCTTCGTGGCTCCTGCTGTGTGGCCTCAGGCAGAGGCTGAATTAGCACCTCCTTAGATCCAGGAGCCACTGTACCCAGTGGTCAGAGGGGGACCATCCAGATTGCAACTCCTCAGATCCATAAGGGACACACTCAGGGAGCAGACTCAGTGAGCACCAAAGCCCCACTGAAGCAAGTCTTGCCCCAGAGGGGTGTCTTCAGCACAGAAGTTCTCCCACTTTAGACACAGATGATTCTCACAGCCAATTGGCCTGGAGTTCAATTCCTCCCAGTGATCCTACAACAACCAAAGCACCAAGAGTGCACCAAGAGTGTCCACCCCAGGTAACTGGGGAGGCTGAGCTACTGGGCCCTACAGGACACCTGGCACACAGGGCCACTCTATCAACACAGGGAAGCTGCCAAAATGTGGAGACAAAGAAACAGGTCACAAATGGCAGAAATGGAGGAAAGCAAACGACTGGATATAGAGTTCAAGGCCACGTTTATAAGGTTTTTCAAGAATTTTATGGAAACCGCCAATAAATTTAATGAATCCCTCAATAAGTATAGTGAGACCATGGAGGACATGAAAAAGGACCAACTAGAAATTAAGCATACACTGACTGAAATAAAGAATAATTTACAGAGATCCAACAGCAGACAAGAGGATCCCAAGAATCAAGTCAAAGATTTGAAATACAAAGAAACAAAAAATACCCAACCGAAAAAGAAAAAAGAAAAGAGATTCCAAAAATATGAAGATAGTGTAAGGAACCTCTGGGACAACTTCAAGCGTACCAACATCAGAATTATAGGGGTACCAGAAGGAGAGAGAGGGCAAGATATTGAAAACCTTTTTGAAGAAATAATGACAGAAAACTTCCCCTACCTGGTGAAAGAAATGGACTTACAAGTCCAGGAAGCGCAGAGAACCCCAAACAAAAGGAATCCAAAGAGGACCACACCAAGACACATCATAATTAAAATGCCAAGAGCAAAAGATAAAGAGAGAATCTTAAAAGCAGCAAGAGAAAGACAGTCAGTTACCTACAAGGGAGTACCCATACGACTGTCAGCTGATTTCTCAACAGAAACTATGCAGGCCAGAAGAGAGTGGCAAGAAATATTCAAAGTGATGAATAGCAAGAACATGCAACCAAGATTACTTTATCCAGCAAAGCTATCATTCAGAATAGAAGGTCAGATAAAGAGCTTCACGGATAAGAAAAAGCTAAAGGAGTTCATCACCACCAAACCAGCATTATATGAAATGCTGAAAGGTATTCTTTAAGAAGAGGAAGAAGAAAAAGGAACTCTGACCATTTGCCACAGCATGGATGGAACTGGAGAGCGGATAAATACCACAGGATCTCACTCATTTGTGGAATATAATGAACAACATAAACTGATGAACAAGGACTGATCCAGAGACGGAGAGGCATTGATTGGACTGTCGGGCCTTGGAGGGAAGGTAAGGGAGGGTGGGGGTAAGGGGGAAAGATCAACCAAAGGACTTGTATGCAAGCATATAGGCCTAATCAATGGACATGGACAACGGGGGGGTGAGGGCATGAGCGGGGGGGGGGGGGGTAGAGGGTAACGTGGGGACAAGGACACATATGTAATATCTTAATCAATAAAAAATATATTAAAAATAAATAAATAAAATAAAATAAAATAAAATAAAATATAAGTTAAAACCTGAAAGAAAAAAAAATATATAGGATTTCTGCAAACCACAGATGCTTCCTGGAAATTACTGCTTATTTAAACATATTTATTATGTTCATATCTTTGTTTTAATTACTGACATTTTCCCTTGTTGTGTATTTTTTTCAAGTATATAGTTTTATCATGTTTGCCAAATTGCCTAATAAGCAAGATGTTGGGTTTTCGCTACATTTTGTCCATCTTTTATATAGCCATGACTGCATACATTTTTTACACATAGCATAACAGTAGGAGCAAATGTCCAATGACTAATAATAATATGGGTGACCATAATAGTAAATTGTCCAATTAGATACAAACTATCCCTCTTCCTATGCCCTTTTTATGAATTTATAATTCAAATTAATCTTCCTGCCTTTGATGTCAAGCCTTAATTTCTTCTCTAGTCCTCACAATCTTGCTTTTTTCAGTTTCTTACTCCCCTACACACGTGCAAAGGAAATTAATAATAATATTATAAGAGATAACATTTGTTGACTGTTCTTTATGTTCTAGAAACTGTGCCATTTTCTTTATAGACCATATTTGTTTTTCATTAACCCTACAGGTAGCTGCTATTATTATCATCTCAATATAAGACACAAGAACACTGGGACTGATTGAGAGTAAGCTATTTATTCAAGTACAGGTAAGGTGTTTGGATTATTGTTCAGAAAATACTCTCGCCCCTTCCCACTCTGAGCAGAGTAGACTTACCTGCATTTTTAATATTGGACTTGGCCATACAACTTGCTGGGTCCATGGGATGTTAACAGACAGGATGTGAGCGGAAGTCAAGTGTGCTTCATGGGTTTAGGTTGTCTCCTGCATTCCAGTCGTCTGCCATGAGAACGCATGCTCCAGACGGATGCCGCCTTTTAGCCTGGGCCACAGAATGAAGTACCCATGACAGAATCCCTGCCCTAGGAAGCCGTTAATCCTGAGAGCAGCAGCACACATAGTGTAAACCTGAGTTAAACCTGGAGCTGCAGCCCGTAACCTTACTGAGCCACTGAGAGCAAGAGAATCAGTTATTGTTGTTTTTTGCCACTACATTTAGGGCCAGTTTGTAGCTATGGACTGAATATTTGTGCCCCCCACCCCCCCCCCCCCGCCAAAAAAAAAATGTATATGTTGAAATCTAAACCCCAATGAGATGGTATTTGGTAGCGGGGCCTTGGGGAGGTAATTAGGTCATGAGAGTGAAGCCCTCATGTATATGGAGTTAGTGGCCTTATAAGAAGGATACAGAGAAAAGGCCTTTACACTCCCTCTCCCTCTGCCACGGGAGGACACAGTAAGAAGGCATCCATCTGCAAACCCGGAAAAGGGCTTTCATCGGCACCTTGATCTTGGACTTTCCAGCGTCCAGAATCGGGAGAATTTTGTTATAGCAGCCCCAGCTGACTAAGACATTTGTTGTGCAGATAATACTGGGATAATACAGATGGTAAGTTGTAGAGCTGGGATTCAAATCCATGTATAGCGGGTACCACCACTGGAGCACTCACTTCTTACTCAATACTGCCTGGCTGTGAAATAGCAGAATAGGAAACTGAACATAAGATGTAAAACTCCAGCCGAAACCGGTTTGGCTCAGTGGATAGAGCGTCGGCCTGCGGACTGAAAGGTCCCGGGTTCGATTCCGGTCGGGGGCATGTGCCTGGGTTGCGGGCACATCTTCAGTGGGAGATGTGCAGGAGGCAGCTGATCGATGTTTCTCTCTCATCGATGTTTCTGACTCTCTATCTCTCTCCCTTCCTCTCTGTAAAAAATCAATAAAATATATTAAAAAAAAAAAAAAGATGTAAAACTCCAAAGTCTGAATATTATAGGCTAAAGGGTTTAAAAAGGCAGAAGAAAGGGAAGCCAAGACAATGAATAGAGAAGATATGAGCCTCTGAAGTTCCTAAGGGAGGAAATAATCTATGTGACTAAAGCCACTTTCTTCTATCTGTTCATTCCCATACCCACGCCCCTCTTTTATCCTCCTGCCCCAGCTCTCACCTCTGGACACCTCAGAGGAAATAGAATCAATAAATATGCTGGTCCAAAGAAAGCAAACTGCTCTAGAAAACTTCTGAAGAGTCTGTTTTACACATCCTTTTCTCATCTTTCATTTTAAAGGATTAGAGAACACTTCTGCCCATATTTTCACTGGTTGTAAAGATCCAGAAAATCACTTATGAGTTAGTATTTAACAAATGCTCAAATATAAATGGTTTTTTTGATAGCAATATCTCTCCCTCATGGGATGGAGCCCCAGAAATTCACAATAGTGATTTTTACTTAAGAGCATCCTTGGCATTTTTTATGGCAAAAATTATTAGCGCTTGTCTTTTGGCAAAATCTCAATCCAAGCAATTCTATTATACCTGTTTGTACTCCTCCCATGATTTCAAATGTCATTCTTGCTATTTTCCTGAAACAATGTGATGTCACTGTGAGTGTCTAATACAGTTCCAGTAGCCAGTGAGCCACGGGTTCTCTTTTCTTAATATCAGAGCTTTCAGAGTTTCAATTAACTAATTATTATAAAGCAATTATATGAAAGGAAATATGGTGTTTACAACATTGTTATCAACTGGTTGTATAATAACATTATGAGAGATAAATTAGAAAATCTCTGATATCTTTTTCACTCCCAAAGCCTCCTAGCTAGTTTTTGCAAGAATTGAGGTCCCTTTAACAATTCTTTCTGCCAAATCAATATTTCAGGTTCATTTGATAAAAGATAGAACTACTTTAGAACAAGTATAAGTGAGCCTAGATTTTATTCTACTTTATGATTCTAAATTTATTAATATTACTTTGAACCTAGGATTTATTATAATGCTTCAAATCATTCTTTTCTATAGGTTAAAAGTGCTCCTCTAACTCCTTGTGTTAATCAGAGTTCTCCAGAGAAACACCACCAATAGAATGTATGTGTGTGTGTGTGTGTGTGGTGTGTGTGTGTGTGTGTATATATATATGTGTGGATATATATATCCAATTCCTTAAGAATCTCTCTCTCCTCTCTCTCTCTCAAAGATAGATATAGGTAAAGATATATATATATCTATATATATATATATATATATATATATATATATCTTTGTTATGGGGTGGGGCCACAACATTAGTAACAAAGAAACAGAATTTCCGGAGGATGAGGCCCAGAAATCAGGATTTTAAAAAGATTCCCAAGTGATTCTAATGTGCAGCCAAGGTTGAGAACCACTGCCCTAGAACCTGTAAACATCCTGCCTTACATGACTACAAGAGCTTTGTAGCTGCAAACAAGTTAAGGACTTTGGATGGGGGAATTACCCTGTATTATGCAGGTGTGCCCAATATAATCGAAATTCCCCCATAAAAGGGACACAGGAGAAGGTAGAATCAGAGGAAAGGTGACGTGATGACAGAAGAAGAGACTGGAGATGCCCTTTGAAGATGGAGGAGAGGCCACAAACCTGAAACACAGATGCCTCTAGAAGCTTCACCCCCTGAGGCATAGGGTCTCAACTTCAATGTTTATAAGAAAAATGTTGACAACTTATTAAAAATATGCAGTCCTTAATTTATCCCCAAATTCTGATTAAGTATATGTGAATGGGCCTAAGAATCTGTATTTTCAACAGGCCACTTTTTGCATGGCCCTCAAGCCTCAAACCCATTCAGGGAAAATACTCTGCAATCTTCTCTATGTCCGTGGCCTCTCAATTGTCCTCAATACAAGATAGGGCTAAAAGAGGCAAATGGATGAAAAAGAGGGAGGGAAGAAGACAATCCTTTTTCAACCAAAGTTGTGCCAAGTATTTTTTTAAATATATTTTTATTGATTTCAGGGAAGAAGAGAGAGAGAGAGAAACATCAATGAAGAGAGAGAATCATTGATTGGCTGCCTCCTGCACAACCCCCACTGGGGACCCAGCCTGCAACCTGGACATGTGCCCTTGACCAGAATTGAACCTAGGACCCTTTAGTCCACAGGCCAATGCTTCATTCATTGAGCCAAACTGGCTAGGACAGCTGTACCAAGTATTCTTCCCTCTGTATTTTATTTTTTTTTTTTTTTGCCTATGCATTTTATGGTACTTTTATATGTGCCCAAAAGTTTGAAGCTGTTATGTTGTCAAATTTGTCAGCCTTTATTTTTAACTTTTTGCTTCAAGGTTTTTTTGTTTGTTTGTTTGCTCAAGGTTTTTATGAGTCACTCTAGGGCACCCTCTATTTTGATTTACCATATTTTTCCATGTATAAGACGCTATTTTTTCTAAAATCATTAGACTGGAAATTGAGGGGCATCTTATAGACAGAAGTCAGCTGAGAGGGGCATCTTATACACAGAAGTCAGCTGAGGAGGGAACCTCGAGGGTACATATCTGCCCATGCCTTGTCAAACAGGCTACCTCCAATCACAAGCCTTATTGTTACTGATGTCAGCTGATGCCATAATTGAAGGTGGAGGTGGAGAGTGCACAGATGCAACGGAGACCAGAGCATTCTGAGCCCATAACGATGTCAAAAAATAAAAAGATAAATACCAGTAAGTGATTGTCTTACTCTGCAAAATTCAAACTGAATGTTATCAGCTATGCAAAAGAGCCTGGAAACAGAGCTGCAGAGAGACAATTTGTACCTCCTCCCACTGAGTGTATGATCAGACAGTGGAGAAAACAGGAAGAACAACTCCTTAAGATGCCAAAAAAGAAGAAAACCTTAAGAAGAAACCAGCAAAATGGGCAAACTTGGAGCAGAGGCTTAAGAATTAGATTATGGAGCAGCGCCAGAGTGGCTTATGTGTGTCAACCAAGCTTATTCAATGTCAGGCAAGAATGTTTGCAAGCGAAATGAACATTGTTGATTTTACAGGAAAGGCAAAATAGTGCTTCAATTTCATGAGGAGAGAAGGGTTGGCCATGAGAACAGGAACAAAGTTAGCTCAGAAAATGCCACCAATTTATGAGGATGACCTCACATATATAGACAGTGACACAGAATACAGCAGTGATACAATAGAAGTTGAAGAAATTGATGTCTGAAACTAATAGTGATGAAGAAGAGAGCAGTGATACAACAGAGGCTAAATAAAGTGATATGCTGCATAATATCATAGTACTGGTATGTAAACATTACCTGTGGTAATTACTAAATAAAAATGTGTTCTGCTTTATGTTTAAAATATTGATTTCTTAATTTTGGGTTGGAAAAGTCTTATACATGGGGGCGTCTTGTGCACAGAAAAATACGGCATGTTATTCCTGTACTATAGGCTATAATTTTTTTATGGTAAGAATGTTATCATCTTTATAAATGTAATAAACATATTAATGAACATTTACTATACACTACTATTATTTTAGCACCTTCCAAATATTAATTCATTTCATTCTAATTTCAACCTTATGAGGTTGGTATTACTAGTAAAACCCTTATACAGACGTGGAAATTAAGATAACTTAACCAAGGTAACACAATTATCACACAATAAGGTCACACAGCTAGTAATCTAGGTGGAATCCAGATTAGAATCTAGAAACTGCTCAGAACTGCTACCGCCATGCTGCCTTCTCATGTACTGAAAAGTAATGGGCACTCAACAAGTACTTGCTGAGTGAATGACATTTAATACGTAGGCAAAGTGGGCTGCTATTTCTGGGCTGTACACAGTTTCTTAGAAATCCTGGTAAGAGTTTAAGAGGTCACAACAAATGGTTGAGCAGCCATAATGCGAAATGCCAAAGACCCCAAAGCTGAGACCAAGTTAGGAAGATTTTACAGCGCACGGTCTTCACGCACCTGGTTGGCTAAAAGGGAAATCGTGGGTGATGAATGGGAGGGAGCCCAAAAAAACATGGAATTCAAAGCAATGGGCAGTTTTCCACCTCATTATAGCAGTATTTTGTAACAATTTCTTTGGCAACTGACAGCAGGCATTTAAATCAGCTATTTCCTCCTCAGAATTCCTCTCCAAAGAATAATAATGGCCTCTGCAGCTTTGAAGGAAATGTAGTTCCTACTCGGATACAATCTTATCTGGGAAATTGCCATGGCATTCGTCACAGCTGTCAGTGCGCTGAGCCCATTAGAGACGTGCTGAGTGTAGATCCACAGGGTTGTGCTCCCTGAGAGCTCCCGCTACACGTTCTTCCTGGGTTTACGCCGGAAAACAAAAACCACTCAACATCTTGGGGCAGAGGCTCCTTAGAGCTGGGTTAGCAAGAGAGCCATTCATGCAGCCCTGAAGAGGTTCCTCTGTGGCTCAGGCTGTAGATGTATAAACACGTTTTCAGTGACACCATCAGGAAGGGCAAAACACAAGAAAGAGGGTTTACCGAGAGCCCAGATTTCTCTTTCTTTAACTGGAGAGCATGCGGGGAGCTGAAGACCCAAAAAGTTCGGGTAGGAGGTTGGCCTTGGGACCTTGGGCCAGAGTTCTTCTGTTTGTTTCCATTAAACAGTAAGCGGTTACAATATCTAATCTTCTCATTCAGAGAATGTGAGAGCTGGAAGTCTAACTCCCAGAGGATATATAAGTCAAGAAACTGGGGCCCAGAGATGAAAAATGACTGACGAGGGCAGCTGGACCCAGGGTGCTGGATTAGGACCAAATAGAAACAGAGGCATGGCTACATGGAACAGACCGGCAGCTGTCAGAGGGCACAGGAGTTGGGGGACTGGATGAAAGAAGGTGAAGAGATTAGCCAAAGAACATATATGCCTGACCCATAGACACAGACACAGTGTGGTGATCACCAGAGGCAAGAGGGGGGATGGGTGGGACATCTGTAATAGTGTCCACATTAAAAATAAAGTTGATAAAAGTTTGGTTCTGCAAGGGAATTCTCCTACAAACCTAATGTAAGTTTTTTTTATTTTAAAAGGAGTGCCCCAAATCATATTCTCTTTTAGTTAAACTTTATTTTGTTTATTTTTTAACCCACATTTGCCTTTATAAAGAAACAGACATAAAAAGTCTTGCTGTCGCCGAAACCGGTTTGGCTCAGTGGATAGAGCGTCAGCCTGCGGACTGAAAGGTCCCAGGTTCGATTCCGGTCAAGGGCATGTACCTGGGTTGCGGGCACATCCCCGGTGGGAGATGAGCAGGAGGCAGCTGATCGATGTTTCTCTCTCATCGGTGTTTCTAACTCTCTGTCTCTCTCCCTTCCTCTCTGTAAAAAATCAATAAAATATATTAAAAAAAAAAAAAAGTCTTGCTGTCAGTATACCAGGGAAGATCATTTACTCTGACAAACATTGTCTGTCCTAGAAACCAATGTATTGCACCATGTGAGTTGCTATTTCCCAGAGTCATTTACCCACTTTGACTCAAAGCAAGATCAGGCATCTTTGCCATTCATCGCACAACACAGGGTTTTCTAAGCTAGGGACTCTAGGACTGGGCATAACTTACTTGATCCAGATAGCAAGTTGCCTGGGGGTCATTGCAGATGTGGTTCTCACCTCTGCCCCCTCTCAGCCACTAGCAGACGCTGTCCAAGTTCCTGAGGACTATGGGCACCACCAGTGTGCTCCTGAGTTTGCTCTTTTTGTTGTTGTTTTGCTGGGAATAGGCAGATGGCAAAAACTAGGAGAGAGAGTTGAGGTAACTCAATAACGCCACGGCCTCTATTATGTAATCTCATCAACTCTTTTACTTCTCATTTGCTCACTAACATCTCCCTACTCTCTCTTTTATACTCTCATTTTGAAAGAAGAAACCATGTCTCTATTCCTACCCCAGTGCTGACCCAGAACAAGCTCTCAAAATAGATGTTTGTGGGCTGCAACTTTTCATCACTCCTTTTCATCACCTCCAATTTTCCATCCTTTTTTTCCCTCCTTTTTTGCTGATGGCCCACTCTTCACCTTTTTGAAAATTAATTGTAAGGTAAACAGTAGCAAAAGCAATGACTGAAATAGGAACAGAATACTTAGTTTCTTTGAACTAGTTTTTATTTGAAGTTTGATATTACCCAATTATATCTGTGTTTCCTAAAACATTCTCTTTTGTAGAACTCACTTTATTAACCATTTTGCTCTTTGTAACTCATAAAATAATTTTCTCTTTGATGGGACATGAACCGGAGCAAAGGTACAACTGTCTGTGAAACTCTTCTCAATTGCTTAGTAAATTGTTCTAATGACAAATGCTCCTGAAGAATGATTGTTGATAAATGGCAATGTGACACATAAATGCGTGGTAAAAAAAATTTTAAAAAAAAGGCACATTAAAACTATTAGCACAGGAAAAGATACATACCATCTTTAACTTTTATATTATAGTTACCTAGCTAACATAGTTTATATGCTTTCTTTATAAAACAAACATATTTTGAGATTATAACCATGAATGTACCATCAATCTTTTTACTTTTATTATCATTGTCCATAATACATCATGATTAAGTAGATCTCAATTGTATGCCGAATTATATTTAACATAAAAATAATTTGAAACTACCTTTTATTAACAAATTTGTATTAAAAGAAAGCATGGCAGTATTCTAAGACTGATGAGATTTCATCATGGATATAGTAATTGAGAGGTATGGACATATATGTATATATATAAATACAAACTAATTTAAAGTTTTCTCTTTAATTTTAAGCTTAATATAATTAAATTGATTATAAAATAATCAGATATCTTATAATAATATTCTACTGTTCAAACTGAAATGAGATATGCCTGCTTTATTTAAAAAGTCTACAGAACTGACTGAATAGATGGCAATGTGATTTCTATTACAAGTGCTTTTTCTGCCATCTAGTGGAAAAATGAAATCTATGAGAATTTACAAATTATACTTTTAATTCTTTTGTCTTAAAATATTTAGCAAGGTCTTATTTGAAATCTCAGGAAAAAATAATGTATTATCTTTCTGGTTTTGGTATGATGTATAGGTGAACCAGATGTGGGTAATCCTGAGTATTCTCCATGTTGCCAAGGGACTACAAACAGAAAAATGAGAGGGTGCTTTGGAATCTCTAGAAAAATCACAGAAGTCAAACAAGAAACTAGCACCCGTTGCTTTACATAATTGGATTGTCATTCATTGTCCGAGTATTGAAAGGTGCCTCAAACCCCTACACCCTTTTCTGGTCCCATCAATAGTTTAATTCTGTAAACTGGAGGAGGGAGGTTTAGGCATAGAGAAGTCTTGGGCGCTATCTAAATCAGTGGCTTTCAAATTTTCTAAACTGCAACTCACACCAAGACATGTAGCTGACCACATTGCAACCCAGTGCGTGTATGAAAAACAGAAGGCAAAGTTCCACAAATGACCTTTTTATGGGTGATGACCATGACATTTCATATTCTGTTCTTCTTTATTCTGTTTTATTTTTGACATTACTTTATAACATTTTTTATTGATTTCATGATCCACCAATGGTCCTGAAGTTTGAAAAGCACTGATAAGAGTCTAGCCGGCCTGGCTCAGTGGTTGAGAGTTGATCTATAACCCAGAAGGTCACGGTTCAATTCCCAGTCAGAGCACATGCCTGGGTTGTGGACTAGATCCCCAGTGTGGGTCATGCAGGAGGCAGCTGATAATCAATGATTCTCTCTCATCATTGATGTTTCTCTCTCTCTCTCTCTCTCTCTCTCTCTCTCTCTCTCTCTCTCTCTCTCCTCCTTCCTCTTTGAAACCAATAAATATATATAAAAATAAAGAAAAATACTGATAAGAGTATTTCCTGAGAAGTCATAAGTGTTTGCTTCCCCTGCTTTAAAAGTATATGACACTAAGTATGAAATTATGACAAAATGAAAAGTTAAAGCAAAAGATATGATACAGATTAGTTAATTAATACAAAGACCTTTAAGATCTTCCCAATTTGGGATATTTTACTAATGAATGCTCACTATGATTACTAGCATCATGCTCTCTATCTCCCAGAATAGAAGGCTTGGTTGCGTTCATCCTCATAACTATCTCTTGTTGAATCAGTCATCAAGCTGATGGATTCTAACCTCACGAGTCTTGTATCCTTGTTCTCTTTTCATCTTCATCTGGTTTAGACCCTCCCCATCTCTCCCTGGATGGTAGCAGAAGCTCCAACACTGCCCTCTCGGACTCCATCTCTCACCCCTCTGAACCATCCTGCACACAGCTACCAAAACTGCACCTCCTCCTCACAATGAGTAACGCCTAATGAGTAACGCCTGAGCACCTGAGGGTGGCATTCGAGACCCTCCCTGCTTAGTTGTCCCTGCAGGTTCTTAATGAATATTTGTGGAAAGCACTGAACGAAACTTCCTTTCTGACCTTCAGTTCTCTTGTGTCCTACATTCCAAACATTCTACTGACCACTCCCTGAACTCTCTTCGTGATGATTAATTCATTTATTTGTTTATTCTTTTTTTAAAGAATGTGCATTTGCTTGAGCCTTTTCCTGGGCTGCCTTCCTCTCTGCTTTCTGCCTGTGGAAATCCTTTCCACTCTTTAAACCCCACCTCCAATGCAAGGAGCGCTCTTGGTCCCTCATAAAATGAGTACTCACAGCTTGTTAATAGTAACTGCAATTTCTATTCAATGCTTACACTGTTTCTGTCCCATTTTAGATTATGTTCCTCTATGTCTGTTTCACTTGATTGTGAACATCTTGAAGGCAGGGAACATGCCTGGTGCATCTCTCTAGTCTTTAGTGCTATCTAGGTGTGGAACGCATATTTGTTTACTTCAACAAACTGATTGTATACATTTTTTTTAAAGTAAGTAGAACTGGCACTTGGCAATCATTTTTAGTATAGGCCAGCAGTCTTAGGTGGGCTATTTTGGAGTGTACACATAAGTCTCAGAGAAGGGATTTGACCAAACCTTCTAGTTAGAATTATCAGTCCAGCCGAAACCGGTTTGGCTCAGTGGATAGAGCGTCGGCCTGCAGACTCAAGGGTCCCAGGTTCGATTCCGGTCAAGGGCATGTACCTGGGTTGCGGGCACATCCCCAGTGGGAGATGTGCAGGAGGCAGCTGATCGATGTTTCTCTCTCATCGATGTTTCTAACTCTCTATCTCTCTCCCTTCCTCTCTGTAAAAAATCAATAAAATATATTTAAAAAAAAAAAAAAAGAATTATCAGTCCACACATCAGCTTACTTTCAGTGTCTATTGAGCACTATATGTTGGTGAAAATATCAAGAAGTGGAAAAGCCACCTGCACCCTTATGCAACGAAGGCCCTGTTGGGTGGTCCTTTTCCATGGTCCTGTAATGATCTGGACTCTCTTCAGTCACTGGACTTCCTCCTAGTACTGTATGTATCTGTTTCCATGAACTCCTTAAAGGGAGGGAATCTCTCTTATTCATTTGTTTACTCAGCAACTAACATAACACTTGCACATAGCAGATGCTCAATAAATACTAGTATTTCTTGAATGAGAGACTAAGAGACACAAAGAATTACAATGGATAAAAAAGAAGTATTAGATACTATGTCCATCTTCAAGGAGCTTATATGATTGTTAGGAAAATAATTACCTAAGTATTTTGACCATAATGTCCTATACTTCCTAGATATTCAATACATTTTAATGAATTATACTTAACAAGCTGAGAGCCAATTTCTATGTGTAGGAAAAATGTTAAATATTTATCAAGAAATATAAATGGCTGCCTCTGTCCTCTAGGAGAGCATAATCAAGTGTGAGGTAATAAAAAACATTCACACATATATTACTCAGCAGGTGGGTTTCCTGCCAACTGGGTCTTAGAGATGCCATTATAAGCTGGAGTGGTTGGATAAGGTTTCCCAAAGGAAAAGTGTTTCTGTCAAGAACTGCAAAAAGTCTGAGAGTTTACCCTGTTTGCAAGCTGGAAAGTTAGTCTGCCACATTTTCACTGGCAGAGGATACAAAACTCCTGGGTCAGAGGCAAGGGATTTTAGCCCTCACAGCACAGCGGGCAGCACAGCTTTGTGCTCACAGTGTTTCTCCTTGGCCTGTAACCCCATAGGGGTGCTACAGAGCAGCCAGGGGGTGCTGCACACACTGTGGTTCTTCATCACAGCTGAGCAATCCTGAGCTAAGGAAACCCCACTCTCTAAAGGGGCTGCCAGCAAACCTACCAATCTTTGTTTTGGAGAGAGGCTTTATCTTATTATGCTGGTCAGAAAACAAATCTGTCCTCTCCCAGAAGGAGAGACTATGTTACCAGCATCCTTACAAACATAACCCAGCACAAAAGCTGTCAGTGCCCTTCCTCGGAACATGAACAGAAGCACAAGAGACCCTTGGAAAATGTCCTTCCAACAGTCTTAATTTGGTTCTTGAAGTAGGGTTTGATTTGGCAAGAAATTGGAAAAGAACAGATGTTCTAGAAGAAAGAATTTCATGTACACATATTTGTTTCATGATAGACCTCTCTGGGCCGTAGTTTCTTTGCCTGTAAAATCAGAATAATATCTACTTCACAAGGTTGCTGTAAAAATTACTTGAGGTCATGTATGTCTGGCATTCAGCCAGGTGCCAAACTATTAGTTCTTTTCCATTCTCCCAGGAATGTATAGGATGTGACTCCCTAGACTGCCCTGACATCAAGAAAGGAGGAGAAAGAGGTATTTTAGGCAATCCATTTGCAAACATTTTTATTGAGCATCTACTATGTTCCAGGTGCCAGGCTAGACACCACCATGCCTGTCCTCTTAAAGCTAATAGTCTGCCTCAGGGGGAAAACAGAGGGAAGTAAAAATATCTTGCTTCCACCAAATATGTTTGCAGAAGGTACACCTCCAAGTGTTATAGCAATGTCATCTGACCAGGGAGCCAGGAAATTATTGGGACATAAGAGGAGCATAAACCTAAAATAAGAGCAGAGAAATGTCAAAGTTCACATGCATTAGTCAACAACATGCATTTTCAGGATCATGTTGAAAAATGGATACTAATAGCCTGGCCAGTGTTGCTTAGTGGCTGCACGTTGACCCATGAACCAGGAGGTCATGGTTTAATTCCTCTTCAGGGTACATGCCTGGGTTTTGGGCCTGATCCCCAGTTGGGGACGTGCAGGCAGCAGCCAATCAATGATTCTCTCTCATCATTGATGCTTCTATATCTTTATCCCTCTCCTTTCCTCTCTGAAATCAATAAAAATCTATACATTTTTTAAAAAAATAATGGCAGTACTCCTGAGTGAGTTGTTCTGATTGGTTAATAAGGTTTGTGAAAGTTGTAGAAAGGCTTGTGAAAGTTATGGAAGGGTTGTGAAGATAAATCTTAAGAAAAATTATAGGTAATCTAATTAACAAAGTTTTTTAGATAAATGAATCTAAAGCTAATACAGAATTTGTTTAGTCCTTTTCCTGTCTGTTAAAAGGGAAGAAGTCTTTCCTGTATTTTCTCAGGAAGCAAAAGTTCTATAAATTATTTTATATATTATGTTATATATTTTATATATTATATATTTTATATATTATGTTAATCAGTGACATGATTACTTTTAAAAAAAAAAGCCATCTTCTTAATAATCATGGGAACTGAAGTTTTGCTAGCCTATGTTTGTGTTTAATAATACCCTTTTGTTGTCACTTTGAATGAATAGTCTAATACTGTTTCATAATCATAATAATATATAATCATTTGTTAAAATAAGTTCAACAACCTTCCCAGTGTTTGAATTTTAAGAAGCTTTTTTTTTTTTTACCTAGAATTGGCTTTAGGTCATTTCAATAGGCCCTGTAATGCCTCAAAGATTTTTTTTCTCTCCTTATGAAGGAAAATTTTATACTTAAGAAACATGGGAAGCTGTGTCAAATAAAGAAATAATAGCTATATTCTATTTATATATGCATATTCTTAAAATAGATGTAAAATCTCCCGGAGTCTATAAATCCTGATACACTTTCATTTATAACTCTGATTGTTATTCTGGAATACTGTGTTTTACAGAAAGGATAGGATTCCATGTCAATTGCATTATAATCAAACCTTCTTGTCCTTTAGAGACAGTCACTGTTTTGTTATAATGTATTTGCAAAAATGTTACATCTTCCAAAGATACATGGAAAGGACTCTGGCTTATTTTAAATTACATATCTCTGAGTATGAATGTTCAGATCACCCCTTTGAACTGGGTGAAAATTATTAGAACTCTATAGAGCATCTGGATTTATAGAAGTACTTGCAAGAAAAATCAGGAGAAATAGAAATTGATTATGGGACTGAATGAACTGAAAATAATTATATGGTTTTTGTAACTTTTGTTGAAAGTGTTGCTGATTTTTAATCTTTGCTTTTCAGACACAAGGAAGCATTTTTAAAGCAATTTGGTAAATTATAAATTTTTCTCTCTACCTTATCCCTCAAGAATTTGACAATTCTTAATGAGTGAGTCATGGCCATACATTTCTTTCCATGAATTCAGTAAGACCAGTTTCCAATTGTGAAGTTATTAACCAAGACTTTGACTGGAATGTCATGTCTGAGAGGGACATGCCCAAACTCTGGATGTCACCAGAGTCATTTAAGGAATGAAAACTATTTTGAAGATAGTAAGAGCCCCTTGGAGAAAATCCTGGCACCCTGTTTGGTCACATGGTTCATGGCAGTCTTTCCAGGTAAAGAAAGGAGTTTGCTTTCCTGAGAAATGGCAAGAAAGGAACCTCAAGACATTTTGGGAACCCCAAGAACAAGAGGAATTCACCTAAGTGTACAGGTATTGCAGGGAAACCTGATGGCAGCTAAGTGCCTCAGTTTCTTTGCCCAGAGGGTCTAATTAAAGCTCAATCATGAAAATCTAGTAAAGCAACTTTTTTTAAAAGCCTGTATGATCAATTGTTATTCTTACTGTGTTCATGCAAACAATCAGGCCAAATTGAAACTAGACTTAATACAATAAATAAATTGGTCTTTATTTGGCTCTTTAATAAAAAGAGGGTGATTTTCAGGAAGAAAGATTGTTGTTTCAATAGGGAATTATTAGAACTGAAGTGTTTTTTTTCTTCCCCCAGACCATTTGTCATAATTCTTGCTATTCTAACTTTTGCCCCAGTAATACTAAATTTCATAACACAGTTTGTCTCCGCCAGATGACAAGCCCTACTCACACTTAGGGAATACTATCTTTAGACACGATTACCACCTCCTTGCCTGCCCAGGCCTCATTGTCCCTCTAACAGAGAGCAAGGATCTCTTGGCTCTGAAGGAAAATGTTGTCCCTACTCAGCATGAGGCAGCTACAGAAGAGACCCTGTGTCCCTTTTCTCTGAAAGAATTCAGAGCCAAGAACCATTACGTGGGATATGGTAGCAGTTAGACAAGAGCAAAGCAAGGACAATGGTCCAGGTCCACTACATCTTTCGAAGCAGGAGACAGAGGTCTACTCAAAACATGGAAAGCTGGATCAACAAACGATAAACTGGAGGAAAAGTGGACGGGACCCTGATAAGTGGTTCCCCCTACTCCAACTGCTCTGAAGCTGGCAATGGAGGAACCTATGTAGAATTGACCTTTACATCCTGCCTAGTGGGAGTTGAAATACCTATTGCTAATATATAGAATTATTCTATTAATTTTGGGAAGAAAGTCACATGTGGGGACCTTTACACATTGGGGCCCACTGTCCAGGAATAGGATGCAGGGATGCTTTCTCTAAAGGTTACTGCAGTAGCTCCCTGTGGTGAATGTCTGACTTTCACTGGGTGTTCTATATTGTATTTCAGTATCTAATAACTACACTATGAATTGTTTTGATAATTTTACCCTCTCTTATAACAATGGACTAAGCTGCCGGCTGGTTGGTTTCTGATATGTGGGGTAACTGTAATTCATGTCTCCATGCCAATAGCACCAGAGGGTCTTGTTCCTTAGGACGACTGATCGCCTTTATGTCCCAGAAACATCACAGCATCCAAAACAAAAGAGACCTTCTCACAGCCATAGCACTAGACTGCAGAGATGATCTCCACCTGTGGAGACCTGCTGAATATATTGCTTTAACCATGTTTACTATGATGGTAATGGTAGGTTCCCTTAATGTAGAAGGGACTGGGCTGGCTTGTAGCACGGTAAAAGCCCTGAGCCACTTCCGGGTGTGTACATGAGATAAAACAAGAGCTGAGCCAGGCCAGGGAGGCAGTTCTAGAGAATCCGGCAGCAGCAGTAGATTATCTACTGTTGCAGCATGACCATGATTGTGAGGAATTCAAAAGAATGTGTTGTTTTCATTTTTCTGACAATTCTCAATTGATAGAAAACAGCATTCAACAAATTAGGGAAACTATCTTCAAGGTAAAACAACCAGAAGGATTTTTTTATTACTATTATTTTTATTTTTATTTTTTTTTGGATTTGACTTATCCAGCTGTCTGGGTTGTGGGAATTCTTCTTTTTTAGTTTTCTCCTGTCTATTTTTGTCTGATTGCTTACTGTTGTATTCAATGTCTTCCTCTTTTTAGATCCTGAATTTGCTGTATTCTATCCCCGGCTTTCAAGGCAGAAAACGGCTTTCAAGGCAGAAGTAAATGCAGTCCAGCAGGATGAGATTTTTCACCTATAACTAATCTCATAGATATGAGATAATAGAAATAGCAGTGGGGAATGTTAGGGGCAAATATAGAATATTGGGGACTAGCTATAGTTATAAGAAATGTTATCATGCTCTGTTAACTGTGATTGCCTTGTTCTGATTAAAGAAAGGATATTCTAACCTGGCTGGGAGTTGAACACCCCCAAGATCTAGGAGTCAACCTTGAATCTGGGAGTCAACCTTGGAATGCGGTCCATTATCATGGAAAGATGAACAGCCTTGTTGTCCAAATGATGGAGTCCCATTCACATTGCCTGTAACCTGTAACCATTATACCCATTCTTTTGCCTACTTCCCCATGTAATCTTTGCTTTACCCAATATAAGCAGCTGGCTTATGGGGGGTTGCAGAGCAGGTTTTTGTGAATGACCTGCTGCTCTCCCATACTGCTGGCATTATTGGAATAAATGCTCACATACGATTCAAAAAATATATAAATACATAATAAACAAATACTAATAATCACAGCAGGAAGACTTCATGTGAATGTCATTGCCACCTATGCTTGATTGTTAAATCATTTACTTAATAGATATTTATTGAGCATTCCCTACATGGTATGTATAGTGAATGGTGCTAGAATTCGAGGATCAAGAGCAGGAATTTCCTTGAGGGTGAGATGGCCCCCAAGAGACAAGGGGGTGATTTTTCACAAGTCAGTGTCAACATTCATCTATTTATGGAGAGAAGTGTGAGAAACTGGGAGACACTATGAATAAGGTATTCAATTTGAAGATGATTAGGTTATTGATTCATTAAATAATCTTTAATTAGAACTTGAATAGGAGAGAAGGAGTTTTTTAAATATCTTTGTTTATCTGTGAAGATGAACAATTATTTGTTATAGAATATACTAGAGGCCCAGTGCATGAATTCATGCACAGGTGGGGTTCTGCTGGCCCACCCCGATGGGGGCCAATTGGGGCCGGGCCAGCATGGGGGAGGGGATGCAGGAGGTTGGCCTCCAGCCCTATTCCCAATCGGGGTCGTGGGGGCCAATCGGGGGCCGGGCTAGTGGCGGGGAGGGGTCACAGGAGGTTGAGGGGGGCAATTGGGGCCCCAATTGGGCAGGTTGGCCACTGCAGTTCATGACCGGTCATTCCGGTCGTTCCATCGATCCGGTTGCTTGGCTTTTATATATATAGATACCTGAAATATTTAATAGTAATAAAACAACTTTTGTGTGTGGGGGAGAGAAAAGAGTTATAGAAAAGTATTCTTACTTTGAGGGATAGCCTTGATAATTTAACCACTATGTTAAGCTTGTTCGATGCATTTTTAGAATAGTATATGAAAAGGTATCTCCAGCTGGTTTTTCTGGAAGAATTATGGTAATAGTACTTTGTTCCTGTGCAGTGCAGACTGGATTCCATTTATTTGTCTAGAATCTATGTACTGGACTAGATTGTGGGAAATGGCACATGCTATTTGACAGCTGAGTGATAGGAGGAGGAATGAATTATTTGAAATGAAAAGCTGAGGACATGGGTATGCAAGCTAAGCCAAAGGGAGTGGTGCTCCATCTTCAGTTTTTATTACTCATGGATCATGAGATGGGCTTTAGCCAAGGCTGAGAATTGGTCTTATATTGGATGGCTTAGGGAAATGTTGGGTCCAGCAGTCAAATGATTCGAAGGCACAGGACCTTCAAATCTCTGGCTGTCAATCTCAGTTTCTTCCTTGCCCCCACTGCCTTGTGCTGCTTCATTGTACTTTCAGGACTCAGATTCCCTCCAGGGAGGGGAGACACATTATTAGTAACATCTTAGTATGGATTGCTTTGTTCTGACCTGAGTTTGTGAGAGAAATAAGAAAGCTTGGCGCAAAATGTTGAAAGTGAGAGAAGAAAGGACTGGAGAAATCCCAGGTGAGAACGCATCTGCTCTCTTCCACATGTTATTTTCCCGGGGGGGCCTCTTGTTAACCAGATTTACTGCTAAATCCCAACATAGATTCTAAAACCTTTCTGAACGGATGAAAGTGACAGTGCGGGAGTCATAATAATCCATCACAACAACTCTTTTCCTATCTCAGTCCTGCTAGTGGCTGCCGCCTGAAAGGTCAGACCGACACCCGTTTTTCCTGAGACTGCGGGGCCCGAAGTCCTTGTGCAGTAGCATTTCAATGTAAGGACAGCTCAGTATATCGAGTGCTATTTTTGTGAAATCAAAGCACTTTGTCTTTGTTCCACACAAAATGCTTTTCTCTCTGAACTTGGCCCTGATTGATAAAGTCCTTTCCATGTCTATTAGGTACAGAGGTGGGAGCTAGTATGTTGTTTACCCAGGGCTGAAATTAAACCTCTCTCTCCTTGGCTGTCCCTCCTCCCCACAATTGTCTTGTCAGTAGACTTGCAAAAAAAGTTTTCCTTTAGTCAGCTGTTTGCTCCTATTTTACATGTCAGTTCCCAGTGTTTTTAGCAGGAACAAAGATCACTGATATTCCCATTGAGTTTGTCGGAAGCAACTGAGAAAGATCTCTTTTTATGTTTAAATGGAGATTTTAAAATTGTTCATAATCTTTACTTCTTCTCCCAGCACATTCTCATCCTCCTGAGGTCCTTTCACTAATAAGCTAAGTCTTTATACTAAAAGTTAGCTACATATTAACCCTTTAGTTTTATTGGTCTTTTCTTTATTTCACTTTTTAAAATATATATATATATATATTTTCTTTTTTTATTGAGTTTAGATAGGAAGGGAGTGGGAGAGAGAGAAAGAAACATCAATGATGAGAGAGAATCATTGATCGGCTGTCTCCCGCATGTCCCTCATTGGGGATGCAACCCATAACCTGAGCATGTGTCCTGACTGGGAATCGAACCATAACCTCCTGGTTCATAGGTTGATGCTCAACCACTGAGCAACACCAGCTAAGCTGGTTTTATTGGTCTTGATCTTTATCCCTATACAAACACAGTATATGCTTATATTTAAATACATTTTTCCTGTGTTTCCAAATGGAGAATATAAGTTTATGAGAACATGAGGTCTGATCCTATTGGTGAGAAGAAAGTACATTTTGAATTTGGCTATTCAAAATCATTGGGCCACTCCTGAAATTAAGTTGCTAGATAAATCCAATTAATATAAAATATAAAGTGAAGTTTAACATTTATGAAGGTCCTACTGTGTGCCGGATGGTACGCTATGAATTTCACATATTTCCATTTAATCTTGGCAACACTGTGAGCTATGTATTGTTCTCATCCTACAGACAAGAAAACTGAGACTTGGAGAGGGCACATGGATTAAGACTGTTTGATCTGGAAGCCTGAGCTTTCTACTAACCTAGTACAGGTATATGAATATTAGAGCCAAAAGGACTCTTAGGGATTATCTAGGATAGTGGTTTTCCAAAATGTAAGATGGGTACCAAAGAGGGTGGAACACAGGACATTAAATGCCACAATAAAGTTCATTTCTTCTCAATGTTCTTTTAATCCTTCTGATAACTTAATTCTGTATGTCTCTAACATTTGCTCATCTTCTTTTCCATCAAAGCAAGAGCAGGTCTTAGGATTGCCGATTTTAAATACAATATCTAGATAAGATATATGTTTGTTTATTTTTTATTGTAATTATACTTTTAACTGATTTCAGAGAGAAAGGGAGAGGAAGAAATAGAAACTTCAATCATGGCAATCATTGGTTGGCTGCCTCCTGCACGCCCCCTACTGGGGATCAAGCTCACAGCCCAGGCATGTGCCCTGACCAGGAATCAAACTGTGACCACCTGGTTCATAGGACGACACTCAACCACTGAGCCACACCGGCCAGGCTCATTGTAATTATCTTATAGCTACTTTCTAGCTATGACAAGTGATTCTGGGTTTCCATTTTAGCAGTGCCACTTTTGTGGCATGTAAATTTTTATTTTGAAAATAAATTTATTTGGATTTTTATTTATTATTTTTCTTTATTTTATTTAATAAAATAAGTGGAACAACAAATCAATGTTTCTTTTTTAAAAATGTTTTTTATTTTGTTTTTAGAAAGAGAGGAAGGGAGAGGGAGAGAAAAACATCCATCGGTTGTCTCCTGCAAGCACCTGGGCACATGCCTTGACCAGGAACCGAACCGGCGACCTTTCAGTGCATGGGACAATGCTCAACTAACTGAGCCACACCAGCCAGGGCTTATTTTTTTCCCCATCACCATTTATTCCCCCCCACACCCTCTTCCACCTTAACCCTCTACCTCCTGCCCTACACAATCACCACACTGTTGTCTGTGTCCATGAGTTTTTTCTCAATCAATACCTCCACCTCCCTAACCCCCACACCTGAGATGTCTGCCTGCTCTCTGTCTATGAGTCTGTCTCTATTTTGTGTATTACTTCAGTTTGTTCATTCAATACCACATATAAGTGAAATGATATAGTACTTTTCTTTCTCTGACTGGCTTCTTTCATTTAGCATAATATTCTCCAGGTCCATCCATGCTGTCACAAATGGTAAAATCTTCTTCCTTTTTACGGCCATATTTGGATTTTTAAAATATGAGCTTATTTAAAGAAAAAGGTTTATAAATAATAGTTCAGTGTCCTATACATGTGGTAAAAATCACAAAGATGTTATAGGCAGTCTAGACTTTGGGGGGCATGGATCTGGAGATGCTAGGCTAAAACTCACATGATAAAATTGAAGAAATTTATACGATGCATTTGAAGAAACAGAGGTTTAGGGAGATGTAGTTAAGTGTCCATGATTTTCTGATTGTTGAAACATGATCATTTACTTTTTAAAACATACAATGGTCTCCCCACTGTTGTTCTTGTTTTTCCTGGTGGGGCATCAGACATCTTTTGATTAGCAAATACAGATTAGAATTAAGGAAACGAGAAATTCTGTTTCCTTCCAAAGTAGTCAGATAGTTCTAGTTTTCTTTTGTGCTGAATGATGTGAAATAGAAAGGTGCTATTTTAGATTAGTTTGACAAACTGAGTATTCAAATTGAATCAGAAGTTGATATTTGATATTGTTTTTATAAGATTTGCATTCGTTTATTTAGACATTTCAATGTATAGCAGTCAGCAAATTCAAGTATGAAATAGTTGTTACAATAAAAAGTCCATTTTGCTCATAAAGGAGCAGGTAGAATCTCTGAAAGTTTTAACAAGTGAGACAGTTCCCCAACATTACCTCTTGAAAGCGTAATCATCAGAATAATCTCTTTAAAGGCTTTTATGTAACTCTCCTAGTGTACATCTGGTGATTTATTGCTAACAGCTACAGGTGATATGGGACTGCTTCCAATATAACACGCCTGCTTTCCCATCTAGCTGCTGGGAACCTACGAGATGCTCCAGTACTCTGCTCTAATGGATAGAGTATTATTTGTTAACAAATAGACTTCCTGGGGCTATCAAATGTACCATCTATTTTCTAACACTTAAAATACTTCAACCTGGTCTATATGAGCCCAACACTGAATTTCATAAAAGAAATAATATAGACCTGCAGATATCCCACAAAAATTCACCAGCATTAGCAATAGCATTCTGGTTAGGGAAAAAACGGGTAACCCTGGGAAAGACAAGCATCTATCATTACATCTTTTGTTATATTCTCAGAATCAGCTTCCAGAGCTTTAACTATTATCTTTGGGCATGATTCCCAGGCTCTTTCAGTTCCTTCTCTGATTTTGTTTCTTCACCCCATGAAATGGTGATGTTAAATAGTGAGAGGCACTATGGTGTGGGTTTACCTGGGTTCAAATCCTGGCTGTACCACCTTCCTGATTGAGCTATTTTTTTACTCCTCTGTGCCTCAGTTTCCTTATGTGCAATGGGAAGGTGCTATCTCCTATGGTAGCTGTAAGCAATTTGATATATGTAAAGCATCCAAAACAGTGTCTTGCATGTAGCAAGTTCTAAGTATTTGTTAGTTATTTTTTCAACTGGTAGATATTGTCTTGGGTGCTGAGTCTACCAATGCATTCAGCTAACATATTTTCATTGAACACTTACTATGTGCCCTTAGACACTCTTCAATGAATAAACCAATAAAAATCCTTGTCTTTGTGGAGCTTTTTTTCAGATAGATGGAGACAGTTGATAGTCAATAAATATAATAACTAAGCAGATTGCATTATAGTGATAAATGCTATGGGGAAAAATAGTTGGGTAAGGAGATTGGGAGGGTAGGCAAGGTTGATCTCTATATATAAAAGCCTAAGTGACGTTAAGGCGGAACGACCAGAATGACCAGTCACTATGATGCGAACTGACCATCCTGATCGCCTGATCAGGGCCTCCTCCTGGCTCCCAGGCACTGATCACCTGATGGGGAATGGAGAATCGGGGGTGGGTGGCGGCGGATGTGGGCGGTGCCAGGCCAAGGCGAGTGCAGGCAGGGAGTGGGGCCAGCTGCCAGCAGCCAGGGAGAGGAATGCCCTGGTAGCCAACCTCCCAGTCCCTGAATTCTTTTGAAAAACCTCTTTCTGGGGAGGCTTTTCTTTCTCTCCAGCAGCACGCAATTCAAAGGCACTAGCCGAGGAGCCACCCAATCCCTCCCCACACCCAGTCGGATTGAGTCTGGCATGAGGTGGGGTAGAACACCCGCAGGCAGGAAGCGGGGTGGGGAAGGGGGGATTGGGGTGTGGATGCAGGGGCCTCAGAGCTGGACCACCCAGCCCCCAGCCCGCTCTCCGCCTGGAGGCATCCAGCTGCAGACCTCCAATCCCATTAACTGGATCAGTGGTGGGGTGGAAAGTGACCCAAGAGGGTAAGGAAATGAAAGTTGGGGTGAGTACCATGGGTGCAGTCCCTGTGACTTTTCCCTCCCAGGATAATGCTACACTTCCTAACCTCCCATGTGCCAAGAGATAAATGTAGATTTGCAAAGAGGCAGGCCCCCAAGGAGCTTCAGCTGGGGGGACGAGAGGAGTTACTCACTCTGACACCCCCACCCTTTGCTTTAAGGCTGCATTCTCCTTCCCTAATACATGTTGCTTGAAGTACATGATGTTTGTGTTTAGAAATGTGATAAATGTGGGGAAAGCAAAGTTTTGTGCTTTAAAACAAAAGAGTCTGGAGTCTTTGAGGGTCTTTCTTTCTCTTTCACACACACATAAACACACACACACACACTCACTCACTCCTTCCTCCCATCTTCCCTGGCCTGGCAAATCTTAATGCAGAAAGTTAAACCTAGCTCCTCAGAACCCACCCTTGCTAAGTGGCCTCTGTTTTGTTTTGTGTTTTTTTTTTCCTCTCACAAGGTTTTTTCCTAACCTCTAAACTGGCAGTCAGACATCCCCCAAGGGGTCCTGGATTGCAAGAGGGTGCAGGCCAGATTGAGGGACAACCCCCGCCCCCACCCCACACCCCCTGTGCATGAATTTCGTGCACCAGGCGTCTAGTATTTAATATATACATTCAATATAATGTTCCTAAAATAAAACTGATGTTTCCAGGAAAATTTGATTCCCTTCTTGATTCCCATTTACTGACAATCATTCTTTGTTTCCCAGGTTAAAAACCTCACCCATCTTAGTCTATTTTCCCCATAACCTGCCACTAAATCTCATGTTTTTTTTCTTTCATAATGTCTCTGAATCTACCCTGATTTGAACATGTAGGCCTGGGCTACTGTCATAGCCTTCCTAATTAGCCTCTGCTTTCAGTCTCTCCCTCCTCCAATCCATTCTGCACTTACGGTACTTCTCTTGCAAAGCAATGTCCATAACAGAGCTTGATTGTGTCTCTTCCTTGCTCTAATGCCAATGGAAAAAGATCACACTTTTTCAGAGTTGTTCACAATCTGATTTCAACCAGTCTTTCTAGCTCTCTCCCACAAACGTAAGCTTTTATTTCAGCCAGAATAATCTACTTTTGTGGATTCCTCTTCTGTACCCGTTCAATGTATTAGGTTCTTTCTTAACATTCAATTGCTAGTTTTCCCTTTTTTCTTTGTAGAAGCTTTAGAAGCTGTAACCTTCATATTCCATGTGAAATTTTACATAATAATTTGAGTTATGAAAGAATCACAGTTTAAACTCATAAGGAAAATGGTGTGAAGCTGATCTCAGCAAAGTGGAGGTGCTGATGGAAGGACTCACCTGATTTCTTGGAGAATCCATAACAACTAAAATTGTTTTGATATCTTTACTGTCCTTTACTCAAGGACAGAACACCAGCTAATTAGTTTACTGCCAGAAATGTGCAAGCAAGATTTACTTTTTCTAGACTGGCTACCTTTTCTCCCCTTGCCTATATATCCTGTCCTTGCCTTTGTTCTCTAAGTCAAGGACCCTGTTATGAGAGAAATTTGTGTAAAAATAAATACCTGTTTGTTTTTTTTAACAAACTATTTTCTATTTACATTTAAAAATACATTGTTTTAATGACTGGAGGTTAAAGCCTTTAGAAAAACAAATCCATTTTCTATTTGTTATATAAAATAATCTAACAGATCACTTAATGGACTTTGTGTAAAAATTCCCTTGCCATTGAATATCAAAGCATTTTTATATTAACCCATTTTCTTCTGCAAGGTCCTACTCCACAATGGGCTACTATCTTCATTTCTCAGTGATACTGTCCATTTGAGACTCTTCAAGCTGTTTGCACCTAAATGATTCAACCAATTTTTATTATTTTATATGGGTTTCCATAGCAGTGAGACACCCATTTCGGCCACATGTAATGCAGACTTTCCCCAAGACTTCTATTAACTTAAATAGTAACCTTCAATGTGTCAGTCTTCAAGACTTCAGGGCCATGTACCTCAAAAATAAGGAATTAGTTCACAATTATCACCAACCAAAATTATATTTATTTCAGGTTTACTGCATTAGAGAAATATTTCAGATTTCAGGTGGCTGGCTGGTCTGTGGTTTATTTTCAGCTGAGTTTCTGAAAACTAAACATAGGGTGCTATTCACCAACATGGGTTAAGGTAGCCCATCACAGCTTTAAAAAACACACACACAAAAAAACCCCAGCCTATTTCATCTTCCCAATTTGCTTAGTTCTTGCTCACTATTCCCTGTGGACTGATTGCAAAGGTTTGTCTATAATAGGCACTTTATAAATATTTGCTAGAGTTGCCATAACAAAGTACTACAGACTGAGTGGCTAAACCAACATTTATTTCCTCAGTTCTGCATGCTGGAAATCCAAGATCAAGGTGTTGGAAGGCTTTTCTTCTGATGTCTTTCCTTGGCTTGTATAGTCTGGTCACCTCAGTGTGTTCTCACGTGGTCTTTCTTGTGTGCATGGATGCCTGGTGTCTGTGTCCAAGTTTCCTCTTCTCACAAGGACAGTAGTAAGTTTGGAGTGGGACTCACACTAATGGCCTCATTTTAACTCAGTCATCTCTTTGAAGGCCCTTTCTCCAAATATAGTCACATTCTCAAGTACTAGGGTTAGGATTAAAATACTTAAAGTTTTGAGAAACACTATCCAGCCTGTTTCCTAACAAAGAGATCCAAACTGTCACTTATATGCCTTCAAAGATTTTGGCTCAATATTTGTGTGAAAGTGTTATAGCGTCAACAGTAAATAAAACTTATGGAGGTCACACAGGAAGAGTGAAAGAGCAGTTTGCCTAGAGCAGTGGTCGGCAAACTGCGGCCCCTTGACTGTGGCTTTTCCACAAAATGCCGCGTGCGGGCGCGCATGTACAGTGTGATTAAAACTTCGTGGCACACTCAAGGGGTCAAAGAGCCGCATGTGGCACAAGAGCCACAGTTTGCCGATCACTGGCCTAGAGACCAGACATTTGATCACAAGCACACAGTTTTTAAAAAATTTTATCTTTATTGTTAAAAGTATTATAAATGTCCCCTTTGTGGGCTTTTTTCCCCCACTGACCTCCTCCAACCCCCACTCCCCCTCCAGGCCTTCACCACATCATTGGGCACCCAGCTTTATGTATAATTCTTTTAAAAAAATATTGAAGAAATGGATGAAAAAAAATCAATAACTTATGTAAGAATCAAGAAGAAATGAAGAGTGATATAGCTGCAATAAAAAACACCATGGAAAGTTTCAACAGTAGACTAGAAGAAGCGGAGGGCCGAATTAGTGAATTAGAAGACAAGGAAGCAAAACTCACCCAAACTGAATGCAATTGGAGAAAAGAATCAAAAGACAGGAGGAGAGCCTAAGGGAGCTATGGGACAACATGAAACGAAGCAACATACGAATAATAGGGGTGCCAGAACAACAGAAAGAGGAACAAGGGTTACAAAACCTATTTGAAGAAATAATGTCAGAAAACTTCCCTGAGGTGGGGAAGAAAGAAGTCACACAAGCACAGAGTCCCAAACAAGATGAACCTGAAAAGACCCACACCAAGACAATTCATAATTACCATGGCAAATGTTCAGGACAAAGAGAGAATCTTAAAGGCTGCAAGAGAGAGACACAGAAAGTTACATACAAGGGATCTCCCATTAGATTATCAAATGATTTCTCAACAGAAACACATCAGGCCAGAAAAGAATGGACGGAAATTTACAAAGAGATGCAAAGCAAGGGAATGAATCCAAGAATACTCTATCCAGCAAGGCTATCATTCAAAATTGAAGGGGAAATAAGAAGCTTCACAGACAAAAAAAAGGCTAAGGGAGTTTATCACCACCAAGCCAGCAATGCAAGAAATGCTAAAGGGACTGGTGTAAAAAGAAGAAATAAAAAGCTAAGAAAGAAAACAGGCACAAAAAAATAAAAATGGCTACAAACAAGTACCTTTCAATAATAACTTTAAATGTAAATAGACTAAATGCTCCAATCAAAAGACATCGAGTGGCTGAATGGATAAAAAAACATGACCCATATATATGTGGTCTATAAGAGACCCACCTCATTAGAAGGGACTCACACAGACTGAAAGTGAAGGGATGGAAAAATATCTTTCAGGCAAATGGAAATGAAAAAAAAGCTGGGGTAGCAATACTTATATTGGACAAAATAGACCTCAAAGTGAAGTCCATAACAAGAGATAAGGAAGGCCACTTCATAATACTAAAGGGATCAATACAACAAGAGAATATAACCCTGATAAACATATATGCACCCAATGCAGGAGCACCCAAATACATAAAAAAACTCCTGGAAGATATCAAGGGAGAGATCAACAACAATACAATCATAATAGGGGTCTTTAATACACCACTGACATCACTGGATAAATCCTCTAGACAAAAAATCGGCAAAGAAACAGCAATCCTAAATGACTCACTAGATCAAATGGACTTAATTGACATCTTCAGAACATTTCACCCTAAAGCCACGGAATATACGTTCTTCTCAAGTGCACATGGGACATTCTCAAAAATAGACCACATACTGGGACACAAGCAAAGTCTTCCCAAATTCAAGAAGACTGAAATCATATCAAGCATTTTCTCAGACCACAACAGCATATTAGAAATAAACTACAATAAAAACAATCCAAAATACTCAAACACTTGGAATCTGAGAAGCATGCTATAAAACAATGATTGGGTTACCAAAGAGATCAAAGAATTAAAAACATCCTGTAAACTAATGACAATAAAAACACAACAATCCAAAATCTATGGGACACAATGAAAGCAGTCGTGAGAGGCAAGTTTATAGTTCTACAGGTCTACCTCAAAAAACAAAAACAAAAAATGGTAGTCAATCATCTAACTCTACAACTCAAAGAATTAGAAAGAGAGCAACAAGAAAAACCTACAGTATCCAGAAGGAAGGAGATAATCAAGACCACAGCAGAAATGAATGACATAGAGACCAAAAAAACAATACAGAAGATCAATGAAACGAAGAGCTGGTTCTTTGAAAGGATAAACAAGATTGATGAACCTCTAGCCAGGCTCACCAAGAAGCAAAGAGAGAGGACCCAAATAAGCAAAATCAGAAATGTAAAATAAGAGACATAAGAGGATAAATATTCTATGATTCCACTTATATGAGGTACCTAACAGTCAAATTCATAGAGAAAGCAAGCAGATGTTGAGGCTGGGGGAGAGGAGAATGGGGAGTTACTGCTTAATGCAGGGGTGGGAAAAATCCAGCCCTTGGCAGTATAAGGCCCGAATAAGGCCAGAGAACTCATTTGGTCTGGCCCTGCCAAGACATTAGGGGTGAGTTAATTAAATGTTTGACCAAATATAGCAGGCTAATTTTTAAGTTAATAATTTTATATGGCCCGTGAATGATGTTATAATAAATATCCAAATGGCCCTTGGCAAAAAACAGGCTCCCTACCCCTGGCTTAATGGGTAGTTTCTGTTTGGATGATGAAAAAGTTCTGGGTAGTAGTGATGGTTGCACAATAATGTAACTGTTCTTAATATGACTATACAACTTAAAATGGTAAATTTTATGTTGTGTATATTTTACAATAAAAACTATGGCTAATGTGAGGAATGTTTAATTTTAATTAATTTAAATAAGTTTAAAAACTGATACTTGATTCAGTTATTGGAAAACTTTTAAGTCAGAAACATGTAAATTCTATAATATCCATTTAGAAGTATAGAAAAATATAATCTCACACATATTTGATATGCTGACTTTGTTTTCAAGCCTGGAGTAATGTTAATATAGCTATATCCTTTCCTACCAGGGCAAGTCTTTCATTTTACACCTCAAGCCTAATTTTATATTTTAAATTGCACAGCCTACCTTTAGGTAGTCTTCAATCATACATAACTAATAGGCATCTAAATAGTTATAGAATACCTACAGAAACACAAGTTGAATTCATGGAAGCATATATTAAATCAAAAGTACAACCAATACCACCGAAATGGTTTTATTTTGTTACTGACAACATGCACAACACTATGATTGTATCATTACTTTGGTTTCTTTAAATATTACTTAAGTATGCATTAAAAATATATGTTTACATTTAAGAAACGTAACATAGTAAAGAAGTCCTCTGTAAACATAATTCCTCAATATTTTTTCCTGTTGTTTCATACATAAATAACTTAATCTATAAAGTCATAAGCAATTTAACTATTAACTCTAATGGCCTAAAAGTATACACAAATTTTGAAACTTGACAAGTGTTCTATAATTTTGTAAATAACAACGTGCAATAAGTATTTGTAAGCAAATAAATGACTTCTCATCACAAGTTCTTGTCTCCCAATAGACCTCCCAGTGAGTGCACTTGGGGAAGATGTCATACATTTAAAAAGTATAAATACTCGAAAGATTAGATTTTTAAAATAGTACAGAAGGTTGTCATTTAAATATTACCAAGCCTTACTAAAATCACTTCAGTTTGTCTGAAGAACAAAACATGCTACCGAAGAGTAAATGCTTATTCTGCCATTTAAATGGAAGCTAACAAATTCTAAAATAAAGTCAGATTGAATTTGTATTAGTCTTGAGAAAAATATTCCATTGAGATTCTATTACAGAAACAGAATCAAAATTTATTATGAGGCAAATTTTGATTAGTTAAAGCTCTATAGTAAAAACGACACGCAAAAATAATCTTAGAAAGACATTATAGAACATTAGATTATTTAGTTTTTGTTTAATGACTGGAAATCTTTATTCCTTCAGAAAATAGTAACATATTTGTTGACAGTTCCTGTTAGTGACTAGATATCCACTGGCTATCTACTGAGTTATTAGATAACCACTCAAGATATATTAGGTAAGTACTCAGTTTATTTTTATGTAATAAACATAAAAAGAATTTTGCATGTTGAAAATGTTTCATCATTTTCAGAGAGTAAAACTAAGGGAAAAACATTCTCGATATTCTCATTAAATGATTCAATTGACAAATAAAAAGTAAAAGCTAAGTACTATCATTACTTTTAAAATCCAAGTTTCTAAAAGTTTTATTTTTCAACCAATACAAAATTGATCTGGTTTACACTATTCACTGCCAGACAAATTTTGTTTAAAAATTAAACATTCTTTGTTAAAGAGATTAGAACAAATGTTTTTGATTCTGATATATATAATGATAAATCAAAATTCACAAATGGTGGTTGAAATTCTATCAACTTTCAGCCTAGTGCAACATAAATCCAGTTATTTTGCATAAACAATTTAAAATTAAAGTTTATAATGGAAATGTCAGCAAGTCCTAACTACTACATTACTACTAATGGGTTCCACTATACTACAAACAGGCTCACCAGATGTGCACATCTGATAGACTGCTTAGAAAATTAAAGCTATCAGATCTATAAATAAGGAATAAATATGAACACTGTAATGCCAAAGCATTAGCACTGTTTAAAAAAGCAAGATGTGATGTAAACACATTTGACAGTCCTCTCTGTAAGCCACTTTTCATTGATTTATAAAGCTATGATTTTATAATTCTTTTAAAAAGGAAAATGTTGCTACACTGCTGCATGCAGTAATTTCATTGTACATTCTTGAGTACAATTCGATCTTCAAATCCTCTTGCAGAGTTTGACATCTCATTAGGAATTCTCCAGAAAGTCAGCTTGTCATATTTTCAGCAGCCTGTAACAAGAAAGTAAGATTCATTATAATAAAATCATGGAAAAAGAGACACCATGGAAATAAATTTGTCAATACCACACTGTCATTAACAAACAAATCCTCCCCAACATATATCAAAACAGTTTTGTCAGATAATGCAGTGGTTTTCATTTTTTGTAGTACATTAGAACTAGCTTTTAAACTGATTGCTAGGCTAACAGTAGGAAATTATTTAAACAATACAGTAAAATTATATTGCTACTTTAAAAAATTAACCTATAGAAGACCTTATCCACACAGTCTTTATTAGTTTGTCCGTTTCTCCATTTTTCTTTATAATGCAAAAAGAGGATTAAGATGAAAAAAGACCTTTCTGTTATGTTGTACGCTAGAGAAAAAAAGAGAAAATAATGAATTCATGACTAATCCTGTTTCACCTATACCAAACTATTACCACCTTCCATGATTATTCTGCAGAAATTCCAAGGCACCATATAATTCCATCAATAAAAAGACTTGATATATATTTCTAAAAATAAGAATTTAGGCTCTGGCCAGCAAGCTTAGTTGGTTAGAGCAACGTCCAAATACACCAACGTTGCTGATTCAATCTCCTAGGTAGAAAAACAAATGGACGTCTCTTTTTCTTTAAGTATCAATAAATAAAAGTTAAAAATAGCCCTAGCCGGTTTGGCTTAGTGGATAGAGCGTCAGCCTGCGGACTGAAGGGTCCCGGGTTCGATCCAGTCAAGAGCATATCCCCAGTAAGGGGGCTTGATTTCCAGGAGGGGGAGTGTAGGAGGCAGCTGATCAGTGATTCTCTCTCATCATTGATGTTTCTATCTTTCTCTCCATCTCCTTTCCTCTCTGAAATAGAAATATATTTAAAAATAAAGGATTAAATAAGTTATTAATGACAAATATGAAAATATTGATTTTTAAAAAGTTTAGTTTCAGATATGCATGCTGTTTTTAATTCATTTACACTTCCACTTCTTAATTAAAACTTGCTTTTAAGTTTAGTCTAATTTCAGAAGTCAGTCATGAAAATCCCTTAAGATATTAGGAATACAACAGAGATAACTCAATCTGAAACAGAACTTACCTTGTTTTTCTATATAGTTAGCTATTCTTAATTAGCCTTGCCCTTCTGTGAGTTTACTAAATTCACAATAATTAAAACCCAGTTTGAAAAAAATAGTCCCTTGTTCTAAGAACCCTTAATGGTTCTTCTACTAGCTTTAGCCACATAACCTTTAGTTACTCACTCTTTCATCTTCCTAACCCCATTCTCAGTATCATATACTTCAAAAAGGACTTGAAATAATATATACAATTTTAGGATTTTTAAAATTAAAGCACCTTAACTTTAATGCAATTTAATCTGTATTGTCCCATTCCATTTTCATACTAATTTTAGAAGTTCTCCAAGATACAGATAATGTATCAAGTATGATACACTAAAAATGAAACAACTACTTTCATTTAAACTAAGTAAGCCATCAACCATGTGTAGCATTCATGTTAGATGAATGCAGAACTACTTTCTATTTAAATGGACAGCAATCGCATCCTAGACACCCATATAGTTACCAGATGGCCATTAAAGACTCCAAAAATTTGTAAGCATTGGGCCTGGGAAAAACCAGTGTTAGTAGCCTTCTTTTCCAAACTCTTTTCTGTGCAAGTTTATTCCTTTCTTTGGTAGGATGGATGGGACCACTGAACTTAATCCCTCGTTTCTCTCTCAACTAAAATTCTGCTCGAATGTCCTCGTGTTGCAGACCTGCCTACACAGTGAGAGATACATCACTCACCCTTAGATATTAGTGATGGTTCAGGATAGCCACAAGAGAAAGAGCAAGGCTTAAGGTATAGGAATGCATCAATGACAGTGTAATTCAAGACACCATGGCACAAAGTAGAGGTATAGAAAAGTAGGTCTTGCCTAGAATTTCTGAAATTGTAATATGTAAATGATTGCTTACCCATTAATAGTAGCATTGAGGAAGCAATACAAAAATTCAGTGTTAAGCAAATGTGCCCTTGACCAGGAACTGAACCCACGACCCTTCGGTGCTCAGGGTGACACTAACCACTTGTCACAGTGGCCAGGGCTCACTGTTGTTAATTCAAACGGCCCACTCTGCCCTGCCCTCTTCTCCCTCACCCAGATTCCTCAATATACCAGTCTGTGAAAGAGAAAGATAATTCGAATCACTAGGATTTCTAGGTAAAGCTAGAATGCAGCAGGGACAGATTCTCCTTACCCTATTTTTCATACCAAATGAAGTAAAAAGTACAATAAAAAAAAAAATTCATTAGCAGCAACCACATAAAAAAGGTAGAACCTTATGCTTATAACTCTTTACCAATCCCAACTCCAACCCAATAGAAGCAGTAAATACAGGATAAACGTTAATCTAGAGAAGCAACCTGAGGAAGGGTATTTCATTCAATAAAATTACGTGTAATACTTTTATTTTTAAAGTAGCATTATACTATTTAGAATGGTGTTCACTATTATCACTGGTTATCTCTTGGGTGATCTTTTTTAAAATTTTATTGATTGATTTCAGAGAGGGAGAGAGAGATAGAAACATCAATGATGAGAGAGAATAAATGATCGACTGCCTCCTGCATGTCCCCTACTGGGGATCAAACCTAGAACCCGGGCATGTGCTGGGACTGGGAATCAACCAGTGACCTCCTGGTTCATGGGTCAATGCTCAACTACTGAGCCACAGTGGCTGGGCTGAACATTCTTTTCAGCTAGGTTACTTGCTTCTGGTTCCTTTATAGTACTCACAAACTGCATTACAATAACAAAATCTCTACCCGGAAACAACCTAATATCCATTCACAGTAGAAAAAAATAAAGTTTAGTGTATTTGTACAATGAAACATTATTAAAGTGAAAAGGAATATATTAGTTACACACAACATAAATGAACCTCACAAACATCATATCTAATAACAGACAAAGATTCAAATTGACCGTACCTTCGCTACACCCACCATTGGCTAATCGGAGCAATATGCAAATTAACCACCAACAAAGATTGCCGGAAGCCGGTCCATCCTTGCTGCTTGACACAGTCGCTGCAGGAAAGAAACATCTGCACAGCATATGTTTCAAGGGACCTGGCGTATATAGCATACTGTTCTTAATATGTTTGCTCCCCTTAGCGCTGTGTGTTTTAACCAAGGTCACCTCTCCGAGAAAGGTTGTTTCCCCAGGTAGGAATTTTTCCCTGAAGTCAGGGAGGGGATGAAACTCCTTAACTAAGTGCCAGGCGGGTAGTTAATCACTACAAACAATCATGCTTAAGCTACATAATCTTTACTCCCTGGAATGGAGATAAGAAACGCCCTAACCTTTGTAATAGAAATTGACAGGATTAAAATCAACTGGGATAAATACGGATGTAACAAGACAATAAACGGCAGAACTTGGCTGGAGATCCAGACCAGAACTTGGCTGGAGATCCTGGCTAGAGATCCTGGCTAGGCTGCTGATCAACTGAACGCTGTCTCTGTGTCATTCCTTCTTCGCCGACTCCATCCACACCTTTGGGGACCCCTGGACCTGCTGGGGTTGGACCCCGGCATCTGGCGCCCGAACAGGGTTCCCTTAGGTAAGTCCCCCCGTACTTGGGACGGATAGGACTGCACCGTAGGGTGCTTCAGACCCCCCCTATAGAGGATAAGTAGGGTAAGCGGGTAGTTAGTACAGAACTTAGATTGACAAGATGGGTCATACTGAGTCTAAAGAAAAAAGACTCTGTATTAATCTTTTAACGCATATGCTTACTAGCAGAATTGGAGTTAAGGTTACTCCCAGTCAGACAGAAAGTTTTATAGAAGAAGTATGTCAATGGCTTCCAGAGGATGGAACTGTTAATTTAAAAACTTGGGTTGAAGTAGGAAAGCAATTAAAGAAACACCATGGATCTGAGAAAGTCCTGCCATGTTTCTTTTCCCTCTGGGATTCAATCTGTGACACCTTGGCACCAGAGGCAAAAAAAGGTTGAACTTTCTCAAAATTTAAATAGTCCCTTGGCTCCACCCAGAGAGGATACATCATCATTGTCTTCAGCTCAATCTAAAAGCAATTTAGCTATGCCTACTGATCGGGAGGAGAATAAATATCATAAACATGACCATTGGTCCTTTCCAGTCAGTAGAGAGGAGAATGGCCCTCCCATTCAAAACAGGCTCCCCAAATTAGAAAGGAAGCCTAAACCAGGTCCTGTGGCTCCTATGAGCTCCATGTCTAAATTTCAAAGGGCGATAAGAGAAGCTGAAGCTAATGGAGATCTTGAATTCTCACTCTGCTTCCCAGTTACATATGAGAATGAGTCTGGTGGGAATAGAAACCCCACCTTGGAGCCTATACCTTACAAAGTACTTAAAGAATTAAAATTGGCCTGCTCTGAATATGGACCTCTAGCTCCTTACACACAAACCTTGGTAGAAACCCTAGCCAGTAAATGGATGACTCCTTATGATTGGTCACAGGTTTGTAAATCCTGTCTCTCAGGAGGCGATTACTTATTATGGAAAACTGAATATGAAGATCTTGCTAAGAAAGCTGTAGCCACTAGCAAAAAAACCAGAAAAGGAATAACCCTAGACATGATATTAAGAGAAGGTGATTTTAACACGGCTGAGGAGCAAATGAATATGCCCACAGAGGCACTTACCAAAGTAACCAGTTGTGCAGTAAGTGCCTGGAAATCCCTACCTTATACAGCAGGAAAAACAACCACCCTTACAGAGGTTAAACAGAAGGTCGAGGAACCATATCAGGATTTCCTTTCTCGCCTCATGCAGGCAGTCAAGAGAGTAATCAATAACAAAGAGGCAGCCGATATCCTAATCAAACAACTGGCTTTTGAAAATGCTAATAATACCTGTCAGGCTTTATTAAGGCCGATTCTCAGAACAGGAACTATAAATGATTTTATAAAACAGTGTGCTAATGTAAGTCCAGCATTTATACAGGGTGTAGCTATAGCTGCAGCTCTCAAAGGGGAGACATACCCTCAATATGTACAGGCTATAGGACAAGCCAGCAATAATACAGGTAATAAAAGAAATATGAACTGCTACTCTTGTGGCTTATCTGGGCACTTTAGCAGAGAATGCACAAATAAAAATAATAATAATACTCAGGCCAGATGGCAAGCTCCTCAACAGCCTGGAAATACATTAGGGAATAATATTAATCCTCCAAAAACCGTTTGTCCCCAATGTCAGAAAGGATTCCACTGGGCAAAGGAATGTAGATCAAAATACCATAAAAATGGTCGGCCTTTAAACTCTACAAATAGCTCCCAAGGAGGTTATATCCCATCACCTCAATTGGGAAACTTGAGAAGGGGCCAGCCCCAGGCCCCTGCAATAATAGGGGCATCAACCTTCAACCCCTCTGCAAATTTCGATCAGTCAGTGACCTCTTCAGGGCAACCCCAGGCAGTGCAGGATTGGACCTCCACTCAACCACCCATGCAGTACTAACCCCAGACTCGCCAGTAGCAGCCATTCCTACAGGAGTGTCTGGGCCGCTGCCTGAGGGAACCGTAGGTTTAATATTAGGACGGAGCTCCACCTCGTTACAGGGGATCTTAGTCATCCCAGGAGTTGTTGATGCAGACTACACAGGAGAAATACAGATTTTACTTTCCCCACCCACCACAACTATACAGATTCAGCCCAACCAGAGAATTGCCCAATTACTCCTATTACCAATACATAAAATAGGGACAGCTGTTACCCAGGAAGCTAGAGGGGCCGGAGGCTTTGGATCTAGTGATGCAGCATTTTGGATACAAGAAATCCATGCTACTAGACCTACAAAAATTTTACAAATTCAGGGAAAACCAATTGAAGGTCTACTGGATACAGGAGCAGATGTTTCCTGCATAGCAGGGAAGGATTGGCCCTCTTCATGGCCCACGCACACCACCTCCACTTCCCTAGTAGGACTAGGCAAGGCATCTAATGTAAAAAAGAGTTCTCAGATTTTAACTTGGACTGATGAAGATCAACATTCAGGAACATTCTGTCCCTATGTAATTACGACTATCCCCTTTACATTATGGGGAAGAGATATCTTGTCTCAAATGGGAGTTCTATTATATAGCCCCAGCGGTGTTTGATTTACTCCTGTTACAAAATATTACAAGAAAATGAGTTTAAATATTCCTCTCCTCATTATGTTCTACAACATACTCTATTTGTAATTAATATACTAAATGTAGATTCTGAGGGAAATTCCCCGATGTACAGGCATTGGAACCCTGATTTAACTAAACCTAAAGCCCTCGTCAAATGGAGAGACTTGCTTACAGGAGCCTGGAAGGGACCTGATGTACTTTTAACCTGGGGGAGAGGATATGCTTGACGCAGACTCACCTGTGTGGATTCAAGACTGTCTAGTCCGACCTTATGTCTCATCGCCCGCCATCTCTGCCTCATCATAGCACACCTGACCAGTGCCCGTCTGCAGCAGATGTGCAGCCCTGAGCTGGAACAATCTGTCCATTGGGAGGATCACATGTGCCTCCGTTTTGTCTTTCCACATGTCCCAGCTTTGCCCCACATCTCCTTTCCTTTTTCCTTTTTAAAAAATCTAACTACTTGTTTGCTGGTTCTTTGGCCTTTCTCCTTCTTTCCTGAACACAGCCTTTTCTAGAATCTCCCTACCCTACTGTTCCAGGAAGGGCACCTCCCTTTTATGCTGTGACTAGGGATGCTTGGTATATGTCCCATACATGGAGTTGTCTTGTGCCAAGAGCCTGACATCCTGGGCTGAGAAAGCCCTGTTCCAGGACTCTCCTTTGTCCTGTATTGGCGCCTCTTACCCTTGTGCCAAGAGGGACCCTCTTCTTACAATCCAACTGCCCATAGCTGTTGCCTGAGCTCTCTGTTCATGCTGAGGTTGAAGCCTCATGGTGGCTGGTACCATGGATCTGTCTCTGGCCCAATGGCGTAAGCTGGGCCCTCTCTAGAGAAGAAACCTGAGTTCCCTATGATCAATGCCAGAGCCCCGCCAGTAGGCGAGGGAATCCAAAGGCAGTTGCTGGGCATGGAGGCCAGAGGGACATAGGCTACCAAGGAGACAGAACTGAACCTCACATCACCCTACTTGGCCCAGAGATGGCTGGTAGTCAACGACGGGTAAGACTCCACAGGGTGGGGCAACCTAAGACAGGCACAGTCGGGGGCCAGTAGGAGAAAACTTGGGGTGCAACAAAGGTGGGGCACAGACCCCCCTCCCCAATGGTGCAGGGACTTGAACACTCACCCCTTCTGAGGAAGGTCTCCTGTCCCCATGGCTGCTTCCTGCTTCCCATGCCCAGCTCAGATCGGGACCCAGGTAAAGACAGAGACTGGCTGACAGCAGCTGCCCTCTCACTGCAACAGGACTTGTTTCCCATTTCTACCTGGGACCACAGGGAAAGGGGAAGCTGAAGGAAAGGGCTGTGTCAGGATGCTTCCTTCTTCCCTTTCTTCTCCCTCTTTTTTCTAAACACTTCCATGCCTTGTAGTTCTTTTGCTTTCTCTTCTTTTTCTACTACCCTCCATTTTCCATATCAGCTGGATCCAGAGGGCACAGCTTACTCCTCCTCGGACATCGACACCACCATTAACCACGGCCCTGATGGACCCTTTGATGCAGCCCTTCAACTTGCTGACGCTTCGGGAAGCCTGTCGCCAGTGACGCCGCCCGCTAGCCAGACCAACAAAGACAATCAAACCAACAACTTGAGGACAGCTGAAATCCCTTGACTGAAGAGGCTGGCAACCTTCTACAGGAATGGGGCTCCTTCTGCGCTCCATCCACTATGTTTATAGCTATGCTCACTATCATTGCTTGCCACTCTTCTTCCGAGACTTAAATGGCCCAATCTGAGAGGTGGCCACTGATTTGCATGCGTGATCATTTAAAAAATAAAAAAGGGGGAATTTGCCGGAAGCCGGTCCATCCTTGCTGCTTGACACAGTCGCTGCAGGAAAGAAACATCTGCACAGCATATGTTTCAAGGGACCTGGCGTATATAGCATACTGTTCTTAATATGTTTGCTCCCCTTAGCGCTGTGTGTTTTAACCAAGGTCACCTCTCTGAGAAAGGTTGTTTCCCCAGGTAGGAATTTTTCCCTGAAGTCAGGGAGGGGATGAAACTCCTTAACTAAGTGCCAGGCGGGTAGTTAATCACTATAAACAATCATGCTTAAGCTACATAATCTTTACTCCCTGGAATGGAGATAAGAAACGCCCTAACCTTTGTAATAGAAATTGACAGGATTAAAATCAACTGGGATAAATACGGATGTAACAAGACAATAAACGGCAGAACTTGGCTGGAGATCCAGACCAGAACTTGGCTGGAGATCCTGGCTAGAGATCCTGGCTAGGCTGCTGATCAACTGAACGCTGTCTCTGTGTCATTCCTTCTTCGCCGACTCCATCCACACCTTTGGGGACCCCTGGACCTGCTGGGGTTGGACCCCGGCAAAAGATGGCTGTTAATTTGCATACATAGGCGCAAAGAGGAGGAGCTAAGACTGAAGGCGGCTCTGACCAGAGCAACGAGGGGCTTGAAGGCAGCTCCGGCCAGAGCGAGGGGCTTGAAGGCGGCTCCAGCAGGAGCAAAGGCCTGGGTCCCGGGTGCTAGAGGAAAACCGGTGCCGGCAGCCAGGGGAAGGGAAGGCCTATTGCACGAATCTTTTCGTGCAACAGGCCTCTAGTGTTAACACATTGTATGTGGGAAACGTATTTATACATTCTACCAGTGTAGTAGAGCGCAGGACATGTATTAATAAGTTTTTTATAGATTAGCGGTAGAATGTTGGTAACGTATAAATACGTAAACTAAAGTTATCGTAATTTTACTGAACGTTGCCATTTGCGCAAAAAATTAGCAAAAATGGCCCGCGCCACCTGTTAGCGTGCAATAAAAACTACCCGCAGACAATGTGTTAAATAAAAGAACCCAGTAAAGAAAGGATTGTACTGCCCAGCTGGTGTTGCTCAGTGGTTGAGTGTTGACCCATGTTGGGTTAGAGCACATGTCCAGGTTGTGGGGGCTCAATCCCTGGTAGGGGGCATGCAGGAGGCAGCGAATCAGTGTTTCTCTCTCTCCCTCTACCTTCTTTCCTCTCTCTGAAATCAATAAAAATATATTTTTTTAAAAAGAAAAAAGATTACATTTATATCACATTCAAAGTGTCTACCATAAAAATCAGGACAGTAGTTACTGGAGGGAAGCAGGAAAAAGAAGTCAATGATGGGGGGAACATAAGGGGACTTCTAGGGTGTTGGCAGTGAGTTGCATAGATATCCTCTTTATAAAAAATATTTGCTCTGTAAATGTTTATCTTTTGAATTCTTTTAATAACCAAAAAGTTAAAAAAAACACACAAACAACCCAAATCTCTGGAACTTATTGGAGAATAACAATCTGAGATGGGTAAGCTATGTGTTTTACATAGTTTTATTTCCTCAAATAAAAGAAATAAGGCTAAAGAAAGCCACTTTGTCTTTAGAAGTTTTAAACAGGACTAACTGGAAATTTCAGTATTCTTGCATGGTGAGTTGGTGCTATATAAACATGAAAATAAAAATCACCAGAGATTTTAAATCAGAGTGTGTCTAAGCAAGAGAAGGAACGCTTTTCCTGTTCTCAATATCAGCAGTTTAAAGGTGCTAAATTTGAATTTGACAAAAGGTGGTCCTTTGGGCCCATGTTGGCAGTACAGCCCAATTGCCCTCAGCAGCTCCTGGACTCTGAGACCCCTGAGTCATTCTTCCCTTTTCTTGAATAAATTCATGTTCACAGCTGGTTAGCTCACTTGCCAAGTTCCTGCCTATGGAATGCCAGAAGTCTGACAGCCTTCCTTCATTCTGTGCTTTACAGGTCCCTTTCAGTCCAAGCTGGCAGTGTTTTGTGCTGAGATGGCTGACTGCACCTCATCTCTTCACCAAAAGGTTCCTCAACCACACTCCTGTCCTTCTCTCCAGAATGTGCTATCTGGATGGGCTCAGAATTTTTCAAAGCAAGTGTCATTGCTTTTTGCTTACTGTTCCCTACCCAATTTCTCATTCCTTTTACATTTTACTATAAGGAACAAGAAGATAATATCCAAGTTCATCACTTACAAGCTTTATTTTCCTTCCAACAGTAGAACATAATTCAGCCAGGGCTCCTTCACTTTATAGCGAGAATTGTCTTTCCTCCAGTGCCTAATAATATGCACTTCATTTCCCTCTGACACTTTACCAGAAGCCCTAATGTCCATATTCCTTGCAATATTCAGTTCATAATGTTATATGTATTCTCTAAGATGATTAAAGCTTTCTCTACAGCTCTCCTGTCTTTCTGAGCCCTCATCATAACTGTCTTTAATGTCCATCAATCTACCAACAGTCTCTTCAAGACAATCTAGGCTTTTTCTGTTAAATGCATTTAAACCATCCAATCTCCATTCATTACCCAATTCCAAAGCGACTTCTACATTGGTAGGTGTTTCTTATAGAAACACTCCACTTCCCTGTAGTAAACCTGTGTTAGATTTCTAAGTCTGCCACAACAAAGTACCACAAACTGGGTAATTTAAAACAATAGAAATTTATTCTCTCACTGTTCTGGAGACAGAAGTCCAAAAATCAAGGTGTCAGCAGGGCCAGCCACTCTCCAAGGCTCTGGCAAAGGATCCTTCCTTGTTTCTTATGGCTGCCAATAATCCTTGGCCTTCTTTGCCCTGTAGATGTCATCACTCCAATCTCTACTTCTGTCATTACATGGCACTCTCCCCTCTGTGTCTGTGCCTTCACATGATACTTTGTGTATCTGGTCTAAATTGCACACATCTTATAAGGACATCAGTCATTAATCCATTAAGATCTCACCTTAACTTGATTATACCTGCAGATACACTATTTCCAAATAAGGTCATATTCACAGATATTGGACCTGAGTATATGTTATTTCAGGCAGACACAATTTTACCCACAACACAGGAAAAACTCTAAGGGAGACTACTAGGAAAGAAACAACATGGTCTATCACAGTAGCGACTTTTGTGATCTGAACATATGCTACTAAGCTTTTGCTCTTCAGAATTTCTCTTGATGATGGATAGAAGTTACTTTAATCTTGTTTAAGATCTTTCACATAACTTTATCATTAATCATTTTCTAAACAAAAGCATCTTTATTTAGAATGAAATAACAACTGGATCTCTACCTTTAGTGCTTCAGTGGCCTTGCGAAGTTCCTTAATAACTGCTGATAAAGCTTCTGGATTAATTCCTTGTTCACAAAGCCGTACACAAATAGACAGAGTCTCCATATCTAAGCCAGTATTCAAAATTCTTGAAATCTCGAGCAGAACTGAAAAAGAAAAATTTTAAAACCAAAATCTTAAATTTTAAAAAATGCACATAATACTTTGTTTTTCATTTGTATATTACTATAAATACCAAAGAACTAGCATGGCATCCTTACATTTGGAAATAGATAATACTGTCTTGCCCTTACTTAGCTCTAGAAACTTCAAAATAAACTTACAATCTCCCTCCACACAACTGCTTTTTATTCCACCACCCACTTAATATCCATCTAAAATTTATGCATCATTATTCTGAACATTTCCCCACTTTTTATATTCTTTTACAATGTAATTGAGTCAGTCACATAACATTACATTTTATGGAAACATCAGACATTACTTAACCATTCCATTTTAAGAGTTAGGTAGCTCTCATGTTGTCCACCATTAAAATAATATGGTGGTAAGCATCTGTACATACTAACTTTATTTTATTAGGATAAATTCCTAGAACTGCAGCTGTTCAGTCAGTAATACACATACTTAAGGCTTTAAAAATATTTCAAAACTTTTCCAATTTGACTGAGTATACATCTTTATTGAGCCTAAGAATAAAAAAAATGAAAGCTTATGCTTTTAACTTATTTTTATAGTACTTCATTTTATTATAGTTTATAAAAGTATCTGTCTTTCAAATGACAAACATTATCATAGAGGACCGCAAGAAGTAAACACACTGGCCACATTAAACTTTCTTTTTAGGTATTTTTAAGTCAATGGTTAATGTGTTATCTATTGCTTTCCTGTACCATTTTCCCTTGGTATTATGCTTAGAAAGATTATATAATTATTCACTAATATTCTCTTCCAGCACTTGGAAAATTTATTCCCCCCTCTCCCACCGTCATAAATATTTAAATCCCTAGAGTTTAGATGGAAAAAAAATCTAACTTTTCCTTTCAGAAATAAGTCAGTTGCCCAATACTATTTATTGAACAATCTATCCTTTTACCACTCAATTACGATGTCACCATCATCATAAATTCCCATATACCTATGGATTTGTTGCATGTGTACCTTGTGTCAGAGCCACAATTTTAATTATTTACTTTATATTGCTGGTAGGTTAAAGAAACTTTTGTTATCTTTTATTATCATAAGCCCTTTCATTCTCTCCATAAGCTTAAAAATATTGATCAATTCCAAAAACAAATTCCATTTGGATACTGACTTGAATTGCATGAAATCTACATATTATTTTGGGACAAATGGACAATATTAAATCACCTATTAATTTAAGTCCTCCTAAAAACTGTTAATACTTCCATTCCTCTACTTAACTTCTGAACACAAGGAGTACAGTTCTGTCTTTGTCAGTTAATGCTAACATCTGTGGCAATTTTGGGTATGTTTCAACTGAATTTTTCTCATCGTGGGTTGTATTTTTCTGCTTTGCATACTTAATTTTTTATTGGATGGCAGACATGGTGAATTTTATCTTGTTGACTGATGGCTATTTTTCCATTTCTATATTCTGATTTTTGTAATGAGATAGTTATCTGGAAAGTTTGATCCTTTTGGGTCTTTTAAGATTCATTAGTCAGGACCAGAGCCCTACTTAAATGTAAGGCTAATTATTCTCCATTACTAAGGTAAGATCCACCTGAGTCCTCTACCCAGTCTTGTGAATTATGAAGTTTTCCATTTTAGTTGGTAGATAAAGGCACTATTCTCAGCCCTGTGTGGGCATGGTATATTGTTCCCTCTATTTCTTTTGATTGGTTCTTGCCTCAGCTTTTGGGGTACTTTCCCTGCATACATGTGCTATTCAATGCTCTGCTGAATACTTGAGGGAGACTTTCTGCAGACCCCCAGAATTCTCTCTGGATGTAACTTTTCTCGTAGGCACTCTGTCCTGCAAGCTCTCCCTTTTGTAGTCTCCCTGGACTCTAAGCTCCTTCTGCTAAATTCAGGGTGTCCACTGGGTTCCATCTGGATTCCTGCCTGAACCACACTACATTGTGGTCTGGAAACTCTCTGAAGGCAGTATGCTGAGTAAATTATCACTTGTTTCCTGTCTCTCTGGGGTCACTGCCTTTGCTGCCTGATGTCCAGTGAAATGAAAATCATTATTCTACATGTTTTGCCTGGGTATTTTGGTTGTTTCAGGTAGGAGGGTTAATTCAGTCCGTTACTTCATCTTGGCTGAAAGCTGACAGCCCCTTCCCACTTATATTTCTCCAGTTTTGATATTCCAATGTACTAGTACTTTGCTCTTCAGTCGAAATCAGGCTGTTATCCATGCTATCTGCTTAATTTATTTTACCGATTTATTAATATATTTTATTGATTTTTACAGAGAAGAAGGGAGAGGAATAGAGTTAGAAACATCGATGAGAGAGAAACATCCATCAGCTGCCTCCTACACACCCTTTACTAGGGATGTGCCCACAACCAAGGTACATGTCCTTGACCGGAATTGAACCTGGGACCCTTCAGTCTGCAGGCCGACGCTCTATCCACTGAGCCAAACCGGCTAGGGCTGCTTAATTTATTTTAATAACTGTTTTAAGATTTCTAATTTTCCACCATAATTACTTATTTCATAGCTAACTGTTTATTTATAACCAGTTCTTATTTTCTGTTGTTTCTGCTCTTATCCATTTAAGGTTATATTCTTTTGGTAAATCATTTTTGAGATTTCCTCTTCTTTGAATATAAACAAGTAGCAAAAAGAGTGGTTAAGGGTATCCTCTCCAGAGCCAGACTACCTGGGTTGAAATGCCACTTTCATTACTTAGTAGGCCAGGTAACCTCTCTGTGCCTTTATTTCACCATTCTGTAAAATGGGGAAAATCATAATAGTTATAGGATTGTTGTGAGGATTAAAGGATAGTTAGAATGGTGTTTGGCATATGGTAGCGCTCAATAATACTTTCTTTCCCCCCTATTTTTCAAGTTAGTTGTTATGTTTTTCTTCTACCATGGGTACTTTGTGATTTTTGACTGAAAGCTCATCCTATCTAATAAAAGAGAAACATGGTAATTGGCGTACGACCGCTACCCTTCCCATTGGCTAGTCAGGGCAATATGCAAATTAACTTCCAGCCAAGATGGCAGCCGGCAGCCAGGCAGCTTGAAACTAACATGAGGCTTGCTTGCTTCAGTGACTCCAACGTTCCCCGCCTGCCGCTGCAGGCCTCTGAGCTGCAACTCTAAGCAACTATGTAACAAATATAGAAGCTAAACAAAACCCCAGAAACCTGCTTTAGTCCGCCGGACTTCAGCCAGCAGGATCGCAACATTGTAAGCAAAGGCCAGAAACCTACTTTCAGCAGCAGAGGCCTAAGAGCTGGAGCCAAGCCTCAAAGCTAAAGCTGGCCCAGAGTAAAAAAAAAAAAAAAAAAAAAGAAAAAAAGGAGCGGTTGGGAGCTTCAGTCACCCCCAGCCTGAAAACAGCCCTCAGCCCCTCACCCAGACTGGCCAGGCACCCCAGTGGGGACCCCCACCCTGAAGGGTGTGTGACCAGCTGCAAACAGCCATCATCCCCTCACCCAGGCTGGCCAGGCACCACAGTGGGGACCCCCACCCTGAAGGATGTGTGACCAGCTGCAAACAGCCATCATCCCCTCACCCAGGCTGGCCAGGCATCCCAGTGAGGACCCTCACCCTGATCCAGGACACCCTTCAGGGCAAACCAGCCGGCACCCACCCATGCACCAGGCCTCTACCCTATATAGTAAAAGGGTAATATGCTTCCCAGCACCAGATCAGCGGAGCTGCGAGGCCTCCCGGCACCGGGATCAGCGTGACAGGGGGCAGCGCCCAAACCCCCTGATTGCCCCACGGCTCTGTGTGACAGGGGGTGGGGCCACAACCTCCCTATCCACCCTGCTCTGTTCGTGACAGGGGAAGGCGCCCCAACCCCCTGATCAGCCCTGCTCTGTGTTTGACACGGTGCAGCGCTCCAACCCCCCCACCCCCCACGGGCCCTGCTCTGTGTGTGACGGGGTAGAGCCATAACCTCCCCATCGGCCCTGCTCTGTGCGTGATTGGGGGCACCGCCCCAACCCCCTGATTGGCCCTGCTCTGTGCGTGACAGGGTACAGAGCCCCAACCCCCCTGATGGGCCCTGCTCTGTGAGTGACAGGGGGAAGTGCCCCAACCCCCTGATTGGCCCTGCTCTGTGCATGACTGGGGGTGGTGCTGCAACCTCCCCATCGACCCTGCCTTGAGTGTGACAGGGGACGGTGCCCCAACCCCCCAATCGGCCCTACCCTGAGCGTGACTGAGGGTGGCATCACAACCTCCCGATCGTCCTGCTCTGTGCATGACAGGGGGCGGCGCCCCAACTCCCCAATCAGCCCTGCTCTGAGCCCGACCAGGGGCTGTACCTAGGGATTGGGCCTGCCCTCTGCCACCCGGGAGCAGGCCTAAGCCAGCAGGTCGTTATCTCCTGAGGGGTCCCAGACTGCGAGAGGGCACAGGCCCGGCTGAGGGACCCCCCTCCCCCCCCAAGTGCACAAATTTTTGTGCACCGGGCCTCTAGTACTATATAATAAAAGAGTAATATGCAAATTGAACGACCGGTTGCTATGACGTGCACTGACCACCAGTGGGCAGATGCTCAATGCAGGAACTGCCCCCTGGTGGTCAGTGGGCTTCCAAAGGGGGAGTGCCATTCAGCCAGAAGAGGGCTCATGGCTGGCCAGTGCAGCGGCGGTGGCAGGAGTCTCTACCGCCTCCATGGCAGCGCTAAGTATGTCCGATTAACGGCTTAGGCCTGCTCCCTATAGACAGCAGGCCTAAGCCGTCAGTCAGACATCCTCCAAAGGGTCCCAGACTGTGAGAAGGCACAGGCCAGGCCGAGGGGACCACCCTAGAGTGCACGAATTTTCATGCACTGTGTCTTGTCTTCTACAGATTTTCTTGGATGTCCTGGATTGGTGATGTGTTCTTGGATGGGTAGTATCACACTGGTCTCAACCCTCTTCATCAGGTGTTGTGGAAGCATCCTGGCTCCAGACACACAAGACACATGAATGTATTTCTCAATCCCTAGCCACAGCAGATGGCATCTTTCTGGCCTCAGTTTCACTCAAACAGGGCAGTATACTTTGTAAGGTTTCATTCCCAACCCCCTACTGTAGTTCCAATGAAGGCTTCTCTTTCTTTTTTTAAAAATGGCTATACTGATAATTGTATTTTAACATCATTTCCTGTCAATTTTATATGCTTGGAGCAGAAAGTTTCAGCCAGTGCTCAGTTATCAATTTCGATAGTGAATCTTCAATTTCTTTAATTTTTAGTTTTAGTTGTTTTCATAAATAGACTCTATCTCACTCTTGCATATTATATTTTCCTTTCAATGTGCACAAATCTCTGCACTGGGCCTCTAGTCTATCTATAATAATAAAAGCGTAATATGCTAATTAGACCAGACAGCCGCCATGGCTGTGAGGGCCAAGCCCCTTGCACGAATTTCATGCATTGGGCCTCTGGTATATATATATAAAAGCCTAAGTGACCGTTACAACATCCTGCAGCCTGCAGGGATCGGGCTGAAACCCAACAGTCTGACATTCCCCCGAGGGGTCCCGGATTGCAAGAGGGTGCAGGCCAGGCTAAGGGACCCCATCTGTGCACAAATCCGTGCACTAGACCTCTAGTGTTTACAAAATGGAATACTATGCAGCTGTAATAAAGGATTTCTTACCCTTTGAGACAGCATGGGGACTTGGAGAGTATTATGCTAAGTGAAATAAGCCAGTCAGAGAAAGACAAGTATTACATGATCTCACTTATACGTGGAATCCAATGAACAAAATAAACCGATGAACCACAGAAAAGATCCAGAGACATTGATGCATGCAACAGATTGACATATTTCAGAGGGAAAGGCGGGGGGGAAGGGGGGGGAGGTTAACTAATGAATTTATATGCATATATGCATAGCCCATAGACAGAAAATGGTGTGGAGAAGGCCTGGAGAGGGGATGGGAGCAGGGGAGAGGTGGTCCCTGGGGAGAGGGGACATCTGTAATACTTTCAACAATAAAGACAGATTAAATAAATTAAATCACTCCTTGAAGGAGGGTAGTTAGATTCCAAAAGTTTTGACCACTTCAGTTTGGCTCTCATGGATAGATTTAAATACAACTGAAATCCCATATTACCAGAATTACAAATAATAATGATGTTTGAGTAAGTCAGCCCAGCCTTCCGGGCAAACTAATTTTATTTCTGAGAATGTGAGCGGAAGAAGGTAAGATTATAAAATGACTGCATTTAGGACTTTTTCAGTTCATTGTATCGTCAATTACAGTGTAAGTATCACTATGCTTTCCTTTCTGTCTTAATCATTATAGCTACCAAGGAAAATATCTATGGAACCTACGCTGTTTTACAGTGACCACAATAATTCAACTTCACATATTTTGGAACTGATTGTCTTAAACCCAATTATGGCATGATAGCAGGGATTTTATGTAAGTTTAAAGTTCTAATGGACAAGACAGTATCTGTCACTTTTTAAAAAAAACATTAAAATACATTTGTATTGATTAGAGAAAGAGGAACAGAGATAGACAGAAACATATATGAGAGAGAAGCATCCATTGGCTGCCTCCTGCATGGCCCCCACTGGGGATCGAGCCAGAAACCCGGGCATGTGCCCTGCCTGGGAATGGAACTGGTGACCTCTTGGATAATAGGTCCACGCTCGACCACTGAGGCACACCGGCCGGGCAGTGTCTGTCACATCTAACAAATGCTGACCCACTGCCAACCTGGGACCTTTCTTTTTACCTTTGGTTTGTGGACAAACCCTGTGTAGAGGAGCAGTATTCTCTAATCCACCCCTTCTCTCTTCCAATTTTTTTTTTAATCTGTTTTCTTCATTTTTTTTTTCATGTTCTTCCAATCTCTATAATCTTCATTTTACACAAAGTTCTCCCAGTAAAAATCCTGACATAACCAATACAAACTATCAGTTCTCATATCTGTGGGGGAACTACAGATAAAATGCGAGTATTCTATTCAAATGGGATCCTATGGCCATATAGTTAAGGAACCTAAACACAGCTAAAATAAGAGAATTCACTGGACGTGAGGCCTCATTCTCTCCAACCTGTTCACAAAACACACTGGCTTCCAAGCAAAGATATTCTGATGTCAGATACATGAAGTTTCTGCGCACATAAATCCACTTACAAAATAAAACCAATCCGCTGTGACTCATCAAGAAGGATGGGAAAATAGGATGAATAAGGTGTTAAGAACAAAATTCCATTTTCCAGAAAAACAGAAAGGCAGATATTTGGTAAATAAAGCATTAGATGAAAAGGCTCTAATAATACAGGTAATTCTTTGAAAAGGAAAGCAGCAGCTGGTGCCAGAAAAGCCAGAAGTCTTATCGCAAGTCCCATCAGGAGATGTCCTGGGAAGCTGCGACCACAGGGAAGGAGCCAGAGATGTGGCCTGCAGGCTGACACTGCTTAGTAAAAATCCCATGGGGGTATGTTTTCAGAGACAGGACTGATGTATCTCCTGGAAAATTCAAAAAGCAATGTTTAGCCCTAACCAGTTTGGCTCAGTGGCTAGACTCAGAGTCGGCCTGCGGACTCAAGGGTCCCAGGTTCCATTCTGGTCAAGGGCATGTGCCTTGGTTGCCGGCACATCCCCAGTGGGGGGTGTGCTGGAGGCAGTTGATGGCTGTTTCTAACTCTCTATCCCCCTCCCTTCCTCTCTGTAAAAAAAATCAAAATATATTTTTTTAAAAAAGCAATGTTTAACATCCATCAAACATTCATATTGGTGGTAGCGAATAATATGGACACAAAGACGTTTCCAAGCGGGATGACATCTTCTAATACACAAAAATAATACAGAATCAGGACATTTATCAGCAACAAATAAAGAGAACAAAATATGATTATTGCAACAGATGCCAAAAATCATTTGAGCAAATGTTACTAATAAAATTTTTAAGGGAAAAAAATAACAGAAGTAAAAGAAAGCTAAAAAAAAAAAATACAGTATCTTTCAACGATCACCTTTACCTGGTTATCTGAAATATTCCCGTTATACCCCTAGTCCTAGGCCTAGGAGGTGACCTCATTTTACAGAAAGAAGGAGGCAGGCTCCAGGGTGGCCGGTCCGAGCTCACCAGCAGGGGTAGGAAGCGGTAGCGCCCGCATCTGAGGGTAGAGAGAGGGTGACGCCAACCGCGTTTTTCGTCCTCACTACCGGGTGGCTTGAACCCGGGCGGGACGCGGAGAAGGCTGGGTGCGTGGGCGCGGCGCGCGAGGAAAAGGACCGGGGCCCCGGCGCGGGAGGGGGCGTGGCGCGCGGGGTGAGCGCGGGGAGGCCGGTGGCGCAGCGGGTCCCGCGCGGTGGGTTCCCCGCGCGCCTCGCACCGACGTAGGGGCCGAAACGCCGTGCCCGCGACCAACTACGCCGCAGCGAAGACACGTCTCCAAAGATGGGGCCACCAGCCCCGCGGCCCAGGCGGGGCCCCGGGGAGGACCTTCAAGGATGCGGTAGGGCGCGGGAAGTGGATCTAGAGGCCTCCCGGGCTCGCCGCCGCCTCGGAGCGCGGGCTTTGGGAAACGGCAGCGAGCTCAAGGGGCCGAAACGGGCACTCACCGTCCATGGTCTCCCTCACCGCATTCAGATTCGCCGTCGCAGCCGCCGCCGCCGCGGGCCCGGTACCACTACTACCCGCCATGGCGGAGGCCGAGGGAGGCGGGGGAAGGGTCTGACCCGGAAGTGGAGCACCTTCCTTTCTGCCGGGCGATCGCGCCGCGCGCCCCCCGCTCCCGCCGGCGGCCCCGCCCCCGCGCCTATCGCCGGCGAGAGGCCGGGTGGATTTGAATTTGGAGCGTCGTTACTCGGCGCGGAACGTGGAGCGTGGAGTTGCCATTCGAATTTACTCCGCCGCCTCGACGCGATTGGCTGGTTCGCGGACAGCGGCGCGACGCGATTGGCCGGCCGCCCGCCAGGCCCGTGCCTGGTTGGCCTGTGACAGCGCGGAAGCGGGGAGTTAAAGAGTCGGCGCCTGTGGTGGGAGCAGCCTGGCCCTCGGGAGCGCTGGAGCCGCCTTCGGGGGGCTTCCTGTTGACACGCTCCGCTAGGTACGTGCTTGGTAGTTCCTGGCCTTGCGCCTTCCTCGGGTTGGAGAGCTCGCTCTGCCCGGCTGCGGCCCCGCCTGCCCGCTCCCTCCGGGATGAATGGGAGCGGCGAGGGGAGTAGGGACTGAACCGAAGGGCACCACCGAAGAGCGGTAGCGTGGCGTGGAGGTGACAGGTGTGCGTGTCCTCCGCTCTCCACCCAGGAAGCCAGCTGCGCTTCCGCCTCCCAAGAAGTGGATTCTTCTCTCCCTCGCTTTGTAGGTCTCTCTGCCTGGAGTCATGCAGTCTCGTCTGCTGCCCTGGGGCTCTTAGCGAAAGGAGGGCGAGGAGACAGCCAAAGGCGGTTAACTTCTTGTCTCTCTCTCATCAGTCATACTTCTTTGACGGGGCTGATGTGCCAGAAGGCTCACCTGCACAAGCTCTGTCGTCTCTTGCTTTGCTGTAAATAATTGTTGTGTAGTAACTGCAGCTTGATGGGGAATTGCTGGGATATCCGAAAGATGTTCAGCGTGTTTAGAGACTTAATACCATGGTGTAAGACCTCTTAATATAGGTGTAAGACCTCTAGTTGGAAGGAATTTTGTGCCTCTTATAACACTTAGTTGCCTCGGTGAAAGCAGACCTAAACTCATCTTCACATTTGGTTAACTGTTAACTTAGATGCCATTTAAGTTCTCTGAGCTTAATTCATAAAATGATATCACTAATAGCCGACTGTTCTGGGTTTCAAGGTTATTGGGAGGATCCCTTGAGAAAATGTATGTGATGCCTTTTGATAAACTATATAAACTAGCTCCAACAGCGTCAGGTTTTCAGTTAATTTTGAGAATTGTTTGTTGAATACATTTTGATTATCAAAATGAATGTCTATGGAACTTTGTAGTTCTATTGTATGTCCTTCTGACTTCTTTTTTAGTTTTCTTCTCTGTGCTATGGGAGATGGCAAAGAACCAAAAATGCAAATAACACCGGAAACTCCAGGAAGGATCCCTATTTTAAATCCTTTTGAAAGTCCTGGTGATTATTGTAATCTCCATGAACAAACTGTCTCCAGTCCTGTTTTTAAATCAACAAAATTACCAGTAAGTTGTTCTTGACTAGTGTTCACAAATAATTTTATTTATTTATTTATTTGTTTATTTAGAAATAAAGGTTGATTTCAGAGAGGAAGGAGAGGGAGAGAGAGATAGAAACATCAATGATGAGAGAGAATCATTGATCTGCTGCACGCTCTCCACTGGGGATGGAGCCGGCAACTTGGGCATGTGCCCATGACCTGAATGGAACCCTGGACCTTTCAGTCTGCAATCTGATGCTCTATCCACTGAGCCAAACCGGCTAGGGCTACAAATAATTTTAAATAAAAATATCTTTCTTTACAAAGTAAGGGGAAATTTACCATGGAGCATATATTACTTAGAACGTACTTTTTTAATTGTAATGTTCATTATAATCTAATGTTTCAGCTAAAAACAACTTAGCTAGGAGTTTTTAAAGTTACCATTTCTCTCTCTCTTTTTTTTTTTTTTTAGTAGATTACATGTTAGCTTCCTGCAATTGTGCTGTCTATGGTTGGTGATATATAAATATAGATACCATATTTGAGAAGAAGCTGTGTTATCTAGTTATCCACTCTCATTTATTCAGCAAACATTATTTGAAGGCTGCTATGTGTCAGATACAGTGCTAGGCATAGAGATTACACTGCAAACAAGTCAGGGTCATTAGACACAAATTCCAAAGGAGTTTATACTCTAATGCAGGGGTCAGCAAACTTTTTCCTACAAACTGTAAATATTTTAGGCTTTGCTGACCATCTGGTTATTGTAACAACTACTCACCTGTGCCTTGTATCACAAAAGTGGTCATAGGCAATATAGAAACAATAAAGCTTTACTTATGGCCAGTGAAACTTGAATTTCATGTAATTTCCATGAAATACTAATATTCTTTGGGGTTTTGGTCAACCATTTCATAGCTTGCAGATTGTATTATGGAATAGACACAACGACATTAGCAACTTCAAAAGAATATATGTGCTGACTAGTGGTTAAGCACAAGGGTGATATGGAAGGGGATTAGGGAATGCTTAATCACTTTAGCTTATTTTACTGTTAACCGGCTATCTGGAGAATTTCTTTTGAAGTCTGATCTTCAAATCTAGTAAATTATCTAGAAAACTGCAAATTGTGTGGCTGTTTATGCTACTTGTTCATATCAGTTTGAAGTAGATATGTAGAGGGAAGTTTTATTTATACAATGTATATTGATTCATTACTCGGACCTCATTTTATTTAAATCATATTAAATCTTAGTTTATCTGTTAGTCTTAATAAAAATAATGGAATGACTCCAACTTCACCCTAAAAGCCAGAGTGTATGGTATCTCAGGTTTTTAAGCCCGAATTTGTCAAAAATATATTCTGAATTACAGTTTAGGGCCTAGCTAGGTAGCTCAGTTGTTTACAGCATCATCCCAATACGCCAGTGTTGCGGGTTCAATCCCCAGTCAGGGCACATACAAGAATCAACCAGTGAATAAGTGTTTGGTTTAATTAGATAGTTGGATATAGAAAGAAGCAGTGGTTACCATTCGTAATTATTTTATGGATCAACTATTTTATGAGCTTTTGCAGGCACTTCTATAGTTAGGACTTTAATTTCAGTTCATTCTTATTGAAAATAAAGACCTTAGGTAACTAAGAGATTTTTACTTTTATTTGGACATCACTGGTGAGTGTTAATTGTAGATTTTCTATACCTCTAATATTCTACTATGAATCCTATTATTATGTAATTTTAAAAATCACCCAGAGGGAAGATTTGATATTTTAAAAGAGATACAGTCGAGTCAATATATAGTGTGATTTGATTACCACTTGTCATTTATTTAGTGATATAATCAGATTTAGAAATATGAGGTGATGGAAAAAATAAATTGAAAATAAATAAATACAGTAAATATAAAGTGTAAGATATTTTTATACTATAACCATTCTCATTATTTTTGAAGTTGACATAGGTTAGCACTTTGATGAACTATTTTAATTTGCTTTTATTCATAATCTCACTTTCTTTTATTAAGACTCCAGGGAAATTTAGATGGTCTATTGATCAACTAGCTGTAATAAATCCTGTAGAAATAGACCCAGAAGACATTCATCGTCAAGCTTTGTATTTAAGTCATTCTCGGTAAGTTTTCCCTTCTTGCACTGAAGGGTAATAACATACCCTCACGTGAAGAGAGAAGGAAATGCCAAAGTTTTATTTTTATATGTAAAAATATCGGAGGAAAAATTGTGATACAGATTTATGTTATCTAAATGAAGAGTAAGTTCAAAGAACTACATCCAGAATGATTCTCCTGCAAACAGTTCCAAATCTAGGTAGGAGTCCTTTTCTTTTAGAGGTAACCTTCTCTCTCAGCCACTTACGGGACAACTCTGCCTCCTCAGCACTTGGAAGAGGGAAGGGCATGTCTACATGATAGTGGCTTTTGCCATTGAATTGTTGCTTTGTTTTTCTGGTGGTGTAGGGTAAAGTATATTGCTGTTTCTTTGACACATGAATTTAGAGAAGCCTTACCAAGTTAAGACACATGGACTGGACTGGAAGAGTATCTTTTATTATTTATTTATTTATTTATTTATTTATTTAATTTCAGAGAGGAAGGGAGAGGGAGAGAGAGTTAGAAACATCAATGATGAGAGAGAATCATTGATTGGCTGCCTCCTGCACGCCCCCCCACTGGGGATGGAGCCTACATCCCGGGCATGTGCCCTTGACTGGACTCAAACCTGGGATCCCCCAGCCTGCAGGCTGACACTCTATCTACTGAGCCAAGCCAGCCAGGGCTGGAAGAGTATCTTTTAGCAACAGAAAGAGCTTCTATAGACATCATCCAACTTTGACATAGGATATTTGGGGATCTGGATTATATTGTCTTGAATTCGAGCTAGTAATCAGAGGAGCCTTAACTTCTTTGTTGATGTATTGTGTAGGTTTCCAAGCACTAGTGTTCCTCTGACTTGTGATGCTTAACGATGCCTCGTGTAATGAGAATATGCACTTCTTTGGTAGAATAGACCTAGTTTTTTTATTACAAACTAGAGGCCCGGTACACAAATTTGTGCACAGGTGGGGTCCAGCTGGCCTGGCTTGATGGGGCCCCATTGGGCCAGGCCAGTGAGGCAGGGAGGAGACGCGGGCGGTTGGCCGGCTCTGCCCCCAATCAGCGTGTTGGGGGTTGATTGGGGCCTGTATCAGGCTGGTTGGCTGCCTCAGTGTGCGTCATAGCCACCGGTCGTTATGGTTGTTTCTCCATTCCAGTCGTTGGGCTTTTATATATATAGATTGCAATAATCTGTAATTACAAATGACAGATAACATTTCATTAAGAGTTTGAGAGACTTGTTGTCAGTTTCATAGTCTAATTTTTTTTTTACTTGAAAAATTTGAATAGTATGACCAGCTTTTAACTTTTGGTCCTAAGATTCATGTGTTGTTAGTCCAAAATAATAGGTAATTCTTTTCCAATTAAAATTCACTCACTCAAAGATGTACACATGTTGAGATGCTCTTGCAAATATTTGTCTTGGCTTGGTAACTTGATGACCATTCATTCTTAATTAATTATGTCTATCTAAAGTGTTGTAGAAAGGAATAGAATGGGGAATGAGCATAAAAGAATTTTAACTTAAATCTAAATACCTTTGAAAGAGGTGAAAAGACTACCTAAAAGCAAGTGATTCACAAATGACTAATTTTTTATTTCACACAAACTGTATGCTTTGTTTTGCCTCTTCTCTTTATATATGCAACCATGGAAAACTGTAAACTGTCAAGAGATATTTATTGAGCACTGAGGCACTGCGAGGAACACACTGAAGAAGTATAGTATATTATTCCTGCCCTCTAGAGTTAACAATACTGTTAACCAAAGTTATTTCTATACTTACTAATTAATGATGCATTGTGTGGGTAGGTTTATGGATCTTGGTGTAAACCAGTAGATACAGAATAGGGGTAAAGAGTGAGAAAACACCGTAATTTTAATTTAACTTACTAATGTAATTCCATGAATGGTTATGGCTCCTACCACAGTTAGTGAGTATACTTTTAAAACAGGCTGATTCATTCTTAGCAATTACTTTCAGTGTCTCTTCCTGTCTAATTCAAGTTCCCTAATGCATTGCTTCCTACCCTTTTCATGCCTTGCTACACATAAAAAAATAACTCTAAGGCACACTGGTGTAAACAAATGAGTCTGCCCATACAGAAGGTAAACAGTCCTGAATGCCTTCTCCTCCTCCAAGAATCCATTCAGGGCATACCTGTAACCTATATGCATCATGCCAGTGTTCTGTAATACATGTACACATACTGTCAGGATACTGTACCCTATATGACTTGTTACAACCTTCCATGATCTGGCCCTACAATATTTAGCCAAACTGATAGTCCGCTTCCAGCAGTTACCTGAATATTTCAAGTCCTTAAAGTCCCTCTAATGAAACAACAAAACATTTCTGAAAGAGGCATGCTAGATCAGGGTTTACTAATACTATAAGCTATTACGTACTGTCATTTTGACCTGGTTATGTTCATGATGGGATTGAGTTATCCTCAAAATGACTGTTGTTCAAGCTGGGATATGAGGATTATCATTGAAGTCTTTCTCATAACTCCTTTATTGAAAAATCCACTTGATTTTAGTTTCTGAAATGTATACATTATTATATAAGCTTTGTTAAGCCACAAACATATATACATGAAAAAATTTGAGAGATAAAAGTGACTTACTAATTTATTGATGAAAAGCAAATATTCTTTCCTGGAACAGATTAAAGAAGTGGTCCTACAAGGCTAACTGCTGAGTCCTTTGGCAAGTATATGCCTTGTGCTTGAGACCCTACATTTTTTGTTATATCTCAGCTGATAAATTTGTGTTACTGTAATTGCTTATTGTATCAAAGTGAAAAAATTCATTCGGACAAAGTTTTTTGTTGATATTTTATTTCATTTTTAATATTTTTGCCTATTCAGCTGTCTAAGGGTGATAGTTTCTATTTCAGAATAAGAGTTGATTCTAAAATTATGACTATGATAAACTTGCTATAATTGAAAAAAATGAGTTTTGACAATTTTTATATTTCTATGGAATGAAATATTAATATGTTGTGATTAAAAGATGAAGTTTATTCAACTTACTTCCATTATGCTGTAAATAGCAACTTTTGTAAAGTATTATCAATATAAGCCTTTTAAAAGAAAATGTTCCAACTGTGAATGGAATAGAGGGAGTTAAGCCTAACAGTGCAATGCTGAATATCTAAATAATATCATTAACTAAATGTGATATGATTCCAATTTTTCTTTTAAAATGAGCTTAACATTTGCCAATTTTCAAGAGAAGTTATTTCTTTTAAAGGTTATTATTTTAAATGTTCAATCAGCTAAAGTAATGGCCTGGTTATTTTTCTTCTTTATCTTTGTATAGAATAGATAAAGATGTGGAAGACAAAAGACAAAAAGCCATTGAAGAGGTAACTTAAAACTGTTACTGATCATTAAAGCAGTTAAGCATCAATTTCCCATGCATGTCACCTCTTTTAGGAAGACTTCCTTCAAACCCTTTACTGTCCTAGCAGCACACCAACCTGCCCATCCCCAGCTATATTAGTGCCTCTCTGTTCTCCCCTAAGACCAGTGTTTTTCAGCTATTTCAACACCTCATACTTACCTATACTATTGTGATGATTGAGTTATTGCTTTTATTCCCTAGACTGAATTCTTTTTTGCCTTATATTGTGCTTCATTCATCTTTTCATTCTCAGGGTATAGCACAGTTTGTGCCTTCCTTGTGCCTTCAGAATATTGAGTAGCACAAACTTCTGTTTCAAGTTGGAGTTTATGTAGAGGAAGTTTTAGGCTATGAAAATCTAGATTGGCATTGGTAGTGGTTTTTTGTTGTTGTTAATACTTGGATTTTTAAGGCAATATATTTAATGAAGTAAAATGTCTTACTGATCAGTAGAAAAGGTGTTTTTACAAATAGGGTGTTTTAAAATAAAAATAATGAGTTTTTCACTTTTGCTTATTTGCTGAACTTTTAGAGCAGGGGCCCTCAAACTACGGCCCGCGGGCCACATGTGGCCCACCGAAAACATTTATCCGGCCCGCCGGGTGTTTTTGCCGCCGCTGTGCTCATAGGAATTTGTTCATAGTTTTTTTTTAAGCTATAGTCCAGCCCTCCAACGGTCTGAGGGATAGTGAACTGGCCCCCTGTTTAAAAAGTTTGAGGACCCCTGTTTTAGAGTATAAGTAAGGGCTATTTATCTAGTTATTTCCTCAAATTCTTTATGTTATGGCGACATCTCTTATTTTTCCTTTTCCCCTCGCTAGCCTCCTCTACCCACCTCTATTCCTTAGCTATACTTGGTTCTTCTGTACCCCAGGAGACATCAGCTATACTTAAAAACTATTAAAACTTAAATACAATCTATTGCATGCTAAAATTAATGTGTAAGTATAAATGTTCCAGTTCTTGCATTTATTTTTGCAGTGTCAGTGTTGTCATCTTGTATTTCATATATAGCCTGTTTGTTAAAAAATAATTGCACAGGCCTTACTCCAAACAATATCTACTTTGTAATCTACCTAGTAATTCAAAATTTTCATTCTGACCCAATCACTTGATTCCTCCCCAGTTGAATATTCTCAGACTCTTTCCCATTTCCCAACATTTTGGAAAATATGCATTCTTTTTAGAACCCTCAACTTTAAAAGAAAATTCATCAGACTTAAGAAAATAAAGTCATAGTAAAGATTAGGGTCAATGTATTAAACAGCTTAAATTTTTTCATATATAGACATATTTGAAATAGAATAAATACACGCATATTATAAAAAAAGGAAGTTCAAACTGCAAATAAAAAATACTGGATGAAAACCAGGTATTCATCCCACATCCTAAAAGTAACTACTGGAACATTTATACTTACACATTAATTTTAGCATGCAATAGATTGTAGTTTTTAAGTGTTTTACACATGTAGGATCATCCTTATATTTTTTTAAATCTTTTTTTCTTAATAATTTTTATTAGTCTTTTTTTCATTATCAGCATATACCAATTTTTAGTAATACCATAGTATTCCATTGTATGAATGTATCATAACCTAACCCGGCCTCTATTGATATTTATTTAGGTTGTGTTCAGTGTTTTTCTATCATAATGCTTCAGTGAACACCATTGGATATAAGTATTTGTGTAGTTGAAATGGACTTGCTAAGTCAGAGGCTTTGAGTTTTCACTTTCAGTATATTTTGCCATCTTGCCCTCCGAAAAGGTTGTACCAATTTTTACTCCAACTACATTATGATACTTTCTGTTTTCTCATATCTGCAATACTGGTTATTACCAACCTTTTAATTTGTGCTACTCTTACTACTTTAAAAATTTGTCATGTTATTTGGATTTGTATGTCTTTTATTTTGAGTGGTCTTATGCATAATTTTTGGGTCCTTTATTTTTTTTCTTCTGGGAATTAACTATATCATAATCTCTGTCCATTCTCCCCCCACTCCCCTTTACATCTTTTCCTCATGCATTATAGGTAGTTTAGCAAACTTGTTCTTTGTTATAGGTATAGCAAAATACAAAGAGTTGCTGCAAAAACATAGAGGAAAAGGAAGAATACAGTGTTTGGCTTAATTTTATTTCTAGAATGAAAAAGGAAAGACATATATCCAAATGCTCTATCTCCATTTGATTATACTAGCCAGTGGAGTGCTGGTGTAAAAACTGGCCATTTGGTTATGGGAAGAGTATGAGTTTTAGTGGTTGCTGCTATTATGATGTAAATATTCCAACTGCGGCCAGTTTTAAGTTACTAATGTTATATCACTGAATGGGAAAAGAAGTGCAATGATATATCATTATATGTAGGAGTTCCACCAGACAGATCAAAAAACATAACCTTGGGCATAGATATTGGTAATGTAATAAAATAGTTAGCAAGTGATGATTTTGAGTATTATCTTTACCTTTAATATAATTTATTTAATATAATTTATGAATTTATACCATTTTTAAAATTTGATAATATTTAATAACAAACAATTTGATTTGATTTGATTTTAGGGAAAAACACATGACAAACTCCTGAAATTACATAACAAATATTACCACCCAGAGTTAGCCAGTTACGAGCATATTAACATTGGTCCTGAATTCTTTTGTAATATTTTTGAAATTAAATTTATTAGGGTGACATTGCTTAAAAGATCACATAGGTTTCAAGTGTGCATTTCTATAACTCAGATTTGCTTGCAGCTTATTTTATTTTTAATATTAACTTTGCACAAAATTCCTGAAAATTTAATAATTAGATTTTGAGAGCCCGTAGAAACTAGCTCCAGCACACCACTCATACTGGCTTACTTGTATATGACTATCTCCATTTATTTCTTTCTCTTCTTCATCCTCACTTTTGTCAACATTCTCCACCAAAAACAATTGGGGAAGAAATTAAAAATATTGTTTCTATGCTAAATACCTTAGCTTAATATGCAAGTTTCAAATTTAAGTGGTTGATTTACAGTATTAAGATTTCTCTTTATATATACTTTAAATTTCTTCCATTTCACCTTTGGTCATTTGTGCTTTTAAATCTTAATTTTTTAAATTATAACTATTAAGTCAGTATGTAATGTTTTTTATTATTTGAAAATAACATGGGTACCTTATTATATTTTGGGGGAAATTTATGTCTAATTATATGACTTTTATCTTACTAGTTTTTCACTAAGGATGTCATTGTGCCCTCTCCTTGGACTGATCATGAAGGAAAACAGGTTTCAGAGTATCATTCCAGTAAATGTGAGTGTACTAAAAATCATATGAATAAGAAGCATAAAATTATAAAAATCAGTGAATGTAAAACAACATATAGTGAAGTGCTAGTTTACCTGCTTTGGTAAGGAACTTGCTATAAATTAAATTTCTGAGGATTTAACTATTTAAGGGTTAGAATTCAAAATTTAACTAATATTTACTGAATTTGGGTTTTTGGGCCATTGTATTCTGAATTTAACTTTTTCTTCATGACCATTGTGAAAATCAGTTATATAATGATGGTCATAGATGATCTACAGATGCAGAAATAGTTGGTGTTGAATATAGAGATAGTGAGTCCTTCCAGAGCAGAGTGTAGGTTTTGTGTCTTCATCTGGAGCAGGTTTGCTTGCAGCTTATATTAAAAGAATGGGACTTCCCACAAATTGGCAGTTACAGAATAGTCATGGGGGATGTAAAGTACAGCATAGGGAATATAGTCAACAATGTTGTAGTAACTGTGTGTTGTATCAGGGGGTACTAGACTTATCAGGGGGATCACTTTGTAAGATGTATAAATGTCTAACCCAGGGGTGGGCAAACTTTTTGACTCGAGGGGCACAATGGGTTCTTAAACTGGACCGGAGGGCCGGAACAAAAGCATGGATGGAGTGTTTGTGTGAACTAATATAAATTCAAAGTAAACATCATTACATAAAAGGGTACGGTCTTTTTTTTTTTTAGTTTTATTCGTTTCAAACGGGCCGGATCCGGCCCGTGGGCCGTAGTTTGCCCACGGGTGGTCTAACCACTGTGCTGCGCATCTGAAACTAATATACTAGTAATATTGAATGTCAGCTGTAATCTATATCTATATATATCTATGTAGATATATATATATATATATATATATGTATATATCCTCCTATCTAATAAAAGAGAAACATGGTAATTAGCATACGACCGCTACCCTCCCGATTGGCTAATCAGGGTGATATGCAAATTAACTGCCAGCCAAGATGGCGGCCGGCAGCCAGGCAGCTTGAAACTAACATGAGGCTTGCTTGCTTCAGTGACGGTGGAAACCCACGTTCCCCGCCCGCCTGCCTTGCCGGCCTCTGAGCCTGCAGTTTGAAACATTGTAACAAATATAGAAGCTAAACAAAACCTCAGAGACCTGCTTTCAGCCAGCCAGGATCTCAGAGCTGGAGTTGTTACAGTGTTTCGATTATAGAACCGAAACAAACCAGATACCTGCTTTCAGCAGCGGAGGCCTAAGAACTGGAGCCTCAGAGCTAAAGCTGGCCCAGAATAAAAAAAAAAAAAAGAAAAAAAGGAGCGGTTGGGAGCTTTCAGTCACCCGCCAGCCTGAAAACAGCCCTCAGCCCCTCACCCAGACTGGCCAGGCACCCCAGTGGGGACCCCCACCCTAAAGGGTGTGTGACCAGCTGCAAACAGCCATCATCCCCTCATCCAGGCTGGCTAGGCACCCCAGTGGGGACCCCCACCCTGATCCAGGACACCCTTCAGGGCAAACCAGCCGGCCCCCACACGTGCACCAGGCCTCTAACCTATATAGTAAAAGGGTAATATGCCTCCCAGCACCGGGATCAGCGGAGCCCTGAGGCCTCCCGGCACCAGGATCAGCATGACAGGAGGCAGCGCCCAAACCCCCTGATCGCCCTGCGGCTCTGTGTGACAGGGGGTGGGGCCACAACCTCCCTATCGGCCCTGCTCTGTTCGAGACAGGGGAAGGCGCCCCAACCCCCTGATTGGCCCTGCTCTGTGCCTGATAGGGGGAGCTCCCCAACCCCCTGATGGCCCTGCGGCTCTGTGTGTGACAGGGTGCGGCGCCCGAACCCCCCGGGCCCTGCTCTGTGTGTGATGGGGTAGAGCCATAACATCCCCATCGGCCCTGCCCTGAGTCTGACAGTGGCGGCGCCCCAACCCCCTGATTGGCCCTGCTCTGTGGGTGATAGAGGGCGACGCCCCAACCGCCCCCCACGGGCCCTGCTCTGTGTGTGACGGGGTAGAGCCATAACCTCCCCATTGGCCCTGCCCTGAGTGTGACAGGGTGCGGCACCCCAACCCCCTGATCCGCCCTGCTCTGTGTGTGACAGGGGCCGGTGCCCCAACTCCCCTATCGGCCCTACTCTGAGTGACAGTGGGGAGCTCCCCAACCCCCTGATCGGCCCTGCTCTGTGCGTGACAGGGGGAGCTCCCCAACCCCCTGATGGGCCCTGCTCTGTGTGTGATGGGGTAGCTCCCCACCCCCCTGATCGACCCTGCTCTGTGCGTGACAGGGTATGGAGCCCCAACCCCCCTGATGGGCCCTGCTCTGTGAGTGACAGCGGGCAGCGCCCCAACCCCCTGATTGGCCCTGCTCTGTGCGTGACAGGGGGTGGCGCCGCAACCTTCCCATCGACCCTGCCTTCAGTGTGACGGGGCGGTGCCCCAACCCCCCAATCGGCTCTACCCTGAGCGTGACTGGGGGTGGCATCGCAACCTCCCAATCCGCCCTGCTCTGTGCATGACAGGGGGCAGCACCCCAACTCCCCAATCGGCCCTGCTCTGAGCCTGACCAGGGGCTGCACCTAGGGATTGGGCCTGCCCTCTGCCACCCGGGAGCAGGCCTAAGCCAGCAGGGCGTTATCTCCCGAGGGGTCCCAGACTGCGAGAGGGCACAGGCCGGGCTGAGGGACCCCCCATTCCCCCGAGTGCACTAATTTTTGTGCACCAGGCCTCTAGTACCTATATAATAGAGAAATATGCTAATTAACTGGGACACCATAACGGGTTGACCTGACAGGAGAAGGTTGCATGCATAGCGTTAGCAGCGGGGCGGCAGGGCCTCCGCGCACCTGCGCTGGGGGAGGTCCTGATCAGCAGCAGCTGCGGCTGCTTCAAGGGCTGGAGAGGGAGGCAGGGCCAGACCGGCAGTGGCTGTGGCTGCTGCTGGGCCTGGGGAGCAAGGCAAGGCCAGACCAGCGACTCGAGGGTAGGCGGCGCCGCGCGATTTTAAATCGCATGCTAGGCTCCTAGTTGAAAAATGAAAACAGAATGGGATTTCCCAAATTCAGTTTTCCTCACCTGTGATGAGAATCCAGTGTGTGCCATATCCACCTTGGTTGTTTCAGTTCTCGTGCTTGGGACTTAGGGGCAAAGGGAACCGACGTGAACATGAAGCTTCTGCTGCCTGGGTGCTGGGAATAGTGAAGTTCAGTGTCTTGACGCAGAAGCCTCATGTCTTCCAGCATCCATGGAACGTTGACACGTTAACTTGTCATTGTGCAAGTAGTGTACATTCTCAGACCTTTCACAGTTCTTGACATGGTAGCCCCTAACCAAATGTGGCTTTTAAAAATTAAATACATTTAAATTAAAAATTTAGATCCCCAGTCACATTATTCACATTTCATGTTTAAGGTGTTTGGTTTGTAGCCTAAAGACCAAGGACATAATAGGGTTTCCATGGAGTGCCTTGCTTACATGTGCCTTATAGAAGGTCACACAGCCTCAGTAAAGAAGGCATTTGAATCTAGGATTTACCCATTCAGATAATATTTAATCGGAGCTTTAACACCCATCCCACCCACTTACTCATTCACCCATTTATTTAGGTTTGTTAGGTTACTGGGCTTTATTCTGTTCCTGTATTTTAAGATTTTTGAGGGGTTTTTTTCTTTGTTTTTTTGGTCTCCTTGCTTTTTTCTTTTGCTTATATTGGTCATTTTTGTCATTAAATGTTTTAGTTTTTCTACCTGGTGATTTTCAGATTATGAAGCTTAATAGTTAGTCATTAAGTTTTAATTTTTAAAAAAATTATTTGCAGCCATATTTTTTACTTCTGTGAAAAAGACTGAGCATGGTTTTATATATCAAATTTTTGGTTTTGTCAAGATGATCTGACATTTTAATTCAGACAATTTATCTAAACCCATTGTTCAAAAACATTAGGCAACAGAGGATCTGTTTGAGGATGACTAACACACGTCCCAGCTGTTTAAGATTGACATCATGGAGAGCAACCATGTTTTCCTTAAAAAGTATTACTTGGTGCCTCCTTTTTTGCTATATAGTAATAATCCTTCGAGTTTTATCTTTGTGCTCCCTCAAAATCAAAAAAGATAAACATAACAGAAAAATACCAAATTATGTACTTGTATATACAGACATTTTTTTTTTTTAAATGTAAAATAAAAGTTTCCATAGCCCTGTCCAGGTAGCTCAGTTGGTTAGAGCACCATCCCACTACACCAAGAATGCGGCTTCAATCTGCGGTCAGGGCACATACAAAAATCAATCAAGAATGTGTAAGTGGTGAAGTAACAAAGTGATGTTTCTCTCCTCTTTCTCTCTCTCTGAAAAATCAATAAGTCAAAAAAAAAAATTTTTTTATTAATTATATAGAAAGAGGAAGGGAGAAGGAGAGAGAGAAACATCCATGAGTGAATCACTGATTGGCTGCTTCCGACATGCCCCCACCAGGGATCCTGCCTTGATCCGGAATCAAATCGGTGACATCTTGGTACATGGGACGATGCTCAGCCAACTGAGCCACACCTGCTGGGCAACAAATAAAAAAAAAAATTCTTTTTTAAGTTTCTACTTTGTTCATTTTTTTTCTCCAGAAAATGTAATGCTAAGTAAATGAAGAATATAAAATGTAGGATTTTTCACTTACAATGTTTTACAGGTATTAACATAACTAATGAATCTCCAGTTGGAAGAAAGCTGACCATCTATTCTGAGAAAAGCAATGGTGAGTATGAATATATTCTGAAAAGAAGTACCTTGCACATTAAGCTACATTTAATTTTAAATTCAGTTCATGTGATAACAATACGCTGGCATTGAAATGTTTACTTTTTATGAATGAGCTATATGAGAGCTGTTTTTTAAAATTATTCAAAATAGATACATTTAGTCATGTTTTAGAAATAGTAATAGTGTGTTGTTGTTTTTTTGTTCAAAGCATAGGAATTGATTTCTGATTTTGAAAATCTTTGTTTTTTTTAAATTTTTAATTGGGAAACTTATCCTCAGATATAGGCTGGCTTTTTTATTCAATTGCTAGCAGAACAACCAGGAGTTAACTTGAGCTATTAACAGGTTTATATCAGTGCTAGCAAGTATGGAAAGCCACTTACAAGAAGATGACATATTACATAAAAAAATGAATTAATTGAGTTTAGCTGGAACATCATGGGGAGTTGGTTGATTGGGAAGCACATTGTAAATTGTATATAATATGCTTCCATGATTTATCCACGTTTGTATTTTTGTATCTGCTTGTTTCCAGCTGCTTGTCAGACATTGCTGTCTCTTCCTGTGGATTTTAATTTAGAAAATGTATTAGGTATGTATTGTGCTTATTTAAACCTTTAATAACTTAAAAGGTTTTGTTTTGATGGGTTATTATAAATGGAAATATGTGGCAGTGCCTCTTTCAAAAGAAGCGGGGAAATCATACTAAAATTTTTATTTTTAACCTGCCCTGAATAAGTGAACTTTACTATAGACATAAACTATTTATGGACGCATCTTATTGGTACTACTTATACTAATAACTAGTAGCCTGGTGCACAAAAATTTGTGCACTTGGGGGAGGGTCCCTCAGTTATTAAACATCAGCACAACATGGACCACATTGGTGGTGGTGGTGGTCTTGTCAGAATGTGTTATATTATGCAGATGAAAATCTATTTAAACAGATTTGATGTAGATATTTTAAAAGATGGAAGAATTGTCCCTGTCAACTATTTTAGTTGATTCATATCTTCACTAATTGTCATCATTGCAAAGTTTTTAGTCCCCATATGGATTGCTGGATATACTAGGTCATGTGCTGTCCCTGTCCTTTGTAGCCTTTGTTACCTTAAGGACTCTAGTTTTCCATTTATATGTTTAAGTACCAACCTTACCGGCTTAAAAATGTAAGCTTTTAACACTGCTCTCTCTGTTCCGTATCCTTCTGATGAAAAGTGGAGTTGGGTTGCAGCACAGGAGATATTGAAGTAATGACTGCAGTCAGAGAAGAGGGAACCTGTTTCCCTGGCCACAGGTGCTGGCGTCCTGGACCACAGGGCTGGCAGCTTCTCCGGGTGGCTGCAGCCTGGGACATTGGGCAGGTGGCTTGTCCATCTCCTGGGCTGCAGCCAGCCCCAGGTGCTGGTGCCTGGACCAAAGGTGGGCGGTGTCTTCTTCTGTGCTTCCAGGGAGGGCAGTCAGTTATGTGTATATGTGTGTGCATGCAAACATAGACGTGTACACATTTGTATGTGGAAATCTGCTGGGCAAGTCAAAACCATAGAAGAGTTGCCCCCTATCTCTTGAATCTTCCAGAGATATCCCCCACTTTTTTATTCTATCACTACTGGAGAGTCAGTATTTGCAGCCAGCCAGCCAGTGACTCTCTCAGTGTCTATTTCTGACTTCTTCTTTCACTGTCTCTCTTCCAACCCCTAATCATATTTCCAGCTAGATGCATCATTTTTACTCCCGATATGCTGTATAGAGAAGGAGTCAGGATGCTGAATAGTACTCAGTAACAAACCAATTGCATTTTAGTTGGGCAATGCCCCTACCCACCCTTCAAATCCCTTCCACCATGCATTTCTGTTTCCCTTTTTGTTAGTTGGATTGTTCTGCTGCTCCTTCTCCTCACCCCACCACCCTTGGATCGTAATGTAAAATTCTTTTACCATGTCAAGAAATTTTAAAAATACAGGTACTTTGAAAAAAAAAATAACAGGTACTTCTCCGAACACTGGCCGGTCGGGGGCAGGGAATAGGCGGCTGCTGGCGGCCACCTCTTCCCTGCCCCGCCCGGCTTCTCTGATCACCGGCCAGGGGGAGGGCAAAGGTGGCCCCGGTTCTTCAATCACCAGCCGGGAGGCAGGCTCTTGCCTGCCGCCTGGGTTTCCAATCACCGTCAGCAGCAGGCAGCTTCTTCCGTCCTTCCCCTTTCACCTCCCAGCATTGCACCTATGTATGCAAATTAACCACCATCTTTGTTGGCAGTTAATTTGCATGTTGCCCTGATTAGCCAATGGGAAGCGTAGCGAAGGTATAATCATTTACCATGTTTGTCTATTATTAGATAGGATAAGCACTCAAAAAAGAAGAAATAATTTCAGATTTTAAGCATCATGTATGCCATTAAACTTTGTCCTATTTTTTGAAAACAATTCAAATATATAGTAGTACATGGTGGTTTTTCAAAAGTCAGATAACTGAAGTCTAATTGCTCTTCAAAATAACTATAGCTTTGCCTTTTATTCTGTTAACCTTAAATGTAGGTGAATATTTTAGAGCTGATGAATTTGCAGATCAGTCTCCCGGAAACCTCAGTTCTTCATCCCTCAGAAGAAAGCTATTTTTAGATGGCAATGGGAGTATCTCTGACTGCTTACCTCCAGCTTCTCCTAGAAGTCTTCACAGTAGTGCTCAAACATCACTTGAAGTTTTTTATTCAATAGATTTATCTCCTGTACAGGGTAGGAGCCCCGTGCAGACACCAAGTTCGGTAAGAAGTGTATTAAAATGTGGTTGGCTAACTTTGCTATAGATATACTTGGACCTTGGTTGCCCGAATTGCACTTGAGAAATAGCCTTTTGGGTTCTATATTTCATAAGGATTATGTTCACATTTTGTCACTAGTCAGGAATGTTTTTGGTCAGACTTTCCAATTTTGCATTTAGAGGTATACAGAATAACCAAATTTATCATGAATCTCAGAGAATTTCAATGTAAGTTATTTCCTGAATTATGTAAGATTTTTCGTATAACACAACTGGATTGGCATTAATGGATTAATTGAATTTAAATTTTTTGTAAACAGCTGCTTAGTATGAAATATAGTGGTTTGTTTGAACCCAGTGTATTTATATTTTTTGACTAGCATATTCTGTTTCAAAACTTCTCTAGCTATCTTCTTAGCTGTCCTTGCTACAAGATGCCTTGACTTTTGGCATCTGTACTTTGGGGAATGACCAGAGTTTACATGATCTACTTTATAAATGTGTAGATAAAGATGCATATGGCATAATAGAGTTGAGGAAGAGAACCATATAATTTTTTCGTTTTTATTATAGGGGCAGTTTTCTTCCAGCCCTATTCAGGGTAGTGCAAAAAAATACAGTTTGGGAAGTATAACCAGTCCTTCACCTATTTCTTCACCTACTTTCTCACCAATTACATTTCAGATAGGAAAGACACCACTCTCAGGTATGTCTCATAATATAATACCTAATTTAAATTTTTATATTATCAGTTTTTGTTATTGTAGAGGTTCCTTTTAGCTTGTACTAACTATAGAGCTCTAAATGACCGCTAACCTTTTAAAATTTAGAAACTTTTTTTTTTTTTTTTTTTTACAAAAAGAACAATTTAACTTCCAAAACAGTGTCTCGGCAAAGTTCTACTCTAACTGATAAATACAGATAACTTGATTAATAATATTTATATCAAACATTCTTATAAAGGGAATCAAAGAAAGATGGCAGTTTTAGATATAAGTGTGTTTGATTTTGCTTCTAACCTGTAGCTCCACACTTTGGCAACTGGATATTCATATTTTGCAAACATATATTTGTTTGAGTAAGGTTTTTAAAGAAAATATAGTGTGGAAAATTTCAGAGAAAGTATTTCTCTTTGCAGTATGTCAGTTTCTCTGGAAAAGATGATAACACTTTTGAAAAATTATTCACAATAGAAAAAACCTATTCATAGTAAAGAAAATTGGAAAGCTGAAATTGATGTATTTCGTTAGTCTTTCCATTGTGTGTGTGTGTCTCCACATGTCCGTATGCGCCCATGTGAAGTGTTATATATGCACAATTCTCTATCATGCTTACTTTGCAAAGCATTTTATTATGAACTAGTGGCCCGGTGCACGAAATTCGTCCACTGGGCGGGGGTGCTGTCCCTCAGCCTGGCCTGCATCCTCTCCAATCTGGAATTCCTCTCGAAATCTGGGACTGCCGGCTCCTAACCGCTCACCTGCCTGCCTGCCTGATCGCCCCTAACCACTCTGCCTGCCTGCCTGCCTACTCGCCCCCAACTGCCCCCCCACCCCCCGCTGGCCTGATCACCCCTAACTGCCCTCCCCTCCTGGCCTGATCGCCCCTAACCATCTCTGCCTCGGCCCCACCACCATGACTTTGTCCGGAAGGACATCCGGAAGGTCTCCCAGTCTAATTAGCATATTACCCTTTTATTAGTATAGTGTTTTTTTTCCATTGGTCATTCAAGTCATTTATTATTATCTGAAACCATGAATTTGAATCACTATGTAATACTCTTTTTCATGGATGTGGTATTTCTTTCAACTGTTGATAAACATTTAAATTGTTTTTAATCTTTTAACACACATAACTATTGATTATCTTTGTATATACATGATGTTGTACATATTTGTATCCTCAGTTAATTTCTTAGAAGTAGAATCATTTGGTCAAAAGGGGAGAATATTTTTAAGGCTTGATGAATTTCATCAAATTTACTTCATAAAAGGTTGCATCAGTTGAAATTTTCATCAATAGTCTATAAGAAAGTCAGTTTCCCCCCATCTAGAAACACTGGCATTAACATTCTTTTTTTTAAAATCCTTACCCGAGGATATTTTTCCATTGATTTTTAGAGAGAGTGGAAGAGAGAGGGAAAGACAAAGAGAAATATCAGTGTGAGAGAAACACATCGCTTGGTTGCCTCCTGCACAAGCCCTGACCAGGGCCTGGTTAGGGAGAAGCCTGCAACCGAGATATGTGCCCTTGACCAGAATTAAGCCCGGGACCCTTCGGGCTGATGCTCTACCCACTGACCCAAACTGGCTAGGGCTTTCTTTTTGAAGTTTGTTAATTTGGTAAATTACAGAAAGTTCCCTTACTGCTTTAATTTTTTTTATCTCTGATTATTATGACATTGAATTCTTTCTGAATGTTTATTGGTCATGTATTTTGGGGTGGGGGGTTATTAGTACTTTAGTAAATTTCCCAGTCAATGTTTTTTGACTTTAGTTGACCACGGGTGACTGAAAGCGCAGAAAGCAAAACTGTGGATAAGAGAGGCTACTGTATTTCATTTATCAGGTTCAGCTGTTAATTTGTAGCGGTCACATGATTTGTCCAGTATCTTCTTTGTATGTGGACAATATTGTTATAATAGCAAAATGCTTGTGAGGAAATAATTCTCAGGGAGTACTCTTTAATTTAAAATGAGAGAGTGCCACAGGAAGAACCTCGTCTTACTTATTGAGACACATTGATTTGTGCTATTGGGTTTGTTTGTTTTTCAGTTACAGTTTACACTCAACATTAGTTTCAGGTATATATCATAGTGGTTAGACAGTCATATATTCTACAAAGTGTTTCCCCCAATATTGCCAGTACCCACCTGGCACCATACATAGTAATTACATTATTGAGGTATTAATTACTATATTCCCTATGTGTGCTTTATATCCCCATGACTATTTTGTTACCACAAATCTGTACTTATCAATCCCTTCACCTTTTTCACCTAGTTCCCCAAACCCCTTCTCCTCTGGCAACCATCACACTGTTCTCCATCTGTTCTTTGTTCATATTCTCTATATTCCATATATAAGTGAAGTCATATGGTATTTGTCTTTCTCTGACCGACTTACTTAACTTAGCATAATACCCTCTAAGTCAGCGGTTCTTAACCTTCCTAATGCCACGACCCTTTAATACAGTTCCTCATGTTGTGATGACCCCCCAACCATAAAATTATTTCGTTGCTACTTCATAACTGTAATTTTGCTACTGTTATGAATCGTAATGTAAATATCTGATATGCAGGATGTATTTAGGCGACCCCTGTGAAAGGGTCGTTTGACCCCCCAAAGGGGTCGTGACCCACAGGTTGAGAACCGCTGCTCTAAGTCCATCTATGCTGTCACAAATGGTAAGGTTTCATTCTTGTTTATGGCTGTATATATTCACTCGTCTGTTGATGGGCACTTGGGTTTCTTCTATATCTTAGCTTTTGTAAATAACAAAACAAAAAGACAACCTACTGAATGGGAGAAGATATTTGCCAATGATACATCCAATAAGGGGTTAATATCCTAAATTTATGAAGAACTCATACAACTCAACACTCAAAAGATGATGTTTTTATCCAATATTAATAGATGGGCAAAGGACCTGAATAGACACTTCTTCAAAGATGCCTCATAGATGGCAAATAGACATATGAAAAGATGCTCAACATAAAATTGAAACCATAGTTACAAATTAAAACCATAATGAGATATCACCTTACACCTGTTAGAATGGCTGTCAGCTATAAATCAACAAACACTGTTGCTGGGAATACAGATTGGTGCAGTGACTATGGAAAACAGTATGGAAATTCTTCAAAAAAATTAAAAATGTAACTGCGTTATGACCCAGCGATTCCAATTCTGGGTATATATCCGAAGAAACCCCGAATACTAATTTGAAAGCGTATATGCACTCCTGTGTTCATTGCAGTGTTATTTACAATAGCCAAGATATGGAAGCAAGTCATGTGCTGTTTTTAACAACAAAATTTTATTTCAGTAAACAATACAACTGTTAATATAAATCTATTTTTTCTGTCATGAAACATGATTACCATTTAGGAATGGCTTTTCCATTTTTAAGATTTTATGATGTAATTTTTCCCTTCCAATCTTTTTAGAACAAAGGAAGCTTACTTTTCATTCTCCTGATGCTTTGTCTGGAATAAATTCTAATGGAATTAGTAATCCATGTATCAGAAGTCCTTATATAGATGGCTGCTCACCAATTAAAAATTGGTCTCCTATGAGACTTGAGATGTATAGAGATGGAACTCAATATCGGACCTCATTACTTCGAATCCCTTTTACCCTTGAGGCTCACAGTGAAGATGAAGAAGACAAAGCAAATGTTCCTTCCACAGATGCCTCTTCACCTGCCATGGACACTACTGGCGTCCACCTGCGGCAGTTGGATAGTGATGTTTCTCATGGCACTCGTTTAGTAGTGACTTCCATGTCTGTTACACAAAACCAGTCCAGTGCTTCTGCGAACGTCCTGGCACTGCTGCAGGATGTTGAAAGTGAGAAGGAGAATAACACTGTGGATATGGTTGATCCTGTAGAGACAGCAGATGAGAACACTTGGATTAAGGAGCCGGTGGATAATGGGAGTTCACCCATGACTGATTCCTTGAGTATTGAAAACTCTCATATGTGTATGTCACCTCTTGCAGAAAGCAGTGTAATTCCTTGTGAAAACAGTAACATTCAGGTAAAGTGTATTCATATTTTGTAGTTTTTTTAGTTGCTCCCTTGGTGTTCTTTAAGCCTTTCTTTTCTAAGAGTATGGTAAGAAAGAAAATGCATTATATGTGAGGACCAAAGCATTTACTTGGAGGAGGAAAAGATGAGAGTAGAGAAGAATCAAGCAGCTCTGTTTTTTTAAAGAAGCAGGAGTCAGGCACCTTCTCAGGGTTAATCTTTCTTTCATGTGGAACTAGTGCCAAAGGAATTAAATTTCCTATATAGCATTTTTGTATTTTGAAAATGCAGTTTTGGTTTTCCTTTGTAATATTTAGTGAGAGAAAAAATTGAGCTTAGAGCACTTTTATGTATTTTTTTTTGGCACTTTTTAAAAAAATGTGATTTCATAACCAACATTTGTAATTTTACAATATCTGGTAACAGGAAAGTATGATTCATTTGACTTCATAGCCAGCACTTGCTTTCAGAAAGCCACTTGTTCCATTAATTGCCATATTCTTTGAGTTAAGAATTTTGAAAGAACTTTAAAATAATTGGAAAGGCAATTATTACCTCTCTTTTCATAGTAATAATAATGCTTAGGTAATTCTTATTATATGCCTAATATAATTCTGAGCACTTTGCATGTGTTAATTTGTTTATAATGTTCACAACAATCCTGTGAAATAGGTGTACCATTATTATCCCCATTTTACAGATGAGGAAACTGAGGGTCGGGGAGGTTAAGTAAATTGCCATATAGCTAGTAAGTGGTAGAGCCAATATTTGAATCCTGACACTGGCTTTAGAGTTCATATAGTTTAATCCAAGTTTATGCTGACTCATAGCAATAACTACTAACGCCGTGTTTCAGTGTGCCAGGCACTCATTTAATTTTCACAACAGCCCTATAATGCTTTAGTGCTGTCAGTTTTGGCATGCTAAAATTTAAAACTCATGGAGGGATTCTAAATGACCCCAAATTAAGTATAATCTTTTGCTCATATTTTTGTGCCTAAACTGTATATCCTGACTTACAGGATCATTGCTAAAAAAAATAAAATAAAATACACTAGAATTACTTTTACCAATTTAGCTTCTAAAGTTGGTTCTTAACCCTTTGAGTGCCAACTAATATCCTAGGAACTATGCTAAAATTGCCAAGGCATTTTTGCTGATTTTACAGCAGTTTAGGAAAAAAATTATGAATTGCAAGTAAATGAAGTTACATATTCAAAAACTTAAGGAAACCTTTACTACATTAACATATTTAGGAATATCATCATCACTAATAAAAGCAGACTTAGAACTGGACGCCATTTCAAAGCTTTGATAGTGCTCCCAGCACTTTTGGCGAAAGGCAGGAAGAGTGCAATCGCGCTCGCTGGCACTCAAGGGGTTAAATGAAAAAGCACATACAAACTTGGTTTTAAAGGTATTGTGAGCTTATTTTTCTCACTACCTCTCTGCTTTTCACAGCATTTATAGAAGAATTATAAAATACTTTCATTGAAATACACCTTAACCATCCTAGCCATTGGAAGCCTAGCTCTCTACTAAATTTTTATCCACTCTAGGAAGAGAATGAATACCTGCAGGGATACTTCAGTCCGTTTTGGGACTTCTCATCCTATATAATAAAGAGCTAATATGCAAATAGTCATCACGCCCTCATACCTTAATGGCTCAGACAACATGAGAGAGGATTGGGGACCAGCCAGGCTCAAATGAGCTTGTGAGAGAGGAATGGGGACCAGCCAATCTGTGGCCCAGGAGAGGGACAGGCCGCCCACCACATGGTCCCCGGCTCCAGAGGCTGTGCCTGCAGCTTGGGTGACGGACAGGCTGCCTGCCCCGCAGTCCCAGACACCAGTAGCTGTGTCTGCACTTGTGGCCCAGGAGAAGGACAAGCTGCCCACCCAGCAGTTCTGGGCACCAGTGCCTGCGCCTGCAGCCCAAGAGAGGGACAAGCCGCCTACCCCGTGGTCCCGGGCACCAGCCCTGCGGCCCGGGCAAAGCCACCCACCCATGGTCCCCTGTAGCTGTGGCCAGCCCGGGCAAAGCCGGCCCGGGTCCTGGGTGCCTGCGGCCAGTCAGAGGGAGGGAAGCCTGGGTCCCGGGTGCCTGCCACCAGCTGGAGGAGGGAATCCTGGGTCCTGGGTGTGGGGTGAGGCAGAGGCAGTTAGGGATGATCAGGCCAGAAGGGGGCAGTTAGGGGCGATTAGACAGGCAGGCAGGCTAGTGGTTAAGGGCCAGTGGTCCCAGATTGTGAGAGGCAGTCAGACATCCCCAAAGGGGTCCCGGATTGGAGAGGGTGTAGGCCGGGCTGAGGGACGCCCCCCCCCCCACCCGTGCACCAGGCCTCTAGTACCATTATAAGCCTTTTCCTATATTGAGAAAAAATATGGTTCTTTGCTAGCTAACAGTTAGTTTCAATTTTACCCTTTGTTCCATATCAATCATTTTGTAATTTAAAAATGTTCTCATACATTCTTATTTTCCTACCACAGAGGTAGCTTTCAAATTTGAAGACAGACTTATTTTCCCAGGGACTTTTGACTTGCTTTATTGTGCATGGGTTGGCGTCCATATATTGTATACTGTTACCATCTTGGAAAATTCCTTCACCATACTGGGAATTCCCCTTAATCTCTCCTGTGTTCTGTATTCTGTTTTCTATATCCCCCTCTTCTCTTTCCTGATTTATTTCTCACTTTACTGGAACACATTTTCTGGTAGCTTTCCAAAGACAAAGTACATTTTCCAATATACTACATTGCATGTCTGATCATGTATTCTTTACATGGTTTCATTGATTCTGTTCAGTATTGCTGGTGAGAGATCTGAAACCACGGTAATACCTTTATCTTTTGGATACTATATATGTCTCTTCAAAACCCCACCCCCCAGAACATAGGATGTTTACTTTGTCCAGTGTTCTGAAATTCCAGTGATTCTTTGGTGTGGGTTTCTTTTCATCAGTTGTCCTGGGTATTCAGAGGGCTCTTAACTGTAAATTCATGCCCTTCACTTATTGGCTCTTTTCTTGTAATATCTTAGATTTCTTCTCTGTTATTGTCACTGTTCTCTCTGGAACTCCTATTGATTCTTCAATTTTTGAAAAATTTTTCACTATATTTTTTATCTCCTTTTCTAACTTTTGGGAAGTTTCCTCAATTTTATGTAATTCTTCTGAATGGGGCAGGGGGCCGGGGGCGTTGTTTTGGTATTGTTTTTAAAATGTTCGGCATGGCTAGCAGAGCGGTGCATGGTCTGGCCTTGGCCTTATTTTCCAGCCTCGTTTTGTTTTCTCCAGTCTCTTTTGTTTCAGTCCCAGTGGCTTTCCAGAGTTTTGAATAGTCATGTTCCTTCTTGTTGAAGAACCTTTGCACGCAGTGTAGAATTTCTTCCTATCTCACTTTACCTACTTAACTCCTGTTTATTTTTTAGTTTACAACTTAATGGTCATGTCATCAGAATAGCCTTCCCTGATCACCCTAGCCTAGCCATGTCTCATTATGTGCTTTCCTAATTCCATGGACATTTTGCATTCTTTCCAATCAGACTATTAATACAACAATCATGTCTTTCTGTTTATCCCAGAAGTTACTAAAAAACAAACAAATTAAAAAAAAACTTGGCATATAATAGCTGCTCATTAAATATTTGTGGAATGAGAGCCGAATGAGGGTATATATGAGTTCAACCAGAAGGACATATGAAGTGAGAATATGGGCCAAGGTTTAGAATCCTGAGAAAAAATTGAGGGAATGGATAAAGGAAGCAGAGTCCCTGAAAGGGACTGAGGACCGGCCAGAGAGTAAGTGGGGGACTCTAGAAAAGCGAAGTGTGATGGAATATTTTGAGGAAAGAATACTTAGTAGATGCTATTTCATTTTATTGTGCTTCTCAGATACTGCATTTTTACAAATTGAAGGCCAGACCCTCTATCAGCAAAAAGATGACAATGGCTTTATTGCAATACTCACTTTTATGCAGTGGTCTGGAACCAAACCTGCAATATTTCTGAGGTATACCTGTACCTTCAAAACAAAAGCAAGGGTTGTAGGGCTTGAAAAGTGGCTGTTGGATTAATAACGTAAATAATTTGGTGAGTGAGCAATGTCAAGGTGAGAGGTAAAAGGTAAATGGAAGGAAGGTAAAGTAATGAAAAAATATGTGTAGATAACTTCTTTGAAGACCTTAGATTTATGATAGCTAGGGAGTACATTGAAGTCCAAAACTACATTTTTGTAGTTTTTCTTTTTTATGTCGCTTTTACTTTAGATGAGAGAGACAAGCATATTTATATGAATGAGATGGATAAGAGTAAAAAGAACAAAGAAAACTAGGAATTGGCAGGATAACTAATAATAGGTATAGGTTATGTGTCCTTTTCAAGTATTTTATGGTCAGAATCTAGTCCTCATGCTATTTACAGCAGATGTAATAGATGTCATCTGTAAAACAGTGATTCATTTTATACATGAGGGAGCTGAAGCATGCAAGATGGGATAGAATCTAGAGTTCTGGTAGCAGGATTAGCAGAGGTAACCCTTCCACTTTCATAGGAAGATGGCAGAGAGCAAGGATGGGTGTCACTGCAAGTATTTGGAGCTGGGGGCGGGGAGAGTTCACATGGTTTTAAAGAACATGGGGAACATGAGCTTGGGGAACCCAGATGGCAGATTTCAGTTTCTTTCCCAGCTATTCTATCAATTTCTGAAAGTAACTTCTTTGAGCTTGTTCCCTCTTATTTAAAAAACTAGAGGCCCAGTGCACTAAATTCATGCACGGGTAGGGTCTCTAGCAGCTGCTGGCTGCCGGCCAGGGCCTCCCTTCCACTGGCTGCCTGCCACCGCCACCACCACCTAGTTGAACTACCAGTTGAACTCCAGTCAAACTCCTGGTCGAGGGGACAATTTGCATATTAGGCTTTTATTATATAGGATGGGGATGGTAGTAGGATTATAGAATAATGCTGTGATCATTGTGTTTAATGTGAGCATTAGTTTTTAATAAGTAATGAGACAGAATCCTCCCTGAAAGGTAGTAAGCAAGCAAGAGGGACAATGATGAGAGTGATGAGGGAAGGGCTAGAGTGCTGAGGCCAGATTTCAAGGAACACTTAGTAAACCACAACTATTGTTAGTTATGAACCTTAAAGGTTTATAGAAAACCACATCTGATTTATGTGGGAGAAAAATAAATTTAGTAACAATGTGTAGCATGACTGGTAGAGACACCATGTAAAGGCAGCACAGTCCAACTGGAAGAATATAAATATTACAATCAGAACTAAATTTGAATTAAAGTTATTTATGGCCAGTGGGATCTTAAGGCAGGATACACTTGGCAGTGAGTAGAGCATGACTTGTTAACCTTTTTGAGCACCTCATCTTCTGAGCTTTAACATGATACTGATGCCTACCTTTTGGGGGAGTAAGGAGATGATCTAGTTGATGCATAGTAGGCATGACAGTAGGAGTAGTCTTGATGAGAGCAGTGGTCAGCCACATCTTACAGGGTACCATTAATCCTTCCCTTCCTCCAGGGTGGGACAAACTCTGGTGTGCCATAGTTGCTCTCTACTGGACAATTAACTTTTTCCTTAATATATTCAGTTATGTATTCAGTTTTGAGTTTATAAGCCAATTGCTTGGCACTTGTGAATAAAAGGAAGAGTTATTGGCATAGTCTCTGGAGGCAATCTGATAATTACATTTTTGACCAAACAGTTGCAGAATGATAGCAGAATAGGGTGTTTCCCCTGGGATGTAGTACAAGATTTTTTTTATTTTACACATCACAAGGGTTTCGTTCAAATGGAACGTGACTCTGTAGTGAACACATACACATCCATCCCTGAATACTGAAAACATTTTTCTTAAGATGATAGAATGCACTTTCTAAGCTAGTCTAATGCTTGTGATGGGGGCAAGAGTACACACCTTTCCCTTCTAATTTGCAAAATCGGGCTTAAGTGCAAGGTGAATCCTTGTGGGGTTTTGTGTTGTTTGGTGCTAAGGTAAATGCAGTGTGTGTAGTAGACAGGAACTTGGGATCCTCAGTCTTTATTACCTCATTTTCCCTGACATTGTGAAAGTTAACCTTTCTGAGTCTTAGCTTTCTCATCTGTGAAGAGGGTTGTTATAAGGAGAAAATAAGAATGGTATGATATGGAGTGCCATATAGAAGGCCTAGCATTTTTTTAGGCACTCAATAAAAATATATGTACCAAAACTGAAGTTTGAATACTCATAAAGGTAGATTGTATTTAGAGATGAAACCGAGACATTTGGATACAAGCTTGGTAAATGTGTTGGAGGTGAAATTGATTGTAATCCTCACTTTCATCTACTGAGTATAATCACAAGGTAACAGGAAAGCATGTGGCTTATTCACTGATTCTAAAGAAAATTGCAAGATAGTAAAGTGACTACTTTGAAGAACCAGTTCTATGTAGAACTACCTTTTATGTTTATACTAGATGTCCGGTGCATGAAAATTCATGCACTGGAGGGGGGGTCCTTCAGCCCAGCCTGCCCCCTCTCACAGTCCAGGAGCCCTCAGGGGCAGGAGGCGATCCGGCGATAGGGGAAGGCGACGCCCCATCATACCTCTGGCTGCTGCCACTGCCAGCAGCGCAAGCCTCAGTCGGCCCTGGTTACCTGTGCCTCGGGCGGCTGGGGGGCTGAGAGGACTGGGGGACTCCAGAGGCAGATGCGTAGTGGGGGTGGGCCTGGCCTTGCTGTGTGCCTGCCTCCACAGAGGAGCTGAGGGGTCTGGGCACTGCCATCTTGTGGCTGTGGGCGCTGCCATCTTTGAGGGCATGGCAGCGATTAGCATATTACCTCCTTCTTGGCCGTGGGCGCTGCCATCTTCGAGGGCAGGGCAGTCAATTAGCATATTCTCTCCTTATTGACTATGGGCACCACCATCTTTTGTGATAGCATGAGGGTCAATTAGCATATTTCCTCTTTATTAGATAGGATATTACTTTTAGGTTTCATTCAGTATGATCAACTATTAGTTATGATAGTGTAACTATTCACTTAAATATTTTTAAATTTACTTAAACATAAAAGCTCCTCAAAATTTTATGGATAAGTGAATTAGTTTGCAATGTTATTCTTAGTGTGTTTTTCCCCCTCCTCATTTCTGTCAGATGGATAGTGGCTACAATACCCAGAATTATGGAAGCAATATTATGGATACGGTTGGGGCAGAAAGTTACTACAAAGAAAATGATGCACAAACTTTGGAAGTCGAGACCAAACCTCAAGTTTTTAATATAAAGGTATGGAAAAAACAGAAAACTTGATGTGGTTGTAGATTCTAAGTGTTCACTAAATGTGACTTTTTTCTACTTTTTCTCCTCTATATTGCTTAAAATTTTGTTGACTATCATGTTTATACCTAATCCTTCAGGTCATTTAATAGCAGGTGAAGATGATTTTTAAATGGAAACAACTTTGTTTTCCTAACTCTGCTTGAGAGTGTTAAAGAAGAGGTTGGAGAGGGAGAATTAGTCCTACGTTAGAATTGGTCCTTGAAATCAGTTCCTTAAAACTGGGAATAGGAGTAGAAGATGCCAAAGAGGAGGAAACTCAGAGGTTTTTGCCTCTAATATTGTCTTAAAGCCATATGTAAAAAAGAATTTTGATTATGAGAGAGGGAAATAGTACAGTTGAGAGACTATGTATCAAATTAAGAACATGCAAGGGTAAACGCTCTTCAAATCCAAAAGCCTTCATAGATTTTGGATGCTGAATGAGAACACATATCTACATTCTAAGTACTTATAATTTATACAAAAATATTCCATTGTTGACATTGACTGAACCTTCTAGATAGGATGGTTGTAACTGTATGTTCACATTTGAAAAAACCCATCATAATTTCAGGCACTATCAGGAGAATCTTTAATTTTTTGTATGCCAATTTAATAAAAACAGTAAATATCAGCAAGCGTGCTACTGAAGAGAACTCTCCAAGTGAGAGTGAAGACTTAATATGGAGCCACAACTACAATGGGATTATAGTCCATTTCAAAATAAGATACAGGAAGTATTTTTTTTTTAAAAAAAAGGAAATCAAATTCATTTTTATTCACTGCCAACACTAACACAACAACCCATTCCTCATCACTGCGACCACCACCATCCATCCCACACCCCGGTCCAAACCCAAATTAAACATCAGCTTCTTTTCTTCCTTGCCAGTATGAGAAATTGTTAAGGAAAAAATTCCCCTTCAGTCTTCTCCTTGTCCTTATTCTAGGTGTCTGGCTCAGTATGGAATGGCTTGTCTGGTGCCCCAATTAAAGAATTCTACATTACTCCCTTCTCACATGCCTGCCCCCTCCTTAGCTCCCTCCCCATCATCTGAAAACACGCAAAAATACAAACACATTTCCTTTATACACTTGCTGGTATTAATTCAAGGAGACCATTAATGTTTTCATCTTCTCATAATGCCCATTTCTGAAGTATTTTTTATAGAGGGATACACATTATTAAGTGGGTTTCTCTGGGAGACCCTGGGTATCACCTGTGGTAGATGAACACTCCAGGACTTCTTCTGCATTTGTTGGCTTGCTTACTGGAGTTTTTCCCCTTCCTGTAGTAAAATACAATTATCTGATTCTTTCTGTCTTTCTCCCTCTTGTCTTCATTCAGCTTAAAGTCAAAATTTACCATCGTCATTATCTTGGTAATGTAGTTTGGAAACAAGTTAAACACAGAAAGACATTGGTTTGGGGGAAGAAATTGGAAAATGATTAGGAAATGGGCTTGTAATTGAATGACAGTGGATTGAATGAGGAAGTGTCTGTGGCCAAAAAGCACAAGGCCAGAATCTAGGGTGAGGAATTATTGGGGAAGGGGAAGCATTTGAATAAGGTATTCTGACCTTATCCATTTCTTGGTCATCCAGTTGAGAAACTGACTTCCAATTCGCTTTAGTACTTGCAGTTTCTTCATCCATCCTTGTGTTTGGAGCCTTATTCCTTATCTCCACTAGTCTACAATATCTTCTTAGTAAGTTTGGCTTTCTTGAGGCAACAGACCCTACTCAAAGGGTCCTGGCCTCTATATATACTCTCTAGGTCAATGAGGAGCCACACACTTCAGCTCTGATTGCCCAAAACCAGTCAGGAAATACTTTTTGATACTACATATTGATGAGTAAAAAACCCTATCTTCACTGTCCCTTTAGAATCTGCATTTGGATTTTAAAAAGTTCTCATAATAGTTGCATCCTCTAACAGTCCTATTTAAACTGAAAATAAGGTATTTTCTTCATTCACAGCAAGACCATAAGACCCAGAGGTGTTGGATGAAAGCAGCAAATCCTCAATGCAGCAGTCCACAGAGCACCTCTGTCAGAACCAAAGACTATCGCTGAATAGCTCCTCGCTTATTTTTTTTCTCGCTTATTATTTATGGTCATTATTGGGGAAAATTGCTTCAACTAACAAGCATAGCTTTTTTTCTTTCCCTCCTCAATGTGACAAATCAAGGACTTAGTGACCTAGGAACATCAGAAAAGCACCTGGAGCTTTCAACAAGTTGCTGAAGTACAAGTTTATTTTTTGTCAATAAATATTTTTGTACTAACCTTGAGTGATGTGTTTTACAATAAAAAACTTAAGAGCGTTGACTGCTCTATCCTGTCATAACGGGGAGGAGGAAAGGCCTCGTTTCTCCTGGTAGCTTGTGGAAGTGGAGTTCTTGGGGTACTGCTGGAGTAAGAATTTCTGGAGGCCACCAAAGGAGGATGAGAAAGGATAGAAAGCTTTATTTCTGTGGAATTACACCCTTGGGTTTCCTAACTCCCCTTTCCTTTAGTCCAGTCATAAAAGAAGTGTAGCTGGGACTTCAGCAGAGCTAAAATCAGAGCCAGTGTCAATGTCCTTCCCATGATGGAGCCAGGTGCAGCCCAGCAACTGCCTAGCTTAGCTTATTTCCCCACTGTCCATGGTATATGGGGTCCCCATGGCCCTGGGCCATGGAGGCGAAGGCAGGAAAGCCAAGAGAATGTGTCAAGAGCAAGAAGAGAGAACTCCTGTTAAAGCCATTATGTATTCCCAAATTTTCACGTACTTGCAGTGGTCACACCCATTCTGGTTAATTTCTGTTCCCAGGTGTAATGAACAGATAAGCACCTTCCCTATGTCACCCCAATTTTACTAGGCATGTGGCTATCTTCTCTTTGTCCAGTCCTTTCCCCCAATGTTTTGCAGGAAATAAGCTGGTGTTTCCCTGGGGAGTGAAAGCTGTAGCAGCTTCCTGGTGAAGCTGCGCAAATGACATGCCTACAATGTCTTGACTTCCCTTGGCTCCTTTCCTATCATTAACACTAGAAAGACTGAAATTTAGTATATACCTATATTGCCCAAAAGCAGTCAAAATGACTGCATTGTGAAAGAATAATATCGGAGCACTCTTCACTTATGTTCCTTAGCTTTTCCAATAATTCACTTCTATTCGACATTTCTTTCATGAATTTAGGGCGCAAAAGAAATACAATAAACAACTTATTAGAACAAGTATCACTGCATAAAGATTCGAATAACAAGTACTAGTTTAGCTAATTGAGCAACTGCAACTGATCAAGTATCGACAATTTATCATGTACTTTTATGTTATCACGTGACGGTAATTGAAAAAAAAATGAAAACTGTTATTTCAATACAGAGCCGAACTGGTCATATAAGAAATTTACTCAATTCAATAATAAGAGTCATAATTTCCCCAAGCAGTCAAAATGACTGCTTTGGGGCAATATAGGTATAACACATATATATATACCGGAAATGAAGGAGGGGGAGGTAACTTCAATTAATAAACGCATTCATATGTTGTAAAAAAAGTCAAAAAATTCTAAGACATTGTGTCCTTATATACATAATTGTTTTTCTAATTGAAATTAAAAAACAGTCAAAGTAACTTCCTTGGGCAATCTAGTGTTAATAACTAGCTAATTACAACGGTATCACTACAGGGTTAATGAACTGCTTATTAGTAAGCCTTACTGCACTTAGCAGTTCTGAGAACATGTGGAACTGTGAAAGTACAGATGAATTTAAATTTATAACCTATGTGAAAGATGTAAATCTGATTTAGATACAAAACAAATTTATCAACGAGGTAGGAAGGAGGTAAGGCAGGTTTCCAAAATTTTTCATTTTTGGACTCTGTTCATTTCTATGTGGAAGTTTTTAGTTCTAGTGTTAACTGACCTAGTGACTACTTTAAAAAGTGTAAATACTAGAAAGGTAGTACTCTCAGCATCTTCATATTATATATTACTGTTCTCATTAGTGGATAAATGTGGATACCCAAAATATTCTCCATCCTTAGGGTAAAGACATCCTTTCCAAGTCAATTTGGCTAGGGAGAGGAATAGGAACATGGTAGAACCAGGATCAACAGTGGGAACTGGGTGACAATGGAGTTCCTGTTAGGGCTTTAGACCTAGGAATAGTTGGGCAGATATGTAACTAACTTGTAAAAAATTTGTATTTGACTGGCTATATCAGGGAATATTCTTTACCTCTGGAGAATGTATACTCATTTATAAATCACCTTTTAAAAATTATCTGATTCATAAATGAGTAACAGTTCATGTGCAGCCCTAGGAAATAAAGACCTAGTAACTTTGTGTCATTTTTACTTTTTTTTTTTTTTTGCACCTTTTAAGCTTGTCATGAACGTCCAAAAAATATTTCTTGAGGAAATTAAAGATGGCGGCAGAGTAAATGGATGCTGCATGAACATGCTCCCAGGAACAAAAAGTGTTCTTACTCCTCCTACTTAGCTCCTCCTGTCCCCCAGCACACTAATCATTAAAGTCATTAGCCTCTAGGTCAGGGGTGGGCAACCCCTGGCACCTGTGCCAAACATGGCACGCCAGTAACTTCTGCTGGCACACGAAACCCTCTCTTATAATCTTCCATTTACAATTTTTTTCTTAATATCGACTTTATTTTTCAGATAAATTCAGTGTAGGCGAATCTTAGATAAATAATTTCACATAACAAGTTATCTTAAAGACCACAGACATGGATTGACGAGAGGGGAAGAGCAATTTCTATGCCTCTGCCTTAACTCTCCCTGCCTTCCTAGATCCGACCAGTGTTTTGGTTTCATCCACATATGCTTGTGAATCTTTGTTCTCAGTGATGAATTTTGTTAAGTCTCGTAAAAGGAGTAGCCTGACGGATGAAAGTAGTAGCTCGTGCATATCTCTGAAGGTCACGAAATATAAACCTGATGTAAAATCTCTGTCATCAGTGATGCAGCAGCAAAAGTCCCACTGATAATATCAAACGGAGTCATAAAGTTTTCTGTTGGACTATCAGTGTACATGTATACATTAAAAAATAAATGTATTTTTCATCATCATATACTGTGTTTTTGTCGCTCGAATGAATTTTATTATTTCTTCAAGGTTCTTCACATACGTACACCTTAAGAGATATCAAGTAGGCGTAACATGTTCTCAAAACATTAGGGTTGGCACGCAGAAGAATTCTGAGTCCGAGATTTTGCTAGTTTTGGCACACACTCACAATAAGGTTGCCCACCCCTGCTCTAGGTCCATTGCTTAAGATACTTCATTAGGAAGTTGAGTCCTTAATCACATAGGTTTTAAATTGATATCAACTTAAGACTATTGCTATACTTAAGAGTTCTAAATTCTAGGGGAAGGAGCTTCCCTGGCTATGTTTTGTGTGAGTTTTTTTTAATAGCACAGGTGAAGAAACAGTGAACAAATAGTGACTATAACGTGGATTCAAACACCACCTCTGTCACTTAACTACTAGAATTGGGCCATGAAAACCTCAATCTTCTAATCTGTTAAAGGGATAATAGTCCTACCTAACAGAGCTTCTTAAGTAAAATATTCCAAGTAAGCTACTTAGCATAAGAACTGGCACAAGTAGCATTTTAGATACCAAGGCAAAGGCTTTAAAGGGGGAAAAGGTTTCTGGACATCTTGAACTACTCAATAGGGACTGATGCCTGAATTAGGCCTTCCTCATAAATGAGACAGAAGAGAACAAACTTGGAAAGATAGACATAAGGTCAGTTATAGCCTCCTTGCTTTACCAAGAAGCCTCCCTGTTCCTCTACTACAGGTAAATTATGGTCCTTTGGCCAAGAATTTTAAAGTAGTTTGGGGAGGGAGAAATCAAATGGATAATATTTTATGACACATGAAAATTATGAAATTTAAATTTGTGTCTATAAGGTTTTGTTGGAACATAGCCATGCTCGTTTGTTTACACAGTCTATGGCTGCTTCACATTGTAAGAGCAGACGAGTTGAGTACTCAGGTGGTAACAGACTGCATGCTAGCAGATCCTTAAATGTCTGGCCCTTACAAAAAGGTTGTTGACTTCTGCTCTTGTCTTTGTCCATTACTTGGACCCAGGACAACTCAAAGCTATCTTCGTTCAACTGAAACAATTTCTGCCTCAGTGTGTGGGTGTTTTCCTCAGTAACAGGACACTGGAACAAATCATTTAATAATTTCTGAGCGCCTAAAAGTACACACTGTAATTATTCCCACTTAGTATACCTCTGACATATATGCCAATTCTCTCATTGTGCCGCAAGTTCCTTCAAGGCACAGGCAGTTTACTTAACTGGTGATATGCCTGGTACACTGTAGGTACTTTAGAGATTGAATAAGCCAAGTAAAATGTTTTAAGGTAACTCAAAATATTTTTGAAAGCACCAATTTATCATTACTAATTTTTGTGGTTAACAAGGGAAGTAGTCACTCTGACACATCAAATGGTAAAACTTCAATTTGTTCGCTTTAATATTTATTTACACAATCCCCCTTTCCAATATAATCTGATACATAGGAAGTTTAAAAGCCATTCATTACCTACTTTTTATTTTATAAGTAACATGATGTGACATTTAAAATACTCTTCAGTCCTTCTTTGGGTCCTAATCCCTTATTTGGGGGAGATATTTGAGGTGAAGGTCAAGAATGATGATCACTCTTATTACCTAGCATAAAGCAACTATTTTTCCAGTCTTGCCTTCCTACAATATCCAACTCCCAAACACACACAACTGTTCAAGCATCATTTAGGAACTGCAAGAGGCTTTCTAACAGAGAGTACATAATGGAAGTTAGGTAAATTAAAGACAGCACAGATTACTGAATTCCCAACAGATCTTAATTGTCTTGAAATCCAAACACTGCCATACTAAAAAACACAGCTTTCAAGATTTAGATAGATGGTTCTTTGCTTCTAAAAACATTCTATTTTTCTCCATAGGGAAATGGTAGTTTTTTTCTATCAATATTAAATAGTCAAATCACTTTTGCAAAGTTAATGTGCTCTTCAATGAGAGCATGAATGCTCCCTTTAAATGATCTTTACAGATCCCTGAATTTGCTATCCTCACTATTTAAGGGATGGATATTCAACTCAATTTTTCTGCATAAATAGCTTTGTTCATTCCAGAAGTAAATGATGGGACAGACACAACAGTTCAATAAAAATGTACATTTTTAAAATTATTAAAATGCACTTTAAAATAAACTGTTTCACACACTTCTTAGGATTAGAAATGTTCTCTCAATTTTTTTGTTTGTTTGTTTGTTATTAATTTTATTAAAAGGAAACCAACCCTTGAAATTTTTTTGCTGGATATAGCTATTTTTCAAGCTTCTTCTTCTTTTTCTCTGGTTCACTGATGTCCATGTTTGAAGTATTAATAGGAATACTTATTCCTGGTATCTAAAGTAATACAAATGGGGGAAAATTAGGTTGAGTAAAACTATAAAATGAGGAATAAATCTCATTCTCATTTCCCCTTTCCCCACTGATACTTTCAATTTCATAAGGATATAGGGGTAGATGGGGAAAAGGTTTTCCATACAAAGTATATATTTCACACACAGGGTAACAGTGTTCAAAATGTTAGACATGATATCAACACATGAGAAATAAGTCATTTGGGAAGTATGTGTTTAACACGTCCAATTATCCTAGATGAGCCACTGTGACTGTCAGCATCAGAGCAGGTGTGATGGGGCAAAACAGAAGTTAAGAACCAATGTCTTATCTTCAAAAATGCAACTTCAAAACTGATAAAACTGAAAATTGACTAGGCGAGAGATCTCAAAGAGCTCTGCTTTTGGTACCAATGACCTCAGAAGAAACCTAGGTAACTAGGATCCTCCAGCCTAGGGAGATCAGTGAGAAATAAGAATTGCTATGCAAATATTTGTCCTCCACACTTAAAGAATTCCCTCTATCACTAAACAGAAATAACATGACTATATCCGTCTTTCACAAAATACATTCCGTTACAACATAAGTTTGCCTTACCTGTGGTTCTACTAGGGACATTCGAATTTTTTGATGCTGAAGATTCGACGAGTCTAACATGATTTTCACTTTAACTTTATCAAATATATGGAACACAGTATTTTCTATTTTAAGTGAAGGTATCTAAACAAGAGACATTTTGCAATGTTTAATTACTTCTACAGACTTTGGGATTTGTTCCAATTCTTTATAATTTACCTTTCATATTAATTTAAAATTTTACTTTAATAAGATGTTCAATATAACAAAAACCACTAATTTAGTAACCTCACACAAATGTAAGCTACCATAGTTCCTCCTCTCATTAAGATGGTCCCAATATAAATAAAGAAAAAAAAAATGGTCCCAATATATATTCATTACTCTCAGGAGTCTCACCAGCACATTGTTGAGAACAATACACAAAGGTACTGAAGGCAGAGATTATTGTTTTGCAGTTCTACTAAGGTTAGGGAAGTAGGGAGTGTGTCAGATAAGTGACATTGCAAACAAGTTAAAAAATTCCCTTCGCTGGGCTCTAAACAGTCATTTATTTATTCCTTCACTTTAATCCATCTCTGCACCTAAGGAAAGTGTAATTCAAGTTTTCCTTAGAGAGGGAAACTTTACATGGTATAAAAGAAACCATGGCCAATGTTGTATGCTGGACAATATCCTGAGAAACTGAGTATAATTGTTTGGCACAATTAAATTCTGCAGGGTACAAAAAACAATTTTACCCTTTATTAGGTACCCTTTATAGGTACCATTAACCTATCAAAAAACAAAGTGCCTGTCCCCCCGCCCCCACCAAAAGAAAACAAAAATAAAAAAATTAGAAATACTATACCTCATCATCATAAATAAGCCGTGGCTTGGGTTTGTCCTTTTCTTCAAAAAAGACTGTACCTTCTAATCCATATTTTGGAATTAACACCACAATAGCATTTTTTTTCACAAAAAGAATATAGGCCTCTTCACTTACTATTCCTTTGCTTTTGAAAAATAGCTGTAAAATAAAATACAACCTTAAGAATTGTCTTAAATATTTTTAAATGAACAAAACAATTCTGAACATAAATTAAAAATGAATAAAACTTCATCTCTCCTAATATTATCAAGAGAGGGCAATACCTGGGTATGAAAAGCCACTGATGCACGTTGGGCATATTGAGCCATTTTGTGCCGAAAATTAAGATTTTTACATAAATCTGCAAGCTTATGTTTGTCTGTCAACTCTGGATAAGTACAGTCAGCCCCAATAGCCACAGCCAACAGCCGATGAACAATGATGTCCGCATATCTAGATATATAAAGGTGAAACAAGAACCATGCAACATCAGCATTAAAATGTCTTATCAAAATTAACTATTTTCTATTTCCTTTCATTTCAAAAGGAAAAAGTACCTTCTGATGGGTGAAGTAAAATGTGTGTATATTGGGGATGCTAAGCCGTAGTGATGAAAATCATTATCCATTCCAGAGCAGAAGTACACAGCTTGCATCATGCAGCGAGTGGCTAATATCCTTAACAGAGTGTTTAGATATGGGAAAGTAGCAGAATCAGCCTGATCCAAAGAGTCAGCCAAAGCCTTGGCAGTATCAGTTTTAACTTCCAAATTCTGTGAAAAAGAGGAGGGAAAGAGCACTACATTTTAAAATCAGTACCACCATGTATCCAAAATATAACAAATCAAATTGAACAGATAATAAGTGTTTATTTCTGATCAGATATGTGTTTATACCTTTTATCCCTCACCTAGGGAACTAAAAATAAATTTATAAAAAGCATAATATGCTAATTAGACCGGATGTCCTTCCGGATAACCTTCCAGGGGAAGCTGGGGCTGTGAGGGAAGCACGGGTCCCAGGTGCCTGCCAGTGGCCGCAGGGAAGCCCAGGTCCCGGGTGCCGGAGGGAAGCCAATGCTGGCAGCCAGGGGAAGGAAGACCTACTCTTGTACAAATTTTGTGCATCAGGCCTCAGTCCTATATAATAAAGAGGTAATATACAAATTAACCCTCACGCCCTCACAAGTTGGCTGGCAGGGGGTTAGTGAGGGACAATCAAACGACTGAACAGCAGGCTGCGTGGGGTGACCAGACCAGCATGGGGGGGCAGTAAGAGGTGACCAGGCTGGCGGGGGGGGGGGGGGGGCGCAGTTAGGGACGACCAGGCTGGAGGGGTTGTAGTTGGGGGCGACCAGGCCAGCAGGGGGGGCAGTTGGGGGCAATTAGGCTGGCGGGGGGTGTGTGTGAGGGGTGACTAGGCCAGTGGGGGGGGGCAGTTGGGGGTAACCAGGCTGGCAGGGGGGGCAGTAAGGGGTAACCAGCCCGGCAGGGAGGGAGAGCACTTAGGAGTGACCAGGACAGCAGGGAGGGGGCAGTTGGGGCTACTTGGCCGGCAGGGGGTGCAGTTAGGGGTGATCAGGCCGGAACGCAGATGCAGTGAGGGGCGATCAGGCCGGCAGGGGGGGCAATTAGGGGCAACCAGGCAGGCAGGCAGGTGAGCAATTAGGAGCCAGCAGTACAGGATTGTGAGAGGGATGTCTGACTGCTGGTTTAGGGGATCAGGCCTAAACTGGCAGTCGGACATCCCCCAAGGGGTCCCAGATTGTAGAGGGTGCAGGCTGGACTGAGGGGACACCCCCCCCCCCCGTGCACGAATTTTATGCACAGGGCCTCCACTAAATTTATAAAAAGCAATAATTGTTCTGTGCAACATCAAAGCTTAACATTTTCTGAATGCATTTAAATACACTGAAGTATCAACATTCTCAAGAAAGGATGGTGGGAGCAGCAGTGCTGTTTCTCAAAGCCCAATTTGTGTCTTCCTAATCTTTGCTGGGTAGGAAAAAAAAAAATCAAAACAGATTTGTATGTCTCGATTTTCTCTGCAGACATTTTCCTTCCATTCAAATTAGAATTAAAGGCCAGAGACAAACTATATTGGTCACTACCACTCAATGTTGTGGTACATCAAATTTAGCTGCATTATTATTCATTGGGAGATGTGGCAAACATACTTAAACCCTCCTTCCTCTACCCAGGTTTTAGGAAGAAATAAGACAAGAATAAACACCCAATTTCTAGCATAAGCCTTAGAACAGAGAAGATGCTGAATTTGTTCTGATGGCTATGATAGGGATAAGCCCACCATAATGGTCTAAAAACTCAGAAACCAACACCATCCTGTTAGAATAATTCAAAACAACTCCTTTCAGCTCTCTTCTGGACAGGAAAGATGAGACCTGAACAAGTGATACAAAGAAAATCAATGTAAGCCATAGTCACCCCAAGGGTAACGATACTTATGCCTAAATGAAAATCTACTAACTACAGGCAATGGAAGTATATGAGGCTGAGAAAATGCTGCCCTTTCTATATTTTTCCTGTTTCCATATATGCAATAAGTGGACTTCCTTCTTAGGAACATGATATAAAGAGGGTTTATCTGAGTTAAAGGTAAAGAGAAAGAAATTATTTATAAGTCTCTTAGGCAGTTCAGAGGAGGCATGAAGTAACACAGGCATGAGGAACATGTATAACGGCACAGAGATATGGAGGAGCTTATTATGTTTAGGGTACTGCAAATAACAACACATTGCGTACCGCATAGAAATCTCTAGGACATACGCCAGGGACCGCACGTTTTTGGGCAAACTGCACGTTATTTAAATCATCATAATGCACTTTAGGTGTTATTTTTCAATAATTATAACATTTTTATTTACAAAAACAATTAAACAATTAAAGTTCCTAGTACTTTTGTAACGTATGGTACTGTGTAAAACATTTTCCTCTATGAAGAGGGACCAAACAAAATTTACATAAGTATCTAGATTTGCTCCTTTTTCCATGGGCGTGAAACACGAGAAAACTCCTGAGCGGTACGAAATGTGTTAAGTCTACATAAATGAATCAAATTAATATGTTGTACGCCTTAAATGTACACAATGTTTTTTGTGAAGTATATTTCAGTAATTAAAAACTAAGAACTACTGGCATATTTTTGCATCAAGAAACAAGGACATTTTTATGGAGATGTAAGTAGATTATTCAGTGTAATGGATAGATCACAACACAAGTATAGATAACTTTTCAAACTACAGGACCTTACCTTGGATTTAGCTGCCTTAACAAGAATTTCATAATTTGATGGAGGAGGAGCGGGATGTTTTCGAAGCAGAGCATGTTCAGAAAACTCTTCATGAATTTTTTTTGCAACAGAGATATTGGCAAGTAACATAAATTCTTCAACCATGGAATTTGTTTCTCTGCCAATGCAAAAAAAATCATTAAATAAGGAAGGAGAATCTGAGACTTCTATATATCATATTTATTTACAGGATACCTTTTCTACCTACAAGATAATAGAAAAATTTCCTATATAAACATTCATATGTGTGTGCACATGTATATTTTTATAACTTAGGGCTCTTTCATTTCTCTCCTATTATGCTAATAATCTTTCACTATGCATCTACTGTGTAAGAAAATCTCGTGCTAGAGAAGACTTTACAAATTGCATTAAAACACAGAAGTTTTGCTAATTTTTATAAAATCTAAATCATAAACATTTTTACCTCCTTTTACTGAGCCCAAATTAAAATAGATTTTTATTTAACTATAAATTCATAAAAATAAAGTTTACTAAGAAAAATTAAAAGTTTGTCCTGCAAATTTTGGTTTAAAAATTTAAACTTTCACTGATAAATCAGCCAAATGAAGAGATCTTATTTATAATAACTACTCTAGATGCTTATTATGGGTCAGGCATTGTGCTATAAGTGCTATATGTATTGTGTCATATATATATGTGTGTATGTATATGTATGTGTGTGTGTATATATACACACACACACACATATGTATATAATTTATTCTTCTGCAGATAATAAGACTGAGTATTTTTCTCTGCTCAAGGTCAGAGTTATTAATAGTAACAGGATCCGCCCTAGGTGGTTTGGCTCAGTGATAGAGTGTTGGCCTGTAGACTAAAGGGTCCCAGGTTCAATTCTGGTCAAGGGCACATACTGGGGTAGTGGGCTCAATCCCCAGTAGGAGGCGTGGAGGAAGCAGCCAATGAATGATCCTCTCTCATCACTGATGTTTCTATCTCTCTCCCTCCTGCTCTGAAATCAGTAAAAATATATTAAAAAAAATAGTAACATGATCCAAATCCACATAACTTACATCAAAACTCTTAAGCAATCTGATATTGCCTTTTAATATAGTCAATGTCCACAATTTTAGTTCTAATGCTATGAGGCACATACTGATTCTAACTAACCAACAAGTATATTCCCATTTCAATTCTCAGTCATCTAAGAAAAGTATAAGTGCAAAATTAATTTCAGAATTACCTTATATAAGAGGCATGGAAAAGAGGCCTAATTCTGATTTAACCAACAATTTCCTTGCTTCCTAAATCTTAACTAAATCAATCCTATATAACAGTGATTCTCAACCTTCCTAATGCCACGACCCTTTAATACAGTTCCTCATGTTGTGGTGACCCCCAACCATAAAATTATTTTCGTTGCTGCTTCATAACTGTAATTTTGCTACTGTTATGACTCGTAATGTAAATATCTGATATACAGAATGTATTTTCATTGTTATAAATTGAACATAATTAAAGCATAGTGATTAATCACAAAAACAATATGTAATTACATGTGTTTTCCAATGGTCTTATGCAACCCCTGTGAAAAGGTCTTTCGACCCCCAAAGGGGTTGCGACCCACAGGTTGAGAACCGCTGCTATATAATAAAAGCGTAATATGCAAATCGACAAAACAACTGAATGACCAGTTGCTATGATGTGCACTGATCACCAGGGGGCAAACACTCAACACAGGAGCTACCCTCTGGTTGTCAGTCCACTCCCACAGGGGGAGTGCCGCTCAGCCAGAAGCTGGGCTGAAGGCTGGTGAGCACATTGGCGGTGGCGGGAGCCTCTCCCGCCTTAGCAGCAACGCTAAGGATGTCAGACTGTCAGTTGGACATCCCCCGAGGGCTCCAGGGCTGCAAAAGGCCCGGCTGAGGGACCCCTGACCCCCCGAGTGCACGAATGTTGTGCACTGGGCCTGTAGTAAAACAATAACAACAGTAGCTAAGTATAACATCTGAGCACTCTTGACAATACCTCTGAGTTATTAGTCTGAGGCACCGAGAGGTCAAGTAACTTGCCCAGCGTTGTACAGGCAATAGCGGCAGAAGCGGTATCCAACCCTCGGCAGTCTGGCTTCTAAGCCTTGTGACCACTATTCCATCCTACCACAGTATATTCTACACTAAATACTTAGGAAATTAATCAGAGCAATCCTCTTTTACTTACCATAACTATTACTAGTCAAATTCTAATTTGGTCTAAATTATGTTTTATTTACTAGCAAAGCAGACATTACATTTAAAATCAAAATCTTATCTAATGGCCATCAAAAAAAATGCATACCTAAGTTCCTTGGTCTGTAGATCTATAGGATCATGAGTTTCACTGTCCATGTGAAATCGAACTTCTGGAGAAGAAAGAGTCAAAGCCCTAAATAAAAATTAAAGAGGTGAATTACTTAAGTGAACCAATAACAGACTTAATTCTGGAAGTGATTCTTTTAAAACAGAAAATGATTATAGCAAGTATGCAAGTTATTCTTCTGAAGGATTTGGATCACCTGTTAAGTTTTACAGATCTACAATGCACTTAATAAGAAAGCATAATAGCAACACAATAAAATAAGAGTCCCTGTGCTTTTGAGGTTTTCCATATCTTCTTGTCCCCAAACTATGAGATTTCAGTTACATGGGTTTGTAATCACTTTTACAAATAAAGAAGGTTATTGGCAGCATATTATTTACCATGGAAAACCATATATTGGGGTGAGGGATGATGAAGAGAGGCAAGAGGGAAGCTGCTATGGGTAGATCACTGACATTAGAAGATCCACAGTTCAAAAGTATTTTCCCCATAAACTCAAACAATGGAGAAGAGACTGATAAACTACAACTACTAATATGTTACAATCACTGATGGCTATTAATATTTGAGTGCTATGTGTCAGATAACATTATGCTAAGTGCTCTACATGCTTGGTTCATTTAATGACTTGACAATTTCTCCTTTGAAGAGTAAATTCCCACAAGCCAGGTAAGTCTAATGTTTCTTTGCCCCTTGATACTACTTTCATCAGGTGAGCTACAAATCAATCTAAAACTGAGAATTTTAATGAGGCTGAGTTACCTTGTACAATCATGGAAAAGGGAAAAAATAGTAAGAGATGAGATCCAAATTCATTTTCTCCCTTAACTCCTCACTTTTACTAGAGGAACTAAAAAAGGAATACTACCAATGAAATCTCAACAAATATTCCTTTCTTGCCCTGCAGTATTTACAAGGTTCTTCATCAGATTTATTATGTGTTTATTAATATATCTTTACTCAAAAAAGCAAGGTATACCGATCATATTTTGATCACTTTTTTCTTCACAGACCACTATATAGGACATAACATTTATTCTTTTAGACATAATTTAAGATAAGACAGAACTTCTCCTTTAAGGCAAAGGATATGATTTTATTTTATAATGATTGTTTTATCAATTCTTCCTAAGACTGAGAAGATTCAATGACAGCTTCTATCAGTAATGACCTTCTATTTACAAAATTAAAGACCATTTATAACTTAAAAAATATCTTTTCTACCCTAATTTTAAGAAGCTATGTTACAATGCCAAATTTACATCTTACTTTAAAACCATGAAAATAGCCCTAGCTGGTTTGGCTCAGTGGATAGAGCATCGGCCTGCGGACTGAAGAATCCTAGGTTCTATTCCGGTCAAGGGCACATGCCTGGGTTGCGGGCTTGATCCCCAGTAGGGGGCCTGCAGGAGGCAGACAGTCAATGATTCTCTCTCATCATTGATGTTTCTCTCTCTCTCTCTCTCTCTCTCTCTCTCCCTTCCTCTCTGAAATCAATTAAAGATACATTTAAGAAAAATAAAAATGCCAAAAAAAAAACACCCCACCATGAAAATAGCCCCACCTGGTTTAGTTCAGTGGATAGAGCATTGGCCTGGGGAATGAAGGTTCCCAGGCTCAATTCTGGTCAAGGGCATGTGCCCCAGTTGGGGCTCGATCCCCAGTAGGGGATGTGCAGGAAGCAACCGATCAATGATTCTCTCATCTTTGATGTTTCTATCTCTTCCTTACTCTCTGATATAAACAAAAATATATATTTTTTAAAAAGGTAGGTAGATGTACATGTGTCTACATCAAGCATGTCAAACTCAAAGGCTAACAGAGGTCAAATAAACGAGGCATGTGGCCGTGGGCCGCCAGTTTGATATGCTTGCTCTACATAATAGACCTTATTCATCCTATTAAATAAATAATCATTATCCATGATAAGACACTTTAAAGAGTTCGAAAGTTATCTTAACAAGATAAATGAATTAAGAACTATATTAGTAGATAATTTTGAAATGTACCCTTTTTCGATTCTTCTTTTTTTCAAAATTTTAGCTAATTTATTTAGTCCACGGAGACTAATGGTAATGTCATCATTCATGGTTGCTGAATCAATTCTCATTTGAGCTTCAGCATATGTAAGGGAAGCCTAAAGAAGAAACCATATGTTAATATAACCCTTTCAAATTATAAAAACTACTTTACTACATTTCTTATATTTCCAATACATAAAATCCATGCTTTTGAAAAAACTAAATATCATTAACAAAAGAGACATTCCTAGGTGTAATATTTATACTCCACAACTGATTTCTGGTTCATTAACTTATCTGATGCATTATGCTACATAAGCAAACTTAAGTTAAAGTAATATGGCAGTATTGTTAGTATATAAATTTCTTAAACTCATCTTACTTTCATATAAATAATGTATAAATACTCAGATAAGGTGAAAATAAGAAGATCTGATTATTCTCTGATAATAACTGTAGAGTGAAATACTTTCTACAAGATATTAATCCCCTACACAATGGCGAACAAATAAAGAAAACTTTATTAAGTGCATCGGGCCTCTAGTTTAAATATAAAATCTAGGAAGGTTTAAATCATTCACATAGCACTGTCAGTTTAACACAGCTTTCTTTCCATCTGCTAGTTCACCATAACAGAAAGAATGTTGTTAAAGGCAGAGAAAAAGCAGGTAAATTTTAGAAATGGAACATTGGAAGGAAAGGAGTTTGGAAAACTTAGGGGAAGACTCAGGGTAAAATAAAAATAAAGGGAATTGGGGAGAAGTACAAAAAAAGGAAAAAGATGAGGAAGACATTCTGTCTGAACACAAATCTCAGGCTAGGTCTGCTGCAACCCAACACTGATTTGTAAGATAATTTCTATGAATAAATATGAAGATAGTATACAGGCCAACTTTGAAAATGCTAACCAGTCACGAGTTGGGACTGCTTCAGATAATGAATGGGATTCCTGAATCAGGGCAAAACCACCTATTTGGTCTTTTTAACACATTGCAGACGGATCATGAGAATTCTCGCTTCGTATTACACAGTGTTTTACAGAGTATCATACTTTAAAAAGATATTAGCTTGTAATAACATGTAATAAATAACTTCAAAATGCAATGGGTATTTAATTTTAAAGCGTGCCTTTAACATTTATGTAAATGTTTTTTGTACTCGTTCAATAGAAACTTATCTGGCCACTGGGTAAAGCTAGCAATAAAACTACTGGTCCACAATATGTTAAGTATACAGGCTTTCAGTGTCTGAATACAGGAAAGTCTATATATATAAAAGGCTAACATGCAAAGTGTCCCCTCGGGAGTTTGACCAGGAGACCAGGGGTTCAATTGCTTGCTATGATGTGCACTGACTACCAGGGGGTTGTGTGGAACAAAGGAAGGCCCTGATCGGCCCTGATCGCCTGCCAGGCCTAGGGATCCTACCTGTGCATGAATTTTATACACCGGGCCTCTACTGGCTACATAAACTCATTTCTAAATAACATCAAGAATTAAGCTGGTAACTTCAAAAATCTAGATTTTGTTGTAACACTGGGGAAAAAATTCTTAACTATTCTTAAGCCTAAGCTTTTTCAAAACATTCTAGAACACTGTCAAAAGTATCAAAGATTGTAAACAACAAATATTAACCATGAAACTAACCTTTGAATTAATGGCACTTTTGGTAAACCTCGTTTTTAAGATTTCAGCATTGTGATTCATTTCCCAAATACATGAAAATGCCAGCCTATGGGGGGAAATAGACAATAATTGTTCATGGGAATCAGTTAAAATAGTAACTACTATATTCTTATGAAAAAACAAGCATAAATACCTGTCAACATTACATCTTAAGGAGCATAAGTTAGAACTAAGCAACTCTGGAACCATGTCAATCCTCTGGAACAGATAAAAGAGAGTTGCAGATTACTTAGCTATTTCCATACATTTTTTTTATTTGAGGTTCTATTCTCAAGTAGCATTAATTTAATAAGAAAGGAGGAATATTCTGGTCTCTGTGAATAGAATTAAGAAAACATGAAATAAAAAGTCTATTTCTAGAAAAGTACTTACAAAAAATTGTTATAAAATGAAAGCAACGAAAGGAAAGTGGACTTCATATCAGTGGATCTAAGGATAAGTCCTCTACACTAAACACCTACTTGTCCTCTGAGAGTCTGAAATCTCTAGTCAGGATATGAAGTGTATACTAGATAACTGACACAAGACCTGCTAGCTCTATGACTGGACCTTTCTCCAAGGCTTTCCACAAACGATATGGTGTTTTTAAAATACTAAAAAAGATGACACTAAATTTTTATGTAAAAAAACTACATAGAACTTTGACAATGAATTCGTAACAGACTAAGTTTAATTTTCCCCTCTACTATCACAATTTTTCTCTGTAACTTTATGAGACTATACATAAAGAAGAATAAACAGCAAACTGTGACAGAGTAAATTCATTACTTAACTTTATAAAAAACAAAAAGTACATTTTTTTTTTAATAATGCTTTTTATTACGTTATTTTTTATTTTTTTTTATTTATTTATTTTTTTTTTTATTGCTTAAAGTATTACAAAGGGTATTACATATGTGTCCATTTTATCCCCCCGCCCTAGACAGTCCCCTAGCCTCCCCTATCCCCCAATGTCTTATGTCCACTGGTTATGCTTCTATGCATGCATACAAGTCCTTTAGTTGATCTCTTACCCCCCTACCTCCTGCCCCGCAACCCTCCCCGGCCTTCCTGCTGCAGTTTGACAATCTGTTTGAGGCAGCTCTGCCTCTGTATCTATTATTGTTCAAAAGTTTATAATGGTCTCTATTATCCATGAATGAGTGAGATCATGTGGTATTTTTCCTTCATTGACTGGCTTATTTCACTTAGCATAATGCTCTCCAGTTCCATCCATGATGTTGCAAATGGTAAGAGTTCCTTCCTTTTTAGAGCAGCATAGTATTCCATCGTGTAGATGTACCACAGTTTTCTAATCCATTCATCTACTGATGGGCACTTAGGCTGTTTCCAGATCTTAGCTATGGTGAATTGTGCTGCTATGAACATAGGGGTGCATATATCCTTTCTGATTGGTGTTTCTGGTTTCTTGGGATATATTCCTAGAAGTGGGATCACAGGGTCAAATGGGAGTTCCATTTTCAGTTTTTTAAGGAAACTCCATACTGTCTTCCATAGTGGCTGCACCAGTCTGCATTCCCACCAGCAGTGCACAAGTGTTCCTTTTTCTCCACATCCTCTCCAGCACTTGTCGTTTCCTGATTTGTTGATGATAGCCAGTCTGACAGGTGTGAGATGGTACCTCATTGTTGTTTTGATTTGCATCTCTCGGATGATTAGTGACTTTGAGCATGTTTTCATATGTCTCTTGGCTTTCTGAATGTCCTCTTTTGAAAGGTGTCTATTTAGGTCCTTTGCCCATTTTTTGATTGGATTGTTTAGCTTCCTTTTGTTAAGTTGTATGAGTTCCCTATAAATTTTGGAGATTAGGCCCTTATCGGATATGACATTGGCAAATATGTTTTCCCACACAGTGGGTTTTCTCGTTGTTTTGTTGATGGTTTCTTTTGCTGTGCAGAAGCTTTTTATTTTGATGTAGTCCCATTTGTTCATTTTCTCTTTAGTTTCAAGTGCCCTAGGAGCTGTATCAGTGAAGAAATTGCTTCGGCATATGTCTGAGATTTTGTTGCCTTTGGATTCTTCTAGAATTTTTATAGTTTCCTGTCGTACATTTAAGTCCTTTATCCATTTTGAGTTTATTTTTGTGTATGGTGTAAGTTGGTGGTCTAGTTTCATTTTCTTGCATATATCTGTCCAATTTTCCCAGCACCATTTATTGAAGAGACTATCTTGGCTCCATTGTATGTTCTTGCCTCCTTTGTCAAATATTAATTGAGCATATTGGTTCGGGCCGATTTCTGGGCTCTCTATTCTATTCCATTGATCTATATGCCTATTCTTGTGCCAGTACCAGGCAGTTTTGAGAACAGTGGCTTTGTAATACATCTTGATATCTGGTATTGAGATCCCACCTACTTTGGTCTTTTTCAGGATTGCTGCAGCTATTCGAGGTCTTTTTTTATTCCAGATGAATTTTTGGAGAGTTCGTTCTAGATCTCTGAAGTATGCCGTTGGTATTTTAATGGGAAGTGCGTTGAATTTATAGATTGCTTTGGGTAGTATGGACATTTTAATGATGTTGATTCTGCCAATCCATGAACACGGTATGTTCTTCCATCTGTTTATGTCTTCCTCTATATCTTTTTTCAACGTCCTGTAGTTTTCTGAGTAGAGGTCTTTTACCTCTTTAGTTAAGTTTATTCCTAGGTAGCTTAATTTTTTTGGTGCGATGGTAAACGGGATTGTTTTTATAATCTCTCTTTCTGAAAGTTCACTATTGGTGTATAGAAATGCCTCGGATTTCTTGGGGTTAATTTTGTATCCTGCTACATTGCCAAATTCATGTATTAAGTCCAGTAGCTTTTTGATGGAGTCTCTAGGGTTTTGTATGTATAATATCATGTCGTCTGCAAATAAGGACAGTTTTACTTCCTCTTTTCCAATTTGGATGCCTTTTATTTCTTCTTCTTGCCGAATTGCAATGGCTAACACTTCCAGTACTATGTTGAACAGGAGTGGTGAGAGGGGGCATCCCTGTCTTGTTCCTGTTCTTAGGGGAAATGGTGTTAGTTTTTGTCCATTGAGTATGATGTTGGCTGTGGGCCTGTCATATATGGCTTTTATTATGTTGAGGTATGATCCTTCTACTCCCACCTTGCTGAGAGCTTTTATCAAAAATGGGTGTTGAATTTTGTCAAATGCTTTTTCTGCATCAATTGATATGACCATGTGGTTTTTTTCTTTCAATTTGTTTATGTGATGTATCACGTTTATTGATTTGCGGATATTGTACCATCCTTGCATCCCTGGGATAAATCCTACTTGGTCATGGTGTATGATCTTTCTGATGTACTGCTGGATCCGATTTGCTAAGATTTTGTTGAGGATTTTGGCATCTATGTTCATGAGGGATATTGGCCTGTAATTCTCTTTCATTGTGTTGTCTTTACCTGGTTTTGGTATTAGGGTGATGCTGGCTTCATAGAATGAGCTTGGAAGTGTTCCTTCCTCTTGAATTTTTTGTAGTAGTCTGAGGAGGATAGGTTTTAGTTCTTCCTTGAATGTTTGGTAAAACTCCCCTGTGAAGCCGTCTGGTCCTGGGCTTTTGTTTGCTGGAAGCTTTTTGATGACTGCTTCAATTTCTTCCATAGTTATTGGCCTGTTGAGATTTTTAGATTCTTCCTGATTGAGTTTTGGAATGTTGTATTTTTCTAGGAATTTGTCCATTTCCTCCAGGTTGTTTAGTTTGTTGGAGTAGAGCTGTCCATAGTATTTTTTAACAATCATTTGTATTTCTGTGGGGTCTGTTGTTATTTCGCCTCTATCGTTTCTGATTTTATTTATTTGGGTCCTCTCTCTTTGCTTCTTGGTGAGTCTGGCTAGAGGTTTGTCAATCTTGTTTATCCTTTCAAAGAACCAGCTCTTGGTTTCATTGATTTTCTGTATTGTTTTTTTGGTCTCTATGTCATTTATTTCTGCTCTAATCTTTATTATCTCCTTCCTTCTGCTCACTCTGGGGTTTTCTTGTTGCTCTCTTTCTAATTCTTTGAGTTGTAGAGTTAGCTGATTTACTACCATTTTTTCTTGTTTGCTGAGATAGGCCTGTAGAGCTATAAACTTCCCTCTCAGGACTGCTTTCATTGTGTCCCATAGGTTTTGGATTGTTGTGTTTTCATTGTCATTAGTTTCCAGGATGTTTCGAATTTCTTCTTTGATTTCATTGGTAACCCAATCAATATTTAATAGTATGCTATTCAGCTTCCAGGTGTTTGAGTATTTTGGGTTGTTTTTATTGTAGTTTATTTCTAATATTATGCCATCGTGGTCTGCGAAGACGCTTTTTATGATTTCAATTTTCTTGAATTTGGGGATACTTTGCTTGTGACCCAATATATGGTCTATTTTTGAATATGTCCTATGAGCATTTGAGTAGAATGTATATTCCCTGGCTTTCGGGTGAAGTGTTCTGAAGATGTCTACTAAGTCCATCTGATCTAGTGAGTCATTTAGGATTGCTGTATCTTTGCTGATTATTTGTCTAGAGGACTTATCCAGTGCTGTCAGTGGTGTATTAAAGTCCCCTACTATGATTGTATTGTTGTCGATGTCTCCTTTGATATCTTCCAGGAGTTTTTTTATGAATTTGGGTGCTCCTGCATTGGGTGCATATATGTTTACCAGGATTATATCTTCTTGTTGTATTGATCCCTTTAGTATTATGAAGTGGCCTTCCTTATCTCTTGTTATGGCCTTCACTTTGAGGTCTATTTTGTCCGATATAAGTATTGCTACCCCAGCTTTCTTTTCCTTTCCATTTGCCTGAAAGATATTTTTCCATCCTTTCACTTTCAGTCTGTGTGAGTCCCTTCTAATGAGGTGGGTTTCTTGTAGACAGCAGATGTATGGGTCATGTTTTTTTATCCATTCAGCCACTCGATGTCTTTTGTTTGGAGCATTTAGTCCGTTTACGTTTAAAGTTATTATTGAAAGGTAGTTGTTTGTAGGCATTTCTGTGTTTGTGTGGCTGTTTTCTTTCTGAGCTTTTTATTTCTTATTTTTATACCAGTCCCTTTAGCATTCCTTGCATTGCTGGCTTGGTGGTGATAAACTCCCTTAGCCTTTTTTTGTCTGTGAAGCTTCTTATTTCCCCTTCAAGTTTGAATGATAGCCTTGCTGGATAGAGTATTCTTGGATTCAGTCCTTTGCTTTGCATCACTTTGTAAATTTCCGTCCATTCTTTTCTGGCCTGATGTGTTTCTGTTGAGAAATCATTTGACAATCTAATGGGAGATCCCTTGTATGTAACTTTCCGTCTCTCTCTTGCAGCCTGTAAGATTCTCTCTTTGTCCTGAACATTTGCCATGGTAATTATGATGTGTCTTGGTGTGGGTCTTTTTGGGTTCACCTTGTTTGGGACTCTCTGGGCTTGTGTGACTCAAAAAGTACATTTTAATTAGTTACCCATAAATAGTATAAGTTAAATGCTACTGAATAATTCTATCAGCTATACATACCTGATATTTGGACCACTCAATAACAAAAAACACTGCAATATTTTCATTGATTTAAGGTTACCTTATTCTATATATTATTAGTCTTTTAGCTAATTCATGTACTATTCCAAACTTCGACTATTCAAGAATTCACAAGTGCACATGGTCCCTATGAACTAACTGGACAATTACTGTAATAGTTATTCATCAAATTTCGCTAAATACTGAGGCTGTCTTTTCCTAAGCAAACACCTCAGATGATTTTATTATTAAGAATGAAACATGCCTGGCTGGTGCAGCTCAGTGGTTGAGCATCAACCTATGAAACAGAGGTCACAGTTTGATTCCCGGTCAGGGCACATGCCCGGTTGCAGGCTTGATTCCCAGTAGGGGATGTGCAGGAGGCAACTGATCAATGATTCTCTCTCATCACTGATGTTCCTATCTCTCTCCCTCTTTCTTCCTCCCTGAAATCAATACCAAGAAAAGAAAAAAAAAAGAAAAAAAGAAACAGATGATGTTACCTTTTCACAAAGATACACAGTTGTTCCCCTTCTGGCTGATTCCTGATCCAAAGCATTTCCTGGCCTAATAAAATGGCTAACATCAGCAATATGAACACCAACCTTAAAAAGATAAAAATAAAAAGATATCAACATGTTTAATTGGATAGAGTTTTAATAAATTTAGTTAAATTGAAAAAAGACTGTCACATTCACCATTTCAATTTTTAAAACATGCCCATTAGTCTCTGCAGCTACAACCAACTATACTTGGCACTAATAATTCACAAATAAATTCTACAATGGGTGAAAAGAAAATGAACTGAAAAACAAAACTATATTTAATTAAGAATGTAATTACAAAATGAATACCTCCAAATTTCCATTTTCAAGCTCTCTACAATGCAGAGCATCATCTATATCAGTACATCCTGGTGGGTCCACACTACAAACACATAGATGTCTCAGGTCTTCGCGGTTTTTCATGTCCTACAAGATGCCACATGATTAAGAAATAAAAACTGTTTTGGTAGTACAAATGCAGCACAGCTCTTATGAAATCAACATTATACAGGGGGACACCCTGAATTTAAAACAAACAAACAAAACAACAACTTCATCTTATGACTTAATGATTACCAGACATGATTTGCAACTTGTGGTTTCCTTGCCTTTGAAAAATTTGATATAAGGTAGTGTGGGTCCTCTAGAAAAATTATCTTTTAGTAAAGCAAGTGATTTCTGTAATAGCTAAGAGACCTTTAACTAACTAAATGTGGGGGAGGGGGAAATCACAGTTTCTGCATATTTAAAACCACATACAGAATTCAAACAAAATTAAACCAGATATAGTCATTTATAAAATCACTAAGAATTCTTATCAACTTACGCTTTCAGTAATGCTCCAGGGCATCTTTGGTAGAAAGCTAAGGACAGCCTGTGAAAAAGGCTGGTGGGGAACATCATGCTCAAGTAACAAAACTTCTGTTTCAGTCTCTTTATCTCCAACTTCACCTAAATTTTTCACAAAGTGTCCCTAAAACCAAAAGTTATTATTAGAAAGGTATATTTTATCACTTTTTATTAGGTAATTTATATTTTATTATCACACGGAGCTCTTGAGTATTTATATGTAACCTTAATATTTCTAAATGTACCCATAACTACTTCTTAGAAATGACTCCTTGGTAAATTAAAGCCGATAAAGATGACAATTCTCAAGTGTTTATGATGAAGACTTTAGTGACGGCCTAGATTATTTCCTATAATCATTCAAGTTTAAAATGTGCTTCAAATATAGTAGCTTTAAAATCTGTTTATTGGCATCTACGTAGGTCTTAAACACCATTTTTGTAGTCACTATCAAAAGTTATTTGTTTGAAAAATTGAGTAAAAGTAACCAAATGATTTACATTGGAATTTCATAAGATTAATTTTCAAATTGGATGCACTACTTATCAAGTAATTTTGTGAAATATCCCTAAATTTAAGTATGAAGTTTACAAACAAGCATATTCTAGTTTCACGAAGTGAATCAATTTTATTCCCAAATTTTAAATAAATTACTCTAAAATAAAATTACTCATTCAAACTTACATTCGGATATCTGGAATTTCTGGGCCATCCATCAATAGCAACGATAATTCTCCGTCCTTCCAATGCAGATGCCTGTCTGGTTTCTATCCGAATTCGAGGAATTCTCTTCTCCGCAGGTGTAAAGAGGTGTCTTCTTGACTAGAGAAAATTAGAAAAAAAATATTTCACATACACACAGAAAGTCACAGGATGAAGGCTCTAAGTTCTATTAAATTATATCATTTTTTATTACATTGCAATATACTCTCTACTCACCTCCTTAATATCAGACTTGGAAAGCATGCCACAATATGGTCTCCAATTCCTTTTTATTATTCCTACAACTCTACCTGTAGGTTTTAACATTTTTTCATTTACAGCAGTCTTCAGCTGGGATTTAAAAATAAAAATCTTGTTATTTTTCTTTTAAGTACAATGACACAATTTCCCTTCATAATTAAAATACAAATGTGGATACTAATATTTTCAGGCCCTAAATTATGTCATAAAAATACAGAATCTTGATGTTTCAAAATTCTAGGCAATGGCATGCCAAACCAAAGCATGGACATTTTCCATAATAATAAGGGACTACAAAGAGATAACTGAAAAAAATTAATATAACTGAATAAGTATGTCAGAATTCAACTCTTTTTCAATTTTAATATCATGATTTACTAACACATACAGAGGTCTGGGATTTAATAGACTAGGATTTTAGTAGTAGTATGCACTAATTAGCTGCCTGGCATTTATTAAATCCTTAAAAAAAGAGATATATCTTTAATGGTTCTTTTTTTATCCAAAATAAAAATCCAAAGGATATTTATTAGAAACAGCAAGAGAACCTTACGGTACTTCACTTCTAAACACTCTTTTTTGGCCTAGACTCTACAGGCACAATGTCATAGTAAGACTCCAGAATGTAATTCATGGAAAAAGAACCACTAATGTATGAATAATTACATTATTCCTGTTAATTCTAAAATAGGGAAATAAACTGATCATATCAGGTAAACTTTGGCTCCTAAGAACAACCGAAAGTATTCTCTTTCATAATAAATATGGTAATGGAGAAGGGCTTATTAAACAGACCCAAATATAAAGGCCCAGTAGAACATCTATTATACTAAGGGAATTTTAACATTACATAAAAGCATTTCAGAAAATTTTAATTTTATTTACTTAAAACTCACTGGTTCCAGTTTCATACTCAAGTTAACAGTCTTTTTGTACTTAAACCTGTTTACTTGAGCCAATTCAGATATTCATTTAAAAGAAGACTACTGAAATAGAGGGAAAAAAAATCAACTCTGTGTAGAACTATAATTTTGTTCAATAAATCTGAAAGCAATGAGATTTGTGTAATATTCTCCAAAAGTAACACACTGACTTAATTATACAAAAATTACACAGACAAAAATTAAAACTTGCTTGGTTTCATACAATGCGTTCTGTTTCCTCTTCTTTCTCCACATCATCTTCATTTTGACCTTCATCTTGTAAAACCACAGAAGATGGTGCTACCCACTGATTTTTGGGGAGAAGCTCCACAGCCACAATGTCTTCATGAATAGCTCGATTTAAATTTTTAAGCCCTTGTAAGATTATCTGTAAAACAGTAAATGGCATGTGTCCAGATATTCTAATGGTAATAATTGGAAGGTTACCTGAAAGAAGTTTAGATATACTCTGAATGTCGCTATGTATTTCTATTTGTCCTCCTTTATATTTTTCTTCCTTATCGTGTCCTTTTACTACACCCTCTTAATTTCTCAATATCAAGTAGAAAAAAACATGGTCAGAAAACATGGGTTGTGTTCATGGCTCTGCCATAACTCTTACATTAGTATCAAGAGACCTTAGGGAAATTTCTTAACCTCTGTAAACCTCAGGGTCCCGACTGGTGAAACACAAAGAGTACCACTTTTATAGGCTGGGTTGAAGATTAAATGAAATGCAGCATGCAAAGCAGTTAGCAGAGTATATGGCAAACAGTAAGTATCCCAAAATAATTGCTATCCACTTTAAAGTATGTAGTCTTCTGAAGCAATTACATGTTATGTAAATAGTATTCCCCATAACTGGTCTTAATATATAAAAAAGAGGTATCCTATTCATTAATATTTGATTGACTAAACAATAAAAGTAGGGTAATAGAAATTATTTTCTTCAATAAGTAGTTTTCTAAAAAAGTGATTAATTCTAGTATCTATACCTCCCACAAACTGCTTTCAAGCTGATAAACTGGGAGTACAAAGCAAATTTAAATTCTGATATAAAATTTTAAACACTTAAAAAAGAAAATAATGAACAAAAGGTATTTTAGTATATAAGGAATATATTTACACACTTGCCTCTTTATTTTCTTCAGCATCTCCATGAACCCATACTGTAGCTTCTAAGTAATTTTCCCTGCTGGCTCTAAATGTTCCTTGAAGGTATGTACCAGATTTTATGCCTTGTTGTAACTTACTTAAGGGAAGGTGCTCTGAAAATATTATTTTTCCACTTTCTATTTCATTCTGTGAAATAAGCAAACCAAAAAATGCAGTTAATATGTAAGTCTTCTGTACACTAAATATATAACTATTATCATTATCAAGTAATTTCTTTTAAATACCTTCCACATCATGGTATATACAACTCCATGAATAAGAGAATATAATATAGCACAGTGACAGAAAAAAATGCTTTCAGTTCATAGGCAACTTACAAAATATTTCAATTTCATTACATTTAAGGCTTTTATCCACAGATGTAGGTCACTAAGAGACCACTGCCCAGTACAGGCCTCCCAAAACAAAGGTGTGAATACTTAAGTGGGTGGGTAGATATGTAGAGGCTAAATTGAACCCTCAATTTCATGAAAAGGCTTTGGCTATTAAAGCATAAGAAAAATACTATTACATCCAAAATCCTAACTGCATGGCTCCTTTCATTTCCTTCTCTATTTCCCACAATTTTTCACCTTCCAAGGAAAATACGTTATACCTTCTCCTTTTTTGCTTACCTAACTTCCTCATCTTCCTTCCCCACTCTCAGATGGGGGACCTCAATATTAATACTTAGACTCAGAAGCAGTCAGTAGAGACCTACTTCATCTTCCTACTACTGAATCTGCCTATATACTTGCATCAACACCAAAATCTCAGCTTTCTCTCCTGTATCAATAAATACAGTATTTCTTCTGTTCTTTCATTTTTTAAAACATTTTTTACTGATTTTTTTCTTGAGAGAGGAAAAGAGAAACATCGATGTGAGAGCAAAACATCAATCGGCTGTCTCCTGTATGCCCCACAACCTGGCATGTGCCCTGACCAGGAGTTGAAACGGCAACCTTTTGGTGCATGGGATGACACCCAAAGAACTGAACCACACTGACTGTTTCTGTTCTTTCATTGAACACTACAAACCATCTACTCTCTTTTTTTTAAAATATATTTTATTGATTTTTTTACAGAGAGGAAGGGAGAGGGATAGAGAGTCAGAAACATCAACGAGAGAGAAACAATCTATCAGCTGCCTCCTGCACACCCACTACTGGGGATATGGCCGAAACCAAGATACATGCCCTTGACCAGAATCGAAACTGGGATCCTACAGTCCGCAGGACGACACTCTATCCACTGAGCCAAACCGGTGAGAGCCCATCTACTCTCTTCTACTCAAGAACTTAGTCTTTTAATATCTTCTGCCTTTAGAATCAAACATTTTCACCATCATATAAACATAAGATAATCCATTAAAAATAAATAGCCAGGCTAGTGTGTCTCAATGGCTGAGCATCAACCTGTGAACCAGGAGGTCATGGTTCAATTCCTGATCAGAGCCAAGGCTGTGAGCTCGATCCCCAGTAGGGGGTGTACAGGAGGCAGTTAATCAATTATTCTCATTGATGTTTCTATCTCCCTCTCACTTCCTCTCTCTGAAATCAATAAAAACATATTAATACATACATACATACATACATACATACATACATAAAATTTTGGTCTCCTTCCAGATACTGGCCTGATCATCTGTTCAATTCATACCAAAATACTACAACAGTATTCTCTAGAATAGCTGTGTACCCACTTACTTACCTGCACTTTCTCCCAAATCCACTTTAATCAAGTGTCATCCTCAGTCAACTGAAACCAAATTGCCAAGGTCACTCGTATATGATCTTAGCAATGTAAATGCTCTGTTCTCAGTCCTATGAAATTTTTTTAAAAAGATCTTTCCTTCCCCAAGACACATCAGCATCCAAATCATCATTCCTTTGGTTTCTGTCCTACTTCACTGATTCATTTCTTCTGTCAATTCTTCTGTTCCTGATCTCTAAATGTTGTCGTATGCCAAGGCTCAGCAATAGGCCCTTTTCTTTCTTTATCTACATTTATTCCCTTATTGCCTCCCGTCTTTAAAAAAAAACACAACACAACCATAAAAGACCCCTCTTGATCCCGCTTGCTCTGCAAATACCATACTGCTCTCCTTCGATTACAGCACTGAAAGTGTTACAATACTGTTATTTCTCTTTTCCCATTTTTCCGCCTATACTAGTCAGACTTCTGCCTCCCACCCATCAAAACTACTCTGGAAAGGTCCTCCAAACTGTCATAATGCTAAATCCAATCATCAGTTCTCATTAATTTATCAGCAACATTTGACACAGATGATCACTCCCTTGTCCTTGAAACATTTTCTGTACTCAGCTTCCATGGATTTCACTCACCTGGTTTTCCTCTTATATTGTTTTTGCTGGTTTGGGTCTCATGTTTCTGACTTCTAAATATTAGAGTGCCAAAGAACTCAGTGCTTGGGCCTCTTCTCTTTTCTATCCATACTTATTCCCCTAGATCAGAGCTAAGCAAACTAAGTTCATGCATCAAATAGTTTTATTGGAGCACATCAATACTCCATTATTTATCTACTAGAGGCCTGTTGCACGAAAAGATTCATGCAATAGGCCTTCCCTTCCCCTGGCTGCTGGCACTGATTTTCCTCCGGCACCCGGGACCCAGGCCTTCGTTCTGGCAGGAGCCGCCTTCAGTCTTCGCTGCTCCAGCCGGAGCCACCTTCAAGCCTTTGCTGCTCTGGCCGGAGCCACCTTCAAGCCTTTGCTGCTCTGGCCAGAGCCACCTTCAAGCCTTTGCTGCTCTGGCCAGAGCCACCTTCAGTCTTCGCTCCGCCGCTTCGCGCCTACGTATACAAATTAACCACCATCTTTGTTGGCGGTTAATTTGCATATTGCTCTGATTAACCTATTGTGGGCGTAGCTAAGGCACGGTCAATTTGCATTTTGTCTATTATTAAATAGGATGGTTGATGGCTGTTTCTGCACTACAATAGTGTAAGTTGAGTACTTGCAACAGAGATCATTGCTTGCAAAGCTATAAAAAAAATACTATTTATCCTTTACAAAAAAAGTTTGCCTGGGAGAAAATATTTGCATATCCATGATAAAGAAATTGTACCCAAAGTATGTAAAGAACCCTTACAACTCAATAAAAAGACAAATAACCCAACTATAAAATGGGCAAAGGATTTTAAAAAACATTTTCTCAAAAAGACACTCATATACACTCATGTACACATAGGCACGCCAACAAGGTCATGAAAAAATGCTCATCACCAATCATTAGGAAAATGCAATCAAAACCCAATTAGGTATCACTTCAAACCCATTAGAATGGCTATAATAAAAAAGACAATAACGTATTGGTGAGAAAATGGATAAATTGGAACCCTCATACATTGCTTTGGGAATGCACTTTGGAAAACACAAATATATCTGAAATACTTGAAAAGCAGTTTGGCAGTCCATCAGAAAGTTAAACATAAAATTATCCTATGACCCAGCAAACCCACTTGTATATATCGAAGAGAAATGAAAACACATATCCATACAAAAACTTAAATGTTCATAGCAGCATCCTAAATTAATAGCCAGTGAGTGAAAATAACTAAAATACCAGTATCTATCAACTGGAAAATGGATAAATAAAATGTTATTTGGCAATAAAAATAAATTAAGTATTGATATATGCTATAAGAGGAGAAAACTGAAAATATTAGGCTAAGAGAAAAAAAGCCAGTCACTAAAGACCACATACTGCATTATTTCATTTATGTGAAATGTCCAGAATAGATAAAGTTATAGACAGAAAAATCAGTGGTTGCTTCGGGCTGGAGCAACAGCATTTCAGGAAGAGATTGGAATAGAGTGGTAATGGGTATGGAGTTTCTTTGACAGGGGAAGAAAACATTCTAAAATTAGATTGTGGTGATGGTTACAGAATTTTGTGAATACACTTTATTTTTTGTAAAAAAAAAAAGGTCTACTAATCCTTGCCCTAGATAATCTCATTTGGTCTTATCACTTTATATACTACCTATATATTGATGACTTCCAAATTTGTCTAGTCCTAACCCTCCTTCCCTCATGAACTACAGATTTGTATACCCAACTATATGTACCATAAAAGTACTTGGAGCTCTGATAGGTATCTCAAACTTAAAATGTCTAAAATTATACTTGTGATTTTCTACCTAATCCCACTTCTTCCATTTTATATAAATAAAACGATACTATTTATGTAGATGCTTAGGTGAAACACCTAAAGTCATCCATATTACCTCATAGCCCCATCTAATCCATCACCAAGGCCTAAGACACTTATCTATAAAATACACCCAATATCTCAGTACTTCTCATTACCTTAACTGCTATTACCTTGGTCCAATTTTGTCTTCTCTCCCCAAAAGTACTAAAATATTCTCCTACCTGGAAACTCTTGTTTCTAATATACTCTTAGAACAGCCGGATAAGTCATATTATTCCCCTGCTCAACAGCTATCCAACAGTAGAAGACTTATATTTTCCCCATGACTTTTTATATATGTATTACTTTGCCCTACCTACAGTTCTAACTTCATTACTAATTTTCTCACTCCATCCCATCTTCTCGTTCTTAATCTTACCTACTTATTCTAATCTTTGAACTGCTGTTTCCTCTGCTTGAAATGCTCTTCCCCTAGTTGTCACCATGGCTTACTCCTTTACATACCTGAGCTAAAATGACTGCCTCAAAGCCAACTTGCTTAGTTAACACTCTTCACATCTCAGCTTAGATATTATTTCTATTGAGAAGCCCTGACATCCCAAATCTGGTGCCCTTGTTAAGTACAGCCCACTCTACTATACTGCTTGTTTTGAAAACACAAATTGTTCCAATGTAACTGATATATTAGAAAATACTAGGTGAATGAACAAAACTGTACCAGGTGAACCAAGCTGCATAGGAATCCACAAAACGCACACAGACCTCCCCCAAACATCTTCACAATGACCTCAGATCACCATATGTTCTGAGCCCCACCATCTTCGTCTGCTGTTAACAACTTCCTGTCTGAATTTAGATAATCCTCTTCCAACCACTTCCTGAAGTTTTTGAGTATGTGCCTCTAACCACATTTTCCCATAAGCTCTGTGGTTTTTATTACATGACTAGAGGCCCGGTGCACGAAATTCATGCACTCGCATGGGGGGGGGGGCCATCCCTCAGCCTGGCCTGTGTCCTCTCACAGTCCGGGAGCCCTTGGGGGATGTCTGACTGCCAGCTTAGGCTCACTCCCTAAGCTGGTAGTCAGACATCCTTAGCGCTGCCACGGAGGCACGAGAGGCTCCAGCCACCGCCGCTGTGCTCACCAGCTGTGAGCCTGGCTTCTGGCTGAGCAGCGCTCCCCCTGTGGGAGCCCACTGACCACCAGGGGGCAGCTCCTGCACTGAGCGTCTGCCCCCTGGTGGTCAGTGCGCATCACAGCAACCGGTCTTTCTGCCATTTGGTTGATTTGCATATTAGCCTTTTATTATATAGGATGTTGCATAGCACAGTGAATTTGAGGAAAAGACGTTATATTACAACAAAACTCACTATAATTTCACCATACCCAACATTTAGTACCATAATACTTAATCAAATACTATGTATTACCAATGTTAGATTACTTGTTTCTTCTCCTAGATCAGTGCTATTCAAAACAACTTTGTGATGAAGGGAATATTCTTTTTGTGATGTCCAAAATGGAAGCCACTATGCACAAGTGGCTCTTGAGAATTTGAAGTGGATAATGCAACTGAGAAAATGAATTTTTAACTTGAATTAAATTTAAACAGCTACATGCAGCTAGGGGCTACATATTAGACAGGGCAATTCTAAATCTGTACTCCAAAAATCAAGCCCAGCTTTTATTTTCTCACATTTCGTTTTCTAAAGTAGCTGGTTGAAGGCAAACAGAAATGGGAAAAATATTGTAAAGACTGGATGTATGTATAATGCTCTATTAAAATCTATTTCTATAACAACAATAGCTACCATTTATACACTTACTCTGTGCTAGGCACTGAGATAAGAATTTTAATACTACCATTATTCTCTCATTCAATCCTCATAACAACATTATCAAGTGACTATTGCTAAACACACTTTACATGTAAGGAAATGAGGGCTCACAAAGTTTAATGATTCCCGTAGCATGCCCTCTCACATCTGCTATTACAGTGATTCCTCTGCCTCTAATCTTGCCTGATACAGTGAATCATTTTACATATCAATATTAGAGTGTTCTTTCAAATAAATAACATTTCTGATCATTCTCCTCCATCCCTCCCAGGCACGCTCTTATATACCCTTAATTTCTTTTAGCCACCCAGTATAAGGTAGGGAGCCCAGAATCCTATATGCTATTATTCTATATAATAAAACCCTAATAAGCAAACTGACCGAATGGCAGAAAGACTGGCAGAATGACTGGTCGCTATGATGCTCTCTGACCACCCAGGGGCAGACGCTAAACGCAGGAGGCTGCAGGCCCCGACCAGCGTCGTCGATGGAGGGCAGGGTTGGCGAGTGGACGGTGCCAGGCCGCCAGCCAAGGCAGGTGCCAGTGGGGGCCCCTGATTACCCCGCCGGTCACCCTGCATAGGGAGGTGATCGGTGGTGGTGGCTGTGGGCAGGGTCGGTGAGCTGGAGGCGTCAGACCAGCTAAGGCAGATGCCAGTGGACTTCCCTGCCCCCGATCACCCTGCCAGTCACCCCACAGATAGGTCATGATTGCCGGCCAGGCCTAGGGACCCTAGCCATGCACCAGGCCTCTAGTCTCTTCATTACAACCCTTTAGGGAGATCTTTGTAAGGCAATATAAAAATTACTGACCTACAGAGTTCTCATTATCAGACCTGTGCCCTTCCTAGTCTATCTCTTATGATTGCTTTCTCTCCTCCTTTGGGATTACCACTATAGTATGCTCTATCTTCAGTACCTGCCACTTCTTTGTCAAATAGCTACTCCTATTCACAAACCAGCCATAGATTCTTTTATTTATTCATCAAACAGTGCTACCAAGTGCCAGGCTCTACTCAGGTTGCTGAGGATATATTGGCAAGCAATGCTATTTTAGAGTGTCATGTCTTTTAGAAATGGTATTTTCATAAGGCGATTACAGACCCTCTTACTATCTATAAGCCAACTACTATTCCAATTCCCACCAACATTCCAATTTTTATATTTCATAAAATTATATTACATTTCAAAATGGCTATTTTAATATTTTTACTTTTCAGAAACAAAATAAAACAAACTCAAACATACCCCTTCTTCAGACAAACAAGCAAGACGATCTATGAGTTCAGGGTTAGCAGTTAGGCTCTTTACATATTCTTCACCTGAAAAATAAGTTTTATAGTTCTTGATAAATTCAACTGTTTTTTGCTTATTTGTTTTTTCTTAGATATGGAAGAACATCAATCATCTTTTTGGGGGGTGAGAAGGAAGTCCATATCTGTTGATGTGATCATGCCCACATCAGTGAGTGAAGACAGTGGGTCAAGCCTATCTATGAGCTTTTATTGCTAAGCCAATTCCAAACAGTGATGGGGAAATTAGCCCCTGGGCAACAGAACACACTGAGCTTAGAAATGCAGAGAAATTTAAAAATGCAAAAATAGCCCTAACCGGTTTGGCTCAGTGGATAGAGCGTCGGCCTTCGGACTGAAGGGTCCCAGGTTCAATTCCGGTCAAGGGCATGTGCCATGGTTGCGGGCACATCCCCAGTGGGGGGTGTGCAGGAGGCAGCTGACCGATGTTTCTCTCTCATCGATGTTTCTAACTCAGACTCTATCCCTCTCCCTTCCTCTCTGTAAAAAAATCAATAAAATATATATTTTTTAAAATATGCAAAAATATCACGAGGTACTAAAAGACTATGAAAATAAAATACAGCCAAGTGAATTTCTAACCATGGGCCTGATGATAACTTTTATATACATTTGAAACATGAATTAACAGTTTCTACATTTAGACTTACAAGTGAAAGCTGGTATTCCTTCTTCTATGGCTTTCTCTTTGTTTTTCCTGTCATTTGTTATTAAGATGACTTGCAGTTCATTCTCTGCTGACATTTTCTTCAAATGTTCATTGTACCATTTTGCTGCTACTCTAATGGCTCTATCATTCCTGTCATTAGAATTTTCTCCCTGTTTTTGTTCTATGTAAGTTTCTCTAAATGTAAAGGAAAGAAAAATTATTTTAAAAAAGAAATGAAAATCAATAAAAATAAGCATATGTAAAAACTATTAGGATATAAATGCTTAATAAGCACTAAACTTAAAAGTCAAGGGTATATCTTTTTCTCTTGAGTATAATTCAGATTTATAACTCAGAGAGGAAATAAATAGGATCCTTATAGTTAAGTTTCTAAGACAACAATTGCTTAGAAAAAGAAAATCATGTTATTAATGGAATGATTAAAAGGCTAATTTTATTTCACCAGAAGGAAAATCAAGATCAGAATTTATACTCAGGTTAGAACATCAAATAAGTAATGGTTTGTTGGAAAAAACTATAATAAAACTTTGCAGGTCTGATAGTGAGATTTCATTTGAACTGTAGGTTAACAGTAATTCCTAAAAGCTATAAAATAGTACAATTACATAATTTATTATATCATTCTATAAATATATAATGAATGTAAATTATCCATGATAAACACACTAGTAATGCCAGAGGCTACCTAGAGAATAAAAGACCAGATACAGATATGATTGAAAATTTCCTTTCTAAGACTATTTACTCTGAACTCCCAAACATTTCAGCATACTCATCATTTACTTGAATCTATTTTACAAGCCAAATTTAAGTACAATAACAAAACTCAGTACAGTAACTTCTAGTGCTTAAAAATAATAGATTCAATTTAAAAATTTTAGACTTATTTATAATAGTTTTTAGAATTATTTTATTCACCATTTACACCTTTAAGTGTAACAATCAATGACACTGTTGTAAATTTCTGAATTGGTTTTAGCATGACTTGAGGAAAAGAACCTTAGATGATATTTACCTAAGTGTCCTAAGATCTAAGATTTTTCCTGTTAACCCCAGTATTGCTAAACTCTATTCACTGCACTTAAGTTAACAAAATAACCACTGATTAGGGATCTGATGACCATGCTCCACAGAAACTTGGTCTTTCTCCACTGAAAAACAACATTTCTACTTCTAGATTTCAGCTAGGAAGAAGATGGCTACAAGTGTTTTACTGATGTTCTTTTTAAAGAAAGTCTGGCTTTTTAAAATGTTTTTTTTTAAATTGATTTCAGAGAGAGGATGGGAGAGGGAGAAAGGGACAGAAACATCAATAATGAAAAAGATCATTGATCGGCTGCCTCCTGCACGCCCCCTATTGGGGATTGGGCCTGCAACCGGGACTTGTGCTCTGACCTCTGACCGGGAATTGAACGATGACCTCCAGATTCATGAGTCTCAACCACTGAACATTGGCTGGGCAGATGTTCTTTACAAGAACAATTTTTTTTTTAAGCTTGGGATATAAGAATAAAGAAAAAAACCGAGAAACTAACTTTTTAATTTGCATATTCCAATGGGATTTCATTACCAAATCTACCAGCTAATCCAGTGGTCCAAATGGGGGTGATTTTGCCCCCTGTGAACATTTGACAATGTCTGGAAACATTTGGGTTGTTACAACTCTGTGGATGAGGAGGAAGGTTGCTACTGGCTTCTAATGGGCAGAGGCCAGGGATGCTGCTAAACATCCTATAACACAGGAAGACAGCCCACCCACAGCAAAGCATTATCCAGCTCAAAATGCCAGCCGTGCCAAGGTTCAGAAGCCCTAACCTAACCTAATAAAAGCATACTAAGACGCATCACAGATTTATGTAACATACATCGTGACATCTCTTTTCGAAGATCACCCGTTATGTTCAAACACAGGTCATGAATTCGAAACATAACAGAGAATTCTATACTTGAACCATATCTTCTTCAATGTGATCAGTTATAAGGTATTAGTTTAACTGTAAAAGCCCATGAAGAATAAAGCTGCTTTATATTTAAAACCTCCTTCACAAACTTACACTTTTTTAACCTATGCTGTCTAGTCATATAACATGGTATTCCAGGAACCTAGGCAAATTTTACCTGCCATCATTCTACTGCTGGACTCATACTAAAACCAATTCAAAATGAAAACATTTTAGAAATAAAAGTACCTGCTATAGCACAGGAGCAGGGGACCCTGGTTCTAGGTTTGATGCAATCAGTGCTTAGGGGACCTTAATTAGGTCTGCTTAGCATTACCTTCTGTACAGCTGTGTGAGAACCAAATAAAATTCCTGTGAGTACAAACCCTATCAGAGAGCTTCTGGCATCACACATGACTGACAGGAGCCCTCCTCCACATGCAGATACTTCTGTGGTTTTCTGATAATTACCATAATTTTCCTCCTACCTATGGTGCTCGTTGGTGAACGTATAGAAATGCTTCTCCTGGTTACTAGTCAAATCTCGGATTCGTTTATATACCGGGGCACTGCGGTTTCTCACTTCTTGCAGAACTGTTTGTAGTACAATTACATTCCTGATGGCAGGGTCCTCAAGAACATCAATCTTAAAGAAAAGAAGCAGAAAAAAGAAAAATTAATTTTCCTATGTTCATTCGTAAATTGTTTGTCGAAAATAAAACGCCATGGGTGTAAAAAACAAAACAAAACAGTAACGATGGGCTGGCCGGGTGGCTCCGTGGTTGGAGCCTCCGGGTCCCCCAAAAGGTTGCGTTTCCGATTTCCGGTCAGGGAACATCCCTAAGGTTGCGGGTTCGATCCTGCGGGCGCGGGGGCGAGGCAACCGCTGGATATTTCTCTCTCACATCAATGGTTCCCTCTTTCTCTAAAAATAAATGACACATAACCTCCGGTGAGGACTAACACACACACACACACAATGCATGTTAAGGTATGGAGAGATTTTGCTATAGAAAGCCCTTGGACATGTAAAAGCACAGGTAAACAGACTAATTCTAAAACTTCGCAGAACTAAGTCCATTAATGAAGAAATACGTCGGCCCACATATTTTCGTTAGTAGGCACTTACAAGCTGCCTGGGGGTCGCAGGCTGGAGGCCACAGAAGCCAAGTCCCCGGCCTCTAGACAGTTACAATCTAAGGCAGAAGAGACACCAGGAGTTAGAAAAGTAACGTATGTAAAGTCCTTATGATCCCAAGAACTCAAAAACACCACCTACAAGGACGAGAAGCTCGTCCTGGGGGTCAGGAGGCATGCGTCCCCGTGGTCTGCCTCTGCCTGAGCGCGTGATGCTGCGCGAGACCGACCTCCTCCGGCTCAGTTTCCCTGTCTGTCACACCCCTTTCCTGGCCGGGCCGCGGGGACCAGGCTCGCCCGCCCACGCACCTGGTGCAGCAGCACGTTGGTGTCAGGCAGCAGGTAGTGAGGCTGCGGGCAGAGGCTGCTCGCGGGGTCCAGGGGCTGCGGCTCGAGGACCGGCCCCTCGTGCGCCCCGCCGCAGGCCGCGCACCCCGGCGCCCCGCAGCCGATGTCATCCCGCAGGTAGTGCTCGCGCACGATCTTCATCACGCCGCCCGCCCGGGTCTTCTTTAAGAAAGTCTTAGACTTCAGCATCTTGCCTCGCGGCGCGGAATCCCGACGGCTACCGCGCTCTTCCGGCGACCGGAGTCAGTTCGGAGCCCCGTCGCACGACTATCCCTTACCCGGAGGTTCGCGCCTTCCCGTTCCTAGACACTAGCGAACACTTCTCGCGGGAAAACGTCGAGATTGATGCTGGTTGGCTCTCCGAGGGCTACGGGGATTGGGCAAAAGCGAGGAGCCAGGGAGGAGGGGCGGATCTCGGAGCCATTTCCGCCCACGATGTGGGCGTGGCCCGCCTCTGGACTCCAGCTCCCAGCATGCGTTGCTTCCGGCGCCTGGGCGGATCCCGGCCAAGTTCCGGCGGCTTGGGCGTTTGCAGACTGGCGCTTCCACGGTCCTCTTCTGGGCGCCCAAATGGTTGTCTTGGTTACGAGTCCCAACGGTCCCCCACCTGAAATTCACTTTTGAGGTGCTGCAACCTGAGCGTCTGATTGAAGACACCTCCAGCTCCCGGCAGTGGCGGCTGGTCCAGCCTTCGACGGGGAGTAATTGAAGCTTTCGAGGTAGCTCTCGGCTATCCCATACCCGCGGGGGGCGGGGGACAGGAATCCCCCGATGCTGCCAAGTTTGGGTTTTCTTCGCCCCGCATGTGTGGGCAGTATCAGTCCCTGATCCTTTGAGACCCTGGTGGTGTTGCCCGTTTTGATTTCATCCAGTTCTTACCCTTTGCCCTTTAAAAAGGAGGGAAGCCGATTCAGCCAAAGTGCTTGCCATTTCCCCTCCATACACACAGCCTTGGGTTAGAAAAACTGTTATCAGCAATACCGTAAACAATTCATTATATCGTGTAGTATTAAAATAGAGGAGTTGTTCAGTTCTTCTGGAAGGGTAAGAAGTTCGATTTAGAATTCTTGAGTGTTTCTCTTCTACCCTCTTGTTTTCATCTGCTATCTGCATGCCTATGAAAAATGCTTTTATGTCACTGCTGCCCCTCTTTAAAAATCTTCAGTGGTGCCTCATTGCCTGCAGAATAGATTTCTAACGCATTTGACATTCAAGGTCCTCCACAGCCTGGATTATTAAGGCTGTGTGTGTGTTCGGTGGATGAAGGAGTCACTAACTACTCGGATTCACAAAGACTCGACCCCAGCCTGACCCCTCTCTCTCCCGTTGTCTTTACACTTTCACCACCTCTCCACCAATCTTAACACTTGCATGCTTTCCCCTTCTTCCTACTCCTCCCCAAATCCTCCAAGATTCTATCTTCTATCTTTGTATAACCTTCCCCTGACCAACTCGGAAGTGATCTCTCTAATAGTGAACATGTGCTGCTTTTATTGGTAGCATTAGAGCTCTATCCTTTGTCTCCTACATATTTCTTTGTCTCCTCCGACTATTCCTGCGCCCAGGAACTGGGTTTCTTATTCATCCAAGTGCCTGAGTTCATAATAGGATTCAATGAGTTTGATTTAATGTGTTCGACCTGAGCAATAATTTACTAATGTGTCCTAGATTTGGGGTCCTCAGATTGACTTGGGGAATCCTTAGGGTCTCTGTAATATGCTTTCCACAGAGAATGTTTGAGTACATTTAACTTGATATTTTTTAACCTACAGAAAACTGAAATAGAATTGGAGAAGAAAACTGATCCATAATAATGTCTCGAAAAATTGCCAAGGCATCAAAAACAGTGAATGTCTCCAGCTCTCTGGAATCTGAAGATATTAGTTTAGAAACAACAGTTCCTACAGATGACATTTCCTCATCAGAAGAAAGAGATGGTAAAATCAAAATCACCAGGCAGCTAATTGAACGAAAAGAACTACTTCATAATATTCAGTTACTGAAAATAGAGCTATCCCAAAAAAATATGATGATTGACAATTTGAAAGTAGATTATCTTACAAAGGTAAGATCAGCTGTAAAGTTTGTATTGTTTTTAAGCTGCAGGTAAATAAGAATTAAATTTATATGTATATGCCCAGAATTTGAAATTATAAATTTATCCTGTCAGGAAAGTAATTATATTTTCTTTCATAGCTTTAAAACACTGGTTTTAGAAGGGTGTGTGTGAATATTTCTGTGTATCGAAAAGTACTGAAAGAAGAGGTGACTTAAAGGTGGGCAGGGATGAATTGCTACTGTAGACTCCATTTTTTAAATCTAGCATGTGTGAGATATGTTTTCTTACGTGTTTTTTTCTAGCCAAGTTTTCTGCTTTATTGAGAACTAACCCTGATGTGACTAGTTTGATAGGGAAGAATCAAGATCATAATTATTGGATCTATATAGTTCTCTACTGTGGAGATTAGGTTTCTTCGGTATTTTTCTATTTGATAGTTACTATATTTGTCTTTTAATTTGATAGTTACTGTATTATGGCAACAAGTGTAAATTCAGTTACCATAGTCTTTAACAAGTGGTGTTTGCCAAATAAGAAGGTATGTGCCCTTGACCGGGAATCAAACCTGGGACCCTTCAATCTGAGGGCTGACGCTCTAACCATTGAGTAAAACTGGCTAGGGCAGCAATGTCTACTTTAGATAGGAGTCACAGACCTTTTCTGTAAAGGGCCGGAATGTATATGTATATATATAATTGTTGTTAATCCTCACCCGAGGATAGTTTTCCATTGATTTTTAGAGAGAGTGGAAGGCAGGGGGAGAGACACAGAGAGAAACATCTATATGAGAAAGACACATTGTTTGATTGCCTCCCATACACACCTTGACCAGGGCAGGGGATCAAACCTGCAACAAGACACATTCTCTTGACTGGAATTGAACCTGGGACCCTTCAGTCCAAGGGCCAACACTCTATCCACTGATCCAAACAGGCTAAGGCCAGAAATTAAATATTTCATGCTTTGCATGCCACATATGGTCTAGCACATATTTTTCTTTGTTGTTTTTTTTTTAATCAACACTTTACAAATTAAAAACCCATTCTTAGCTCAAGGGCTGTACAAAAACAGGACATGGACTGGATATGAGCCCATCACCATTGTTTAACCCTTGCTTTATTTTAGATTATGTAGTCAGAGAAGCCATTGGCAGATTTTAGGCAATTGGAGTTACATATCCTGATTTTGTATTCAAAATAGCACTGAATTAATAAACTAAGGGCAGATAACATAGAAGCAAAAGATAGTAATTAGGCTGTTGCCTTATGTAAGACTCCTAAGTTTTTGGCTTCATCACCTGATGCCATTTACTGAGAAATCAAAGCCTGGGAGAACACAGATCTGGGAGGTAAAATATAAGTTCTGTTTTGAGCATGCTAAATTTTAGATTCCAGTTAGACTCATAATTGGAATTGTCAGTAGGAGTTTAGGAAAGAGTCCATGACTAGGTGTGTGTGTGTGCATGTATGTAATATGCATTAGTATATAGATGGCACTTAAGGTCATGGGGTTGGATGACATTTCCTAGGGAGAGCAAAGGGCCCCAAATGCAGCAAACTTGAGAAACTTGAAAGTGCACAGAGTTAGGAGGAAAACCCAAGAGGATTACCAAGGAAGCCAAAAGAGGATGGAGCAGTCAGCTCTATCAAATCATGCTGTGGGGTACGATAAATATGTAGAAATAGTCATTGGACTGGGCATTATGGAGGTGATTCATAATTTTGACAAGAATAGTTTTACTGGAATAATATGGGACAAAAACAGTGAGGGAGAACTTGCCATATCAAAGGTGGCTCATGTTTTTTGCTTTGGAGATTAAGGAAATGCAAGAGGGATATAAGACTAGGTAAGGTTAATGACTAGTTTCATTTCGGTCAATTGAAGATGGGTAGTAATCAGATATCTATATCTATATATATAAATCTATATATATAAAAGGCTAAGCGACCAACCGTCCATCCGTCCGACTGTCCAACTGACTGACTGGCTGGTACGTATAACACGCACTGGCAATTTAAAAATAAACGTTGACTTGCGCATGTGCAATACATATAATGCTCTCACTGGTGCCAATCACACGCGTGTGTTTCGATCTGTCATTGTTGATCGTGCATTTGGTTGTTTTTGTTGACATTCTGAAGCTGAAAGAAAGCGGCATCATCGACAGAATATGTCTGAAGACCAGCTATTAAAACAGCTGTCCCCATCTGACACTGGCCTCCCGTTTAAATTAATTCGAAGACAGTTTTCCGTGATGCCAGCATTTGCGATAACTATTAATAAATCACAAGGACAAACTCTAGACAGAGTAGGAACATTCCTACCTGAACCTGTTTTCGGACATGGTCAGTTATATGTTGCTTTCTCTCGAGTTCGAAGAGTGTGTGACCTTAAAGTTAAAGTTGTAAATACTTCATCACAAGAGAAATTAGTCAAGCACTCTGAAAGTGTTTTTACTCTTGATGTGGTATACAGGGAGATATTAGAATAAGTTTAATCAATTTATCAGTCATTGTTTTTATCAATGTTGTTTTTATATCATGGTTTTGTTTTTATATGTTTTTTATAGCATGTCTTTGTTATATCATGTTATTGTTTATTAACCAATTTACATATTATTTTCATATACATTTTACTAATTTTCTATTATCAAGAAAGGGTGAGTAGCGATATTAAAATATTTCTTATAATTAACGTCCTTTCAATGTGCACAAATCTGTGTACTGGGCTACTAGTATGAGAATAAAGTACAAATGAAGGGTCTGGCTTGGAAATAATTATCTGGATGAGACATCAACATAAAATCCCAGTTGTCAATAGGCTTCTATTCAGAGTAGGTTAAGGGGGAAAAATAGTCTTAATAACACCTGGCAAAAAAGAACATTTATGGCAGCAGTTTTAAACCACAGTTTAAAAATAATTTGGATGAACAGACTACAGTTTGTGGACACAACTACTGCAAAAACACCCTTTATCTCAGTGGTTCTCAACCTTCCTAGTGCCGCGACCCTTTAATACAGTTCCTCATGTTGTGGTGACCCCCAATTTCATTGATACAAATTGAACATAATTAAAGCATAGTGATTAATCACAAAAACAATATGTAATTATATGTGTGTTTTCCGATGGTCTTAGGTGACCCCTGTGAAAGGGTCGTTCGACCCCCAAAGGGGTCGCGACCCACAGGTTGAGAACCACTGCTCTATTTAAAAGTGTATTTCTTTTAAGTGCTTTTTAATAATAATTTGAAAGATTACCAAATAATTTACCTTTTCTTCTTTATTAAGATTGAAGAATTGGAGGAGAAACTTAATGATGCACTTCACCAGAAGCAGGTACTAACTTTGAGATTAGACAACCAATTGACATTTCAGCAGAAGGATACCAGGTAAGTTTTTAAGATGCATCAATACCTACTTAGCAGTTAAAAGTAATGTCATTACCTGTTCATGCATGTGATTATAAGCTAAAATAGAGAAATTTTAAGTCACAGTTGATAACAGTTTTACATACAGAACAACAAAAAAGTAGGTTATTTGATACAGTCCACAAAATAAAAAAAGTCAAAATTCAACATTTATTCAACAAACATTGCCAATGTAAGTGAACCATAAGTGACAATGGGAGCTCTCTAAACTGATCGCCACTTTACCTGCTGTCTTGATTAACCTTTTTTCATTTTCTCTGCAAAACATACTGATTGATTTTCATGGCCCTTTGAACTCTTCTGGCATAAAGTGTCTCTTTTTGCCTGCATACTTTCTCCAGCTCAATTATCTGCTTACCAAGAATCCATTGTGTTTACTCACAAATATGCCTATGCCAGTTGTATTTATTATACTTGTGTAACTTAATTACAATTATGTAAACAAATATGAGTACAAAAAAAGATGTTTCTTTTTTATAAAAACTACGATTAATTCTGTGGAAACATTCAATAAAAAGGAGTGACTAACAAAAAATCATCAAAGAAAGAGTAAACAAAACAGATTTAGAAATTGGGAGGCAAAAATTAAATCCATAAAAAGTATCCTCTCAATTTCTTCCCAAGTGTCTTTTAAGGTCTCTTGCCACGGTAAAGAAATTGAACTAGGAAATTATGAACAATGATTTACACACATACATACAAAAAACATACATCCATATTTTTAAAAATCTGGCATCTATGTAAAAAATTTGAAGGTGAATGTTTATTTCTATATTTTAATTAGAGGTAAATGTGTAAATTAGGTATTTTTTCCCTTTATAACATTTCACTCTCTAGCTGATATTTAAAAAAAGTTATCTGACTTAATTTATTAGCCACTATTATTAGTGGCTCTCAAACTTTAGATGCATCAGAACCATCCGGAAGTCTTGTTAGGAAACATTGTTGGGTCCCATCCTCAGGTTCTGATTTGGGTTGGCATCCAGCAAATTTCCAATTCTGCTAAGTTCCCAGGTGATGCTGCTGGTTCAGGGTAATACTTTGAAACACTTTGAAAACCACTGCATTCAGTAATAGGATTCCTATTCTAATACTTTAGAAATTTATCAGATTGAATGATGGTGAGAGTGCAGTTAGGAGGCTATTGTGATAATCCTCTTGATCACTGATGGGAGTAAAAAGTATATGGATTCTGAATATATTGAAGGGAAAGCTGATAAAATGCCTTAATGAATTAGATGTAGGATTTAAGAGAAAATGTGGAGCCAAGGATTGTGCCAACATCTTTGGCCTGAGTAAATGAAAGAATGGAGTGGCTAACAGTTTTGACCAAAAAACAACAACAACACAGTGGAACAGGATTGTGAATAAAAAGCAGGAGTTCATTTTGGACATATTAAGTTAGAGTTATCTAATTAAAAATCCATTGGAATTGTATGAAAAGTCTGGTCTGCACATAAAAATCTGGGAGTCATTAGTGTATAAACAGTATTTTAGTCATGAGATTGGATTAATTCTCCAAGGGAGGACCAGGTACTCCAGAATTAATATAAACCAAACAAGAAGACTGAAAAACACCATCAGTAAAAGGAGAAAAATTAAGAAATTAGGGAAGACAGGCAAAGAAAGTGTATAAGAAAAGAGAGATTAGTTGTATTGTGTTATCATTAGGTTAGGGATGAAAAGAACTGAAAATTGACCATTAGCAATGTAGATGTCATTGGTAACATTGAAATTTTGGTGTGAATGAAGGAGGGGGTTGAAAACCTGACTGACACGGGTTTAATAAAAGCATTGGAGACGGCCTCTTGCAAAGTGCGTGCAAACCTGACACTAGTGGCAGCTAGTATCAGTTCACATCTTGGCCTCTCCCTGATACCTCCAAGCCCAGCACAGGCGGCATCTCTAGATCACTTTGTAGCTCATACCAAGTGGCCCAAGGCAGAGCAAAGGCAGAGGCTCTTGGTTTGCACCAGAGCGCTCCCACAAGGCTCTAGAACAGGGGTGGGCAAACTTTTTGACTCGAGGGCCACAATGGGTTCTTAAACTGGACCGGAGGGCCGGAACAAAAGCATGGATGGAGTGTTTGTGTGAACTAATATAAATTCAAAGTAAACATCATTACATAAAAGGGTACGGTCTTTTTTTTTTTTTTAGTTTTATTCATTTCAAACGGGCCGGATCCGGCCCATGGGCCATAGTTTGCCCACGGCTACTCTAGAACTAACATACCTGTGGTCAGCTTCAGATCTTATCATACAAGACATGACACACATGAAGGGCAGACTTGGCAGGCACTAGAGTCCCGCCAAAGCAAATCCTGCTCCATGAGGTCATCATCTGCACAACAGCTCCTCTGCTATAGTCACAGCCAGTGTTACAGCCAATCAGCCTGAAGGTCAATCCCTCCCATTGATATGCCAACAGCAATCAAGGCTCAAGTAGAATAGGAAGGAACATAGAACCCACGCAAGCGACACATCAGGAGCATCTGGCTCCCACAGGACACCTATTACATAAGGCCACTCTAACCAAGACAAGAGACATAGCAGCTCTGCCTAATACATTAAAAAAAGGGAGGCAGCCAGAATAAGGAAACAAAGACACATGTTACCGAATGAAAGAACAAGATAGAACTCCAGAAAAGGAACTAAACAAAATGGAGACAAGCAATCTACCATATGCAGAGTTCACAACACTGGTGATAAGAATGCTCAATGAACTGAATGAGAACTTTAACAAAGAGATAAGAAACAAAAAAAGAGATAGAAAACATAAAAAATATCATGTCAGAAATGAAGAATACAGGAGAGGGAAACAACAGTAGATTAGCTGAAGCAAAGGATCAACTCAGCAATTTGGAAGATAAGGCAACAGAAAACACCCAGTCAAAATAGCAGAAAAAAAAAAGAATCCAAAAAATTTAGGATAATTTAAGGGGCCTAGGGAACAACATCAAGCATACCAACATTCACATCATAGGGGTATCAGAAAAAAGAGAGTGAACAAAATTGAAAACCTATTTGGAGAAATAATGATAGAAAGCTTCCCTAACCTGGTGAAGTAAATAGACATACAATTCCGGGAAGCACAGAGTCCCAACCATGGTGAACCCAAAGCGGCCCACACCAACACACATCATAACTAAAAGGTGCGGAGGACCAAGATGGCAGTGTAGGTAAACACGAGTACTTGCTGCCTCCCACAGACACATCAAAATCACAACTAAATTACCGAAGAACCATCATTTAGAACGACCTAAAATCTGGCTGAATGGAAGTCCTACAACTAGAGAAGTAAAGAAGAAAGCACACAGACTGGTAGGAGGAGCAGAGGCCAGAGTAGGCTGGGCCGACGCCCACGTGGGGCATGTTTCTGATCAGGAGGGATATCTAGGCTGTGGCAGCCTCCTGTGAGGAACAAGGGGTCCAAGCCCCACACCAGATTCCCAGCCCAGGTCCTAGTGCCGAGGAGAGAAGCCCCTGTAGCTTCGGGCTGTAAAAACCAGCAGGGATTGTGGCTGAGTGACATGGAGGCTGCTGGAGACCCAGGCAGTTTCTCTTAAAAAGCCAGTGCATGACTTACTGGAACTAGCTCCCTCTGAACTCCAATGCTAGGGCAACGGCTTGAGGAGGATCCAGGGACATATGGGGAGGAACTGGATTGTCTGGCATTGGGGCAAGAACTCAGGGGCGGCTTTCTCCCAGACGGGTGCTCGCAGAAGTCATTATTCTTATGCTGAGACCTCCACAGTCACAGAGCTGATGGGCAGCCATAGCTGAGTTTCCATCAGCCTGGCTCACACTGTTGGCTCTGCCCTGGTGATCCCTGAGACCCTGCCCAATCCAATTTGCAGCCCCACTCCTGTTTGCAGCAGCTTTTCCATATGAATGGCCTGTCCTGGCTCAGGCTTCTTCATACTTTTCTAAAATCTCTCAAATAAACTGCAGCTGGTGTCAGCATGCCCCATACCTATCAATAGGAAGCCCCAAGTCAGCTTGGCTTTGCCTGGGCACTTCTAAGCCCAACACAAGTAACAGCCATCTGCAAATCGCTCTGTAACTCTTGCACTGTGACCCCAGGCAGTGGCTGACTTTGCACCTCCCAGGAGGCCCCAGAACCAGTGCAGTTTCGGACCAACACACTCAAGGGGCAGACTCAGTGAGCACCAAAGCCCCACTGAAGCAAGTCCTGCTCCATAGAGGTGTCTTTTGCACAGCTGTTCTTCAACTGTAGACACATTTGGTCCTCACAGCCAGTTGGGTAGATGGATGAAAAGGGGGAAGGGATTAAGATATGAAAATTACCAGTTATAAAAATAGTCATGGGGATGTAAAGTACCACTTAGGGAATTTAGTCTCTCTCTCTCTCTCTCTCTCTCTCTCTCTCTCTCTCTCTTTCTCTCTCTCTCTCTCTCTCTCTCTCTCTCTCTCTCTCTCTCTATATATATATATATATATATATATTATGCAAAGTGTCCCCTAGGGAGTTCAACCAGGAGACCCGGAGTTCGATCGCTCACTGTAACGTGTGCTGACCACCAGTGGGCGGTATGGGGCCGGCAGTCAGGGAAGGAAGGCCCCAGCCGGCAGCCAGAAGGCCCCAATTGGCCCTGATTGCCGGCCAGGCCTAGGGACCCTACCTGTGCATGAATTTTTTGCACCAGGCCTCTAGTATTGTAATAAGCATGTATGGCATAAGTTGGCTACTAGACTTACCAGGATGATCACTCCGTAAGTTATACAAATGTCTAATCACTATGTTGTACACCTGAAACTAATATAGTACTCAATGTCAACTGTAATTGAAAAATAAAAAAATAAAAATTTTTTAAAGAAAAAATACAGTCTAGCCAGCATTGCTCAGTGGTTGAGCATTGACCTATGAACCAGGAGATCACAGTTTAATTCCTGGTCAGGGCACATGCCCGGGTTGTGGGCTCAATCCCCAATGTGGGGCTTGGAGGAGGCAGCCAAACAGTGATTTTCTCTCATTATTGATGTTTCTATTTCTCTCTCTTCCTTTCCTCTCTCTGAAATCAATAAAAATATATTTTAAAAATACAGTATGGAAAATAATAACCAGAGGCCTGCTGTTATGTGCAAGTTATAATTTTATGCTTAAAATGAAATGTAGTACAAAATGTAGTATTGAATTTTTCCAAAATATGAACTTAATAAAATAATCTGTGATTTTAGTATGTCAAGAAAAGAAAAAGAGAAGCATCAGAGGCAGTGAGCATAGACAACTTTTGAGAAGTTTTTTTCCTTGAGGGAGCAAACAAAGAGGGCATTGAAATGAGGTCAAAAGTTGTGGGGGTTTTTTGTTCATTTGTTTTAAGACAGAAATAGCAGCATATTTGAAGTTGATGGGAGTGATGTATTAGGGAGAGAAACAAATCAGATGGTCCCTTTCCTGCTCAAAATCTTTGGGTAGGCAACTAACAGTAGCAGTGTCTACTACATGTATTCTTTGAGAATGATGATTATGCGCAGATTACTGTTTTCATTACCTCATAATGTTTGAAGTATTATGGTCATTCAGTGTTACCATCTTAAAGAGGTATACCTTTTAGTACCTGGACAAAGAGAAATGAAAATTACTTTGGAACCTCAGTTCTCAAACTTAACTCATTTTGAAAAACTGTTCAAGAAGAAGCAATTCAAAATAGAATAATTTCTTCCCATTAGAAATCATGTAAGTTGAATGAATTCATTCCAGACCCCCAAATGTTTCCCTGTTTTAACCTTTCGTATATACATATATGTCTAATGTACTGTTTAACCTGTAAACACTTCTTAAATTTATCAAACCACCCCCTAGTAGCCTTAAATGAGTCACTTTCAGCTCTTGTTTCAGGTCAGCATGCTTGTTCATATATATCACTGCCTCTGAAATGTCTCTAGTTAACTGCTTTTTGTTTATTAACAACAATTTTTCTGCCTCTTTAGTTGCCTGTGATCATTTGTGAAAGAAACTTTACAACATTAGCACTCTTGATGGCCTCTTTATGTTTTAAAATTGTGCTAATTGTCCAACTTCCCAGCAACAAGAGCAAAGAAAAACCCCACAAAAATATTTACAGCATAATTTCTTGAGATGTTAACAACATGAGGTTTAGCAGTAAACTGATCCGAATTCTCTCCTTTGTAGCCTGAGACACTTTTTGTCATGCTGATGTATCATGTAGGGTTGTCAGTTGCAGAACCAAAGTTTTGTTCAACAGCCAAGACATTTTTTCCAGGAACAGCTTGGTCAAGAACTGAATTATTCGAGATAGAAAACTTTCGAGAACCGAGATTTGACTATACTTTAATGAGTAGGATTCAAAACCGAGATATAAGACTTAAATCTTAAGCAGAAAAGATGTATAGGTTTATTATTTAAATTTTTGAAATTATTCTTTTAAAAAATGTTTTTATTGAAAAAAAATTTTTGAGAGAGAGAGAGAGGAAGGGAGAGGGAGAAAGAAAGAGAAACATCAGTGTGAGAGAGAAACATTGATTCATTGCCTCGTAAGCGCCCTGACTAGAGAACGAACCTGTGACCCTTCCGTGCATGGGATGACACTAACCAGCTGAGCCACACTGGCCAAGGCTGAAATTAGAATATTAATTCTCTATTTAATAATTTATGTGGCTACACATTTTTTTTCCCTTTTTATTGAATGTCTTAGGGTGACACTGGTTAACAAAATTATACAGGTTTCAGGTGCACAATTCTACAACACATTATCTGTATGCTGTATTGTGTGTTCACCACTCTAAGTCAAGTCTCTGTCCATCACCATTTATCCTCCATACACCTCTTTCCACTCCATCTCCTCTCGGCAATGTGGCTGCACGTTTAGTAATTGATATAAAATTGTCATTTTATGTTTAACTGATTAAGTAAATAAGATTCTAGCTAGAACCAAATATACTATTTGAGCTTCTCATTTTCTAATCTTATGTCACTATAAGAAGTAAATCTTGAGTTTTTTAAGCTTGCCACAAATTATCTCTTAATAGAAAATATCAAGAACTGATGAAACAAGAAATGGAAACTATTTTATTGAGACAGAAACAACTAGAAGAGACAAATCTTCAGCTAAGAGAGAAAGCTGGAGATATTCGTCGAAACCTGCGTGACTTTGAATTGACAGAAGAACAATATATGAAACTAAAAGGTTTTCCTGAAGATCAGCTCTCTATTCCTGAATATGTATCTGTAAGTGTCTTATATCATTAAAAAAAAACACCACGTGTTTTCAGACTAACATTTGCCATTTATGTTAGCCATAACTTCTGAAGTACCCAATTATTTTATGGCCCTGATCTGAAGATGGTGAATGGTGTTCATTTCAGATCACCAAATTTTAAGGGTCTTGATCATTGATCTCCAAAGGCAAGCTCTGAAGTTAACAGCTGCATCATCTATAGAAACGAATTATTTTATCATAAACTGGTGGTTTGTAACATTCTCAGCATGAAAAATTATAGACATAACAGTTATAAGTGGTTGTGGGGGTTAGGGATAGTAGAGAAGAGGGGAATTCGTGTGATTATAAAGGGATCAAATGAGGGAGAGCTTTGTGGATCTAATTCTGGATTTTGACTGTAGCATTGGTTACACAAATCTACACGTAGGATTGATCTATGGCAATAGTTTCAATGTTTTGGTGTCAGCATCCCATACACTCTAAAAATTACTGAGTACACCAATGAGCTTTTGTTTATATGGGCTATATCTGTTAATATTTACCATATTAGAAATTAAAAAAGACATTTTTTAAACACAAGACTATATAAGCACACATTAGCCGTAAGGACGTTGATATCTTTGCACATCATGTAGCCACTGGCAGATGACATTGAACAAGCATGAGGATGAGCAAAACTGGCAAAAAATTTTAGTATTACTAGGAAAATAGATTTGATCTTATAAATTCCCTGAAAGGTTCTTAGAGTGGTGGAGTAAGGGCAGCGGTCCCCAGACTACACATTGAGAACTACTGGTTTATGATAGATAGATAGATAGATAGATAGATAGATAGATAGATGGATAGATGGATAGATGTCATTTCACTGTAATAGGCTTGAATTTTTTCATTTATAAAAGGGTTAATTATAATAACGCCTTTCTATTGAGGTAATTATGGAGAATAACTGTGATTATCTATATAAAATGCTTAGCTTAGTCCTTAGAACATAGTAAACAATAAAATATTACCTATTATTTTGCTGTAGTGGTGATTGCTACTCTTGGTTCTCATTTGGATAAGGCTTCTAGATTAATGATTTCCTACAAAATGTATTACTTTTCTGTCCAGCTTTTTATTGAAACAACTTAAATATAATGTTTCTGCCCAACATGTACTGTCCAAAACAAATATCTTAAGTGCTGTTCTTGAGGCCTTATTCATAATTGATGTCAGGCAAATTCTCCTCAGAGAATTATGAGTGGGAAGAGAGGTCTGAACTGAATGGAAGTAGTGATCTGTAAGATACCTTCCAATTCATTGTGATTGTCCCTTATATTGCAGTGGCGGCAGTACTTAGAGCTTCACTAAGAACCTAGATGTGGGCTTATCATATATTTAGGCATTGGAGATAGAGCAATACCCAAAGCAGACAAATATGTCTGCCCTCATGGAGCTTACATGTTAGTGAAGCAACCCAGGCAATAAGTTAAAAGTAAAATATTTGGAATGTTTGTCTACATGCTATAGAGAAAAGAGCAAGAATGAAGATTAGGGACGGCTGCCAGATGGGCATACTATTTGAAATCACGTTGGGGGAACCAGGGAGAGTTTTACTGATAGGGTGACATTTGATCAGAACCCTGGATGGAGGGAAAGCATGAGTCTTGCATTTATATATGGGGGAAAACAAAACTTTTTTGTCAGAGGAAACAGCAAGAGCAAAAGTCTTGAATACTTGTTGTGTTCAGGAAATAACAAGCATATAGTGTAGCAGCAATCGCCAACTGGTGGTCCGTGAGGTTCGAAAGGTTAGTGACTGCTGGTGTAGAGCAAGCATGTCAAACTTGTGGCCTGTAGGCTCCATGCCTCGTTTATTTGGCCTGTGTTAGCCTTTGCGTTTGACATGCTTGCTGTAGAGTGAGGAGTGATAGGAGATGAGGAGTAAGTAGTAACATAAGATTAGAACTGAATTGAACATTGAGATTTCAAGTATTAGTAGTCAGGTCAATTAACAACTGTCTTATTTTAGTTTTGTACAAATAAAATTTTTTTATACAGGCTCTTAATCTGAAACTCCTTAACACTTTTCTTTTATGACTTTAATATTTTACTTTTATTACTAAGGATTGAAAGTACTGTAAATTAGCACATTTTAATTTTAATTTGGGTTTAAAACCTGCTTATTTAATTTTTTTAAAGATTCGGTTCTATGAACTAATGGATCCATTAAAGAAGGAAATCTCTGAACTACAAGTGAAAAAGAATTACCTATCAGAAGAATTAACTGAAAACAAAACCCAACTGAAACAACTGACAGAGGTTAGTATGATTTTGATCACTGGTGGCAAGAGGCGCCAAGTTTTTCTATAAGGAATTCCTCAAAATTTATGATAGAAATGTAAAAGTCAATGATAGAAAAATAGGACATGGGGATGCTGACTGTTGTGATTCTTCATAAATGGTGGGAGGAAGTTAAATCATTAAGAAGTAGCCATCTTAATGATTGACAAAGTAAGTCTATGATATTGACCTGTAATCATGGTTGAACATTTTGTTGTAAACTCATTTTATTCTCAGTTCTTCATTATAGATTAGCCTTGTTTGTGATATATGAAAGGAGCTGCTATCCACTCATTGGTCGCTTTGCCTCTTCATCAAATATAGTTAGCTCTCCTAATACTTGTTCAGAGCATGTGCACTGATACTAGCATTGGCCCCAGTGATGAACATGGTGCTGTGCTCGGTGCTGGCAGCAGTGAACCCAAAAGAGAATGGTTTGCCCTTTGAGAGTTCAAATTTTAGTAGATTAGAGTTAGAACCTTGGATGAGATCTTGGCACTCTCATTTTCTGTGTGACCTTGAACAAATTATTTAATGTTTCCTACTCTGTCAAATGGAAAAAATAATACTGTTTATTTATTTCATTGAATTGCCAGTGTTTCTGTTTCAAAGTGAAAATGTGATTTTTAGCAAAGTTGCATATAAATATTTATTTTGTGTTTTACTTCGAGGACAGCTTTTACCAAAGATCTATTATTCATAAGTAAATAGCTATAATTTAATTTATATTTTGATGCTGTAATTTGCTGCACTATTAGTGCTGGACAGAATAGACTTATGTCATTAATATTGAGCCAATATTACAGGCAAAATAAAGTCTTAGCTTCCTCCTCTTATAGGAGTGATGAAGTCCTCAGGAGCAATGCCTGAGAGGCAGATGTGCCTATGTGAACACGACTATAAGGTTCTATATATTGTCGTCGTTGTTTTCCTTCTGCTAATCTGCCACATTGTGCAGTAAACTATTATGTATATTTAGAAGATAGCTTTTACTTTTTTAAAAAATTGCATGTATAGTCAAAGTAATAATGAATAAAATTAGAAGGCCTCAGTTTGGCTAACTAATATTATAGTCTTAGACAAATCTTTTAATTTCTATTGTTTCTGTAAAATGTCCAGGATGGTGGTGGTATTTGCAGTACAGGATTTATTAGAGACAAGACAAGTTAGACAAACTTTCATACTTGGTTCTGCAACACCTTGTTCTACCTCAGCATAACTGAAGGACTTTTTAGTTTTAAAAAGCTGGAGGAGTTTTCTATTCTTTTTTATATCATATCTCTTTTTTAATCACTTTAACATTTAGGGATTCTAAAAGTGGTTTCTCTTGAACAAAGGATTCCTGGGGCCACACACACACACAAAAGGCTTAAATTCTAGAATTATCATTAGCATGTGATATCTTTTTTTTTTTTTTTTTTACTTTGTGGTGAAGCAAGTCTCTCTACTCTTAAGGTCATTAATAACATTGTATCCCAGATTTTAGTTTCTTTTAACTTTGCTAACACTTTTAGTATTTTATTGACAAGGAAAGAAAATATTATTAACACTTAGTGTTCCTGAGTGTTTTTAATGCACAAATAACTCTTGAACTTAGGAGCAGTTTTGTTTGTGAACCTGTATTAGTTAGGGTTCTCCAGAGAAACAACTAGCAGGATATCTATAGATGTAGATATAGATATAGATATAGATATAGATATAGATATAGATATAGATATATACTGATTTTAAGGAAGTGGTTCACATTATTATGGAGGCTTGCCAAGTACAGAATCTGACGGGATAGGCTGACAGGATGGTGATTCAGGGAAAAGTTGTAGTTCAAATCCAAAAACCAGTCTGCTGACAGAATTCCTTCTTGCTCAGGGGAGGTCAGTCTTTATTCTAGTAAGGTCCTCAGGTGATTGGGTTAGGCCCACCACATTATGGAGGATAATCTGCTTTACTCACAGTCTGCTGATATATATATATATTTTTTAATATACTTTATTGATTTTTCACAGAGAGGAAGGGAGAGAGATAGAAAGTTAGAAACATCGATGAGAGAGAAACATCGATCAGCTGCCTCCTGCACATCTCCCACTGGGGATGTGTCCGCAACCCAGGTACATGCCCTTGACCGGAATCGAATCTTTGACCTTTCAATCTGCAAGCCGACGCTCTATCCACTGAGCCAAACCGGTTTCGGCCAGTCTGCTGATTTAAATGTTAATCTCATTACAGAATACCTCACAGAAACATGTAAAATAATGTTTGACTAAATATTTGGGTACAGTGGCCTAGTCAGAGCACACGTAAAATTAACCATCAGACTTCTTCCTTGTGCATGTTTGTTAAAGGTTTATCACCTCTCAACTATAAATGTAATCCTTTTCCTAAATCCTATCTAATAAAGAGGGAATATGCTAATTGACCCTCATGCTGTCGCAAAGATGGCGGTGCCCACAGCCAATAAGGAGGGAATATGCTAATTGACTGCCACACCCTCAAAGATGGTGGCGCCCACAGCTTTGCGTGCCTGCCTCTGGAGACCCCCAGTACCCTCAGCCCCCTAGCTGGCGGCTGTCCAGCCGCCCAGGGCCGCCCGAGGCTCAGGTAACCGGGGCCGGCCGAGGCTTGGCTGCTGGCAGTGGCAGCAGCAGAGGTGTGATGGGGCGTTGCCTTCCCCTGATGGCCTGGTTGCCTCCCACCCCTGAGGGCTCCCGGACTGTGAGAGGGGGTAGGCCAGGCTGAAGGACCCTCCCTCCAGTGCATGAATATTCATGCACCGGGCCTCTAGTTTAATAATAGTATAAACAGAATTGAATCACAATTAGCAAAAAAAATAATTAAATACTATCTTATCTACTTAATAAAAGGTCTTAGAAATTCAGGGAATATGATTTAGACACAATAGAATTATTTTTATATTAAAGCCACCCCTAAAGTTTGGTTCTTATGTTCTATCAAAGCCTACTACAGGTCAACTTGCCCAACACAGAAAAAATAATTATTTTAAAATTAAAGTCTCTCGAGTGAAGACTTTTTTATAAGGATACAATGAACAATAAATATTAATATTTAATACTAAAAGAATTTTAGCTTAATTATACGTTGTGTTGATTTTATTAAATTACTGCTATATTATTTGGAGAATTAAAAGATATTCATTCCAGTTTCATTGCTGCAAGTTGACAATGGCATGATGACCTTAGATTAAAAAAACAAAAAACTTAGTTTTCTCTACTCTCCTGTTCCCAAACCTTAAAACTCCCCCATCTGTAAAATTGGAATGATAATATATAACCCTGCCTCACGTGGTCATTATTATGAGAATGAAAATCATTCATTAAATAGTTATTATACATCTAGTGGCCCAGCACACAAAATCCGTGCACATTAAAAGGGAATTAGAGGAAATATTTTAATATTGCTGTTTGCCCTTTCGCTATAATAGAAGTATCAGAGATGAAAGAAAATTAGTAAAATGTATATGAAAATCTCCCTCCTGTCAGAATCTGGGGCGTGCCGTGTGACCCAGAGTCAAGTCCCTGCCCACCCACGTGCGCCTCAAAATCACACGAGACCCAGACCTGGCTGGCCCCACCTTTGTCAAGCCTGCAGGGCGGGGGGAGCAGCCTCAGATCCCCTAGCCTGGCTCCGGGTGGGGGCACAGCCTCAGGTCCCCCATCAAGCCCTGCCATGTGGGGGGTGCAGCCTCAGGTCCCCTGGTCCCAGCATGAGGGCACAAGGGCATGATGACCATTTGCATATTAGTTCTTTATTATATAGGATGTGGCAAGTATTGTTCTAGCCCAGGGGTGGGCAAACTTTTTGACTCGAGGGCCACAGTGGGTTCTTAAACTGGACCGGAGGGCCGGAACAAAAGCATGGATGGAGTGTTTGTGTGAACTAATATAAATTCAAAGTAAACATCATTACATAAAAGGGTATGGTCTTTTTTTTTTTTTTAGTTTTATTCATTTCAAACGGGCCAGATCCGGCCCGAGGGCCGTAGTTTGCCCACGGCTGTTCTAGCTGCTTGGGATACATCAGTGAACAAGACTATGATCTCTGCTCTCAGGGAGTTTATATTTTCAAAGGAGTGCAGGGAAACAAAGTGTAAATAAGCATATCACATAGTATGGTGAAAGGTGACAACTGCAAAGGAAAAAAACACAACAGCTGTAAAAAAGCAATTGAAGTTCATAAAAATTACAGTACAGATAAGGTAAGGATTGACTTGCAAGAGGATAAACTCAAGACAAATATAAGAAGGTACTACTACTATTTCATAGAACAAGTATAAATTAATAGAAACTTAAAAGAGGGCACAATAGCCAACAAATAAAGTTGCCTGAAAAATTACCTGATAATGACAGCTGTCAACCGAAAAAAAAGTTTAGGCTGTCATAGAGTCAGAAGCATTTATCTGAATAAACGGATTTCAATCCCAGAGATGCAAACCTAGGTAGCAACTACTCTGGGGAGAACAAAGACAGGCAGGGTTTATAAAGGCAAAATCGCAAAAGGTAATTTTTTTCATACAAATGAAGGATTGCTGGTTATGTTAACAGAGATTAGTTAATTCCAATATCCAAATGGAGGAGGTGAAAACTACAAGGAAGGAAGTAGAGTCCATGTGTGTCCATGGAGCAGTTGTTCCAGGATGTTTATGGCTCCCGGATGTTTTGAGCAGAGCATAGGCATCACTCCTTAGTAGCCTCCTGACTCTATTTTAAGTGATTCTCTTAGCATTGTTCATTCCACTTTATTTGCTCCACTATCACAATTCCACAGTGGTTTACTAAGGGAAACTAAGATCTTGTTAGCTGGGTCTCTGAGTTTTGAGACTGGGGATTAGGAAAACAAATTTGCCACTTTTTCTGGATTATCTTTTTCCAAAATGATTTCAGTTGTTTTCTTTTACCACACGGTGGCAGCGTGTATCCACCTATTTCTTCAACTGCTTTCAGCTACTCAGAAAATCTTGCCACTTTTTACCTAGAGGCCAAAGTATTACGTTAGGTTACCTTATTTTTATTTAGAGCCCAAATTTCATATCAACTGTCTAAACCAAACTAATATAATTCAGTAGACTTATGACTGGGAGAAAGTATTATAAAAACTGAAACCTTTCTGGCATAACATGTACTCTTCAGATTAAACGTATCTCAATTATTACATTGAATTTATAATTATGCCTAACAAAAAGCCCATGTATAGTTAATTCTGCTTTTGTTCATATAACCTGCTGGTTCATGGCAGATAGGAGGTGAAACTGTTTTAGAAATTTAATAGAATGTGATTTTTTAAAATATATTTTATTGATTTCAGAGAGGAAGGGAGAGGGAGAGATAGAAACATCAGTGATGAGTGAGAGTCATTGATTGGCTGCGTCCTGCACGCCCCCTACTAGGGGATCGAGCCCACAGTCATAGCACGTGCCTTTGACTGGAATCAAATCTAGGACCCTTGAGTCCACAGGCATACGCTCTATCCACTGAGCCAAACCAGGTAGGGCAAGAATGTGATTTTTGACCTTTGAAAAAGAAGTCAGTCTTCCTGAAATGCCAATGTTAGTGGATTTCTGAGATCCTCTTTCATAATTTATTCCCTCATCTTTTTTTATTTGGAAATGATAGGTAGATACTAACACTGGAAAATAGGGTTTATCTTTTACTTCAAATTTAGAGTTTGGTTATAAGTGTCAATAATAGTCTCTAGCATGTTTTGAGCTGTATAATGTACATGTGCTTGTGTATGATACTTAGTGTTTTCATAAGTGCTATATTTTTACTTCCTAATTATGAGACCTCTTTATAACAAGTCACAATTTTGAACCAGTACATGTAGTTAAATTATGTGCAGCTGTTTTGTATTGTAGATTCACTTCATCATGCTTCTTTCATTTAAAAAAAAATATTAATACTATGTAAGGAGGGCATTGATGAGTCTGTACTTAATAAAGCTATTAAGTTTCATGAGGAAATGATGAAATCATTTTCTCTTATGAGAACTTTGGTAAGTAGGAAGCAAAAAGAGTGTTTTGTTCAAGATAACTTCCTTGTTTAGAAACATAGTTACATTTACTGAGAAAAATTCTGCAAGATTACCTTGAGTCTCATCTTAAGTAGTCATATGTGAGTAATCCAGTTAATTCTTTTTGTATGAAAATGATATATTTCATTAATGATACATACTTGTTATTCAGGTTTTTATATTTCAGGGAATGTTAGCTGTTTTCTGAAGTTTCTTTTTTATCCTGCCCAACTTGTGAGAATTCTGAGGCGTGAATTCTCACTTTCCCAAAATAGTTAATCACACCATTTCTTCTCATTTACTAAACTGCTAACCACTGTAAACTAATTCTGATTTGAACCATTGACCTTAAGGTAAATGTCACTATATCTCGTTTGCAATTGCCTTAGCTGTTCTATCTCCCCACAGGCAGGAGATCACTTCATTTATCAAAGACTTATTTTGACACATAGGTTACCACTCTCTTTTCAGTTTACATAGGGTGAGACAAAAGATTTAAAGAAACGTATTATATCTAAAGTAAGTGTCTTTTGGTTTAGACAGCTGCTAACTGTTTAAAATGAGCCTGTATAATTGCATCTTTGAATAATGTTTTACATTTTGTAGAAAACATTTAGGTTTGATGTTATTTTTCCAAATGATTTTTAAATATGTATTTAAGGAATAATTGTTTTAAAAGGAGTCCAAAATCAGGATGATTTATGCATGTACCATATTTGAACCCATACAATTTGCAACTAAAGTTTTTTAACACCCTGGATTTGAGCAGTAAATAATAACATTACCACTAGTCAATTGTTTTATAATTTCCACAGAACAGATTCCTCAATAAATAGGAACTTGAAATTAAGAAAAGAAAAAACTATGTATGAACTCAAGAAAAACTAGATTCTAGTTCTATTTCTGCTTGCCCTGGAATTCTGGACAAATCATTTAACTCCTCTAGGCCTTAATGTTCTTATCTTGAAAATAAGAAGATAGTAGTAGATTATCTCCAGGGTGTCTTTTACCTCTGAAATTCTATAAATCTAAAATGCTTAGCTGCTGATGTTTAGAAACCAGAAGTTTGGGAGGGAAAGGCATCCTATATAATAAAAGCCTAATATGCAAATAGACCAAAAGGCGGAATGACCGGTGGAATGACCAGTTACTGTGACACACACTGACCACCAGGGGGCAGACACTCAACACAGGAGATGCCCCCAGCCTGCAGGCTCCAGGCCAGCTAAGGCAGGTGCCAGCAGGGACCTCCCAATTGCCCTGCCATTCACCCCACAGATCGGCCCTGATCACTGGCCAGGCCTAGGGACCCTACCTGTGCATGAATTTCATGCACCGGGCCTCTTGTCTCATCCTGTCTAATAAAAGAATAATATGCAAATTAACCATCACTTCGCGGTAAAGATGGCGGCGCCCACAGCCAATAAGGAGGGAATATGCAAATTAATGCAACAGAGATGGAGGTGCCGGCCAGAACCACGGAGCTGGCTGGAGCAGGCGAGAGGCTTGGCTTCCTTGATTGCCCCAGCCGGCTCTGTGGCCACCACCCAGACAAAGCCATAGTAGCAGGGCCGAGGCCTAGGCAGTTAGGGGCAATCAGGCCAGGAGAGGAGGGCAGTTGGGAGTGATCAGGCTGGTGGTGGGGGAAGTTGGGGGCAAGCAAGCCAGCAGGGGGGCAATTGGGGGTGAGCAGGCCAGCGGTGGGGGGCTATTGGGCGTGATCAGGCCAGAGGGAGGGGCAGTTTGGGGCAAGCATGCCGGCAGGAGGGGCAGTTGGGGTGAGCAGGCTGGTAGGGGGCAGTTGGGCCCGAGCAGGCCAGCGGGGGTGGGGGGGGCAGTAGGGGGCGAGCAGGCCAGCGGGGTGGACAGTTGGGGGCGATCAAGCCAGCAGGGGGGTGCAGTTGACGGCCATCAGGCCAGCGGGGGACAATCAGGCCAGCAAGGGGGACAGTGGGGGTGAGAAGGCCAATGGGGGGGGGCAGTTGGGAGCAAGAAGGCCGGCAGGCAGAGTGGTTAGAGGTGATCAGGCAGGCAGGCAGGTGAGCGGTTAGGAGCCAGCGATCCCGGATTGTGAGAGGGATGTCCCAGATTGGAGAGGGTGCAGGCTGGGCTGAGGGACACCCCCCCCCCCGCACGAATTTCGTGCACTGGGCCACTAGTTATAAATACGAAAGGTCTAATAGTTGATAACCAAACACTATAATATAAAATTTTCAGTATTTTGTGTCAGCCAAACAGTAGAGACATATATCAAGTAAAAAAAGTGAGAACCTATTCACTACCCCCTTCCTGCTCCCTTTCCTCTTTGATGTGTGACTCTCACATGTCCTCCTCTCCAGGACAAATACAAGCTTCCTTTAAGAACTTATTTCACTGCTTTAAAAATGCTTGTTATATGCAGAAGAAATCTTAATTGAATTTTTACAAAGTGAATACATCCAGTTAACCACCACCCCCATCAAGAAATGGAAGTTCCTTTTATGATGTCTTTCTTGAAATATTCAAAAATGTTCTGCATATAAATATACTAGAGGCCCGATGCACAAAATTCGTGCAAGAGTAGGCCTTCGTTCCCCTGGCTGCCAGCACTGGCTTCCCTCTGGCACCCAGGACCCGGGCTTCCCTCTGACCACCAGCAGGCACCCGGGACCCAGGCTTCCCTCGCAGCCCCGGCCGGCTTCGTCCAGAAGGTCATCTGGAAGGATGTCCGGTCTAGTTAGCATATTGCTCTTTTATTATTATAGATAATTATTAATTTTAAAGTCACTTTTTCTACATTTCAAGCTAGTTATTTTAAATGCACCAAGCCCATTGAAATTTTAATATTAGTTCATTCTCCAAACATTTCCAGTGTAACTACTTTGCAAGTATTACCAGATATATAAAGATAAGACAGGTCTTCAAGGAACTCCAGGTCTCAGATGAATGTAGAAAAGGTAAGGGTTATTTGCAAGTCAAGAAAACATGCAATTACAATAACAGATTTACCTTTTTAAGGCTAGAGATAGCCTGCTATTATTTTTTGTATGAATAATTTAGGAGATGAAAGATAACGTTAACCTTAGCAGTCAAAATCAGTTCCATTCTAGATATATAGAAAATTGGCGAACAATTGAAATCTTGTCTTGGACTTGGATTGTCCTTATTTTTCCTGCATATTTTTATTTTTATTATCATAGAAGGAAAAGGAGATTTTCTGTTAACCCATTTATTATTTTATAGAAATGTTCTATTAGAAAGGGCTGGTGACTGGAAATTTTGTGTGTCCCTTTCTTAATGTTTGAAAGGTTTACTTCTTTTGTTTTAGTCTATTTAATGTCCTTCTTGCTTCTTCTACATAATAAATTTATTGTTACATTAATAGAATAACTAATATCATTCTATTAACAAATGTATTATATAGAAGATTTGCAATTATATTAATTGAAAATCTTCTATATAATAAAAAGGTAGAGTACTAGGTACTAAGATAGAAAACTTTCTTAAAACTTTCCTTATGATGTGAGAGGCAAGTAATGGTTGCTCACAGCACATGTGATACATTTTCTGACAGAAGTAAAAATTAGATACTGTGTAAAAATATAAGACAGACATCTAACTCAGATTTGGGGCTTGGAGTCTTCCCATAGAAGTTGATGTTGAGATTAAGACAGGAAAGAACACGTAGGGATAATAGAAAAATAGCCTTTTTTCCTCTCTTTAGTCTTAACTTCAAAATTCGCCATAGTCATTGGATTTGGTTCATTTTGAAGAAGGATGCTACTTTTTTTTATTTTCCAATGTTATGCTTTAATCTGTTATAGTTGCTAATAGTAGGGTTTTTTCAAAATATATAAAAGCAGTAATTTTATTTAAGGAGAATTTTTTTTCACCTAATAAGTTCTAAAAGAAAGTGTTGGTAGAATATATATATATACCTTCCTATACTGAATGCCTGCTTATGTTTGGTTATATGGTGTTCATATTTAAAGAAAACATGTATGTATAGTGTGTGTGTGTGTGTGTGTGTGTGTGTGTAGTCATACCTCCTGAAGAGTTGCTCTCTGGACCGGGATTTTATATCCCTTATTTTTCAGGACCAGATTCTGAGGTCCTCTTAGATCTTTACATTTTAGATCTTGGCACTTGCACACTTAGAAAATCCCTATTTCTTGGGCATTCATGTCCTCTAGATACCCTACCTTATAACTTTTCTCATTTGCAGACCACTGGAACATTCTTCTTTATTTAAAGTGGAAAGCTTGCTCTAGATTTAAGTCTTCCTTTTCATCTTACTCCTGCCTTGGTTACTTCTATGACTCATCCACAACCTTGGCCATGCATTTTATTGATTTTCTCAAATTTAGTGATTGCCTCTTCTCTACTTCAGCACTTAGTCTCCTGGCCCACAGTCTGTTCCTTGTCACCCAGACTGATTTACTCCTGAAGTTATCTATTCAGGTTGATCATTAAACATATTACTTTCAATATATCCATGTTTCTCAGTCATCTGCTTCCAATTTATAGTTAACAGAATAGAAACAGTCCATGTGATTTATTTATCAGTCTCTTCCTAAATTTATTTACATCCCTCTTCATCATCTTATCAGTCTTAAACCTTTCTCTTACCAGTGTTCTCTAATTCCTCCCCAACTGTGTTTTTATCAAACCCTGCCTGATAAAACCTTATTCATCATTTTTCTGACTAAGCACCACTAGAGAGAATCAGGTAGTAACAAACACTATAAGTTTATTGTAACCAACTTCAAATGGGCCCACAAAATTGTGCTGAAATTCTTTTCTTTTTTTTCTAGTCCTCTTATTTTTCAGAGGTTGTTTTAAGTATTCACCACTTTCTCACTCAGACGACGATTTTGGTAGTATTCCATTTCATAGAGAAAATAGAAATCCTCAGATGAAACTCTCACAATTGCCGCCACAAACCTACAAACATTTTTATATCTGTACTCATTCTGTTTTGTTTGTTATAACTATTTATAGTGGGAAGAGTTTTGCTTTCAAGGAATGGAAAATCATATGCCTTTAGAAATCAAATGGGTAGTATAAATGTGTGAAGCAGTAGGGTAATAAGTAGTTCTGTAAGTGCTAAGGGCTTTAAATTTGTTTTTAATACAGAATACTTCATTTTATTGTTCTTTGCTGTGTGCTTTGTAGAAACTGTGCTTTTTGTAAATTGATTTGTGGCAACCCTGTATCGAGCAAGTCTGTTGGCACAATTTTTTCCAATAACATTTGCTCACTTTGTGTCTCTCACATTTTGGTAAATCTCACAATATTTCAAACTTTTTCATTATGGTATTTCTTATGGTGATCTGTGATCAGTGCTTTTTGATGTTACTATTGTAATTGTTTTTGGGTGCCATGAACAACTCCCATATAAGACAGTGAACTTAATAGATAAACGTGTATGTTCTGGCTGCTTCACCAACCTGTCTCTGTCTGTCTCTGTCTGTCTGTCTGTCTCTCTCTCTCTCTCTCTCTCATCTCTCTCATCTCTCTCTCATTCCTCTCATCTCCCCCCCCCCCCCTTTGCCTCTCTCCTATTCCCTGACACAACAATAGTGAAATTAGGCCAATTGATAATCCTACAATGGCCTTTACATTTTTAAGGAAACAAACAGTCTCACATCTCTTTAAAACAAAAGCTGAAAATGATTAAACTTAGTCAGGAAACCATGTCATGGGCCAAGAAAGCTAGGTCAAAAGCTGGACCTCTTGCATCAAACAGTTAGCCAAGTTGTAAATGCAAAGGAAAAGTTCTTGAAGGAAATTAAAAATGCCACTCACTGAATACATGAATGATGAGAAGGCAAAACAGCCTTATCACAGACATGTATAAAGTTTAAAAGATCAAACCAGCCACAACATTCCCTTAAGCCAGTGGTTCTCAACCTTCCGGCCCTTTAAATACAGTTCCTCATGTTGTGACTCAACCATAAAATTATTTTCGTTGCTACTTCATAACTGTAATGTTGCTACTGTTATGAATCATAATGTAAATATCTGATATGCAGGATGGTTTTAGGCGACCCCTGTGAAAGGGTCGTTCGACCGCCAAAGGGGTCGCAACCCACAGGTTGAGAACTGCTGCTTAAGCCAAAGCCTAATCCAGAGCAAGGCCCTAACTCTCTTCAGTATGAAGGTTGAGAGAGGTGAGGAAGCTGCAGAAGAAAGTGTTTGAAGCTAGAAGAGGCTAGTTCATGAGTTTTAAGAAAAGAAGCCATCTCTATAATAAAAGTGCAATGTAAATCAGCAAGTGCTGATGTAGAAGCTGCAGCAAGATATCCAGAAGATATAGCTAAGATAATTAATGAAGGTGGCTATACTAAACAACAGATTTTCAATGTAGGAGGAGCAGCATTATATTGGAAGAAGATGCCATCTGGGATTTTCATATTATAGAGAAGTCAGTGCCTGGCTTCAAAGCTACAAAGCAAAGGCTGACTCTCTTGTTAGGGGCTAATGCAGCTGGTGACTTTAAGTTGAAGCCAGTTCTTATTTACCATTCCAGAAATCCTAGAGCCCTTAGGAATTATGTTAAATCTACTCTGCATATGCTCTACAAATGGAAAAACAAAGCCTGGATGACAGCATATCTGTCTACAACATGGTTTACTAGTGTTGTAAGCCCATCATTGACACCTATTGCTTAGAAAAAGAAAGATTCCTTGGAAAATATTACTGCTCATTGACAATGCACTTGATCAACCAAGAGCTCTGATGGAAATGTACAACTAGATCAATGTTATTTTCATGTCTGCGAGCACAACATTCATTCTGCAGCCCATGGAACTAGGAGGAATTTCTATTTTCAAGCCTCATTTTATTTAAGATATACATTTCTTAAGGCTATAGGTGCCATAGATAGTGATTCCTGTGATAGATCTGGGCAAAGTAAATTTTAAAGCCTGGAAAGGACTCATTATTCTAGATGTTATTAAAAACATTCATGCCCAGCTGGTGTGGCTCAGTAGTTGAGCACTGACCTATGAACCAGAAGGTCATGGTTTGATTCCCGGTTAGGGCATATTCCAGGGTTGTTGGCTCAATCCCCAGGGTGGGGCATGCAGGAGGCAGCTGATCAAAGATTCTCTTATCATGGATGCTTGTATCTCTCTCTCCCTGTCCCTTCCTCTCTGAAATCTATATATCTATATATATATATATCTATATATATCTATATATATATATTTAAAGAACATTCATGATTCATAGGAAGAGGTTAAAATATCAAACAATAATAGGAGTTTGGAAGAAACTTATTCTAACCCTAAAGGATGACTTTTTGGAGGAAGACTTCAGTGGAGGAAGTAATTACAGATGTGGTGGAAATAGCAAGAGAACTAAAATTAGAAGTAAAGCCTAAAGATGTGACTGAATTGCTGCTGTCTCATGAGGTATTGCTTCTCATGGATGAGCAAAGAAAGTGGTTTTTTGAGATGATGATGATAATGATGGAGTAGCCTTAGCTGTGATACTATAATAAACTAGAGGTCCAATGCACAAAATTCGTGCACTGGGAGGGGAGGCCCCTCAGCCCGGGATCCCTCTCGCAGTCCAGGAGGCCTTGCTCCTTACCGCCCACATGCTTGCTGCTCCTTAGTGCTTGGCTTGCTGCTCCTTAGTGCTGTCGCGGAGGTGGAGAGGCTCCTGATACCACCACTGCGCTCGCCAGCTGTGAGCCCAGCTTCTGGCTAAGCAGTGCTCCCCCTGTGGGAGCACACTGACCACCAGGGGACAGCTCCTGTTTTGAGCGTCTGACCCCTGGTGGTCAGTGCACATCATAGCAACCAGTCCTTCCACCCTAATGGTTGCTTGGGCTTTTATTATAGACTAGTGGCCCAGTGCATGAAATTTGTGCACGGGGGGGGGGGTGTCCCTCAGCCCGGCCTGCACCCTCTCCAATCTGGGACCCCCACGGGGATCGGGACTAAACCAGCAGTCAGACATCATTCTTGCAATCCAGGACCACTGGCTCCTAACCGCTCACCTGCCTGATCACCCCTAACCACTATGCCTGCCAGCCTGCTCGCCCCCAACTTTCCCCCCGCCGGCTTGATCACCCCCAACTGCCCCCCCTGCTGGCCTCATCGCCTCCAACTGCCCCCCACTGCCGGCCTGCTCGCCCCCAACTGCCCTCCCCTCCTGGCCTGATTGCCCCTAACCACCTCTGCCTCGGCCCCGCCACCATGGCTTTGTCCGGAAGGTCTCCTGGTCTAATTAGCATATTACACTTTTATTAGTATAGATACCATGGTAAATTTCCATTCTCATGGAGAACATCAGTATAGAAGAAGATCTTAATACTACACCAAGCAAAACACATTGAATATAGTTTTTCCATAATTACATTTTCAAACAACCCTTCAACAGAAATTTGTGGGATGACATTTTATGTTCTTTTGGAGGGGGGGCAGTTATGACATTTTAAAGTTATGTGTAAATACTTTTAAAAAGACACAGTATCTTACTCATCTTTGTATGTACAGTGTCTCGCCCAGGACCATTTGCGTAGAAACAACTCAGTCAGTATTTGTGGAATGAATGTGACCACACTTAGCTACTTAAGAAATGACTTGGGCCCTAGCTGGTTTGCCTCAGTGGATAGAGCATCAGCCAGTGGACTAAAGGGCCCTGGGTTCATTTCCACTCAAGGGCACATGCCAGGAATGCGGGCTCGATCCCTAGTAGGGGCATGAAGGAGGCAGTCGATCAGTGGTTCTCTCTCATCATTGATGTTTCTGTATCTCTCTCCCTCTCCCTTCCTCTCTGAAATCAATAAAAATATATATTTTTTAAAATAAATGACTTGGGACAGGATGTGTTTAACATAACAGATTCTGGGGTAGAGTTGACGGTTGCTTGCAAATCTTATAAGTTCAAAGGGGGAAAGTAAGTAGCACCTCTGTCCCCGTGTCATGCTTCTCCCATTTCCATATTCATTTAATTCTTAATTAATCTGTTCAGAAGCATTTATTTCACTCTTACTGTATACCAAGTATTGTGTATAGTAATAGAGATCCAGATAGAGGCTAAGTTTCTACCCTTAAGATGTTTACATTCTGGTGAGGTATATAGAATGCTAATTTGATGTTACAGTGAGATAGGTGTTCTGTAGGAGGCAAGTATTCAAGTACTATGCAGCTATTCAGACATTGAGAACACGTTAGAGCGAGCTTGGTGCATTGAGAGAACTTCAGATCTTCATTAGAGTTGAAAGATGAAGTGTGAACATGAGAAATGAGGCTCATAGTAAGCAGAGACAGGTTATGGTTTTAAGGTTTTTACTTCTACCTTTCTCCCATAGCTCTACAGTTCATTTCTGCTGGTCTGGTGAGTGGAGGGAAGATTAGGGGAGAAATATATTCCAAAATTTCTTTTTTGCTAAGTACTGCCACTGAAACTGCATGCTAATCTCTTCAGTAACAATATTTCATTGTAGATATTTTATATTCATGTGGCTCTTCATCTCTAAATTGTGAACTTAAAAACAGGGGCTCTGTTTTATTCATTTCCATGTCTAAAGCATCTAATAGTATCTTCGTAAATTTTGAAAAATGTCATTTAACATGTATAGTCATTGTATGTATTATTCTAATAACCAAGACATAGGTGTGCTATTAAAAAAAGAGCTGAAGTTTTAAACAGATGGACTTACAAACTACTCTGTGAGTTTAAGATTACCTGTCTTTGAGTAGAGAAAAATTACTAAATAGGAAAATTAAGGATTTTTTAAATTACAAGGACATTCACAGCTTAACAGAAGAATTCAGTACAGAATTTGGTCAACTGTGTTTAGTTTGAAATGTTTTATTATTGTTTTGGTTTATAGACTTATGAGGAAGATCGAAGAAACTACTCTGAGCTTCAAAATAGATGTCAACGTTTGGCTTTAGAATTAGCAGACACAAAACAGTTAATTCAGCAAGGTGACTACCGGCAAGAGAACTATGACAAAGTTAAGAGGTAAGGAGTTAAGAAGGGTACAGTAGCTTTTCTCATTTTTAGCATGCACCCAAATTCAAAGTCACCTGAATTTTTTTAATTTTTTTATTTTTAAATTTTTACACGAATTTATTTGAGCCAAACTGTCAACATGGGGAGCAAGATCTCGAGTCACCTGAATTTTTACCATTGACATTGTTAATTCTGCTTTGTATAGGCATGTGCTGCTTAACAGAGGATACGTTGTAGAGAATTGCATCACTAGGCAATTTAGTCATTGTGTGATGATCTTACAGTGTACTTACACTAGATGGTATAGCCTACTACAGTAATTACGTGTGCTCTACTTTCATACAGCTGACAGTGCAATAGGTTTTTTACATCAGCGTCACCACAAACGTGGTGCGTTGCTCTACTAGTATGATGTATGGCTATGATGTCATTAGGCAATAGAAATTTCTCAGCTCCATTATAATCTTATGGGACCACTATCATATATGCAGTTCCTCTTTGGCCAAAAGTCATTATGTGGCACATGACTATACCTTATTCTTTTTCTGTCTCCATAGTTTTGACTTTTTCAGAATATAATATAGTTGAAATTATGCAGTACAGAGCCTTTTCAGATTGGCTTCTTATAGTAATATTAGTAGCCTGGTGCACAAAAATTTGTGCACTCAGCAGGGGGGGGGGGTCCCTCAGTTATTAAAATTTATCGGCACAACACTGACCACATTGGTGGTGGTGGTGGTCTTGTCAGAATGCGTTATATTATGCAGATGAAAATCTATTTAAACAGATTTGATGTAGATATTTTCAAAGATGGAAGAATTGTCCCTGTCAACTATTTTAGTTGATTCATATCTTCACCAATTGTTATCATTGCAAAGTTTTCAGTCCCCATATGGATTGCTGGATATAATAGGTCATGCGCTGTCCCTGTCCTTTGTAGCCTTTGTTACCTTAAGGACTCTAGTTTTCCATTTATATGTTTAAGTACCAACCTTACCGGCTTAAAAATGTAAGCTTTTAACACTGCTGTCTCTGTTCCATATCCTTCCGATGAAAAGTGGAGTTGGGTTGCAGCACAGGAGAGAAGTTCAGAAGGGGAATATTGAAGTAATGACTACAGTAGGAGAAGAGGGAACCTATTTTCCTGGCCACAGGCACTGGTGCCCTGGACCACAGGGCTGGCAGCTTCTCTGGGTGGCTGCAGCCTGGGACCTCGGGCGGGTGGCTTGTCCGTCTCCTGGGCTACAGCCAGCCGCAGGCACTGGCTCCTGGACCAAAGGTGGGCGGCTTCTTCTTCTGGCGGCTTCTTCTTCTTCTGTGCTTCCAGGGAGGGCAGTCAGTTATGTGTATATGTGTGTGCATGCAAATATAGGTGTGTACACGTGTGTATGTGGACATCTGCTGGGCAAGTCAAAACTATAGAAGAGTTGCCCCCTATCTCTTGAATCTTCCAGAGATATCCCCCACTTTTTTATTCTATCACTACTGAAGAGTCAGTATTTGCAGCCAGCCAGCCAGTGACTCTCTCAGTGTCTATTTCTGACTTCCTCTTTCCCTGTCTGTCTTCCAACCCCTAATCATATTTCCACCTGGATGCATCATTTTTACTCCCGATATGCTGTATAGAGAAGGAGTCAGGATGCTGTCTTCCCATGAATAGTACTCAGTAACAAACCAATTGCATTTTAGTTGGGCAATGCCCCTACCCACCCTTCAAATCCCTTCCACCATGCATTTCTGTTTCCCTTTTTGTTAGTTGGATTGTTCTGCTGCTCCTTCTCCTCACCCCACCACCCTTGGATCGTAATGTAAAATTCTTTTACCATGTCAAGAAATTATTAAAAATACAGGTACTTAAAAAAAAATATACAGGTATTTCTCCGAACACCGGCGGGGGGGGGGGGGGGCATGCGGCAGGGAAGAGGCGGCTGCTGGTGGCTGCCTCTTCCCTGCCCCGCCCGGCTTCTCCGATCACCGGCCGGGGGGGCCGGCAAAGGCAGCCCCGGTTCTCCAATCACGGCCCTGGAGGCCGCCTTTGCCCTGCCACCTGGCTCTTGCCTGCCGCCTGGGTTTCCAATCACCGTCAGCGGCAGGCGGCTTCTTCCATCCTTCCCCTTTCACCTCCCAGCATTGCGCCTATGTATGCAAATTAACTGCCATCTTTGTTGATGGTTAACTTCCAGCTTTGTTGGCAGTTAATTTGCATATCACCCTGATTAGCCAATGGGAAGCATAGCGAAGGTATGGTCAATTACCATGTTTGTCTATTATTAGATAGGACTAGAGGCCTGGTGCATGAAATTTGTGCACAGGTGCAGTCCCTAGACCTGGCCAGCAATCGAAGTGCGAGTGTCTGGTGTGGAAGGGTGGGTCCCAACTGACCTCTGGGCTCTGGGCAGCACCTGGGCCCCAGGCCCCCGTGCACCCACCTGTGCCTGAGTCACAGCACCCGAGTCCCCACGCAGAGATGCGGTAAGCGCAACTGGACGCCACAGGCTGAGGCTCAGCATGGGCCTCTGGGTTGCCAGCAGTGCCACACGGAAGCCTGGCGGGCAGTGCACTCTCTCCTGGCTGGCCTTGCAGACCGGCTCCTGCATGAACCCATGGGGAGCCAGACCAGCCCCTATGGTCCCAGTGGCTGCGGCCTGGCTCACCCGGAAGAGGCACGAGCCCTGGCGTCCCGGGGGAGAGTAGCAGGGGGAGTGAGAGTGAGCTCGGCGGATACCCTGCATTCTTACCTCACCTCCGTTCCCGTCACCCCCAACCCCTGGTAGCTGGCAAGAGGTCGCAGCACATCGCTGACGCCCGCCATGTTCCGCGCCACCCCCTGGTGATCAGCACACATCATAGCAAGCAGTCGAACTCCTGGTCTCCCAGTTGAATGACCACCCGAAGGGACAATTTGTATATTAGGCTTTTATTATATAGGATACATTTAAATTTCCTCCATATCTTTTCATGGCTTAATAGCCTATTTCCTTATACCATTGAATAATATTCCATTGTCTAGACATCAAACATTTTACTTATCTATTCACCTACTGAAGGACATCTTGGTTGCTTCCAAGTTGTGGCAGTTGTGAAGAAGACTGCTATAAATATCCATGAAACAGATTTTGCATGGATACAGTTTTCATCTCCTTTGGGTAAAAACCAAGGAACACAATCATGTGTTTAGTTTTGTAAGAAACTTCCAGACCGTCTGTCCCAAAGTTGCTATATCATTTTGCATTTCTACGAACAATGAATGAGAATTCCTATTGCTCCACATCTTTGCCAGTATTTGGTGTTATCAGTGTTCTGGATTTTGACCATTCTAATAGGTTTTTAGGGGTTACTCATTGTTATTTTAATTTTCATTTCTCTGATGACATGATTTGGAACATCTTTTCATGTGCTTATTTGCCATGTGTATATCTTCTCTAGTGAGGTGTCTGTCAAGGTCATTGGCCCATTTTTTAATTGGGTTGTTTGTTTTCAGACTGCTGAGTTTTAAGAGTTCTTTGTATATTTTGTATTACAGTTCTTTATCAGATATGTCTTTGGCAAATATTTTCTTCCAGAGTGTGGCTTATCTTTTTATTCTCCTGACATGTACCTTATTTTTCATTGCATTTTAAAAGCATGTCGTTTTGGCAGTTTGATGGGTTTAAATTGTATTTTTGTATCAGTTGTTTTTATTTTGTTTAGAAGTTGCTGCTGTTTTTTTAAAATATAATGTCTTAGAACAGTGGTTCTCAACCTTCCTAATGCCGCGACCCTTTAATACAGTTCCTCATGTTGTGGTGACCCCCAACCATAAAATTATTTTCATTGCTACTTCATAACTGTAATTTTGCCACTGTTATGAATTGTAATGTAAATATTTGATATGCAGGATGTATTTTCATTGTTACAAATTGAACATAATTAAAGCATAGTGATTAATCACAAAAACAATATGTAATTATATATGTGTTTTCCGATGGTCTTAGGGGACCCCTGTGAAAGGGTCATTTGACCCCCAAAGGGGTCGCGACCCACAGGTTGAGAACCGCTGTTTTAGAAGATAGGAACGCAGTAAAATCCCATGTTTGAATTTTTACTTGACTACTTTTATTTTATGAAATCAATGTAAATACTTTATAGTTTTATTTGAAGTTTTTTCAGACAAAAGGCACTCATTCTTTCAGAAAATAATATTTTCTGTGAATATATTTTCCAGTGTATTGCTACTAACTATCTTTGGCACATAATTTGCCTTTTACTGGAATATGCTTTTTCTGTTGTTTGTCCATTAATGAATCACTACTTAGCTATATGTCCCTTAGGCAAATCTCTTATCATTCTAAGCCAAAGTTTTATCATCTCAGAGAAGATGCTAATACAAATATCTGCTAAGAAGATCACCCTAACTGGTTTGGCTCAGTGATAGAGCATCAGCCTGTGGACTCAAGGGTCCCAGGTTTGATTCCGGTCAAGGGCATGTACCTTGGTTGTGGGCATATCCCCAGTAGGGAGTGTCCCGGAGGCAGCTGATCTGATATATTTCTCTCTCATTGATGTTTCCAAATCTCTATCCCTCTCCCTTCCTCTCTGTAAAAAATCAATAAAATATATATTTTAAACTAAAGATCAAATAAAGGAATATTTATGAAAGTATCTACACTAATAAAAGAGAAAAATGGTAATTGGCGTACGGCGCTACCCTTTTCATTGGCTAATCAGGGCTATATGCAAATTAACTGCCAACTAAGATTGGCAGTTAACTGCCAACAAGATGGCGGCTAATTTGCATATGTAGGCACAATGCAGGGAGGTGAAAGGGAAAGCAGGAAGAAGCCCCCTGCCACTGACAGTGATCGGAAACCCAGGGGGGAGCTAAGAGCTGGGGGGCAGGGCAAAGGCAGCCCTGGGGCCATGATCGGAGAATCAGGCGCCTTTGCCGCCCTGGCCAGTGATAGCAGGAAGTAGGGGTGGAGCCAGCGATGGGAGCTGGGCACGGTCGAAGCTGGCAGTCCCGGGAGCTAGGGGTCCCTTGCCTGGGCCTAAAGCAGAGCCCACGATCGCGGGGCCCCCCGCTGCCACTGCGGGTCCCCGCTGCCCGGGCCGGACGCCTAGGCCAGAGGCGTTAGGCCTGGGCAGGGGCGGAGCCTGCAACCGCGGGGAGCTGGGGGTCCCCTGCCCAGGCCGGACACCTCTGCCGGAGGCCTCAGGCCTGGTCAAGGGGCCGATCCGGTGATTGGTGATCGGAGGGTGATGAGGGTCAACTCCTCTGGCCGAGGCCTCAGGCCTGGGCGGGGGCCAGAGCCAGTGATCGGGGGAGATGGGGGCCCCCTGTCCAAGCCTGACACCTCTGGCGGAGGCGTCAGGCCTGGGCAAGGGGCCGATCCTGCGATTGGAGGGTGATGGGGTCAACGCCTGAGGGCTCCCAGTATGTGAGAGGGGGCAGACTGGGCTGAGGGACACTCCCCCACACACACACACACCCAGTGCATGAATTTCGTGCACCGGGCCCCTAGTTTATATATATAAGGAAAGAGAGAGATATTTCTAGTTGTTTACTATTGTATCTACCTGTAGGTAAAATAATTCTTGAAATACAGTAGTCACTCAATGAGTATTTTTTAAATGAATGAATGCTTTATAAATTGTATAGCACCATAAATAAATCTGTAAGGATTTTGGGATATAACATTGATTCTCCTTCTTCTACCATGACTAACATCAGTATGTATTATTATGTAGATATTCTTATGTCAAAATACAGTAAATATTGGGACATGAAATCTGTGAGTGTTATACTCAGTCAGCTCTTGAATAAAGCTGGATTTCAAAAGAATAATTTCAAAATAAAATAGATTATGATGGTAAAATGATACTTTGAGTTGATGTTTTGATATCCTCTCTGCTATTATAAATCTACTAGAGGCCCAATGCACGAAATTTGTGCAAGGGGCTTGGCCCTCGCAGCTGTAGTGGCTTGCTTAGGCCCTCGCAGCCCCAGCTTGGTCCGAAGGTCGTTCGGCTGTCTGTTAAGCATATTACACTTTTATTATTATAGATAGCAATAAAAATAAAATATGGAAAGAGAATATTAAAAAGAATGATAATCAGAATAATCTAGTGGACATGAATGAAGGATAAGTGAACTGCATTGATAATTATTGAAGGTTGATGATGCGAGGGGGAGTCATTATATCATAAATATATGACAGAAATATGATAAATATCTTCATGTGCTAAAAATGGAACAGAAAAACAAGCAAGAGGGCCTCAAACTGTGAATCATTTGGTTCACTCAATAGAAAGAATTAATTTTTAAAAATGTTTTGGTGTAAAAAATCACTTTTATGTTCTTTATAAATTCTCACAGATGTGCAAAAGGAAACAATATGTGGATGTTAATTGCATCATTACTGGAAAGAATTAAAATTCTTTTCAATAGTGGAATGGAAAATAAATTGTGATTTATTTCTAAAATGTAATTCTTTCTAGCAGTTGAAATCATTAAATAAGACCTTAATGTATCTATATGGGTAAATTAAATACAAAGTAATAAATTTTGAAAAACAAAACACATGTGCCTATCTTTTAAAAAAAAAAAAAAAAAACAGTTTCCGCTCTAACCGGTTTGGCTCAGTGAATAGAGCGTCAGCCTGTGGACTGAAGGGTCCCAGGTTCGATTCCAGTCAAGGGCATGTACCTTGGTTGTGGGCACATCCCCAGTGGGGGGTGTGCAGGAGGCAGCTGATCCATGTTTCTAACTCTCTATCCCTCTCCCTTCCTCTCTGTAAAAAATCAATAATATATATGTTTTAAAGCAGTTTCCTATTTTCTGGCATAAAATAATGTTCTCAGGTTTATTTTGTAATTTTATTGCCTCAGCTCTTTCTCTAAGGAGTCCTGGTTCCTTTATTGGGGATTACTATTCAAAAATTAAGATTTGCGTGCTGGTCATTGCTACATTGGTCATTGTTTCTAGGCCCTTTCACTAAGCAGAGACGATGGAGAGGGAATAGGAAGGATGGCTTAATACACTATGGAAAGATCTTACTGATATTTCTAATTCCAATTCAACACCACAGTAGCTAGTTTGAAGGGGCTCTAACTGGTCAAATATTAAATATCAAAATGAATATTAGCAACATTCATTGAATAGAATAAGAATCCCTGAGTACATGCTAATAATGAAGAGGATCTTACAGTTGAGTGCTAAATAATAAATATATATGTGTATTAGAATTACCATTTTCTAGCTTCATAATACTACTATGAAGTATTGGAAGCTAAAACTATTGGGTAAAAGTATGTTAGGGAACAGAATATACAATTTCAAAGTATGTTCCCACAGATTACTTATTCATTGCAAAGGGCAAAAAGGTACCTTTATATTTAGGACTTTGGCAGATACCATCTTGGGCAAATGATCAAAGCTACTATCACCAATCAATGGATAGAGTAACATCATGTGCCTCTTTATGTGATCTACTGAAAACACAGTATCTCTCACTTACATAGTATTCCTGCCCAAAGTGCTTAATGTGAATCTAATCAATGTTGTAAAAGGCAAAGATGGGCTAAGGAACTGGTCAAAGTTAAGGAAACTAAAGGCCGATGGCACCTAAATGGAATGCATGATAATATGTTGGATCCTGGACCAGGGAGAGATTGCCCTAGAGCAGTGGTTCTCAACCTGTGGGTCGCGACCCCTTTGGGGGTCGAATGACCCTTTCACAGGGGTCGCCTAAGACCATTGGAAAACACAGATATAATTACATATTGTTTTTGTGATTAATCACTATGCTTTAATTATGTTCAATTTGTAACAATGAAAATACATCCTGCATATCAGATATTTACATTAAGATTCATAACAGTGGCAAAATTACAGTTATGAAGTAGCAATGAAAATAATTTTATGGTTGGGGGTCACCACAACATGAGGAACTGTATTAAAGGGTCGCGGCATTAGGAAGGTTGAGAACCACTGCCTTAGAGGATATATTTTGGGACAAGTGACAGATTTGAAACTGGATTGTATATTTACATAATTATGTTAGCGCTAAATCTCCTGAATTTGATATGGTATTCTGATTATATAAGATAATATTGTTCATCTTAGGTAATTCAAAGTGAATTATTTAGGGATAAAGGGACTAACATCTGCATTTAACTCTTAAATAGTTGAGGGGGATGCACATGTATGTATTCGTATGTAGATGTATATATTTGTGTTTGTATCACATAGTATTCGTTTGTATATATGTTTATTCATATATATGAACAACAGAGAGAATAAGTGTATATGTTTATTCATATATATGAACAACAGAGAGAGAATAAGTATGACAAATATTTAGTAAATAATACAAAATAAATGACAAAATGTTACCAATTATTGAGTAAAAGTATGTAAAAAACATAGGGTGAGGGTTGTAGGGGGACTGGATAAAAGAAGGTGAAGAGATTAGCCGAAGAACATAATGCATAGCCCATGGACACAAACAACAGTGTCGTGAAGGGGAGGGGGTGTGGTCAAAGGGGGAGAAAATGGGGGACATCTCTAATAGTGTCAACAATAAAAAGAAGTTATCTATAAAGTAATTAAAGCTGTATTTTGTTTTATCATATTAGCGCATTAAGAAAAAAAACAGAAATACTAAATTCATCATTGTATCTAGGGAATGATATAAGAACAGTGAGGAAAATATAGGTAACTTCAAGTTTACTCATAGTGTTCTATCTTTTAAAGAAAACAAAACTTAACTGCCCAGTGGTCGAGCGTTGACCTATGAACCAGGAGGTTGAGGTTCGATTCCCAGTTGGGGCACATGCCCAGGTTTCAGGCTTGACCCCCAGTGTGGGGCTTGCAGGAGGCAGCCAATAATTCTCTCTCATCATTGATGATTCTATCTCTCTCTCTCTCCCTCTCCCTTCCTCTCTGAAATCAACAAAAAATTTTATTTAAAAAAAACTTTAATCCAAATATAGACAGATATTAACTGTTGTCAACTGTGGATAGCAAGTTCATGGGTGTTTTACTATATCATGATTTTATAATTGTGCATAAAAAAAAAAAACATAGCAAAGGAAGCATGCTTAATACCTTGTGACATTTATGTATAAAATCACAAAATACTTAAAGTAATATGTACCAAAATATAATAATGATAGCTATCTCTAGTTAGTGGGTTTATGGATGATTGTTATTTTTTAACTTGTGCTTTGCTCACTTTTCTCAATAAACATAATACTTCATTAACTAGAAGAAAAAAATCTTTCTAAATGAGTTATTGAAAATCGAGTGAAAAATAAAACAATTCTTAATAGCCCTCTTCATGAAAACACCAGGTGGGTAGATGAAATAAAGTGTAAAGGAACTGTTTCTGACTGGAGAAGGTAAGTTAAAAATACAAAATTTATTTCTCTGCTCATTTTTTAAAAATATATTTTTATTGATTAGAGATAGAAACATCAATGATGAGAGAGAATTATTGATCAGCTACCTCCTGCACACCCCCTATTAGAGATTGAGCCTGCAATCTGGGCATGTGCCCTTGGTTGGAATCGAACCTGGGACCCTTTGGTCCACAGGCTAATGCTCTATCCACTGAGTCAAACTGGCTAGGGCTCTGCTCATTTTTTTTAAACCTATTATAGGTGTGGTTCAATTTTTGCTCTTACTGTTGGTGGGAAAGAGGTGGTCTGAATATGAAAATTAAAACCTCTGGGTAATTATAAAGAACACTAAAGGGCCGGTGCTCAAAAATTTGTGCACTTGAGGGGGTCCCTCAGCCTGGCCTGTGCCCTTTCGTAGTCTGGGACCCCTCCGGGATGTCCATCTGCTGGCTTAGGCCCCCGGGTGATCGGGCCTAAGCTGGCAGTCAGACATCCCTCTAGCAGTCCGGGAGCCCTTGGGGGATAGCCACTTGCCAGCGGGAAGCAGCCACTAACCCAGGCTTGCCAGGCACCCCAGCAGAACCCCCCTCCCTGAAGGGGGTGTGGCCAACCTGAAAACGGCCCTCAGCCCCTCACCCAGGCTGGCCAGGCACTCCAGTGGGACCCCCTCCCTGATCCAGGATACCCTTCAGGGTAAACCAACCAGCCCCCACCCATGCACCAGGCATATAATAAAAGAGTAATATGCAAATTGACCCTAACAGCAGAACGACTGGGAATGACTGGTCACTGTGACACACACTGACCACCAGGGGGCAGACGCTCAATGCAGGAGCTGCCCCCTAGTGGTCAGTGAGCTCCCATGGGGGAGCTCTGCTCAGCCACAAACCAGGCTGATGGCTGCCAGCACAGCAGTGATGGCAGGAGCCTCTCCTGCCTCCTCAGCAGTCCTAAGGATGTCCGACTGCAGCTTAGGCCTGGTCCCTGCTGACAAGTGGACATCTCCTGAGGGCTCCTGGGCTGCCAGAGGGATGTCTGACTACCAGCTTAGGCCCAATCCCCCGGGAAGCAGGCCTAAGCCAGCAGGTCAGCTTCCCCCGAGGGGTCCCAGACTGCGAGAGGGCACAGGCCAGGCTGAGGGACCCCCTCAAGTGCACAAATTTTTGTGCACCGGGCCTCTAGTCCTATCTAATAAAAGGGTAATATGCAAATTAACCATCACTCCATCACAAAATGGCGGCGTCCACAGCTGCAAGATGGTGGTGCCTAGTCTCCTCAGCCCAGCCGCTGGAGTGTCTGGTCCTGTCAGCCCTATTGGGGGGAGCGGCGGCCAAGCAGCATGGTTGGATCTGCCCCCTCAGGCAGATCCAGCCTTGCCACTCAGCCGCCACTGGAGTGTCTGGTCCTGTCAGCCCTGCCTGCCCCTCGCTGAGAGCAGACACCAGGGCCCTGCTTGCCCCTGGCCACAGCGGTGAGCCAGAGAGCGGACAGAAGGGCCCCCGCAGAGAGCAGACAGCAGGGCCCTGCTTGTCCCCGGCCGTGGCGGTGAGCCAGAGAGCAGACAGCAGGCAGGTCTGCAGAGAGCAAAGAACCATGGGGAGCGGGCCTAAGCTCTCAGTAGGACATTCTCTGAGGGCTCCCCGATTGGAGAGGGTGCAGATCTCACTGAGGGACGCCCCCTGTGCACGAATTTCTTGCACCAGGCGTCTAGTATTCATTATAAAAGGTGATGTAAAATTTATATGTGTATTTGAATTTTTCAGTGAACGTGATGCACTTGAACAGGAAGTAATTGAAATAAAGAGAAAACATGAAATACTTGAAGCCTCTCATATAATTCAAGCTAAAGAAAGAAGTGAATTATCAAAAGAGGTAAGCTTGTAGAGTCATTTGTATTTATTGTACAGTGATGGGGCATAGGGCAGAATTGTGGGAGGGACATTTTTCCTTTTTGATTTAGTTGCCAGAAAGAAGGGACTTTAGTAGCTGTGTTTGGATGAAAAATGGCAAGGCAAGAATTAGTCCTTTTTATGTGATTAGTGAAAGCACAAATGAGTGAAAATAACAGTAAACGTTGAAAAGCAAGACGTTGCTCTGAACCAAGGGTGGGCAAACTTTTTGACTCGAGGGCCACAATGGGTTCTTAAACTGGACCGGAGGGCTCGAACAAAAGCATGGATGGAATGTTTGTGTGAACTAATATAAATTCAAAGTAAACATCATTACGTAAGAGGGTACGGTCTTTTTTTTTTTTTTTTTTTAGTTTTATTCATTTCAAACGGGCCGGATCCGGCCCGAGGGCCGTAGTTTGCCCACGGCTGCTCTGAACACTGTCTGTCTCTACGTATGTGTAGGTAGCCACCTTGCAGCAAACTGTTACTTTACTGCAGAAGGATAAAGAATATCTCAACCGCCAAAACATGGAGCTCAGTGTTCGCTGTGCCCATGAAGAGGACCGCCTTGAAAGACTTCAAGCTCAACTCGAAGAAACCAAAAAAGCAAGAGAAGAGATGTATGAAAAATATGTAACATCCAGGCAAGATTTACATTACTTCACATATAAATAGATATAAAGTAACACCAGCTTCTTGGAGGGAACTCTTGCCTTAGGGAAGAATAGTGATCTTTTTTAAGGTCTATAGGATGATGTTAAGATAATAGTTCATTTTGTATCCTTATAAGATGTTCTCTATTCTGATTTTTTTTCTTAAGACATTTTGGCTTTTTCAACAACCAAATTTCTTTTATGTAGGGGTGTATACATATACTGTAGCCATTTTTATTTAATTTTTTACAACATAACCTTTCTGATTCCCTATGACTAAGATATCTATATAAGTATTTTTGAAAGAAAGCACATAAGTATCTCTACCGAGGTATCTTTTTGAAGAAAATCTAACTAAGCTGACCTTTCCTAACTGAAACAAATAGAAGAAAGAGAAGACAGCACTGCATACTGTTTGAAGATACAGGCTCTGGATTCAGACCCCCTGTATTTCAATTCTGTCCTCTCTCTTCAACTAGATGTACAAGCTATTAGAGTTCCCTTTGTATCAATAGCCCTTATAATCCTTGAGTTATTTGTTTTTAGCACATCAAAAACTAAAATAATTCTCCATTTTATCCTTTAAGACTTCACACATTCATACCTTTTCCCCTAGCCCAGTGGTTCTCAACCTTCCAGCCCTTTAAATACAGTTCCTCATGTTGTGACCCAACCATAAAATTATTTTCGTTGCTACTTCATAACTGTAATGTTGCTACTGTTATGAATCGTAATGTAAATATCTGATATGCAGGATGGTCTTAGGCGACCCCTGTGAAAGGGTCGTTTGACCGCCAAAGGGGTCGCAACCCACAGGTTGAGAACTGCTGCCCTAGCCTGTACTATTTTTCATGTGTGTGCTCCTGCTAATCTCCTGTGTAATGCTTTGTGACTTTGCTAAGAGATCACAGTGGCTATAGTTGTGCTTTGAAGGAAAAGTTTTCTAAAGAGTCAGAGTCATTTTGTTTGTATGTTTTTTTAATACAGGGTGGGGCAAAAGTAGATTTACAGTTCTTATGGAAAATAATATAATAATAAATAATTCAGCAATAAACTGTGCTTCACAACTGTAAACCTACTTTTGCCCCACACTGTTATTTATTTGTCTGTCAGCCTGTACCATGCCAGTTTATATTTCTAAATGAAGGACATTCCATATGCGTCCATTTTCAAATCTCTAGCCATGCACATTAAAAACTATTAGTAAAATACTCTTTAAGATGAATAATTATTCAAAATGAGATAACTAACATTTTATGTAGTAACTAATCCTTAAAGACAAAATGTTTAAAAGGAAATCTTAGATGGAACTAGTTGAAACAATATTTTTAGGAATTACAAAACTTTATATGTGACAGCTATGTTTTTCAAGCAACATTATATTTAGACCATATTTGACTTATTAAAATCTTACATGAAGGGTAAATACCTATTTCTATATATATATATAAAATTGATTTCAGAGAGGAAGGAAGAGGGAGAGAGGAAACATCAGTGATGAGAGAGAATCATTGATCGGCTGCCTCCTGCACGCCCCCTACTGGGGATCGAGCCCCCAACCCAAGCATGTGCCCTTGACTGGAATCAAACCTGGGACCCTTCAGTCTGCAGGCCGGCACTCTATCCACTGAGCCAAACCAGCTAGGGCAATACCTGTTTCTTTTACAAAAGTAAATTCATGGATATTCCTTTGATTTCTTGCAGAGACCATTATAAAGCCGAATATGAAAATAAACTACATGATGAACTAGAACAAATTAAATTGAAAACGAATCAAGAAATTGATCAACTTCGAAATGCCTCTAAAGAAATGTATGAACGGGAAAACAGGTAAAAAAAAAAAGTAGGAAATTTCTGTGACATTTTTTTCTCTTTATTTGAAACTTATAGATTTATTGAAATTAAGCTTTTATTTCTATGACATAATGTCTTTTTAAATGCATTAATAAAGTATAAGTATAAATATATTGGAACATTAAAGTTCTAAGAGCTTTGATAACTAGTTTAGAACATGATTTATCAGACCTTAGGCCTCCTTACTCTGGTATTCCCTTTATCCCTTTATTACCCTGGTAACTTTTCTTTTTGCCCTTCCCTCAGTTCAGATTGAGGACAGGAAAGAAAGGAAATTAGAGCATACTAACAGATGCTAGTAGTTCTTCTTATAACCATGCCTAAAATCTTCAGGAACTATTAAAAAACTAGAATAATAATATGAAATATTGCATATGCCTCATTTAACTACTAGTCCTGAAAGACATCATCCTAATATATAAAAACCCAGGGTCCGTAACGTCCAAAATGACTGAAGGCTCAACCGACTAGAAGTCAGTCCTGCAGTCAGTGCTGGGTTGCCGTGGCGACCCAGCACTGACTGCTGAGAGGGCTGTGGATCAGGCCCGGAGAGAGGCCTGGAGAGAGAAGCAGGGTCTGATCCGTAGCCTCCATGGCAGCTGTTGATAAGCCCTTGTCTCTCTCTCTCTCTCCGAGCCTGGCCAACAGCTGTGCCACTCTTTCTCTCCGGACCTCCGTGGGGGCTGCTGATCAGCTCCACCTCTCTGATCAGGCCCAGAGATAGGCCCGGAGACTGACTGGCACAGAAACCAACCAATCAGAACCAAATCTGGGTGAAGTGTGAGGAGCCAGTGGCTGCCTAGGAGGTGGAGTTTTTGGTGCTGACTGGCATAGAAACCGACCAATCAGAACCTAATCTGGGTGAACTGTGAAGGCAGAACCTAAGGAGGGGGCTGAGGAGGGGTTTTAAGGGCAACAAGCTGTTTGAGGTAAGGTGTAAGAAAGCGGTTCAGTTTTTTAATGACCGGTTTGGCAGTATAGTGCATATGGCTGGCTATCGGTCCAGATATAGGGATTATGTATTTTTGTCTGCCAAGAGCATTTCCTCCTGCTGAAAAAGGCATCACCATACCCCCACCCCCATTTAAGTAACCTATCCGATATAATCTATCTATACTACTAAAAGGGTAATATGCTAATTAGACCAGGTCAACCGGCCATCTTCCAGATGTTCGACTTCCTTCTGGAAAAAGCCATGGTGGTGGGGGCTGAGGCAGAGGCAGTTAGGGGCGATCAGGCCGGCAAGAGAGGTCAGTTGGGGAAGAGATCAGGCCGGCAGGGGAGGGCAGTTACGGGTGATCAGGCAGGCAGGCAGAGGCAGTTAGGGGCAATCAGGCAGGCAGGCAGAGAGGTTAGGGGCGATCAGGCAGGCAGGCAGTGGGGTTAGGGGCAATCAGGCAGGCAGAGGCAGTTAGAGGCGATCAGGTAGGCAGGCAGAGGGGTTAGGGGGAACCAGGCCTGCAGGGGAGGGCAGTTGGCAACCAGGCTGGCAGGGGAGGGCAGTTGGGGGCCATCAGGCAGGCAGGGGAGGGCAGTTGGGGGTGATTGGGCTGGCAGGGGAGGGCATTTGGGGGCGATTGGGCCCACAGGGGAGGGCAGTTGGGGGTGATCAGGCTGGCAGGGAAGCAGTTAGGCATCAATCAGGCCAGCAGGGGAGCGGTTAGGGGGCAATCAGGCTGGCAGGCAGAAGTGGTTAGGAGCAATCAGGCAGGCAGGCAGGCAGGCGAGTGGTTAGGAGCCAGCAGTCCTGGACAGTGAGAGGGGGTCCCCAATTGGAAAGGGTGCAGGCTGGGCTGAGGGAACCACCCCAACCCTCATGTACAAATTTTGTGCACCAGGCCACTAATATAAAATAATCTTGAAGAAGGATTTTTATTCATCAGTTACTTTCAGATCAGTATACAGTAGGTTCCTTAGTGATTGGCAGTATTAGGAGAAAATAAATGCTTCTTATTTCAATGACAGTTGTTGTTACATACCATCATTATAGTTCATATGGCTTTTGAAAGTTTATATTATAGTGGGAAAATTATTTTGAAATTGACTTAATTGTTATACTAGTTTATCAGCACAATGTGAGTGTATGATATTTTGATCTTTGCCAACAAGCAAGACTTTAAATCAGACTAAGGTTGATGTTAGGAAAGTTTACATTCAAGCTCTCAGAGCAACACATTTATTTACTTAGCAATATTTATTGAGACCCACCATATGCCAGGTACATGCTAGATACCATAGATTCAGTGGTGGCTCTGCCTTCACAAAGCTGGTCATCTAATGCCGGAGTAAGACAAATAAAGAAAAAAGTGATGAGTACGATGATTATGGAGAAAACAGCAGGATATGCAGGATGAGACCACATGCATTTAAGGTGTATCTAACCTGGCCTTGGCAGGAATGGGGAAGACTTTGTGGAGGGAGAAATACCAGGCTAACGCCTACATGAAGACAAGAAGAGTAAGACTGTACAGGGAAGGAAATTGGGGAGATGAATGTATAGCATGTATAAAAACCTGGAGGCAAGACAAACATGAAACTCTTTGAGCAAACAATATAATTCAGTAGGGCTAAAACATAGAATGAGAAGCAGGGAGTTTCAAGTGATGAAATAGGAGAGGGAACCAGTGGGGAACTACTGAGAAATTTTAAGAATATATGTGATATGATCTGATTTCATATTAAAAGATCATTCTGTAATGTGGAGAATAGACTGGTGTTATATAAGGATATAGACAGAGAGGTCACTTTTAGTGGTGGTTTTCATTATCAAGATGAGAAATGATAACAGAATTGGATTAGTAGCAGCAAGGATGGAGAGAAATGGGCCACATTGGAAAAATGTTTAGGAGGTGGAACTAACAAAATTCAGTGTCTGGCTTGGATTGGAGAGTGATAAGAAGTTAAGGTTATCACCCGGTTTCTTGCTTGCTTGCTTCCTTTTTTAAATTATTTTTATTATTATTTACTTTTTATCATTTAAAGTATTACAAATAGTAGTATATATGTTATATATGTCTCCTTTTTCCCCCATTGACGTCCCCCCAGCCTCACCTACCCCTCAGCACATGCCTCACCCCCCACCCCCAGTGTCTGTGTGAATTGGTTACACTTAATATGCATGCATACAAGTCCTTCAGTTGATCTCTTACCCCCCCCCCCAACCCTCCCCTGCCTTCCTGTTGTAGTTTGACAATCTGTTCGATGCTTCTTTGTCTCTGTATCTGTTTTTGTTCACCAGTTTATGATGTTCTTTGTATTCTACAAATGAGTGAGATCATGTGATATTTATCTTTCTCTGACTGGCATATTTTGCTTAGCATAATGCCCTCCAGTTCCTTTCTTATATTTATACTAGAAGCCTGGTGCAAAAAATTCATGCATGGGGGTGGTGTCCCTCAGCCCAGCCTGCATCCTCTCCAATCTGGGACCCCTTGCTCCTTACCGCCCACCTGCTTGCTGCTCCTTAGCACTGCCACGGAAGTGGGAGAGGCTCCTGCCACCACCACTGCATTCGCCAGCCATGAGCCCAGCTTCTGGCTGAGTGGCTCTCCCCTTGTGGGAGCGGACTGACCACCAGGGGGCAGCTCCTGCATTGATCATCTGCCCTCTGGTGGTCAGTACACATCATAGTGACCAGTAGTTCTGGTTGTTCTGCCATAACAGTCACTTAGGCTTTTATTATATAGACTAGAGGCCCGGTACACAAAAATTTGTGCACTCAGGGGGAGCGGGGGTCCCTCAGCCCGGCCTGTGCCCTCTCGCAGTCGGGGACCCCTCGGGAGATAATGACCTGCTGGCTTAGGCCTGCTCCCAGGTGGCAGAGGGCAGGCCCAATCCCTAGGTGCAGCCCCTGGTCAGGCTCAGAGCAGGGCCGTTTGGGGAGTTGGGGCGCTGCCCCCTGTCATGCACAGAGCAGGGCGGATTGGGAGGTTGCGATGCCACCCTCTGTCACGCTCAGGGTAGGGCCGATTGGGGGGTTGGGGCACCGCCCCCTGTCACACTCAAGGCAGGGTCGATGGGGAGGTTGCAGCGCCACCCTGTCACGCACAGAGCAGGGCTGATCAGGGGGTTGGGGAGCTCCCCCCTGTCACGTACAGAGCAGGGCCGATCAGGGGGTTGGGGAGCTCCCCCTGTCACGCACAGAGTAGGGCCGATAGGGGAGTTGGGGCACTGCCCCCTGTCACACACAGAGCAGGGCGGATCAGGGGGTTGGGAAGCTCCCCCCTATCAGGCACAGAGCAGGGCCAATCAGGGGGTTGGGGCGCCTTCCCCTGTCACAAACAGAGCAGGGTGGATAGGGATGTTGTGGCCCCGCCCCCTGTCACACACAGAGCCGCAGGGCGATCAGGGGGTTTGGGCGCTGCCCCCAGTCACGCTGATCCCAGTCCCGGGAGGCCTCGCTGCTCCGCTGATCCCGGTGCTGGGTGGCATATTACCCTTTTACTATATAGGACAGAGGCCTGGTGCAGGTGGGGGCCGGCTGGTTTGCCCTGAAGGGTGTCCTGGATCAGGGTGGGGGTCCCGCTTGGGTGCCTGGCCAGTCTGGGTGAGGGGCTGAGGGCTATTTTCAGGCTGGCGGGTGACTGAAGCTCCCAACCACTCCTTTTTTTCTTTTTCTTTTTATTCTGGGCCAGCTTTAGCTTTGGGTTCTATAATCGAAACACTGTTTCAACTCTAGCTCTGAGATCCTAACTGGCTGAAAGCAGGTTTCTGGGGTTTTGTTTAGCTTCTATATTTGTAACAATGTTTCAAACTGCAAGCTCAGAGGCCGGCAGCAGCAGGCGGGGAATGTTGGAGTCCTCCCTCACTGAAGCAAACAAGCCTCATGTTCGCCTCAAGCTGCCTGGCTGCCAGCCGCCATCTTGGCTGGCAGTTAATTTGCATATCACCCTGATTAGTCAATGGGAAGGGTAGCGGAGGTACGGCTAATTACCATGTTTCTCTTTTATTAGATAAGATAGGCTTTTATTGACCAACTTACTAACCTTAAAATTTATGTAATTATTTCGATGATAACATGCATAATTATTTCCAAACAATCCACATAAACTTTGATATGTAATCATTTTGAGAATTTTCTGATTTCTTAGTTTTTGTTCTTTTTTTTTAAATTCTTTTCTTTATTGATAAAGGTATTACATATGTGTCCTTATCCCCCATTGCCCCCCCAACCCCCACTCATGCCCTCACTCCCCAGGTGTCTGTGTCCATTGGTTAGGCTTATCTGCATGCATACAAGTCCTTTGGTTAATCTCTCTCCCTTACCCCCACCCTTCCCTGCCTTCCCTCCGAGGTTTGACAGTCTGATCGATACTTCTCTGTCTCTGGATCTGTTTTTGTTCATCAGTTTATGTTGTTCATTATATTCCATAAATGAGTGAGATCATGTGATATTTATCTTTCTCTGACTGGCTTATTTCACTTAGCACAGCAGTTCTTAACCTTTGGGGCACGACCCCTTTGGCGGTCGAACGACACTTTCACAGGGGTTGCCTAAGACCATCCTGCATATCAGATATTTACATTACGATTCATAACAGTAGCAACATTACAGTTATGAAGTAGCAACGAAAATAATTTATTGTTGGGTCACAACATGAGGAACTCTATTTAAAGGGCCAGAAGGTTGAGAACCACTGGCTTAGCATAATGCTCTCCAGTTCCATCCATGCTGTTGCAAATGGTAAGAATTCCTTCTTTTTTAGTTTTTGTTGGTTTTTAAAAATCCTTTAAAATGCATCCCATGGTGATACAAGTTTAGAAAAATTAACCCCTGTTCTCTAAGATAATTGGTAGAGGTAGTTGTGAAATAGCTGACAGAACCATTTCTGGAAGCTGGGAGGTTTCTCTTTCCCCACTGTTTTGACTCCATATCTACATCTAAATGGTCACCACCCAGTCAGGAGGTTGCTGGGACTGGGGCTGCTGTCCTGGAAACCCTAGTCAGCCACAGGAACCAGTGACCCATGGATTTCATAAAAACTACTATAGACGGTTGCCACCAGGTGGGGCTAAACTATAACCTGGTCCAAATGGCTTTGAATTGCACAGGGACTCCTAGCCAGCTATAAGCTCACCTTTATCATTTTATTAATGCCACAATAATCCAACCCACTATTTTATGTAACTGAATCTTTTTGAATCAATTTTTTATCATTTTGGCAGGATTTAACTATAGTTAGATTTTAGGTCTCACCAGTCTTTTACAAGGTTAAAATAAATTGTAAATTATTCCTTTTGAAATCTTACAACTTACAAATCATTAAGGAAAGGATCTTAGTATTCCTTGTTTATAAAACATAAGATTTAGAAAACACAGTTTATGCATTTAGATACTTTCATGTCTGGACAAATTAATTACTTGCTTTGGACTTCGATGTATAATTGTGTCAATTGTCTTTTCTCAAAGTGTGCTATTACAATATGAATTAAATGCATGAAATATTTACCTTGCATATTTATACTTAATCTCTCCCCCAATAAATATCTTTAGAAGAAAGTTAAATGATGAGATTAGAGCACTATGTTTTGCCTTTGGTTTGCTATCTATACATTGAGGGATATTAAGAGAGAGCCTTTCATTTTATCTTACATGTTGAAAGGAAAGATAAAATTCATGCCATCCAATCTTGGTATTTGCCCCTGCAGTCGATCATACTTATGAAATTAGGGGATTGAGAGGGAAGAGGAGGAAAGTAGAAGAGATAAAAACTTAGAGAGGGCAGAGATAAGCCAAGAAAAAACTTGGGTATTTGTGTATGGCAAATATACTATACAGTAGTCCTCTCTTATCCAAAGGGAATATGTTCCATGACCTCCAGGATCTACTGAAACCGTGAATAGTACCAAACCCTATATATACATGGTTTTTTTCTATACATACATATATTTTCACTTAAAGGAAGCATTTTACAGCTTTTCTTTGGTATATTCAAATTGCCAGCATCACTACTCTTGTGCTTTGAGGCCATGAGTCAGTAAAATAAGGGTTACTTGAACACAAGCACTGTTATACTATAACAGTGAATCTGATAACCAAGAGGGCTAGTAAGTGACTAATGGGCAGGGAGCATAGCTGGTGTCAATACACTGGACAAAGGGATGATTTACATCCCTGGCCACATGGAGAAAGACAGCATGAGATTTCATTTTGCTACTCAGAGTGGCATGCAATTAATTTATGAACAGTTTATTTCTGAAATTTTTCATTTAGTATTTTCAGACCATGGTTGACTGTGAATAACTGAACCATGGATAAGGAAGGACTGCTGTCATTGAGATTATAGTGTGTATGTATGCTTTGGCTCAATCTGTGAATTAGATTTCTTGTCTTTTTCTGTACGTTATAGTTGATTTAAAATGTCAGTTTGAAGCTGTGGGAAAAAATGAGTGAAAGTCACTCTGGTGGTGAGATATATTATATCAATAACTTCTTGCTTAATTGGTATTATATAATGAGAACATACAGACCCTCTTACATATTTGGAGGGAAATAATTATTCCTTGAATGGGAGTATATTATTGAAAGAGATTTGGAGCAAAAGATTAAACTTAAATTCTGGCTCTACCACCTACTAGCTGAATGAATATATCACTTAATATCCCTGAAGTTTAATTTCCTCTTATATGAAACTAGAGGCCTGGTGCATGAATTAATGTGTGTGGGGGGGAAGGGATCCTCAGCCTGGCCTGCACCCTCTTGGAATCCGAGACCCTTCAGGGGATGTAGTAGTTCACCAAGCGGCAGGCGGCCAGGGAGGAGCCCACGCCAGGGCCAGGACTGGGCACTGCGCTGCTCGTGCTCATCCCAGCCCGGTGCACCTGCTGCTGCTGCTCGGTAGTGCTGCTGTGGAGTTGGGAGAGGCGACCACTGCCGCAGCTACACTCTCCAGCCATGACCCCGGCTTCTGGCTGAGCAGCGCTCCCCCTGTGGGAGTGCACTGAATTTTTCATTTAGTATTTTCAGACCATGGTTGACTGTGAGTAACTGAACCATGGATAAGGAAGGACTGCTGTCATTGAGATTATAGTGTGTCCTCTGGTGGTCAGTGCGTGTCATAGCGACTGGTCGACCAGTCGTTCTGGTTGTTCCGGTCATAACGATTGCTTAGGCTTTTATATATATACTAGAAGCCCAGTGCATGAAATTTGTGCATGGGTTGGGGGGGTCCCTCAGCCCAACCTGCAATGACACCAGTGTCCCTCGCCCTGGCCTCCGGCCCAAGGCACCTCCCCTCCTGCCGCGCGGCCAGGGTGCAGACACTGGGCTTGCATTGCTGGGGCAACGCTGCCAGCGTCCCGCCCCGGCCACTATGGGCGCCACCATCTTTGTTGTAGAGTGATGGTTAATTTGCATATTACTCTTTCATTAGCTTGGATTAGAGGTCAAATGCACAAAATTCGTGCAAGGGGCTCAGCCTGTGCTACTGCCACAACCGCCTCTGCTTTAGCCCTCCCTACCCCTCCAACCCCCCCACAGCTTTGTCCGGAAGGACATCCAGTCTAATTAGCATATTACACTTTTATTATTATAGATATAGATGAGCTAATAATATTATTTCACAGGGTGACCTATAAGGTCTAAATGAGATGTGAAAAGTACATTTTACATTATAAAGCTATATATAAATGGTAGTTGTTTTGATACTTTTTGCCTATGTGCAATACTTAAAAATTCTTTCATAATTATGTTGACAATTCAACTAAAATGAGAATTATAAAGGCCAACTTATAGCATTATGGAACTAGTTATCATCATTAGGAGGTACTATTACAAGATATATATTTATTCTTAAGTATTGCTCTCCACAGCATTTAAATCATTTTTAATGACACAGCATAGACATAGAGGGTCTGCATGCCATTTTTTAAATCTAAAATTCTGCGTAAAATATCCAACTATCTGTTCCTAATGAATATTGTGAGATAATAAAGTAAGGGGAGATAAATTCAGCTGATTATTTAAGTTTTTCCAGAAAGTAAAACTACCTTTACCTAAGGTAGCCTTATTGTTGTAAACACAGTTAGAACTATTCTCATAGTGATGCTGTAAAAATGGTAATGATGAATTTGTTAGAGGTATTCATTATGTTTTTGATGTTGCACAGAATATGAAAATTCACATTGTTCTACAATTATTTGTAAGGGGGAGAAGCAGTAAGGAAAAGGAGATAGAAAATATGCTTTTAAGTGTAACTGGTATTGCTTTAGTGATTTTTATTTTCCACCATTTCAATAGAAACCATCTTGATCACAATTTATCATTGTACTCAAAAGAAACTTTAGTGGCATAAGCATGAAATTTGTGTAGAATCTGGGAGTGATAGTAAACACCTTTGATTCATAAATCTCAGTTTATTTACAAAGGTTAGTTTAGTATAAGTAATTACAATAGGTGAATTGGAACTCTAGTGTACAGAAGCTCCATTCATCATTTAAAAAGTATATGTCCTCATTAGTGCTTACACAAACTTCTTTCATTCATGTCTTACCAGATACCTTTATAATTTTTAATGGAAAACTTAAGAATATTATACTTTGTCTTTTCAGTTAGACTGTTCTGAAAGTGTAACTCTTTCAATATCTTAAGTTGTCAAGTAATTGTAAATCAAACTTTGTTGGCTATCTTTTATTGTTAACTGTATTATTTTATAAGTGATTACCACGTATGTTTATTCCTTAATTAATTATATTTTATTATTTCAAGATTTATAGGGTGTTCCAGATATGAAGCAAGTTGAGTGCAGGTTATGTAAGAACTTGAAATTAACTGTATTGTATAGTTCATAGAGAGTAGTGGGGGGGCTGGTAAAGTAGGAAAGGGTCAGATTTTAATATATTTTTATTTTTATTGATTTCAGAGAGGAAGAGAGAGATACATGCATCACTGATGAGAGAGAATCATTGATTGACTGCCTCCTGCACACCCCACATTGGGGATTGAGCCTACAACCTGGGCATGTGCCCTGACTGGGAATTGAACTGTGACCTCTTGGTTCATAGGTTGAAGCTCAACCACTGAGTCACGCTGGCTGGGCAAGAATTTGATTTTTAAAAGGCCCTATTGTCAGTTGGGGATTTGGGGAGGTGTTATAGATATTTTTTTAATTGTGGTTTTAATGTGGGGTAGATTATAGATGAAAAGGGAATGAGGCAAGGTTAGAAGACAATTGGATAGATTAAGTGAAGATGAGAAATAGAAAAGAGAAGAGCTGAATTTAAAGAAAAGGTAGTAGAATTGGGAAGACCTAGAGATTGACAGGAAGTATACATCAGGAACAACTCCAGCTTCTCTAATTAACTAATCTCTGAGACATGGATGATCAGGCATGGCCATTAACTCAAGGCTACAGACAAGATTTAGAAAGGAAGATAACAATTTCTGATCTTTTACATTTTTGGCAGCTATGACCAAGTCCAAAAGTACTTGTCTAACATTACATAGTTTATTACTGGAAATTTTTCTCCACTATGCCCTAGACATTACTCCCCTAAGTCCTCAGAGTACCAGCAGCCTTCCCTGTTTTTCCCAGGTAGAACTCTTACAAATATCATTTTCTTTTTATACAATAAGAAATCTTGGGAAGCATTGCCCTAATTATTATTCTCTAAATGAATACCTTTACATTTTTTTAGATTTTCATATTTAGATAGCATATTAGCAATAACTACTATTTAGTACCCAATGAATACCTATTGTGCATCGTGTTGTACTCAGTATTTAACATACATGTAGAAAGGATTAAATGGGACACTTTATGAGGTTGTAGGTATTAGCATCCCCATTTTATAAATGAGGAAACTGAAAAATTGTGATTTGCCTATGATTACAGACTTTTTACTTGGCTAAACTATATACATCTCATTCTACAATGCAATGCAGTCTCCCATTTTACTAGTCAAGGCTATGAAAACTGACAAAAAATTTCTTATCAAAACTAATTAATTTTGTTGGTAATTATTTAGAATTCCTGAGAAAGGTCTCTTAAGAGAGTTTGCAAACTATCCTTTTCACTTGAGGGCTGAGTGTGGATCATCAGAACTTTATAAAAGTATTTATAAAATTTTGAAAATTAGTGAAAAGGCCTTTATTTTTGTATAAAATAGTATAATTTTTTGATAGGACTTAGCTCTCTGACCATGCTCTTCTAAGGCCCAGACTCTCTACTTGTAACTAGAGCCGTCCCCTCTCTCCTGCTCAAGGACACAACTCCAGCAGTCCTCTCCTTTGTCTTCTATATGAGCAGTTTTCCCCTTTCTACCTTATAATTTCAACTTTGTACAAACATGTTATTTCTTCATCGTTAAAAAGCCTTTTTTTATTTCCACTTTCAACTCCGGTTACTGCCCCATTTCTTTGCTCCTCTTTGTAGCCAAATTCCTGCAAAAAGTTTTATGTATTCACTCTTTACTACTACTCCCCATTTTTAAAATTTTCTATCAAGCTTTTGCCCCACTGCCACTCCCATACCTCTCCAACAAAGCTGTTCTTATAAGCACCCAGAGACCTTCATGTTGCCAAAAAATCTAATGGTCAGGTTCTCAGTTCTCATCTTACTTGACCTATCAGCAATATTTAATACAGTTGATCGCTTTCTACTCCTGAAAACACATATCTCCTTGGCATCTTTTGCAGCCCCTTTATCTTACTTCCACGTGTGTATCTAATAAGTATCTTACATTTAATATGTCCAGACGCGATGGACTTCTGTTCATCCAGCCCTGCTCTGCCATTCGTCTGGTCAGGTCACTTATAACCTCTCTAGTGTACGTCATCTTAAAAACAACAGCATCGGATATGGAAATGAGCAGTTTCATATTTCATTCAGGAAGAAAAATCTGAAGGTAGAAGTGACTAATTAAATGTTTTTCCTATAAATAATCTCATATAAGCAGCCTGTTTCAATTCTTTTTTGTTCCAACTGGAAAAACCTCATATTTATTACCCAAAAATATTTTACCTGTACTTGAAGACAGAAGGAGAAGAATGGGTTATTTAGTTGTGCCAGCTGAGTTCTTCTGACAACCATATTTTTTTCACTATTATTCTTGGTAAATTTCAAATTCTGAGGCATTTGTGATTATTTATTCAAGCTAAGACATACTCTTTCTTGGCATTGCCAAACTCTGATTTGTTCCTGTTAGAATTTCAGTGGTTCCTAAAGTTTTTTTCAGTCTTCTAACACTTTTCTTACCATTTTTCCACTGTAAATTTAGATTTGGCATATTGGCACCTTGAAATTTATTCTCTAGTAGGAAAGAAAATGCATTCCATCCTGTACAGAAGTCTGGTGTATGTGTCATACTGAGGTTTCAGGCTCTGGTTTTAACATACTTCTGGATAAACTTAGATGTATGAAGTCATCTCTGCATAAATATACTAGATTACATATGAAACACATAGATTTTATTGCAATATTAAAATCCTCTTTTAGAGAAATAATTATAACATGCTTGTTTGAATGTTATAATTTGAGTGACGCTATCTCTCAGTTGTTTATCCAAGAAAGTTCTGGTTTATGCCTGTTTCTTTGGCATTATTATTAAGAGCACCCTCTTTTACTCTAAAAAATGCCTCAAATTGAAAAGTAAATTATTTGGACACTAGTTACAATACTAGCATATTCGCCTTCTTTTTGCATTTTACATAAGATTGATAAGTTTTCGTTTCCCTTTTCTGTCATCTCTCCTCACAGTCCACCTCCCACACACAAATATAGGATGGGTGGGAGAGATAAGTATGTGTATGGCAGGTGGAGTTTTTAGGAAACAACGTGAAAGAATCATGAAAAACAGTTTTAGAATTAAATGGTATCTTTCTAAAAGCATTTTTAAGGCTGAAATATTTGAATTTTTGTATTTTAAAACATTTGATATAATGTTAACCAGTTGACCAACTCCCAACATCTTTCTTCATTATTATAATTATACTTAATTATATATGTATATATACATTTGATTACATACATAGATTATATATATTGATTATATAATTACTTTGATTACATATAATATATATGTTTAGTTTGGACCTTTCAAACTTTAGCTTCTATAGCTCATTCATGACACAGATAGTTTCTATCAATTTTTCAACTTTGTCTTTTGAAAAACATTTGAATTCTTGATATTCTTTAACTGTATTTTGTTATATTTCTAATTCATTTTACATTTAAAAATAGATAATTTATTAGTTATATAGCAGTTATGGTTTTATCTATGGCCAGAATACAGTCCATCATTTAACATCTATCTGTGCTATGAGATGATCATAGCATATAAATCTCATAATGACAGAATTTCCCAAGGAGAAAACTTCTGTGAAACAAAGGAAATGTTAGTATGATGAAGAGCATAACTCTAGAACCAGACAGTTTGGGTTCACATTTGGGTTCCATAGCTTCTGTGTGGACCAGAGGCAAATACGTACTTAACTGCTCTGTATTTCAGTCTTTTCCTTTGTAAAATGGAGGTAATGACACAACCTACACTTTGTGGGGTTGTTGTGAAGTTTAAATTATAACATTATCATAACATATAATATACACTGAGTGGCCAGATTATTATGACCACCCCATCAGTACTTCATCAACACTTCCAAAAAACTGAATATTGAAAAATTCCTAAGCAAATACTCTCAAGGTTTTATTATTATTATTATTTGCATAACTAATTCACTTCATTGTACTGATGGGGTGATCATAATAATCTGGCCGATCATAATAATCTAGCCACTCAGTGTATTATTACAAAGAGTTATTATATGTAAAGTACCTAGAATAGCTCCTAGAACATGGTAAGCACTGTATGTTTATTATTACTACTAGAGACCTGGTGCATGAAATTCGTGCATGGGGGGAGGGTTTCCCTTAGCCCAGCCTGCACCCTCTCCAATCTGGGACCCCTCGAGGGATGTCGGACTGCCCGTTTAGGCCTGATCCCACCAGGACATCCCTCTCACAATCCAGGACTCCTGGCTCCCAACCGTTCACCTGCCTGATTGCCCCTAACCATTCTGCCTGCCAGCCAGATCACCCCCTAACTGCCCTCCCTGCTGGCCTGGTCACCCCTAACTGCCCTCCCCTGCAGGCCTGGTTGTCCCCAACTGCCCTCCCTTGCAGGCCTGGTCTCCCCCAACTGCCCTCCCCTGCAGGCCTGGTCCCTCCCAACTTCCCTCCCCTTCCAGCCGTCTTGTGGCAGCCATCTTGTGTGTTGGAGTGATGGTCAATTTGCATATTACCTCTTAATTATATAGGATTATTGTCAGTAGAAAAGTAGTTCAGCTTACCTCTCAGGCATGATTTGAAACATTAAAGTCAATTGATAATATTAATGGAAGTAACTCAGTATCAGAGGTGGGGAACCTTTTTTCTACCAAGGGCCATTTGTTTATTTATAACATCATTCTAGGATCATACAAAATTATCAACTTAAAAATTAGCCTGTTTTCCCAGTTGTTGTGGTTCAGTGTTTGAACATCAACATATGAACCAGGAGGTCTCGGTTTGATTCCCAGTCAGGGCACATGCCCGAGTTGTGGCTCGATCTCCAGTGGGGGTTCTGCAGGAGGCAGCCAATCCATGAGACAGATTCTCATCATTGATCTTTCTATCTCTCTGCCTACCCCTTCCTCTCGGAAATCAATAATAATATATATTAAAAAAATTAGCCTGCTATGTTTGGCCAGACATTTAATTAACTCACCCCTAATGCTTTGGCAGGGCCAGACCAAATGATTTCATGGGCCTTGTACAGCCTGAGCTCTATATGTTAAAAGGAATTATGTCACTTCTTATTGGTATATGCAGGTTGTGGGCAGGGCTATTGAAGGCGCAGAGCCTGATTAGTAGGAGAATGGGTTTACACAGAGATCTTACCTGCAATCATTTAAGGGGGACTTAGTGGTAGAAGCTTCAGCTTTTAGCACTTTCTTTCATTTCAGTTTTCTTTTTTTGAATTGCCTTTACTTATTTGTCCTTCTATTTCCAATTTACATGTCTTCCCTTAATTCACTTACCTCTCTTCCTCCAATGAAAAATAATAATCTCCTCCTCTTTTTTGGCCATAGGATGTTATTTATACCTTTATATAGCACAAATTCTAGGTGGCTGGTTGGTACAGATTGTGGTATGGCGAGGGCTCTAGGACCCTCTGTATCTCCTCTCGTAAGCCCTACTGTTAGTTTAGTCTGGGTTTTATTTCATTCCCTGTGGCTTGCTTTTATTTTTAATGCCCATTATTACAGGAAAGGTAATATAGCTAGGGACTGAAGCTTCTGTACCTACCAGCTAAGCATTCATGAGTAATCAGTACTGTAAATGTGATCTGCTTGGAATTTTGCTACTGAAATAACTTATAGAATAATGAGACTATTTGAAAAATGAAAATTACAATCAATTTATGATGATTTACTGACTAAAATGTATAGATCATCTAGGAATGAAAAATATATAAATGTCTAATACACTTTGAGAATTTTATTCTGTCTATAAAAAGTACATTTTCATGTTTCAGTTAGATAATAGAATATGTTTGAAGGTCATTGCAATCCAGATGATATCAACAAATGACATGCCATTTTATGATCACTACTTTAAATACTTACCTTCTTTTTAATGAGAGTTATCTGTACTCCAGTTTCTTTTAAATTATTTTCTTTCTGGCTCATAAACTGTTTGTTTGATGAATCTCTATTGTTTGACATGTTTTAAATTTTAAATTCATTGAATGTTTTGCACCATGCAAAAGATGACATTGAGTACTGGCACAGCACATATGACCACTATGAATTTCTAACCATTATTAGATAGATTTATTCAAATTGTGTGGGTTTTCATGACTCCCTACTGACATTCTCTATGAATAATAAAAACCAAATTTTAATATCCGGCCAGTTCTTTGTGGGAGATAGGGTGATATGATGTAAAAAAAATACTCACTTGAGAACCAAGATGGCGGCATAAGGTACAGACCTGTGCGTGCTCCCTCCCACAACATTGAAACTACCAACTATAAGACAAACAGCTATCATTCAGAACCATGGGAAAGCAGGCCCAGTGGAGGCTCTACAACTGGAAGGAAAGAAAGAAGAGCATTGAGACTGAGTAGGATGTACAGTGGTGCCAAGAACAGAAGTACAGAGTCGCACGCCAGGCAGGCTGCAACTGGGTGCATGTTTTTTTTTCAATCGGAAGGGGCTACAAACTCTCGAATCCACTGAGCTTGTTTGGGGTGGGATTCTGAGGTCCTAGACCCCTATGGGGAGAGGCGGGACGGCCTAGCAGCAGGTCGGAGAGCGAGAGTGGCTTTCTCGTGGAACTGCTCGCCGGCACGGGGGGACGCGGAGACACGGAGTCGCGGAGAGGCGAGGAGTCGCGGGGACACCATTACTCTTTGCCCTGGTGATTCCCGGAGACCCCACCCTACTCAATTTACATCCCCACCCAAACTGTACCAGAGGCACAAAAGGAACCACATGGGCTTTTACAGCATAACCCAACAAACTGCAGATTTTCAACTCGCATCCATAAGGGACACATCAAGAAGCGTTTTTGTTTTTTGTTTTTCAATTGGAAGGGGTTACAAACTGTCGAATTCACTGAGCTTGTTTGGGGCGGGATTCTGAGGTCCCAGACCCCTATGGGGAGAGGCGGGACGGCCTTGCAGCTGGTCGGAGAGTGAGGATGGCTTTCTCGCGGAGCTGTTCGCTGGCACTCGGAGAAGTGGAGTCGCTGAGAGGTGAGGAGTCGCGGAGACACCATTGATCTTTGCTCTGCCCTGGTGATTCCCGGACCCCACCCTACTCAATTAACATCCCCGCCCAAGCTGTGCCAGTGGCACAAAAGGAACCACCTGTGCTTTTGCAGCCTAACCCAACAAACTGTAGATTTCAACTCCTCGCATACATAAGGGACACACTCAAGAAGCAGAATCAGGTTCGGAGGAAGCCAGAGCCGGACCCGACTGGGCCGGTGACATGGAACCGCTGTACCAGCAAACGCACAAGCAGGTCCACCAGATCCAGTCTCACATGGGATGCTGGGAGACAGCAGACAAGCAGTCTGTGTGCACTTAGTAGAAAACAAAATCCAAGCAAGCATACCAGATCTTCAGCCACCAAGAACGCCTGGAGATTTTGTCCAGCAAGGAGCCGCCCAACAAAAGACAGAATGCCAAACTTCGTGTGGACCAGTTAAAGTATGATATCCAGCACCTGCAGACTGCTCTCAGAAACTTCCAGCATCAGCAATACACAAGGGAGCAGCAGGAGAGACAGCGAGAGGAGCTTCTGACTCACACCTTCACCCCCAACGTGGGATACGGCGCCCCCTGCGAGGCTGCAACGGCCCCTGCGAGGCTGAGACGGCCCCTGTGAGGCTGCAACGGCCCCTGTGAGGCTGAGACAGCCCCTGAGAGGCTGTGACGGCCCCTGTGAGGTTGCGACGGCCCCTGTGAGGCTGAGACGGCCCCTGCGAGGCTGCGCTGGCCCCTGGGAAGCTTAGAAAAATACCACATGATCTCACTCATTTATGGATAATAAAGACCATTATAAACTGATGAACAAAAATAGATACAGAGGCAAAGCAGCATTGAACAGACTGTCAAACTACAGTGGGAAGCCTGGGGAGGGTTGGGGAGGGGGGGAGGTAAGAGATCAACCGAAGGACTTGTATGCATGCATATAAGAATAACCAATGGACACAAGACACTGGGGGGTAGGGGAGGCTGGAGGAATATCAAGGGTGGGGAAAAAAGGAGACATATGTAATACTCTTTGTAATACTTTAAGAAATAAAACAAAATTAAATTAAAAAAAAATACTCACTTTATGGCAAGACATTGCCAGGCTCAAATCTTGGTTTTAACACTTGGACTGTGTGATGGGGCTAGGTGCTTTAACTCTCTAAATTTCAGGTTACTCAGCTATAAAATAGGTTAGAAAACACAATATAAGGGATTTTTAAGGATTAAGTGAACAAAATCATTTATGTTACACTCTATCTTTATTTCAGGATTTTTGAAAAAAATTGACTCTGAAAGAAGCTTACTGTTGGTATTTTTATTTTTGATCCAAAATTCTGTAATAAAAAATAAAAACAAGTTTGGATGTTTAAAGGCTCATGTCTGACTGTATCATCTCCTAATTACTCACTGTTGTAACCTTCTACTTTTGTTTTTTGCATTTTTTAAAATATATTTTATTGATTTTTTTACAGAGAGGAAGGGAGAGGGATAGGGAGTTAGAAACATCGATGAGAGAGAAACATCAATCAGCTGCCTCCTGCAAACCCCTTCCTGGGGATGTGCCCGTAACCAAGGTACATGCCCTTGACCGGAATTGAACCTGGGACCGTTCAGTCAGCAGGCTAATGCTCTATCAACTGAGCCAAACCGGTTAGGGTGTAACCTTCTACTTTTGGACATTTCCCTTAATTATCACTAAATGTATCTTTCTGTCAACTTCAATATCAATTACAGTACTATCATCAATACTGCCAGTGGATGTTTTAGTGTATGTGCTTCTGAAGCGAGCACACCAGTGGATGTTTTATCTAATATTCTGGCACAGCGGTTTTCAACTTTTTCCATCTCATGGTACACATAAACTAATTACTGAAATTCTGTGGCATCCAAAAAAATACCTTTTTTGCCAATCTGACAAAAAAAAAAAAATAGGTATAATTTTGATTCATTCATACCAGACAGCTATTGTTGTGTTGGCTGTTTCCTTTTTAAAAATATATATGTTTTTATTGATTTCAGAGAGGAAGGGAGAGGGAGAGAGAAATAGAAGCATCAATGATGAGAATCATTGATCGGCTGCCTCATGCATGCCCCCCACGCAACCTGGGCATGTGCCTTAACCAGCAATCGGACCATGACCTCCTGGTTCATAGGTTGATCCTCAATCAGTGAGCCACACCAGCAGGGTGACTGTTGTCATTTTTTATTTGACAATCTAAGGGAAAAGAGGGCAGTGCCCCTGACTGTACAGTCAGGTATTACATGTTTAAAAATTCTTGTAGCACACTGGTTGAAAATTGATGCTCTGACCTCAGACATCCTTGAGCCCTACATGAATATTGACCTTCATCTCAGCTTCTTTTCATTTAGCTACTCCAGTGGTCACAGCTAAAATTCTGTCACTGGAAGTACTATTCTATCTCCAAATCACCATCCTCCAACAACAATCTCTAGTCTTCCATCTTGCTTGTACTACTTTCACTTTCATCTGTTTGTCACCTCATCAGTATTTCATATCCTTTGTCCCTTCTGCTTTCGCCTAATCTATCAGCTCCCCTATGTTCCATGAGATCCCAAGGTCTATCATCACTTCAGTTGTTCTCTTGCTCATATCCCAAACTTCATTTCCATTTTGATTCTGTGACCTCTATATTATGTCTTTTACTTAAAATATTTTATAGAATATTTATTAACATCTCAAAACCTCAGTTGTCTAATGTAAGTAATTATACCTGCCTCATTACATTATGGTATTAAACAAGTTACTGTCTACTCTACCTTCAACCCATGTGGAGAAAAGTTGTGAAGAAAGATAACATGACATTTAGAGATAGACCATGTTTGCATCTACACTGCTGCTGCCAGACCAGGAAATAAATAAACCAGACCAGGAAAATTTTAGATAATATACAATTTCGTTTGCCATCCTTTAGGGGCTCCTTAAGATTGTCAGATTGTCCAGCTCCACAGAAGCTCATTTATGAATCTTTAAAAGATGGATACTTATGTATTTAGAATAACTGAATGTATGTTTAAATTTTAGAAATCTCCGAGAAGCAAGGGATAATGCTTTGGCTGAAAAGGACCGAGCAGTGATGGCTGAAAAGGATGCTTTAGAAAAACATAATCAGCTCCTAGACAGGTAAGCATCCTGAAAATAGAAATATTAAAACTCTTCAATTTTGTTCTTGCTATTTTTCTCTTAGAAAGTACATTTTTAATAAAGTATGATTTTCATTTCAATTGAAATATAATATACATGTAAACATTATTTTTGTAATGTATAACTTTTTCATACATTAAAACAAGACACAGAGTGATTCAGTCACCGTACAGAGTTTCCTAATACCTTTTTGTCCATCTCAATCACTATTCCTCAAGAAACAAACACTGATTTCTATCTTCCTGGACTAAATGGAATCCGGCAGTATGTACTTTTTTGTGTCTAGCCTTTCACTCAGCCTTTTATGTTTCATCCATTGGTTTTGTTATCAGTAGTTCATTCCTTATTATTGCTGAGTATGAATATACCACAGTTTGTGTATTCACTCACCTGTTGGACATTTATGTTATTTCAAGTTTGGAGCTATCATGAATAAAGCTGCTATGAACATTTTTTATACACTTCTTTTTGTGGATATATGTTTTTATTTCTCTTGGATAAATACCTAGAAGTGGACTTGCTAGTGATAGAGTAGATAATGTTTTACTGTAAGAGAAGCTGCCAAAGTTAACTCCAAAGTAGCTGTATCATTGTACACCCCCCAATTCATTTTTTAAAAATCTTTTTTTAAATTGTTTATTTTATTTTGTAAATATTTTTATTCATTTCAGAGAGGAAGAGAGAGGGAGAGCGAGATAGAAACATCAGTGATGAGAGAGAATCATTGATTGGCTGCCTCCTACACGCCCCCTGTTGTGGATCGAGTCCACCACCCAGGAACATGCCCTGACCAGAATCAAACCGTGACCTCCTGGTTCATAGGTAGATGCTTAACCACTGAGCCACGCCAGCTGGGCATTTTTTTTTTAATCTTTATGTTCTGATTCATGTGTAGGAGGGAGGAGAAGAGCGAATCTTTCATTTATCACCTGTGAAGGATATTTAGTAGCCTTGCTCAGTGGTCGGCAAACTCATTAGTCAACAGAGCCAAATATCAGCAGTACAACGATTGAAATTTCTTTTGAGAGCCAAATTTTTTAAACTTAAACTATATAGGTAGGTACATTGTCATTAACTTCATTAGGGTACTCCTAAGGTGGCCTTTGATAAAAACGTCCTCAATCTGGGGGGTCGACCTCAGCAAACGTACCCCCACTTCTTCTAACGCCACTTCTTCAAAATAGACTCGCCCAGGCCAAAAACCGACTTCTGCGCATGGGCCACGAAGTTTGAATCGCACTGTACGTGTGCGCCCACATGTGGTATTTTGTGGAAGAGCCACACTCAAGGGGCCAAAGAGCCGCATGTGGCCTAGCTAAAAAGAAAATCACTAATGAATGTTAGGTAATCACTGAACACAGAATTGTCAATGGTTTGACTATATGTAAACAGTGCTTAACCTTTTCATAAAACTTTTTATTTGGAAATAACTTCAGACAGAAAGTTGCTAAGATAGTATAGGGTGGGAATGGCCGGGGGTGGGGGGGCCAATCAGGGAAAAAGGAGACACATGTAATACTTTAAACAATAAAAAAAAAAGATAGTACAAAAAGTTTCCATTATCCTTCACATACCGATAAACTTTGAAAATAAGCTGAATGGATCTTTTAATTATTAAATGTACACTTGCAGTTTTATTTGTGGTTTAGCAATACATCAAACTAAAAATTGGGGGCAAGTCTTCATATAATTAACCTACCTTTAATTCTTTAGAATGTCAAAATCTTTTACAATGACTCAAATTGTTATACTTGTGAATACACGTCAGCTTTATAAACTTGACCCATAGAGGAATTTTAATAAACATAAGGTTGAACAAATCTTTCCTATAATGTGAAAGTATGTCTAATTCCAAAAATCTTAATATAAAACAAATTTATAAATCAACTGTTTTTGTTATAGTGCTATTACAACCTATCTTTAAACTATGTTTTATTATGTATAATCCTTCTATTTATAAATCATTTTGATATCTACTAAAGATTTACTTGGCTTTTTTGTTTTGTTTTTTTGTTGTTGTTGTTTTTTTTTTAAAATATATTTTATTGATTTTTTACAGAGAGGAAAGGAGAGGGATAGAGAGTTAGAAACATCGATGACAGAGAAACATCAATCAGCTGCCTCCTGCACACCCCCTACTGGGGATGTGCCTGCAACAAAGGAATCGAACCTGGGACCTTTCAGTCCGCAGGCCGACACTCTATCCACTGAGCCAAACCAGTTAGGGCTTTGTTGTTTTTTAACGTGATAAATTTAGTAATGGCTCTAGAATAATATTTATGAACTAACTGAAAGAAAGTGTAAGATTTTAGCTAGTAAACCAAGCAGGATTTCATAACTTGCTAGTTTGGGTATGTTTTTATGAATTTGGAGAGGAGAGAATAGTAAATCAATCCTCAGAATGAGCTACTTTATATTTATATCAAACTCTGTATCTTCTAAACTCTTGATATCTAAAATTCTTCTTGTCCTACTTATCCAAAGACAGGTATTTATCCTAAAGGCCATGGTATATTTTAATATCTAAAAATATCTTCTGAATTACAATAATTCAATTATTTAATGTTCATAAAGCACATAGAACCATGTCTTGCACCTAAGTAGTACTATAGAAATATATTTTTTAATATTTTTATTGATTTCAGGGATAAAGGGAGAGGGAGAGAGAGATAGAAACATCAGTGATGAGAGAGAATCATTGATTGGCTGCCTTCCGCATTCCCCACACTCAGTATCCAGCCTGCATCCCAGGCATGTGCCCCAACCAAGAATCAAACTGTGACCTCCTGGTTCATAGGTCGACTCTCAACCACTGAGCCATACTAGCCGGGCTAGAAATCTTTGCTAATATTATAGAAATGTCAACTATTATTTTTATTAAATTTTACTAACTGAATTTTTACTATTCAAAAGTTGATATATTTCCAAATCATATTCTACTAGAATCCTATATAATAAAGGGCTAATATGCAAATGACCAAACAGCAAAACAACTGGTCTCTATGACTCACACTGACCACCAGGGGGCAGACACTCAATGCAGGAGCTGCCCCCTAGTGGTCAGTGCACTCCCCCAAGGGAGCACCGCTCAGCTAGAAGCCAGGCTCATAGCTGGCTAGCGCAGCGGCAGTGGCAGGAGCCTCTCCTACCTCCACAGCAGTACTAAGGGTGTCCGACTGCCGGCTTAGGCCCGCTCTCCATGGGAACTGGGCCTCAGCCATCAGTCAGACATCTACTGAGGACTCCCGGACTGTGAGAGGACGTAGGCCTGGCTGAGGGACACCCTCACAAGTGCACGAATTTCGTGCACCAGGCCTCTAGTATTGAATAAAGTGGCACAGCTCATTTTTAAATTGACAGAATAAAAGGAACTTTATTCTTTTTTAAATATATTTTTATTGATTTCAGAGAGGAACAGAGGGAGAGAGAGACAGAAACATCAATGATGAGAGAGAATCATTGACCGGCTGCCTCCTACACACCCTCTACTGGGGATCAAGCTCACAAACCAAGCATGTGCCCTGACTGGGAATTGAACCCAGGACCTCTTGGTCCATGGGACTGCTCTCAATCCACTGAGCCACACTAGTTGGGCAGGAACTTTATTCTGAATTGCTTGAAGTTATAGTAAAAACCTTGCTTATTCAGAGCCTGATTTTCAACCAGCCTTAAATACTTATGATAGGTTTAAGTCAAGACAAATAGGAGAAAAAGAAAGTGTTTCTAGACACACTAGAGATAACCTATGAGCAGCAAATAGCATCCATGCTCACACCTGTAAAGGACATTATAGGACCAAACATTTATTGAGCGACTGAATGAGAGTAATATCTGGAAATCTAAAACTCAGAGTAAATGTGGGCTTTAACAAAATCCTTAAAACAGCTAAAAGTACTTTCCTATTTTTTTTAGCTATAATATCAACAGTCTTCTACTTTAAGTCTATAATATTGCTAGATGATTTCAAAAAAGTAAGATGCTAGATGTCTCCACAATTTAATTCTTCCTTAATTAATCTATAAATTCAATAAAATTCATGTCAAAAATTTCAAATTTTACTGAAACTTGAGAACTGACTAAAATTCTTTTTCAGAATTGCTATGGCTATTCTTGTGCATATAGTACCTTCACTCTTCCATGAGTTTTTATAGTTATACTAGGGGCCCAATGCACGAAATTCATGCACGGGGGTGGGGGTCCCCTCAGCCTGGCCTGGGCCCTCTCACAATCCGGACCCCTCATTCCTAACCGCCAACCTGCTCGCTCCTTACCACCTGCCTGTTCATTCCTTACTGTCCACCTGCTCGCTCCTTACCATCCGCCTGCTCGCTCCTAACCGCTTGGCTCGCCACTCCATAGCGCTGCTGCGGAGGCAGGAGAGGCTCCCACCACTGCTGCTACGCTCACCAGCTGTGAGTCCTGCTTCTGGCTGAGCGGTGTTCCCGCTGTGGGAGCGCCCTGACCACCAGGGGGCAGCTCCTTCATTGAGCATCTGCCCCCTGGTGGTCAGTATGGGTCACAGTGACTGGTGGTTCTGGTCGTTCCTGTCTTCCCACTATAATGGTCGCTGGGCTTTTATATAAAGAAATTTTTCACATTATGCCTACCATCCATCCAAAGTTCATTTTGGAGAATGGTGTACATAGAGAATGGTATACTTTATAATGAAAATGTCAGTTTTTTTTAACTTAAACTATACAATTAATGGGATCCATATGAATATACCAGCAAGATTTATTTTCTTTTTTTAAGTTTGCACTATAATTTCCTGTTGTGTTGGGTGGTACAGCACAGGCCTTTTTGGAAGAGGGGATGAGTTAGGGATGCATTTGGATTAAATGGTTTGTAGTCATTTCTGTTTTATTGCTAAATTATTGCTAGCCTTTTCTGAGTACCAGTGGCTTCCATGAATGCTCTTATTATCTACTGTGCCTGTTCACCATGTGTGGTGAGAGATAAGAATGTGTTGCAGGTGCCCATTACTGGAACCAAGCATTGTTGACCAAGCATTTTGTGTGTGTATGTGTGTGTGTGTGTGTGTGTGTGTGTGTGTGTGTGTGTAGGTAATATGAAATTTATTAGATATAGGATACAAAATAAAATCCATTTAGAGCTCCCTTTCTTCCTACAGACTTTCCCACCCAAACCTTCCTAAAATCATTTCACGCCACAAAATGGCTAACAAAGAATTAAAAGGTGTAAAGCTTCCAAAAGGGACAGGTGCTCAGCTTGAGGGTGCTGACTGGGTTAGATGAGCCAATTTTTGGAGGAGGCCACTGTTTTTTCTCTGTTACAACAGCAGGTCAATACTACAGCCTTCGGGACCTGAGGCTTATGTCAAGGACACCCTGAGCATGTGATTGGCTGGAGCTACTGGTTGAGAGAGAGATCACTTGCTCCCTCTATGCATCCTTCAGTTGCTTCACTGCCAAATCCTGCTATTGCTCTGCTAGTGCCTGAGAGAACCAATGTGTGGTGACTTCGAAGCAGAGGGGCTTCTCTAAAATGAAGCAATGGAACTAGCCAGGCTCCTTACACATGTAGGACTTGCCAGGAGGCAGTATCAGCTCTTTGTCCAGGAAGCAGCAATAAAGGAGCAGCTCTTTCTCAAATGTGCTTGTCCAGGTACTCTCAGGTTGATCCAGACTTAGATGCCAGAGCCACAATTGAGAAAAGGGATCTTCAACACAATCAACCTGTTAATGTTGTACCTGGGAGCTGAGAGTGATTAGTGGGCAGGTACACTTTGTCAGTCCATTCTCTGTCATGGAGCAGCCAACATAGCTTGTGCTGGGTGATGCCAGAAATGCTGTGGAGAAAGCCAAAAGCACTCACAGCAGAGGCCACCTCCGTGTTGCGAGTGTACAGAGCACCAAAATGGAAGCCAGAGATCCCAAAATCCTTATCAGTGTCCCAGATCACATGTGTCCTATTGGGGTCAGGCCAACTTCCATGCTCAGAACACTGGAGAATGTGATGGACTCATCAAACTCAGACAGCATGTAAATCTCATCTATAATCACGTGTAGGTTGTACCTCTTGGCAAATTCCAGGTATTCCTTCAGTGAGTCCCTGGAGTAGATGTCTCCCTTGATGAGCACCAGCCCTATGACTTTTCTCCCCTGAAGCCTAGCCTCAAGCATGGCTTTCTCCACCTTGTCCAGTCAGTTGGAACAGATGGGTGTTCACCTCAGTGATCTCATTGACCAGGTGGTTGTGAATCAGCTCAACTTTCACATAAAGGCCGGAAGTATAGGCGAAACCAGCATAGAAGGGGATGGGGTCGGAAAGGCCTCAGCTGTATCACACAGAACCAAGGTCAATGCAGAAAAGACAGAGCAGCAGCCACTTAGAACAGTCATATTTTCTGCATCAAGCTGGGCAGGTATTTTGCTGTAGTAGGTCAGGAACTGGGCCACTTCTTCCTGCAGGCATGCTTGTCCTCTCTGGTTAAAATATTGCAAAAGGGCATTTCCATGCAGTTCCCGGCGCTTTCAGTCATCAGGTCAATGCAGAGCCTGTTCTCACTGATACCAAGATTAATGAAGCCCGAGATGCTCTTGTCCTTGTGGTATTTGTGTCCTTGGTAGGTCATGTAGTCCTGGAAGCTGGAGTGGTATCAGGCAGAGATGTCAATCCCATGATTGCACAGGTCATGATTGATGAATGCAGCTTCCGAATCACTCAGTTGATGACTTAGTGGTCAGGCTGCCTTCATTGGGCCTGCTGCGCACTCCAGCGTCACCCCTAGAATCCGGTGGAGCTCCAGACTTTGTGGCCCCAGACTGTAAGAGGTTCACCACGGCACATTAAGTGGATGAGGATGGCTTTCTGCTCCCTGGTGGTCTGCCTGCAGCTGCTTCCCCGGCTCCAGGTCCTGCTGCAGGCACCTGGTCTCCAGCTGCATGGTGTAGTCCTCTGTGGTCTGCTGCAAGCACAGCGTCAGCTCCATCAGCTGCATGTGGGCACTCTGGTTTCTGAGGCCCTGGCCCCTCACCTGGCCACAGGGCCTGTGGAAGATGTCTGATTGGGGACTCAAGAGTCTGGGTCTTTGTTTTGACCTCACTAGGCTGGCCTGAAAGCAGGGGGATAAAGTGAGAATGTTATGAAAAATGACCTCTTGAGACTAACATGTAGATCATATTGGGCTGTAAAGCTTCTCTGAGTGCCTATAGCTTTTTCCCTGGTGATAAAAGGGTAGGACTGCCACAATCAGGCCTGTATCTCCTGTGAGATGGACTGTGCTCCTAAAGCTTCTGTCTGGATTAGGTTTGGCCTTTTTTTTTTAATCCTCACCTGAGGAGTGAGGATATTTTTTCCATTGATTTTTTTAGAGAAAGTGGACGAGAAAGGGGTGGGGGAGAGAGAGAAATATCTATGTGAGAGAAACACATCAGTTTGTTGCTTCCCACTCACGTCCTAAACCTATGCCAGTGATTGAAACTGCAACTGAGGTATGAGCCCTTGACCTGGAATCGAACCCGTGACCCTTCGGAACAAGGGCCAACACTCTAACAACCACTGAGAGGTTTGTGTGTATTGGCTAATGTATATATAAACACTTATTGCTTGTGGAGCGAAAAATTGGGTGGCTGGGGACAGATGTTGGATATAGATTTTTTTTATAATATGTTCTTTTGTCTTATTTAAATATTGAAACTTATGATACTTCCAGCTTTTCTTTCAGCATTGTTTTCAGGGTTAGATATAATAAAATATTATAAGTACAAGACTAAACAAGAGGGGAATATATGGGCACAATTCAAGGTTGAGTAAATGGATTAGTAACTCTTTAAGGGTTTGACCCAGATGATTTGGGACAATCATTAATAATCAAAAGGTAGGTTTATAATGGCCATCAGTAATACTCTATAGTGTTATATTACTACATTTTAGTGCATTTAGAAAGGTATATTTCCAAATTTTTGTCAGTGATTTGACTAAAAATGATAACACCTTATATTACAAATGTGATGTAAAATAAAACAGAGAAGAATAAAGAAATTGATTTGTGGAATGAGGATCCAAATAGATCTTTTCAGGCAGAATTAATAGCTGAATGAAATTTAATGAATAAATATAAGATCATACACTTGGTTCCACAAAACCTGCATTATTAACATAATGGAGTTGAAATGGAATTGAAATTCTATATTACAAAAGGCTAATATGCAAATTGTCCCCTTGACCAGGAGTTCGACCAGGGGGCAGGGCCTGCCGGCCAACTGCCCACGGCTCCTCCCTCTGGTTGGCCCACCCAATCGGTGGCCTATCGGGGCTCTCCGGCCAGACCCCACCCCTTCACGGATTCATGCACCGGGTCTCTAGTGTGAAAATAAATGCTTAGAATTTAAATGTGAAAAGAACTTGGAAAATTTCAATATGGAGATATTATCCTACAGTAATAGAAGTTATATCTAGAATGTGGTTGTTAATTCCCTTATCTATAGAATTATGCTGGGATCTGGGCACCCAAGCTTTAAACCCAAGGACTTAAAAGGAAAATGACCTAAACTGTGGAAAGATTCCAAAATATTCTAACAGTGCTAGATTGTAACTGTCAACAAATATTTGGAGAACTGTTCTTGTTCTATATGAATGTACTGTTTTTCTCATTTGGCAAGACTTTGAAGTAGTAGAACTGGGATCGCTGAGTAAACATTACAAGACAGAGTAAAGATAAACTTTCTCTTTTTTTTTGTTTTTTTTTTGTTTGTTTTTACTTTCTTTTTTTTATTTTTTTATTTATTTATTGCTTAAAGTATTACAAAGGGTATTACATATGTGTCCATTTTATCCCCCCGCCCTAGACAGTCCCCTAGCCTCCCCTATCCCCCAGTGTCTTATGTCCATTGGTTATGCTTATATGCATGCATAAAGTCCTTTAGTTGATCTCTTACCCCCCTTACCTCCTGCCCCCCAACCCTCCCCGGCCTTCCCGCTGCAGTTTGACAATCTTTTTGAGGCAGCTCTGCCTCTGTATCTATTATTGTTCAAAAGTTTATAATGGTCACTATTATCCATGAATGAGTGAGATCATGTGGTATTTTTCCTTCATTGACTGGCTTATTTCACTTAGCATAATGCTCTCCAGTTCCATCCATGACATTGCAAATGGTAAGAGTTCCTTCCTTTTTAGAGCAGCATAGTATTCCATCATGTAGATGTACCACAGTTTTCTAATCCATTCATCTACTGTTGGGCACTTAGGCTGTTTCCAGATCTTAGCTATGGTGAATTGTGCTGCTATGAGTATAGGGGTGCATATATCCTTTCTGATTGGTGTTTCTGGTTTCTTGGGATATATTCCTAGAAGTGGGATCACAGGGTCAAATGGGAGTTCCATTTTCAGTTTTTTGAGGAAACTCCATACTGTCTTCCATAGTGGCTGCACCAGTCTGCATTCCCACCAGCAGTGCACGAGTGTTCCTTTTTCTCCACATCCTCTCCAGCACTTGTTTGTTGATTTGTTGATAGCCATTCTGACAGGTGTGAGATGGTACCTCATTGTTGTTTTGATTTGCATCTCTCGGATGATTAGTGACTTTGAGCTTGTTTTCATATGTCTCTTGGCTTTCTGAATGTCCTCTTTTGAAAGGTGTCTATTTAGGTCCTTTGCCCATTTTTTGATTGGATTTTTTATCTTCCTTTTGTTAAGTTGTATGAGTTCCCTATAAATTTTGGAGATTAGGCCCTTATCAGATATGACATTGGTAAATATGTTCTCCCATGCAGTTGGCTTTCTTGTTGTTTTGTTGCTGGTTTCTTTTGCTCTGCAGAAGCTTTTTATTTTGATGTAGTCCCATTTGTTCATTTTTTCTTTAGTTTCAAGTGCCCTAGGAGCTGTATCGGTGAAGAAATTGCTTTGGCATATGTCTGAGATTTTGTTGCCTTTGGATTCTTCTAGAATTTTTATGGTTTCCCGTCGTACATTTAAGTCCTTTATCCATTTTGAGTTTATTTTTGTGTATGGTGTAAGTTGGTGGTCTAGTTTCATTTTCTTGCATATATCTGTCCAATTTTCCCAACACCATTTATTGAAGAGACTATCTTGGCTCCATTGTATGTTCTTGCCTCCTTTGTCAAATATTAATTGAGCATATTGGTTCGGGCCGATTTCTGGGCTCTCTATTCTATTCCATTGATCTATATGCCTATTTTTGTGCCAGTACCAGGCAGTTTTGAGAACAGTGGCTTTGTAATGCAACTTGATATCTGGTATTGAGATCCCACCTACTTTGTTCTTTCTCAGGATTGCTGCAGCTATTCGGGGTCTTTTTTTACTCCAGATAAATTTTTGGAGAGTTCGTTCTAGATCTCTGAAGTATGCCATTGGTATTTTAATGGGAAGTGCGTTAAATTTATAGATTGCTTTGGGTAGTATGGACATTTTAATGATGTTGATTCTACCAATCCATGAACACGGTATGTTCTTCCATCTGTTTATGTCTTCCTCTATATCTTTTTTCAACATCCTGTAGTTTTCTGAGTAGAGGTCTTTTACCTCTTTAGTTAAGTTTATTCCTAGGTAGCTTAATTTTTTTGGTGCGATGGTAAACGGGGTTGTTTTATAATCTCTCTTTCTGAAAGTTCACTATTGGTGTATAGAAATGCCTCAGATTTCTTGGGGTTAATTTTGTATCCTGTTACATTGCCAAATTCATGTATTAAGTCTAGTAGCTTTTTGATGGAGTCTCTAGGGTTTTGTATGTATAATATCATGTCGTCTGCAAATAAGGACAGTTTTACTTCCTCTTTTCCAATTTGGATGCCTTTTATTTCTTCTTCTTGCCGAATTGCAATGGCTAACACTTCCAGTACTATGTTGAACAGGAGTGGTGAGAGGAGGCATCCTTGTCTTGTTCCTGTTCTTCGGGGAAATGGTGTTAGTTTTTGTCCATTGAGTATGATGTTGGCTGTGGGCATGTCATATATGGCTTTTATTATGTTGAGGTATGATCCTTCTACTCCCACCTTGCTGAGAGTTTTTATCAAAAATGGGTGTTGAATTTTGTCAAATGCTTTTTCTGCATCAATTGATATGACCATGTGGTTTTTTTCTTTCAATTTGTTTATGTGATATATCACGTTTATTGATTTGCGGATATTGTACCATCCTTGCATCCCTGGGATAAATCCTACTTGGTCATGGTGTATGATCTTTCTGATGTACTGCTGGATCCGATTTGCTAAGATTTTGTTGAGGATTTTGGCATCTATGTTCATGAGGGATATTGGCCTGTAATTCTCTTTCATTGTGTTGTCTTTACCTGGGTTTAGTATTAGGGTGATGCTGGCTTCATAGACTGAGCTTGGAAGTGTTCCTTCTTCTTGAATTTTTTGTAGTAGTCTGAGGAGGATAGGTTTTAGTTCTTCCTTGAATGTTTGGTAAAACTCCCCTGTGAAGCCGTCTGGTCCTGGGCTTTTTTTTGCTGGAAGCTTTTTGATGACTGCTTCAATTTCTTCCATAGTTATTGGTCTGTTGAGATTTTTAGATTCTTCCTGATTGAGTTTTGGAATGTTGTATTTTTCTAGGAATTTGTCCATTTCCTCCAGGTTGTCTAGTTTGTTGGAGTAGAGCTGTCCATAGTATTTTTTAACAATCATTTGTATTTCTGTGGGGTCTGTTGTTATTTTGCCTCTATCGTTTCTGATTTTGTTTATTAGGGTCCTCTCTCTTTGCTTCTTGGTGAGTCTGGCTAGAGGTTTGTCAATCTTGTTTATCCTTTCAAAGAACCAGCTCTTGGTTTCATTGATTTTCTGTATTGTTTTTTTGGTCTCTATGTCATTTATTTCTGCTCTAATCTTTATTATCTCCTTCCTTCTGCTCACTCTGGGGTTTTCTTGTTGCTCTCTTTCTAATTCTTTGAGTTGTAGAGTTAGATGATTTACTACCATTTTTTCTTGTTTTTTGAGATAGGCCTGTAGAGCTATAAACTTCCCTCTCAGGACTGCTTTCATTGTGTCCCATAGGTTTTGGATTGTTGTGTTTTCATTGTCATTAGTTTCCAGGATGTTTTGAATTTCTTCTTTGATTTCATTGGTAATCCAATCAATATTTAATAGTATGCTATTCAACTTCCAGGTGTTTGAGTATTTTGGGTTGTTTTTATTGTAGTTTATTTCTAATATTATACCATCGTGGTCTGCGAAGACGCTTTTTATGATTTCGATCTTCTTGAATTTGGGGATACTTTGCTTGTGACCCAATATATGGTCTATTTTTGAATATGTCTTATGAACATTTGAGTAGAATGTATATTCCGTGGCATTGGGGTGAAGTGTTCTGAAGATGTCTATTAAGTCCATCTGATCTAGTGAGTCATTTAGGATTGCTGTATCTTTGCTGATTGTTTGTCTAGAGGACTTATCCAGTGCTGTCAGTGGTGTATTAAAGTCCCCTACTATGATTGTATTGTTGTCGATCTCTCCTTTGATATCTTCCAGGAGTTTTTTTTATGAATTTGGGTGCTCCTGCATTGGGTGCATATATGTTTACCATGGTTATGTCTTCTTGTTGTATTGATCCCTTTAGTATTATGAAGTGGCCTTCCTTATCTCTTGTTATGGCCTTCACTTTGAGGTCTATTTTGTCCGATATAAGTATTGCTACCCCAGCTTTCTTTTCCTTTCCATTTGCCTGAAAGATATTTTTCCATCCTTTCACTTTCAGTCTGTGTGAGTCGCTTCTAATGAGGTGGGTTTCTTGTAGACAGCAGATGTATGGGTCATGTTTTTTTATCCATTCAGTCACTCGATGTCTTTTGGTTGGAGCATTTAGTCCATTTAAAGTTATTATTGAAAGGTACTTGTTTGTAGCCATTTCTTTTTGTGTGTGGCTGTTTTCTTTCTGAGCTTTTTATTTCTTCTTTTTATACCAGTCCCTTTAGCATTCCTTGCACTGCTGGCTTGGTGGTGATAAACTCCCTTAGCCTTTTTTTGTCTGTGAAGCTTCTTATTTCCCCTTCAAGTTTGAATGATAGCCTTGCTGGATAGAATATTCTTGGATTCAGTCCTTTGCTTTGCATCACTTTGTAAATTTCCGTCCATTCTTTTCTGGCCTGATGTGTTTCTGTTGAGAAATCATTTGACAGTCTAATGGGAGATCCCTTGTATGTAACTTTCCGTCTCTCTCTTGCAGCCTGTAAGATTCTCTCTTTGTCCTGAACATTTGCCATGGTAATTATGATGTGTCTTGGTGTGGGTTTTTTTCGGGTTCACCTTGTTTGGGACTCTCTGGGCTTGTGTGACTTTTTTCTTCCCCACCTCAAGGAAGTTTTCTGATATTATTTCTTCTAATAGGTTTTCTAATCCTTGTTCATCCTTCTGTTGTTCTGGTACCCCTATTATTCGTATGTTGTTTCGTTTCACGTTGTCCCAAAGCTCCCTTAGGCTCTCCTCCTGTCTTTTAATTTTTTTCTCCAATTGCAGTACGTTTTGGGTGTGTTTTGCTTCCTTGTCTTCTAATTCACTAATTCTGTCCTCCGCTTCTCCTAGTCTACTGTTGATACTTTCAATGGAGTTTTTCATTGCAGCTATATCACTCTTCATTTCTTCTTGGGTCTTACTTAAGTTGTTGATTTTTTCATCTGTTTCTTCTAGCTTCTTCCATATGTTATCGATTTTTTCATCTGTTTCTTCTTGCTTCTTGCAGGGGTTGTCGATTTTTTCCTCCATCCGGTTTATGCACTCTAGGACCCTTATTCTGAATTCTTTTTCTGTCATGTTGCATGCCTCTGTATTACTTAGCTGCTTTTCTGGAGAGTCCTCCTTCTCTTTCCTTTGGGGGTTTCTTTGTCTACCCATGTTTGATCTCACTGACATATCTAGACGTTGAGTTGTTCAATGGTTGCTCCCTTGGTGGCAGTGACTCCTTGGTCTGTGGTTGCTCTTCGGGCGGTTGCGGTAGCAGCTGCTCTTCAGTTGGCAGCAGCTCCTCTGGTGGGTGCTGTTCACAGCTGTGGTGGCTCTTCTGGCTGGTGGGGCGAGGTTTCACATACAGCTGCTGTTCCTCAGCAGAGGGTGTGGTGCTCAGGAGGTTGCTGTTGCTTGGATCTGCTGTGTTGATTTAAAGGCACAAAATACAACACAACAAGGCACCACGTACCAGGCACTATACACAAATATATTCACGATATAAATAACCCCAAATAAAGGTGACCACCCGAATTAAGAGAATTAGGGGATAAGGAAGAAGGAAGAGAAAAAGATAAAAGAGAAAAAAGAAAAGAAAAGTAGGGACCAAAAAAAGGAGTGAAAAAATGAAATTGGGAAAAAGGAGGGGGGGAAATAAAAGCGAGAATAGAAAAGAAAAGAAAAAAAAAGAGCGAAAAGAGAGAATGAGGTGGAAGAGGGGAAGAGACTTTTTATATGAGGAGAATACTCCTATAGAACAGCCACTAATCCCAACAAATTCCAGCAACAGCTCCCTGGAGATGAATGCAAACTAGAAACAACCAATAATATAATGATGAAAATAGAATGGAGAACACTAATCCCAAAATAAAATAAAGAGAAAATAAAATGGCACTTTAAAAAATGGTAAAATGGTAGCAGTAATAATACTGGTTAAAAATAAGAAGGTAGTAATTAAAAGGGTAAAATCAGGTGATGGAAAAAGAAGAAAAAAAAAGAAAGAAAGAAAAAAAAGAAGAAAAAAAAAAGAAAAAAAATTGGTTTCTTAGTTAAAAGGTGAAAAAAGAAAAAATTGCAGTAGTGTAGGTCCTTCGGTTCTTCTATTCTTCAGTGTGGCTCGCCTTACACCTGCCAGGTATTCAGGAGAGTGTTGAGTTTCCCTGCGATACACTGTTCCTCTGTGTTGTAAACCACAGTCCTTATTTTAAAGCAGGCCGCATTTGTTTCCCAGACTGCCTTATTTTGTGTTTAGCAAAGAGTCAGTTTGTGGGTCAGCCTCTGGGTGGCAGTGTTCTGGGGTTGGCCTCTGAGGCTATAGGGCCTCTCTGTCCAGTGGAAGTTCACTGCCCAGAGCTGGCCATGTAATAGTTAGTTACCGGTGCTGTGTTGTTGCTGGGATTGAAGATGAACTTCCTAATGGGGCTTTCCAATGGGAATGCCTTGTCATCTAGCATTCTCCATCAGAAGTGTCTGGGCATTAGCTGGCCAAATGTTCAGTAGGAATGTGCTTGTAAGGATTGAAGTGGGTAGCTTGGTGCATCTGAAGTCCCTTTTAATCCTAAAATAATCTGTGACAACAGCTCAAAAGACTTAATACACTAAGGTATCATGTAAAATGAATGGTGAACCCAAGCTATTTTTAGTGTATTATTTTTTAAATCTCTGCAGTTCACTTTTCCTATGTTTTCAAAGTAAAAACTTAGTGCTTAGGACTCTTTGAAAAAGACACTATATTTTTTTAATATCCACTGAAATTATTTTGAGTTTAAATTGCCTAGAAATATTTGAACTCATATATTTTTGGAATATCATCTGTACTTTTGTATATAGTGAAACCCAAGGAAAAATATTTTTATTTTTTAGAGGTTGAGTTTTTAATACTCACATATGTGATTCTGCTTCCTTGGTATCAAAATCAGAATAAACAAATATGTTTGAATCTTTACATGAATTACGATTTCCCTGAATCATGCGTTAAGTAAATACAGCCTCAGACATGCCCATACACAGTTTTCTAATCAGGTGTAATTAGCCTCAACTTTTTCATTGATGTTGTTTTTCTTTATCATATGCCTCATTTAATGATTAAACAACCAGTATTATTTTAAAGAGAAATGTAAGAAAGTAATAGTCAACTTTTATATATGAATGGAAAAGGCTTTTTACTCAAGGACTTTACTTTTTAAATTAAATTTATTGGGGTGACATTGGTTAATAGGATCATATAAGTTTCAAGTGTACATTTCTATGATGCATGATCTGTAATTGCATTGTGTGCCCATCACCCAAAGTCAAATCAAATTATTTTCTATAAAGTATGAACTTTTCTCAGGCATATAAAAAGTCTACATAGGGCCCTAACAGGTTTGTCTCAGTGGATAAAGCATCGGCCTGCAGACTGAAGGGTCCCAGGTTCGAATCCGGCCAAGGGCATGTACCTTGGTTGCGGGCATATCCCCAGTAGGGGGTGTGCAGGAGGCAGCTGATCAATGTTTCTCTCTCATCGATATTTCTAACTCTCTATCCCTCTCCCTTCCTCTCTGTAAAAAAATCAATAAAATATATATTTTTTAAAAGTATATGTAGGTTCAAGTGCAATAATTTATCTAATAATAAGTAACAAATACAGCTTTCATGAATATGAACCTCATGTTCTGTTGCTTTGAGTCTCTGCATGCACTCTGAGGATTCTGTCAAATGGGAAAATTTTAAACTTGATCAGTGTGAATAATAGAATGAGGTGAATACACTGTTACATCTGTGGGAGCCTACATGAGAGGCCTGTATATGAATCTAAAGGATGCTTGCCATCTAGAATAACTTTTAATAGTATTTTTTCAGTTATGATTGTTTTAACTGCTTTCAAATATATATTCCATATTTTGAAATGTATTTAGAATAGTTTTCAGTCTGTAAGTATTTTTAAATAATTATTTTATGTTATGTTTTCAATCCCTACAAATTTTCTGATTATAGTAGGATTTTGTCCTCATTTTTACATGTAGAAGACAAAAGTAAGAAGTCATTTTTTTCATACTCTTACATTGCTTTATCTTTATCTTTCTCAATCTGCTCCTGGCTACTTCAGCTGGCAGGTCAATGTTTGCATCATTTTCAGTGTTATACTACTACATTTACAACATTTAGAAAGGTATATTTCTACATTTCTACAAACTTAATGGAATAAGGAGATTGGGATTTAAAACAAAAGCTACAGTGTTGTACTTAAACTTTATTTTACTTAACTCTGTGATAATTTTTTCATAGCATTCCTAAATTTCATGGTTACAGAATGTAATTTACATCATAATTGTTATTTCAGTGCATAAATTCCTAATTCTCAATCCCAATATTAAGTTACTATTCTGTCATACTTCTTTGTGAAAGAAAGAATATACAATAAATTTATACTTTTTAGATGAAATCTTTTAGTATCTGAATTTTCTGTTTGACAAAATACTCTTATTAATGGGCTACACTAATGAATGTTCACAGTTTATAAAATTATAGTTTCTTGGTTATTTGATTTCTCTTATTCCTTGCAATGTCCTATTTTTCCATAAGTTTACTTTGTTTATATTGAAATAGTCTAACCCCATATTCTAAAATTTTTTCTTGGCTTTTAAACTACTGCCCCATCTGACATAAATGTGTTCACTTGTGTAGGATTATATCTCACACTGTACTCATTACTTAATAAATTACCCACAAGTAATTCTGTTCCTTTCTCCAATAAAGGCTTTGGAATTAGTAGTAATGTAATGTACATGAAAGCATTAAGAAATGTGTCGCTGACATGAAAAATATCTGTTCATTTAAAGTTTAGACATAAGACTATGAAAGGAACCAGTAAGAAACTCCGATATTCAGATCACAGCTTATAGATTTTATTTTATGCCACCTCTCATCAACCCTCCTTTTTCTTTTTTTAAAATTGTTAATATATTTTTATTAATTTCAGAGAGGAAGAGAAAGGAAGAGAGAGATAGAAACATGATGAGAGAGAATCATTGATTGGCTACCTCCTGCATGCCCCCCACTGGGGATCCAGCCTACAACCCAGGCATGTACCCCAACGAAAATTGAACCATGACCTCCTGGTTCATAGGTTGACACTTAACCATTGAACCACTACGGTCGAGCCCTCCTTTTTCTTTATTAAGTATTAGTGGCCCGGTGCACGAAATTCGTGCACATTAAAAGGGAATTAATTGAGGAAATATTTTAATATTGCTATTTGCCCTTTCCCTATAGTCAGAAGTGTCAGAGATGAAAGAAAATTAGTAAAATGTATATGAAAATCTTCCTCCTGTCAGAGTCTGAGTCATGCCTCGGGACCCAGAGTCAAGTCCCCACCCACCCACTTGCATCTTGAAATTGCACAAGACCCAGACATGGCCAGTCCCACCCCCATTGGGCGAGATTCAGACCCAGCCGGCCCCACCCCTGGCAAGTCCCCCTGGGTGGGTGGGGGCGTGGCCTGAGGTCCTCCGGTGCTGGGATGGGGGCACAGCCTCAGGTCCCCCACCCCAGCCAGGCGCCACGCAGCCTCAGGTCCCTGCTGATCACTCATTCTGGCTCATTACGGGAACCCTGCCTCCACTGTGGGCACAGCCATCTTGTGACAGGATGACAGTGTGAGGGTCAATTTGCATATTACCTCTTTATTATATAGGATTGGTCTGATCTGAAATTCCTTGTCCCACCAGGAACAAGGGCCCAGTGAGTCCTTTAACTATTCATGGATAATGTATTCCTTATAATTGGGCTTAAGTGATACTGGTTCTAAAATGATACACCTACACCTATTCTCCACCTCAAAAGAACAGACATGGAGCCCTGGTTGGGTGGCTCAGTTGGTTGGAGCATTGTCCCATGCATCAAAAGGTTGCGGATTTGATTCCGGTCAGGGCACATAACCTACATTGTGGGTTTGATCGATGGGGGCAACTGATTGATATTTCTCTCTCATATCGATGTTTCACTTTCACATCCATCTTTCTTTCTCTCCCTCCACCCCTCCCTCACTCTTCCTCACACGCACACATTCTCTCTCTGTCTCTCCCCCTTCCTCTCTCCCTAAAAGCAATAAACATATCCCCAGGTGAGGATTAAAAAAACAAGAATAGTAATGGACTAACATTATCAGCATATGTTGTGCATATTATGTTGTGTAAACGGAACAAATGGTGTGGAAAAGTGCTCTTTGCATCTTTGCATACTTACTGACATAAACCTCTTCACTCCTCAATCCCAAACTACTCTGAATGTTCATCACTCTCAAGGGATTAATTCAGTTTTACCTTCTAAAGGGTGTCCCAAAATTCACGCAAGAAGTAATTTTGATAGAAAACGCAGGTTTATAATTAAAAATTGTAAATTTATTGATTCATAAAGTATACAGTATAGGGTTATGTATGGAATAGCATATCGGGTAAATGGCCTCCACGGCTTTGCTGGCACATACACACTCTTCTGTTGAAATTTTCCATGGCCGTTTTGCATAAATGTGGCTGAATTTCGATGAGGCTCATTTTCATCTTGATAGCTTGGTTAATCAACAAAATTGTCGCATTTGGGGTTCAGAAAATCCACGAGTGATTGTTGAGAAACAAGTGCATCCACAATGTGTCACTGTTTGGTGCGGATTTTGGGCTGGTGGCATCATCGGACCATTCTCTGAAAATGTGGCTGCTCAGGCAATAACAAAAGTGCATATGTGCCAACAAAGCCCGATATGCTATTCCATACATAACCCTATACTGTATACTTTATGAATCAATAAAAAATTTACAATTTTTAATTATAAACCTGTGTTTTCTATCAAAGTTACTTCTTACGTGAATTTTGGGACACCCTTTAACACCAAAGCTGTGCTCTTTCATTCTATCTCGGTCCACATTATTTTTTAAGTTATTTCAAATATGTGCACAAGAACTACAAGAATAGTTCAAAGAAGTACTATATATCTTTTACCAAATTCATCCCTTTTTAAAAAGATTTTTTTATTGCTTTTTAGAGAGAGGAAGGGAGAGGGAAAGAGAGAGAGAAAAAAAAAATTGATGTGAAAGTGAAATATCTATTGGTGGCCTCTTGAATGCCCAGACAGGATGGAGCCAGTAACTCGGGCATGTGCCCTGACCAGGAATTGAACCAGCAACCTTTTAGTGTATAGGATGACGCCCAACCAACTGAGTCATACCAGCCAGAGCTAGATTCACCCCTTTTTTAACATTTTGCTTCATTTGTTTTGTTATTCTTATTGTCTCCCTTCCTTCCTCACTCATATACACATACATTATTTTTTTTTGAGTAAGTATAATACATTGAATGCACCATACTTTTACCTCTTAACAGTTTATTTCCTAGGAATAAGAATATTCTCTTATGTAACCACAGTGCACTTTAAAATAGGACATTGATAGAAGTGCCTTTACTCATTTTGTCATTTGTCCCAGTATCTTTTTATAACAGTTTTTCTTCTGGCACAAGATCCAGTTCAGAATCGTGCATTACTTTTAGTTCTTATGCCTCTTCAGTCTCTTTCAATCTGAAACAGTTCTTCCATTTTTCTTTTCTATTTTGTTTTCGTGACATTTGGTCCTGTGTGTGTGTGTGTGTGTGTTCATCTTCCCCCTGGGACCTTCTCTTCTACTAAGCTTCCACTGTTACTTTAGGACAGTAGTTCTCAACCTTCTGGCCCTTTAAATACAGTTCCTCATGTTGTGACCCAACCATAAAATTATTTTCGTTGCTACTTCATAACTGTAATGTTGCTACTGTGATGAATCGTAATGTAAATATCTGATATGCAGGATGGTCTTAGGCGACCCCTGTGAAAGGGTCATTCGACCGCCAAGGGGGTCGCCACCCACAGGTTGAGAACCGCTGCTTTAGGAGATGACCAACAGTGTTCGTAAACTCAAGCCAGACCTTTTCTTATGTCTTATAAACTGAGATTTCCAGCTACCAGATTGATATTTTTGTGTGGATGTCTTTCTGGAACTTTAAACTCAGTATTTCTAAAACGAAAGTTATTTCCTGCTATAATCATCCCTCCCCAAACAAAGTTGCTTCAACTGATTTCACTTCTATAAAGTTATATTACCATTTTAAAGCTATTTCTGTTTGAATTTTTAGAATAATAATCCTTTCCTGTTGTTCCTATGTGCAATCACTTTCAAATTGTATACATTCTACCCCAATAATATCTCTAAAGTCCACTTCGCTCCTGTTGCCATCATCCTGGATCAGCTTTTCCTTATTTTTTGACTGGGATCATGTTGTAATTGTGTACAATACCTCTTAATTGGTTGTTCCATCTCTCCCCACTCAGTTAATCCTCTTGCCCAGACCTGTTCTTCCTCCCATAGTTTTGCATTCTGACTAGCATCATTTACCCAGGCACTTAAACAAGAAATGTGATTCACAACTACCTTTTCCTCCTCTCCCCTCTTTCCCATTTATTCAACCAACAAATAATTATTGACACCTACCATGTGCCAATCACTGTGCTGGGTGCTGATATCTATTAGTAAATAAACTTGGGGGGGTGGTCACCTGCTGAGAGTCAGTTGAGGGAGACAAAATAAACAAACATATATAATTATTATAATTATATGTTTTGATGATTGTTATGAACTAGGTTGTGTAAGGAAGAATAATGGCTTAGGCAGGATTAACCTTGATAAATAGTCAAGAAAAGCCTCTCTGACTGACTGTGTGTGTGTGTGTGTGTGTGTGTGTGTGTGTGTGTAAAAAGAAATACATTATACATTTGGGACAAAAATAATTCTATATTCTTTTCACATCAATAAGTGACTCAGGATGTTTTAAGATGAAAAATACAAAAAGGCTAAAATAAGATTCAAAACTGTTCTGCAATAAATAGTTTATTAAAAATTGTTTTAAAATAATAATTCAGGCCCTTTCCAGTTTGGCTCAGACCCTTGGATTGAAGGGTCCCAGGTTCAATTGCAGTTGAGGTCATGTACCTCACTTGCAGGCTCGATCCCTGGCCATGTGCGGGAGGCAACCAATCGATGTGTCTCTCTCATATCGATGTTTCTCGCTCTGTATCTCTTCCCCTCCCTTCCACTTGCTCTAAAAATAATTGTAAAATCCTCCAGTGAGGATTAACAAAAAATATATAATAATAATTCAGAATCTTGAGACTGCCTCTGTAATAACTATGGGTACATGATGAAGAGATGCTAAAGGAGAAGAGGAGTAGGGGAGTACGAAGAGGGTAAAGAGGGTCAGGTATATGGTGATGAAAGAAGACTAGACTTCAGGTGATGAGCACACAATGGAGTATGTAAATGTTGTATTATAAAGTTGTACACCTGAAACTTATAACCATTGTTACCACAATAAATGTAATCTACACTAATAAAAGAGAAACATGGTAATTGGCGTACGACCGCTACCCTTCCCATTGCTAATCCCCCTGTCACTCACAGAGTAGGGCCGAGATATGCAAATTAACTGGCAGCCAAGATGGCGGCTGGCAGCCAGGCAGCTGATGCGAACAGGGAGGCTTGCTTGCTTCAGTGACGGAGAACTCCAACGTTCCCCGCCTGACTTGCCGGCCTCTCAGCGGCAACTCTCAGCAACTATGTTGCGAATAAAGAAGCTAAAAAAAACCCAGAAACCTGCTTTACTCAGCGGAGCTTCAGCCAGCCGGACCGCAACATTGTATCAAATACAGACAGTAAACAAAGGCCAGAAACCTGTTTTCAGCAGCCGAGGCCTCAGAGCTAAAGCTGGCCCAGAATAAAAAAAAGAAAAAAAAAAGAAAAAAGGAGCGGTTGGGAGCTTTGGTCCCAGCCTGAAAACAGCCCTCAGCCCCTCACCCAGACTGGCCAGGCACCCCAGTGGGGACCCCCACCCTGAAGGGTGTGTGGCCAGCTGCAAACAGCCATCATCCCCTCACCCAGACTGGCCAGGCACCCCAGTGGGGACCCCCACCCTGATCCAGGACACCCTTCAGGGCAAACCAGCCAGCCCCACCCATGCACCAGGCCTCTATTCTATATAGTAAAAGGGTAATATGCCTCCCAGCACTGGGATCAGCGGAGCTGCGAGGCCTCCCGGCACCAGGATCAGCGTGACAGGGGGCAGCGCCCAAACCCCCTGATCCCCCTGCGGCTCTGTGTGTGACAGGGGGCCGGGCCCCAACCCCCCCGCCCCCCACGGGCCCTGCTCTGTATGTGACGGGGTAGAGCCATAACCTCCCCATTGGCCCTGCCCTGAGTATGAGAGTGGCGGCACCCCAACCACCTGATCGGCCCTGCTCTGTGGGTGATAGAGGGCGGCGCCCCAACCCCCTCCCCCCACGGTCCCTGCTCTGTGTGTGATGGAGTAGAGTCATGACCTCCCCATCTGCCCTGCCCTGAGTGTGAGAGTGGCGGCACCCCAACCCCCTGATCGGCCCTGCTCTGTGGGTGATAGAGGGCAGCGCCCCAACCCCCTGTTCTGCCCTGCCCTGAGTGTGACAAGGGCAGTGCCCCAACTCCCCTATCGGCCTTACTCTGTGAGTGACAGGGGGGAGCTCCTCAACCCCCTGATCGGCCCTGCTCTGTGCATGACCGGGGGGAGCTCCCCAACCCCCTGATGGGCCCTGCTCTGTGCGTGACAGGGGGTGGCGCCGCAACCTCCCCATCGACCCTGCCTTGAGTGTGACCAGGGGCGGTGCCCCAACCCCCCAATCAGCCCTACCTTGAGCGTGACTGAGGGTGGCATCACAACCTCCCGATCCGCCCTGCTCTGTGCATGACAGGGGAAGGCGCCCCAACTCCCCAATCGGCCCTGCTCTGAGCCCGACCAGGGGCTGCACCTAGGGATTGGGCCTGCCCTCTGCCACCCAGGAGCAGACCTAAGCCAGCAGGTCGTTATCTCCCGAGGGGTCCCAGACTGCGAGAGGGCACAGGCCGGTCTGAGGGACGCCCCCCTCCCCCCGAGTGCACAAATTTTTGTGCACAGGTCCTCTAGTACATATATATATATATGTATGTGTGTGTATATAGGTATATATATATATACACACACACATACATATATATACACATATACATACACACACACACACATTTTTAAGAGGATTTGCTCAAGAGCCTTTCTGTATCAAATTTTTGAGACAGAAAGTTCTATTGTCCTATTTTGGATTACAAGCCCACACCCACACTGCTCAATTGTTGTCAGAGGCAATGGTCACGTTTATAAAATACAGTTTGGGGTTAGGGATAGTTTCTAGATAAAATTTCATTTTGTATAGTGGACACACAATGCAAAAAAAAATTCTATGTAAGGAGGAGCAGAACAGATACTTCAATGAATTGTTTACTGCAGTTCCTGATCAACAAATAATTGATGAAATAAGAAAACAAAGTTCGGCCGAGGCCGGTTTGGCTCAGTGGATAGAGCGTCGGTCTGTGGACTGAGGGGTCCCGGGTTCGATTCCGGTCAGGGGCATGTGCCTGGGTTGCGGGCACATCCCCAGTGGGAGATGTGCAGGAGGCAGCTGATCGATGTTTCTCTCTCATCGATGTTTCTGGCTCTCTATCTCTCTCCCTTCCTCTCTGTAAAAAATCAATAAAATATATTTAAAAAAAAAAAAAAAAACAAAGTTCAAAAATGTTAAGCAAACTAGAATTTGAAAGCACTTTTTGATTGATTCCAGCTTAAGGCCACATTAAAGTTAAGATCCAAGATATATTTAAGTGTGTGGCTCACTTAACTAGTTTGGAGAGAATGTTGGCAGTAACACTAAGGTTTCAGGTTCATTCATCTTATAGACCTCCTTAGGAGATTGCGGGGGGATGGGACAGGTGAGTTCCATGGTCTTTTCTCAGTCTAGCCAGCTGCCTCACAAGTGTGTAATTTTGGGTCACAAGGTGGAGGGAGTAGATAGAATCAGTACAAATTTGTAGTATTACTAGAAAAAACACTCAAGTACATGCCCTCCTGGTGACTTCTCAGTAACATCATGTTTGTAAATGAAGGAGAGCATATTATATGTCTACACACTTTTTAGGATACTTTCTTAGAAATCTAGAGTCATCATTGGATGGTTTGCATGTGAATTGAATCAGAGAAAGAGAGGGAGAGAGACGATATGTGTGTGTGTTTATATAGCTTTTTTAATAAACCGTTGCTCTGTTGCTTTGGGGAAAATTTTCATAGATTTACATTTGGTAAATATATCCATGTCCAAAAAAAGATATGTATAAAAAATTGGAATGCCAGCTGACTAAGTCAACTCATAAAAATTTCAGTTAAAAGTAAGATATTTTCCACAATCATTTTAAAATATGATGTTTACTGGAAGAAAAGTCCAGAGAATTACCACAGATGAAGTGTGAGTGTATTTCTCCCACTTGTAAATGAGCTCTTATTTCCTACAGTGTATATTCTGGTCCACAATGAGTCATTTTCAGCATGTTTCAATTTAACTCCTAATACATTTTTAAATTTGGCAGGCATATTTAGATGAACATTACTTCTAGTTTTAGAGACTGCTTCTAAATTATACTTCAGTATTACAGTCTCCATGAAAAGTTCTTTCAGTAAAAAGGAAACAGGGTTGATTGGAAGTGTATATTTTAGTGGAGCAAAAAAATGGTTACCACTGAATAAAAATCAGATAGTTACACTTTTTAAAGTTTTGTTACTAAATAATCCTCTTAACATTAACTTTTAAAAAACTATAGTTATGAACTATTTTTTACTGATATTTAAAAGAAGAAAAGATGATTTATCTCAGCTAATAAAGTTAGTATTTATTAATCTTGTACTACGCTTAGCAATATTTAAACTATTTATATGCATTAACTTTTTTAATGCCCATGTAATAGGTAGTAGTTTATTTTCTATAAATCAAACAGGCTTTGTTTCTATTATAAAACATGAAGCCTCGCACATTTCTGGACATAAAATTAGAGCTACATGGGTGTTTTTAAAAGCTACTGACTTTATGCAGAATTTTACATATTGCCAATTCTTGAATTTTCTGGAAGATTTCAGTTGGCCAACCTGTCCATTGCTAATATTTTAATATTCCTTATTATGATTTTTACACTGTGCTTCATTATTTTTAACACTTTAAAAGTTTAGAGTTGGGAGGAACTTAAATATCACTGAAAACATTCTGCTCATATTGCAAATGAGAAAACAAATCTAAAGAGGTTATATGACTTTCCTCAGTTATCCTCTTATTAGGAACAGAGCTGGAAGTAGACATCTGTTCTCTTCACTCCCATCCCAGTTGTTCATTGTGCCACCAATTATATCACACTATTAGTAAACAGTAGATGAAGCACAGTATGTGTGGTGTTATGTTAACACCAATAAGTACAGTTTTGCTCTCCAATATACATATTAAAAACAGCAACAAAATTCAGAATGGCACTATGTTAATTTCCTATAGTAGCCATAATAAATTATCACAACCTTTGATGGCTTAAAGCAGTGGTTCGAAACCTTGGCTGCACATTAGAATCACCTGGGAATCTTTTTAAAATCCTGATTTCTGGGCCTCATCCTCTGGAAATTCTGTTTCTTTGTTATGAGGTGGGGCCACAACATTAGTAACAAAGAAATAGAATTTCTGGAGGATGAGGCCCAGAAATCAGGATTTTAAAAAGATTCCCAGGTGATTCTAATGTGCAGCCAAGATTGAGAACCACTTGCTTAAAGCAAAAGAAATTTATATTGTCTCACAGTTCTAAAGGCCAGAAGTATGAAACCACAGTGTCTGTAGGGCAACACACCCTTTAAAAGTTCTAGGACCAGTCTGTTCCTTGCTTCCTTCCATAGGGGATCCAGGTGTTGCTTGTCTTGTCTTGTGGCCACATCACTGTCTCTTCTTCACTCTCCAGACCAGTCTCTGCCTGTCTTCACATTGCCTTCTCCTCTGTCTGGCTCTTATAAGGGTGCCCGTGATTGCATTTAAGGCCCACCCAAATAATCCAGGAGAGGCTCTTCCTCTAGAGATGTTTAATTTAACTACATCTGCAAAAGACCCTTTTTAAATTAGGTAGTATTCACAGGTTCTAGGGATTTAGGATGTGGAAAAGTATTTTGGGGAAGGGCCTTTTAAGTCATTTGAATTGATATTTCTTCAGGTCCTTCAATAAGAGTAGCATTTTATTTTTAAATTTTCCAACCTGAATTTTATAAGGTGTCATCTATTTTAGGAGTGATTAAAATTCTATAAAGTTGGATTATTTCAACCTACTAATATGACATTTAGCACATTACTAATTCTTGAACAAATGACACCTTAGCGATTCTAAACTCTGTATCATATGACATATGACATTTATTATGAACTAAAACTCATCCTACATGACTTTTAGTAATAAGAACATCATAAAAGTGACATGAAGGTTAAAGAAATAGAGTTGGACATTTTTAAGACACTAAAAATTTAAAGTAAGCTATATTAGATTCATCCAGTGGTTTTCAACCTTCCTAATGTCGCGACCCTTTAATACAGTTCCTCATGTTGTGGTGACCCCCAACCATAAAATTATTTTCGTTGCTACTTCATAACTGTAATTTTGCTACTGTTATGAATTGTAATGTAAATATCTGATATACAATATGTGTTTTCCGATGGTCACAACCCACAGGTTGAGAACCGCTGATAGACCATTTAGTTACTCTTTTCTACATACAATAAATTTTTCCTTACTGCAATTGAGATTCATTAAATAAGATCTTGAATGCTTCAGTAATGACTATTTCATGTATTATTTTTGTTCTCCTTTTCTTTTCATTGAGCAAACTTTTAGCCCTTCCTGGCTTAATAAATGTTTCTGTGTAACCTGTATGAATATTTGCCACAAAGGTGTTCATTTAGTTTCTCCTTTGGTAGAAGTCATTATCACCAAATGTGAAGATATTCTCAATTCCTTTTAGCTATTAAAGTGTGTTACTCTAAATGAAAGAAGAAACATAGCCAGTGTATATAATTATGTTATTCACTGTTATATAATTCACTGTTATAAAGTGCTCTAAAACAATCCCTTTCCTCAATCTACTATTTATTTTCATTGATAATAATTTATGTTTTTGGGATTCCCCTTGCATTTTTTATAATTTTTAAAAATATTTATACATGTGTTTTCATTTTACAAGTGAAAAGTCTATGTATTTGTAAGAAGTAGGAAATGAGTTAGTGTGCCTTTAATCAGCAAAACTTAAGTGACACCACATATCTATTATTACAATTCAGATGTTTTCTTTTAATTCATTGGGACCCCAAATATGAATTTTTATTAGCTAGATTATTTATAGATACTCTACACGTAATGATGCCTAGTGTTTCTAAAATTCTTTTTGTCCAAAATCACAGAGTTAGAATATACCCAAAAGAATATATCTCCCTGCCTCAGGGCAAATGTGCACTGAGATTATTCTAGTCAGCTAGGCTGTCCATATATGAACTTGTAAAGTAACTCATGTACCTGTAAATGACAATGAAATGTTAGCTTTGAAATAGTTTTTCAAAGTAGTTTACAGGAAAATCAAGGTATGGTTAATAGCCTGTCATCTATGAGAATGGAATGTTCTGTATGTTGATGCCACAAAACATGTCTATTCTTATTCGTCATTGTTTGCCAATACTTAAACTCTGCATTTGATCCAAAAATAAGTCAACAGATGTTTAAACGAGAAATGTATGTTGTGAAATTCTGTTCTTTGTATATAGTAAACATAGATATTTTTTAGTGCAAAGTAATAGCACTTATGAAATCTAAGGTGGTTTTTTAACGAAGTGCTGATCTCTGATTTTTGAAAATTAGAACGATGAACTGAATGTTTCTAAAAACAAATGATTTATTAGCCAGTTTTCCATGTTGCTAACTGCTGTAAGCTTCCACTCAGTCTCCAATATAGCCAATACTGCCTCTTTTTATTATAACAACTACCTATTCCCCGTTACAATCAATAGCTCCCATAAATATTAAGCATTTATATATAAGAAATTTGTGAGCTCTGACTGATTTTGTGCAGGCTTATGTACCAGTTTTCATTCCCCAAATTTTAGGTAATACTGTATTTACAAACAATAAGTTAAACCAAGGCATAGCAAAAGTTTATGGCTCCTTAAACCATACATATATCTTTGATGATAGAGAGCCTAATTCTAGAGCAGTTTTGAATTAAATGACTCAAATTTTTCATGAACTTATTTTTTAAATATATTTTTATTGATTTCAGAGAAGAAGGGAGAGGGAGAGAGCTAGAAACATCAATGATGAGAATCATTGATCGGCTGCCTCCTGCATGCCCCCTACTGGGGATTGAGCCTGCAACCCGGGCATGTGCCCTTGACCGGAATCGAACCCGGGACTTTTCAGTCCACAGGCCAACGCTCTGTCCACTAAGCCAAACCAGCTAGGGCTTCATAACTTTCAATACAAAGATTAGCAATAGTAATTTAGGGGGTTCATTTGGATAGAACTATAAAAAGAAATCTAGCTTTTTCTCTTTTTATGAAATTTATAAAAATTAACACATTGTATGCGGGAAACGTATTTATACGTTTTACTTATACGTTTTACGTTGACTGGTAGTAGAGCGCGGGACACATATTAATATGTTTTTTATAGACTAGCGGTAGAATGCGGGTAACGATAAATACGTAAACTAAAGTTACCGTAATTTTACTGAACATTGCCATTTGAGCAAAAAATTAGCAAAAATGGCCCGCGCCACCTTTTAGTGCGCGATAAAAACTACCCGCAAACAATGTGTTAAATGATTTCACCCAGCCAGTGTGACTCAGTGGCTTAGCATCAACCAATGAACCAGGTCACAGTTCGATTCCTGGTCAGGGCACATGCTCGGGTTGCAGACTCAGTCCCCAGTAGGGGGTGTGCAGGAGGCAGCCAAGCAATGATTCTTTCTCATCGTTGATGTTTCTATCTCTCTTTATCCTTCTCCCTTCCTCTCTGAAATCAATAAAAATCTATTTTAAAAAATAAATGATTTCATTTTATACACACTTTTATGAATTTTTAATTGCAGATACCATCAAATAAATGCTATAAATTTGTACCTACATAATCTGTGTATATAAAAGCCTAAGCAACCGTTATGGTGGAACAACTGGTCACTATGACACTCATTGAGCAGGCAGGCAGGTGAGCAGTTAAGGGCGGGCAGGCAGGCAGGCAGGCAAGCGGTTAGGAGTGAGCACGCAGGCAGGCAGGTGAGTGGTTAGGAGAGAGCAGGCAGGCAGGCGAGCGGTTAGGGGTCCTGGATTGCAAGAGGGATGTCCAACTGCCGGATGTCCAACTGCAGGGACCGGGCCTAAACCAGCAGTCAAACATCCCCCAAGGGGTCCCAGATTACGAGAGAGTGCAGCCAGGACCCCCCTCCCCCGTGCATGAATTTTGTGCACAGGGCCTCTAGTTTTACATAAAGTAAAATTCTATATAGCTAAACTCATTTTACTTTACCATTGTATAATAGAACCTAATGGAAATTGACCACCCTGAGTGCTTCTTCCCTGTGGGAATAGAATCTTCATAGCCCAATTCTGTAAACTGTTTTCTGCTTCCCTTAATTCTTTAACATGTGGAAGAACCTAGGGTTGTTTGTTTTTTTCCTTGTCAATTCCAAATGTTTAACATTGCTTGTCTTTTTTTATATATATTTTAAATGAGAACCAATATTATGAATTCTGTGTACATTGAAAGGCAAAAGTAAAACCTGTCTCTCCACCTGGTTTCAGGGGAGAGGGTGGAGAAAAATATGTATGTTTTGCTCATATTTCTTTTTGATAGAATGTGGACTAATAAAAAGCTAAAATATCTGTAAAATTTTTCCTATGGTGGGCTAGAAATTATTCAGCTCAATATTCATTGAACCTTTGTGCATGACTCTATAGAAGAATTTTTAAAATGTAAAACTATTTCTGTTTCCAAAGAGCAAAAAGGATAAATATGTATGAATATTTATATTTTAAAGCAAATTGTTACATATCTTAAGGATTCTATAGTGGTTTATAAATGTCCATGTTTCTTTTAAAGAATTGAGAATGACCTTTTACGGGAGGTAGTATATGAATCATGCATTTATTTGAAGTATGTATTTGGATTGCAGCTATGAGAGAAGGGCATTACAAATATTTCACAAGCCTTTCTAAATATAGAAGCGGAAAAAGTTTAAGGATTGTCAGGAAAACTAGATAATTCAGTCAGATTTGGAGTGTACAGGTAGTAGGAGATAGTTTCATATTTTGGTAGGCATTGAATCCTATATAATAAAAGCCTAATATGCTAAGTGTCTGTTCGTCCAGTCAGCCATTCAACCAATCAAAGCATAATATGCTAACGAAATGCTAAAGCCACTCAACCACTTGCTATGATGTACACTAACCTCCAGGGGGCAGATGCTCCGATGGTAGGTTAGCTTGCTGCTGGGGTCCAGCCAATCGGGACTGAGTGAGATAGGCCGGAGAAGCCCTGGAGTCCTCCTGCGGTCCCTCCCCGGCTGGCCAACCTCCTGCACCTTTACCTAGCCCTAATAATGCACCCATGAGGTCCCTCAGCATGGCCTGCACCCTCTCGCAATCTGGGACCCCTGGGGGGATGTCGGAGAGCCAGTTTCAGCTTGACAGTGGAATGACCGGTCGCCATAACACACACTGACCACCAGGGGGCAGATGCTTAAAGCAGGAGCTGCCCCCTGGTGGTCAGTGAGCTCCCACAGTGGGAGCGCCGCTTAGCCAGAAGCTGGGCTCACAGCTGGCAAGCACAACAGCGGTGGTTGGAGCCTCTCCTGCCTCCGTGGCAGCGCTAAGGATGTCTGACTGCCGGCTTAGGCCCACATCCCCCGAGGGCTCCCGGACTGTGAGAGAGCACAAGCCAGGCTGAGGGGACTCCCCCCCCCACACCATGCATAATTTTGTGCACCGGGCCTCTAGTGTCAGAATAGAGCTTATGTTTACTTCAATGTGCAATGTGGGGTGGCATGATGAAACCACATTTCAGGTAATTAACTTGGCAGTAATATCTAGACTAATAAAAGGGTAATATGCTAATTAGATGGATAGACCTGACGTCTTTTGGACGCAGCCTCTCGCCCACCCACGGCCCCTCACCCAGGCCGGCTCCACCCCAATCAGGGACATGGCTGGCCTGCAAACTGCCTGCAACCCCTTGCCCAGGCCAGCCCTGCCCCCAGTGGGGACTCCTCACCCCAATCCAGGGTCCCCTTCAGGCCTTCACCCCTGCACCAGGCCTCTATCCTATATAATAAAAGGGTAATATACAAATTGACCCTAACGGCAGAACGACTGCTGGACCAGTCACTATGAGGTGCACTGACCACCTGACCACCTCAGCCGGCAGGCTCCAATCACCTGATGGCCTCCAGTGGCAGGGGCGGGGCCAGTGAGCAGGCAGGAACAGCCGACCTCTCGGTCCCTTCCCCTGGTCATCAGGCACTGATCACCCTATGGAGAATGGGGAACCGGGGGTGGGTGGTGGCGGGGGCCAGGGCTGGCTTTGGGTTGCTGGGGAAGATGGCCCTGATAGCAGGCCAGGCCTAGGGACTGTACCTGTGCCCGAATTTCATGCACCAGGCCTCTAGTATATATATTCAGGGTAACTCAAGATACCTTGAATAGGCGTGCTTGAAGTCTAGGTACGAGATAACCGTGGCTGAAAATGGTATAATGGCATAGGGAATAGATGGAGAAATTGGTTTTAGAAATAACAATGGAGCCCTAGCTGGATTTGGCTCAGTGGATAGAGCATCAGCCTGTGGACTGAAGGTGCCAGATTCGATTCCGGTCAAGGGCACGTACCTTAGTTGTAGGCTTGATCCCCAGCCCTGGTCAGGGCATGTGCAGGAAGCAACCAATTGATGTGTTTCTCTCACACACTGTTTATCTCCCTCTAAAACTCAAAGGAAAATATTCTCGGGTGAGGTTTAACCCGCCCAAAAAAGAAAGAAGTAATGGAGGCAGTCTAGTGGTTGGTGGATATTTTTGTACCATGCTCTCTACTCATCACCACCCCCTCCCCGAAGAAAAGAAATGTCTAATGTGTTTGGATCATATTCTAAGACATAGTTTAGGCTTATAGTTAGGTGGTCTCTACCTAAAAAGTCATAGTCATGAGTACAGCTTGGTCTTCCACTTCCTCTTTTCCTGTGACTGAGAAAACACATGGTTAGAGCTCACTTTACCTCTTTTCAGTCTGATGAACTGTATACACTCTAATATGTTTAGTCTCTGAGAGTCAGCCAGTGGGTTGGGGTTTATCGGCTTCTTTTAAACCTTAAACCTATCACATTCTTCATCCCTCTCTATCAGAGACCTGTGAATCGAGGTGTTCAATATTATCTCAGCTAATAACAAAATCATAATTTTATTTGTCATTTTCCACTGGCCTCTCTGCACCTATTGTTTTCAAGAATATCATAGGGTGGGATGTTTATTTTAATGGAACATTAGACATTTCTTGGGTTCCCCACATATCATCTAATAGCATCCAGTGCTACACTCTCCACAATTAAGTGGATCCTACAGTCTGCACACATTAGAGACAATATAATTTATGTTTAAGAGTACTGTTTCCAGAAGTAGATTGCCTTGGTTATGATATTGTTACTGTTGAGGAAAGTTATATAACTTCTGTCTCAGTTTCCTCATCTATAAAATAAAGACAATAGTAACTTACAGAATTGTGAGGATTAAGTGTTTGACATAGTGTTTGTCACAAAGTAAGTGTTAAATATTAGCTACTGTGTTTATTACAAGTTTCAGTAACTGACTAGATTTGAAAGTATCTTGGAAAGTTATCAGTGATTCTTACAAAATATTATCATTTGATTTAGGATTTGTACTTGAATTTCTAAAGTACCAGTCACATCACTTTGTAAGATAAATAAATGTCTAATCACTATGTTGTATACCTGAAACTAATATAATATTGTATGTTAACTATAATTGGAAAATAAATTAATTTTAAATAAATAAAGTACCAATCATGTGTAAAATATCCTACATAATAATAAGAGCTGATATGCTAATTAGAACGGAAGGCGGCGAACAACGGAGGCAGCTGGGGCTGCGAGGGCCGAGCCCCTTGCACTAAATGGGAATAAGGATCTCAAGCCTAGAAGAAAGGTCAGGCCGAGAGGTAAAGATTTGGGACACATCAACATTGCTGAAACTTATACTAAAATCTCTGAAATCTGCGAAGGGATTTAATAAGTGCTGCGGGTCAGACACTATGCTAAATGTTATGAGGATTTCTTTCCTCTCATTAATTGATTTATCATTTTTTATTTCTTACAAATGCTATTGAATTTTTATTTAAGAATAGTTGGTATACATCAGGTGTACAATGAAACTAAAACTAGTGATTTGAAACTTTCATACCTTACAATTTGATCACCCCACTAATTCTAGTAATCATCTGTCACCATGCAAACTTATCACAGTATTATTGACTGTATTCCCCTTCCTCTTTTCACCCGTCTCCCACCCCCTCCCTTCTGAATCTAGAGCAGTGGTTCTCAACCTTCCTCATGCCACGACCCTTTAATATAGTTCCTCATGTTGTGGTGACCCCCAACCATAAAATTATTTTCGTTGCTACTTCATAACTTTAATTTTGCTACTGTTATGAATCGTAATGTAAATATCTGATATGCAGGATGTATTTTCATTGTTACAAATTGAACATAATTAAAGCATAGTGATTAATCACAAAAACAATATGTAATTATATATTGTAAAATATTTATTTCTAATTACAAATAAATGAAGCATGGTGTAGCATGGGTAACAGTCTTAATATAACAACAGTAAACTACATTGCTACATTTTGCGACAGTATGCGTAAAAAGCCAACGTCAGTGTGAAGGTTGAGACTGCTTCTTTCTCACCAGATCAGAAATTCTCGGGGCAGTCTTTGCAAGAGCACAACATAGATCGTCTTCCACAATAAGTCTACTTCTGTATTTAGACTTGATAACCAACAAGCTGGAAAACCCTGTTTCACAAAGATATGTTGTTGGAAATAGAAGAAGAAGGCTCAACACAGTCTCAGACAGAACAGGATATGACTGCAAACACTTGATCCAGAATTTTGTAACTGACATTGTAGAGAAATCAGTTCTCACTGCATCGTTGTTAATAAGTTCAGTGAACTCCTCTTGTGCTGTCTCAGGAACATCTTCAACTTTGATTGTGAATGGGCTTCTGGCAAGTGCAAATGGCGTGTCAGGTAGATTTGGAAAGTACGATGAAATTTCGTCTGCAAGCATGTGCAAGTGTTCTTTCACAGAAATTGTCATCATAATCCTTTTGTCTGGTTCAATGTCATGTTCCTCAAAGAAAGCAGATAAGGTAGGCAACATGTAAGTTTTATTTTCATCCAATTTTTTTCCCAAAGCTGAAGTTTCATTTGGAATGATTGGATCTTTTCAGACAAATCGAGGCATGTTGCATTTGGTCCCTGCAGTGATAAATTTAACTCATTCAAGATGGCAAAGATGTCAGCCAAGTAAGCTATTTTCTGCAGTTCACTTTTATCGCCAAAAAGTGCTTCGAACTGCGGTCTTGCTTTCTGATAATAAAAACGTTTTGAGTTCATCACAAAGCTCAAAAACACGTTTTAAAATTTTTCCTCTCGACAACCATCTCACTTCAGTGTGAAATAGCAGAGCATTGTTCGGCACATCCAACTCATTGCACAGTTGCAAAAACAGTCGACTGTTTAAAGTGCTCACCTTTACAAAATTGACACAATTTATGACGCTTTTTATTACCCCTTGTAACTCTTGTGGCAGCGTCTTCATTGCTAATATTTGCCGATGAATAATACAGTGAGTTCCCATGACTTTTTGTGACTCATTCAGCACCAAACATTGAAATCCAGATCAACATCCTAGCATAGCTGGAGCACCATCTGTGCAAACACCACAAACCTTTTCCCAAGAGATCTTATGCGCTTTCAGAAATGAACCAACTGTGTCAAATACATCATGTGCAGTAGTTGTCGTTTCAAGAGGTTTGCAAAATAGAAACTCATCTTTAAAGTCGCCATCATTAATATACCTCACATAAACCAGTAACTGTGAACAGTTTGCAACGCCTGTAAATTCATCAAGCTGGATACTAAATATTGGAAGTGGAGCAGATTTAATTTCCTGGATTACCTGATCAAGAATATCAGTAGACATGTCATCTATTCTTCTGCGGACAGTGTCATTAGATAAGGAAATTGCACTCAATTTCGTAACAAATTTGTCTCTGATCATAACTCGAACAATGTCTTTGGCCGCTGGCAACAGTAAATCCTCAGCAATCGTGTGAGGTTTCATAGCTCTGGCGATTCTGAGTGCCACCAAATATGAAGCTTCAACGGCTGCTACGTTTTGTTTGTGGTACTTGCCACCAGTGTCAAGTCTGGCTTTCTTGAGTCCCATCAGCTTTGCTTCTAAAATAGTTGGTGTCCTTGCCGGCAAAGCTTGGATGCTTGCTATCAAAATGGCATTTTAGTTTGTTCCGCTTCATAGATTCAGCTGATAGAACTTCACAACAAATAACACATTGTGGTTTCTCAATTCCTGCTGTAATTATTGAGGTAAAACCATACTGTAAAAAATCCTCACTATATTTTCTTTTCTTAATGTTCTTCTCTACACGATCCATTGTCATGGGATGGTTTGCTAATGAAAATAATACATAACAATAGCTTTAATAATACAAAAGATGATACATGGCATAGTTCAGTTAATACAGTTCATTAAAATTTCCTATGATTTATCATTCTCTGTGTTGTTTATTTTACATACCTGTTACTATCACAAGGGGGCAGTATTCACATCAACCACAGCTGAATATAAAAAGACCAATCAGCATCCAGATTAAGTTCCCATGATACAGATATTTTTTTTTTTTGCAGTAGTTGATGATTTTACAGTACATGATTTTACATTTACCCAGTAATTATAATTCATGAAGTGTCGTTTTACCTCCAGTACTGCTGCTTTCAACACAGCAGCTGCTGTCTACAGAGTAGCTGCTCTCTACACATGTGTGCTGGTCCGCATTAGTACATTATGGCGCCAACCCTGTCACATACACCTGTATTTGTACCGGGTGTATGTGATGGGGTTGGCGCGATGATGTCATCACGCTGGGTACTCGTATGTGGGCGTATCTCCATGTGGGCGGACCCGCCTGGAGACAGATAGAGGAGCAGTGTCTCAGTTCCTAAGACCATCAAAAATATGTATTTTCCGATGGTCTTAGGTGACCCCTTGTAACTCTTGTGGGGGGTCACGACCCACAGGTTGAGAACCGCTGATCTGGAGGGTATTATGCTAAATGAAATAAGTCAGTCAGACAAAGACAAGTGCCGTATGGTTTCATTTATATGTGGAATATACAAAGAAAACAAAGCAAGAGCAGACTCATAGAAAGAGACTAAAAGGGTGGTAACAAATGCTGTTTATTTAAACGAGGATATAAAGGCTGAAGGAGGTTGTTTTCTAAAAATGTCAGAGCTGGAATCTAAATGACCTAATAAAACTAATAAGTGACTTTCACAAGATTGCGGAATACAGGGGCAGTCAATTGTATTTCTATGTGCCAGATATAAGCAGTTGAAAAATTGGAAATTAAATGTTTTTAAAATACCGTTTGTAATAGCTTGGCCAAGAAAATGAAGTATCCTACTATTTTTCCTATGACAGGCTTAAAAAAAAAAAAAATAAGGCTTTGCCTTGAATGTGTAATCTTATTCAGCAAACACTTACATAGTGCTTACTGTACCAGCACAATTTTAAGCATTTTAATAGCATTTTCTTATTTAGTCCTCATAATATGATTAGCTTGTTACCATTATTTTTTTATTTTTTTTAATTGTTTTATTGCTTAAAGTATTACAAAGGTTATTACATATGTTTGTTACCATTATTAATCCCATTTTATAGATATGGAAACTGAGACACAAATAGTAAGGAGTAAGTATGGAATTTGAGCCAACTAAGTCTGACTTCAGAATCTTTGCCTAATTTATATGTAAAAATTTTAAATTACATTATGTTAAAGAATACTTTAGTCTCATCACATGAACCTTCAAGGTCTGTTGAGGCACTTATTTTTTTTTAATGTTCTTACTGATTTCAGAGAGAGGAAGGGAAAGGGATAGAGATACAGAAACATCGATGAGAGAGAATCATTGGTCAGCTGCCTCCTGCACACCCCCTCTGGGTATTGAGCCTGCAACCCAGGCCTGTGCTCTGACCATGACCTCCTGGTTCATGGGTCATTGCTCAACCACACCAGCTGAGCCAGTTGAGGCACTTTTTGACTCATCTAACACAGTTTTTCAAATCATATTACCATCCTGATAAATATACAAATCTTTGTTTTATTTTATTTTATTTTTTTACTGTTTGAATCCCTACATGACATTGTCATTGTATTTTCATCTTTAGTCACAAGTTCCTTCCATTACAATTTAAAAAAATTTTTTTTCCCATTTGTACTTCTGGTGTGTTTTTGATCTTCAAAATGTGATTAATTATATTTCTTATTAAAATAATCTGTAAAACCTGTTTTCAGTGTAGTTGTGTGGCTGCGTTCCAGAAATCATTATAAATCTGTATTAAATGTCTTTGCTTCCATGTTTGTTTTCTTCCAGTGAACAATAACAATATTCAAAATTTTCATTGATTATGGTCTTTCTAAGCCAGTGTGTCTTCCTGAACAGTATTATACAGTTTAAAGTAAAGTGATTGAGAGGATACTCAATGGGAGAGATTTCATAAGTACTCAAAAGTACCCAGGCCTTATCTTACAGTCACACCGATACTCTTAAGTATTGGTAGGACACAGAGCCAACTTAGTCGAAAACAATATACCTTTTCTCTAGACTTCCTTCTAGGACATCCGTTAACAACCTCTAATGACCTGAACCTCCTTAACCTCTGACCCAAAACACAGGTTTCCTCTACCCTTGCTGCACCTTTGTGTGTTTGACTCTTTTTGTGGAGACCCCTCACCTGTTCTCTTTGTTCACCTTTCAGTCGTGACCTTTGTCTGTACTGCCTTCTTCCTTTAGTTGTGTCTGTACACTCTTACCTGCCAGTGGTGTGTTGATAGAGATTGTGTATGTGTTTTTAATACATGCTTTGAATATTTTTAATATTTTTTTCTCTCTTGGATATGGGATGTTACAATGTAAGAGCCCAGAAATTTGAGGCAGTCATGGGTACAGATTCCAGCTTTTCTACTTAATTGCTAACTTTTCTGAGTTTCGGGGTTTTTTGCCTCTAAAAAGAGAACAATCCAATATTCTTTGGTAGAGTTTTAGAGATGATTAAATGAAGAATACAAACACAAACACAGAAAGCAAATATAAAGTGCTGAAATGTTAGGCTCCTTTCTTTTCTATTGATCTCTACACATACTGACAAAGAGTCATGCCAATTCAGATTTTCTCTGAGAAAATGCCTTTACGATTCATCTCTGACTTTTGGTCACAAGTCTCTCAGAACCCACTGCGTTGGGTCTTATTTACAATAGCAAGTGAATGAAAAGGAGGAGGAAGCAGGGCATTAACCAAAGTGCCAACTTTCCACCAGCCTAGAGGAGGATGAGAAGGCTTGGGAAAGTGTGGGAAGAAAAGTGAGGCCCAAGAAAGTATTTAAGAAGAGAAGGCATTTCTTCAAAATAATAATGTAGGATGTTTAAATGTTTAAAATTTTTATTCAATGTTTATTGAGTTTTTTTATTATATTAGGTACTTTATTATTTCATTTGTATCCTGTCATGTTTATAGCCATAAAAATGTGGTTAAATAGATACCTAGGTATGTAGATATCTTCTGGAATTTTATAAGCTTTCTCATTTGATAAATGGCTATAGAAATAAAAATATGATCATAATATGTGTTATCTCACTGTGCTACCAGCCTAATATTATATTTTATATCCACTTGTTTAAAATCCTAAAATAATATTTTATAGAAAACCTAATAAACAGTTACTTAGTCTGTTAAGTCTAATGAGAGAAATTTAGAGATGGGGGAGTAGACCTAACAAAGTGATTTAGTTCTTCTCATAGTTTTTCTTCTTTGCTTCTGTTTTACATACCCTCATGATAGAATTTATTATAGTTTTATAGGTAGGCTAGTGAGCTGCACTTATATTCTTATAATTGTTTATATATTTTCCAATAACTTTAACTCATTATAGAACTTAGATATATCTAAGATATATCTAACTTTGCTCCCTCTTTTGTGTTTCTATTTTTAAAATGTATTTAGAATGTTGTCATGTCTGCTTCTTTCATCTTAGCCATTAGCCAAACTGCACATTTTTAGAAACTTTAATCTTTCTAGTAGTTCTGTCATACCTATCCTATAATCATTTCAGTTTCTTTCTTTTATATTTTTTATTCCATTCCCTGTAATTTGTTTTCATCTTAAACTGACAACTGAACCTGGAAATAATCATCTTAATGCACTGATTTTTTTTCATTTTTCAGAAAACAGTGTTCCTTATCAGATCAGTTTATAAGATTTTAATGTTTTCTATCTTAGCTTGAAATATTTAGTAATTTTAATTTTATAATACCATAAATGGTTAATATGACTCCAGTCATCTCATTCAGTAAAGATTTATTAAGGGACTAGAGGCCCAGTGCACAAAAATTTGTGCACTCACGGGGGGGGGGGGGGGGGGGGAGAGTCCCTCAGTCCAGCCTGCGCCCATTCACAGTCCAGGACCCCTTGGGGGATGTCCACCTGTCGACTTAGGCTCACTTCCCGTGGGATCAGGCCTAAGCTTGCAGTCAGACATCCTTCTGGCAGCCAGGGTGTCCTCGGGGGATGTCCAACTAAAGGCTTAGGTCCCCAAGGGATCGGGTCTAAACCGTTAGTTGGACATTCTTAGTGCTGCCACGTAGGTGGGAGAGGCTCCTGCCACCACCTCTGCGCTGGCCAGCCATGAGCCAGTTTCTGGCTCATATGGGAGTGCACTGACCACCAGGGGGAAACTCCTGCATTGAGTGTCTGCCCCCTGGTGGCCAGTGCGCATCATAGCAACTGGTCATTCTGCCGTTCAGTCAATGTGCATATTAGCCTTTTATTATTATTATATAGGATGTCCCTATTTCCCCCCTTTTGCCCCCTCTACCCAGCTCTTGCCCCCCACTTCTCTCTGGTCATCACCATACTATTGTCTGTGTCCATGGGTTGTGCATATATTTTCTTTGGCTAATCCCTTCTTTAAATTCACTTCTTTAAATTTTTATTTTCAGATAAGTGCTTCTTATAACTGCACTATATATATTTTCTTTTATATCACTTAGAATTAAGATATTTTTTAATTGAACCCTTGTAAATTTTAGCACAATTTAATAAATTATGCTAGAAGCAATTAGGAGATTTTTCATGTAATGCAGATACATTTCAATTAATATTCTATGAATTTTTAATTTTTTAATATTTTAATTTGAAATAATCTCATACATGTAAAAAAAAACTATAAAATACTACAGCATATTATATGGACCCTTCACCCAATTTCTTAGGTGTTAATAATTTAAACATAATCATTATACAACTAACAAAATTTGGAATATTTTTTTCTTATAATCTCTTTAATGTTACTTAATCCATTTACTTTGTTTTTGTTAATCTTCACCCAAGGATATTTTTCCATTGAATTTTAGAGAGAGTGAAGGGAAAGGGAGAGACACATTGATTGGTTGCCTCCTGCACATGCTTTGATAGGGACTGGGGATCAAGCCAGCAACTGAGGTACGTGCCATTGACTGGAATCGAACCTGGGACCCTTCAGTCCATGGGCTAATGCTCTATCCACTGAGTAAAACAGGCTGCAGCTTAATTCATTTACTTTTAATCTATATGTGTCTTTATATTTAAAGTGGGTTTTGTTTTTGATTCACCCTCAGAATCTGTCTTTTAATTGGTGCATTTATGCCACTGACTTTCAGAGTGCTTACTGATAGAGTTACTACCATATCAGGAGGCTTCTGGGGCTTCTGGGGCCGGCCTGTTGGACCAGCCTGCCCTTGATAGCGGGCGCGCTCGCGGCTCGCGCAGTCCCGCCCTGCCTGCAGTATGCAAATTAGCCGCCATCTTTGTTGGTGGTTAATTTGCATATCATGCTGATTAGCCAATGGGAGGCATAGCGAAGGTATAGTCAATTACCATGTTTGGTTATTATTAGATAGGATTATAATGTATCAAGTAAAACACTAGGTTCTAGAATCCAAAGAGGCATTAAGCAAGATTCTTGCACTTGAGTAACTTATGTTTTACTTATGGAAGAAACTCTTGTAAGCATTTTACTTACGTTAGCTCATTTAATCACCCAGAATTCAACATTTCCAAGTATATCTTCTACGATTTCAATTCAGTAGATCTAAGGTGGAGCCATGGCATCTGTACTTCTCATAAGCTCCACAAACGCTCCTGATGGTCATTCCTGGTTAGGCTAGATAAAATCAAGCTCAGAAATCATCCTCCCCCTTGCCAAAGAAAAGAAGTCTTGCTCTACTACAACCGTGGGCAAACTACGGCTGGCGGGCCGGATCCGGCCTGTTTGAAATGAATAAAACTAAAAAAAAAAAATGACCGTACCCTTTTATGTAATGATGTTTACTTTGAATTTATATTAATTCACACAAACACGCCATTCATGCTTTTGTTCCGGCCCTCCGGTCCAGTTTAAGAACCCATCGTGGCCCTCGAATCAAAAAGTTTGCCCACCCCTGCTCTACTACCAAATAGTCATGGATTTGAACTCAGGACTCTGGTTTCTATATTCCTATTTAGGAGTTTCCTAGAGTTATGGAATTTTTAAACTCACTTTCAGAACACTGATTTGTATAAGTTAAGATTTATAGTGTTTGCCTGTTAATAGGAGTTGGTCTAAATAAATGACTTTTACATCCTTTTTGGCCTTTACAGTATTTTGTGTATGTAGCAAATTGACTGTTTTAAAATCTATGTAATATAGGAAAATAGGACAAAACCATTCTTCATTCTGCATCCTCCCCCCCCCCCCAAAAAAAATACTTTTTCTTATGACTTTTTTAAAGACTTCATTTTTCTTACAGTAGTTTTAGGTTCACAGCAAAACTGAAAGGAAAACAAAGGTCTTATGACTTTTTCAGAAATATATATATATATATATGTATGTATATACATATATATGTATATATATAAATATACATATATATATTAATTTTTTTCTTTAATGTAGACCAACACTCTGAGGTATATATTCAAAGCAGCATGAAATAGTTTTGAGTTCTGTGAAGCACTGATATAATAAATACTCTTGGTTCAAAGGATAGTTCAAGCTGAATTTTAAGTGTTTGTTGTCATGTTGCCACAAAAGGGAAAAGAGCTACTCATTCAAGAACCATCAAAATATTTTACTCTAATTTTATCTCATGCATACTTTGATTTATTTTAAGGCAACATTCCTTTCATTATATTTGTTTCATTTAAGTAATTTTATCTTCACATACCTGCAGTATGTATTTTTTGCCTTTATAGGCAGGCCAAATATCACTACATATTATTTATTTTATTAATAATAATATATATTTTATTTGATCATGATATGATAGATGCATTGAATTACTCTAAATACATGCTTGAAATTCTTATAAATCCACGGTACAGTTGTTAAGCATACTCAGCGTTTTTAACTCTACAAAAAAAGATCTCTCACATTCATTTAAGAATTCATTTGTAAGCCAAAAATGACAGATGTAGTATTACAGCTGAGAAGTGAACTAGTTGAAGGAATCATCTAAATGGCTGAAACATTTGGACAAATAACCAAATGCCTTTTAAATTCCTTTTGCTTGTCCTATAGTAATCATTGTTGTAACACTGATCAAAGTTTTACAAGTTTCTCTACCTGCTTTCTTTTCATCTTAGAAAATTTCACAATTGAAAGAGAAAGACTAGTTACTAGAACTCTTTCTGTCAATGAAAGGAAAGCAATTTTACGTGTCTTTTGTAACATACAACTATTCTTAACGTGTTTTCTACCTTTAGAACTTTCACATGTTCAGCATACACCTACCAGTTTCTTTCATTACATCCAGTGCTTCTCTATTAGAAAAGAAAACAAATACATCCCACTAGATGGGTATATTACAATATACAAAGCTGGTATGTTATCTGGATAACAGGAGGTTCTGATCTACTCTCCTTTCCAACTGATAAATACTAGTAAATTGATATAATTGAAGAATATAACCATCATATTTATTTATTTTTAATTTTTATTTCATTTTATTAAAATTTTTTTCTCTTGCCGTAACCGGTTTGGCTCAGTGGATAGAGCGTCGGCCTGCAGACTGAAAGGTCCCAGGTTCGATTCCGGTCAAGGGTATGTACCTTGGTTGCGGGCACATCCCCAGTAGGAGGTATGCAGGAAGCACTTGATCGATGTTTCTCTCTCATTGATGTTTCTAACTCTATCCCTCTCCCTTTCTCTCTGTAAAAAAATCAATAAAATATATTTTTAAAAAAATTTTTTTTTCTCTTTAATATTTTTTTTACATTTTTCCCTTTATTGATGATTAAGATATTACAAATGTGTCCTTATCCCCCCCCCCAGTGTCCCCTTATCCCCCCAGTCCTGCCCTCACCCTCACCCCCTGTTGTCCACAGCCATCACTTATGCTTATATGCATGTATATAAGTCCTTTGGTTGGTCTCTCTCCCTCACCCCCATCCTCCCCTACCTTGCCTCTGAGTTTTGAGCATCTGATTGATGCTTCTCTGTCTCTACATATGTTTTTGTTCATAAGTTGATGTTGTTCATTATAATCCACAAATGAGTGAGAGCATGTGATATTTATCTTTCCCTGACTGACTTATTTCACTTAGCATAATGCTCTCCAGCTCCATCCATGCTGTTGCAAGTGGTAGGAGTTCCTTCCTTTTTACAGCAGCATAGTATTCCATTGTGTAAATGTGCCAACGTTTTTTAATCCATTCATCTGCTGATGGGCACTTAGGCTGATTCCAAATCTTAGCTATGGTAAATTGTGCTGCTATGAACATAGGGATGCATATATCCTTTCTGATTGGTGTTTCTGGTTTCTTGGGATATATTCATAGAAGTGGGATCACTGGGTCAAATGGAAGCTCTATCACATTTAAATATTAAAGATACATATAGTGATATGAAAAGTTCTTTTTAAAGAAATAGATTTTCACAAATCTACCTTTCAAAATTCAGTTGTAAATTGTATTTATATATACTGTGGTACATCTACACGATGGAATACTATGCTGCTCTAAAAAGGAAGGAACTCTTACCATTTGCAACGTCATGGATGGAACTGGAGAGCATTATGCTAAGTGAAATAAGCCAGTCAATGAAGGAAAAATACCACATGATCTCACTCATTCATGGATAATAGAGACCATTATAAACTTTTGTACAATAATAGATACAGAGGCAGAGCTGCCTCAAACAGATTGTCAAACTGCAGCAGGAAGGCCGGGGAGGGTTGCGGGGCAGGAGGTAGGGGGGTAAGAGATCAACTAAAGGACTTGTATGCATGCATAGAAGCATAACCAGTGGACATAAGACATTGGGGGATAGGGGAGGCTAGGGGACTGTCTAGGGCGGGGGGATAAAATGGACACATATGTAATACCCTTTGTAATACTTTAAGCAAAAAAAAAAAAAAATTGTATTTATATAAATGTACTTTCATTTGATACTTTATGAAATATATTAAAACTACATAAAAAATTGTTTGCTCTTTTAAAGTAACAGATTAGAAATTATAACTTGGGTATGGTAGAGCAGGGGTGCTTATTTCTGGGTTCAGAGATCCTTTTTAAAATGTTTTCAGGATATTAAAAAACTAATCAACCAAAGACTTAATTTACTAGACATTGATGATGTCATAAATACTTCATCTCTTACTTGGCTAATAACTGTGTTGTAAGAAGGAAAATAGATCTCAGCCAAAATTATTTAAGTGGGAAGTACTTAATTTTTCATTTTTTAAAATTCCTCATATCAAAAATATTAGTTGCCTTTACTAAAATTAGTGTTTTAAGTTAAACTGTGTAATGTAAAAACAACTAAATTCTTTTTCCAACCTCCCTTCTCCCAGATATTTTTACCTATATGATATCATTTCTTCAAGAATGATCTTCTTTTTCTTTTTATATAACTGAAAATATCCATATATGGTTTTGATGTATCCATGATACATGTCTAAATATGTATGTAAGTAACGAGTCAAGTTTATTTCTTTTTAAAGAAACACATCAGAATATATGGATCCAAATGATAATATCTTTCAACAAAATAGGCACAGTTGGGCTTCTGTTTTTTTCCACACACATCCCAGCAATGCTCAGTATGGTTACTTTATCTCAGTCCTTAGAGCAGCCTTTAATTATAATGGTCTTCTTCCTTCAAAGATGTATTTTGTTTTGGAAATTCTGACATTATTAAGAATATAACCCTTAGCATCAGATAGGTACTGATATTTAGTGTGGGAAATTGTGGAGAAGCTAAATGTATTACTATAGTGGAATAATTAAGAATGAAAAATTAGCCCTAACTGGTTTGGCTCAATGTATAGAGCGTCGGCCTGCGGACTCAAGGGTCCCAGGTTCGATTCCGGTCAAGGGCATGCACCTTGGTTGCGGACACATGCCCAGTGGGGAGTGTGCAGGAGGCAGCTGATCGATGTTTCTAACTCTCTATCTCTCTCCCTTCCTCTCTGTAAAAACTCAATAAAATATATTTTTTTAAAAAAAGAATGAAAAATTATGGTGACAGTAAACTAAGAGTTATGAAAGGGGTTTAAGAGCATAGGAAAAGTTTTAAGTTATACTATCAGGGCAAAAGGGTAGAAAATCTATTTGGAGGGATGGTTCACATATAATGTATGTAGCAAACATTTTTATATATGATAATAACATGTTGGTGAGGATGTGGGGAACCATATTTTATACGTATCAGGTAAGATATTTTATTGAGAGTATTACAGATGTCACCCTTTCCCCTCCCCCTTACCGCCTTCCAACCGGTTCCCGCCCCAAGGCCTTCACCACCCTATTGTCTGTGTCCATAGGTGCATATAAGGCCTTTGGTTAATCTCTTACCACCCCCTCCCACTCCCCTTCCCTCTGAGACTCATCAGTCTGTTCCATGTTTCCATGCCTCTGATTATATTTTATTAATCAGCTTATTTTGTTCATTAGATTTCTTGTTTATTTATTTTGATTTTTAGAATCAATTGTAGATAGATATGTATTTATTGTCATTTTATTGTTAATATATTCTATTTCTTCTTCCCCTCCTCATCCTCCTCTTCTTTCTCCTCCTCCTCCATCTTCTTCGTCTTCTTTTTTCTTCTCCTTCTCCTTCTCCTTCTTCTTCTCCTTCTTCTTTCTTCTTTCTTCTTCTTCTCCCTTCAATATTTCATGTAATACTGGTTTGGTAGTTATAAACTCCTTTAGCTTTGTCTTGATTGAGAAGCTCTTTATCTGACCTTCAATTCTAAATGATAGCTCTGCTGGGTTGAGTAATCTTGGTTGTAGGTTCTCACTATTCATCACTTTGAGTATTTCTTGCCACTCCCTTCTGCCCTGCAAAGTTTCTGTTGACAGTCATATGGGTGCTCCCTTTGTGGTAACTAACTGCTTTTCTCTTGCTGGACCAGTAGTTTTATTGCTAGCTTTACCCAGTAGCCAGATAAGTTTCTATTGAACAAGTACAAAAAACATTTTACATAAATGTTAAAGGCACACTTTAAAATTAAATACCATTGTTTAAAGTTATTTATTACATGTTCTTGCAAGCTAATATCTTTTTAGAGTATGATACTTTGTAAAACATTGTGTAATATGAAGCAAGAATTCTCATGATCCGTCCGCAGTGTGTTACGATTCTCTCATGGTCTTTAACCCTTGGCACTTTGATTATGATGTGTCTTGGTGTGGGCCTATTGGGCTTCCTCTTGTTTGGGACTCTTTGCACTTCTTGGACTTATAAGTCTATTTCTTTCACTAGGTAGGGAACGTTTTCTGTCATTATTTCATCAAATAGATTTTCAATATCTTGCATTCTCTCTTCTCCTTCTGCCACCCCCATAATGCAAATGTTGGTATCCTTGAAGTTGTCCCAGAGGCTCCTTGCACTATCTTTATATTTTTTTATTCATTTTCTTTTTGCTCTTCTGATTGAGTGGTTTTTGCTTCCTCATATTCCAAATCATTGATTTGATTCTCAAAATCTTGTACTCTACTTTTGAATTCCTGTAAATTATTCTTTATTTCAGTTGTTGTATGCTTAAATTCTGACTGGTCCTTTTTCATGTCTTTGATATTCTCACTAAGATCCTTGAAAGGCTCATTAAGTCCATTGAAGCTCTTATGAAGATCTTGATTAACCTTATAACCATGGTTTTGAACTCTGTATCCAGTAATTTGCTTGGTTTTGTTTCTTTCATTTGAGATGTTTCTTTGTCTCTACATATTTGGGTGCTTCCCTGTATTTGTTTCCACATATTAGGTAGAGCTGCTATGTCTCCTGGAATTGGTAGAGTGGCCTTGTGTAGTAGGTATCCTGTAGGGCCCAGTGGCTCAGCCTCTCCCGTCACCTGAGCTGGGAACTCTAGGTGGGCCCATGTAGGCTGTGTGCACAGTCTTGTAGTTGGGCCTTGATTGCTACTAGTGTCTCTAGGAGGAATTGACCTCCCGGCCAAATTTTCTGTGAAGAGGACCCACTGCAACTACAGTGGGAGAGCTGTTGTGCAGAAAACACCTGTATGGAACAGGACTTGCTTCAGTGGGGCTTTGGTGCCCACTGAGTCTGCTCCTTGCATATGTCGCTTGTAGATGTGTAGAGTTGTAATCTGCTATGGTCTGAAGCTGTCCACCAGGTACACTGGTTGTGAGGGCTCCAGGAAGGTATAAAGTCAGCCACAGCCTGGGGCCACCCTGCAGGAGCTATTTGTATTGCGTTTAGAGGTACCCAGGCATGGCCCAGCTGTGAAGCAAAGCAGGCTGGTGCTAATGCCAGGTCTTGGTACTTTTATTGATAGGTTTGGAGCACAATGACATCAGTTGCAGCTTATTTGAGAGATTTTAGCAAAGTCTGAAGCCTGAGGCAGGACAGGCCATTCATATGGAAAAGTTGCTGCAAAATGCTTGGGTGGGCTGCAAATTGGGTGGGGTGGGGTCTCAGGGAGTCACCAGGGCAGAGCAAACAGTGTGGGCCATGTTGATGGAAATTCAGATATGGGTACCAGTCATCCCTGCAAAAGGGTAGGTCCCACAATAGGAACAATGATCCTTGCAAGCACCCCAGTCTGGGAGAAGCTGCCCCCGAGTTCCTGCCCCAATGCCAGACAATCCAGTTCCTCCTGGTATGTGCCTGGGTCCCCCAACATCTTCTGGTGCTGGAGCTCAGAGGAAGCAGGACCTTATAATTTTAGTTCATTTCCCAGTGTCCCTTCAAAGGGACACTGGGCTGTTAGCAGCCTCTGGGTCACTAAGCTGCAGTATTTTTACAGCCCGTAGTTGTGGGGACTTCCCTTCCAAGCTCTGGGAGCTTGGAATGGTTGTCTGGTGTAGGGATGGAACCTCTTGCTCCTCACGGAAGCCTCCACAGAGATAATTTCCCTCGTGATTAAAAAAGAGGTACATGTGGGTGCCGGTCCAGCCCATTCCATGCCTCCACGCCTCCTATCAGTCTCAATGTGCTTTCTTCTTTATTTCTCTAGTCATAGGACTTCCATTCAGCCAGCTTTTAGGCGGTTCTGGATGATGGTTGTTCTGTGTTTTAGATAGATAGATATAGATGTACTATTGAGAACAAGAAAAAAACTTTAGAGAGACTTGAAAAGTCAGAGGTTTAGCATTTTAACCTAAGACCATTGGCTCTCCTCAGCCACAGGAGCAGAAAATTCAAACAAACAGTTTTTTGCTCAGTTCTTAATTGGAGTAAGTGAATCTTAGGATTTGGTTAACTATCATTCCATTACTCATCTTGAGGCATTTCAAATATGTGGTACAGGTCTAGAAATACAACCAAAATTTTGTAAACAGAATGAAAATGAGTGTATCCCCCTGAAATTGAAATAGCAAGTACAAAGTAGTTAAGGTGTGGATTAGTTATTAGCTCAACCAAAATGAATAATTTAGGGGAATTGGATATCAAACTCAGGGAGGCCTCATTAAAAAAATAAGGTAAAAGAGGAGTCTAAAACACCTGTCAGAAAGATTGATTCTCAGTGGATTAGAGATGTCAGCCTCTGCCCTTGTTAACTCCAGTGTCCCACAGCAAAATCCACCATCCACCTAAGGTATTCAATCTGGAGATTCAGGCCCAACTCTGTTTCAAAGCATTCTTTTTACATGTTGAAAGTTTATCAGCAGTCTCTGTCCCATATGCTTCAGAATTTAGAATTAAATGACCTCCTCACATAAAGGATTTTGTGATTCAGCCATGACTACCTCCTCCCATGTACTCTTCTAAACCACAGTATTTTCTCTGTATTGACCCACTGCCACCCAAGGAGCAGCCCCTGAACGACTCAACATTTAGATATGTCGGTTAGATCAAACATGGGTAGACAAAGAAACCCCCAAAGGAAATAAAAAGGAGGACTCGCCAGAAGAGCAGCTAAGTGAAACAGAAGCATTCAGCATGACAGAAAAACAATTCAGATTAAGGGTCCTAGAATGCATAAACCGGATGGAGGAAAAAATCAACAACTTATGTAAGAAACAAAAAGAAACGGATGAAAAAAAAATCAACAAATTATGTAAGAACCAAGAAGAAATGAAGAGTGATATAGCTGCAATAAAAAGCACCATGGAAAGTTTCAACAGTAGACTAGGAGAAGTGGAGGACCGAGTTAGCAAATTAGAAGAGAGGGAAGCAAAACACACCCAAACTGAACTGCAATTGGAGAAAAAAATTAAAAGACAGGAGGAGAGCCAAAGGGAGTTATAGGACACCATGAAACAAAACAACATACGAATAATAGGGGTGCCAGAACAACAGAAAGAGGAACAAGGGTTAGAAAACCTATTGGAAGAAATAATATCAGAAAACTTCCCTGAGGTGGGAAAGAAAAAAGCCACACAAGCACAGAGAGTCCCAAACAAGGTGAACCCGAAAAGACCCACACCAAGATACTTCATAATTACCATGGCAAATGTTCAGGACAAAGAGAGAATGTTACAGGCTGCAAGAGAAAGACGGAAAGTTACATACAAGGGATCTCCCATTAGATTATCAAATGATTTCTCAACAGAAACACATCAGGCCAGAAAAGAATGGACGGAAATTTACAAAGTGATGCAAAGCAAAGGAATGAATCCAAGAATACTCTATCCAGCAAGGCTATCATTCAAAATTGAAGGGGAAATAAGAAGCTTCACAGACAAAAAAAGGCTAAGGGAGTTTATCACCACCAAGCCAGCAATGCACAAAATGCTTAAGGGACTGGTGTAAAAAGAAGAAATAAAAAGCTAAGAAAGAAAACAGGCACAAAAAATAGAAATGGCTACAAACAAGTACCTTTCAATAATAACTTTAAACGTAAATGGACTAAATGCTCCAATCAAAAGACATCGAGTGGCTGAATGGATAAATAAAAACTCACAGCAAGGTGGGAATAGAAGGATCATACCTCAACATAATAAAAGCCATATATGACAAACCCACAGCCAACATCATACTCAATGGGACAAAAACTAACACCATTTCCCCTAAGAACAGGAACAAGACAGGGATGCCCACTCTCACCACTCCTGTTCAACATAGTCCTGGAAGTATTAGCCATTGCAGTTAGACAAGAAGAAGAAATAAAAGGCATCCAAATTGGAAAAGAAGAAGTCAAACTGTCCTTATTTGCAAATGACATGATATTATACATAAAAAACCCTAAAGTCTCCATCAAAAAACTATTAGACTTAATAAATGAATTTGGTATTGTAGCAGGATACAAAATTAATGCCAAGAAATCTATGGCATTTCTATACACCAATAGTGAACTTACAGAAAGAGAGACTGGGGCCTTCCTTTTCCCGCTGCTGGCTGCTGGCCAGGGCTTCATTCCGCACCACCCCCTTGTAGTCAGCACAGGTCATAGCAAGCAATCAAACTCCTGTTCGAACTCCCAAGGGGACACTTTGCATATTAGCCTTTTATATATATAGATTTTTTCCAGTAGTATGTGATATATGAGTGAGTCATAAGAAAACTAATAGTACCCAGTTCCAAATGTAGCATACAGAATTATCTAGCCAAATTTGGGGCCTGGGATGAGATGCTTGTGAGGATAATTAGAGATTCTGATTATAATGTAACTTTATAGGAAATTTGACCTCTTACAATATCAAACATAAAGTTGTTAACATATAAATAATATTGACTTAATTTAAATAAGACGTTCACATTAAGAGGATAAAATGAGAAGATGAGTCAACACAGTAAATTGTGGTTGTATTTGGTTATATTTGCAAAACAAGTCAGAGGGAGTTACCTTAAACTCTCAAGTTATGTTATGCTATTGTTGGCCACTCCTCGCTGCTGGAACTGTTTTTGCAGCTCTAATGTTTCTTCAGCATTTTCACTGTTCAATTTAACAAATTAAAATGATAATTAGTACAAAGGCATAATTATTTGAGGGAGATTTTTTCATGGTATAAACAATGTGGGAATAGGTTAATCGTTTAGAATTATCATTTAATTTATATAATTGTCATTTGTTTTGTCAATTTATTAAACTTAGTATTTTCAAATTTCATTTGATCTATAGAATTAACATTAGGCTTTTCAGTTTATTAAACTTAAGTATTCTGGGGGATTCAGGAAGATGGCGGCGGTATAGGTCGTGTCCCTGAGCAAATGGAGTGAGCAGCTGAAACTAGTAACATCCACCCCGAATTGGCGAAATTCCTCAGCTGGCGAGACGGTTTACAGCCGGGAAGAGCAGAACTCCCCTGGAAAGATCCAAGCAACAGCAACCTCCTGAGCACCACACCCTCTGCTGAGGAACAGCAGCTGTACATGAAACCTCGCCCCACCAGCCAGAAGAGCCACCACAGCTGTGAACAGCACCCACCAGAGGAGTTGCTGCCAACTGAAGAGCAGCTGCTAACACAACCGCCCGAAGAGGAACCGCAGACCAAGGAGTCACTGCCACCAAGGGAGCAGCCACTGAACGACTCAACGTCTAGATATGTCAGTGAGATCAAACATGGGTAGACAAAGAAACCCCCAAAGGAAAGAGAAGGAGGACTCTCCAGAAAAGCAGCTAAGTAATACAGAGGCATGCAACATGACAGAAAAAGAATTCAGAATAAGGGTCCTAGAGTGCATAAACCGGATGGAGGAAAAAATCGACAACCTCTGCAAGAAGCAAGAAGAAACAGATGAAAAAAATCGATAACATATGGAAGAAGCTAGAAGAAACAGATGAAAAAATCGATAACATATGGAAGAAGCTAGAAGAAACAGATGAAAAAATCAACAACTTAAGTAAGACCCAAGAAGATATGAAGAGTGATATAGCTGCAATGAAAAACTCCATTGAAAGTATCAACAGTAGACTAGGAGAAGCGGAGGACCGAATTAGTGATTTAGAAGACAAGGAAGCAAAACACACCCAAAATGTACTGCAATTGGAGAAAAAAATGAAAAGACAGGAGGAGAGCCTAAGGGAGCTTTGGGACAACATGAAACGAAACAACATACGAATAATAGGGGTACCAGAACAACAGAAGGATGAACAAGGATTAGAAAACCTATTAGAAGAAATAATATCAGAAAACTTCCCTGAGGTGGGGAAGAAAAAAGTCACACAAGCCCAGAGAGTCCCAAACAAGGTGAACCCAAAAAGACCCACACCAAGACACATCATAATTACCATGGCAAATGTTCAGGACAAAGAGAGAATCTTACAGGCTGCAAGAGAGAGACGGAAAGTTACATACAAGGGATCTCCCATTAGATTGTCAAATGATTTCTCAACAGAAACACATCAGGCCAGAAAAGAATGGACGGAAATTTACAAAGTGATGCAAAGCAAAGGAATGAATCCAAGAATACTCTATCCAGCAAGGCTATCATTCAAACTTGAAGGGGAAATAAGAAGCTTCACAGACAAAAAAAGGCTAAGGGAGTTTACCACCACCAAGCCAGCAATGCAAGGAATGCTAAAGGGACTGGTATAAAAAGAAGAAATAAAAAGCTCAGAAAGAAAACAGCCACACAAAAACAGAAATGCCTACAAACAAGTACCTTTCAATAATAACTTTAAACGTAAACGGACTAAATGCTCCAAACAAAAGACATCAAGTGGCTGAATGGATAAAAAAACATGACCCATACATCTGCTGTCTACAAGAAACCCACCTCATTAGAAGGGACTCACACAGACTGAAAGTGAAAGGATGGAAAAATATCTTTCAGGCAAATGGAAAGGAAAAGAAAGCTGGGGTAGCAATACTTATATCGGACAAAATAGACCTCAAAGTGAAGGCCATAACAAGAGATAAGGAAGGCCACTTCATAATACTAAAGGGATCAATACAACAAGAAGATATAATCCTGGTAAACATATATGCACCCAATGCAGGAGCACCCAAATTCATAAAAAAACTCCTGGAAGATATCAAAGGAGACATCGACAACAATACTATCATAGTTGGGGACTTTAATACACCACTGACAGCACTGGATAAGTCCTCTAGACAAATAATCAGCAAAGATACAGCAATCCTAAATGACTCACTAGATCAGATGGACTTAATAGACATCTTCAGAACACTTCACCCGAAAGCCAGGGAATATACATTCTACTCAAATGCTCATAGGACATATTCAAAAATAGACCATATATTGGGTCACAAGCAAAGTATCCCCAAATTCAAGAAAATTGAAATCATAAAAAGCGTCTTCGCAGACCACGATGGCATAATATTAGAAATAAACTACAATAAAAACAACCCAAAATACTCAAACACCTGGAAGCTGAATAGCATGCTATTAAATATTGATTGGGTTACCAATGAAATCAAAGAAGAAATTCGAAACATCCTGGAAACTAATGACAATGAAAACACAACAATCCAAAACCTATGGGACACAATGAAAGCAGTCCTGAGAGGGAAGTTTATAGCTCTACAGGCCTATCTCAAAAAACAAGAAAAAATGGTAGTAAATCATCTAACTCTACAACTCAAAGAATTAGAAAGAGAGCAACAAGAAAACCCCAGAGTGAGCAGAAGGAAGGAGATAATAAAGATTAGAGCAGAAATAAATGACATAGAGACCAAAAAAACAATACAGAAAATCAATGAAACCAAGAGCTGGTTCTTTGAAAGGATAAACAAGATTGACAAACCTCTAGCCAGACTCACCAAGAAGCAAAGAGAGAGGACCCAAATAAACAAAATCAGAAACGATACAGGCGAAATAACAACAGACCCCACAGAAATACAAATGATTGTTAAAAAATACTATGGACAGCTCTACTCCAACAAACTAGACAACCTGGAGGAAATGGACAAATTCCTAGAAAAATACAACATTCCAAAACTCAATCAGGAAGAATCTAAAAATCTCAACAGGCCAATAACTATGGAAGAAATTGAAGCAGTCATCAAAAAGTTTCCAGCAAACAAAAGCCCAGGACCAGACGGCTTCACAGGGGAGTTTTACCAAACATTCAAGGAAGAACTAAACCCTATCCTCTTCAGACTACTACAAAAAATTCAAGAGGAAGGAACACTTCCAAGCTCACTCTATGAAGCCAGCATCACCCTAATACCAAAACCAGGTAAAGACAACACAATGAAAGAGAATTACAGGCCAATATCCCTCATGAACATAGATGCCAAAATCCTCAACAAAATCTTAGCAAATCGGATCCAGCAGTACATCAGAAAGATCATACACCATGACCAAGTAGGATTTATCCCAGGGATGCAAGGATGGTACAATATCCGCAAATCAATAAACGTGATACATCACATAAACAAATTGAAAGAAAAAAACCACATGGTCATATCAATTGATGCAGAAAAAGCATTTGACAAAATTCAACACCCATTTTTGATAAAAGCTCTCAGCAAGGTGGGAGTAGAAGGATCATACCTCAACATAATAAAAGCCATATATGACAGGCCCACAGCCAACATCATACTCAATGGACAAAAACTAACACCATTTCCCCTAAGAACAGGAACAAGACAGGGATGCCCCCTCTCACCACTCCTGTTCAACATAGTACTGGAAGTGTTAGCCATTGCAATTCGGCAAGAAGAAGAAATAAAAGGCATCCAAATTGGAAAAGAGGAAGTAAAACTGTCCTTATTTGCAGACGACATGATATTATACATACAAAACCCTAGAGACTCCATCAAAATGCTACTGGACTTAATACATGAATTTGGCAATGTAGCAGGATACAAAATTAACCCCAAGAAATCCGAGGCATTTCTATACACCAATAGTGAACTTTCAGAAAGAGAGATTATAAAAACAATCCCGTTTACCATCGCACCAAAAAAATTAAGCTACCTAGGAATAAACTTAACTAAAGAGGTAAAAGACCTCTACTCAGAAAACTACAGGACGTTGAAAAAAGATATAGAGGAAGACATAAACAGATGGAAGAACATACCGTGTTCATGGATTGGTAGAATCAACATCATTAAAATGTCCATACTACCCAAAGCAATCTATAAATTCAACGCACTTCCCATTAAAATACCAATGGCATACTTCAGAGATCTAGAACGAACTCTCCAAAAATTCATCTGGAATAAAAAAAGACCTTGAATAGCTGCAGCAATCCTGAAAAAGACCAAAGTAGGTGGGATCTCAATACCAGATATCAAGATGTATTACAAAGCCACTGTTCTCAAAACTGCCTGGTACTGGCACAAGAATAGGCATATAGATCAATGGAATAGAATAGAGAGCCCAGAAATCGGCCCGAACCAATATGCTCAATTAATATTTGACAAAGGAGGCAAGAACATACAATGGAGCCAAGATAGTCTCTTCAATAAATGGTGCTGGGAAAATTGGACAGATATATGCAAGAAAATGAAACTAGACCACCAACTTACACCATACACAAAAATAAACTCAAAATGGATAAAGGACTTAAATGTACGACAGGAAACTATAAAAATTCTAGAAGAATCCAAAGGCAACAAAATCTCAGACATATGCCGAAGCAATTTCTTCACTGATACAGCTCCTAGGGCACTTGAAACTAAAGAGAAAATGAACAAATGGGACTACATCAAAATAAAAAGCTTCTGCACAGCAAAAGAAACCATCAACAAAACAACGAGAAAACCCACTGTGTGGGAAAACATATTTGCCAATGTCATATCCGATAAGGGCCTAATCTCCAAAATTTATAGGGAACTCATACAACTTAACAAAAGGAAGATAAACAATCCAATCAAAAAATGGGCAAAGGACCTAAATAGACACCTTTCAAAAGAGGACATTCAGAAAGCCAAGAGACATATGAAAACATGCTCAAAGTCACTAATCATCCGAGAGATGCAAATCAAAACAACAATGAGGTACCATCTCACACCTGTCAGACTGGCTATCATCAACAAATCAACAAACGACAAGTGCTGGAGAGGATGTGGAGCAAAAGGAACACTTGTGCACTGCTGGTGGGAATGCAGACTGGTGCAGCCACTATGGAAGACAGTATGGAGTTTCCTCAAAAAACTACAAATGGAACTCCCATTTGACCCTGTGATCCCACTTCTAGGAATATATCCCAAGAAACCAGAAACACCAATCAGAAAGGATATATGCACCCCTATGTTCATAGCAGCACAATTCACCATAGCTAAGATCTGGAAACAGCCTAAGTGCCCATCAGTAGATGAATGGATTAGAAAACTGTGGTACATCTACACGATGGAATACTATGCTGCTCTAAAAAGGAAGGAACTCTTACCATTTGCAACGTCATGGATGGAACTGGAGAGCATTATGCTAAGTGAAATAAGCCAGTCAATGAAGGAAAAATACCACATGATCTCACTCATTCATGGATAATAGAGACCATTATAAACTTTTGAACAATAATAGATACAGAGGCAGAGCTGCCTCAAACTGATTGTCAAACTGCAGCAGGAAGGCCGGGGAGCGTTGCGGGGCAGGAGGTAGGGGGGTAAGAGATCAACTAAAGGACTTGTATGCATGCATAGAAGCATAACCAGTGGACATAAGACATTGGGGGATAGGGGAGGCTAGGGGACTGTCTAGGGCAGGGGGATAAAATGGACACATATGTAATACCCTTTGTAATACTTTAAGCAATAAAAAAAAAAAAAAAAAATTAAGTATTCTGAGATTTCTAGATGATGACTTTGTAAGTTAACTTTTTAATATAAGGAAAGAATCGTGCTAAAAGTGACTTTCAAGTGCCATATAATGAATAAAACTAGATGGAATCTAAAAGCTAAATCTTTAATTTCTTACTTGGAGTTTGCATTGATCTCAGAATTATTCACAATATCCTGAATCCATAAGAAGGCAAACTTTGCAGTTTAATCTTTTCAAAACAAATTATTTTAAAGGTCAATATCACATTCTAAATTACTTATCCAGAATTTATTTTAGTAATGTGTCTAGTGTTTTCTATAGCTTAGCATACAAATTAGGTGTTGATTTCACATGTTTTATACATTTATAAAACAACTTATTCTCAGAGTACAGGGACATTTTCATGTCAGTTAAAATATGGAATTAACACACTTTTTGAGTGAAATAATTTTTACTGCTTCTCGCCCATGGGACAATGAGTTTTCAGTTTGGGCCTCCAGAGAGATGGCTATGGTGCAAGGGCCTAAGGTGAATGTGGACAGCAGTGAGCCAAAAATGAGCTAAAGAGATGCCTGAAAGCTCAGAAGAAAGCGGAGGAGGCCAAGCAGAAGAAGCTCAGTGAGAAACAACTAAGCCAGGCCAATGCTGCTGCCACCAACCACACCACTGACAAAGATGTGAGTGCCGAGGAGGAGAGCCCAGACCCAGATCAATACTACAAGATCTACAGCCTAGCAGTTCACGAACTAAAGGTCAATGGGGAGACACATGAAAACATGCTCAAAGTCACTAATCATCTGAGAGATGCAAATCAAAACAACAATGAGGTACCATCTCACGCCTGTCAGAATGGCTATCATCAACAAATCAACAAACGACAAGTGCTGGTAAGGATGCAAAGAAAAAGGAACCCTCGTGCACTGCTGGTGGGAATGCAGACTGTTGCGGCCCCTGTGGAGAACAGTATGGAGTTTCCTCAAAAAACTAAAAATGGAACTCCCATTTGACCCAGTGATCCCACTTCTAGGAATATATCCTAAGAAACTAGAACACCAATCAGAAAGGATATATGCTCCCCTATGTTCATAGCAGCACAATTTACCATAGCTAAGATTTGGAAACAGCCTAAGTGCCCATTAGCAGATGAGTGGATTAAAAAATGGTGGAACATCTATACAATGGAATACTATGCTGCGGTAAAAAAAAAAAAAAAGAAAGAAAAGAAAAGAAAAGAAAAAGAAAAAGGAATTCTTACCATTGCAACAGCATGGATGGACCTGGAGAGCATTCTTTGAAACTGAGGAAACTCATGACCAAAATTACAAATAAACCACAGAATAGTCATCGTTCAGAACTGCCTAAAATCTGGCTGAACGGAAGTCCTACAACTAGAGATTTAAAGAAGAAGCCACATCGAGACTGGCAGGAGAGGTGAAGGTGTAGAAAAAGCTGGTCCAATACCCACATATGGCATTTTCTTAATCAGGAGGGATAGCTTGGCTGCAGAGGTCTCTTGGAACAAGAGGTCCCAGCTCCACACCAGGCCCCCCAACCCAGTGTTCCAGTACCGGAAAGAGAAGTCCCATAGCTTCGGGCTGTAAAAACCAGCAGGGATTGTGGCTGAGTGACACAGGCTGCTGGAGACCCAAGTGTTCCTCTGAAAGGGCTGGTGCACGGACTACTTGGATTCATTCCCTCTGAGCTCCAATGCTTGGGCAGTATCTTGAAAGGATTCAGGGACATTCAGGGTGGAACTAAATTGTCTGGCATCAGGGCAAGAACTGGGAGGCAGCCTTCTCCCAGACACAAGTTCTGGCAGAAGTCATTGTTCCTATGCTGAGACCTCCCCTGCCACAGAGCAGGCGCCATATCTGAGTTTCCATCAACCTGCCTCACACTGTTCACTTGGCTCTGATGACCCCAATTTGCATCCCCACTCAAGCTATTTGCAGTGGTCTTTCCATATGAATAGCCTGTCCTTGCTCAGGCTTCAGACTTTTCTGAAATCTTTCAAACAAGCAGCAGCGGGCCTCAGCATGCCCCATACCTTTCAGTACGAGGATCCAGGCCCAGCACTAGCAGAAGCCTGCTTTGGTTCACAGCTTGGCCTCTCCTGGGCATCTCCAAGCCCAACACAAGTAGCAGTCATCTGCAGATCACTCTGTGGGGGTGGCCCCAAGCAGGGCACAGGAAGTAAGTGACTTTGCACCTCCCTGGAGGCCCCAGAGCCAGTGCACCCTGTGGTCAGCTTCAGACCATTCCAGATTACAACCCTACCACATCCACGAGTAGCACACTCAAGGGGCAGACTCAGAGAGAACTAAAGCAAGTCCTGCCACATAGGGGTATCTCCTGCACAACAGCTCTTCCACTGTAGTCACAGTTGGTCCTCACAGCCATTGGCCTGGGGGTCAATCCTTCCAAGTGATGCCAATAGCAAGCCAGGCTCAACTACAACAGGACAGTGCACACAGCCCACACAGGCACACTTAGAATGCCCAGCTCAGGTGACTGAAGAGGCCGAGCCACTGGTTCCTACAGGACACCAACTACAAAAGGACACTCTACCAATTCCAGGAGACATCAACAGCTCTACCTAATACATAGAAACAAACACAGGGAAACAGCCAAATATGTGGAGACAAAGAAACATCACAAATGAAAGAACAGAAGAAATCTCCAGGAAAAGAACGAAATGAAATGGAAGCAAGCAAACTACTGGATACTAAGTTCAAAACCATGGTTATAAGGGTGCTCAAGGATTTTAATGAGAGCTTCAAAGGACATAATGAGAGCTTCAGGGGAATTAATGAGAGCTTCAAGGGACCTAGTGAGAACTTCAGGAACCTTAATGAGAACATCAAAGATATGAAAAAGGACCAGTCAGAAATGAAGCGTACACTAACTGAAATAAAGAATAATTTACAGGGATTCATCAGTAGAGTGAAGGATTCTGAGAATCAAATCAACAATATGGAATATGAGGAAGCAAAAAACACACAATCAGAAGAGAAAAAAGAAAAAAGAATCCAAAAATATGAAGATAGTGTAAGAAGCCTCTGGGCTAGAAGGGGTCAATGGGGGTAACGGGGACATATGTAATATTTTCAAAAATAAAATTTTTTTAAAATATATTATGTAATAGTGGAAAGGTCATTGCTGTAGAGTCAAATATAGCTGGATTTGAAACCTAACCTAAAATATACCAGCAGTTTCTTCCTGTTAAAGAAATATTTTATATCTCTGAGCCTCAGGTTCCTCATCTGCAAAACCTAATATGGTTGCTCTAAAGCAGTGGTCCTCAACCGGTGGGTCGCAACCCCTTTGGGGGTCGAATGACCCTTTCACAGGGGTCGCCTAAGACCATCGAAAAACACATATATAATTACATATTGTTTTTGTGATTAATCACTATGCTTTAATTATGTTCAATTTGTAACAATGAAAATACATCCTGCATATCAGATATTTACATTACGATTCATAACAGTAGCAAAATTAAAGTTATGAAGTAGCAACGAAAATAATTTTATGGTTGGGGGTCACCACAACATGAGGAACTGTATTAAAGGGTCATGGCATTAGGAAGGTTGAGAACCGCTGCTCTAAGGATTTAGCGAGATACCATGAATTAAACAGTATGCTCTCTGCTTCCCTACCATACGATACTCTTCTTTCTTCTTCCTATAATACTTTCTACCCCATACCTCCTCCTGACTTACACACACATGCACACGCACACCTGTACAAACCAATTTAGGCCTCCTTCCTATATGTTCCCAGTGAAATCAGGAATTACCCTCATGAAGCACTTAATATATTCTGTCGAATTTTCATGTTTTTTTTGCCTGTCTTCCCAAACAAACTAGATTCTTTAAGGGGGAAAATTTTTGTCTACCATTATATACATATTTACTTGGCATATGGACTAGCTCAATAAACATTTGAATAAATGAATTTTAATAACATATTTAACCTTAACCTGGGTTCAGAATAGCTCTAAAAAGGTATAATGTGTCTGTTTTGCTTTCTGTTAGAACATAATCCACCTAAGGCATTTTTAAATTTATAATGTGCAGTGATTTATATTGTAAAGTGCAAATATTTTTATTACTAATTATATCTATGAAATGAAGAATGTTCCTTATCTGTATTGTAGTAGACTACTTGTACTTATATATTTATCTTTGTAATTTGTACATTATGTTTTCTTCTAATATCCAAGTATATATATATACATATATGCTTTGCTGATCTAAAATTTTATTTCATAAGTATCTCAAGAATTTGCAGTTCAGTATACATATTTTATGCCATTCTTCTCCATCTGTGATTAGACTTAGAATGAAATAGCAAGCTTGGAGGCAATGCTGTAGATTTAAGAGGGTCTGTAAAATATATAGAAATTAAATCATTTTAAGCAATATAACTGAAACTTGCTCTTACCATTTTTTATTTTAAAAATCTTACAAAATAATAATAAACAGGCAATATTACTTTTAGATGGAAGGAATGAAAATAAGGTGCATTAGAGGAAGATTTTAATTGGTATATTTTATTATCTGGATTTAGCATATTTTTATACATATGCCTGTCTAAATTATTTACAAGAGCTTTGCCGAATAAATGTTATTAACTGCATAATAAAATGAAGGTGTAGAAAAATAGAAGTAATGTTTATGTTTATATAAATCATCAAGATTTCTTTAAAGTCTCATAGCCATCCTTCTTCTTTCAGGTACAGAGAACTACAACTTAGTACAGAAAGCAAAGTAACAGAATTTCTCCATCAAAGTAAATTAAAGTCTTTTGAAAGTGAGCGTGTTCAGCTTATACAAGAGGAAACTGCAAGGAATCTCACACAGTGTCAGTTGGAATGTGAAAAATATCAGAAAAAACTGGAGGTATATGTACAAACTTTTCTTTCAGTAGCATAGCAGGTGAGCTCCATAAGTAAAGGTCTATATCATATTAGGCTTTACAAATAATATTTGTGTTATGTAGGAGAAAGGGCCTGTCCTTATTTTTATCTTTTTCTTTATTGATTAAGGTATTACATATGTGTACTTATCCCCCCATTGCCCTCCCAACACCCCCCACCCCCCCTCATGCCCTCACCCCCCTAGTGTCTGTGTCCATTGGTTAGGCTTATATGCATGCATGCAAGTCCTTTGGTTGATCTCTCCCCCTTACCCACACCCTCCCCTGCCTTCCCTCTGAGGTTTGACGGTCTGATCGATGCTTCTCTGTCTCTGAATCTGTTTTTGTTCGTCAGTTTATGTTGTTCATTATAGTCCACAAATGAGTGAGTTTATGTGATATTTATCTTTCTCTGATTGACTTATTTCACTTAGCATAATGCTCTCCAGCTCCATCCATGCTGTTGCAAATGGTGAGTTCCTTCCTTTTTATAGCAGCATAGTATTCCATCGTGTAGATGTACCACAGTTTTCTAATCCACTCATCTGCTGATGGGCACTTAAGCTGTGTCCAAATATTAGCTATGGTAAATTGTGCTGCTATAAACATAGGGGAGCATATATCCTTTCTGATTGGTGTTTCTAGTTTCTTGGGATATATTCCTAGAAGTGGGATCACTAGGTCAAATGGGAGTTCTATTTTTAGTTTTTTGAGGAAACTCTATACTATTCTCCACAGTGGCTGCACCAGTCTGCATTCCCACCAGCACAGTACACGAGGGTTCCTTTTGCTCTGCATTTGTCCTTATTTTTAAAAGCACTCTTATCAAGAGGACCTACGTTCCTTTTCCAGATAAGTAAGTGGAAAGAAGGAATGGAATGTTTCCAAAAGAAGAAATGCAAATTGATAAGAAATAATTAAAGAAACGCAAATTTAAACTTTTTTTTTTAAACCTTTATATAGGTCTTTTTGTTGTTTTTAAAGTGCTGGCAAGAGCATCCTTAAATGGGAAATCTCATGCAGTTAGAACAACATGGTAATCTGTTTAATGTCCTTAAAAAATTGATCTAGAGAAAACCAAGATGGCGGCATAGGTAAACACCAGAGTTTGCTGCCTTGAACAACCACTTCAAAAATACAACTAAAAGAACGGACATCATCCAGAACCACAGGAAGGCTGGCTGAGTGGAAGTTCTACAACTAGGAGGAAAGAGAAAAACATACCGAGACTCAGAGGAGGCGCAGTGCTGAAGTAAAATACTAAGGTGCGGAGTGCATGCGGAGCAGGCTGGCGGCTGAGGGTGCGGTTGTCATTTTCAATTGGGAGGGAGTCTCAGGCTCTGAGCTTCAGTTCCGGGCAAGTCTCTAGGGACCCAGACTCATACGGGAGAAGCGGGACTGTCTGGCATCGCTCAGAACCCTAGGGCAGCTTTCTCTCTGTGGGGCTTGCAGCGATTACTGGGACACTGAGAAGCAGAGCCTCTGAGGGCAAGACTGAGAGCAGCCATAATTGCTAACCCCACCCTGTTGATCCCGTGGGACCCACCCTGCCCAAGCCCTGCAGGGAGGCTTTTGCTGGATAGCCTCAGGCAAAGGCTAGATTAGCACCTCCCTAGAGATCTAGGATCCAGGAAGCCCAGAGGTCAGAGTGGGACCATCCAGTTTGCAGCTCTGTGGAACCATAAAAGACACACTCAGGGGGCAGACTCAGTGAGCATCGAAGCAAGTCTTGCCCCAGAGGGGTGTCTCCAGCACAGAAGTTCTCCCACTGCAGACACAGCTGATTCTCACAGCCAATTGGCCTGGAGGTCAATTCCTCACAGTGATAACTACAACAATCAAGGCTTAACTACAACAAGACTGTGCACAAAGCCCACAAGGGGGTGCACCAAGAGAGTCTACCTCAGGTAATTGGGACACTTAGCATAGAAAGGCACCCTATCAACACAGCGAAGCATAAAAAATGCCAAGACAAAGAAACAGGACACAAACAACAGAATTGGAGGAAAGTAAACTGTTGGATATAGAGTTCAAAACCACACTTTTTTTTTTTCTTCTATTGTTTGGGCGGACGGAGGGTAGTTTTATTGTGCTAAGCATTCAAGCAGGCACGCATCGCTGATTACCAGTATACATTAAATAAAGTTGTTTGTACACATTGTCTTACCACATATAGGCAGAGGCTTACTATTCTAATTACTCTAATTAGTGCATTGAAATGTTTTCTACTTGATTTGAGGAGACAGTGATTAGTTCTATTACTTCTTTTAACTCGTATTTTATGGAAAACTGTTGGTGCATGTTCAAATTACTTTATTTGCCCCTGGAATATAACGCTGACCCAAACGCAGTGAACTGCGCGGCCCTTGTAGGGCCCCAACTTTGATGTAGGTCTGGGCTTGGAAGAGGCGCCCATCATTCCCCTCCCAACTCCAAGGTCCAGTCCCCCGGCTTCAGGCAGCAGCCCTCGCCCCAGCCCCCACGCCAGCCCCAGCCCGCACCGCGCACCGGCCTGGCCTGGCCAAGTCCGAGCCGAAACCCGCTGTGCCTCCTGGTTCCCTGGGTGTGATTACTTTTAAAAGACTCCCTTAAGCATATTTTCTGTGAATCTGTTTCTTGAGCTTTAATGTTACTATTAATTGATAAGATCAGCTCATCAAACATACTATTTTGATAGGGAATTGTAATTAAAACCTTAATCCTGTTTGAGACTTTTTCCCTTTAAATTCCTTTTTCTTATGGAAGGGGTGCAAAGTTCACTATAAAAAGTATTATAACAGGGAGATTAATTCGTTATCTAAATAACAATCTTTGCTACTGATCCAACGCACTTTCCGCACCTTTTGTGGGGGTCGGGGAGGCCCTTAAAAAGAATATGACGAAGCAGAAAATGTGGCCTGCACCCCGCAGACTCCCATCGACTTGGCCGAGCGAGGGGCCCGAGGCCTCCCCCTTAACCACCACCCGAGGAAGCTCCCGCGTGGGTCTGGGTCTGACAGTGGTGCCCCCGGGCAGGGCCACGCCGCACCGCGCCGCAGGCTCGAAGCCGGCAGCCTCTCCCCTGGCAAAAGAGATTTGCCCAAAACCACACTTTTAAGGTCTTTAAAGAACTGTCTAGAAGCCGCCGATAAATTTAATAAGGCCCTCAAAAAGACTGGTGAGACCGCCGATAAATGTAGTGAGATCTTCAAGAAGACTGGTGAGACCGCCGATAAATGTAGTGAGATCCTCAAGAAATCTAATGAGACCCTCGATGTTGTGATAAAGGACCAACTAGAAATTAAGCATACACTGACTGAAATAAAGAACATTATACAGACACCCAACAGCAGACCAGGGGGTCGCAAGAATCAAGTCAAAGATTTGAAATACGAATAAGCAAAAAACACCCAACCGGAAAAACAAAATGAAAAAAGAATCCAAAAATACGAAGATAGTGTAAGGAGCCTCTGGGACAACTTCAAGCGTACCAACATCCGAATTATAGGGGTGCCAGAAGATGAGAGAAAGCAAGATATTGAAAACCTATTTGAAGAAATAATGACAGAAAACTTCTCCTACGTGGTGAAAGAAATAGACTTCCAAGTCCAGGAAGCGCAGAGAACCCCAAGCAAAAGGAATCCAAAGAGGACCACACCAAGACACATCATCATTAAAATGCCAAGAGCAAAAGACAGAGAGAATCCTAAAAGCAGCAAGAGAAAGAAAATCAGTTACCTACTGTCAGCTGATTTCTCAACAGAAACTTTGCAGGCCAGAAGGGAGTGGCAAGAAATATTCAAAGTGATGAATAGCAAGAACCTACAACCAAGACTACTTTATCCAGCAAAGCTATCATTCAGAAGTGAAGGCCAGATAAAGTGCTTCACAGATAAGAAAAAGCTAAAGGAGTTCACCACCACCAAACCAGTATTATATGAAATGCTGAAAGGTATCCTTTAAGAAGAAGAAGAAGAGGAAGAGGAAGAAGAAAAAGGTAAAGATAAAAACTATGAACAACAAATACACATCTATCAACAAATGAATCTAAAAATCAAGTGAATAAATAATCTGATGAACAGTATGAACTGGTGATTGTAATAGAATCAGGGACATAGAAAGGGAATGGACTGACTATTCTTGCGGGGGGGAAAGGGGTGTGGGGGTGAGGGAAGAGATTGGACAATAATCGTGCACCTATGGATGAGGACAGTGGGTGGGGAGTGAGGGCGAAGGGTGGGGTGGGAACTGGGTGGAGGGGAGTTATGGTGGGAAAAAAGAGTAACTAATGTAATAATCTAAACAATAAAGATTTAATTGAAAAAAATAAAAAGTGACCAAAAAAAATGATCTAGTAATTTTAGTTAAAGGAATTTAGTAATAAGCCATGCTTATAAAGGTTTATATTAATGATATATCACAGTATTATTTATTACAATAAAAAATTGGAAATAACTTAAATGTCTAATAATAGATAATTAGAAGATTTTTAATTAGTATAAGTTTTATATTTTGCTGTATTCATGCATTGTATGATTACATGCAATCATGTTTTTGAATATTTTAGATATGAGGGAAACACTCATTAAAAATATTTAATGAAAGATTCAGTAATGTCTCCCTAATCAGTTTGGCTCAGTGGATAAAGCAACAACCTATGGATTGAAGGGTCCTGGGTTTTCTGGTCAATGGCAAATGCCCAGGGTGCAGGCTCGATCCCCAGTAGAGGGTGTGCAGGAGGCAGCCAATCAATGATTCTTTCTCATCATTGATATTTCTACCTCTCTCTCCCTCTTCCTTCCTCTCTGAAATCAATAAAAAATATATTTTTTAAAAGAAAGATTCAGTAATGTTATTATCATGATTAATTAGCTAAAGTATTCATTACAATATCTCAGAGGTTACATTTCTGAAAAGTACTTTGGTAAGTAAAACTAAGACTAACAAAATAAAGGGTTTATTAGAAAATAAAGCCTTAGGGAAAACATAAAATGATATTACATACTTACATAGTTAAGAAAACATAAGTAAAAATTGTAGATTGTGTCCACTGCTAAAGCAAACCAGTGTTCAGCATTTTCAGATGCCTTCTTCAGGAAAATGCCACAGTCATAATCTACTATGGAAGATTCTTCCATACATTTTCGGTGAGACTGTATTAGACTAACTGATTTGGAATTTGTCTTTTGCAAGTTATGTTTTCCATGCTTTAAATTTCATAATTTCCTTTTCATATTGCATGACTGTACTTAAGGATGTGTCTTGGAGCAGGGTGTATAGGAAAATAGAGAAACACTTCCTTTCTCTGGATACTTCTGAAACAAGCATTTCACTAAACAACACTTTACAATATACAATGCTATGTTTTCTAAACCATTGTATTTTGTTATTTTTAGCTGGTTGCAATCCAAATTGATTTCATGACCTTGTAATGGCCAACTGCTCTCCCATAGATATACCCACTTGGTCTGTGGGTGTAGCTGAATAGTAATTATGGTGTTTCTTTGTGTAAATGTCTCGTGGAAAAACACCTTTGTAAGAAATATTGTGATCCTGAAAACTCTGGTTGATAAAAACTGGGGTTTTAGGGGAATTTCTGTGCATTTTCTCCTCTGTTAAACTAGAAGCCTTGAGAGGACAGGGACTGCTCAATAAATACTTTATGAGTGAATGAGTGGTTTGGTGAATGCTAATATAGTACCATTGTTTGAATCTTCTGTTGTTGTTCTGAAATACTAGAAGGTGTTTCTAATTTAAAATGAATTTACAGAAAAATATTTTGTGAAGGGTGAAGAGTACCTTCATATTACAATTATTATGTACTTTTTTGTGGCTTTTACCCAACACTGTCATGAACTTACAACTTTTGGACAATTTATTTGTCTTAGTTATCAATTGGTAAAGGCTCTCAAAACACTGGCTTTTTATATTTTATCTTTTTAAAAGTAATTTTTGGCTTTTAATTGTGTATTACATATTTACATATATATATAAATATAATTTTATGTAATTTTTTATTATCATTAAGTTATTTAAAGAGAGGAATGATACACTGAGAGTTTGGTATTTAATGGAGTCCTAAAAGCAATTGACCTATTTTATATACTAATGTTTAAGCTCAAATGTGTATATATTGTTTTTTCCTGAAGAAACTTTAATAGAAAAGCCTTTCATAGGTCTAATAATAAAGTTCTTTGGCTTTTCAGAAACAGTTGTGAATTTGTTTAGAGCAGTCACTCAGACAAATCCATACTGAAAGGGAATTCTCCCCCATGGGGTACAGAGGTATTGGAAGATATCTCTGATCAGTAGTTTCTGCGGATTTCTCCTCTATGTCATGGAGAATTTTAAATCATATTTCTCAATTGAATACTATTTTTAAAATCTCATCTTAAAATAATATTTTATGAAATATCCTATTTTCAACTTTTTTATTCTTTATCTCTTTAGATATTTATTTCTGCAGCTTTTCTTTGTGTGTGCTTTTTGTTGTTTTGGTTAGGGGAAGTGGGATATGGGTGAAAAATATCAGCTGTTTTGTGGGGACAGTCATTTAACACTGTCTTTACTAATCCTCTCATTTATCAGTAGAGTTAGTGCCATCAGCAACCAGATTCTTAATGAATTACATCCCAATAGAATGAACTATGTGAAAGCCCCAGATTGTTTCATTATATCGTGATTTCTTTATCTATATATATAAAAGGCTAAGGCAACCAGCCGACTGGCCGATCGGCCTGTAGGTATGATGTGCACTGATCACCAGGAGGCAGACACTCAATGCAGGAGTTGTCGAGTGACAGCAACTTTGCAGAGTGCCCTCTCGTACTCTGGGACCCTTCGGGGGATGTCGCACTCCAGGTTTCGGCCCGATCCCCGTAGGCCAGGCCGAGGGACTCCACCTGCCAGAGGGACCCTGCTCACTGCAGATGCCCTTCGAGCCCTCGCACCGCCCTGGGTGCTGCTGGCCGGGGAGGGACTGCAGGAGGTTGCCTCCAGGGCATGTCCACCTCATTTCACAGTCCCATCCCACTGGCCACTTTCTCTAAAAAAACAAATTCCTAGCAAGCAAGAAGAAATAATGCTAAAACTTGAATTTTCTTTTGCTGACCCAATCAGGGACATTAGAAATCATCTTTAAAAATATTATTCCCATGTTATTCTTTCTCCACTCTCCAAAGGAATATATTTGGAGGATAGGGGATAATGTTTAATTTATTTTGGGGAGAAGTTTTAATGGAAATCATTGAAGGAAATGAGATAGAATAGATTAAGGAAAATTAAGTTGTAATTTCTACTTGTTAGAAACTGCAAATGGGTCTTCTGCATATTCTTTTTCCACTCCATAGATAGCAATCAATCACATACATTTGTTAGGGTGAACTTTATGTCAATAGAGAAAATACGTTTTCTTCCAAATTGTTTTAATTACAGAGAATTCAGGGTAATTAAATTCATACACTCTATTTCTGTGAGCCATTTAATACAAGTTATTATAATTGTACTTCTTACAATAATAATAGTATTTTTCAACACTTACTGTGTTCTCTGCATTTGCTAAGCTCTGTGAATTTACCCTCTCCTTTAATACTCCAACAATATTTATGGTAAACCAAGAAAGAATAAGTAATTGCCTAAGATCACAACTAATAAGTGCCAAAGGTAGGATTGAAATCCTATTATATTGCTTCTCAGGAAATACATCTGATTCTGTGTAAGGAAGCAAGTGTAATACCACTTCATAATTTAGTTTGTACTAGTCTGTAAATTTTCTAGATAATTGGAATTTAATTTAAGCATTAAAACATCCCTTTGTCACTAGAAATGTCTCCTTTTTTTGGTGAACTCATTATAATCATCATAGTGATTCTTTCAATGAATTATTACTGAAGAATACTGGATTTTTGTTCTTAAACAAAATAACTTTATTTCCATGCCTTTTGTATTGTTTTGTTTGTTTTTTTTTATCATTTTTACCCTTTTTGTAGAAAGATATTTTCTGATATTGCCCCAAGTAGCACTTCACATTTACATTTTGATTTGCTGTTTTCAAGTTATGATTGTTCAAGAAACCAAAATCTTACTGAAAGTATGGCATGGGTAGATAAATGAGCTCTGATGGAAAACTAAAGGGCTCATTATGAGTGTATCACTTTGCACATGGCTTTTTAAGCCTTTCCCAAATGGCTGCGATCTCCAGATAAATGACCTCCAAGTAAGTATGGCATTACTGCATTTTTTAATCCTAACAAGCAAATGCTAGCCTTACTCTTATAACTATTTCAGTTTTTAAATTTGTTTTTTATTCAATTATATAAAGTGCTTTGTAATTTTCAGTTAAAAACAGCTGAATTATTTTCTGTAGAAATAATTGTACTTAGTCATCTCAATTGAGCTACTTTCACTTCATATCTGAATCATTACTAGTAAAAAGAGGGAAAAATACTAATAATATTTTTGTATCACGTTTTTGTCTTAACTGTTATTTAATCTGCCTTTGCAAATTTTTTTTCTTTCACTAATAGGTTTTAACTAAAGAATTTTATAGTCTCCAGTCCTCTTCTGAAAAACGCATTACTGAACTCCAAGCACAGAACTCTGAGCATCAGGCGAGGCTAGACATTTATGAGAAACTGGAAAAAGAGCTTGATGAAATAATAATGCAAACTGCAGAAAGTAAGCCTCCCACAACCCTCCTCCTACCCCCCCCCCCCCCCCCCACACACACACACAGCTTTTTTGTTTTTGTTTTGTTGTTGGCAGCACAAGGAACCTAGTATTGTTTCTAAAACTGTTTTATTTCTTTCAAATATAATTGGTGGCTTTTTAAAAGAATATTTTACATTTTAGAAATTAGTCTTAATTCTAGTAGTTGAGATTTAAACAATAAGTTAACTGTGGTAGATTTTATCTTTTCATTTATTTAGTTTACTCCTTCAGTGATTATTAAGTGCTTTACATATGCCTGGATTTGGGGAAATGGAGTTCATACAATACGCTTGCTTATTAGGTGTTCCTCGTTTAGTCTACTGGGAGAGACAAACATATTAACAGATAATAAAGTGGTGAGCTAAGTGCTATTAGCAAGAGATAGGCAGTCCTTGGTGAAAGTACAGAAGAGATCCTGAGTTAATTCTATCTTTGTGGGGAGGAATACCTGAGAGGAGGCAACATTTGAATGAGTCTTGAACGACAGAAATTCTTTGAATCTACTATGTTATAATCTTTGACCCTAATTTCTAATTTATTTTCCCTGTGTTGTCCCTGACTCTGAGGAAATATTTTAAATTAACATTTCACCATTGACAATGATGTGTACTACAGTACATTATTTTTGTTCAAAAATGAGAAATAATAGTGGCTTTCTTTTTTTTTTTTTTATTAAATCTTTATTGTTCAGATTATTACATTTGTTCCTCTTTTTTCCCCCCATAACTCCCCTCCTCCCAGTTCCCGCCCCACCCTACGCCCTCACTCCCCACCCACTGTCCTCTTCCATAGGTGCACGATTTTTGTCCAGTCTAATAGTGGCTTTCTTAAAATGGGTTTAAACTTCAATTGAAGTTGACATTAAATTTTAATCTATTTGGGGAACATTTATTGTAAAGACTATAATATTTATAGGCAAATTTAAGACAAACTGTTATTTCATTCCATTCATTGTCTTTTTTCCATTTCCAAGGTCTGATAATTGCAATAGTTTTCAAATTTATCTTCAGTTTCTTCACTGGAGTCCAAGTAATCTTTTTTTCTTTAATATATTTTTATTGACTTCAGAGAAGAAGGGAGAGGGAGAGAGAAATAGAAACATCAATGATGAGAAAGAATAGTTGATCAGCTGCCTCCTGCACACCCCACACTGGGGATGGAGCCCATAACCCAGGCATGTGCCTGACCAGGAATTGAACTGTGACCTCCTGGTTCATAGGTCAATGCCCAACCACTGAGCTACGCTGACCAGACTGTCCGAGTAATCTTTATAAAATACAGGTTTGATCATACCATGCATCAGCTTTAATGCCTTTATCACCTTAATACAATCTAAAGTATAATTCCTCAGCATGACTTTTGTATGATTAGACTCATTTATTTTTCTACTTTTCATGCCTTACTATTTTATAGCATAGCGTATCATCTTGAAAGTTCCATACTTTCTTAGCTCTATAACTTTGCATATGTCCTTCTGTGGAAACAAATTAGGAATAAAAGGAACTTCCTCAATCCAATAAAGAAAAAAAAAAATATATATATATAGATAGATAGATAGATAGATAGATAGATAATATGCAAATTAGCCAAGACGCCATAACAGTCATGACTGCTCAGGAGGAGGCTGCATGCGCAGGTGGGCAGGAGGGGACTGCTGCGCAGTGAGGCAAGCCACGGATGACTCAGGCCTGCCGAGACCTGCGCATGAGCTACAGAGGAAGCACCTTTTCTGACTGCTCATTGTCTAAGTTCCTGGTACGCCACTCACAGTGTTCTTGGTAACTTGTGTAATAAGAATCCAAGAAGGTGATGTAGGGTTTTTCCACCTCACTCCTGGAGGAAAAAACCAAGGTCCACTACTGGAGGGGCTAAGAAATGTCATATCCTGCCCTAGCTGGTTTGGCTCAGTGGATAGAGCCTTGGCCTGCCGACCGCAGGGTCCAGGTTCGATTCTGGTCAAGGGCATGTACCTAGGTTGCAGGCTTCTCTCTGGTCGGGGCCCAGGTCAAGGCTCATGCAAGAGGCAATCAGTGGAAGTGTCCCTCTCACATTGATGTTTCTCTCTGTCTTTCCCTCTCTTTTCCACACTCTCTAAAAATCAATGGAAAAATATCCTCAGGTGAGGATTAAAAAAAAAAGAAAGAAAGAAATGTCATATCCTATGAACGACACATCTTGAAAATGCCTAAAGAAAGTTGTCATTTTTTCGTGGTGAAATGACTGGAGTCCGTGTTGATGAAAACACCTTGCGGCTGTGGTGGCTGCCAGTGGCAGCAGCAGCAGGGTGATAGGGGCAGTGCCTTCCCCTGATCAGCCCAGTTGCCTCCTGCAGAGGGAGGCCAGACTGTGGCTTAGGCCTGCTCCCCGGGGAGAGCAGGCCTAAGCTGTCAGTAGGACATCCTCTGAGGGCTCCTGGATTGGAGAGGGTGCAGGTCGGGCTGAAGGACCCCCCCTCACCCTTGCACAAATTTCATGCACCAGGCCTCTATTCTATAAATAAACCTATAGCTAATATCATACCTAATGATTAAATATTAAATATTAAACCTTCCTTTAAAGAAGACATCAGGGCAAGAATTTATATTTTATAACTTATATTAAACATTGTAATTGAGCTCCTACACAGTAATATAAGACAAGAAAGAAAGAAGTATAAAGATCAGAAAGAGTAAAACTATTTTCAAATTCCAAAGCAATCACAGTATACTGATAAGTAAATTTCATAGGTATACTTAAGATTTGTACCTTTTGCTATATGTAAATTTTATTTTTTACAAAAGAACTATAATAATCTTGGTGAGGATTAACAACAACAAAAAAGAATTGGTGAGCTCTTTACAAAAGAACTATACATAAATATTAAAGTGTAATTGATGATTTGCATGTGGAACTGTTGATGTTTGAAGAGCAGATGTCTGCAACATACTTTGAAATGCACCTAAAAAATAAGATAGATTTTTGGGTCGATATGGGAATGAAAAGATGTATGATAAATAAATATAGTACAGTTTTTAATTTAGAATCCAGATATTGCATATATGGGTGTATACTGTACACCTTTTTCAACTTTTCTGTGTAAATATTTTAAATAAAATCTTTAGCCGAAACCGGTTTGGCTCAGTGGATAGAGCGTCGGCCTGCAGACTGAAAGGTCCCAGGTTCGATTCCGGTCAAGGGCATGTACCTGGGTTGCAGGCACATCCCCAGTAGGAGATGTGCAGGAGGCAGCTGATCAATATTTCTCTCTCATTGATGTTTCTAACTATCTCTCTCCCTTCCTCTCTGTAAAAAATCAATAAAAATATATTTAAAAATAAAATCTTTAGAAGAAATATAGAAATTATTTTTTTGCTATGATATTGTATAAGCCAATTTAAAACCATCTTAGAATAAAATATATTTACCTGTACTTGGAAGATCAAGAAACTAGGCTCTTCTCTATCCATTCATATTGGAAGTTAGAATATTTTTATCCTTGTTTAATACTTATTGATTAACCAAACTTTCAAAGATGTAAGCAAAACATCCTTTTAGTACAACAATGTGTACAATATTCAAGGGCTTACCATCTAATTCAGCTAATTTCAGTTGACATAATGATGGTTAGACTTTATTAAGGTGTAACCATGGCAAATTACAGTATCCTATTTACACTTAAATTGCTTTTTATAATCAAATAAATGTGTTATTTGGATATTTGAGTTTAGTTTTCGACTCTCATCAAGTTATTAGAAATACAAATATTGCCTAGAAAGTAAGTAAATTCAAAAATAAAACAAAAATCAGATTTCTAATTGTCAAATTCAGGGCCATTCTACCCATTTTTGTCCTACTTGAAACCTTTGCTAGGCATTTGTCACATTTCTCAGAACCCTTTCTTGCTTCTTGATTCACTTGCCTCTGATTGTTTCTACTCCATCGCTTTTATTGCCTCTTCTATCTAATTGTAATAGTTCTCAGGGGTTTTTCCCCTCATCCCCTTCAGTTCTGGATAATCTTACCTCTTTCCACAATTTCAATTACTGTCTATAGGCTAGGGATTCCCCAGTTCTGTATGGAGTTCCTTCAGTCGTTAAATATATTATTTCTATTTTCTCTTTCCTCCTTGAGCCTTACTAATTTTCTTGTATTGTTATTCTATTAATAATGTTAAAGCCTGTCTAAGTTTCCAACTAGTTTTTGTCAGTCTTGATTCCTCCCTTATTCTATCTACTGACTCATCTCACTTTCACACGTGTTCAGTGTCTAGAAACCAAGTTCTTTTTTCTATCCTCCATTGCTATTATGGACCATGTCTCAACTGGTTACTAGTGTAAATTATGAGGAGTTCTTTGTGCTACCAATCTAGGTCACCTTTTTCTCCATTATTGGAATTTTTCTTCTACAATGTTAGCATCAACAACAAAAATCTATTGGTCATATAACCCACCTGTATTAATTTCTTATTGACTGTAAAATAAGTTCTGGACTCCTTAGCCTAGCAAACAAATCCTATTCACAGTTAGAACTAAGCCTACCTTTGTACTCGAGACTAACTCCAGCCACTTTTCTCACAATTACTAAAACTTCACAGCTCTGACTTTACACATGTAATTCCCTCCTGCACTTTCTCTATGAATGTTAGTCTCCCCACACCTTTCTAATTCCTTTAGCATGGGGAAAATGGTGGTACTGAGCTCCTAAGACACTTATAACTCTTTTTAAAAATATGTTTTTAGCCTAGCCGGTTTGACTCAGTGGATAGAGTACTGGCCTGCAGACCAAAGGGTCCCAGGTTCGATTCTGGTCAAGGGCATATACTTTGGTTACAGGCTCCTCCCCAACCTGGACCCTTGCAGGGTGAGGATTAATAACAACAAATATGTATACATATATATATATATACACACACACATATATATATATATATATATATATATATATACACAGTTTTTATTCTAACTTCCAATGTGAATAGATAGAGAAGAGCCTAGTTTCTTGATCTTCATATGTATGTATGTATATATATACATATATATGTATATTTACATACATATATATGTATATGTATATATATACATATATATATATATATGTTTTTATTGACTTTAGAGAGAGTGGAAGGGAGAGGGAGAGAGAGAAAAACATCGATCAGCTGCCTCATGCACACCCTTCACTGGGGATTGAGCCAGTAACTCAGACATGTGCCCTGATTAGGAATTGAACCAGTGACTTCTTGGTGCATGGGACGACACTCAACCACTGACCCACACCAGCCAGGCTATAGCCATAACTTTTTAACTACCATTCACCATGTTGTATAGTACATTGTTTTTGTAATTAAATCATCACCAAAATAGTTATCCCAGGAGTTATTCATTCAGTAAGTATTAAAATCCAATTTAAGATGTCCATTAGTATCTAGCTGATAGGTCTTTTAAGATGTTAACTAAATTTACCCTTTCCCTTCTGGATTTAGAACTGCATATTTAGAAGAGACAAGAATAAGATAGATATCTAACTGCCAACTTTAATTCCTATAGAGCTGAATTAGAGAACTCAAATTTTTAAAAAATATATTGTTATTGATTTTGAGAGATAGAGGGAAAGAGAAGAGAGAGAGAAACATCGATGAGAGAGCAACCTTGGCACTGCTCTGACCGGGAATCAAACCAGTGACTTCTTAGTTCCTGGTTGATGCTCAGTTGTTGACCACACTGGCTGGGCATAGAGCTCAATTTTTATCTGAAGCCATGATAGCTGATATATTGCCAATGGCATATATCATTTCTTGCTTCCACATGTCCCTCACAACTAATAATTCTCCCTCTGAAAACTAATCTTGGTTCACCTTGAAAAATAGGGACAAAATTGAAGGAAAACACTTAGGACTATTCCTGAAATTTTTACTGTACTACAGAAGGACAAATCAACAAATAAGTGCATATTGAATTTGTAATGCCAATTTACAGTAAAATTGTCATTACATTTAAACTTTTTAACTATAAAATATTAACCTATTAGTTAAAATTCCTTTTGGGAAGTGGTGTGACAATAGCAGAATTTAGAAGAAAATGGTTTTGCTGAAACTTTTTTATAATTAAAAAGAAAAGTCCATCAATACATTCTTAGTGCTGCACATTTTCTTCACAGAGTATTCTATTTAAGTGCTTAATTTCATTGTTACAAGTTAAGGTAAAGTTGTTCTACTGATAAAATAATGAACATCTTTTCTAATTAAGAAGGGAAGTAATAAGATTGATGTTACTACTTTTTTATAATTACACTAGAGGCCTGATGCACGAAATTCATGTCGGGGTCCCTCAGCCCACCCTGCACCCTCTCCAATCCAGGACCCCTCGGGGGATGTCTGACTGGGATCGGGCCTAAACCGGCAGTCGGACATCCCTCTCGCAGTCCAGGAATGCTGGCTCCTATCTGCTTGCCTCCCTGCCTGCCTGATCGCCCCTAACTGCCTCTGCTTGCCGGCCTGATTGGCCCTAACTGCTCCCCGGCCTACCGGCCTGATCGCCCCTAACCGCCTCTGCCTGCTGCCCTGATTGCCCCCTAACTGCTCTCCCCTGCTGGCCTGATCACCCACTAACTGCTCTGTTCTGCTGGCCTGATCGCCCACCCCCTAACTGCTCTCCCCTGCTGGCCTGATCGCCCCTAACCGCCTCTGCCTGCTGCCCTGATTGCCCCCTAACTGCTCTCCCCTGCTGGCCTGATCACCCACTAACTGCTCTGTTCTGCTGGCCTGATCGCCCACCCCCTAACTGCTCTCCCCTGCTGGCCTGATCGCCTCCTAACTGCTCTCCCCTGCCAGTCTGATGGCCCACTCCCTAACTGCTCTCCCCTGCTGGCCTGATCGCCCGCCCCTAACTGCTCTCCCCTGCCGGCCTGATCACCCCTAACTGCCTCTGCCTCGGCCCCGCTACCATGGCTTTGTCCAGAAGGATGTCCAGAAGACATCCAATCTAATTAGCATATTACCCTTTTATTAGTATAGATAACATTTTCACTCAAAAAGGCTTTGAATCATTTAGAATAAAACATCTGTATTATTATGTTTTACAACAAGAAAACTTAACATGGCCTATGGTGTAATCCCTTATACCTTTTAAAAATAAATGGAACAAACCCAAGCAAGTATATACTTTAGGAAATATGCTTCTGCTTACAAATGGCCTGTTTGAGATTACACATTAGCCCTTTTTTAATGTTCTTATGTTTCCTAAGTCATTATTATGACCTCTTTTATTTTGCCATCCTTCTTAAGGGAAAAAAACTATTTCACATTATACACTTTTAATATTTTCCAGTTGAAAATGAAGATGAGGCTGAAAGGGTTCTTTTTTCCTATGGCTATGGTGCTAATGTTCCCACAACAGCCAAAAGACGACTAAAACAAAGGTAAAATCAATATATATTTGTTTTACTTACCTATTTGAGCTAAATGTAATTACATTATGCTTTTTGATAGTGTGCTGAGTTGTATGACAAAATAGTTACTTTCTTCTTAGTATGCATAAATATTCAATTCCTCACAAAATAAAACACAGTAGGTAATGCTCTTGTCTGCTTGGCTCAGTGGATAGAGGGTCAGCCTGCAAATGAAGGGTCCTGGGTTCCATTTCAGTCTGGGGCACATGCCAGGATTGTGGGCTCGATCCCCAGTAGGGGGCATGCAGGAGGCAGCTATCAATGATTCTGTCTCATCATTGGTATTTCTATCTCTCTCCCCCTCTCCCTTCCTCTCTGAAATCAATAAAAATATATTTTAAAAAAAAACAGTAATAATGATGTATTTTATGTATTTATAAGTGAGTTTAATGGTCAGTAGAGTAGAAGCATACTAGAGCCCTAACCGGTTTGGCTCAGTGGATAGAGCGTCAGCCTGCAGACTGAAAAGGTCCCAGGTTCGATTCCAATCAAGGGCATGTACCTTGGTTGCGGGCACATCCTCAGTAGGGGGTGTGCAGGAAGCAGCTCATCGATGTTCCTCTTTCATCGATGTTTCTAACTCTATCCCTCTCCCTTCCTCTCTGTAAAAAATGAATGAAATATATATATTTTTTAAAAGCATACTAGAATTTCTCTAAAATTAGATTCATGATGACTCCATTTTAATTTTATTTTCAGATTAACTTCAAGTGAATTACAAATGGTTTTGTACTAATAATTTTCAGTTAAAATTAATTAATTATGCTTTATGCTTTATTTTCCACTCTTTTTTTTTATTCACCTGCTTACATTCCTTAACATATACTTAAGAGAATAAAAGAGAGAGATCAAGATAGATGGAGATAATACAAATGTTGTAGATTAAAAGTATAAAAGACTTTGTAAAGACCAAGAAAATTTTTGAAAGATACATTAGTTATCTTGTGAGATATTACTTAAAGTACACTGAGAGAAAATTGTACCTATATTAATCAGTTTTCTAGTTGACCTAATACCTACCTCCTTTAGCTCGCCTGAATTCATCCTGCTTTACAAAAACATCTCACTCCCCCTTTCACTACCATTATCAAGTCTAATTGTTTCTACCAGACTTCTAAGCCCTTCCAAGTAGCCCACCTCTCCAGCCTTTTCTGCCTCTTTACACAGAATGAGAGTAGTATGTATCTCTGCCTTTAAACATCTGATTTCCTCATATTGTATACAAAAGAGCATTTCTCTTATCTCAGTAGCACTCATTTTTCCTATTATTTCTTCAGCTGGATGGAAAGTTCCTCAAGGTCAGCAACTACATCTTGTTCTTGTTTATTCCCCACTGTCTCTGCCTTGTAGATACCTAGTAGAATTGTCTCTTCATCTGAGTATTTGAGGACTCAAAGCTGCTTGTTTATCTTTTATTTTAGTATGAATTGATTTAAACCTTTAGAGACATTACACATTAAGAAAAACAATCCATCTTAACATCAGTACTTTTGTAGAAACTTTGAAAATGGCTCAGAGAATGAAATGTCTTTATGGCTATCTAATAAGATATAGACCATTTTATGAGAAGAGTTGCTTAAACTAAATACCTGAAAAATTTAGATCAAGTATAGATTACTAACAAGTATCAATTAGTAGTTGGACTGGTTCATTTTGTCTGATAAAGATACAAGTATTTCTGAATTATGTATTATTTGAAAAATGGGTTATAGTCCCATCACATTCCCTTTCTTTCCCAAGTCCCTCCAGAGATCACTAAAGATAATCTAGTATATTTTGTAATTTCCAGCATATCTCTCTTTTTTGAGTATTATGTTACCTAGGGAGAAATAAAAACGTACGTTTGTGGACAAGTGATTTCTTTATCAGTGGTAAATGATCGCTAAAATACTAAATATTGAAATTTGAAGGAAAAATTCCATTTTCTTCTCTATTTTAGCATCTGAATCCTTCAAAAGAAGCTTGTCACAGAAAAAAGAAAATGTTACTATTGTAAGCTTTCTTTCTTTAGCCCAAATACTGAGTTCCTCCAAAATTGAAAGCAAGTATTGCTTATTTTCTTAAAAATTTCCAAAACAGATATTAACTTCTTAAAATTTAGAGTGAAGATTTAAGGAACCACAACTGATTCATATTCCAATAATCTTAACTGTCCAAATATTTCTAAAGATTTTATCACTGAGCTATCTATGTGCCTTGAACAAGTGCCTAATGTGCATGCTATTAATATCTCCTACCAGCTGGTGCCAGACATTCTTCTAATGGTGAACCAGAGGGTTATTTTGAGGAAGTGCTTCTCAGGTCATCTAAACTGAGTGAAGGAAAAGTAAGTCTAGATATGCAAGGAGGACATTTATGCATTCCTTTGCCCATTCATTCAACAACTTTTATTGAGTGCCTACTGTATGCATAAAATTGACCAATGGCACAGAAGATCCCTGTTTAGGGTCTGGTGCATTTTTTAAGTTTACAAAGTCCATTTTTGATTTCTTATCGGATATTTGTAAAGAAGTCCATAGCTTTGTGCTCTGTTTAAATTAAGGTAAAAGCAATATATCCTTTGAGAAAATCTATATTTGGGATTAAAGCAATAGAAACTTGAGGTATATTATAAAACAGCTTAGTTAGAACAGCAAATGAAATATTTACATAATAAGGTTTTCATTATACCTCAGTTTATACCAAAATATATTAAAATTTCAAAAGAACTTATTTCCTGCTAGTACACAATATATTCTATTCATACTAAATTGGATTTGCATCTCATATATTCAACAACCAGTTTAGGTATTTTAGTATCATACCTAATTGGAGGGGATTACTTATTATAAAAATAATACATATTTATTTTAAAAAATTAGGAAAATCCTGGTAATTCTACTGTCTAAAGATATTATTCAAAAATGTATACAGATATATATTTTTTCCTACATACAGTGTAGAATTTTATTTTTTTCTTATAATTCTACCTTGAACATTTTATGTCATTGAATAGTCTTTAATAAGATAAATTTTATTGGTTATCCAAAACTTTAATTACTTAGGCCTTCTGTATTTGAGTGCCATATGCTGTTAATAAATTGGATAGCCATTGAAATTTTTCATTAGTTGCCTATTGCTACCCAAGCTATATTATGAAATTAAAATGAGAAAATGGATGCAAAGTTCACAGAGTGCCTGGCATAGAGTTCAGTAAATGTTAGTTTGTTATGCCAATTAATGTTTCTTAAAGTAAATTGCAGAGTTGATTTTTGAGCCAGTGTACAAAAATGTTAACTAGGCACAATTTGAGTTTTTATTTATAACAATTTTGTTTTAAATGTTAATGAGACTTCTTGAAATAATTAGTAGAGACACGCCCTGGACATGAAACTAGTTTTGAGATTCACTTTCTTTGTTATCAGTCAGTTTCTTTCTTTCTTTCTTTCTTTCTTTCTTTCTTTCTCTTTCTTTCTTTCTTTCTTTCTTTCTTTCTTTCTTTCTTCTTTCTCTCTCTCTCTCTCTCTCTCTCTCTCTCTCTCTCTCTCTCTCTTTCTTTTTATTGTTTAAAGTATTACAAATAGTAGTACATATGTCTCCTTTTATTACCCATTGACCTTCCCCCGGCCTCCCCTACCGCCCGCACATGCCCTCCCCCCGCCGCCCCCCCCACCCCAGTGTCTTGCGTCCATTGGTTATGCTTATATGAATGCATCCAAGTCCTTCGGTTGATCTCTTACCTCCCACCACCCCAACTTAAGACATACTGTAATGCCAATCTCCAATAAAGAAGTGGCAAAATTTGCTTTTCAAAATTCGTTTGCAAAATAATGCCCCAAAATGTCTGTTAAGCACATCATAATTAGTAAATAAGGTTAATCACATTTTGAAGTTTCAATAGAGATTGAACAATAAATATTATGTTAAACTCTTCTGAACAAGGTTGTGGAAAGTTGAAAGAGCTTACACAATTACAGAAGATTAAAATAAAATGGGCACTTCTTGACTTGACTAAACTTGAAAATCTGAAGTAATGTTTTTGTTTCGGTCATGATTACTTTGAAAACAGCAAACAAGATTTTCTGGTTACATGTTTTGGTTATGCTCTTTAACCTGGGTAACACCCAGGCACTAACATGGTCTTAGTATGTGCTTCACTATTTGTTTTCACAGATCTGAATGTGGAGACTTCTCTTCAGGTTTTTAAACCTTTCAATTTGCAAGATTAATACATACTGTAGACCTTTTATTTGGGTTTCTATCTAATTTTATAAAGAGCTTTAAGTTGAAATTTTCACAGTTGCCTGAGCTTCACAACAAAGGAAAAAATAAAGCTGGGGAAACTTTTATTTCCTCTGGGAAACTTATTTCCTCTAGCAAATTTTTGTGCATAACAAATATTTGTTTTCTTCGCCTTTGTTCTCATATGTACGAATTTTCATTTTTATCTTTAGGGAAAGCTGCACTTATTTCATATGAGTTGGTTTTAGGGCTAATCCTTTAAAAAGTTGATGCTGGTCTATTCATGATCAACTTGGAAGTTCAAACCTACAGAAGAAACTAGGGAAAGTCTCATATAACATAGATAATCAGCTTGTGACCTCCTGGCTCATAGGTTGATGCTCAACCACTGACCCACACCGGCCAGACAGATGCACCCTTTTTATGAATCTTTATTCATGCCAAGCTTATAGGGATAGAACTCTTACCTGCTAAAACTGAAAAATATATAAAGCCAAGTGTTCTTTCAGACCACATAACTAATTAGCAAGCATATAAATAAGTGTACTTGTTTATTTGGAGTTCTGATAATAGTAAGAACCATAGAAGGACTCGAGACAGACCATCAGTCCTCCATTATGCTTTGGCATCTGAGATATAAATAGAGGTCTGCCATGTTCACATTGGCTGGGCTAATTTTTATGAAATTGGATGTACTGACTGTTATTGACAGATCCAAGAGAATAACTTACATAAGAAGTAATGAGAGTGCTAAGAGTTAACACTTAGCAGAATAATTTTACCAGATAACAGGTGAAATTTTGGTTTCATATTTAAATACAAAACCATACTCTGTTGTACTAGATTCAGTTTATGTGAATCTTAATCTTTACAGGTAAAAATCACATGGTAATTAATAGAAGTGCAAAGAAGAATTGTGTGTTGTACCTACTTAATTGTCTCAGTAGAGAGCCTGTAAAAGCAGTGGTTTCTTGAGGAGTTCAATAGTTCTATACAAAAAGATAAGTAAATAACCTTTACTTATTTTCCCTGACTGTATCCATAGTTACTCATTATAAAGAATTTGGAAAGGATTTGTTTTTATTATATGTGAATTGTAGTTAAGGAGACATAAACTCCAATTGAGCAATTCATTTGTCTTGCTTTGAATTTCAATTAAACTAAACTCCTCCTCCTCGCTTCCAACTTCTAATATCTAAACAATTTCTAAACAGAATCCACCAAATCCCTGACCACAACAATATGCCACATTTAAAGATTTTGAAAGTTGGAACATGGAAGAGGTGAATTGGTATCTGTGACATTTGCCTTCTTCCCTTATTAACTTTGGGTATTTATTACTAGTTCAATGCTTAGATGCTGAGCATTAGTTGTACTTTAATATTGATACTCTGTAACCTTGGAATATGCTTTCTAGAAATATGTTCATCTGAACAAAATTTACTTAAAACAAATTCAATTAGAAAATATGTATTGAGTGTCCACTTTGTTCAATACACACTACAGGAGATCAGACCCTTCTCTTCACATAAGTTGCATCTATTGGGGGAGAAAAGATGAACACACATGAAAAAAATATCAAGAAACGTCCAAAAATATGTCATTTAGTGCTACACTGTGTTGGAGATGAATAGAGATCAGTGGATGCTAGTCAGAAATTGAAGAAGTGAACTTAAAGGGAGTCCTTAAGAAAAGGTGGGCTCTCAAGTAGTCGAATAACCTATCTTTAAGACTGCGGAACAGCAGAAGTATAGTGGAAGAAGCATACAAAACATATTTGTGGGACATTAAGTAAAGTAGACATTAGTGGAAAATAAGGTTGGCTCAGTTGAGATAATAGGAGGTCTAGATATTTTTAAATAATTTAGATGGAGAGTAGAATTAACCATGTAGGTAAGATTTGAAGTGGGTGGGGGAAGGATATAAATATCAACTCATTAAATAAGAATTACAAATATGTGACAAACATATATGAAGATGTTTAACCTCATGAATAAAGAACTTCAATAATATTCTATTGTTTATTTATAGGGTTAAAGATTGATGATGTCCAGTGTTGGTTAGGGTGTGAAGAAAACAGAGGTCTTATATAAAGTTCACTCATTCAATAGTTTATTACTGAATTATTGTACCAAGTATTATTCAAGGCATTTAGAATGCATTAGAGAACAGAATAAGTAAAAATTGCTGTACTTGGAGAATTGTATTCTAGTTCATGAGAATTTAAACTTGTACAATCTTTCAAGAGGAATGTTTGAAAAATTATAATTTATATGTGTTTTAACTCAGTCATAATGCTTTCTGAGGAAATAACAGTATAAGGAGTGGAAAGTTGTATGTATGCATTTATTTAGAACTTTCCATAGGCAAGCCACTGTTGTGAATGCTCTAATTTGTCTTTTCATTGATGAGTTCTTTATATTTTATGCGTACAAATCCCTTATTAAGATATATATTTTGAATTTTTTTCTCCCATTCTATGGGTTGTCTTTTCACTTTCTTGATGGTGTCTTTTGAAGCACAAAACTTTAATTTTGATGCAATCCAGTGTATTTAATTTTTCTTTTGTTGCTTGTGCTTTTAGTGCCATATCTGAGAATCCTCTAACAAATGCAAGTTAATGAGGATTTATTTCTCTGTTTTAGCTCTTATATTTAGGTCTTTGATTTACTTTTGAGTTAATTTTTTATATCGTGTGAAATAAGGGCTTTGTACTACTTTTAATGTAGCTACTAGAAAATTTTTTATTCTGTGTGTGGCTTATATTATACTAGAGGCCTGGTGCACAAAAATTTGTGCACTCGGGGGGGGGGGGGTGCCTCAGCCCGGCCTATGCCCTCTTGCAGTGTGGGACACCTTAGAGGATGTCCACCTGCTGGCTTAGGCCCGCTCCCTGGGTAATCAGGCCCAAGCTGGCAGTCAGACATCCCTCTGGCAGCCCAGCAGCCCTCAGGGGATGTCCACTTGCCAGTGGGGAGCAGGCCTAAGCTGCAGTCAAACATCCTTAGCACTGCTGAGGAGGCGGGAGAGGCTCCCACCACCACCGCTGTACTGGCAGCCATCAGCCTGGCTTGTGGCTGAGCAGAGCTCCCCCTGTGGGAGCACACTGACCACCAGGGGGCAGCTCCTGCATTGAGCGTCTGCCCTCTGGTGGTCAGTGTGTGTCATAGTGACCAGCCATTCCCAGTCATTCTGCTGTTAGGGTCAGTTTGCATATTACCCTTTTATTATATAGGCTAGAGGCCTGGTGCACAGGTGGGGGCCGGCTGGTTTGCCCTGAAGGGTGTCCCGGATCAGGGTGGGGGTCCTGCTGTGGTGCCTGGCCAGCCTGGGTGAAGGGCTGATGGGTGTTTTCAGGCTGGTCACACCCCCTTCAGGGTGGGGGTCCCCACTGGGGTGCCTGGCCAGCCTGGGTGAGGGGCTGATGGCTGTTTGCAGCTGATCACACCCCCTTCAGGGTGAGGGTCCCCACTGGGGTGCCTGGCCAGCCTGGATGAGGGGCTGATGGCTGTTTGCAGGCTGGACAAGCCCCCCACATTGGGGACCCTCAGCCTGTTTAATTTTTGTTACAATTAAACAAAAATGGTAAAAATGAGCAAAATGAGCAATTTTTTTCCTGATTATGTATATCAATGACTGCAGAAAGGCAGGTTGAATCAGAAGAAACATAGTCATTAATTCAATAAGATATTCACAAACACTTCCTTTTACAAACATTTACTAAAAGCATATAATCTATACAAGTACTAAGAATACACAATTTCGATCTGGAGGACCTAACATTCTATTGAGGAAGGTGGGCAAATAAAAAATTATTGTAGTGTGCTAAATGGTTTGAAAGGGCACACAGAAATAAATACCAATGCCCTTGGGTGAGGGACTGATGGCTGTTTTCAGGCTGGCCACACCCCCTTTAGGGTAGGGGGTCCCCAATGGGGTGCCTAGCCAGTCTGGGTGAGGGGCTGAGGGACATTTTCAGGCTGGCCAAGCCCCCAGGCAATGGAAGCTCCCAGCCTCTCCTTTTTTTTCTTTTTCTTTTTATTCTGGGGTTTATTTACCTTCTATAATTGAAACTTTGTTGCTTTTGAGTGGAGCTGAGAGCTGGTGGCAAGCTGGCTTCCTCCATCACTGGAGCAAGCAAGCCTCCTGCTTGCTTCAGCTCCGTGGCTGCCGGCCGCTATCTTGGTTGGGTTAATTTGCATATAGTCGCTCTGATTGTCTGGTGGGCATGTCTTAAGGCATAGCGAAAGTACGGTCAATATGCATGTTTGTTTATTAATAGGTAAGATTTCTATTGGACAAAATTGGCCTAGACCAGTGATCTCCAAACTTTTTTATGTGAATCCCTATTGGGGAAAAAATTGAGCATGCACCCACCAATAAATATATATTTATAGATTACATACTTAATATAATTATTAACATATTATAATTAACATATTGTGTACATTATAATATGGAACCTACACAGAAAATTAAAACTTAGAGATACATAATAGTAAAGTAAATGTAAACAATATTTTCCACACTTCAATGGATTATTTCTCCCATAACTACTTTTGGAGACCACTGGTCTAGATTATAACCTTAACCTTATCTAACTGCTTCAATTCTTCTTCCTTCTCTAAACCATCATCCATAATATTGATAAAGGACTCTCTCAAGTGCAGAGATGATCATATCATGCCTAGCAAACTGATGGATATAATTTAAACAACTTGTCATTCAAGGCCTTTCATCATATATCCCTCACTACGTGCCATATGTTTTATCCATCACTACCATACTGCTTACAGTTTTCTCCAGCATATCATTCTTATGCTTTTCCCTCTACCCAGGATGCTATTTCTCTGCTTCTTCACCAGATTAATGAGCATTGGTATTTATTTCTGTATGCCCTTTCAAACCATTTAGCACACTACAATAATTTTTTATTTGTCCACCTTACTCAATAGAATATTAGATCCTCCAGATTAAAATTGTGTATTCTTAGTACTTGTATAGATTATAGGCTTTTAGTAAATGTTTGTAAAAGGAAGTGTTTGTGAATATCTTATTGAATTAATGACTATGTTTCTTCTGATTCAACCTGCCTTTCTGCAGTCATTGATATACATGATCAAGAAAAAAATTGCTTATTTTGCTCATTTTTATCATTTTTGTTTAATTGTAAGTATTATAATGATCAAAAATTGTACTTCTTGTTTTTCCTGTGTGTTCTATATGCATAAATACATAATTTTTAAAGAAAAATCTTTACAATATTAATTTTTATTCTTGTTTTCTTTTTCTTTCTCTTTTTTTTTCCTTTTTGGTCCCCCATCAAGCATTAAGGGCTAAATGGGTTATTTAGAGCAACCTGAGACCTTAATATCATTTTTGATATATCTATAAGATGTGTTTTGCTAGTCTTAAACTGACTTGGAAGTGAATTTTTAAAACATGATCAATGGAACAGTTGGAGACCAATTGTACCAGTGTCTTTCACATTATAACCATTATGCATCATAAATAACATCAACATTCATAACAATAGGCACAGTCAAAAGTCATCCCCGCCCTAGCCGGCTTGGGTCAGTGGATGGAGCGGCTTGGCTCAGTGGATGGAGCGTCGGCCTGCGGACTGAAGGGTCCCAGGTTCGATTCCGGCCGAGGCCACATGCCTGGGTTGCGGGCTCGTTCCCCTGTGGGGGGTGTGCAGGAGGCAGCCCATCGATGATTCTCTCTCATCATTGATGTTTCTGTCTCTCTTTCCTTCTCCCTTCCTCTCTGAAATCAATAAAGAAATAAAGTCATTCCCATCAACACCAGTTCCTAGAAAATTTTTTCTCAATAAAATAATACTATAAGCTAGTAATCAGAACACTGTGGAATACATATAAGCCATTTTTAAAATCACCAGCTATCTTCCTGCTATTTACAGTTAATTTTTCTCATTCAGAATCTCCAACCAAAATCAGGGAAATTCTTAGTAGAAGGAGGTAGCCCTGATGTTAGGACTTAAGTACCAACATACCAAGAATTTCTTGAATTCAGTGGTTTATAGCACATGATATTTTGCATTGATAAGTGGTATCACACCATATTTGCATAAGAACATTATGCAGTTTCCAAACAAAACAAAAAGCACCTAAACCCTATGAGTTACTTAATATTTTTAAACTTGATGCCTCCAAGTTATTGAAGAAGTTCAGAAGGTTGGTAATGAATGACCTTTGAATCTCATTATTTTCTTGCATCCCCTTTCTTCCATTTCATCTTGTCAGGGCCAGCCTGACAGGGTTGAGCCAGGCTGAGGCAGGGAGGTGGGAATTGAGAAAAGAAAGAAAGACAGGAAAGCGGGGTTGGGAGGACCCCAGTTCTCTTGATGAACTGAAGCGAGTTTATTAGCTATACAATACTATTTATACACAACACACTGAATAGGAGGTCTGTCAAGAGGAATGTATTCTTTGTTCCTCTTAATCTCGAAGGGAGAGACACAACAGAAGGACAAGTTCTCAGTACAGCATATCTCAGTAAATAGTTACAGACTTCTTGGTAAGCCATGAAAGGCTGTTCTTATTCTACAAATGTTGCTCTCATTCTACTGATAATCGCCATCCAAACAAGTCTGGGAAAACTGTGTGGGTAAGGGTCCCAGCCTTGCTAGCCCCTTCAGGTGCAAGGACCTTGCCAGCTTACATCTGGCCCCCAACACATCTGTAACTGATTCTATGCAAGAACATTTGACTATGTTCATTTTTCTGTACTGAACATTACAAAAATGTGGTCTAGCCCTAGCCAGTTTTTCTCAGTGGATAGAGCATTGGCCACAGATGGAAGGACCCTGGGTTCAATTCCGATCAAAGGCATGTACCTCAGTTGTAGGCTCGATCCCTGGCCCTGGGAGGCAAACAATTGATGTATCTCTCTCATATCAATGTTTTTCTTTTATGTCTCTCCCCCTCCTTTCCACTCTCTCTAAAATTCAATGGAAAAATATCCTCAGGTGAAGATTAACAACAAAAAATATATATATATATATATATGTATATATATGTATATATATATATATGTATATATATATATATATATATATATATATATATATATATATACATACATACATATACACACACACACACATACACACACACTAGAGGCCCGGTGCACAAAGATTCATGCACTGGGTGGGCGGGGGCAGGGAGGTCCCCTCAGCTCGACCTGCACCCTCTCCAATCTGGGAGCCCTCTCCAATCCGGGAGTTTCTGTCTGTCTTTGCAATCATATGAGCGAATTGTCTGAGACCCCAACCCAGTTTGGTTTGTTGCTCACAGAATAATAGAGGCTTTTTTTTTTCTTTGCTCCATTAGTGGAGATTTCCTTGAAGTTTTAGGATATCTTCCCTTTAATTTTTCCTCGACACTCTGATTTAATTTATATCTCACCTTTGCTTTCCCTTCATTCCCCAACTGCAACAGTAACTTGCTCCAGGCTCACTTTGCTCACTTTGCTCTAGTGTCTAGGACAGTGATGGCGAACCTATGACACGCGTGTCAGAGGTGACATGCGAACTCATTTTTTTGGTTGATTTTTCTTTGTTAAATGGCATTTAAATATATAAAATAAATATCAAAAATAAAAATCTTTGTTTTACTATGGTTGCAAATATCAAAAAATTTCTATATGTGTCACCAGAGTTAAGTTAGGGTTTTTCAAAATGCTGACACGCCAAGCTCAAAAGGTTCACCATCACTGGTCTAGGAGATCCGTCTGCCACCAGAACTACAATTCCCAGCATTGCTGGTGCTCCCCGCACTCTGGGCTTCCACTTCCAGTCCTGGGGCTGCCACCAAAACTACTATTCCCAGAATTCCTGGTGCTCCCCATGCTCTGGGTTTTCCCTGATAGAGCCACATCCCCACAATCCTCTGGCTCTCCTGCTGTGCTCTCTGTCTGGTGACCGAGGGAGCTACGTCCCCCCCAAGGAAGCAACCGAGGGAGCCATGTCCCCCCAAGCTGCCAGCTCTCCCACTCTGCTCTGTGTATGCAAATTAACCCACCATCTTTGTGGGTTAATTTGCATACTCCTCATTGGCTGGTGGGCGTGGCTTGAGCATAGCAGATGGACGGTTAATTTGCATGTTTCTCTTTCATTATATAGGACTAGAGGCCCAGTGCACAAAAATTTGTGCACTGGCAGGGGGGAGGGGGGTATCCCTCAGCCTCACAGTCTGGGACCCCTTGGGAGATAATGACCTGCTGGCTTAGGCCCGCTCCCAGGTGGCAGAGGGCAGGCCCAATCCCTAGATGCCTGCCCCGCAGCCCCTGGTCAGGCTCAAAGCAGAGCCGATTGGGGAGTTGGGGCACCAGCCCCTATCATGCACAGAGCAGGACGGATCAGGAGGTTGCGATGCCACCCTCAGTCACGCTCAGGGTAGGGCCGATTGGGGGGTTGGGGTGCCGCCCCCTGTCACACTCAAGGCAGGGTTGATGGGGAGGTTGTGGCGCCACCCCTGTCACAGACAGAGCCGGCCGATCAGGGGTTTGGGGTGCTGCCCCCTGTCACGCACAGAGCAGGGCCCATCAGGGTGGTTGGGGCTCCATACACTATCACACACAGAGCAGGGTCGATCAAGGGGTTGGGGAGCTCCCCCCTGTCACCCACAGAGCAGGGCCGATCAGGGGGTTGGGGAGATCCCCCTGCCATGCACAAAGCAGGGCGGATCAGGAAGTTGCGATGCCACCCTAAGTCACGCTCAGGGTAGGGCCAATTGGGGGGTTGGGGCTCCAACCCCTGTCACATTCAATGCAGGGCCGATGGGGGGGTTGTGGCTCCACCCTGTCACACAGAGAGCAGGGCTGATCAGAGGACTGGGGAGCTCCCCCCTATCAGGCACAGAGCAGGGCCGATCAGGGGGTTGGGGCGCCTTCCCCTGTCATGAACAGAGCAGGGCGGATAGGGAGGTTGTGACCCCGCCCTCTGTCACACACGGAGCCGCAGGGCAATCAGGGGGTTTGGGCGCTGCCCCCTGTCACGCTGCTCCAGGGGCCAGGAGGTCTCACGGCTCCTCTAATCCCAGTGCTGGGAGGCCTCGCAGCTCCGCTTGACACCAGGGCAGTGAGGCTTCGCAGCTCCCCTGATCCCGGTGCTGGAAGGCCTCGCAGCTCCACTGATTCCGGTGCCAGGAGGCCTTGCAGCTCCGCTGATCCCAGGTTCGGGAGGCCTCGGGGCTCTGCTTATCCCAGACTGGGAGGTCTCGCAGCTCCACTGATCCCGGTGCCGGGAGGCCTCGCGGCTCCGATGATCCTGGTGCTGGGAGGCATATTACCCTTTCACTATATAGGATAGAGGCCTGGTGCACGTGTGGGGGCCGGCTGGTTTGCCCTGAAGGGTGTCCCGGATCAGGGTGGGGTTCCCCACTGGGGTGCGTGGCCAGCCTGAATGAGGGGATGATGGCTGTTTTCAGCTGGTCACAGCCCTTTCGGGAGGGGGTCCCCACTGGGGTGCCTGGCCAGTCTGGGTGAGGGGCTGAGGGCGGTTTTGAGGCTGGCAGGTGACTGAAGCTCCCAACCTCTCTTTTCTTTTTTCTTTTTTATTCTGGGATTTTATTTACCTTCTATGCCTGTCACTGGAGCTGAGAGCCGTCTTTAGCTCTGAGGCTCGGCTCCCGCTCTGAGACCTCAGCTGCTGAAAGCAGGTTTCTGGACTTTGTTTACCTTCTGTATTTGAAACTTTGTTGCAACTCCAGCTCTGAGATCCCGGCTGACTGAAAGCAGGGTTTTGTTAAGCTTCTATATTTGTAACAATGTTTCTTAGAGAGCAGCTCAGAACCCAGCAGGCAGGCGGGGAACCTGGCTTCCTCCATCACTGGAGCAAGGAAGCCTCCATGTTCGCGTCAGCTGCCTGGCTGCTGGCCGCCATCTTGGTTAGCAGTTTATTTGCATATCTCGCTGATTAGCCAATGGGAAGCGTGTCGGAGGTTTCTCTTTTATTAGATAGAACTAGAGGCCCGGTGCACAAAAATTTGTGCACTCGGCGGGGGGAGGAGGTCCCTCAGCCCAGCCTGTGCCCTCTCGCAGTCTGGGACCCCTCGGGAGATAACGACCTGCTGGCAGAGGGCAGGCCCAATCCCTAGGTGCAGCCCCTGGTCGGGCTCAGAGCAGGGCCAATTGGGGAGTTGGGGCGCCGCCCCCTGTCATGCACAGAGCAGGGCAGATCGGGAGGTTGCGATTCCACCCTCAGTAATGCTCAGGGTAGGGCCGATTTGGGGGTTGGGGCCCCGCCCCCTGTCACACTCAAGGCAGGGTCGATGGGGAGGTTGCGGTGCCACCCCGTCATGCACAGAGCAGGGCCAATCAGGGGGTTGGGGCTCTGCCCCCTGCCACGCACAGAGGAGGCCCCATCAGGGGATTGGTGCGCTCCCCCCTGTCACGAACAGAACAGGGCGGATCAGGGGGTTGGGGGGTCACCCTCTATCACCCACAGAGCAGGGCCGATCAGGGGGTTGGGGTGCTGCCACTGTCACACTCAGGGCAGGGCCGATGGGGAGGTCATGGCTCTACCCCATCACACACAGAGCAGGGCCCGTGGGGGTGGGGGGTGGTTTGGGGCGCTGCCCTCTATCACCCACAGAGCAGGGCCGATCAGGGGGTTGGGGAGCCGCCACTCTCACACGCAGGGCAGGGCCGATGGGGAGGTTATGGCTCTACCCCGTCACACACAGAGCAGGGCCCGTGGGGGTGGGGGGGTTGGGGCGCCGCACCCTGTCACACACAGAGCAGGGCCAATCAGGGGGTTGTGGCCCCGCCCCCTGTCACACACAGAGCCGCAGGGCGATGTGGGGGTTTGGGCGCTGCCCCCTGTCACACTGATCCCGGTGCCGGGGGGCCTCTCAGCTCCGCTGATCCCCGTGCTGGGAGGCCTTGCGGCTCTGCTGATCCCGGTGCTGGGAGGCATATTACCCTTTTATTATATAGGATAGTGGCCTGGTGCATGGGTGGGGGCCAGCTGGTTTGCCCTGTAAAATGTGCTGGATCAGGGTGGGGGTCCCCACTGGGTGCCTGGCCAGCCTGGGTGAGGGGATGATGGCTGTTTGCGCCTGGTCACAAACCCTTCAGGGTGGGGGTCCCCACTGGGGTGCCTGGCCAGTCTGGGTGAGGGGCTGAGGGCTGTTTTCAGGCTGGCGGGTGACTGAAGCTCCCAACTGCTCCTTTTTTTCTTTTTTCTTTTTTATTCTGGGCCAGCTTTAGCTCTGGCTCCTGCTCTAAGGCCTCTGCTGCTGAAAGCAGGTATCTGGTTTGTTTGGGTTCTGTAGTCGAAACACTGTATCAACTCCAGCTCTGAGATCCCTGCGGCCGAAAACAGATTTCTGGGGTTTTGTTTAGCTTCTGTATTTGTAACTATGTTTCAAACTGCAAGCTCAGAGGCCGGCAAGGCAGGCGGGGAACGTTGGTTTCCTCCGTCACTGGAAACAAGCAAGCCTCATGTTACCTTCAAGCTGCCGGGCTGCCGGCCGCCATCTTGGCTGGCAGTTAATTTGCATATCTTGCTGATTAGCCAATTGGAAGGATAGCAGACATACGCTAATTACCATGTTTCTCTTTTATTAGATAGGATGGTCTATCCCAGGGGTGGGCAAACTTTTTGACTCGAGGGCCACAATGGGTTCTTAAACTGGACCGGAGGGCCGGAACAAAAGCATGGATGGAGTGTTTGTGTGAACTAATATAAATTCAAAGTAAACATCATTACATAAAAGGGTACGGTCTTTATTTTTTTTTAGTTTTATTCATTTCAAACGGGCCAGATCTGGCCCCCAGGCCGTAGTTTGCCCACGGCTGGTCTATACTTTCAAGATAACGTCATTGAGAAATTACTATGTACAGAAAGACCCTAATGCTGAGCTTTGTGGGAGACAAAGATGAAAAGACTTATTCCTAACACTTGTGAAGGATGAGAGATAATCCTATCTAATAAAAGAGAAACATGGTAATTAGCGTACGTCCGCTACCTTCCCATTGGCTAATCAGGGTGATATGCAAATTAACTGTCAGCCAAGATGGCGGCCGGCAGCCAGGCAGCTTGAAACTAACATGAGGCTTGCTTGCTTCAGTGACGGAGGAAACCAACATTCCCCACCTGCTTTGCCGGCCTCTGAGCTTGCAGTTTGAAACATAGTTACAAATACAGAAGCTAAACAAAACCTCAGAAACCTGCTTTCAGCAAGCCGGGATCTCAGAGCTGGAGTTGATACAGTGTTTCGATTATAGAACCCAAACAAACCAGATACCTGCTTTCAGCAGGAGAGGCCTCAGAGCTGGAGTCAGAGCTAAAGCTGGCCCAGAATAAAAAAAAAAGAAAAAAAGGAGCAGTTGGGAGCTTCAGTCACTTGCCAGCCTGAAAACGGCCCTCAGCCCTCACCCAGACTTTCCAGGCACCCCAGTGGGGACCCCCACCCTGAAGGGTGTGTGACCAGCTGCAAACAGCCATCATCCCCTCACCCAGGCTGGCCAGGCACCCAGTGGGGACCCCCACCCTGATCCAGGACACCCTTCTGGGCAAACCAGCTGGCCCCCACTCGTGCACCAGGCCTCTATCCTATATAGTAAAAGGGTAATATGCCTCCCAGAACCAGGATCAGTGGAGCCGCAAGGCCTCCTGGCATGGGGATAAGCATGACAGGGGACAGCACCCAAACCCCCTGATCGCCCTGCGGCTCTGTGTGTGACAGGGGGCAGGGCCACAACCTCCCTATCTGCCCTGCTCTGTTTGTGACTGGGGACGGCGCCCCAACCCCCTGATCAGCCCTGCTCTGTGCCTGATAGTGGGGAGCTCCCCAACCCCTTGATTGCCCTGCGGCTCTGTGTGTGACAGGGTGCGGCACCCCAACCCCCTGATCGGCCCTGCTCTGTGTGTGACACGGTGCGGCGCCCAACCCTCCCACCCCCACGGGCCCTGCTCTGTGTGTGACGGGGTAGAGCCATAACCTCCCCATCGGCCCTGCCCTGCGTGTGAGAGTGGCGGCTCCCCAACCCCCTGATCGGCCCTGCTCTGTGGGTGATAGAGGGCGGCGCCCCAACCCCCTGATCCACCCTGCTCTGTGTTCAACAGGGGGCGGTGCCCCAACTCCCCTATCGGCCCTACACTGTGAGTGACAGGGGGAGCTCCCCAAACCCCTGATTGACCCTGCTCTGTGCGTGATAGGGTACGGAGCCCCAACCCTCCTGATGGGCTTTGCTCTGTGCGTGACGGGGTAGCACCGCAACCTCCCCATCGACCCTCCCTTGAGTGTGACAGGGGGCCCCAACTCCCCAATCGGCCCTGCTCTGAACCCGACCAGGGGCTGCACCTAGGGGTTGGGCCTGCCCTCTGCCACCCGGGAGCAGGCCTAAGCCAGCAGGTCGTTATCTCCCTAGGGGTCCCAGACTGTGAGAGAGCACAGGCTGGGCTGAGGGACCCCCCTCCCCCCCGAGTGCACAAATTTTTGTGCACCGGGCCTCTAGTAAAAATATAAGATACCATCAAGGTTTTAAATTAGCCAAAAAAACCCACAAAGCTTATGATTGAAAATACAGATATGCAAACATATAATCTAATCAACAGATTTAAAATGTTGATGTGATATAAAATTAGAATTAAGACTCATTTTGCTTGTAGAGATCTTATTTTAGATCGAATTTTAGAGAAATTGGTACATTTTTTGTTGGTGGTGGTAATGTTGTTAATCCTCACCCAGTGTTATTTTCCATTGACTTTTAGAGAAAGTGGAAGGGAGGAGAGAGACAGAGAGAGAAACATTGATGTGAGAGAGACACATTGATTGGTTGCCTCCGGCACTCTCCCCTACCTGGGGCTGGGATCAAGCCTGCAACTGAGGTACATGCCCTTGACCAGAATTTCACCAAAGACCTTCCAGTCAGCAGGCCGATGCTCTCTAACCACTGAGCAAACCAGTGGTGGCAGAATTCAGTATATATATTTTTTTTGTTCTTTTTTTTTTAAATTAAATCTTTATTCAGATTATTACAGTAGGTCCTCTTTTTTCTCCCAATAGCTTCCCTCCACTCGGTTTCCACCCCACCCTCTGCCTTTACCCCACCTCCCCCACTGTCCTCATCCATAGGTGTACGATTTTTGTCCAGTCTCTTCCCGCACCCCCCACACTCCTTTCCTCCCTGAGAATGGTCAGTCCACTCCCTTTCTGTGCCCCTGCTTCTATTATATTCACCAGTTTATTCTGTGCATCAGATTATTTATTCACTTGATTTTTAGATTCACTTGTTGATAGATGTGTATTTGTTGTTCATAATTTGTATCTTTACCTTTTTCTTCTTCTTCCTCTTCTTAAAGGATACCGTTCAGCATTTCATATAATACTGGTTTGGTGGTGATGAATCCCTTTAGCTTTTTCTTATCTGTGAAGCTCTTTATCTGACCTTCAATTCTGAATGATAGCTTTGCTGAGTAAAGTAATCTTGGTTGTAGCTTCTTGCTATTCATCACTTTGAATATTTCTTACCACTCCCTTCTGGCCTGCATAGTTTCTGTTGAGAAATCAGCTGACAGTCTTATGGGTACTCCTTTGTAGGTAACTGACTGTTTTTCTCTTGCTGCTTTTCAGATTCTTTGTCTTTTGCTCTTGGCATTTTAATTATGATGTGTCTTGGTGTGGTCCTCTTTGGATTCCTTTTGTTTGTGGTTCTCTGTGCTTCCTGGACTTGTAAGTCTATTTCTTTCACCAGGTAGGGGAAGTTTTCTGCCATTATTTCTTCAAATAGGTTTTCAATATCTTTCTCTCTCTCTTCTTCTGGCACCCCTATAATTCAGATGTTGGTACACTTGAAGCTGTCCCAGAGGCTCCTTACACTATGTGATATTTTTGGATTCTTTTTTCTTTTTGTTTTTCCAGTTGGGTGATTTTTGCTTCTTCGTATTTCAGGTCTTTGACTTGATTCTTGTGATCCTCTAGTCTGCTGTTGGAACTCTGCATAATATCCTTTATTTCAGTCAGTGTATGCTCAATTTCTAGTTGGTCCTTTTTCATAACCTCAAGGGTCTCACTAGATTTCTTGAGGGTCTCACTAAATTTATCAGCGGTTTCTAGAAAATTCTTGAAAAACCTTATAAACATGGTTTTGAACTCTATATCCAGTAGCTTGCTTTCCTCCATTTCTGTCATTTGTGACCTGTTTCTTTGTCTCCACCTTTGTATGCTTCCCTGTGTTGATAGAGTGACTTTCTGTGCTAGGTGTCCTATAGGGCCCAGTGGCTCAGCCTCCCCAATTACCTGAGGTGGACACTTTTGTTGCACCCTTTGTGGGCTTTGTGCACAGTCTTGTTGTAGTTAAGCCTTGATTGTTGTAGATATCACTGGGAGGAATTGACCTCCAGGCCAATTGGTTGTGACAATCAGCTGTGTCTACAGTGGGAGAACTTCTGTGCTAGAGACACCCTTATGGGGCAGGACTTGTTTCAATGGGGCTTTGGTGCTCACTGAGCCTGCCCCCTAAGTGTGTCCTTTATGGATCTGAGGAGTTGTAATCTGGATGGTCCCACTCTGACCACTGGGTACACTGGCTCTTGGATCTCTAAGGAGGTGCTAATTTAGCCTCTGCCTGAGGCTACCCAGCAGGAGCTATGGAGAGATCTGCAGATTCCTCTTCTTTTGGGGGGGTTTGGAGGTGCCCAGATGAGGCCCAGCTGTGAAGCAATGCAAGCTGCTGTGCGGCCTTGGGCCTTCTTTTGGATGTTCTGGGTCTCTCTGACCCAGCTGCAGGTAGTTAGGTAATTTTAGATTGCAAAGGGCCAGGCCATTCATATGCAAAAGCCTCTGCACACAGCTTGGCGGGGGCAGGGTCTCAGGGAATCAACAAGGCGGAGAAAACAGCTATGGCTGATCCTCAGCCCTGCCCTAAGAGGTCCCGGGTCTCAGTGTCCTAGTAATCGCTGCAAGCACCTCTGAGAGAAAGCCGCCCTCGAGTTCCAACCGATGCCAGACAGTCCAGTTTCTCCCCGTATGTCCCCAGAGACTCGCCCGGCCGGAGCTGGAGTTCAGAGCAGTCAGGAGCTTGTGTCTCCCTCCCGATTGAAAGAGACAACCCTGTCCTCAGTTGCCAGCCCTTTCCGTGTGCACCTCCGTACCTCTGCACTTTACTTCTGCACCTCCTCTGAGTCTCAGTGTGTTTTTCTCTTTCCTTCTAGTTGTAGAATTTCCACTCAGCCAGCTTTCCTGTGGTTCTGGGTGATGTCTGTTTTGTCTTTTAGTTGTATTTTTGAAGTGGTTGTGCGAGGCAGCAGTTTCTGGTGTTTACCTATGCCGCCATCTTGGTTTTTCCCCAGAATTTCGTATATTTTATATTGGGGGATAGAAAATGGGTATCCAAAAACTGTAAATACCTTAAAAATCTGTAAAGGAAAAAAGTAGATTAGTGGTTCCGTAGGTCTGGGCAGGGAGGATGGGGAGTGACGCTAATGGGTACAAATTTTCTTGGAGGCTAATAAAAATGTTCTAAAGTTATAGTGATAGTTGAACAATTTTAAATATACTAAATACCACTGAACTGTACACTTTATTTTTTTAATATATTTTATTGATTTTTTACAGAGAGGAAGGGAGAGGGATAGTTAGAAACATCAATGAAAGAGAAACATCAATCAGCTGCCTCCTGCACACCCCCTACTGGGGATGTGCCCACAACCAAGGTACATGCTCTTGACCGGAATCAAACCTGGGACTCTTCAGTCCACAGGCTGACGCTCTAGCCACTGAGCCAAACTGGTCAGGTGAACTGTACACTTTAAATGGTTTGACTTCATGGTATATAAATTACATATCAATAAAACTTTATATCAATAAAGCTATTTTTTATAAAAAAGTGATTTTTTTAAAAAAAACAGGGACTATGTCTTTTTCATCTCTAACTTTAGCTAATTACTAAGACAAAATCATATGCCAGTTGAAAAGATAGAAACTTAGATGTGAGCATATCTAAATATGTACCTAATTTACTATATGAATTTTTACCAGACCTCATCTTTTTTATTTGGAAAAACAAGAACAAGTTCTTAGAAATAGGTGTGTAAGATGATACTTAGCATTATTTTAGAGTTTTGTCTGCATTTCTTTATCTGATGTTAGAAAATACTAGACTTACATCTCAAAGGGAAGATGGGGATAGGGGTGGGAGGTGGAGAGGGATTAACAAAAGAATTTATATGAATACTAGAGGTCTGATGCACAAAATTCATGTAAGAGTAGGCCTTCCTTCCCCCGCCTGCTGGCACCAGCTTCCCATCTGGCACCCAGGAGCCAGGCTTCCCTCGCAGCCCTGGCTTAGTCTGGAAGGTCATCCGGAAGGACGTCTGGTCTAATTAGTATATTATGCTTTTATTATAGATATGCATAACTCCATGGGCATAGACTATAGTGTGGTGAAGGCCTGGGGAGGGGGCAGGGATAAGTAGAGAGGATCAATGGTGGGGGAAGGCAAATGTAATACTTTTAACAATAAAGATAATTTTTTAAAAATACAATGACCCTGACCGGTTTGGCTCAGCGGATGGGGCGTTGGCCTGGGGACTCAAGGGTCCCAGATTCGATTCCGGTCAAGGGCTTGTACCTTGGTTGCGGGCACATCCCCAGTGGGGAGTGTTCAGGAGGCAGCTGATCAATGTTTCTCTCTTTATCGATGTTTCTAACTCTCTGTCCCTCCCCCTTCCTCTCTGTAAAAAATCAATAAAATATATTTTTAAAAAAAACTAAAGGTAACATAACTTTAAAGGTTACACTCAGTACAATAGACATTTTTCATTTTTTTTAAAAATATATTTTATTGATTTTTTATAGAGAGGAAGAGAGAGGGATAGAGAGTTAGAAACATTGATGAGCGAAACATCGATCAGCTAGCTGCCTCCTGCACACCTCCTACTGGGGATGTGCCCGCAAGCAAGGTACATGCCCTTGGCCAGACTCGAACCTGGGACCCTTCAGTCTGCAGGCCGATGCTCTATCCACTGAGCCAAACCGGTCAGGGCCATTTTTCACTTTTTACACTTCTTTTCTACCTCTACTTTCAATAGAAAATCTATTTAGTTGTGTTTTGTATTATAAAGTGCATCATGTTGTCTGAGGTAACACCAATTTTTTTTCAAAGTGCAAGCTTGTTTCAACTAATTGCCTAATTTGTTTGTAAATGGGGAATTTTTATAAAAATGGATAAAAGCTGTAAATTGCTATCTTGTGGTCTTTTCAAGTAAGCATCGTAATGTAGCAACGGTACAATCCATCTCTGTTCTAATCAATATATCAAAGTTATGTTATTAAGGAGATTTTAATGGTACTTTCAAAATTCTGCATTGGAATATTGCTCTTTACTGTTGACATCTGAAAATATTTGACTACATATTTTTTCTGTTAATATTTTAGTGTTATTAGGAAATGGTAAGTCAGTTTTCAAGCACACAAACACTTTGTGAATATTTTAGATAGCATTCCCCTTTTCTAAGCATTATTTTTTTATTTCATTTGCCTAGTGTCCACTTGGCAAGAAGAGTACTTCAGTTAGAAAAACAAAACTCATTGGTTTTAAAAGACCTGGAACATCGAAAGGACCAAGTAACACAGCTTTCACAAGAGGTAAGTAACTTAAAAGAAACACATATATAAAGAATCACAGTGTTCGTTTTAAGTCCTTGTTATTCCTTTGTGTATTTTCTGAGAAGTTTAAAAAAAAAAGTCTGATAGTAGAAACTGATTTTACAATTTATGAAACTAACTTTTAATGTTAAAGCCTTAGAAAACAACTTACTGTATATGACAAAATTAAGATCAAAAGAGAGATTAAATGCCCAGACTAAATATAAATGCAGACTAGACAGACAGAGCTCTGATTTCTGGAAATATCAACTGGCAAAACAAGTTTGACAGATTTTAGTGGCATTTTACGTTTTTAACTAAAGCCTCATTTTTAAAATAGATTTGCTTGTTTGCTTCTTTAATTGATTAAAAAAGTCCCTTAACTACTAAACATACTTAACTTGGTATAACCTTAAGTTCTCACATTCTTTGGTATATGATAGTTCCCAAATTATTTATTTTTAAAATCAGATTTTTTTAATTTTCCTTAGCCTTCTATTGTATCATTTAAAGAATATATAGTTGAAATAGATGAACCTTGAGCAGTGCAGAGGTTAGGGTCACAGATACACTCACCCTCCCCCTACCCCAGTTGAAAATCCCCGTGTAACTTTTGACTTCCCCAGAACTTTTCTATAGATAGTTGTCCCTCCGTAGCTGCTGGGGATTGTTCCAGGACACACACACACACACCAAAATCCCCGGGTGCTCAAGTCCCCTATATGAAATGACGTAGAACAATGCATATAGTTGCCCCTTGGAACCGCAAATTCCCAATCTGGAATGTGAAACCCAGGGAAACGGAGGGCTGACTGTATAATTATTGAAAAAAAATCCTCATATAAGTGAACCGGCACATCAAACCCATGTTGTTTAAGGGTCAGACATATGTTTTACATACTATTTTCAATCCTCTTGTTACTTAAATCAACATCTAATTATATTTTTCTGTAATTTTGAAATTCAACTAATAAAATAAAGCCATAGAAGCCACTTCACTAGTGTTCCTTTTAAAGTAGTATATTAAAAAGTATTAAAACAGCCGAAACCGGTTTGGCTCAGTGGATAGAGCGTCGGCCTGCGGACTGAAGGGTCCCGGGTTCGATTCCGGTCAAGGGCATGTACCTTGGTTGCGGGCACATCCCCAGTGGGGAGTGTGCAGGAGGCAGCTGGTTGATGTTTCTCTCTCATCGATGTTTCTGACTCTCTATCTCTCTCCTTTCCTCTCTGTAAAAACTCAATAAAATATATTAAAAAAAAAAAAAGTATTAAAACAAAGCACAGCTGGCGTGGCTCAGTGGTTGAGGGTTGACCTGTGAACCAGGAGGTCACGTAATAGTGCAGTGCCTGACACATAGTTAATGCTCAGGTGGAAGCAGTGCTGTGCTGGCAAATGTTAACAGCCAGCTATCCAGAGAGAGGTGTGAGGTAGGGATGGCTCTGATTTGTAGCGTTTGGTTATATCTGTGGTATAAATATGCTTACCATGACTAACTTGAAGCTGCCAACATGTTACTGAACATGGATGGAGAGGAGAAGAGATGCTCAGTAGCACACCATTACATAATACTTCCACCATGCAAATACAGTGGACATATATAAGTGCAAGAGCAGAGATAATAGTAAAAAATAGTAAAATAATTAAACATTGATCAATTTTTAAGTATATATTTCTTATTTAAATAAAATTTATTTTGTTTGAAATCTAAATGAAGTTTTAATAATGGTGGCATTCATCAACCAGCTCACAAAATTCCTCAAAATTTACCAATCAGCTCTTAGAAACTACAAGCCAGCTGCAGCACATTGCAGGGTCAAACCATGGAAGTCTATGTAAATAAATGACTAAAATACTGAATGAATCTCTGCTCGCTAATATGGTGTAGATCCCTCGTCTTTGTTTTATTTTCAGAATAACCTATCAAAAACACTTCCTAAAAAAATAAAATATTAAAATTCATATAAGCTTGTATGTATTTATGTCATTATATTATTTTTCTTAAGTAATATTAACACCTTGGAGCAACATTAAATTGTTCTTTAATTTAAAAAACTACCTTGCAGCACTTCAGTTCATTTACATAGGAATTTCTAAATGGATACACACTCCTATACAAATTGTAAGGGGAAAATATAGGAAATTAAATTAAGTAATGAAATTAAATTTCAATGAAATATAATTAACTTTACATGAAGCAATTTTTAAAAAACTTATCTAATATTGAGAAAAATATTGAAATATTTGTGATTTGAAATGCTATGGTGTGTGCAGTTTGCTTTAAAATATTCCAGAAGGCCCGGATGGTGTGGCTCAGTGGTTGAGTGTCGACCTATAAATCAGAAGGTCTTGGTTCAATTCCTAGGCACATGCCCAGGTTGCAGTCCCAGTCCCCAGTGTGGGGCATGCTGGAGGCAACCAATCAATGATTCTTCTGTCATCGCAAATGTTTCTGTCTCTCTCTCTCCCTCTTCCTTCCTCTCTGAAATCAATAAAATATATATATATATATATACATATATATATATATATATATATATATTCCATAAGGAAGAGTGGGAAAGTGTTCAATAGATTTAAAAAATAAAAAGCCACAGCCCTAGCAGGTTTGGCCCAGAGACTAGAACGTCAGCCCAAGGACTGAAGGGTCCATGGTTTAATTCTGGTCAAGGACATACACCTTTACTAGAGGCATGGTGCATGAAAATTCATGCACTGGAGGGGAGTTCCTCAGCCCAGCCTGCCCCCTCTCATAGTCCGGGAGCCCTCAGGGGCGGGAGGTGACCCGGCGATCAGGGGAAGGTGATGCCCCCATCATACCTCTGTTGCTGCCACTACTGGCAGCACAAGCCTCAACCGGCCCTGGTTACCTGTACTCGGGTGGCCCTGGGCGGCTGGGCAGCCACCATCAAGGCTTGCCTGCTCCTTGGGCCGGCCCTGGGGGGCTCCAGAGGCAGGCGCACAGTGGGGCTGAGGGGACTGGACGCTGCCATCTTGTGGCTGTGGGTGCCGCATCTTTGAGGGCATGGCAGTCAATTAGCATACTCCCTTCTTATTGGCTGTGGGTGCTGCCATCTTTGATGGTGGGGCAGCAGTTAGCATATTCCCTATTATTGGCTGTGGGTGCCACCATCTTTGAGGGTGGGGCAGTCAGTTAGCATATTCCCTCCTTATTGCCTGTGGGTGCCACCATCTTTGCGATGGCGTGAGGGTCAATTAGCATATTCCATCTTTATTAGATAGGATTGCAGGTTTGATCCCCATTGGGGTGCATGTAGGAGGCAACCAATCGATGTGCCTCACATCGATGTTTCTCTCTCTCTGTCTCTCCCCCTCCCTTCCACTCTTTCTAAAAATCAATGGAAAAATATCCTTGGGTGAGGATTAACAAAAAAAATGACACAAAAAAACTCAAATTGTGGATAATGTTTAAAGCTGAGTGATGAGTACATATACTTCATTATTCAATTTCGTACTTTTGTGAAATATTTTTCGTAAGACATATGGAGAAAGAATCAGTAAACCTATATTAAAAGGTTTATGCAGAGTGTATAACTTATCTTAAGATTTAAAATAAAGTATTATAATTTTAAATAGTCCATAAATTTTACTCTTTTCCAACCCACAAAAATGTTACAGACATAACTCTTTTTGCACTTTTTTTTACAAATAAAAGGTTTATAACAACCCTGCATTGAGCAAGTTTGTTGGCACCATTTTTTCAGCATTTGCTCACTTTATGTCTCTGTGACATGTTGGCAATTTTGAAGTATTTCTTTTTTTAATATATTTTTATTTTTACTGATTTCAGAGAGGAAGGGAGAGGGAGAGAGAGATAGAACTATTAATGATGAGAGAGAATCATTGATTGGCTTCCTCCTGCACACCCCTACTGGGGATCGAGCCTGCAACCCCGGGCATGTGCCCTTGAGTGGAATTGAACCCAGGACCCTTTAGTCCACAGTCTGATGCTCTATCCACTGAGCCAAACCAGTTAGGGCTTGAAATATTTCAAAATTTTTTATTGTTATATCCGTTATGGTGATCTGTCATCAGTGATCTTTGATGTTACTACTGTAACTGTTTTGGACCTCCATGAACCGTGCCCATGTGAGACAGTAAGCTTCATTGATAAATCTTTGTACTCTGACTGCTCCACCTACTGACAGTTCCCCGTATCCCCGAGCCTCCCAGTTCACTCCAGTGTTGAAATTAGGCCAGTTAATAACCCTACAATTGCCTCTAAATGTTCAAGTGAAAGAAGGAGTCGCATGTCTCTCACTTTAAATCAAAAAACAGTAATTAAGCTTACTAGTAGTCAGAAAGGCATGTCATAAGCCCAGAAAGCTAGATTGGAAGCTAGGCTTCTTGTGTCAAAGTTTGCCAGGTTGTGAGTTCAAAGGAAAAGTTCTTGAAGGAAATTAAAAATGCCACTCAGTGAACACACAAATGATAAGAAAGCGAACAGCCTTATTGCTGATATGGATAGTTTTAGTAATCTGGATAGACACAGCGGCCACAACATTCCCTTAAACCAAAGCCTAATGCAGAGCAAGGCCCTAATTCTCTTCAGTTCTCTGAAGGCTAAGAGAGGTGAGGAAGCTGCAGAAGAAAAGTTTGAAGCTAGCAAAGGTTGGTTCATTAGGTGTAAGAAAAGAAGCCATCTCCATGACATAAAAGTGCAAGGTGAAGCAGCAAGTGCTGATGTAGAAGTTACAGCAAGTTATATAGAAGATCTAGCTAAGGTCACTAAGGAAGGTGGCTACACTAAACAACAGATTTTCAATGTAGATGAAACAGCAATACAAGATACCATCTAGGACTTTTCATAGCTAGAAAGAAGTCATTGCCTGGCTTCAAAGGACAAGCTGACTCTCTTGTTAGGGGCTAATGTAGCTGGTGTCTTTAGGTTGAAGCCAGTGCTCATTTACCATTCCAGAAATCCTAGGGCCCTTGGGAATTCTGCTGAATCTCCTCTGTCTGTGTTCTATAAATAGAACATCAAAGCCTAGATGATAGCACATCTGTCTACAACATGGTTGACTGAATATTTTAAGCCCATTGTTGAGACTGGCTGCTCAGAAAAAAAAGATTCATTTCAAACTATTACTGCTATTGACAATGCACCTAGTCACCCAAGTGCTCTGATGGAGATGTACAACTAGATCAATGTGTTTTCATGCCTGCAAACACAACATTACTTCTGCAGCCCATGGAACACAGAGTAATTTCGACTTTCAAGTCTTAATATTCAAGAAATACATTTCATAAGGCTGTAACTGCCATAGCTAGTGATTCCTATGATGATCTGGGCAAAGTAAATTGAAAACCTTCTGGAAAGGAGTCACCTTCTAGCTGCCATTAAGAACATTTGTGATTCTTGGGAAGAAGTCAAAATATCAACATTAACGGCAATTTGGAAGAAATTGATTCCACCTCTCATGGATCACTTAGATGGGTTTCAAGAATTCATTGGAGGAAGTAACTGCAGATGTAGTGGAAATTAGCAAGAGAACTAGAATTAGAAGTGGAACCTGAAGATGTGGCTGAATGATCAAACTTGAACAGATGAGGAGTTGCTTTTGGGGATAAGAAAGGAAAGTGGTTTCTTGAGATGGAATCTACTTCTGATGAAGATGCTGTGAAGATTGTTGAAATGACAAAGGAATTTAAAATATTATATAAACTTTGTTGATGAAAAAGTGGCAAGGTTTGAAAGGATTGACTCCAATTTTAAAAGTTCTGCTGTGGGTAAAAGGCTATCAAACAGCATCACAAGCTATAGAAAAATTTTTTGTGAAAGGAAGAGTCCATTGATACGGCAACCTTAATTGGTGTCTTATTTTAAGAAATCATTATAGTTACCCCAATCTTCAGTAGCCACCACCTGGAGGAGTGAGCAGCCACCAAAGTTGAGGCACGACCCTCCACCAACAAAAGGATTATGACTCAGATGATGGTTGGCATTGTTTTAAAATATATTTTTATTGATTTCAGAGAGAGAAACATCAAAGATAAGAGAGAATTATCTATCAGCTGCCTCCTGCACATCCCTTACTGGGGATCGAGCTTGCAACCCGGGCATGTGCCCTGATTGTGAATCGAACCCTGACCTCCTGGTCCATGGGTTGATGCTCAACCACTAAGCCACACTGGCCAGGCATGGTTAGCATTTTTTAGCAATAAAGTATTTTTTTAAATATGTTTTTATTGATTTCAGAGAGGAAGGGAAAGGAGAGATAAAAACATCAATGATGAGAGAGAATCATTGATTGGCTGCCTCCTGAATGCCCCACACTGGGGATCGAGCTCACAATCCAAACATGTGCCTCGACTGGGAATTGAACCATAACCTAGTTCATAGGGTGACACTCAACCACTGAGCTACGCCAGCTGGCTGGTCATAATAAAGTATTTTTAATTAAGATTTGCGCGTTGTATTTTTTAGACATATTGCTGTCACACACTTAATAGAGTACAATATAGTATAAGCATAACTTTTATGTGCACTAAGAAACCAAAAAATTGTGTAACTTGCTTTATTGCAATAACTGCTTTATTGTGGTGATCTGGAACCAAACTCAAAATATCTCTGAGGTATGCCTGTATTAGATTGCTTCTATAACAATAGACTATTCATGATACATGGTAAAAAAAAAAAAAAAAAAAATATCAAGGGAATTCTCTCAGGATCTGTATTCTTTAGAGCAGGTTAATATTTAAACTAGTGTAGAGTTTTTAAGAATAAAATAGAGGTAAAACTTAACTTTTGTTAGAATTACCATTAGGTTATATGCTATTCAGAATATGTCTGAGATTATAAATAATTGACTAGCCAAAATGAAAATGTTAAAAAGTACTCAAAATGAAAACAAATATTCCCTTTATAATAGCTTTATTGAGGCATAATGGGCATACACTAAACTGAACATATTTAAATTATATATGCTAACATTTGACACATGTATACCCATGAAACCATCACCAAAATGAAGATAATGAACACATGTATCTCCCCCAAAGTTTTTTCTGGTACTCCTTTGGACTCTCCCCCTCCCAACTGTCCCCACCCACATACTGATCTCCAAGTAACCACTGATTTCCATTCTGTCATTGAAGATCTTTTTACATTTCTTAAACTTTTATATAAATGGTATCACTGTATGCTTTTTACACACACACACACACACACACACACACACACACCTTTTATGTCTTCTTTTATTCTGTATAATTACTTCAAGATTTGTCCATAGTTTATCCTTTTACATTGCTGAGTAACATTCCATTGTGTAGATATACCATAGTTTTTTATCCATTCACCTGTTGATAGACATTTGGGTTATTTCCAATATTTGCTTATTATGAACTAGAGGCCCAGTGCATGAATTCATGCACCATTGGGGTCCCTCAGTCTGGCCTGCAGGGATCAGGCCTAAACCGACAGTCAGACATCCCCCTCTCAATACAGAACTGCTGGCTCCTAACCACTCGCCTGCCTGCCTGCCTGATCGCCCCTAACCGCCTCTGCCTGCTGGCCTGATCGCCACCTAACTGCCCTCCCCTGCCGGCCTGATTGCCCCCTAACTGCCCTCCCCTACTGGCCTGATCGCCCCCTCACTGCCCTCCCCTGCCGGCCTGATCGCCCCCTCACTGCCCTTCCCTGCTGGCCTGATCGCCCCTAACTGCTCTGCCCTGCCGGCCAGATTGCCCCTAACCACCTCTGCCTCGGCCCCTACCACTGTGGCTTTGTCCGGAAGGACGTCCAGAAGATGTCTGGTCTAATTGGCATATTACCCTTTTATTAGTATAGATAATAATAAAAGCCTAATATGCTAATTAGACTGGACTTCCTTCCAGATGAAGCTGGGGCTGCAAGGGAAGTCTGGGTCCTGGGTGCCTGCCAGCGGCTAGAGGGAAGCCCGGGTCCCAGGTGCCTGCTTGTGGCCGAGGGAAGGAAGGCCTACTCTTGCATGAATTTCGTGCATCGGGCCTCTAGTATAGGATAAAGCTGATATGATCATCCTTGTGCAAGTCTTTGTATGAATATATGCTTTTGTTTCTCTTGAGTAAATAATCTGTGAGTAGAATAGCTGGGTTATGTAGTACATGTATGTTTAATGTTTTAAGAAATTTCCAAACTTTTTACCAAATGTTTGTAGCATTTTACATTTCCACCATCAGCATATGAAAGTTCTAGTTCTTCTACATCATGGGTGGGGAATGTCTGGCCCGAGGGCCATATAAGGCCTGCAAAATCATTTGGCCTGGCCCTGCAAAGGCATTAGGGGTGAGTTAATTAAATGTTTGACCAAATAGCAGGCTAATTATTAAGATCATAATTTTGTATGGCCCAAAAATGCTGTTATAAATATCCAAATGGCCCCTGGCAGAAAAAAAGGTTCCCCACCCCTGATCTACATCATCACAAAGACTTGATCTGGTCAGTCTTTTCCATTTTAGATATCCTGATGGGGTGTGTACGAGTATCTCGTGGTTTTAATTCTCATTTCCCTAATGGCTCATGATATTGAGCACTTTTTCAAGGTTTTATATACCCTCCGTTCTTATTCATAGAAATGTTTGTTCAAGTTTTTTGCACATTTTTATCAGTTTCTTATTTTTGAGTTTTGAGCATTATGCATATTAGATACAAGTCTCTTATCAGATACATGATTTGCAAATATTTTCTCCCACTAATCAGTTCGTTCTCTGTGTCTTGTGTTTTGAGTGTTTTGTATCTAAAATATGTTTTTTAATTCGGGATTGAAAGGTTTTTGTCTATGTTTTCATCTAAATCTCATAGTTTTAAGCCTGTGATTCATTTTTAGTTAATTTTTGTATACTGTGCAAGATATAAATTGAAATTCGTTTATTTGCATATTAAAAACGAAATTATTCTAGCATCATTTGCTGGAAAGACCCTTGTTGAATATTAGTTACTAGAGGCCCAGTGCATGAATTCACGCAACTTGAAAGGAACTGTGGGCTGCGAGGCTGTGGTGGGCACAGGGGCGGAATCGTCCCATCCTCTGCACCCCCACCTGGCACCTCCTGCCACAACCCCCAATCCCCTGTCTGCTGGAAGCCCCACTCCTGCCACTGCAGCTCCCATGCACTGACGGCACTGTCCCTGCTTGCACCCGCTGATGGCACAGAGCGATTGGGGCCAGCACCAGCAGCGTGTGCGAGCGGCGGCTGCTGCCCTGATCACCCCTCAGTATCAGGGGGAGGAGAAGAAGCCTTCAGGGGTGATCGGGACCAGCAGCCACTTCTCACACCCACTGATGGCACCGAGTGATCAATGCCGGCTGCGGGTTCTAGCAGGGCCAGCGCTGGCAGCAGGAGTGAGCTCTGGGCGGGACCACGGCACGCGAGAGCAAAGAATTTTCAATAACCACCAGAGGCTCACCCTGATAACAGGAACCAGTGCCCTGCCATGGGCTGGTGCCCCCACTCACCTGCTCCACCATCCCGCTGTGGCCGACACCCGCCATATTTTGTGTGTGCCCCCTGGTGGTCAGCACACGTCAGAGCGACCGGTTGTTCCGCTGTTTGGTCTATTTGTATATTAGGGTTTTATATACATAGATATATGTGAAAGGCTGTTTCTAAACTCTGTTCTATACTAGTTACCTCTGTCTGTCTTTATGTCAATATTTCATAATGTCTTGAAATTAGATAGTATTGGTTATCCATCTCTGTTCAAGTTCAAAGCTTTTAGGCTATTCTGTGTCTTTTTTACATTTCCACGTTAATTCTATAATTGTTTCTACTAAAAAAAAAAAAAAAGAACTGGCTTTGATTTGATTGCAATTACATTGGATTTGTCGATGAAATGAGGATAATCAACATCTTAATAATATTGAATATTCTGACCCATAAACCTAGTATATCTTTCCAATTATTTAAAGATGTTAATTCCTCTTAGCAGTGTTATTTATTTATTTAATTTTTAGTTTTTAGTGTAGAGGCTTCACATCTTTTGACTAGTGTTACATGCTATGATTTTCCACCCTTTCTTCTTTTAACCTGTTTATGACAAATTGTCTTATAGGTAACATATACAGTTAAATCTTGCTTTTTTATTTATTCTAACAAAATGGGACTTTTACTTTGGGTTTTCAGAAAATTTACATTTTAATGTGTTCACTGATATGATTCTTTTTAAATCTATCTTGCTATTTGTTTTTTACTTATTCTGTCTCTCCTTTTTTTTCTTTTTTCTTTCTCCTGCCTTCTTTTGGATTAATTGAATATTTTTTACCATTCTATTTTATCTCATTGTTGACTTATTGGCTATAACCCATTATACAGTGATTACTTTAAATTATAGGTATAGAGATATAGATATAGATTAGATGTAGATATAATTTGTGAACATTCAAGTACAGGATATGTTTGACTACCTATTTATGTGACTTTTTACTGTATACTATGTACTATCTACACTAATAAAAGACAAACATGCAAATTGACCATACCTTTGCTATGCTTTAAGCCATGCCCACCAGCCAATCAGAGCGACTATATACAAATTAACCCAACCAAGATGGCGGCCGGCAGCCACGGAGCTGGAGAAAGCAGGAGGCTTGGTTGCCCCAGTGATGGAGGAAGCCAAGCTTCCCGCCTGCCACGGCCGGCTCTGAGATCCACTCAAAGCAACAAAGTTTCAATTATAGAAAGTAAATAAACCCCAGATACCTGCTGTCAGCCAGCTCTGGCCACGGAACTGGAGCGAGCAGGAGTGGGTTGCCCCTGGCGATGGAGGAAGCCAAGCTTCCCTCCCGCCCGACCTGGCCAGCTCTGAGCTCCTCTCAAGGTTACAAAGTTTCAATTATAGAAGGTAAATAAATCCCTTAATAAAAAAAAGAAGAAAGAAAGGAAGAAGGAAGGAAGGAAGGAAGGAAGGAAGAAGGAAGGAAGGAAGGAAGGAAGAGAAAGAAGAAAAGAAAAGAAAAGAAAAGAAAAGAAAAGAAAAGAAAAGAAAAGAAAAGAAAAGAAAGGAAGAAAGGAGAGGCTGGGAGCTTCCGTCGCCGGGGGAGCTTGGCCAGCCTGAAAACGGCCTTCAGCCCCTCACCCAGACTGGCCAGGCACCCCAGTGGGTACCCCCCACCCTAAAGGGGGTGTGGCCAGCCTGCAAACACCCATCAGCCCCCACACCCAGGCTGGCCAGGCACCCCAGCGGGACCCCACCCGTGCACCAGGCCTCTATCCTATATAATAAAAGGGTAATATGCAAACTAACCCTAACAGCAGAAGGACTAGGAATGACTGGTCACTGTGACACACACTGACCACCAGAGGGCAGACGCTCAATGCAGGAGCTGCCCCCTGATGGTCAGTGTGCTCCCACAGGGGGAGCTCTGCTCAGCCACAAGCCAGGCTGATGGCTGCCAGTACAGCGGTGGTGGTGGGAGCCTCTCCCGCCTCCTCAGCAGCGCTAAGGATGTTTGACTGCAGCTTAGGTCTGCTCCCCACTGGCAAGTGGACATCCCCCGAGGGCTGCCGGGCTGCTAGAGGGATGTCTGACTGCCAGCTTGGGCCCGATCCCCCCAGGGAGCGGGCCTAAGCCAGCAGGTGGACATCCTCCGAGGGGTCCCACACTGCAAGAGAGCATAGGCCCGGCTGAGGGACCCCCCCCAACAAGTGCACAAATTTTTGTGTACCGGGCCTCTAGTATAGCATAAAAACCTTACAGTAGTATCCTTCCGTTTACTTCTCCCAGTCTTTGTGCTCCTGTTGTCATATATTTTACTTACACATGAATAAAACTCACACTGCATTGCCATTGTTTTTACTTTAAACAGTTGATAATCTTTTAAAGAGATATAATAATATGAGGTAAAGCTATTATATATAACCAAATAGTTACCATGCTTGGTGTTCTTAATTCCTTTGTGTAGATACAAATGTCCATACGGTATCATATTGCTTCCGGTTGATCTACTTCCTTTAACAATACTTATGGAGCAGGTCTGCCGGTGATACATTCTTTTCACTTCAGTATGTTACAAAAAGTCATTTCACCTTTTTTGTGTGGTTTCTTTTATTTCTATATTTCTGAATATTCTTAACAAAGGTCAAGATTACAATGTATTTTTCATTTATATCCCTAAGGCCAAATAAATTGTATGTGTTTGAAGGTTCACCATTTAAAAAAATTTTTAATAGTCAGTGGCCTTTGGTATGTTTTTAATGTACAATCATTATCACTGTCAAGTTATAGAACATTTTAATCACCCATAAGGAAACCCTATTCCCTAAGAATTCACTTCTCATTCTCTCCTCCTTCTAGCCCTTGGCAACCACTAATGTGCTGTCTGTCTCTATGGATTTTTCATATAAATGGAATTATGTAATATGTGAACTTTTGTGTCTTGTCTTTTTCACTTAATATAACATTTTCAAAGTTCATTCATGTTCCACCATCTATCAGTAATTCCTTTTTATTACTGAATAGTATTCTATTGTCCAGATATATCACATTTTGTTTATCTACTCATCAGCTGATGGATGTTTAGGTTATTTCCATCATTTGGCTATTGTGAATAGTGCTGCTATGAACACTTGTGTACAAGTTTTTTGTCTGAACACCTATTTTCAATTCTTACGGATGTGTACCTAAGAAGTAGAATTGCTAAGTAACATGGTAATTCAGTATTTAACTTTTTGAGGAACCACAGAACTGTTCTCTACAGCCATTTCACCATTTTACATTCACACCAGCAATGTCAAGTGTTTCAATTTCTTATATCCTCACCAATGCTTATTTTTTGTTTTTGTTTATTTTTTAATGTTTTTAATAAATTTATTTTGCCCATCACCATTTATCAACCCTATACCCTCTTCTACCTCCACCTCCCCCAACCCTTCCCTATAGTCACTACACTGTTAAATTCTTTCTATTTTTTTCTTTTTTGTTCAATCCCTCCACCCCACCCCATAACCTTCTCTCCCCGAGTCCCGTCACCAGAGCTGCCTGCCTGCTCTCTATCCATGAGTCTGTCTCTATTTTGCTTCTTAGTTCAGTTTGTTCATTAAATTCTACATATGAGTGAAAGCATATGGTACTTGTCTTTCTCTGACACTTAGCATAAGGGAGGAGGAGAAAGAGAAAAACATCGATCACTTGCCTTCCCAAACATGCTCCAACCTGGTATCAAACCCACAACCAGGGTATATGCCGTTACTGGGAATCAAACCCGACACCTCTTGGTGTACAGGACGATGCTCCAACTAACACCAGCTAGGGCTGTTTTTTGTTTTTGTTTTTTCATTCTAACCACTCTAGTGGGTTTGAAATAGTATCTCATTGTAATTTTTATTTGCATTAACTTTGTAACTGATGATGTTGAACATTGTTTTGTGTGCTTATTGGCCATTTGTTTATCTTTGGAGAAATGTCTATTCATGTCATCTGTCCTTTTTTTAATTAGGGCATCTGTCTTTTTGTTGTTGAGTTGTAAGAGTTCTTTATTCTGAATATAGACCCTTATCAGATATATGATATGCAAATATTTTTCCCATTCTATGGGTTGTCTTTTGCTTTCTTGTTAATGTCCTTTGATCACAAAAGTTAATTTTGATGAAGTCCAAGTTATCTTTCTTTTTCTTATGTTTCTTGTGCTTTGCCTTTGAGGGCCTTTGTGTGATAGTTTGAATTTTATTTTTTGCTATTTTATTTATTTTTTTAATGTATATAAAGTGATAACATGAAGATTTGATAGATATTTATCACAGTGAAATGATTGCTGCAGTCAAGCTAATCAACGTATCTCTCACATAGAATTTAACCTTTTGTGTGTAAGTGTGGTGAGAGCACCTGAAATCTACTCGCTTAGCAGATTTCCAGATATATTACCTTTAGCTCATGCATTCACTGATGGACAGTTAGGTTATTTCCACCTTTTGACTGTTGTGATAACGCTGCTGTGAACATTCAAGTACAGGATATGTTTGACTACCTATTTTAATACTTTTAAATATACATCTAGGGGCTGAGTTAATCTTTCTTGTTGTTTTTTGGTAATCCTCACCCGAGAACATTTTTCCATTGATTTTTAGAGAGAGTGAAAGTGGAGGGGAAAGAGAAACATCTATGTGAGACACATCAGTCAGTTGCCTCCCACACATGCCCCAACCCAGGTGGGGATCGAACCTACAACCCAAGTATGTGACCTTGACTGGGAATTGGGCCCATGACCTTCTGGGGCTGATGCTCTTAACCGCTGAGCAACACTGGCCAGGGCTCACCTTTGTCCTTGAAATATATTTTCCCTGTGTAAAGAATTCTTTAGTATTTGAAAGATGTTACTTCTCTTTCAGTTTGCATTGTTTCTGACAAGAAATATGCTGTCATCTTTCTTTTTTCCTCTATAAATAATGTCTTATTTCTCTAGCTGCTTTTAAGATTTTTTTCACTAGCTTTAAGCAATTTGATTATGATGTGACTTGGTGTGGTTTTCTTGATGTTTCCTGTGCTTCATTTCTGTCAAACTTATTGCATATGTGATATCATCAAATTTAGAAAATTTTCATTCGTTATTTCTTCAAATGTTTGGGGGGGGTTTTAAGTCTCTCTCTCTCTCTCTCTCTCTCTCTCTCTCTCTCTCTCTCTCTCTCTCTCTCTCTCTTCACTTTCTTTTGCATAAATTCTTCTAAGTTTTCAAGCCCACTAACCTTTTCTTTTCCAATCCTATATAATGAAGAGTTAATATGCAAATTAACCCTCATGCCCTCACAAGATGGCTGCCTACAACCAGGCCAGCAGGGGGGCGGTTAGTGAGGGACAACCAAACGACTGAATAGCAGGCTGCATGGGGCAACCAGGCCCGCGGGGGGCGCGGGGGAGGAACAGTTGGGGTGACCAGGCTGGCAGAGGGCAGTTAGGGGTGACCAGGCCAGCAGAGGGGGGCAGTTGGGGGCAACCAGGCCGGCAGAGGGGCAGTAAAAGGCAACCAGGCCGGCAGGGGGGCAGTTAGGGGTGACCAGGCTGGCAGGGGGGATGCAGGTGGGGGTGACCAAGCCAGCAGGGGTGGGGCAGTTGGGACGACCAGGCTGACGGGGGGGAGGGCAGTAAGGGGTGACCAGGCCAGCACACACAGGCAGTGAGGGGCAATCAGGCCAGCGGGGGTGGGGGAGGGGGGCAGTTAGGGGTGACCAGGCCAGCAGGGGGAGGCAGTTGGGGGTGACCAGGCAAGTAGGGGGGGCAGTTAGGGGCAACCAGGCTGGTATGGGGGGACAGTTAGGGGCGATCAGGCCAGCACGCAGAGGCAGTGAGGGGTGATCAGGCCAGCAGGGGGGGGAGGGCAGTTAGGGGTGACCAGGCAGGCAGGCAGGTGAGCGATTAGGAGCCAGCAGTCCAGGATTGTGAGAGGGATGTCCTGGATTGGAGAGGGTACAGTCTGGGCTGAGGGGAGCCCCCTCCCTCCACCCCCATGCACGAATTTCATGCACTGGGCCTCTAGTGTATAATATAATGTTTATTCAATTCAGTATGTTTTTCATCTCAGATATTATAATTTTCATTTCTAGAAGTTCATTTTGGGTCTTTTTGATATTTTCCAGGTCTCTACTTAACCTTTTCAAACTTGCTTTTCTTGAGCAAATGAAATAGAGTTTCAACAACTGCTTTGATACCCTTGTTACTAATTCTATTATTTTGTCATTTTGTAATTGCTTTCTATTAAATTGACTTCATTATGTATCATATTGTCGTGCTTCTTTGCATGCCTACTGATTTATTTACTGGGTGCCAGACATTGTGAATTTTATCTTAGAACTAAATAATTTTTGGATTTTTATACATCTGTGTGAGTTTTGTTTTCAAGCATGGCTAAGTTGCTGGGAAAAAGTTTGGTCATTTCAAGACTTGCTTTTAAGCTTATATAAGCAAATAAGGGTTTATCGTAAGGCTAATTTTTCCACTACTACTGAGACCAAAGCCCTTTAAGTATTTACCTCATGTCATATGAATTAGTAGATTTTATACATTGTCTGTTGGGAATAGGTACTATTCCTGGCCTATGTGATCTTTAGGGATTGTTCAGTCGTTCTATCTCAGCCTCTGGTAGTTTCTTTACACATATACCCTGTTCAATGTCTAGATGAATACTCAAGGGGGCTATCTATAAATTTTAGAGTTTTCTCTTCTTGCAGCTCCTTTTCTTCAGCACTCTGCCACATGAACTGTGTTTTAGGGGTCATTGTCCTTCATTCCTTTATGTCCAGTGTCTTAAGATCATTGCTTCATTATTAGTTGGTCCAGTATAAAAGAGAAAAAAATTAATTGGCTTTTTTTGTGTGTGTGCCAACCTTATTTTCAAAAAGCCACCAAGTTAGTTAAGAATGTTGATGTGGCCCTAGCTGGTTTGGCTCAGTGGATAGAGCATTGGCCTGCAGACTGAAGGGTTCTGGGTTCGATTCCGGTCAAGGGCACATGCCCAGGTTGTGGGCTCGATCCCTAGTAGGGGGCCTGCAAGAGGCAGCAATCAGTGATTCTCTCTCATCATTAATGTTTCTATCTCTCTCTCTCTCTCTCTCCTCTCCCTTCTTCTCTGAAATCAATAAAAAATATATTTAAAAAAAAAAATAGTTTCTTTGTATAGGCCAAGAATGCCGGAGATAGTTTAAAAATAAAAGAATGTTGATGTGGGTTTTATTACCAGTAAACAGCAGAAAATCTAGACTAAATCATAAAGCATGCCACATTACTGCCAGCATGAATTGGTCTTCCTTAGCCTTATTAAACCTTGATTCTTGCTCTTGCTCTTTCCAGTCATTTAGTAAACATTTCTCAAACTCTCACTGTATTCAACCACTGATAGCAAAATAGGCATGGACTTGCCCTCCTAACATGTACAGCCTTGTTCACAAAGGCCTTGTCTTCTAGTGTAAGCACTTGCAGATTTATCTGTTACAGCTAACTCACTTCAAAACCTTATCTAGAAAATGGCATATGCACAGTCTCAACTGACCAAATGGCAAGGTTTAGTTGCCTGGAATTTTTTACATAGAAGGCACTTAATGGAATCCAGGTGATTTGTTACAAATGTTAAGTTGCTAGATTTAAGAAAAACTTCAAGATGCATAGTTACAAAAAAGTACATCTGTATGTGCTAACTTTAAAAGGGGTTCATGCCATATTGATAATTTTTCAAAAAAAGGAAAGTTACAGAAAATATATTGTGTTTCTCTATTTTGTTTTAATATATATTTGTGTGTGTGAGTGTCCTCCAAATGCCAACCACCACTGAAGTAGGTACAACAATGACTTATTTATAAGTCATATTCTGTTTACATGTCAAACAAATAAAATCATTTTTAAACTTTTTACCTAATTGTGCCTTAATAATGCATCAGTGTCTAAAATTTTTTCATTTAGGAGCTATTATAAATCACACTGCAAATTCCACTCCCCACCCCATCAGCATTGTTATACAATTGAATCACATTAAGATGAATTTCTCAAGAGTTGCTTTGAGGGGGAGAAAAATTTAAAACACTAGTACTCGAAAATTATATTCTTGACTCTTTATCTCCTGTCCTTCTAGCTTTGTCAGTCCTTCCAGCTCTCCCAGTTCTTTCATTCCCACTAACCTTGTGCTTTATTAGGGCTCATTACAAGCCCTAGACTCATAAACTGTTGGTATTTTTCTCCTCTGTCAAGCCCCTCTTCTTCCTGCCCAGTCTGAGCCTTATCTTTCTGAGCACTGTCACTAGCACTCTAGATTGCTTTGTTACCAGATTCATCCATCAGGCTTTTTTTGACAATCCTCACCTTTAACATAGCATCTTACAGCCTGGTAGTTACTCTATAAATATTTAATGGAAGGAAGGAAAGAAGGAGAGAAAAATTTTGAGTTTGCTAGTAATGTGCTAAAAATTCTTATGGAAATCTGCTACTTTTGCTGGTTGGAAGCATTACAGATCCATGTTGTTGAACATTAACAAGGTGCTCATTCCTGTTGCCCAGTGTTTTTATTTTTATTTACCTATTTCCCATTTTCATATTGCAGAACACTTCCACACCCCAAAATCATCAATCCATCATCTATATCTTGCCTTTATTATAATACTAGAGGCCCAGTGTACGAAAATCATGCACTGACGGGGTGGGGGAGGGGGGGAGGTGATCCCTCAGCCCAGCCTTCACCCTCTCCAATCTGGGACCCCTTGGGGGATGTCCGACTGCTGGTTTAGGCCCGATCCCTGTGAGGGGACATCCCTGTCACAATCCGGGACTGCTGGCTCCCAACAGCTCACCTGCCTGCCAGCCTGATCACCCCCTAACACCTCCCCTGCCAGCCTGATCAACGCCCGATTGCCCCCCACTGCCCTCCCCTGTGGGCCTGATCACCCCCAACTGCCCTTTCCTGCTGGCCTGGTCACCCCCAACTGCCCTTCCCTGCTGGCCTGATTGCCCACAACTGCCCTCACCTGCCGGCCATCTTTGGCCACATGGGGGCAGCCATCTTGTGCAAGGGTGTGATGGTCAATTTGCATATTACCTCTTTATTATATAGGACTAGAGGCCTGGTGCATGAAATTCGTGCACAGGAGGGGGGGGTCCCTCAGCCCAGCCTACACCCTCTCCAATCCGGGACTCCTCGGGGGATGTCCAACTGCCTCTCGCAATCCGGGACCGCTGGCTCCTAACCGCTCACCTGCCTGCCTGCCTGATCGCCCCTAACTCCTCTGCTTGCCTGATAGCCCCTAACAACTTCTGCCTGCCTGATTGCCCCTAACTGCTTCCCTGCTGGCCTGATCTCCCCTAACTGCCTCTGTCTTTCCCCACACTCAGGACCCAGGATTCCCTCCTCTGGCCAGTTGCAGGCACCCAGGACCCAGGCTTCCCTCCCTCTGGCCAGCCTCAGCCACCCAGGACATGGGCCAGCTTTGCCCAGGCTGACTGCAGCTGCAAGGGACCGCTGCAGGTGGCCTGTCCCTTTCCTAGGCCACAGCCACAGGCACTGGCACCCAGGACCATGGGGCGGGTGGCTTGTCCCTCTCCCGGGCCACAGGTGCAGCCACTGGCACCCAGGACCGTGGGGTGGGTGGCTTGTCCCTCTCCTGGGTTGCAGCCCCAACTGCTGGCGCTCAGGACCGCAGGGCAGGCGGCTTGTCCCTCTCCCAGGACACAGCCTGGCTGGTCCCCATTCCTCTCTCGCAAGCTCATTTGTGCCTGGCTGGTCCCCCTTCCTCTCTCCCCAGTGTCGAGTGTCTGAGCCGTTACAGCGTGATGGCATGAGGGCATGCCGACCATTTGCATATTAGCTCTGTATTATATAGGATGTCATCTAAATGTATTTCCCTTCATCTTTTTCACCCAACGATTTTTTTTAGAATGTTCACCCTCCCACCCCCCACTTTTTGGTTCCTCTTAAAAAAAAAAAGTGGGGTGTGTGTGTGTGTGTGTGTGTGTATGTATTGGGAAGGATGTGGAGAAAAGGGACCCCTCATGCACTGTTGCTGGGAATACAGATTGGTGCAACCACTGTGGAAAACAGTATGGCGTTTCCTCAAAAACTTAAAAGTCGAATTGCAATTCCATTTCTGGGAATATATCCAAAGAACCCCAAAACACTGATTCAGAAGAATATATGCACCCCTATGTTCATTGCAGCATTATTCATAATAGCCAAAATCTGGGAACAGACCAAGTGCCCATCAGTAGATGATTGGATTAAAAAGCTGTGGTACATTTATACAATGGAATACTACTCAGTTGTGGGGGAAAAAAGAAGGAAGAGGGGGAGGGGGAGGAGGAGGAGGGGGCGGAGGAGGAGGAAATCATACCTTTTGTGACAGCTTGGATGGACCTGGACTTAGGCTAAGTGAACTAAGCCAGTCAGAGAAAGACAAATACCATATGATCTCACATATATGTGGAATCTAATGAACAAAATAAACTATCAAAACAGAAACAGGCTCATGGATTCCAAGAAGACACTGACAGCTATCAGCGGGGAGAGGGAATTAGGGGGGCTGGCTGAAAAGGTGAAAGGATTAAGAAAAAAAAAACAAAACAGAAAACTCAGACACAAGCAACAGTATGGTGATTGCCAGAGTGAAAGGGGGGAACAGGGTATAGGCGGAATAAATGGTGATGGAAGGAGGCTCGACTTTAGGTGGTAAACACATGGTGCATTATACAAATGATGTGTTATGGAGTTGTACACTTGAAACCTGTATAATTTTATAACCAGTGTCACCCTAGTAAATTCAATTGTAAAAGTCTGTGTGTGTATTAACATAAGTAACTTTTCAGAAGTTAACCCCTCTCTTTTTACTTAATTCCTTCTGCTCTCTTCCCCATCATTTGTCCACTGTTCCCTTCTCAATGGTCACTGATGACTTCCTAATTGCCAATATTCTCTTCATAGTCCCCTAATCTATCCATCGCATGGCATTATAGATATTCTAGAAATGTTTTCTTCTCTTTGCTTTGTGACCCCCATTCTTTCTCAGATGTCTCTTTAACCCTCAAATGTAGATATCTCTCTCATGTCTATTCCTTACACTTCAGTAGTAATTCTCAAATGTTAGTATGATAATTACCTAAGATTCTTGTAAGTTACTACAAGATGTAGGTTACTAGATCCAGCTCACAGAGATTGCAATTAAGTAGGTCTAAAAGAAAGCCCAGGAATCTGCATTTTTATCAAGCTCTAATGAAAGTGATCTAGGTCCACATTTTAAAAAAAAAAATTATGTTCTACAGATCTATCTATCTATCCATCACTGCCATGCTGATTCCTTTTAATTATCTTAGCATACTAGTTTCATGAATTTCTCATTATCTGGACCAGGGGTCCTCAAACTACGGCCCACGGGCCACGTGCGGCCCGCCGAAAACATTTATCCAGCCCACCAGGTGTTTTTGCCACCTCTGCCTGTTGCTTAGCAGCCGACTAGTTTTTTTTTAAACTATAGTCCAGCCCTCCAACGGTCTGAGGGACAGTGAACTGGCCCCCTGTTTAAAAAGTTTAGGACCCCTGATCTGGACCATTACTGTGGGAATCTGAGGCCCAGAGCAGGGCTGATAATAACGTAGTATGCACTTGCTTCTGGTAATTAATAAAACATTTGCAAAAATAGTGGTAAAAAGCTGCTGCTCTAAGCCCCTAAGTGTCATCATCCCACCACAGTCCTGTCTGTCCTGGTCCCTCTTCTGAAAATCCCTGGACCTCCCCACCATCCAGCAACAAAGAAGTAACACCTGACACCACAGTTTCTCAGGGTCCTGCTCCAGTGCAAAGATTGGCTTCCTAATTGGTTAAATTGTATCAGTTAAATATTACCCCTGTTAAAGATAAAGATATTAACCATACGGGACACAAGAAACCAGTTTCATTGCAAGGATGGTCAACTCAGAGTATAAGATGGTCTATGTGCAGTATTATCAAACTTAATAAAATGGTTGGAGTGGCCTGCAGCAAGTCCAAGATCACAAAAGCTGTGTTTTCCAAGTTTGATTGGTCATCAGAACCTAAGAAAGCTGAGAAATGTTTCAGTAGGACTGGGATGGCGTCCCAGAAATCACTGTTGTTGTTTTTTAACATTTTCCGTAGTGGTTCTCATGATTAGCTAGGTCTGAGAACTAGTGCTTTAGATTGAGAACAGAGTAGCACCAAAGTGTTGCCCCATATTGGATCTCAGTAGATGTTTGACATTTCATGGCACAATCACAAAGATTAGGCAAGGATATCTGGATTTTGCAGCACAAACTACCACCACTACTAGAAAATGTCACGTGTATATATTTATACACAGAAAGCAACTCAGTGTTAAATTCCATTCTAGAGAATGTATTTTGTCCCTGGCAAGAAAGAATTCTATTTCTAGGAGTTTCTTTCAAAATAAACTCCAGAAGAAAAAAATGTCACAACAAAATATAGTCACCATTATGTTTTTTAGATTTTAAGAGAAAGCATACAATAAGTTAAATTAGTATTTGAATCAAAATGCATAATCCTATATAATAAAGAGCTAATATGCTAATTAGACCAGATGGTGGAACAACCTTCCGGAACAACCAATGGGCGGGGCTGTGGGGCTACAAGGCAGCTGGGGCTGCAAGGGCTGAGCCCCTTTCACCAATTTCATGCATCGGGCCTCTAGTTTTGTTATAATCAGGCATTGCTTTTCTCTGAATCATAGGTACAGGTTATTGAAACAAAGGAGGAATAACAATTCTATAAAATGTGACATGAGTCATTTATTACGTATATGATTTCTGAGTCACTAATTACTAAAACTTCCCTATAAGGAAAGATTACTAACAATAAGCAAAGTGAGTAATTACAAAACTTTTTTAATACTAATTATTATAGTTACAGAAAGACTTTAAAACCATATTTGGAGGAATTAAATTATTCAAATATATTTATTTCAAAAATAGAAATTATCACTTTTTAAGAAACATGAACATATTTTTAATTTCCTGAGGAATTAATATAAATTTGGGGGATTTAGAAGCCTACAAACAAGTTTATAAAGAAACATATCCTTAAAACTGACAGCACTACAGTAGTTTCTGTTATCCAGAGAGGGAGGTGATTGTAGGTTGTGTATTAAAGACACCTTTTTAAAATACAGCTAATATATATAATTGCTATAATGAAAAAAAAATTGAACTAAAATAATTAAGGCTAACACCTGCTTTTTTATTTTTATGCAATTGAAATTAGACTTGATAAACTTTAAACATAGCTCATTCTAGACCACAGCTAACTACAGTCTGTAAATGCCCTGTCTTCTCCTCCCCTGCCTCCCTCTGCCCCCTACACACACACACACACACACACACACACACACACACTCTGTCTATTCTGCACTTTGAAATACAAAGCAACTTGTCAGTTCAGTTTATTCAGTTAGGGTCAGTTCTGTGAAAACAACGTCAGGGCAATTGTTTGATTTAATTAACTAGTGAAACTGGTCATACAGGTAAGTGGAACCTAGTTTTATTTTTTTCCAGCTGCATACTTGAATGTTCATAAAGTAACTTAGTAGAGTAATAAAATTCCAGTGACATTGTAATAGATTTTAAAGAATGATTACCAAAGCAAGTAAAAAGACACTAAAACCCAAACTATAGAAAATATTCATGGTATTTTTTTCTTTACGGCTCCGCTTTCAGGATAATGAATTGTGTCCAAAAAAGAAGTCTTCTTTCACTATTCATTTCCTTTTCTTTGAGGTATCTTTTCCTGGCCTGTACTTAATGTAACCAAAAGAAAATATGCTAATATAATGCAGATGAATAATTTAAATAACTTTTACAAAATAGTTCCCAAACTGCAAGCACATTTCCTCTTAGCAGTTGGTCTGTCCCTCGTGGCTTCACTTTTCTACTTACCCGCCTGGACCTCATGATTGATCATTTTAAAAATAATTATTTCTGCCCATCCCCACCTCCACCCCCCATTCTCTCTGCTTTTTGCTGTATCTTCCACTCTACACACCCTGCTATTCTCTACATTTTTAGGTCCTAGGCTGCTAGTCACTCTTTTTTTTTTTTTTTTTTTGGTGGGCAGAAAACCAAAAATTTCAATGCTAAAATAAATATGTTTAGATATTAATTTTTTTAAATGTTGATCTTATAAATGTACTTTATTTGAGAGGAATGTATAAATCATTCCTTGTTCCAGAAAAGCAGCAAGTCTCTTGCCTCAACTTCTTAAGGGTTATGAAGTAAAGAAGAAAAAATGTTTAAACATATGAAATGCTAGAGTTTTATTGTCAAATAACATTTTATGGTCATAGTAGTTTGGAAATTTTTTTTCTGTATAATAGAATACTCCCTTCCCCATACCCACCAGTTTTGTTGTGATTGTTTAGTTTTTGCATACCCACCTTTCAAATATGTTTTTGAGACTCATTGTGTACCAAAGTAGGGTCCTGCTAATACTGACAGTGCTATGTTTAGCCCTATGTTTACATTTGCTTAGGGAAAAGATCAAATACGAATTAGAAGAAAAACTAAGGTTGATTTTGGTGTATAATTTGATAAGATCCTTTAGAAAAAAACTTTGGTCTATATGTCAAGATCATTAAATAGTCATACCCCTTAACCTAGTACATTCTGAGAAAAAAATTGAACAAAGAAAATATTAATTTTTTAAAAAATCTATAATATAAAAAAATTTGTTGTAGCATTTTTTGTACTAGTCAAAATTTGATAACATCCTAAATATTTATTACTATAAGTAGTGTAACTAAATTATGGCACATTAGTTTACTAGACCTTTTTGCAGCCATTAGAAGAGGTCAGTGGGGGGAAAGGGATATATGTAATACTTTCAACAATAAAGATTTTTTAAAAGATAGGTAGATGATAGGTAGGTAGATAGATAGATAAAAATTAATAATCCAACAAGGAAATTAAGAAAACAATTCCCTTTGTAATAGCCTCAAAAAGAATAAAAATAAAGTATATTTAATCAAATAGGAGAAAGATTTGTACATGGAAAATTACAAAACATTAATGCAATGAAGAAGACCTGATAAATGGACAGACATCCTATGTTCATGGAAGACAATATTGTTAAAATGATAATACTGCCCAAAGTGATTTACAGATTCAGTTCAAAATCCCAATGACAATTTTTACAGATATAGAAAATCCATTCTAAAATTTATATGAAATTTCAAGGGACCCTGAATGACCGAAACAATCTTAAAAAGGAAAAACAAAGTTGGACGACTCTATCTATAATAATAAAAGCATAATATGCTAATTAGACCAGACAGCTGAACGACCTTCTGGATGTCATTCCAGACATCCTTCCGGACGAAGCCGCTGTGGCGGAGGCCCAGGCAGAGGCGGTTAGGGATGATCAGGCAGGCAAGCGAGCAGTTAGGGATGATCAGGCAGGCAGGCAAGCAGTTAGGGGTGATCAGACAGGCAGGTAAGCAGTTAGGGGTGATCAGGCAGGCAGGCAAGTGGTTAGGGGTGATCAAGCAGGCAGGCAAGCAGTTAGGGGTGATCAGGCAGGCAGGCAGAGTGGTTAGGGGCCATCAGGCAGGCAAGCAGGTAAGCCGTTAGGAGCCAGCAGTCCTGGATTATGAGAGGGATGTCCAACTGCCTAAATCAGCAGTCAGACATCCCCCGGGGGGTCCCAGATTATGAAAGGGTGCAGGCTGGGCTAAGGGATCCTTCCCCCCACCCCATCCCCCACCCCATGTATGAATATTGTGCACCAGACCTCTAGTCTGATTATAAAACTTACTACAAAGCTACAGTGATTAAAACAATGTTGTACTATCATAGGATAGACATAGACCAGTGATAGCAAACCTTTTTTTTTAATTAAATCTTTATTGTTCAGATTATTACAGTTGTTCCTCTTTTTTCACCCCATAGCTCCCCTCCACCCAGTTCCCACCCCACCCTCTGCCATTACCCCCGCCACCCACTGTCCTCATCCATAGGTGTACAATTTTTGTCCAGTCTCTTCCCGCACCCCCCACACCCCTTCCCCCCCTGAGAATAGTCAGTCCACCCCCTTTCTATGTCCCTGATTCTATTATATTCACCAGTTTATTCTGTGCATCAGATTATTTATTCACTTGATTTTTAGATTCACTTGTTGATAGATGTGTATTTGTTCATAATTTGTATCTTTACCTTTTTCTTCTTCTTCCTCTTCTTAAAGGATACCGTTCAGCATTTCATATAATACTGGTTTGGTGGTGATGAATCCCTTTAGCTTTTTCTTATCTGTGAAGCTCTTTATCTGACCTTCAATTCTGAATGATAGCTTTGCAGGGTAAAGTAATCTAGGTTGTAGATTCTTGCTATTCATCACTTTGAATATTTCTTACCACTCCCTTCTGGCCTGCATAGTTTCTGTTGAGAAATCAGCTGACAGTCTTATGGGTACTCCCTTGTAGGTAACTGATTGTTTTTCTCTTGCTGCTTTTAAGATTCTCTCTTTGTCTTTTGCTCTTGGCATTTTAATTATGATGTGTCTTGGTGTGGTCCTCTTTGGATTCCTTTTGTATGGGGCTCTCTGTGCTTCCTGGACTTGTAAGTCTATTTCTTTCACCAGGTAGGGGAAGTTTCCTGTCATTATTTCTTCAAATGGGTTTTCAATATCTTGCTCTCTCTCTTTTTCTGGCACCCCCATAATTTGGATGTTGGTACGCTTGAAGTTGTCCCAGAGGGTCCTTACACTATCTTCGTATTTTTGGTTTCTTTTTTCCTTTTGTTTTTCTGGTTGGGTGATTTTTGCTTCTTCGTATTTCAAATCTTTGACTTGATTCTTGCGATCCTCTAGTCTGTTGTTGGAACTCTGCATAATATCCTTTATTTCAGTCAGTGTATGCTTAATTTCTAGTTGGTCCTTTTTCATAACCTTGAGGGTCTCACTAGATTTCTTGAGGGTCTCACTAAATTTATCGGTGGTCTCACTAGATTTCTTGAGGTTCTCACTAAATTTATCGGCGGTTTCCATAAAATTCTTGAAAAACCTTATAAATGTGGTTTTGAACTCTATATCCAGTAGTTTGCTTTCCTCCATTTTTGTCATTTGTGACTTGTTTCTTTGTCTCCGCATTTTTTATGCTTCCCTGTGTTGATAGAGTGGCTTTCTGTGTTAGGTGTCTTATAGGGCCCAGTGGCTCAGCCTCCCCAATTACCTGAGGTAGACACTCTTGGTGACCCCTTTGTGGGCTTTGTGCACAGTCTTGTTGTAGTTAAGTCTTGATTGTTGTAGGTATCACTGGGAGGAATTGACCTCCAGACCAATTGGCTGTGAGAATCAGCTGTGTCTGCAGTGGGAGAACTTCTGAGCTGGAGACACCCTTAGGGGCAAGAGTTGCTTCAGTGGGGCTTTGGTGCTCACTGAGTCTGCCCCCTGAATGTGTCACTTATGGATCTGAGGAGTTATAATCTGGATGGTCCCACTCTGACCACTGGGTACACTGGCTCTTGGATCTCTAAGGAGGTGCTAATTTAGCCTCTGCCTGAGGCTACCCAGCAGGAGCTATGGAGAGATCTTTATGGATTCCTCTTCTTTTGGGGGGGTTTGGAGGTGCCCAGATGAGGCCCAGCTATGAAGCAATGCAAGCTGCTGTGGGGCCTTGGACCTTCTTTTGGAAGTTCTGGGTCTTTCTGATTCAGCTGCAGTTTGTTAGGTAATTTTCAGGGCCAAGCCTTTCATATGCAAAATCCCCTGGGCACAACTTGGGTGGGCGGGGTCTCAGGGAATCAACAGGGCAGAGCAAACAGTTATGGCTGCTCCCCAGTCCTACCCTAAGAGGCTCCACGTCTCAGTGTCCCGGTAATCACTGCAAGCACCTCTGAGAGAAAGCCGCCCTTGAGTTTCGCCCGATGCCAGACAGTCCAGTTTCTCCCCATATGAGTCTGGGTCCCCAGAGACTCACCCGGAACTGGAGTTCAGAGAAGTCAGGAGCTTGAGACTCCTTCCTGATTGAAAAAGACAACCGCATCCTCAGCTGCCAGCCCTTTTGGCTTGCGCCTCCATACCTCTGCACTTTACTTTCACACCTCCTCTGAGTCTCAGTGCTTTTCTCTTTCCTTCTAGGTGTAGAATTTTCACTCAGCCAGCCTTCCTGTGGTTCTGGCTGATGTCCGTTTTATCTTTTAGTTGTATTTTTGAAGTGGTTGTGCGAGGCAGCAATTTCCGGTGTTTACCTATGCCGCCATCTTCCTTTTTTTTTTTTTTTTTTTTGATGGCGAACCTTTTGAGCTTGGCGTGTTAGCATTTTGAAAAACCCTAACTTAACTCTGGTGCCGTGTCACAAATATTGATATTTGCAACCATAGTAAAACAAAGATTTATATTTTTGATATTTATTTTATATATTTAAATGCCATTTAACAAAGAAAAATCAACCAAAAAAATGAGTTCATGTGTCACCTCTGACACGCGTGTCATAGGTTCTCCATCACTAACATAGACTGATGGAATAGCATAGAGAGCCCAGAAATAAACCCTTACACATGGTTAGTGGTTTCTCCACAAGGTTGCCAAGACCATTCAATGGAGAAAAGATAGTCTTGTCAACAAATGATGCTGGTAAAACTGCATATCTACATGTAAAAGAATGAAATTGGAACCATATTGCATACTGTATATAAAAATTAAGTCAAAATGAACTGAAGAGCTAAATATCAGAGCTAAGGATATAAAACCCATACAAGAAAACATAGGAGCAAATCTTCATGACCTTGGATTTGGCAATTGTTTTTTTTAAATGACACCAAAAGTACAAGCACCAAAAGAAAAACAGTGAAAAAGACATCGCAGAAACAGAGAAATATTTGCAAATAATATACCTACTAAGGATTCAATATCCAGAATATATAAAGAAAACCTACAACTCAAAAAAAAAAAAACCTACTCGAAAAATGAGCAAAAGACATTTCTCCAAAGAGGACATACAAATAGCCAATAAGCACGTGAAATAGCAATTTCGGCAAGGAAGTCAAGAAATCGGAACCAAGCACATTGTTGGTAGGATGCATCCACTGTGGAAAACAATTGGCAGTTCCTGAAAAAGTTAAATATAGAATTACCATATGACCCAGCAATTCCACTTCACTCCTACCTAGATCCAAAGGAATTGAAGATAGGTACTCAAACAGATACTTATATACCACTATTCATAGCAGCATTAGTCACAATATCCAGGAAGTGGAAACAATTGAAATATCCATCAATAGATAAATTAATAAAGAAAATGTGCTATAAGCATGCAATGGAATATTATCCTATACTAGAGGCCTGGTGCATGAAAATTCATGCACTGCAGGGGGGTCCCTCAGCCCGGCCTGCCCCCTCTTACAGTCCGGGAGCCCTCAAGGGGCGGGAGGCAACCCGGTGATCAGGGGAAGGCAATGCCCCCATCATACCTCTGCTGCTGCCACTGCTGGCAGCGCAAGCCTCGGCCAGCCCTGGTTACCTGAGCCTCGGGCGGCACTGGGTGGCTGGGCACCGACATCCAAGGCATACCTGCACCTCGGGCCGGCCCTAGTTGGCTGGGCACTGACATCTGAGGCTTGCCTGTGCCTCAGGTGTCAACTGGGCAGCCGACATCCAAGGCTTGCCTATGCCTCGGGCTGGCCCTAGGCAGCTGGGCTGTTGATATACAAGGCTTGCCTGCGCCTTGGGCCTGCCCTTGGGGCTGAGAGCAGATCTGGCTGCACCACATGCCTGCCACCGCCTACCCTGAAAGGGCTGGGGGACTCTGGCAGAGCTGAGGGGACTGGGCACCGCCATCTTTGTGATGGTGTGACAGTCAGTTTGTATATTCCCTCTTTATTAGATAGGCTAACAGAAGTGTAATATCCAAATTGACCGAACGGTGGAACGACTGGTCACTATGATACACACTGACCTCCAGGGGGCAAGCGCTCAATACAGGAGCTGCCCCCAGCCCACAGGCCCAGATGAGGAATGGGGAACCTGGGGTGGGTGGTGGTGGATGTGGGCAGCACCAGGCCAAGGCCCCCACTTCACCAGTTGCCCCACACACAGAAGGCAACTGGCGGCAGGGGGCAGGGCAGGTGAGCGGGCAGGAACAGCCAACCTCTCAGTCCCTCCCCCCAAGTGGCAGCCTCTGATTGCCTGATGGCGAACGGGGAACCAGGGGTGGGTGGTGGCAGGGGGCCGGCTGCCGGCAGCCCGGGAAGATGGCCCTGATCACACGCCACGCCTAGGGACTGTACCTGTGCACAAATTTCATGCGTCGGGTCTCTAGTTTAACCATAAAAGGGAATACAGTTCTGATACATGGTACAACATAGATGAACCTTGAAAATATTACATTAAGTGAAATAAGGAGATATAAAATATCAAATATTATGTGATTTCACTTACAAGAGGTACCTAGAGTAGGCAAGTTGACAAAGACACAAAGTAGAATAGAGGTTTCCGTGAACTGGATGGGAGGGAATGTTTTGGCTTCATGGGAACAGAGTTTCTTTTGGAGCTGATGAAAATGTTCTGGAAATAGATACTAACAATGGTTACACAACAGTGTGAATATGCTTAATGAAATGGTTAAAATGATAAATTTTGTTAATGTTTTAACCATAGTTTTTTAGAATGTTAATTATACATAGTGATTTAGGTACATAAGTTATCTATTTTACAAATAGAGATGGAAGGAAATATGAAGGCTTGGAAAAATTACTAAATTTTGTGATTATATTATTTTGAATAAAAATAAAGCTCAAGCCGTAACCAGTTTGGCTCTGTGGATAGAGCGTCAGCCTGCAGACTGAAAAGTTCCAGGTTTGATTCTAGTCAAGGGCATGTACCTTGGTTTTGGGCACATCCCCAGTAGGGGGTGTGCAGGAGGGAGCTGATCGATGTTTCTCTCTCTCATCGATGTTTCTCTCTATCCCTCTCCCTTCCTCTCTAAAAAAATCAATAAAATATATTTAAAAAAGAAGAAGAAAAATGTAAAGGTAAAAATTATAATAAATAAATAAATAAAGCTCAAATAAAATATTTTCCTTGGTAGCCAGTGGATATTCATTAAAAAAAGAAATTTTGCATCACATAGCTTCTCAGACTGACAGATGGTAAGAAAATATAGTTAGCCCTTCCCCAAAGTTGGAAATAATATTTTATATTTTATTTAAATTTTTCTTCCCTTTTACATAGTCATTATTGTTGTTGAGAATAGCTATATTGATTAATTTTTTAAACTTTCCAATTTACACAGGGAAAGCTTTTCAGAGTAATTATTATAAGGGAGAGTAGGTATACTGTATCTGTGCTAGAGCATTTTGAATACTTTTAGTTTCTTATAAAATTTTCTAGGTTTTAATGAAATCTGTTTTTCTTTAGCTTGACAGGGCTAACTCTCTGTTAAATCAAGCTCAACAACCTTACAGATATCTAATTGAATCGGTGCGTCAGAGAGATTCTAAGATTGATTCACTAAAGGAGTGTATTACACGGCTTGAGAAAGATGTCAGGTAAATCATCTACAAATCTTTTATTTGAGTAATAACGTAATACTGCTGTAGAGGAATTTGGTTTGTATATTATGGAGAAAAAATTAACTAATGATAGTGGTCTTAAAATGTAATGAGTATTAAATTTCTATTAGAAAAACTAGGTCACATCACGTTAGGTGTTCATATTCCACCTTATGGTCAGAAGTTTTAGCCTGACATAACAATGCTACACATTTAACAAAGCACTTTACTAGCATGACAACTATCTGGTCCTCGATCCCTAGATACTGTCTCTATTGGATTGACCAAAGAGAGAAGGGGAACACAACCAGATGCCATTTATGAAGTCAAAATTACTTTTTAAACATAAAATGTATACATTTACTTAGATTCCTGTTGACTTTGCCAAGGACTTTTTAGGCCTTTTTTCCTCTGAATCTTTAAGTAACCCATGAATTATCTAAATGTACATAAAATTATTTCACTTCCTTATATTGAAGTTGTTTTCTTATATAACACCTTATCCAAAAGACTTGCTCCATTTAATACTTACCCAAATTCTTTACATGTTCATCTATATGACCATTTTAGTCTTTTTAAATTGCAATAAAACAATGATGCTATACATAAAGAAAAAGGTTTTAATTTGTGAATGGTTGGCTAATTGACCTGTTGTTAGATTTTAAGCTTATTAGAATAAATTATTCTAATATGCAAATTATTAACCTATTAATAAATACTAAAGCAGAGAATAAGATGGAAATTGTTAAATTAAGGAATTGGAAAACAGTAAGGAGAAAATAGTTTTTAAATCCAGGTTTCCTAAGTTTGGTTTTATATAACCAAAAATAAAAAACTCTGGGTTATTAACTCCAAAAGGATGAGTGTTTTGTTGTTGTTGTTGAATCACCTAATTATCTTCTCTTGTTTCTACCCCAACCAAAATAATTGGTCCAGAACTTTACTCCTGATGTAATTTTTGATGATTTAATTAAATAATTTAAAATCACATTTATGCTTTAAACATCAACATAAATAATTTCTTTCTAGATTAAACTTAGTTAAAATTATATTTAGAATATATATAAGCCAGCATTAATAAATCAAATTAATTAAACAATTATTCTATACATAGCTACTTGGGGCAATAGATTCTGTTTTATCATTTACAGAGTACCTGGTTATCTTAGGGAAATTGAGAAAAGAACCCCTAATAAAATTTTTTCTTCCTATATTATGTTTCTGTTATAGTTGAAATTTTATATTGAGTCATTTTACCTTTGTAATCTTGGAGGAGGATATATAAAAGGCCTGTGGAAAAAATATTGCCTCTTTCACAATAAATTGCCTCTTTCACAAATTATTTTACATTCAAATAATTTTATTTGAATTTTTATCTTAGATAAAAATTTAAGAATTAAAATAGCTGAAAATGTTGACTATAGAGAAAAATAATAGATGGCTGTAGGAGAAAATTATAAAGATGAGCAAATTCAGCCCTAGGAAAATGAAGCAACTTTTCTTCCAAGAACATAACAACTTTGTTGTAGGGCCAAAATTTGAATCCAGATCTGTCTGCTTTCTAAATCTGTAGTCTTAAGCATTATGTTTTACTGCCTCCTTATGTTCTATTCTGAATAAGGGATAATTTTTCATTGATTAGTATAATTAAAGAAGAAAAGCCAAAAAATAATGTAGAAAAATGATTAAAAGTAGGGCTTAAGTAAATTGATAATTGTGATAAGCACAATGGATATGTTGGGTTATATTTTTCTCTCTTATTTCAAAATATTTCATAATGAAGTTAAAAGAAAACAGATTTTAAAGAAGTAAATTACATGAGCTCAACTCCAGTACTTAGTTGTAAATTGGAACAAGTCAACTGAACTCTCCCAGTGGTCGGCAAACTGCAGCTCAGCAAACCGAGGCTCGCAAGCCACATGCGGCTCTTTGGCCCCTTGAGTGTGGCTCTTCCACAAAATACCGGCTCTTTCACAAAATACCGACTTCTGCATATGGGCCACGAAGTTTCAATCGCACTGTACATGCGCACCCGCACGTGGTATTTTGTGGAAGAGCCACACTCAAGAGGCCAAAGAGCCACATGTGGCTCGCGAGCCGCGGTTTGCCAACCACGGCTCTAAACCGTTGTTCAATAGAACTTTGTGTAATGATAAAAACATATCACATCTATGCTGTACAGTATGATATCCACTATCTGTTCAGCATTTGAAATGTGGCTAGTGTTACTGAAAAACTAAATTATTTATTTTATTTAAATTAATTTTAATTTCCACTTGTAGCTAATAGCTATGGTATTGGACAGTATACCCATTTTTTTATTTGTAAAATGAGGTAGGCACTGACAGCACCTAACTTATATGATTCTGAAGATTAAATGATGTAATGTTTGTAATACCACTGTGCCTATACATACACAAATGTATGATATTGTTAGTATTTATCTTATATTTAACAAATTTTTATATGTGCATTACCGACTTTTTTCTTTTTTTTTAGTCTTTATTATTGAGAGTATTACAGATGTCCTCCACTTTCCCCCTTGCCCGGTCTCTGTTTATATTTTATTCATTTTATTGTGTTTATTAGTTTCCACATACAAGCAAGATCATATGATATTTGTCTTGCTCTGACTGGCTTATTTCCAAATTTTCATGTTGAAATTATCTTAAAATTGAAAAATAGCCCAGCTTTTGTGGCTCAGTGGTTGAGCATTGACCCATGAACCAGGAGGTCATGGTTCAATTCCCAATCAGGGCATATCCCGGGTTGTGGGCTCGATCCCCAGTAGGGGGCGTGCAGGAGGCAACCAATCTATGATTCTCTCTCATCATTGATATTTCTATCTCTCTCCCTCACCCTTCCTCTCTCTCTGAAATCAATAAAATAAAAAAATAAAGTGAGAAATAACATTTCTCAAAATATGTTGATAAGACTCCTTTAATAACAGCAAGAGTAATCATAAAATCTATGCCAATTATGTAATTTAGTACTACAAAAAAAATTTGTGCTAAACATCTGATTCCTTTAAAGCTATCTGTGTTTCATAAATTTCCTATATAATAAAGGGGTAATATGCAAGTTAACCCTCACGCCCTCACAAGATGGCTGCCTATGACCAGGCCGACCAAACAACTGAACAAGCAGGCTGCGTGGGGCGACCAGGCCGGCGGGGGGGTTAGTGAGGGACGACCAAATGACTGAACAGCAGGCTGCGTGGGGCGACCAGGCCGGCGGGGGGGTTAGTGAGGGACGACCAAATGACTGAACAGCAGGCTGCGTGGGGCGACCAGGCCGGCAAGGGGGTTAGTGAGGGACGACCAAATGACTGAACAGCAGGCTGCGTGGGGCGACCAGGCCAGGAGGAGGGTTAGTGAGGAACGACCAAATGACTGAACAGCAGGCTGCGTGGGGCGACCAGGCCGGCAAGGGGTTAGTGAGGGACGACCAAATGGCTGAACAGCAGACTGTGTGGGGCGACCAGGCCGGCGGGGGGGTTAGTGAGGGACAACCAAATGACTGAACAGCAGGCTGCGTGGGGCGACCAGGCCGGCGGGGGGGTTAGTGAGGGACACCAAATGACTGAACAGCAGGCTGCGTGGGGCGACCAGGCCGGCGGGGGGGTTAGTGAGGGACGACCAAATGACTGACCAGCAGGCTGCGTGGGGCGACCAGGCCGGCGGGGGGGTTAGTGAGGGACGACCAAATGACTGAACAGCAGGCTGCGTGGGGCGACCAGGCCGGCAGGGGGGTTAGTGAGGGACGACCAAATGACTGAACAGCAGGCTGCATGGGGCGACCAGGCCGGCGGGGGGTTAGTGAGGGACGACCAAATGACTGAACAGCAGGCTGCGTGGGGCGACCAGGCCGGCGGGGGGGTTAGTGAGGGATGACCAAATGACTGAACAGCAGGCTGCGTGGGGCGACCAGGCCGGCGGGGGGGTTAGTGAGGGGCAACCAAATGACTGAACAGCAGGCTGCATGGGGCGACCAGGCCGGCAGGGGGGTTAGTGAGGGGCAACCAAATGACTGAACAGCAGGCTGCGTGGGGCGACCAGGCTGGGGGGGGGGGGGGGGAGGGTGCAGTTGGAGGTGACCAGGCCAGCAGGGGGGGCAGTTGTGGGCAGCCAGGCCGGGGGGGGGGGGCAGTTAGGGACAACCAGGTCAGCAGAGGGGGGCAGTTGGGGATGACCAGGCCGGCTGGGGGGGGGGCATGGAGGGGTGACCAGGCTGGCAGGGAGGGGGCAGTTGGGGAGACCTGGCTGGCAGCGGGGGGCAGTTAGGGGCAATCAGGCCAGCAGGGGTGGGGGGGGGCAGTTAGGGTGACCAGGCAGGCAGACAGGTGAGCGATTAGGAGCCAGTGGTCCAGGATTGTGAGAGGGGTGTCCAACTGCCGATCCCAGGGATCGGGCCTAAACTGGCAGTTGGACATCCCCCAAGGGGTCCCGGATTGGAGAGGGTGCAGGCTGGGCTGAGGGGACGCCACCTCTCCCGTGCACGAATTTCATGCACAAGGCCTCTAGTATTGCATAATATTTTAGTACATTCTGAAATAATATTTCACAGGATACAAAAGCTTGCTTTTAACCAAAGCAACTATCTTCTGAAGTGAAAAATCAAGTTAATTTCGATAGTTTAATTATGGCCTTTGAGATGCTGTATATGTACTTGATGACAGGAATGTGAAATGATGTCATGCCATAAAAAAGCCCAGTCAACAAGTCAGATACAGCAAGATAGGTCCTAGTGCTATCTGATCACCCTTCTCTGAGCTGATGACATTTCAAATGTAATGGAATTATCCTGGGCTTTTAATGTACATCAACCTGGTTTCTTTTCTCAGGGTAAATGTGTCTGTAAAATATAGATATTAATGTGAACATCAAGGGATAGTTGTGAAAATTAAATGAAGTAACAAATATAAAGCATCTGGCACATGAAAGAAATTCAGTAAATGTTACTTCCATTTGTCCTTCATTAATTCAAAATTTAAACATTAGCTGGCCCATCAAAAAAATAAATAAATAAAAGGACTACTAAGAGATGATGTTCCTTGAAAATTCCTGTTCCTTTTTTGCTGGGTGTTGATTGTAATAATAAAGAATATTTATATTAATTGATTGTTTTTAGAAATGTTTCTCTAGCTTATACAATAAAACTCTTTTTAAAGAAATGAATAATGTTATCATTTTCATAGAAAATAAAATAATACCACTATACCACATCCACAACTTGCAAGTTTAGCTAATTATACAATATATTCAACGTCTGGGAAGGTTAGAGTAAATACACACTAAAATGAATCATTATAAGCATGTCAAAAGCTAACATTTAACTACTTTAAATTCCTCATCACTAACATAATAATTTGTTCTAAAGGTAACAGTGTTTATTCTCCTCCACCAAACTACAAGAGACAGTCTGCATTATGTAGTTTGATTTGTAGTTCAAAACTGAAGAAAGCATGGAAACAACAATTAGCATAAATTTTGTTTCCTGACGTCAGTTTTTGGTTTATTCATAGCTAGCAGTTTAAGGAAGAAAAGAGTACATTGTCAACTTCTTTTGTATGGCTAAGCCAGGGTATATTGATCCAGGAAGTTAAGGAGCAAGATAGCAGGAATATGTTTTCCTATAGCAGGTGAAATAGAGCCATAAACATGAATTCCTGAGTAATAATTAACAGTGAATTGAACAATTATGGGTGTAATATACCATTCATGATAGATGTGCTTACAAGGATATTTGTTTTGTAGTTGCTTTATGAGTCACGCATAGAAGCTTTATATTTGTAAAGGTTAGTTGCCACTGTTATAAAATGTGTCTTATAGAGACTGAACTTCTATTTGAGTAATTACATACATACTGAAAGAACACAGTGTAATAATCATCATATTTAGTTTTAGAAACCCACATGTGGAAGGTGGTCTCCCTTGTGGTTCAAGGGCAAGAGAAGGCTAAGACTTTAAAAATACATATTCAAGTATTGTCTGTGGACTTCATACTATTTGTGATAAAACTGGTGTCCTACAGATAGAACACAGTTACTCTGTAAATCAATTTATCCACCCACCTTTTGTTCCATGTTACATGGTTATTTTGCTATTTAAATAAGGAATATTTATTCTGGAAAAAATTAAAGTTTACATATAAAGCATTTCTAATGAATTATCCAGTTAAAATTCTTTAATTACATCAACATTCTATTCCTGTTACACTACATTTTATTTAATGGACTTGTTGGTATTTGAGAGTGTGTGCATGTGTGTATGTGTGTATGAACTGCATGTGAGTGTACTAGTATATATACATGTACTATGTGTGTGTATACATGTATATGAACATTAGCATATATCTGTTCCTTGGAAAATCCTATTTCTATTTACTGGATTATTTTAATTCTGAAAAATATTTTCTAAAGGAAAAAAAATGTTTTACTTGGCCATAGAAAATAATTACTAGGCCATAAAAAAAGTGATTCTAGCCCTAGCTGGTTTGGCTCAGTGGATAGAGTGTCAGCCTGTGGACTGAAAGGTACCAGGTTTGATTCTGGTCAAGGGCACATAAAGGTTACAGGCTCGATCCCTGGCGCTGGTCAGGGTGCGTACGGGAGGCAACCAATTGATGTGTCTCTCTCATATCAATGTTTTTCTCTCTCTGTCTCTCCCCCTCCCTTCCACTCTCTCTAAAAATCAATGGAAAAATATCCTCAGGTGAGGATTAACAACAACAACAAAAAAATTTTTTAAGTGATAATAGCCCAGCCAGTATTGACCTATAAACCAGGAGGTCATGGTTCGATTTCCCAATCAGGGCACATGCCAGAATTGTAGGCTCAGTCCCCCAGTGGGGGGTGTGCAGGAGGCAGCAGGTCAGTGATTCTCTCTCTCATTATTGATATTTCTATTCCTCTCTCTTCCTGTCTGAAATCAATAAAAAAATATATTTTTTAAAGTGATTCTAGCTAAAAATAGATTAGAATTCCAGAGTTATAGAAATAGCTGATCTTTACCATACTTTGAGGAACTCTCTAGAACATGTCACTCAGTTTCCTTCATATCATTTAGTTCTTTTCAGTTCTGTGGCTCAGTAGGATTTCTGACGCCTAACTCCAAAAGTCAGTTTGTTTTTCCACTGAGCCACATTTACCTTTATTGGCATTTAATTACTGTTTTCCTCTGATGCCTGTTTTTTTCATCTAAACTAGTAACACTGTATAGTATTTATATAGAGTTTTATGTGTTTAATGCTTTGTATAATTATTCATTAGATAATTCACGTATCCGTTTGACATGCACCAGTATTATTTTCCACTTTTACAGATGTAGAAACTGAGGTTTGGTGGGCAGCGTACTGTGCTTTATATATAGCACACAGTTGAGTCAGTGGCACACACAGTTGGAGACACAATTGTATCTAGTCTTTCTTCTCAGAGGGGAAGTTCTCCATTACTAGGAAGGAGGAGAATGTGAGTTTTCCCCCTTAAGTCCTTGGAATTACCAGTTTTTCCAGAATATCTACTATAATGCCTTGGGTTTTAAGAACAACTTCCTGCCTGGCATTGTAAAAATTTGTAGCTTTCCATTTTCTTAAACTTAAAACATCTAACCTGTTCAGCAAAACAATTCTCATTAATTTTACCTTCATGGAATTGTTTTGACATTTAAGGAATTATTAGTATGTAGCTTAAGTTCATTATTGCTTTTCTTAATTCTTTCGTACTGCTGGCTGAGTAGATTCATTCCCGTGGCTTTCAGACTATGTTTTATTTAATGATCCTAATTAACTTTTATATGTTGAATAATTAAACTCCAAACAGTGTAAGATAAGCCCCAAATATTTATCTTTTAAAATAGTATATCCTTAACAATTAGGCTCCTCACCCTTTCCTATCAGAAAATAGGCACATCAAATGGAAATGCACAATGCAGACTTAGAAATTAAAGTTTGAACTAAGAATTTGGAGACAAAAATTGTTTTCCCAAGTTTACCACAGACCAAATATCTGATTCAATTCTCTAGCTCAGTTATATACTTAGTAATTTAGTATGCGGTAAATTATAAAATACATACTACTTCTGTTTTAAGGAGAAGTGTTTTAATTTGATTTCCAGTGTCTATAGAGGTTTTTTTATATTTTAAAGTATGTATTTTTTTATTTCAGAGAGGAAGAAAGAGATAGAAACATCAGTGATGAAAATTATTGATTGGCTGCCTCCTGCCCACCCCCTACTGAGGATCGCGCCTGCAACCTGGGCGTGTACCCTGAATAGGAATCAAACCATGACCTCCTGGTTCAGAGGTCGATGTTCAACCGCTGAGCCACTCCAGCTGGGCATATAGAGTGTTACTATTTTGTCCATACATACTTTCTTTCTTTTTTTTTTTTTTTAAATATACTTTATTGATTTTTTACAGAGAGGAAGGGAGAGAGATAGTTAGAAATATCGATGAGAGAGAAACATTGATTAGCTGCCTCCTGCACATCTCCCACTGGGGATGTGCCCGCAACCCAGGTACATGCCCTTGACCGGAATCGAACCCGGGACCCTTGAGTCCGCAGGCCGACGCTCTATCCACTGAGCCAAACCGGTTTCGGCCATACATACTTTCTTTTTACCTTTTCTATAAGTCATACTTCATCTTTTTATATTTTGTGAGTAAATAGTCATCTTTGAAAATATCAATTTCATGTCCAGCCGGTGTGGCTCAGTGGTTGAACATTTACCTATGAACCAGGAGATCATGGTTGGAGTCCCAGTCAGGGCACACGCCCAGGTTGCAGGCTCAGTCCTCAGTAGGGGGTGGGCAGGAGGCAGCAGATCAATGATTCTCTCTCATCGTTGATGCTTCCATCTCCTTCTCCCTTCCTCTCTAAAATCAATGAAATATATTTATAAAAGAAAATGTCTTCATACAAAGTTACTAGGTATTTGATTAGATCAAACATTACAGTGGCTGGTCTGATATCTTTATGGGCTATAAATTTATCTTTGAGGGGTGGATACAGGGATTGACCAAAAAGAAAAAAGAGAGAGAAAAAAAAAAATCATGGTCACAGATAACAGTGTGGTGATTGGGGCGGGGGGGGGGGGGGGCGGGTAGTAAAGGGGGGGTAAATGCTGTTGGAAGGAGACTTGACTTGGGGTGGTGTACAGATGATGTGTTGTGAAATTGAGCACCTGAAATCTGTATAATTTTGTAAACCAGTATCACCCCCAATAAATTGAATAAAAAGGATAAAATAAATAATTTTTAAATAAACATATTTTTAATTTAAAATTTTTTATTTTAATTCAAAACATCAGATTTATTTTTAGTATTTTGTTATTTACAATTTGTTAATTAAATGTAAACCAATACTCACTTTAAACCTTGGTGTGTGTTTTTTTCAGCAATTTAAATAAAGAAAAGTCAGCTTTACTACAGATGAAAAATCAAATGGCGTTAGATTTAGAGCAACTTCTAAATCATCGTGAGGTACGTTTTCCATTTTGTTATAATTTTTACCACTTTAGGATTTTTTTAAGGTCCATGTTGGGTTAAGAGTATTGAATCCCAGTTCATTAATGAATTCTCACATTTGCATCTCACTGTGATCTGGCCCTTTATATTTAACTTGGGATAGTTCTTTCTTTATGACTTAATTTGTATTTTATTTTTTTATGTGTTAAGTCTTATTCTTGGGATGCCCCTTCTTCTTAATCCCTCATTGTCTTATTCATATCTGTCATTACATTTCCACGTTATTTAATAATTATTTATTTATCTCACTAAATTGTAAATTTTTTTATTGTACCTGTCTTATTCACCATTGTATGCCTAGAGCCTAGTGAACAATATTTGTGTGCATTTTAAATTTTATAAAGTTTTTTCTTTCATATGTTCCTCACCAAAAATCTTTTAGAGTTAATAAAATCCCCATTTTATAAAAGGAGAAATGAGTTTTAGGTGGCTTGCTCAAAGCCAGTTAGTAACTAAGAGAAAACCCGTTTTTTAAGCCAGATTTATTGCAGAATAATATACATACAATAAAATTTACTCTTTTAAGCATACATTTCTATAATTTTTTACTAACTCTCACAGTTGTTGTGTAGCCAGTATCACAATTGGTATGTGAAATAATTCCATCACCCCAGAAAGTTCCCTTATGCTCCTTTGTAGTTACCCTTTTCCCCAAATAGAATCCTAGTAACCACTGATCTGTTTTAGTCATTTGTTCCTTTTCCTTACTGAGTAATATTCCAATGTATGGATGTACCAAAGTTTTTAAATCATTCACCAGTTGATGGACATTGGAGGGCATCTGTAAATAAAGCTGTTGTAAACATTTATGTGTGTGTTTGTGTAAAAATAAGTTTTTATTTCTCTTGGTAAATACCCAGGAGCAGTATTACGGGCTCATATGGAAACTGTATGTTTACCTTTATAAGGAAATGCCAAACTATTTTCCAAAGTGACTGTACCTTTTGCATTCCCACCAGCAGTGAATGAGAGTTCCAGTTTCTCAGCATTCTCCCCAGCAGTTGGTATTAAATACATTTAATCCAATGTATTTTTTCCACTGAGCTATCACTGCCTTTTGTTAGCCATGTTTTTACCATTTTGTTATCCTAAGAGAGGAGTGCTCAAAACAGATCATTGGTGTATCTGGAAGACATTTTTCCATTCTGGGAAAGACATACCAGATATTTGAGAAAAAATTATTGGAAGGATATTATTGAGAGAAATGAAGTTGGGAATATTACTGGAAGCACTTCAAAGGTGCATATCCTAGAAATTGTGTCAGGGGATTGGGGGATTGTCTCTATATTAGAAATGGCCTTTGAAGTGAGTTCTCTTAGAGGTATATTTTATATAATGGGTAAAAGAGATAAGAAGGTGTCCCTGGTTTGGCCAGTACGGCTCGGTGGTTGAGCATCAACCTATGAACCAGGAGGTCACGGTTCAATTCCAGATCAGGGCTCATGTCTGAGTTGTGGGCTCATTCCCAGGAGAGGGCATGCAGGAGGCAGTGGGTCAGTGATTCTCCCTTCCTCTCTGATAGCAATAAAAAAATATGTATATTTAAAAAGGTGTCTCTGGACTAGATTTTAGAGATGACTTTTAGGTAGATAAGTAGATCTGAATACAGGTTACAGATTAGGAAAAGCTCCTTTGAAGATATTTATACGTTTTTCTGACTCCAGCATACCAGGCCTTATCTACCGTCACTTACGGTATGTCCTAGAATTCTGCCTTCAAATAATTGTTTCTTCATTGTGGAAACCTGACTCACTCACTCACTATGTGGATTTGCACAAATGTGTTTAACTTGAGTATTTAAGAGATAATAACTACAGGTTTCATTCAGTCATACCAACTTTTTTTTTTCATTAAGTTTGCACAGGAAGTATGTTTTTCAGAATGGCAATTCTCATGTGATTTTTTTAAAATATATTTTATTGATTTTTTACAGAGAGGAAGGGAGAGAGATAGAGAGTTAGAAACATCGATGAGAGAGACACATTGATCAGCTGCCTCCTGCACATCTCTTACTGGGGATGTGCCCAAAACCCAGGTACATGCCCTTGACCGGAATCGAATCTGGGACCTTTCAGTCCACAGGCCGACGCTCTATCCACTGAGCCAAACCGGTTTCGGCTCTCATGTGATTTTTAGAGAATTAGGCTAGACTCTGAAAAATAGATGAGCAGCTTTAATTTATAAATTTTGTACATCACACTTGAAATCACATTATTCATGAGCCCAAACAAAAGCTAAAAGTTTTACTCACTGCCAGGGCTGGCCAGCAGCCCCTGAACAGCGGATGAACAGATTACTCCAACATAGTTTCACTATGAAGGAGAGGGCTAAGGGACGGTCTGGCCAAAGGAGCCAGGCAGCCTCGATTGCCTGCCTCGTTAGCCTTTATTGGAATTTTTAGCTTTGGATGCAATCAGTAGGGTGAGTAATCTTGGGAAGACACATGTGTTTACATTGTCCTCTAGGCAGGGGCATCCAGAGATTAAGCATAAGGATTCCAGTAAACACCTGGGGGTCTGCATGTGCACAGACTTGTTTGGAAAGGTCAAGGAATAATTAGGGGCGCCACCTTCGACACTCCCCTAAGACTCCCCTAAGTCGGAATTCCAAAAAACAGGGCAGGCGGCCTTCCACACACTTCCCTTTCATCAGAATGTTCTCCTTATAACTTTCCAACCAAGTCTCCTATGCTCCCCAACAAGTCACTGGGTTGAAAATTGAGTGGTATAGAACAAAATGTTTTAACATGAAAATTAAATAATAGCAAGATGAAACTACTCACATAAACTGCCTACTATGGCATGGAATCAGTGCAATTCACATGAATACATATCTAATTAATAATTGTCAGTTAATATTCATGCATTTAGTAATAGCTTCATTTTGGCAATTATATTTTAATAATCCAACTTTATGACTTTTCTTAATGCCAAACCTCTAAAGAAAAGTAGCTTTTTTCTTTATAAAGCAAATAAAAGTTTAAAAAAACAAGTCTGAGACAAGTTTTCAGTTTTTTTTTTCTGAGAAACAGTTTAAATACCAGCGTGCATAGTGTGTGCAGATGCAAAAAGCAAGTACATACTGCTTTTATGGAAACAACAGCCATTGACCCAAGGAAGTGCTTGACTATTCACTTGACCATTTACTTGAAACAGAACCTACAGGATTGATTTATTCATCTCATAGCTCTTGAGGGCCAAGTGCTCAGAATAGCCAGTAGGTATAGTTGGATAAGAATAACTCAGATACCTTCACATTGTATTTCCGGTAATTTTGTCTTGTCAGTAAGTATTCTAAATTAGTGTGTGTTTCTGGACCTTGTTACAGTCTTAAAAATTATTGAGTACCCCAAAGAGGTTTTGTTTATGTTATTCCTATTGATATTAACGATATTAGAAATTAAAATGGAGAACTTTAAAATAAAAAATAAATAAAATTTAAAAATAAAGAAGAACTCCGATAAATATAATGTTTGAAAGTGAAAAGCAGGGCTGAGACTAAATTGAGGCAAGCAGGGCAAACAGGGCCCCAGAGAGAGGAGATGTCCAGTCTCAGAGGTGTGCACAATGTAGAGTTGGCACCTGACAGCTTCCTTCCCTTACTCCAAACATGTCAAACTCACGGCCCGCAGGCTACATGCGGCCCACAACGGATATTTTTGTGGCCAGCCAATATAATGGTATGTAAGAAATGTTTTAATAAAAATGTCTAACTTAATTTTTACAATATCCTGTTATATATAATTATTAATAATGAACTACAGTGTTCACCAATGACTGATTGCTATAATCGTGTTGCATTCATTTCCCTTACGTGCCTTACTCGGCGCACCATTTCTCTCCACTAATACTAGCAGTGAATATTTTAGCAGCCGATGGCCACGTCATTAGTCTTGGATTGACTTGTTTGGTGTGCACAACAGGAAATATTTCGCTTTTGGAAACCAAGAAAAATAGGTTTATTTGTGTTACACTTATTAATTTGTGCAGTTATTCAGTGTCTGGTAAATTAATGTTCAAGAAAAAATATCAATTTTTATTAAAATGCTCTATTATTTTATGTTAACATTTATTTCAGCCATTTGTATTCAGCATGTCTCTATCGAAATAAACCTACATTTCTATGAAAAGTGAATCTTTTGTTTTTTTGTGACCCACATAAACTTAAACCTTGTTTATTTGGCCTGTGTTAGCCTTTGAGTTTGACATGCTTGCCCTAGTCAAGATCCTGGAAAAATTATCTGAGTCATTGTTTTAATCAGCTAAATTTTCTCTGTTTCAATTAATGATTCATAAAGAGACCAAATGAACATTTTAAAATTATTGTCCTCTTTTGCACTGGACAGCTCTAATTTTTTAACCAGTATCATTTAGTTCATATAAGACTATATGTGGTCATGTAATATAATCACTAGCTCATTTACATAGCTTTTAAGTATGTATTAAAAAAGAAAACTGGTGGGATAATTCTAGATTGACAATATTAGGACATTTGGGACATGGGCACAGAAGGTTTTTATTTTTTTATTAATAGTAGCTCAAAATTATTAGTTTCAAAGTAACTCCTCTCATGTTAGGTTCAATTGTGATCTAAAGATTTCTAAAAATGATAAAATTATCGGCCTCCTATTCTACAAATTATTTAGCATTTACTCATTCAAAAAATGGTTGTGGGTGTTTGGAATTATGAGTAGTATATTAGGTGATTTTTGCTCTCAACTTTTCCTTAGAGAAAAATGTATCTATCCTATCTAATAACAGACAAACATTAAAATTCACTCTGATAACTGATATTTTAACTGACAAATTAAAGAAGCTCTTCTACAGCAAAGAACAATTTTAGAGAACTATCTGAAAGCAGTAATAGGAAGTCATATCAGAAAAGTTTACCTAGAATACAGCTGTTCCTGAAACCCTGGACGTGGTAGTTGTAGCCATAGCAACCTCTATGTGTGTCGGGCCTCTAAGGAATAATATATATTTGTGAAATATAAGATGTTTCTAGCCCAGCTGGTGTGGCCCAGTGGTTGAACGTCGACCTATGAACCAGGAAGTCACGGTTTGATTCCCAGTCAAGGCACATTCCCAGGTTGTGGCCTCGATCCCGAGTAAGGGTTGTGCAAGAGGCAGCTGATCAATGATTTTCATCAGTGATATTTCTCCCTCTCCCTCTCTCTTTCTCTCTGAAATCAATTAAAATATATTTTAAAAAATAAATAAAGATGTTTCTAAGTCCTGGGACTCTTCTACCCTTTTATTCAGTACTCCCGCCAATAACATCTCTCAGGGTCCACACAGGCATAATAACCAACCACTGCTTGCTAAGTGCCTAGCATGGGCAAGACCTTGCCTGAATGTTGGACTAACTTCCATTATCCCAGATGACTTGCCTCTTACTGCAGTGTGTGTCCCTTAACAAAAAGAAAATAAACCCTGCAGTTAGCCAGGTTTCTTAAAAGTGAAGTCACAGTATAATTATCATTCTTTTATGGTATGTTTATGTTCCAGGATTCTAACTGACATGTTCTTTGTGATTTCTCGGAAAGTTTCAAGAACATTTCAGCATCACAAGTGTCCTTAGGCAATGCACTTCATAAATGGTTCAAACAAATTACATTTTTCCATATGTGTGTCATTCTTTTTGGTTCATACTTAACAGTTCTGAGATTTTCTTAAGAATACCTTTTAACATGTTTTTCTCATACACCTATGTAGTTAAATTTTATAGTCAGCATGACTAGGAAAAAAAACAACTCCACTAAGTGGGTAAGTTAATTTTGTTTTAATGAGGATATAATTATTTTTCAGATTCATACATTTCTCATCATAATGGTGCTCTTCAAATTAAAATTTATTTCTAATTGAAAATAAATGAGTATTTTAAAGAAAGACAGTTGTTATAGTGAAACCCAAAGCACACATATAGTATAAGTCATATTTTCCCTATAGTGCTTTAGAATGCTTTATTTTTTTTCATCCAAGGGTATATGTATTCAGGTCTGAGGAAAGTAAGGGAGAAAACTATTGCAGAAAATACTCTTTGCAAATGTTGACTTTATATATACTTTAAATAAGACAGAACCAAACCTATTGTATAACTTCTTTCTACCAAAATGTTGAAAACACTTTTAGATCAGTGTGTTATGCTACCATACACATTTAAGGGTCAGTTATAGATTGCTTTCAATCAAATGTGTCTGGGAATGAGCAATCAGACAGAGAAAGGAAAAGTTTTACGTTATCCTTCGTAATGAGAGAGGTGGCCCTTGGCCTATGCCTTCTAGAAGTCAAAAGGACATTAAGCTTGTCCCTAACATAGGTATTCTTCAGCTCATAATAAGAATATTTTTATATTTCTTTGTAGTTCTTTGTATATTCATTTGTTCCAAACCTCACGAGAGCCTTGTGATGGTCTTACACTCGTTTCACAGAAGCAGCGATGGGATCTCAGTTGTCCATTCTGTGGAATGTTAATTCCTCAATTTTTTTTAAATATATTTTTATTGATTTCAGAGAGGAAGGAAGAGGGAAAGAGATAGAAACATCAATGATGAGAGAGAATTATTGATCAGCTGCCTCCTGCATGTCCCACACTGGCGATCAAGCCTGCAACCCGGGCATGTGCCCTGACTGGGGAATCAAACTGTGACCTCCTGGTTCATAGATCGACGCTCAACCACTGAGCCATGCCAGTCGGGCATACCTCCTCAATTTTGAGTGGCATAAAAAACTCTTGAATTTCTTTTAGATTGTACTCTGTGGACCTCTATGTTTGTGTGGACTTGTACAGAGAACTTAGTAGAACTAGGTCATATTATCTTAAGTTTCATAAGTGTCTTGGCTCTTTAATCTTTTCATCATCTTCTTTACAAATATCTTTGTTGTATCCTGTAAGTAACACACTGTGTTGTGTGAAGCAATATAATATCTCATCATAAAAATATTTTATCTGTGTATATATGCCCTTTTAACTTCTTTCACATCTATTATGTATTGTACAGACCTGTCCTTTTCTTTTTTTTAAAGAATGAAATGTGTATTTTTCCCACTACATTTTAGAAGTTTAGTATGTTTTCTTTTACAAAGTTAAATACACTTCTTTTTTTTTTTTTTTATCAGTAAAGAACAAGTAAATGACCTCTTGCTATCATTTCTAACCCTGTGTTTTTATGACTCTTAGTATAGTAGCAGTTATAACAAACCAAACAATTCTAAGACATAAGGAGACACAAAACAAACTGCAGAGCTATAAAATGAGTCTCTGGAACTTGTGGTGGCCAGGAGAGAATATTGACAATGATATGAGATAATTATGGTCATAATTCTGTTAGGTACCATATTGGCATGTTTTGATATAAACTTAACAAGTCACTGATCACATATCAAGGAGCTGTCGCTGAGAGAAGACTGGGGAGTAACGTGGAGAAAGTATAGGCCCTGAAGTGAGTCACACTCTGGAAACCGGTGCTCAAAACAGAGGATAGAGTTCAAAACCTACCAGATTATACTGAAATAGTGAAGGCCAGAAAATAGCGAGCAAGTAGATGAATACTGTTACAGAAGGGAACGCCAGGCACTAAAAGGACATGAATACCAGCAGACAAAGCAGTCAGACGTCTGAGGCGCTGTTCAGTGAGCAGGTGATCTAAAGGGTCCACACAAACCAATCAGAACAGAATCAAGGTGCCCATACTTCTCAGTGGCAGTAGGTTTCAACTCGGGGGCCTACTTCAGCATGTTAATACAGCTTCCTCTACCTGGGTCACGGTTGAGAATGACCTTAAGATAATATCCAAGTTCAGGGAAGAATGTTTCAGGTGATTAATTAAGTCTCCTAAGCTATGACAGCACAATCATTTCTCATTTGTTTAAACACTTGAGCTCTCGCTAAGCTTTCAGTCATAGGGTATGTCTCCAAAAATGTTGATGTCATCGGAAATGTTTCAGACTAAGGAGTAGATTGGCCTTATTCCACTTTGCTCTACCCAGGACTTCTTTCTTTATTCTGTTCTAGGCCCCAAATTTTTATCACTAGCAGGTAATCTGAGGAAAACAATTTAGATGATGAAAGGATTCTTTTCAGTCACAAGAGAGATGAATGAACTGGGGGTGTTGAGAGAAGACTTAGATATAAGAAATTCAAAATAAGCATATGAACGAGGCAATAATAGACTTGTTATCCATGTCTCCAAAGGTTGGGATTAAAACCTAATGGTAGGCTGCCATCATTTTGGGGCTCAGCCATCTGGTTTTCCAGATGACCTATTAAATTTATAATTCTTTAGCCCCCCCCCCCAAAAAAAAGCCAACTAATGGTAAACATTATAAGGAGACCTGTTTTGTTTATTTTTTTTTTGCTTCGTTTTGTTATTATTGTCACTGTTGTTATATTGCCTTGTTTTTTATAGATGCTAGGTTAAATAACTTGAAGAACCCTTCCAAACCTAAAATTGTGTACGTCAAAAGCCTTGATAGAAGGTATCTGCATTGTGTAAATAACAGATCTGAACCCAAAGAGACCTGCATTTGAATCCTAGTTTCACTTCTTAGTAGCTAATGAACTTGGCTAAATTTCTAAAAATCTTCTAAACCTTAGTTTCCTCATCTTCAAACTTCAGTTAATATCTACCTGCTGGGTATTTAGGAGAGTTTTAAATTATTATGTAAAATAAAGCTTGGATAGTAGATACTCAGTGAATGTTGATTCTTGTCCTTTCTCTTCCTCTCTCCACACCTAAAAACTTTATATCCTCCCCTTGAGGTAAAGAGACATCCTAGCATGAGGTTAGCCTACATGCTGGGAGAGGTATTTAGATGGAAAGACAGAGGGACTGTGGAAAGCAGTGTGCAGCTCTGGGGACTCAGGCTATTCTCTAACAGTTTTGCCATGTAAAATCTATTTTGTCTTGTATTTAGACTATAGTGCATTGGCATTCAAGGTATAATTTTAATTTCATCAAAAATCATACATTAAACACTGTGCTGAAATTTGCTTTGATAATGTAAAATTCTTATTGAGCACTCTATAGAATAGATGATTGAATTAAATTTACATTTTCTTTTAAACTGTGAATTGTGTTAGATATGATAATGGTATCTTGGTATTATTTTAAAACTTTATCTCTCAAAAATCTCTACTAAAGTGTTTATAAGTGAAGTGATCTGAGATCTGAAATCTGCTTTAAAATATTTTCCAAAATACTGGTAAGGAAACAGATTTAACAATGTTGACAAAACAATCTGGCAGTTCCTCAAACAGTTAAATATGGAGTTGCCATGTGACCCAGCAATTCCACTCTGAAGTGTACACCCAAGAGAAATGACAACATCCACACAAAAATTTGGGCATGAATGTTTAAAGCAGCATTATTCACAATAGCCAAAAGGTAGATACAACCCAAATAGCCATCCGTTGATGAATGGAAAACAAAATGTGTCATAGCCATACAGTAGAATGTTACTCGACCATAAAGATGGAATGAAATGCTGATATATGTTACAACATAGATGAACTTTGGGAAAATATTATGCAAAGTGAACAAAGCCAGTCACAAAAGACCACATATTATATGATTCCATTCATATGAGGTGTCTACAACAGAGAAGTCTACAGAGACAGAAAGTAGATTAGTGGTTACTTAGGGGATAGAAGTTGGGGGCAAGGTGGAATAGAGGAGTGATAGCTAAAGGAATCAGGATTTCTTTTTGAGGAGATAACATATTTTAAAATGACTACAGTAATGGTTGCACATGCCTGTGAACATACTAAAAACCATGGATTGATATACTTTAAATGGATGGCTGTATGGTATGTTAACTATATCTCAATAAAGCTGTTTTTAAAAATTAGAAAAATGTTGATAATTGTCAAAGTTGAACAATAGAACTAAAGGTTCAACATGCTAGGCTCTCTTCTTTTTGATTCTTTAAAAATGTTCATAATAAAATGTTTATCAAATACCCTTTTTAGGTGAAGTTTAAATGTTATATGTATTGTTTTAAATATGGTAAGTTTTGCCCTTCCGGCATGGCTCAATGGTTGAGCATTCCTCGACCTATGAACCAGAAGGGCACATTCGATTCCTGGTCAGGGCACATGCCCAGGTTGTGGGCTTGATCCCCAGTGTGGGGCATGTAGGAGGCAGCTGATCAATGATTCGCTCTCATCGTTGATGTTTCTATCTCTCTCTCCCTCTCCTTTCCTCTCTGAAATCAATAAAAATATATATATTTTTTAAAATATATTTTATTGAGTTTTTACAGAGAGGAAAGGCGAGAGATAGAGAGTTAGAAACATCGATGAGAGAGAAACATCGACCAGCTGCCTCCTGCACACTCCCCACTGGGGATGTGCCCACAACCCAGGTACATGCCCTTGACCGGAATCAAACCTGGGACCTTTCAGTCCGCAGGCCGACGCTCTATCCACTGAGCCAAACCGGTTTCAGCAATAAAAATATATTTTTTAAAAAATAAAAATAATTAAATATGGTAAGTTTTCACCTTGCGTTGCCTCAAGTAGAAGTGCTACATAGAATTACCTGACTTGTTAGTCATGAAACTTTGGTATTGCTATATAAAAGCACTTACATTTAACCTGCAGTGGAGCACATAGTTTGCATTATACTTGTCAGAGCTATTTTCATCAAGAAATGCCATCTATGTGTCCCCTTGCCAACATCTTTGCAGAGTTTACAACTTTCAGCAATTTATTGGCATGAACTATGCAATACTGTTAAGCAGCTGCTCTGCAGTTGAGCTGTTTTAATAAGCACCACTCTATGCAAATAGTTTATATAAATGGCCAAGCCATGTGCTTTTGGATTCAAGACAGCAATATATCTCTTTCATGGAGATTATTTGTACAACAGTCATCATCATCATTATCATCATCTGAAAGTTTCATAAGAAAGTTCTTGCCCTCGACTTCTTCAAGTTTGAAGAGTAATTATTTTACTACAGTGTTTCTTGTTTTGTTTTGTTTCAGTTTTAGGCTAAGTTTCAATTATATGATTAAAATTAAGTCTACAATTATTAATTTTAATGAGTGGTTCATTAATTATTGAAGTTACTGTAATTTTCCTATGTATTTGATATGCTAGAATTATAACACATATACTATTAGCTTTTTCAAAATGAGTATAAAGGCATGTCAGAATTAATGAATATTATTGTTTTTTAAATCACACACTTAGTATACCATTTGTGCTTAAACTATTCATATGCGTAAGAAGCTTAAATAAAACACCTCTGTACATGATGATGAAAAGGAAGTAATACATTTTTTTTGACATTTCACTGTATTTAAGTCATTAGGGGCCCAGTGCACAAATTCATGCACCTTGAAAGAACTGTGGGCCATAAGGCTGCTGTGGGCACAGGGATGAGTCATGGCCCATCCTCCATGCCCCTGCCCAGTCCCTCCCATTGCAGCCCCCAGTCCCCTGTCTGCTGGTAGCCCCACTCCCGCTGCCGCTCCCATACACTGACAGCCCCTCTCACACCCACTGATAGCACAGAGCGATTGGGGCTAGCCATCAGTGGTGCAAGTGGAGCCATTGCCAGCAATGGGTACGAGAGGCAGCTGCTGGCCCCAGTCACCCCTCAGGAGAAGGGGGAGGTGGAGAAGCCCTCAGGGGCAATTGGGGCCAGCAGCCACTGCTCACCCCCGCTGATGACGCTGAGCAATCAGGGCCGGCACCAGGCACCAGCAGCGAGTGCAAATGGCGGCTCCAGCGCCAGCAGCGGGTGTGAGCGGGGCCAATGCCAGCAGCAGCTGTGAGTGCATGGGAGCAAAGAATTTTCAGTAACCACCAGAGGCTCGCCCCATGACAGTGACCAGCACCCGCCTTTGCTTGGGCACCCCTGCTCACCTGCTCCACCATCCCTCCATGGCCAGTGCCCACCATGTTCCACACTCTGCCACCTGCTGCCAATGCTTACCATGTTCCACACGCACCCTGGTGGTCAGCGCACATCATAGCAACCGGTTGTTTGGTTCCGCTGTTCGGTCTATTTGTATATTAGGGTTTTATACATATAGATGTTTCTAAAGCCAGACCCTCCTTTGCAGCTGGCAGAGTCTCTCAGGTCTAATTGGCAATCAGAACATAGCATAACACTATTGGTCTTGTAGGTTTTATTAATTTCAGTTATGTGTGTTATACCAGACAGATCTGTATAGGCATCTTATTTTTTTAAAGAGCTGCTTCATATATAAGTGTCTATAATAGCCCAGCCCTTCAGAGTGTAATTTGAATAAATATTATCTATTTTCTATGAGTTATCCTAAAAGTTTTAAACAGACTGACCTCATAGTTTTAAAAAAGATTATTATTTACCTAAAATGTGCTAGCAGCATTTTGGCCAGCCATAAAGCAATATACTTCTCAATAATCTTAATTTTGACATTTGAATAACTAATGGGAACTTTCTACTTTAAGGGCAAGTGTCCCATCAATCAGAATTCGTACCTTAAAAAAAAAGGCAGGTCTTCAATGGAATTGATAGTGATATAAAATGTTTGATATAAGCACTGCTTTTGTAAAATAAGATTATCTGAAAATCATGCCCTGTAATTTTTTAAAATAAAAGGTCAATTATGGTATAAAAAAGAATAAATGAATATTATTGTAAATCAGACTGTGTTATAGAATAGTATTTAAAGGTGTCTAACAAGTGATAAAAAGAAAAAGAGGATTGGGCATGGTGCTTTTTCAGTATTTGAATTTTACAATGAACAAGTAATGCTTTATAATTTTTAAAAAAAACAGGAATTTTAAAATGTATTTGGAGAAATGGCTTCAAACCTGCTGAGTGATTTGCTGGGAATAGGCTAGAACTGTCCAAATGAAGAGGCTCCGGATTAAGACATCCCACATTTTTCCTTTTGGAGAAGAGAACCTGTATTCTGCCTGAGGACCCTAGAGTAAAGTCTACTAGACAGATTTTCTTGTCCACACGTACAGATATTGTACTCTTTCATTCAGATGAATGGCCCATAACAGCAGAAAGAAAACATTTAATCTGCTCATTCATTCATAAGTTGGAAGACACAACCAAAGACCATCAGAAAATGCAAGAAAATTAGAATAAGAAAAAAATCAGAATAAGCAGGGAAACTCCCCAGAGGAAACAAAAGAAAATTCTGGAGCAGGAAAGAACTTACAAAGTATTGTAATTCGTTTCTTCAGAAAGATTTGAGAAAGTAGTCTTTTCATAAAACAAGAAACAGTGGGAGACTCAAATGGCACTAGGCACTTTGGGTTCCATCTAGTGGGGTTGGAGTGGGGTGTTATATCTCAGGACCCAACCCTGATGTACCACCACAGGGGTGTGGGTTGGGTTGGGCAACCTCCCCTTTGAGGAACCTCAGGGTTGGTTTAGTGGCTGTATCAAAGGTGGTACGGCCTCATGCTCACTCTGGCTTCTGGCTTCTTCAGGAGGTTTAGGCTTGACTGGGTGCAGAGATGGGGGAGAAACTAGTGGTGATTTCCCCTTTTACAAAGCCTTGGGATTATAGAGAGTCTGCTTTACCCCAGAGGAGCCTCAAGTTCATGGAGATGCTGATTGTATCTGTTGCTGCAGTCTTTTCATTCAACCCTATCTGGAGAAGTGCTCAGAGCCCTGGGTCAAGTCAGAAAAAGGCCTGCATTATCAGCCCCCAAAAGATAACCAAACAAGATTAAAACACAATTCATGTAAAAAGAAATAAATAAATAAACAAACAAACTAATAGTGGGGGTAAAAATTTGTGATATTTTAAAATTTTGCTAAAATCATAACATAACAATGAAAATCATGAAGTTACTGTATTAAGTAAAATGCCAGTAGAAGGATGTGAGCAAAAGTCAGTGAATTCTCCTAAGACTTAGAAAAGGTAAAAAGATGGAAGTTAAGGAATAGCTAAACAATATAGAAGATTCCAGAGAGAAAAAAAATACGTTGAAAGATACAGGATTCAGCTTGACATCAGAGTTCTCAGAAATTTGACTTTGGAACAGAGAAGTAATCCCATCCAAGTTCTGAAAGAAAGCACAATACTTCCTTCCACAGTACCCTCTCTTAAAAACATGCTAGACTGTATGCCATCAAATAACAAAAAGAGAGAGGCATGAAATAATGGAACTTGCCAAGATGTGCATTAAAAGTAAATTTCAGAATTACAACTGTAGCGGCCTTAAAAACAGTCAAAATTGATTCCTGTAAACATTATGATTAAGAAGCTAGATAGTCTTAGGTAATATTTTTTAAAGAGCATATATTATTTCATCCATTAAGGGGGAAAAGGCAGAACTCAAAGAAGAAAGGGGAATAACTATAAGAAAGTCAAGATTGAAATAGGGACTAGAATAAATGGCATGATTTTGAGCCCCTATCTCTAAGAATATAGCCAGAAAACACTTCAATCATAAAATATTAAAATACTAGAACATTGGTGCATGAATGAATAAAAAGACCATTGGAATAGAGTTTAAAAGTCCAGAAATAGCCGAAACCGGTTTGGCTCAGTGGATAGAGCATCAGCCTGCGGACTGAAAGGTCCGAGGTTCGATTCCGGTCAAGGGCATGTACCTGGGTTGCAGGCACATCCCCAGTGGGGAGTGTGCAGGAGGCGGCTGATCGATGTTTCTCTCTCATCGATGTTTCTAATTCTCTATCTCTCTCCCTTCCTCTCTGTAAAAAATCAATAAAATATATTTAAAAAAAAAAAAAACTCCAGAAATAAACGATACATTTATGGTTGTTTAGTATATGGTAAAGTTAGCATCTCAAATCAGTGAGGAAAAATTTGTCTATGCAGTACCTAATGTTGTTATTACAGAATAGCCATGGGGGAAAAGATGTTCAATCCACCATACTTATCACCAGAGCCCAGGATAAACTTGAAACAGATCAAAGATCTAAATGTTTGAAAAAGAAAAGAAAAATAAACCATAAAAATAACTTGAGGAAAATTGAAGAAGAACCATGGAAAAGGCTATAAAGTTGGAAACTGACATATTCAGCTACATCAGAATCAGAAAGTGCATAGCAAAAAAAAAAAAAGTGTAAATAAAGTCAAATAAAAATTAATTGAAAAAAAGTGCCATTCATGTTACAAAGGGCTGATATCTCTAACATATAAAGAGCTCCTTGAAAAGTGTAAGAAAATGACCAATCACCCAGTAGAAAAGGAAATATCCTTATATATATGAAAAGCTGTTCAACCTCACAGTAGAAGAAACGCAAAACAAACATATACAAAAACTTATCAGTCTGGCAAAAATCCAAAAAGGTAACACAAGCATACATTTTATCAATTAGAAAACTGAAGCTCATTGAACCAGAGTAGATTGTCTGTATTTACACAATTAATAATAGAGTCAGGAATGGCTGTGTCTTTGACTTCTCACCCAGTACTAACATATTTCCACTACATGTGCTTGGCTTTCTGTGTGTTCAGTAGATGATGGTATTTTGGATACTGTTTGATCTATTTGATGTTAAAGTGGAATTTTCTGTTCTCAAATTTACCATTAATATGAAAGGGATGATCTATATGATCAAACATAGTAAAACTGAACAAGATTGTTCTACATTTTATTTTCGTACCCATTGTATTACCCGAACAGGAATCTTACAGAAACTTGTTGCTTTTGAAAGGTTCCTTACCTGGGTTTCACAAACCATGCTAGCGCTGTTTAATACTATCAGTGAACGAAAGTAGTGCCTTGAGCCTGGCTAGGGTGGCTCGGTGGTTCAGCGTAGACCCATGAACCAGGAGGTCAGGGTTCGATACCCAGTCAGGGCACATGCCCAGGTTGCTGGCTCAATCCCCAGTGGGTGACATGCGGAAGGTAGCCAATCGATGATTCTCTCTCATCATTAATGTTTATATCTCTCTCTCCCTTTCCCTTCCTCTCTGAAATCAATAAAAATATATTAAAAAAAAAACAAAAAAACAGTGCTTTGACAGCACCCTAAGTTTGGGTGATCCTCGTCTGGATAAAGTAAAGACATTTGATTTCTCTTCTGTCTCCTACTTCAGGGACCATCTCTTTCCTATAACTGTTCCTATACCAGTAGCAGAGGGAAGCCAAAGAGAAACAAAAGATGGTCTTCTCTAGGGCACTTAGGGGTCAAACCCTTTGCCTAGCACACATGCAACTTCTTCCTTTTCTTCTTCCTCGTGCTCATTGCCTCCCCTCTCCCCCCTGCAAGTATGATCCCCTTTTCCTTATTTATCTGTAGACTAGAGGTAGGTAGAGGGGAAATAATCTTTTCCTTTTTTAAAACTTTCATACCAAGATTAAAAAAAAAAAAAAAAAAAAAGTTATGGCCACTAAAGGGAGGTTGTTTCAGGTAGAAATTTTCTTTGGATGTGCTGAGAGACTGTCATCTCCCTTTCCCTTCTACTTCTTGTAGTAAGTAGAACAGGAGCTGAAAGCTGCCATAATACCAGGGATGTTTAACATTACTGGAAATCAGTGATCATTCACTTCACTCCAGGGGAGCATATAAATGAAATAACATACTCTTGAAAGCAAAAAGAGCCTTCAAAAGGCTCAAATATTGGCCAAGTCTGAGATGTAGCCATCCTCATTTGCATTGGCCTAGCCAACCCCAGTACTGCAAAAGGAGAAAGAAGATTCCAGTGCCATTTCTTCCAGCTCCTCGCTTGGCCCTAAGATTTATTAAGCTCCGTGGCTTAAACTCAACAGCTCTGTTTTTAAATACCCACTCAAGCTAGATGGTTCTAAATAGAACTAATGACAGCCAGAAAGAAAAAAAGGCCTGTGGGAACTTGCTCTGACACAGAGCTGATGTCTATAAACAGATTAGTAAAAGGGAGCAGAACATCTTTCTATCACCGTAAGTTTGTGTCTTGGCATGAAGATGAAATAAACAGCCTCCCACTGTTCTACATATAATAAAGGAGAGTTTATTCTGTCCTCTGTCCATATGCTTGTGTTTGATTGGATCAATTTAGTGATTAATCATAAATATCCACTAAGTAATGTTAGGTGCTAAAAGTTCGACTATAGAGAAAAATAAAAGACAAAATAGACTTGGAAGAGGGAATGAGTGAAAATTTTTTACCTGAGTTCCTTAACAAGTTCAGATAATAATTCTTAGTCCAAACAGCAACTGGGTAAAGCTACCTCCATTTTTCATTTGTAAGACAATAGGGAATAACATGGTTACATTCTGAAGATGTTTTCAACTTATTATTTGGGCTGCTGATTAGTAAGCAAGAAAAAAAATTTGGCCGAAACTGGTTTGGCTCAGTGGATAGAGCGTCGGCCTGCGGACTGAAAGGTCCCAGGTTCGATTCCTGTCAAGGGCATGTACCTGGGTTGCGGGCATATCCCCAGTAGGAGATGTGCAGGAGGCAGCTGATCGATGTTTCTCTCTCATCGATGTTTCTAACTCTCTATCTCTCTCCCTTCCTCTCTGTAAAAAATCAATAAAATATATTTAAAAAAAAAATTGGACTCTTTTATTCCCTCCCATCTTCATATAAGATTTCAGAAGGAAATTGTATAGTTTACTAGTAGAAAAAGTTAAATGCCTAAATAATTTACTCAACAAACATGTAGAAAAATTATAGTGGAATGTAACTATGCCAATGGTTCCCAAATTTATCTGTCCTTAGAATCACCTAGAGATCTTTTAAAATGTTCAATGCTGAGGTCACTCCCCAACCCAATTATTTTACAATCTCTGGGAGTGAGACACAGGCTTCAGTCATTTTTGAAGCTCCATGGGTGACTCCAATGAGCACAAAAATGTAACAACCATTGGACTATGGGATGACATTTATTGTTTATCATACTAAAACTATCAGTGACCATGTGTGTCATGTATCCTATTGTTCATTAATATGCTATTTTATCCTATCTAATAAAAGAGAAACATGGTAATTAGCGTACGTCCGCTACCCTTCCCATTGGCTAATCAGGGCGATATGCAAATTAACTGCCAGCCAAGATGGTGGCCGGCAGCCAGGCTACTGACACGAACAGGAGGCTTGCTTGCTTCAGTGATGGAGGACTCCAGTGTTCCCCGGACTCCAATGTTCCCCGCCTGCCACTGCTTGGCTCTGAGCTGCTAAGAAACATTGTTACAAATATAGAAGCTAAACAAAACCCCAGAAACCTGTTTTCAGTCAGCCGGGATCTCAGAGCTGGAGTCGCAACAAAGTTTCAAATACAGAAAGTAAACAAAGCCAGAAACCTGCTTTCAGCAGTGAGGTCTCACAGCTAAAGCGGGCTCTCAGCTCCAGTGACAGCCATAAATCCAAGAATAAAAAAAAAAAAGGAAAAAAGGAGCGGTTGGGAGCTTCAGTCACCCGTCAGCCTGAAAACAGCCCTCAGCCCCTCACCCAGACTGGCCAGGCACCCAAGCGGGACCCCCACCCTAATCCAGGACACCCTTCAGGGCAAACCAGCCGGCCCCCACCCATGCACCAGGCCTCTATCCTATATAGTAAAAGGGTAATATGCCTCCCAGCACCGGGATCAGCGGAGCCACGAGGCCTCCTGGCCCCTGGAGCAGTGTGACAGGGGGCAGCGTCCAAACCCCCTGATCGCCCTGCGGCTCTGTGTGTGACAGGGGGCGGGGCCACAACCTCCCTATCTGCCCTGCTCTGTTTGTGACAGGGGAAGGCGCCCCAACCCCCTGATCGGCCCTGCTCTGTGCCTGATAGGGGGGAGCTCCCCAACCCCCTGATCGGCCCTGCCCTGAGTGTGACAGTGGCAGCGCCCCAACCCCCTGATCGGCCCTGCTCTGTGGGTGATAGAGAGCTGAGCCCCAACCGCCCCCCATGGGCCCTGCTCTGTGTGTGACGGGGTAGAGCCATAACCTCCCCATCGGCCCTGCCCTGAGTGTGGCAGGGTGCGGCGCCCCAACCACCTAATCCGCCCTGCTCTGTGTGTGACGGTACGGAGCCCCAATCGGCCTGATGGGCCCTGCTCTGTGAGTGACAGGTGGCAGCGCCCCAACCCCCTGATTGGCCCTGCTCTGTGCATGACAGGGGGTGGCGCCGCAACCTCCTCATCAACCTTGCCTTGAGTGTGACAGGGGGCGGTGCCCCAAACCCCCAATCGGCCCTGCTCTGAGCCTGACCAGGGGCTGCACCTAGGGATTGGGCCTGCCCTCTGCCACCCAGGAGCAGGCCTAAGCCAGCAGGTCGTTATCTCCCGAGGGGTCCCAGACTGCAAGAGGGCACAGGCCGGGCTGAGGGCCCCCCTACCCCCCGAGTGTACAAATTTTTGTGCACCAGGCCTCTAGTATAGTATAATTGTTTCAACTGTTTCTACTCCAAGAATAAAAATAAGTGTTTTGTTGGGGGGAGGCGGGTTTTTGTTTTTTTTTTTTTAATCTTTAATTTATTGATTAAGGTATTACATATGTGTAAAAATAAGTTTTAATGTCCATCCTTATTAGTCTACTAGAGGCCCAATGCATGAAATTCGTGCAAGAGTAGGCCTTCCCCTGGCTGCTGGCACCGGCTTTCCTCTGACACCTGGGACCCGGGCTTCCCTCGCAGCCCCAGCTTCGTCCAGAAGGTTGTCTGGAAAGGTGTCCAGAGGACGTCTGGTCTAATTAGCATATTACGCTTTTATTATTATAGATGTGCTGAAATCATACTTGCTGTTTTCTTCTATTTTCATATATCAACAGGAATTGGCGGCAATGAAGCAGATTCTCACTAATATGCGCAGTCAGTGTTCTGAGGACAGGTTACTTCTTACTAAAACGGAATCAAAAAATGTGACAGAAAATCAAAAATCAAAGATTTTGAATGTGCCTAGAGAACATGAAGATAATATATTTATACCCAAACCAACACTCTTTGTAAGTACAAAAAGAAAAAACAACTTAAAATTTTAATCTCTATTTTTCACTAAATACATTTTACTTAAATCTCTTTGCCTCTTGTTCATATTGGTTTTAAACTAATTTTAGTAGTTTAATGAAAGGGCCTAGAAATATCTGTATAACTGGTATACATATTCAGAAAAGGGAAGCTTCAATAGGATATTTATATATCCTATCTTATAGCTAGTAATTAGGTTTTATAGTTCTAGTTAATATGTTGGACTTGCCCAGAAATTAACCTTAATCTCAAATTTACCTCTTTAAGTCTCCAGGGACTAATTATAGGGGAATCAGGAAGACATGTTTGTAAATGTTTATTTTATATAAGAATTGCCCAGCCAGTGTGGGCCAGTGGTTGAGCATTGACCTATGAACCAGGAGGTCAGAGTTCTATTCCCAGTCAGGGCACATGGCCCGGTTGTGGGCTCCATCCACAGTGTGGGGCGTGCAAGAGGCAGCCGATCGATGATTCTCTCTTGTCATTGATGTTTCTGTCTGTCTCTCCCTTACTCTCTGAAATTAATTTAGAAAAAATACATTTTTTTAAAGAATAAAAGGGATGCAAAGTATCATCCAGCACCTTTTATTTGTAAAACAGTATATCTTTCTGTTTCCTCATAAAGTATGAAAATAATCATATTAACATTAAATGGAATGCTTATATTAGGTAGAAATGTATATGCACAGAAATTAGTTAAAGAATAAGAAATTAGAACAATTTGAAAGTGATGTTTTAACAAATAGTAGGAATAACGACAGAAAGGCAATAGAATCAAAATAGTAACATTATTAAATATTACACTGTACTTTAGCATGGTTTCCCATGCATGCTTTAATTTCTCAGAAGAAATATATTTGCCATCTGAACATAGAGACTTGAAACCAGATTTTAACTGTGATATTCTGATTTAGTGAGTCCTCAGAATCTTATTCTTTTTAAACTCCCTAGATGATTATAATAATCAGTCAAGTATGGGAGCTTCTGATCTAAGCTCTTTCATTATACATTCAGATAATGCTACTCAAGATCAATGAGGTGATTACATATTTCAAACTTTTAAAGTAAAAAAGAAGTGGCCAGCCACAGTGGCTCAATGGTTGAGTATAGACCTATGAACCAAGAGGTCATGGTTCGATTCCCTGTCAGGGCATATGCCTGGGTTGTGGGCTTGATCCCTGTAGGGCAAGCATGTCAAACTCAAAGGCTAACACGGGCCAATAAACAAGGTTTAAGTTTATATGTGCTGCAAAAAAAACGAAAGCTTCAATTTTCAAAGATACATAGGTTTATTTTGATAGAGACATGCTGACTACAAAGGGCTGAAATAAATGAGTAATTGTTAACATAAAATAATAGAACATTTTCATAAAAATTGATATTTTTTTCTTGAACATTAACTTACCAGACACTGAATAGCTACACAAATTAATAAGCATAACGCAAATATACCTATTTTTCTTTTTCTCCGAAAGCGAAATATTTCCTGTTGCAAACACCAAACAAGTCAGTCCAAGACTAATGGTGTGGCAATCGGCTGCTAAAATATTCGCTGCTAGTATTAGTGGTGAGAAATGGTGCGCCTGCGCGTAAGGCGCATAAGGAAAATGAATGCAACATGATTATAGTAATCAGTCATTAACGAACACTGTAGTTCCTTATTTTGTTTTAATATATATTTTATTGATTTTTTCACAGAGAGGAAGGGAGAGGGATAGAGAGTTAGAAACATTGATGAGAGAGAAACATCAATCAGCTGCCTCCTGCACACTCCCCACTGGGGATGTGCCCACAACCAAGGTACATGCCCTTGACCAGAACTGAACCTGGGACCCCTTGGTTCGCAGGCCGATGCTCTATCCACTGAGCCAAACCGGTTAGGCTGTAGTTCCTTATTAATAATTATGTATAACAAGATATTGTAAAAATCAAGTTATGAAATTTTTATCAAAACGCCTCTTACATACCGTTATATTGGCTGGGCCGCAAAAATATTCATTGTGGGCCGCATGGGCCGCTAGTTTGACATGCTTGCTGTAGGGGGCATACAGGAGGCAGCCAATCAGTGATTCTTTCTCAACATTGATGTTTCTATCTCTCTCCCCCTCTCTGAAATCAATAAAAAAAATTTTTTTAAGTTTTTTTTTTTTTTTAAATATATTTCATTGGTATTTTACAGAGAGGAAGGGAGAGGGATAGAGAGTTAGAAACATCGATGCGAGAGAAACATCAATCAGCTGCCTCCTGCACACCTCCTACTGCGGATGCGCCCACAAACAAGGTACATGCCCTTGACCGGAATCGAACCTGGGACCCTTCAGTCCGCAAGCCGATGCTCTAGTCACTGAGCCAAACCGGTTCGGCAATAAAAATGTTTTGTAATTAAAATTTTTAAAAGGACAGAGTTACAATCTAGAGTAAATAAGGGTAACTGTTGTACGAATCTATATGACAATAATGGAGACCAAGCTGACAGGATGGAGAAAACAGGCAGCCTCAGTTTACCAGCCTGGATACAAGGCAGCTATACGAATTTCTGCAGCTGCATCTGTGGATCTTTTCCTCTAATGATACATCAGCTTCTTTTTGTTTCTCTCTCAGTTTCTGGTTATTTGTATTTTCCACTTCCTCATTAACTTGCTCATGGCTCCTTCTCCTGAGACGTTTCTGTGTACCTTCCCACATCTACTCTCTTAACACCTAGTCCTCCCTGTATTTTCCTGGAGCAAGAATCTAATTGGCACAGCTCACCCTTGTTGGGTGATATACTTTGTGGCCAGACTTGTGACGGGTATTAGCCAGCCTACTGAATGGCTGCCATTATAGTGAGCAGGGGTCACATGGCACCAAATAAAGCTGCCCAGGGCTGTTTATTCACAAGGATCATTGCCAGGCAAGATTTTCTTAGAAAGTTGGCTGTGATTATGACAGACACTCTGATGTGTCCCTTATTTTACAATCTATAGGAAGAAAGCAGATGGAAGACGTAGATGTTAATGGGAAACATGGGGTCGGATGAAAACCACAAGATACAGCCAGAGACCTAGCCTGTCACCCTCTGGGATCTGTTTTGCTGATCCTTCTCTGTTTTAAGCAATGAACTATTTCTTCTGACCCTGACCTCCCATATTTCTGACCTTAGGTTGTAACTTGATTCTGATATCCTGAAATCCTGACTCTAACTGGTACATAAGTCGTAGTGAAAAGATAAGGTTATTCAGTGAGAATGAAATGAAGAAGAATCAAAATATTAAGTATTAATTGGGTAGTTTTATTTCCTTCTTTGCGCTTATCTATTTTTCTACAATAAACTTTATTTCTTTTATAAGAGAAAATGTTTTAAAAGAGGTACGAGTTCAGCTATGTCCTTATGAAAACTGAGAGATAATACTGTAAAATGGTCAAATCAAGACTATGTGGTGATAATGCAAAATTAGCCCAGCCAGTATGGCCCAGCGATTGAGCTTCGACCCAGAAACCACGAGGTCACAGGTTCGATTCCCCAGTCAGGGCACATGCCCAGGACTCGATCCCCAGTAAGGGGCGTGCAGGAGGCAGCTGATCAATGATTCTCTCTCATCATTAATGTTTCTATCTCTCCTATCCCTCTCCCTTCCCTCTCTAAAAAAATAAAAAAATAACTGAAGAAGAATAACAAAATTGTTACATGAAGTGCCAGCTTATGGGTGTGAAGGATAATCTTTTTAATATGCTAACATTAAAGAAACACTACTGTTTAAATAGGTTAAAGAGTGGAATTACCAAGATAAAAACCAGTTAATTGTGTACATGAATTGATTTATTATGCCCAGTTGATTAAACAGTCATCTATTAGGAGTCGGCAAATTTTTCTTTAAAGATCTAGACAGTAACTATTGAGGCTTGTTAGCTACATACAATCTCTGTTGCATATCCTGTTTGTTTCTTTGTTTTTGTTTTTTTTAAATGTCAAATCCATTCTTAGCAGGCAATCCAAACACAGACAGACCAGGGGCCATAATTTGCCAAGCAGTGATCTCACTTACGCCCCTTGCTCAGTCCTAATCAAGAGCTGGTAGAGGCTGAGAAGCGTCCAGTGTCTGAAACTTAGGGTAGATAGTGCCGTACTGATAGAATATTTAGAAATGAGGAATATGCATCTCATGAGAATAAGAAATCAACTTTCCAAAATCACTGTTATCTGCGTTGGAATTTATTTGAATTTAGCAGTGATTAAACGTAGGTACTGATGTAAATGAGAAACCACTGTGACACAGTCTATTAACAGGTCACCTGAATTTCAGACAGCCTTATGACTGAAGGCAGAAGTTTATCTAGAAAGATTGAGCAGATCAGTGAACTTTAATTCATACAACAGACTATACTACTTCCCTGTTTTACTGGTTATTGTGACTACCACTGAATAATCCCAGTGTTACTGAGAATGATAAACACTGCCCGCCATGCAGGGTGGTGGTTGTCTGATTATTGGAACCATATTGTTGTGTTACTGTAGAAACATTTTCTTTCACATTATGTAGGGGAAACTCTTGAATGTAGACTCTCATGAGACTTTATGTCCAAACTTATATAGAACTGTGAGGCTTCTGTCATAGCAGACCAAAACAGCATTCATTCATTTATTTATTCAAAAAATGTTTATCGAGCACCTCCTTTGTGCCAAGCACTGTTCTGGGCAACAAGGATATAAAGATTTTTGCCACATTCTCACATTCTTGTATGGCTAAGAATTACTAAATATTCAAAAATCTAATTGTACTCAGTGTCAAAATTATGGCTATTATAGGGATCTGCCACTAAATACTTTATTATTGTATGTCATTAATATATAAAGCACTTAGATTTTAAAATGACAGTAAAAATAAATCTATTCATTTAACTAACATTTATTGAACAATATGTTATGACTCTAAGGAATACACAGTTTATTGAGTGACTGATTCAAGTAAACAATTGTAAGAATGATATAACAAGTTAAGTATTGAAGGCTTTAAGTTCTTAAAAGGAACACCAAAAGAAGCCTGGATGTATCAGGGCAAGCTTCTTAGAGGAGGAGATTTTTGAGCTGAGTCCTGAAAAACAAATAGGAGCGAGCTCTTCAGGCAGAGAGAACATTAAGTGGGAAATACTGTTCATAGTTAGCACTTAGGGACTAAGTGCTTTCTGCATACATTTGCTCATTTTATTCCCTCGACACCCTCTGATGTAGGTTACTGTATCAGACAAGTCCTCGTACCAAATAGATGTCACGTTCTGAAGGGACTGTTGACAAGCATCTGGAAACCACGTGAGGGGGAACATTTCAGGACTAGTAGCTGACGCTATTGTCACTCCTAGGCCTCAAGGTGCAAGGCGAGGGATCGGAGCCTTCTTATGGAAACTTTGGTCTCCTGTAAAGGAATTTAGCCCCTGCTAAACATGGCCAGGCAAAGGAGGAGCTCGGGAGTAAACATCACAGTTTCTTTCTCCTCCCACCTACAAGCCCATTGACTAAACCTATTTCAGAAACTAGAAGACACCACTGACAGCCTCCTGGGCACAAGAGCGGGTGGACAAGGATGGAGAATAGATCTGAGGGTACCCAGAATATCCAGCACAATTATTTTTTATTATCTCCATACTAGAGGCCCGATGCACGACATTTGTGCAAGAGTAGGCCTTCCTTCCCCCAGCTGCCGGCACCGGCTTCCCTTTGGTACCCAGGACCCAGGCTTCTCTCACAGTCCGGAAGGACATCTGGTCTAATTAGCATATTATGCTTTTATTATTATAGATTACACAAGAGATAACTGAGAAGTCATCAACTTTCCCAGGTTTGCAAATGAATGGATGAAGCCCGTTTCATCCCAGAACTTGTTCTTTAACCACTGTGCTGAACTGTGCTCAAGCCACAAACATCAAAGGAAGTGTGGCATTCGGGTAGTTACTGGGGCCAGACACTTTCCTGAGTGCTAAGATAAACATGAAAGAAAATAAACCCTAACTTTTTAAAGGTTAAGTGTCAATATCCAGGAATTGTTTTCCACTGCTAGTTCAGTGGCTTAAGCAAATTGTTCAGTCTTCCAGATAAGCATTAAAGGCCTAATATGTGGCCCTTTGGAGTCATCAGGGAACTAAGTTACTTCTGCCTTTCTCTTCAACCATCCTTGGTGTGTGGCTTCTGTCCTCAGATTCACAATATGCTTGCTGTAGCCTCAGCCATCACATCTGCATCGTAAGCAGGAAGCAGAAATGGGGACTATACCATCTCCCTCCTAAAAGCGTTTCTGTAAGTTCTAACCAACATCCTATTGGCCAGAACTTAGTCACATGGCCATTCTTAGTAGCAAAGGAGGTTGATTAATATAGTTTTTACTTGGGTGAACCCTTTACTCTTGTAATAAAATTAGAATTCTCTTATTAAGAAGGGGAAAGTAGATATAGGCCAGGCAGCCAGCAGATTTTGTCACAAAGTCTTAATTCATTTTTATATCCCCATCACTTAAAACAAGGAACTGGCACATAGTAGGTGCTCAATTGAGTGCTATTAAACCAATCTCAACTACAAATAATTTAGTTGATGTAGGATAGTGTCAAGAGACAGGATTAGAGAAGTGTGGGCCAGATGCTAAGGGGCCCTGTATTGTAAGTTGAAGTAGTTAAAACATGACAGTGAAAGTGAGGTGCCCCCACAGTAACCTAGGGATAGGAACATGCATTAGTCCTGTGGGAGCAGGCTATAAAATTAATTTTAATCAAAGATCTGAAAAGTCCATTTAGGAAGTAGAAATGCAGTTAATCCTCAGAACAGAGGTACACTTGTGGCAAATCTACTTCATTAACACATCTGAAGAAGAATGCACTGGAGGGAGGGTGGTCTGCAAGGGACCAACACAGATAAAAGGAATAGAAGAACTATCTGCCATTGAATTCTTGTACTGTCCTTTGGAGTTTTAAGGTTCCTTTTTAATATCAAAAGTTTTATTTAGCTTCTTCCCAAACACACATAGTAGTAATACAACTTTTAGTATCAGTTGACTGAGAAAGTGGAGATGTACAAATTCTGTATACCCTTTGCTGTAAGCTGGACGATCTGTAACTTGGTGTGTAGACTGGCTTTTAGATATTTTTTTTTTGTCCAGGAGCCACAATTAAGAAAACCATTTTACATCATGACTTAGTGAAGATCACAGTTTCTCAGAGCACAATTTAACCCCTACAATGGCAAGGTACTCTGATATTTTGTATTCTAGTCTGTGTGATGTTTTTTCTTTCTCAAATCTGGTCTTAAATTGATTTCCTTACCCATGGATTGAGAAGCTACAGTTTTCTTTCCTTCCAGTTTTATTGAGGTATAATTCAAGAGACCTACAATTTCACAAACACTGGTCTTTCTGTGACTGTGATTGTGAGAATCTTAGATTATTGTTGACTCACCTTTCTTCAGTCACCCAAACCTCTCAATCTGATTATAAGAGAAGTAAGCAACTCCCCGATTTTACTCTGATTTTTCTTTATGGTCTGTGACTTAGTTTAAAATTTTTTTAAATAAGACTGGCAAAAGTAACAGGCATTCCTGGCCAAAGGACAATTACATTTCTCATCACCCAGTAATAAACTAGCATTCAGCTCAGCTACCTTTGAATTAATTCTCTTGGTAGACAGCACCTGGCCTTTCCCTATCATGGAAATTTCTTTCTCCTTTAATACTAAGGACTTTGGACTTTTCTTTCCAAGAAAGAACTCTGAAGTGTTTTAATGCAGTCTTGCATTTTAGAAAGATAAGCTTGGACAGATCGTGGACTATGAGTTGAACAGAGTAGAAGAGAAAGCCAAATCAGAGTTAGGAAACTCTGGCAGGAATTAAGCCAGAAATGATAAGAGCCCAAGGTAAGCCAATGGGGTCAAGATAAGAACAGAATGAGGAGTTTAAAGGATATTCAGTAAAAGGTAGGGACTATTTAAAATGGATGTAGCAAGTGAAAAGAAGGAGAAATCTAAGATGAAAAAGAAAAGAACATTTCTGGTTGAAGTGACTGAGCAAAGTCTAGTACCATTTACCAAGAAAGAATATGGATGATTGAGGGTTCGTTTTGACATACTGAATTTTAGTTGCCTGTGGGGAACACCATGTAAAAGCATTTGTAGCTCAGATTAGAACTATGGTATAAAGGTGGCAATACGAGGAAGAGGGGAGGTATTTGGTGGTAACTGAAGCTGGCTTATTTGGTGGTCATTGAAGCTGGCCAAGAGCGTGGATAGGCCAAGAGGAGCTGACCACTGATGTCACTTCCAACATTTTATGTATCAACTATGGCATAAAATTATAAAAAACATAAACTTATAAGTATCATACTTACCTATGTGCCTACATACATATATGTATATATATTTAGGAATGTAGTCCTTTATAATTTTAAACAGATGAAAGTGGAAAAGCAGTAAGCTTCATATTTAACATATTGTCATATATAAACGAATGCTACACGATTATAGTAAGCTGTTTTGACTGCCTATGTAGTGCCCTGTATAAGGAGTTCTGGACACTTTGTTCTGTAAGTCTACCTCCTTTGCCTTTTTGTTACTACTCTGTACAGCCAAGCTCTTTGTACACTGGGATGATTGAGCAGTGAACCCCAGAAGTACTGTGGTAAATACTTAGCAATTCAGAAGATCCAAAGCACAGTGATTTGGATCTAGTCATTATTTAATAAATATTTATTGAACGAATGAATGAATGTCCATATATATAGATAGATGAGACATAAAAAAAAAAAGCTGTGTCCTTGATTTTTTTTTTTATAATTCTCTTTGAAAATAGAAACAATTCATTTGATACTCACTTCTGTAAAATATGTTAAATACAGGCTTTGAGCCAGAAATCACAGATGTGTATTTTTTCTGCAGACATACCAGGTGGGAGATTATTTCTTACAAAACATAAAACCTTTGTCCCTAAAGTATCCTTCTGAATTAGGAAAAGTGATTATTTACTGTAATCTTACATAAAAAGCCCCAATGCATATTGGTACAGAGTTCTATGAATTGCTTTTCTTGCCCTCCTAGTAAACATTTTACTTAATTTTCTCTCTTTCTTTTTAACAGACCAAAAAGGAAGCACCCGAGTGGTCCAAGAAACAGAAGATGAAGACCTAGGTTTTAATGGATTTGCTATACCGTTACCTACTCCCCAAGTTCTTTTTCTGATGAACAGAAAGTTTATCTTAATCATGTGCTTGCCATTTTTAAAACAATTAATATAAAATTTATTTTCACTGAATGTTAAATTACCAGATTTCAGCATAATAATCAATATGTATAAAATGCAAACAATAGGATACTTTAATACTTGGTTTTATCTATTTTGTTACAAAATAAATATACTATAGACTGATTAAAATTTGTAGCTTTCATCATTTTTAAGGTTTTTTAAATTGTGTGGCTCATAAATGTACAGCTGTTATATTGGTGAATATATTTTCTAACAATATAAATTTCAAGTTTAAATATCATAACACAAATACCAAAACACCTTCCATTTTTTTAAATTAAGACTTGCTTATGAAATCTATTAGGAAGCCCTTCAAGTGCTCAGTAATGGTGGTCAGATATCATGTATTTGATATTATATTAACCAATAAAATCTGGTAGAAACTTTGTTATTTTCCCTGTCCAGGTCAGGTAGCTCAGCTGGTTAGAGAATGTCCCAATACACCAAGGTTGCGATTTGATCTCCAGTCAGGGCACACACAGAATCAACCAATGAATGCACAAATAAGTGGAACAAAAAATCGATGTTTCTCCGTCTCCCTCTCTTCCTCTAAAATGAATTTTTAAAAAAATTTTAAAGAAAGAAAAAGTTTGTTATTTCATTGGTCAAATTAAAATTTGGTGGAAAGGTCCTGGCTGGGTGGCCCAGTTGCTTGAACCATCGTCAGTACACCAAAGATTGTGGGTTCGATTCTCAGTCAGGGCCCATACCTAGGTTGCCAGTTAGATCCCCAGTGGAGGCACATACGCAAGGCAACCAACCGATTGATGTTTCTCTCTCACATCTCAGTACGATTTCCTCTCTTGTCATAAAACATGCTCCATTTCTCATTCAAGAGATACAATTTAAAGGAAAAGAGGGCTGGAGGACGAGGGAGAGATTTATCAGGTTTTTCTCAATTACTACTAACATAGTGGCTGGATAGTTCTTTATTCAGGTGGGAGTGAGGGGCAGTCCTTTGAATTGTGGGATATATAGCAGCATCTCTGCCCTCCACCACTAGATGACAGTAGCACCCCCTCCTCAGTTGTGATAACTAAAAATGTCTTTTGTCCCCTGGGGACAAAACGCCCCCACCTAGTGAAGAACCACTGGTATGCATCAATTATTATCTTAGTAGATTTGAATAGAGAATACTATCTGTTCAATGTGTTCTTTGAAAGTCACATTAGCATAGGCTATTAGTGAATGTGAGAGAACAGAAAAAGCCTTTGATAATGAATACTTGTAAATCTGTTTGTGGCCTAAAAACCCAAATCTCCTTCCCCTGGTTTCATTTGGGTATATCTTCTAACACTATATATGACTTTCTGCAACACAGGTTTGTTAAAATGGTCTTTCTCCAGCATGCATCTTAAATACAGGATACCCTGATTATTTCATTAAAACTAAATTAACTTGCCCTGGATGGTGTAGCTCAGTTGGTTGGGCATCCTCCTGTGCACCAAAAGATTGCTGGTTCAATTCCTAGTCAGGACACATGCCTGGGTTTCGGGCTCAATCCCAAATTGGGTATGTGCTAGAAGCAGTCGATCAATGTTTCTCCCTCCCCCTTCCTGTCTAAAGAGCAATAAAAAATCTTTAAAAAAAAATTTAATTGGCAGACATAATTTATTTCCTCCTAAGATGCCAGAAGAAAAACATTTTTTCAACTCTACTAATCTAAAAGCATTTCATAAGTTAATTCAATCAACCCCATTTGTCATATCTATATATTTTAATACAAGGGAATAATGATTGAATATCCAGGTTAGAATATTGGTGTGGATAGGCATAGATGTAGGAAAATATAGAGCTAATTTAAGAAATAAAAAGTACAGTGATAAAGAAATTAAGGAAGTCTTCCTCCAAATCCTTAATTTTTTCCCTCTTTCCTTTTATTTCTAGAAATACTCTTCAAAAAAGTTTATTTTATTATTTCTTACCATAATAACTATTAATAAATCTCAGGGTTAGATTATGATATGAAAGCTTTTCATGATCCAGAGAATAAAAGCATAGAACAGACTATGGAATCTCAGAGGGAAGGCAGGGGTGAGAGGGTGGGAAGAGATCAACCAAAGAATTTGTATGCATATACAGTGGGGCCTTGACTTATGAGTGTCCCGACTAACGAGTTTTTCGAGATACGAGCCGTCTCTCGGCCGATTTTTTGCTTTGAGTTGCGAGCTAAAATTCGGGTTACGAGCCAGCTTCAGATACCCCACCGCTAGTTGGCGCAGCGAACATCACAGTGAACGCCACAACATCAACCCAGCATCACGTGTCTCACTGGTTCACTTTAAGATTTGACATACGAGTAATTTGAGTTACAAGCTCCGTCATGGAATAAATTAAACTCGTAAGTCAAGTCCCCACTGTATGCCTAACCCCTGGACGCAGGCAATTGTGTGGTGAAGGCCTGGAGGAGGGGGTGGGGCTCTAGGAGTCAATGGGAGGGCGGGGAGGGAAGGGGACATATGTAATACTTTCAACAATAAAGATTTTTTATTTATTTTGCCCTGGCTGGTTTGGCTCAGTGGATAGAGCGTCAGCCTGCGGACTGAGGGGTCCCAGGTTCGATTCCGGTCAAGGGCATGTACCTGGGTTGTGGGCACATCCCCAGTGGGGAGTGGGCAGGAGGCGGCTGACCGATGTTTCTCTCTCATCAATGTTTCTAACTCTCTATCCTTCTCCCTTCCTCTCTGTAAAAAATCAATAAAATATATTAAAAAAAAAAAAAAAGATTTTTTTATTTAAAAATAAAGCTAGCTTTTCAGAAGACATTGTGAATTTTCAATTCAGATGCCCCTCATTCCAAAAAGTTTTCGCTGTTCCATCATAATAATCTGAACTATGTACTCTGTACTCCAAGCATGTCAAATTCCTGGCCCACAATGAATATTTTTGCAGCCCAGCCAATATAACGATATATAAGAGACGATTTAATAACAATTTCATAACTTAATTTTTACAATATCCTGTTATACATCATTTTTTAAAAATATACTTTTATTGATTTCAGAGAGGAAGGGAGAGGGAGAGAGATAGAAACATCAATGATGAGAGAGAATCATGGATCAGCTGCCTCCTGCACACCTCTCACTGGGGATGAAGCCCACAACCTGGGCATGGGCCTCTGACCGGAACCAAACTCGGGACCCCTCAGTCCCCAGGCCAATGCTCTGTCCACTGAGCCAAACCGGCCAGGGCTGTTATACATAATTATTAATAACGAACTACAATGTTCAATAATGACTGATTACTATAATCGTGTAGCATTCATTTCCCTTATGTGCCTTATGCGCAGGCGCACCATTTCTCTCCACTAATACCAGCGGCGAATATTTTAGCAGCCGATGGGCCACGTCATTAGTCTCCAACTGACTTGTTTGGTGTGCGCAACAGGAAATTTTTCGCTTTCGGAAAACATGGAAAATAGGCTTATTTGCGTTACGCTTATTAATTTGTGCAGTTACTCAGTGTCTGGTATATTAATGTTCAAGAAAAATACTAATTTTTGGCCGAAACCGGTTTGGCTCAGTGGATAGAGCGTCGGCCTGCGGACTGAAGGGTCCCAGGTTCGATCCTGGTCAAGGGCATGTACCTTGGTTGCGGGCATATCTCCAGTGGGGGTGTGCAGGAGGCGGCTGATCGATGTTTCTCTCTCATTGATGTTTCTAACTCTCTATCCCTCTCCCTTCCTCTCTGTAAAAAAAAAAAAAAAAAAAAAAAAAAAAAAAAAAAAAAAATCAATAAGATATATTTTAAAAAAAGAAAGAAAGAAAGAAACATCAATGATGGGAGAGAATCACTGATTGGCTGCCTCCTGCACGCCCCCTACTGGGAATCGAGCCCACAACCCCCAGCATGTGCCCTTGACTGGAATCGAACCTGCAACCTTTGGTCCACAGGCCGATGCTCTACCCACTGAGCCAAACCAGCTAGGGCAAGCTCATTTCTTAATATCACTACAACCCTTGCCTTTCCTCCAAATTTTCAGACCTTCCTTTTTTCACTTTTATTTTCTCCTTTCTTTTTTGAACACTGTAAAAAAAAAAAAAATACAACATAAAATTTACCTTCTTTCCCGTTTTTAAGTTTACAGTACAATAGTGTATTCACATTGTTGTACAACATACCTCCAGAACTTTGTCATCTTTCAAATATGAAACTCTATACCCATTAAACAATTATTTTCCCCTTCTCCATCCTCTGGCGTCCCAACTTTCTGTTTCTATCTCATATAAATGGAATATTTGTTTTTTTGTGACTGGCTTATTTCACTTAGCATAATGAAATGAAACGTCCTCAAGGTTCATCAATGTTATAGCATGTGTCAGAATTTCCTTCCTGTTTGAAGTTGAATAATATTGTATGTATACGCCATATTTTGTTTATTCATTTATCCCTCAATGGGCATCTTGGCTATTGTGAATCACCTTACTTATCTATTACTGCATCCTCTCCTGGCCTTTCTTTTTTTTTTTCTTTTTTTTTTTTAATTAAATCTTTATTGTTCAGATTATTACATTTGTTCCTCTTTTTTCCCCCCCATAACTCCCCTCCTCCCAGTTCCCGCCCCACCCTCCGCCCTCACTCCCCACCCACTGTCCTCATCCATAGGTGCACCATTTTTGTCCAGTCTCTTCCTGCATCTCCCACACCCCTTTCCCCCCCCCCAAGAATAGTCAGTCCATTCCCTTTCTATGTCCCTGATTCTATTATAATCACCAGTTCATTCTGTTCATCAGATTATTTATTCACTTGATTCTTAGATTCACTTGTTGATAGATGCATATTTGTTGTTCATAATTTGTACCTTTACCTTTTTCTTCCTCTTCCTCTTCTTAAAGGATACCTTTCAGCATTTCATATAATCCTGATTTGGTGGTGATGAACTCCTTTAGCTTTTCCTTATCTGTGAAGCTCTTTATCTGACCTTCAATTCTGAATGATAGCTTTGCTGGATAAAGTAATCTTGGTTGTAGATTCTTGGTATTCATCACTTTGAATATTTCTTGCCACTCCCTTCTGGCCTGCAAAGTTTCTGTTGAGAAATCAGCTGACAGTCGTATGGGTATTCCCTTGTAGGTAACTGAGTTTCTTTCTCTTGCTGTTTTTAAGATTCTCTCTTTGTCTTTTGCTCTTGGCATTTTAATGATGATGTGTCTTGGTGTGGTCTTCTTTGGATTCCTTTTGTTTGGGGTTCTCCGCGCTTCTTGGACCTGTAAGTCCATTTCTTTCACCAGGTGGGGGAAGTTTTCTGTCATTATTTCTTCAAATAGGTTTTCAATATCTTGCTCTCTCTCATCTTCTGGCACCCCTATAATTCTGATGTTGGTACGCTTGAAGCTGTCCCAGAGGCTCCTTACACTATCCTCGCATTTTTGGATTCTTTTTTCATTTTGCTTTTCCGGTTGGGTGTTTTTTGCTTCCTCGCATTTCAAATCATTGACTTGATTCTTGCGCTCCTCTGGTCTGCTGTCGGGAGTCTGTATAATATTCATTATTTCAGTCCGTGTATGCTTAATTTCTAGTTGGTTCCCCAATATAACATCGAGGGTCTCATTAGTTTTCTTGTAGATCTCATTAAGTTTATCGGCGGCTTCTAAACAGTTCTTGAGAGACCTTAAAAGTGTGGTTCTGAACTCTATATCTTCCATTGACAATTTTGTCCTGTTTCTTTGTCTCCGCATTTTGTTATGCTTCCTTGGTGCACCCCCTAGTGGTCTTTGTGCGCAGTCTTATAGTTAAACCTTGATTGTTGTAGCTAATACCAGGGAGGGTTTGACCTCCAGGCCGAGTGGCTATGAAAATCAGCTGTGTCAGCAGTGAAAGAACTTCTGTCCTCTAGGGAGGCGCTAATCTAGCCTTTGCCTGAGGCTATCCGGCAAATGCCTCGGTGCAGGGCTTGGGCGGGGCGGGTCGCACAGGATCAACAGGGTGGGCCGGAGAGAGCAGTTATGGCGGCTCTCAGTCCTGTCCCCAGGGGCTCTGCCTCTCTGAGTCCCAGCAACCGCAAACCTCGGAGAGAAAGCTGCACCCGCTCTGACCGAAGCCAGACAGTCCCGCTTCTCCCATTTGAGTCTGGGTCGCTAAAGACTCGCCCGTATCTGGAGCTCAGAGTCTGCGACTCCCTCCCGATTGAAAACGCCAACCGCGCCCTCCGCCGCCAGCCCACTCCGAGCACTCCGAACCTCAGAATTTGACTTCAGCACTGCGCCTCCTCTGAGTGTCCGTATGCGTTTCTCTTTCCTCCTAGTTGTAGGACTTCCACTCAGCCAGCGTTCCAGTGGTTCTGGGTGATGTCCGTTCCGTCTTTTAGTTTCACTTTTGAAGTAGTTGTTCAAAGCAGCAAACTCCGGCGTTAACCTATGCCGCCATCTTGGTTCTTTCGGCCTTTCTTATTTAAAAATAAATAAATATCCCTAGCCGGTTTGGCTCGGTGGATACAGCGTCGGCCTTTTAGACTGAAGGGTCCCAGGTTCGATTCTGGTCAAGGACACATGCCCAGGTTGCGGCTCGATCCCCAGCGGGGGGCGTGCAGGAGGTAGCCAATCAATGATTCTCTCTCATCATTGATGTTTCTATCTCTCTCTCCTTCTTCCTTCCTCTCTGAAATCAGTAAAAATATACTTACTAAATAAATAAATAAATACAAACAAAATTAACATAACTTTTTTTCTTGCTAAATGTCAAAAATAAAAATGCCCAAATGTAAGAGTAATAGCTAGGATTATCAGGTTAATTCTCTGCAGTTGCTCTTACATGCTTTCTACTCCTTAATTAATCTTTACAGTAACTTTGCCAATTAAGCATTATCTTCATTTTTAAAAACTCGAAGAGTAACTTAATGGGCCAAGATCAGTCATATGATAAATAGCAGAAATGGATGTGACCCCTCCAGGTGGTTTGATTTGCAATGGCCATGCTCTTTGCAGGACACTACACGCTTCTCATACTGGGCACCATATCCCCACCTCCCACTTCCGTGGGGTGGAAAGAAAAAGGGAAAAATCTTGCTCTATTAGCTTTTCTTGGGGGCGGGGGGAGGATTTATTATAATTTAATTTTTGTCCAACATAAGTTCATAAATATCAAATCTATTCCTAAAGATTTTAATATTACAGTGATAAAAGATTATAAAGGTAAAGAGTTCCGTGACTCTTGTAGTTCTTCCCATGTCAATTGGATATGGTTAATTTTTCAGAACCAGCTAAATGGCATCTATGTGTTTTATTGATTCATACATTCCTTCATTAAACAAACATTTTTTAAAAAACCTAAAATGGGTAAGATATTTAAACTGTAAATTATTTGTCCTCGTCCTTTTCTCAAAGGGCCCTGAAAAAGAATCTATGATGTCTCAAATACAAGAGGAGAGATTTTATTCTTATCATTCTCAATATAGGAATTTCTAAGAAGTGCCATCCCATAGTGATCCAGAGTACCCTAAATTCACTGTGTTGTATAAGCAGTGCTTGGAGAATCATTCACCAGGAAATCTAAGGTAAAATTGCCACACTTAGGGGAGGTTGAAGTTGTTTAGAGCCAGATTTTCTCTTTTATTCTAAGCCCCCGAGAGGCTGATGATATGCAAAAAAAAAAAAGAAACTAGTTTATTTTAATATAACTTATTTTAAAATGTAGTAAGTACTGGAAATGCTTCAAAGATAGACTTTCTGAGGCTTAGAGGTCACCAGACAAAGCTAGCCAGTTACTGTTCACTTTCATGGATTTACAGGGGCCATAACTTTATTAATGTACTAAAGGTGATATCTTTCAAGAGTATGCCCACACTGGTTTATAAATGATAATGTATTAATTTTGAGTGAAAGTAAGATTATACAGAATATGGCTTACTGAGATCAGCACAAATGGGACACTCTCTTCCTATTTTCCCTTGCCTTCTGCAATCCTCTACACACTCATCCTTTGCCTTTTTCCTCCTCTCCTAATTGATCATAAAATATTCAAACTTCTCAGTTTCTTTTCCCCCTTAAATCCTTTTTCTATTCTGTACTTATTCTCTTGATAATTTCTACTCCCTGGCTTCAGTTACTATATGCCGATACTCCCAAGTTTATATTAGTCCAAACTGTTCCTTTTAACACCTACCTACTTGACATCCATACTTGGATGTCCCATTGTGAACTGAAAATGTACGAGTTCATTCATCAACTTTCCGCTCCAGTGTTCTCAGTTTCAACAAATGGTACCCCACCTACTTAGTGGCTCCTAGTACAAACCTAGGAGTCATCCCAGACCCTTCTCTCATTAACCTCCATACATTCAATCATCAAGCCCAATTGATCTGCTTCATGAACATTTTCCAAAGTTAAAACTTTCGGCTATGAAAAGTTCTAAATAAATGAAAGGGCAGAATGTCTTGGGATGATGTTCTATCTTGATGATGGTGATATTCTCATGGGTGCATACATACATCAATGTTTATCAAACTGCACATTTTTTTAATGTCCGGTTTATTGTATGTCAATTTTACCTCAATAAAGATGTTTAAAAATTAGAAAGAGAAAATAACCCCTGTGAAATCAATGATCCCAGGCATCAATCACCAGTAAACACCAAAGCAATTAGATACAAGGATAATAGAGAACTTTATAACAGGACATAACCGCCTATATTCCCTAGCCAACCTTAGCTCTCTCTTAAGAGTGGGACAACCAGCAATCATGTGCCTCTTGACATGATGTAACCTGAAGTATAAAACAACATCTATATGGTATCCTTGCCCCCAAAAATGTTAACTTTAATCAAATCAAGTTTTCAGATCTAACATCCAGTCTACAAGCAAAATAAGAACTAGATCAAGCTGAATGACACCATGAAGAAGGAATCAACTAAATCCAGAATGTAGAACATTCTAATTTAAGATTTTAAAAAGATTTCTACTTCTTTGCTTTTAAACTTTATATTTTATTCCCTGTACGTGAATTTCTATCACCACCTTAATTCAAGCCCTCAGGTTCCTCTTCCCTAAATTATGTCAATAGTCTCTTCGCTGATCTCCCTTTTAAATCATCTCATGCCTCTCTCCAAACCTTTGTCCAAAGCAAATAACAGTCTTTTCTTTTTTACACTATAATTTTTAATTTGAAATTTAATCTCCAATTTATACAAGGTAGTTATAAGACATGAACTTGGAAAACAGATCACAATGCAATCCTATATAATAAAGAGCTAATATGCTAATTAGACTGGATGGCAGAATGAACTTCCAGAATGACCAGTGGGCGGGGTTGCAAGGCAGCCAGGGCTCAAGGGCCGAGCCCCTTGCATGAATTTTGTGCATCGGGCCTCTAGTTGAGATATAAGCTAAGAGTGCCAGTATATTATGTTTCAACAAATTTAACTCAAACATTTTTTTAAAAATTTTATATTGATTTGAGAGAGAAACATCAATTTGTTGTTCCACTTTTTTATGCATTCATTGGTTGATTCTTTTTTAAAAAAACATTTTATTGATATTTAGAGAAAGAAGATGGGAGAGAAAGAGAGGAACATTAATTTGAGTGCAACATCAATGGTCTGCCTCTTGCATGCCCATTACTGGGAATCAAGCCCACAACCCAGGCATGTGCCCTAACTGGGAATCAAACCAGCAACCTTCCCTTGCACGGGATGATGCCCAACCAACTAAGCCACACTGGCTAGGACTTTGTTGATTCTTGTATGTGCTCTGACGGGAGATCAATCCCACAACCTTGGCGTATCGGGATAACACTCTAACCAAGTGAGCTCCCTGGCCAGGGTGATTCAAACATTTGAAATGAAGAATAGATGAGTCTTGCCTTTTACTAAAGTGAGGTAAAAAGAATTATTTCTTTCATGTTAGGAAGACAACAGTTTTATTTTTTATGTAATGCAGTTGTGGCAACTTTAATAAAAAGTTGTACATCATTGGCAAATTTTTAAATTATTGACTATATTGATTATAATTTAAAATGTTAGTGCAATAGTTGCAGAAAGGTATTTTACTTGCTGCTTTCATAGACTATAAATTCAGAATTACCTTAAACTTTGAAAAGGCTGCTATGTTAGCATAATATTGTCAAGATAAATGTATCTAAATAGATGGATAACAACATAGTTTATTCCCCCATAGATTTCAAAGGTATCCTAAATTTAACCATTTTTTAGTTCTTGTACTAGAAGTATGCTGTGCTTTCTTTATATTCAAGGAAGGTATCTATAGTTCAGAAAAATCTTCATAAATTTCTTTTAAATTAAACTGCCTTTAGATACTTTATTTTGTCTTTGGGCTTTTTTATTTTTATTTTGTAGGTGAGCACTTTCTAATTCAAAAATATAACACTACCTAATGCATTTAATTCTGTGGCTAATAAAATAAGTTCTAAACTATACTAAGCAATTCAAAATCGAACATATTGCCCCAAATAGAATGGAATGGAATAGAATAAAAATGGCCATCCTCTTAACCCAGACGCTGTATAAAATATTTCTTTTTTTGATAATGGAAATGCTTATGTATGACTTGTTAGGAAAAAAAGTTTTAAGCTCTACACATTTAAATTATTCAATTCCACAGTATATAATACAGCAGTTGTGTCCTCTATTGCTGACCACTTCCAAAAAACTAACAAGTAGTTTCAAGCACAGAAAAAAGTACAACAAAAGTACAATGTTAATTTTCTAAAATGCTCTGGCTGGTGGATTAATGGATTAAGAGCCAAGAAAAAAAAATTAATTGTAGTTTCTTCCTTCAAATAATCAAAACATAAGCCCAGTAAATGAGAAGAAATGTCAGAAGTTGATTTAAAAACTTGAGCATCAGCTTTGCCATTTTAAGGAAGTGCACTGAACACCTTTCAGTTAATTTATCATTATAGTTTCCTTCAAAGTAAAGCCAAGAATGAAGGTGGCAAGGGAAGACTGTCAAGTCTTCTAAATGTTCGCAAACCCTTTTTATTATATTTTTACACTATTACTATTTTATTCTTTTACCATAATCTATATATATAAAAGCCTAAGTGACTATTCCAGCCGAATGGCCGGAATGACCGGTTGACCAGTCGCTATGATGCACACTGACCACCAGGGGGCGGACACTCAATGTAGGAGTTGCCCCCTGGTGGTCAGTGTGCTCCCACAGCCAACCTCCTGAGGCTGGCTGACCTCCCTTGGCCCATCAACCTCCCTTGGCCCCTCCCTCCAGCTGGCTGTCCCGATTGCCCTGATCTGAACCTCTTGTGGCCCCTCCCCCACTAGCCAACCTCCTGTGGCCCCTCCCCCTATCTGGCCAGCTCTGATCGCCCCGATCAGAACCTCCCTTCCCTCCCTCCCCCTCCCCACCAGCCCCAATTAGGACTAGGCGAGATGCCCCAATTGGCCCAGAATGCCAGCCAGGCCAAGGGACCCACCCATGAACAAATTTGTGCACCAGGCCTCTAGTTATACTATAATTCACCCTGTAATTAGCATGCTGATTTCTTAAAAACTTAGCCAGGTCTTTGACAGTTTTATTTGTATATGGTAAAAACACCTAAGTTTACCCACTTCATTTTTAAGTGTCCATTACAGTATCGAGTGGTATGCTTACAAATGGTTAACAACTGGCTCCCAGGAAAAATGACCCAGATTTAGTGGGACCGGATTTTTAAGGTGCCATGGAATAAACATTCCCTCTATGATTAGCATCACTGACTACTTACTCAGTGGCCTTTTTTCAGTTCCTTAAATTTCCCAGCTCTTTGTTCTCTCGGTATCTTCATCACATGCTGCTTCCTTTGCCTCGAATTCTGCATCCTCCTCCCCTGGCCACTTCTCATCCTTCAGGTCTCAGGCTCCTGCTGTACACACACACTGGAGAGAACACAGATGCTGATATAAAATGTAGTTCTTTAAAAAGGTTTTTAAAACCATTGCCATAGACAATACTAGAACGGGCATTGCTAGCCAGACTCTTATTTTATAGGTTTCAGATGGGCAGTCTTGATCCCATCCGTGCCATTACTACATTGTCTTTACCTGTGCGATTACTTCTTATTATTTTCTTTCAATCTTTCTAGTATTGGTTTCAGGTGTACAGCTAGTGGTTAGACAACCACACTGGCACCAGACATAGTTATCGCAATATTACTGACTATCTTCCCTATTTTGTACTTACATTCCCGTTACTGTGTAGTAACCATCACTTTCACCCAGTGCCCCAACCTTCCCTCTCCTCTGGAAACCACCACTTCATTCTCTGTGTCTATTAGTCTGTTTTAATTGTTTGTTCATTTATTTTGTTCTTTAGATTCCACATATAAGTGAAATGATATGGTATTTGTTTTCTCTGACTGACTTATGTCACTGAGCATAATATTATCTATGTCCAGTCATGCTGTGGAAAAAGGTAAGATTTCATTCTTTTTTATGGCTAATACTCTGTTGTATATTTGTACCACAGCTTTTTTATCCTCTCATTTATTGATGGGCGTTTGGGTTGTTTCCACAGCTCAGCTGTTGTAAATAACACTGCAAATTAGTGTTTTGGGTTTCTTCAGGTAAATCTCCAGAAGTGGAATTGCTGGATCATAAGGCAGATTCATTTTTAATTTTTTGAGAAAACTCCATAGTGTTTTCCATAGTGGCTGCGCCAGTCTGCATTCCCACCAACAGCGCACAAGAGTTCCCTTTATACCACATCCTCACCAACACTGGTCATTTGTAGATGTATTGATAACAGCCATTCTGACAGGTGTGAGGTGATACCTCATTGTGGTTTTAATTTGCATTTCTGACAGTTAGTGATTTTGAGCATTTTCTTTTTTTAAAAAATATATTTTATTGATTTTTTTACAGAGAGGAAGGGAGAGGAATAGAGAGTTAGAAACATCAATGAGAGAGAAACATCAATCACCTGCCTCCTGCACAGCCCCCATTGGGGATGTGCCCGCAGCCAAGGTACATGCCCTTGACTGGAATCGAACCCGGGGCCCTTCTGTCTGTAGGCCGACGCTCTGTCCTCTGAGCCAAACCGGCTTAGGCTGAGCAGTTTCTTATATGTCTATTGACCTTCTGTATGTCCTCTTTAAAGAAGTGTCAATTCAGGTTCTCTGCCCATTTTTAAACTGGATTGTTTTGTTTTGTTTTTTGGTGTTGAGTAGTATGAGTTGTTTATAAGTTTTGGATAGTAATCCCTTATCAGATGTATCATTGGTAAAAATGTTCTCCCATTTAAGAGGTTGTTGCTCTGTTTTGTTAATTGTTTCCTTTGCTGTGAAAAACCTTTTTCCTTTAATATAGTCCCATTTGTTTATTTTTTCTTTGTTTCCCTTGCTGGAGGAGGTATGTCAGAAAAAAATGTTGCTAAGAGAAATGTTAGTGATGTGTGTGTGTGTGTGTGTGTGTGTGTGTTATAGAATTATACACCTGAAACCTATATTAACCAACTAGAGGCCTGGTGCATGAAATTCGTGTGCGGGGGGGGGGGGGGGTGTCCCTTAGCCTGGCCTGCACCCCTTTGCAATCTGGGACCCCTCAGGGGATGTCCTAAACCTGTGGGATCAGGCCTAAACCAGCAGTCGGACATCCTTCTCGCAATCTGGGACCACTGACTCCTAACTGCTCACCTGCCTACCTGCCTATTCACCCCTAACCACTCACCTGCCTGATCACCTCTAACTGCTCCCATGCCTGCCTGGTCACCCCTAACCACTCTGCCTGCTTGCCTGATCACCACTAACTGCCTCTGCCTCAGTCCTTGCCGCCACGGCTTAGTCCAGAAAGACGTCTGGAATGACATCCAGAAGGTTGTTCAGCTGTCTGGTCTAATTAGCATACTATACTTTGTTATTATAGATGTCACCCCAATACATTCAATATAAAAAGACATACAATAAATAAAACAGTATGAAAGACAAAAAAAAAATGGTTGAAGGGAGAAGATAAAATCATGAAAGACTGAAAAAAAGAAAAAAACGCACCGCCAGCTGCTGACCCCAGCATCCAGACCCAGGAAGACAGGTAAACACACGAGTCACTTTGTGTAGAATCCCTTTCTCTCCCTTTCACACAAACACACATTGACCCAGACATCCCAGAAATAGGCTGATGAACACACAGATGTGAAGACACACCAGTCTCCAGTCTAACCACCCTGGGATAAAGACAGGCAGACAGACCCCTCCACGGCCCCATGGGTGTCTCAAAGCTTGTGGTAAGGAGGCTCACCCAGCAGCAGACATAACATGTCTAAAGCCACCAACATCTTGGCGGTGGAGGAGTGTGGCAGCAAATGGGACAGGACTAATCTGTGCGGGTTCCTCAGCCACAGGCACTGGTAACCAGATCACCATATTGGGCAAGGCCTGTTAACACCCTGTGTGGTAAATTTATCAGCTGGGGTGGGGGGGTGCACCCACCTGGACTGGCATTAGAGCTCTGGAGTCCCGGGGAGCCAACCACGGGAAGAGGCAGGCTGAGGTAGTGAAGACCACATGGGCAGGGGCAGGGTCCCTTTGCGGGTTGGTATTTAGACGGCCAAGAGGAAGAGGCTTTCCCATGGAAGGGTCGGGCTGGGGAAACTGAGGCCTCTCTTTCTCCATTAGCTAGGAGACTCAAAATGTTAGTGATTTAACTGCCTATATTTTCTTTTGGGGTTTTTATGGTTTTGAGACATGTAAGTCTTTAATCCATTGTGAGTTTTTTATTATGCATGGTGTAAGTAAGTGGTTTAGTTGCATGAGGGTCAATTAGCATATTCCCTCTTTATTAGATAGGATGGGTGCTCGATTTTATCAAATGCTTTTTCTGCAAAGGCCCCGACCAGGAATTGAATTGGTGACCTCTTGGTTCAAGGGTCAGTGCTCAACCACTGAGCCACACCAGCCAGGTTGATCATGTGGTTTTTATCCTTCATTTTGTTTATGTGGTGTATCATGTTTATTGATTTGAGAATATTGTACCAACCTTGCATCCCCAGAATAAATCCCATTTGATCTTTTAATGTATTGCTAGATCTGGTTTGCTAATATTTTATTGAGGATTTTAGCTTCTATGTTCACAAGGGATATTGGCTTATACTTTTATTTCTTTGTAGTGTCTTTATCTGGTTTTGGAATTAGGGTAATGCTGGCCTCATAAAAAGAGCTTGGGAGTGTTTCTTTCTCTTGAAATTTTTGGTATAGTTTGAGGAGGGTAGGTGTTAGTTCTTTGAATGTTTGGTAAAATTCATCTGTGAAGCCATCTGGTCCAGGACTTTTTTTTGCTGGAGCTTTTTGATGACTGCTTCGATTTCATTAGTTATAAGCAGGGTGTTCAGATTTTCTGATTCTTCCTGATTGAGTTTTGGAAAAGTGTATGTTTCTAGGAATGTATCCAGTTTGTCCAGATTGTCCAATTTGTTGGCATATCGTTGTTCATAATATTTTCTTACAATTCTTTGTATATCTGTGGTGTTGGTTGTTATTTCTCCTCTTTCATTTATGATTTTATTTATTTGAGTCCTCTCTCTTTGTTTCTAGATGAATCTGGGTCAAGGCCCATTAATCTTGTTTATCTTTTTTAAAGAATGAGCTCTTTGTTTCATTGATTTCTTTGTATTGTTTTTTTTAGTCTCTATGTCCTTTATTTCTGCTCTAATCTTTATTATTTCCTTCCTTCTACTCACTTTGAGCTTTGTTTATTGTTCTTTTTCTAGTTTCTTTAGGTGTAAGGGTAGATTGTTTATTTGAGTTTTTCTTGCTTCTTGAGGTAGACCTCTATTGCCATGAATTTCCTCTTAGGACTTCTTTCATTGTGTCCCATAGATTTGGGGTTTCGTGTGTTCCATTTTCATTTGTCTCAAGGTAAATTTTGATTCTCTCCTTGATTTCATTGTTGACCCATTTATTATTTATTACCATGTTATTTAACTTCTATGTGTTTGTTTTTCAGTGTTATTTTTTTTCTTGTATTTAGTTTCTAGTTTCATACCATTCATTGTGGTAGGAGAAGTTGCTTGATATGATTTCAGTCTTCTTAAATTTATTGATACTTGTTTTGTTTCCTATCATGAGGTGTATCCTAGAAAATGTTCCATGTGCATTTGAAAAGAATGTATATTCTGCTGCTTTGGGATGCAATGTTCTGAAAACATCAACTAAATCCTGTAATTTTTTTTCAATAGGGTTACATTCTAGTCCTATTCTGGAAACCAGTGAACCTGCCTTTTAGGTGACTTTGCACATCTCTGCTCTAACCCAGTATATGGTGATTTTCATTTCACTGACAGAGGACTACTTTATTCTTTTATGTCACAATGCCCTAACCCGTATCATCTAGACAAATTATATTTTATTTGTTTCCATTGTTGCTTATAATGTAACAGACTTCTAATGTTGCAACATCCCTCTTTAAAAGATTGTACCTTTTATTTTACCTAAGCCATTTAAATATAATTAAAATGTAAAAAAAAATCATTTTAATTACCTTATAAGTAATGTCTTTCAAGAATAAGATTTATATAGATTTTTATATTATTTTCTTTGACCTCATATATAGCCTTGAAACTTTTATTTATTTATTTATTTATTTATTTATTTATTTACTCCTCATCCGAGGACATTTTCCCATTGATTTTCAGAGACAGTGGAAGAGAGAGAGAGAGATATCGAAGTGAGAGAAACATATAGGCTGTTTGCCTCCTGCATGAGCCCCGAATCAGGATCCAGGCCAGGTAGGAGCCTGTAACTGAGGTACATGCCCTTGACCAGAATTGAACCCATTGGTCCACAGGCCAACACTCTATCCACTGAGCCAAACTGGCTAGGGCGAATCTATTTCTTAAATACCTGGATTTTGCCTTGGCTGGATAGCTCAGTTGGTTAGAGCGCTTTTTAGATATTCCAAAGATTTGAGTTTGATCCCAATCAACATACAAACAAGAATCAAGCTATGCATGCACACATTAATGGAACAACAAACCAATGCTTCTCTCTCTCCCTTCCTCTCTCTCTCTAAAATCAATTGTAAAAAATCAAATTTGGGGAGAAACATTCAATCTATAAAAGAAGACATTTTCATGACTAATTAGATAAGCCTTTCTCCCATGTTACCCAGAAAAAACAAGGTCATTTTTCATCTCTGCATCTTAACATCATTCCTCCCTCTACCCCCCCCTCCCCCCCCCCCCCGCCCCGCCATCTCAAAAAAGGAGGTATTTATCCCTTCCAAGATTAACCCCATTAGACATGTACTCATTACCTTTATATGGAAATCCACGGTGGACAATCAACAATCCAGTAAGACTGGAGAGTGAGGAATGCAGGGCCAGAGACAAAATCCCCACAAATACCAACATTTGTAGGAAGGACAAAGGAAGAAAAACAACAAGCAAAAAGGACAGCCTCTGCCACTCTCATTTATCCCAATCTGGCTTGTGCCTAAAACCACCAAATTAAAACTCTTCTCCCAAATGGCACTTGTTGTACCCTCTAGTACTGAACATCTAAGCCTCCATTTCTCATTACTTCCTGTCTGTAAATACCCTTCGCTCTCTAGCCCCTTGCAAAAAGTCACTCCTCAATGTTCAATCATATGCCCCATGTTTGGTTTTCTCTCTTTTTCTTGTTTTTAAAACACATTTTTATTCATTTCAGAAAGGAAGAGAGAGGGAGAGATAGAAACATCAATGATAAGAATCATTGATCAGCTGTCTCCTGCACGCCTTCTACCAGGAATCAAGCCCACAACCGGGTATGTGCCCTGACTGGGAATCGAACTGTGACCTCCTGTTTTATAGGTTGACGCTCAACCATTGAGCAACACCGGCTGGGCTCTCTATTTTTCTTTAAGCATAGAAAATAGTACAGGGAAATAAATGTATTCCCTTTGGCTCCCCACATACCTCCCTCCATATTTTCCACAAGGAGGGATTTTCCCAAATACTTCTGCCTCTTTCTACTTCTTGACTATCTGGTTGATATACACTGTGTTTAAGGAACTGAGCTTCTATAGTGTTTCTTCTTCCTTTCCTTTCCTTTTTTTTTTTTTTTTTTTTTTTTTTTTTTTTTTTTTTTTTTTTCCTACAAAAGAACCAGCCTATTCTATTCCTGGGACAGTTCCCTGCTCCTCTCATTCTAAGTCATAATCATCACCTTTTGAGTGAAAGGGTAAGTCTAAGGCACAGTATGGGGAGAGGAGCCGGATTAAGGGCCACTTAGCCTTTATATTAAACTACTAGAGGAGCGATGCACGATATTCGTGCGAGAGTAGGGGACATCTGGTCTAATTAGCATATTATGCTTTTATTATTATAGATGTCTTTCAATATTGCATTTACTCATAAGGACAGTATTTTAAATCTCTACCCACCACTTTTGCCTTCCTGATCTGGCTGTTCAGGACTTGCCTGGGAAGAAAGATACTATTTATTGAGACCCTCACATCTCCAGAACAGTAAGAATGTTTTTTTAAGAGATCTGTGTACTCATATCATGATATAGTGTAACATACCTTTTTACCCTTTCTCTTCTTGAGATACCTTCTGTTCTCTGTTCAAACATACAGCCCTGTTCCACCCAAAAGAGTCAGTGAAGACTAATTTATTTCACCAAAAAGTCCTCATCACTTTGGGGAGAAAAAAGTGTCGTAAAATCTAATAGTTAATACAACTGGATTTTTCTAAAGTTCTAAGTGATGAAAAAATACTTTTTTCTGAGTAAATGAATGAAAGGAATGAGTCAACCAATTACTCTTATCCATTTCACATAAGACTTTCAAATCTTCCTCTGTGGCCCTTATAATCTCTAGTCTTTTCTATATCCAATCCTATGTTACCAATTGCCTCCAGAATTGTGTATTCTTTCTTAAATTTTATTTTTAATTCTCCCACATATTTTTAAATTATTTGCAACTTTTTTTAACTTTTTTTAAAAAATATATATTTTATTGATTTTTTTACAGAGAGGAAGGGAGAAGGATAGAGAGTTAAAAACATCGATCAGCTGCCTCCTGTACACCTCCCACTGGAGCTGTGCCCGCAACCAAGGTACATGCCCTTGACCAGAATCAAACCTGGGACCTTTCAGTCCACAGGCCGACGCTCTATCCACTGAACCAAACCAGTTAGGGCTATTTGCAACTTTTTATTTTGACACAATTGCAGGCTTACAGAGAAGTGGCAATAATAATGCAAATAATTCTCATTTAGCCTTTACCCAGATTCTCCAAATGTTCACATTTTATTACATTTGCTTTATCCTTTTCCCTGCCTCTCTTTTTGTCTTGTTGTTCTGACCCTTTTGAGAGCAGTGGGGCCTTGACTTACAAGTGTCCCGACTAACGAGTTTTTCGAGATACGAGCAGTCTCTCGACCGATATTTTGCTTTGAGTTGCGAGCTAAAATTCGGGTTACGAGCCAGCTTCAGATACCCCACCGCTAGTTGGCGCAGCGAACATCACAGTGAACGCCACAACATCAGCCCATCATCACATGTCTCACTCATTCACTGTTGATTTGACATACGAGTAATTTGAGTTACGAGCTCCATCATGGAACAAATTAAACTCGTAAGTCAAGGCCCCACTGTACTTTGAAGATATGATTTTCTTCTACGGCCAAACTTGAGTGAGCATTTCCTAAGAACAAGTACATTCTCTTGCATAAGCACAGTTCAATGATTACAGTCAGGAAATGAACACTGACACAATACTATTATCTAATCTAAAATTCCTTTTTAGGTTTCACCAATTGTCCCGATAATTCCCTTCATGCCAAGAAATCTCCAGATTCTTCATTCAATCCGTTGGAATGAGCCTTTTAACTCTCCTTTAATCCAGAGTAGTTCCTCAATCATTCTGTCTTTTATGACATTGATATTTTTGAAGAGTACATGTCAGTTATTTTGTAGACTTTAGTTTAATATTTCATTCGCAGTAATTTGTCCCTTGGAGCAACAATGAATAAAAGCAATCCATTTTCAATCTATGTCATATTCTATTTACATATTCTAGCACCACCTCTTACTAGATGTATGACCACTTAAACTCTCTCAGCCTTAGTTCTTCGTCTTTAAAAGTAGGATAATTTTACCTACCTAAGAAGTTATAGGGAGGATTAAAAGAAGTGATATATTTTAAAAGAATTTACCCTCCAAATTCATCAAGTTGTGTACATTAAATATACACAGCGTTTTGTAGGTCAACCACACCTCAATGAAGTGGTGTGTGTGTGTGTGTGTGTGTGTGTGTGTGTGTGTGTGTGTGTGTGTGTGTGTTTGGGGGGGAAAAGGGGCATTTACCCAACACATGTCAGTCGTTTGCTTTTCAAGTGATTTTGTTTCTCAACTCTTCTTCACCATCTGGCCACTCTTACATAAATGCATTCTAGTTTGTGCATGTGTCTGTAAAAATGGAGTTCCAGCCCTGGCCTAGTAGCTCAGTTGGTTAGAGTGTCGTCCAATACACTAAGGTTGCAGGTTTGATCCCTGGTCAGGGCACATACAAGAATCAGCCAATACATTTCATGGTAAAATTAACAGTCAATAGAATTACTTTTTATTTGTAAAAAAACAACAAAGAATCAACCAATGAATGCATAAATAAGTGGAACAACAAATCCATGTCTCCCTCTCTCTTTCTCTCTCCCCCTACGTCTCTTTCTAAAAGCAATAAATAAAATAAAAATGAAAATAAAAATCAGGTTCTAGAACTACTTACAATTCACCAAAATAATTATCAGTCTCATCAGCCTCATTGAACCTGTAATCAGTTAAAACTTTTTTTAAAATATATTTTTATTGATTTCAGAGAGGAAGGGAGAGGGAGAGAAGATAGACAGAATCATGAATGATGAGAATCATTGATTGGCTGACTCCTGCATGCCCCACACTGGGGATCAAGCCCACAACCCAGGCATATGCCCTGACTGGGAATCGAACTGTGACCTCCTGGTTCATAGTTCAATGCTCAACCACTGAGCCACGCAGGTCAGGCCCAGTTAAAGGTCCTAAAGCTTTTTCTGCATAACCGTTTTTATTAGTGGCAGTGGCATAATTATTCCTGGTTCTAGTAATTATTGACCTGACCCACTACATGTGCCACGCTCTGCATTCAGTACTTCCTTGGATGGCCCCTTTATACTAATATTATGTAATTCTCCCACCTTCCTGAGCTAGTCATTATTTGCATTTTGAGATGACAAAACAGATTCAAAGCAGAACTTATACAAGTGAAAGAGCTGGAATTTTGTCTTAAGCTGAAGTTTCACAACATAAATAAAAGTCTTTTTTTCTCCCTCACGTATCATTTTAAATTCCTGTTCATCATTGTAGCCTATTGGATTCCTGACTTTGCCACTAGCATTTTCTCCCAACTTGGATCTTTTATGACTCCATATCTTCCTCCAAGTCATTGGTTACAATGTTGTTCAAGAGAGAATCCTGTGATAAATGCTAAACCTTTCCTTGGAGGTTGAAATCTATCACTCTCTTTATTTCCCCCCAAATAGTGACAAATAAATCTTGCTGGATTATGAGCTAATTAACCTAGAACCATCTTTTCCACAAGAACAACTAAAGATATCTTTTTCTCTTGCCTCTGGCATGTCCCTTGGCTACAAATCTGATAGCACGATGGGTGTGGGGAATGCTTGTTTTAGTTTAGCTAAATTTATTCATTTTGAAATAGTGGTCCATAGGAATTATTACTTTTCTTCCTACAAATCCTCTCTACTAATCTGTTCTAGAATTTTGATAGATGTGAATTCAAACAACAGTAGTTACCAATATTCCGGTCCCTTTCTAACAATGTCACAGAGTTGCCATGTGACCTAGAGAAGGTCACTCCTTTAACCTAGACATTTCCAAAAAAAAAAAAAAAAGTAAGATTGAATCTACCATTTATTAAGCTCACTGTGCTAACTACGTTTATTTTATTTTGGCCATAACCTATGCAGTAAATATTATCTCTGTTTTACAGATGGGAATGCTGAGACCTGTCACTTACCTAATGTCACTCGGGTTATAAGTGATGAAGCTGCTACAAGAGACAAATTTTGCAAATTATTTATTTTAGAACACTGCTGCCAATAACTGTTCATTTGTACCAAATAGTATCGACTAAAAAGTACAGTTGCTTGAGCATCTAAATGCTCTCTACCTAACCAAATCACTAACACAGCAGAGAGCAACAATTCCCAACTTTTTCACAACACTAGTCCCCCAGCAGCCTCAGGGGAAAGCAGCTCTACAGTCAAATAGGTTTCACAGATTTCATGCTGCCCTGCTTCTCTTGGAGAGTCAACTGGTTCAGAGGAGCCTGTAGAAAAGAAACTCATTTAACTTTCTCCAACCACAGAGCTAGTTTCTCAGGCACATTTGGCATAAGCTGTTGTTATAGGTGTTACAGGGAGGTTTTTTCTTTTTACTCCTTGGGACCACCAAGGACATTTAACCAGAGATACAGTGAGGTTTAAAAAAAACATATTCTTATTTAAATGAACATTCCTTGTGATTGCTTTCTGTCCTGAGGTGAATTTGGCCTCCACACCACCTGGTTTAGGGATGTGCTGCTATTCTTATTTTACATAAGCAGAGAAAGGTCTAGAGTGTTTAAGGAATTTGCTTAATGCCTTACAGTAAGAGAAAGGTCAAACTCAAATTCAGATTTTTCTTGTTTTTTTTTTTTTTTGTTACACTTTTATTTTATTTTTTTTATTTAGAAAATATATTTTTTTCAGCACCACTTATCCTCCCCCATACCCTCCTCCACCTCCACCCACACCCCTCCCACCACAATCACCACACTGTTGTCCATGTCCATGAGTTTTTCTCAAATTCAGATTTTCTTAAATCCAATCAGTACCCTTTCACTTAACTAAAATCGTTGTATTTTTTTGGCCTTTGATCATTGAAAAACTTGTTGATCTTTTTTTAATTTAAATAAAATTTTTTAATTTAAATAATTTTTTTAAAATTTATTTTGTTTTATAACCTGATTCTTTTTTAAAAAAATCTTTATTGTTGAGAGTATTACAGAAGTCCTCCCCCCTATCCTCCCATTGCCTCCCTCCACCCAGTTCCCAACCTGCCCCAGGCCTTCACCAGCTTACTGTCTGTGTCCATAGGTAAGATCTTTGGTTAATCTCTTCCCGGTTCCCCCCCCCCGCCGCCCATTTCCCTTTGAGATTCATTTGTCTGTTCCGTGCTTCCATGCCTCTGATTCTATTTTATTCACCAGTTTATTTTGTTCATTAGATTTCCTGTTTGTTTATTTTGACTTTTAGATTTCATTGATAGATATGTATTTGTTGCCATTTTATTGTTCATATTTTAAATCTCTTCTTCTTCTTCTTCTTCTTCTTCTTCTTCTTCTTCTTCTTCTTCTTCTTCAAGAAGACCCTTTAACATTTCATGTAATATTGGTTTGGTGGTGTGAGCTCCTTTAGCTTTTTCTTGTTTGTGAAGCTCTTTATCAGACCTTCAATTCTAAATGAGCGCTTTTCTGCTTAGAATAATCTTGGTTGTAGCTCCTTGCTATTTATCACTTTGAATAGAAGGAAGTGGCAAGAAGAGATATTCAAAAAGCTTGTTGATCTTTTCAAAAGCAAGCAACTTTGGTAAATGAATAAGGTTACGTTAAAAATGTAACAGTTTTAATACTAAAGATGATATTTGAAATTTTTTCCTTTTAAAAAGTTTTTGTTCTTGCCATGGCCAGTGTAGTGCAGTTGGTTGGATTGTCGGCCTGTACACTGAAAGGTCTCAGGTTAGATTCTTGTTCAGGGCACATACCCAGGTTGTGGGTTCAATCTCCAGACTGGGGGTGGCACACGAGTGGCAACCAATGGATGTTTCTCTCTCACATAAATGTTTTTCTCTCTCCCTCTCCCTTCCCCTCTCTCTAAAATCAATTAAATAAATAATAAAAAAATAAAAATAAATAAATATTCCTTAGCATCAGCAGGTTGGGGTTTGGAATGGAAACCAGTGTATGCCATACTAAGTTTGAACCCTGTGGGAAAATGATGGGATTCTGGAAACAGCAAATTAGCCCACAGCTATACCTGTTTACATAGTCAATGTGTGTTTGTCCTATTTGAAGATACTTCAAAAATAACAATTGTAAACAAGATTACTGCTTTGATCCGAGAATCTGGATCTCCTTTGTTTGACCATGCATAATTGGTCTTTGTAATGTTAATGCCTTTTTAAAGGAATATCAGATCTGTAAATGCACCTTAATTACAGGCAAGCGGTTTTGGAGGGAATTCGTGACAGCATTTCATTGAAGCTTTTTTCTAGTTCCTCTTCTAATCTAATTATAGTAGAAAAATTACTTAAGGCCAAGCAGCAAAAAGCTATAATTACTTGTGTTTTCATTAATGTTCACATGACTCCAAATAACTATCTCATTGAGGAATAAGATTTCAATCTTTAAGATGTCATAGTTTCCCTCTGAAAGCATGGGACAAAGGGAAAGCCCTAACTGAGATGTATCTGCTAATCTGTTAACCATAATGCTCCTGGCAGCTCAGAAATCTGTTTTCCCCACACTGTACTGTTGGAAGCACCACCGGGAACCCACAATGCAAACAATGGTTGGGTCCTAAAGCTTGTTTTTAAATTTGAAACCAACTAACTGATCCAATTAGAGTTTATGAGTACAGTGTGGAAAGACGGACATTCTTTTTATTTCCTCCTATTTTAACTGTGTGATATTCGGCTGAGGTGGTAAGAATATCTATGCTACTGTAGAATGTTCAATGTTGCTGAAGACATGAGGAAATGCGATTGCTAAACTGCAGATCGGGTGATTTAGTTAGATACGAGGAACTTTCTCAACAGCAGAGTGAAATCTCCTTATGTGGAGGTGACTTGGAAGTTGCGCATTTTATGAAATGGTGTGGGGCAAAGCTTGTGTGCCAAGCAAGGCCTGCGCTAGGAAGGGGAACCTTTCAATTGATTGCGCGTTGTTTTACATTGCATTAAATCTCCAAGTGGGACTTTCTCCTCCCCTCGCCAGAATGCTAGTGACCATTAAGCATTTATACCTGGCTCTGGCTGCTACCTTTCAACTTGTAAGGATGTTTTTCAATGTTATGTTAACATTTAAATGTATCGCTTAAAAGGTATGAACAGAGCTCGTCACACCTGTATACAGGGGAAATATCTCTGAGGTTTAAACCATACTGAATTAGCACATTCTGAGTCATTTCGTGTGTTTCCCCCCCTAATTACGGCGGCAATTAACTTTGCGGCATTGCATTCATTCCAAACAGCAGGGATGGAGAACAATAATCTTGTTTACCCTGAGCTGGAGTGAGTGTACCTAGCTTTGTTCTCTCCACAGCCTAATCTAAACGCTTTGCTGGTGCCATCCCACACAATAGAGTGCGATGGGACCCCTCAATGAAACTCCCTCACTGGTTAACTCCGTTGTCACTGAAAACCTCTACAAGGTCAAGGAAAAACAGGTCGCAGGCCATTTCAGACTTTCCATCGCGACACATTTTTATCTACATTTATTTCAAAGAAAGAGCCCTCAGATGTAGGAATACCTCTTAAGTTGTTTAATTTGTTAAATTATCATAGGGAAAATAAGAGGTTGTTCATAACAACTACTGGCATTGAGGGGTAGCAAACTACGAAATGGACAAGTTATTTACATTTGAAAATAAACTGCTTCTCACACGGGGAAATGAGCTTACAGATGATTCCGCTTTACGACAGGAACATGTCATTAGTTTTAATTTTCCATAACAAAGGTTTTAGGGTAATTTGCCTTCGTTAGAATGGAATAGTTTCACTTCCACATACATAATCATTCAACAACTCTCGTCACTGTATGGGCTGTTCCCTCTTTTTCTTACTGTATAAGAAGAATGTCCTTGATTTTTCTAAGTACCTAAATATTGTGACAAACGTTTTATTGTGTTCAGCAGGAACTGAAGTGGTGGGTGAGCACCATGCAGACATGTCCTAACCAGTGTACAATGCCAAGTGCAATAATACTATGAAAGTCTACTGCCAACATTTGACATGTTTTAGTGTTTTAGGGTGACTAGTGTACACAATGTATTTCTCTACTGTAAAATGTGGACTACTAGAGGAAGAACAATAATCAGTTACACATTAACCATGAGAGGCCATTTCTTGTGGCAAATGCAAGGACTATTGATCAAGTAATATTTGTCAGATGAAATGAGTCTCATTACTGAATGAAGCTCGTGAAGGAAACCATTGTCTGCTGGGACAACCTGATACGTGCAAATCATCCATTTGCTTAGGGTGGTTTGAATATCATCAAATGTTTATCTTCACTTTTATAATGTGATTTACTGGCTTTTCAGCTAATCAATCCCCAAAGCTGCATTCTTTTGTGAACTTACTATCCTGCACATTCAAGCAATGATTAATTGCCTAATGTTAACCAGGAGATAAGGGGAAAAATTAAAAGAAAAGGAATGACGTATTCGCTTGTTACAAAATTGGCTATAAACTAGTTTCTCAGCATGAGCTGTGGTTTACTTTCAAACTTAAATAACTTGTCTGTGTAACTTTATCTTTCGGGTACTTCCTGCAAACTTCGTATATTATGCAATCAAGCCCATAAATATAAGTAGAAGTTAACCTGAGTGGCTGAAACAGAGTTAACCACACACATGTACTTAAAGCTTTATCACTGTTTCTGTCATAAACCTCTCCCTTTTCTTTAAGAGATTTACCAAGCTATCATAAAAATGGCTGTATCTTTGCAAAACATGAGCTCCTAAGAAGTGACTTGCCTCCTTAAACATACTGGAATTGGGCTTAAAATCCCATAAAGTGCGACATACGTGCTGCTACATGTCCTGACGGTGTGTTTGTATGTTAAGTGTAACAGGGTTGAGGTGGCACTGCCATTCATTATTCCCTCTGTATTTTTTGTAAATTCCTTAAAAATTAACACAGTATAACTCCAACGATGACATATTACTAGAGGCATATAATTAAATAATTTAAACCAATTTACCAAATAAGGACAAGTGTAAAATAGAATGTTTTACATGGGGGGTGGGGGGGAGCGATTATACATGATCAAATATCTGTAATAAGAGGGAAAAGAGATTTTCCAGGGATATAACCAACCTAAAATAATTGGGCAGGAACATTGAAAGATCGGCTCCCCTAAACTGACTTAGTAAAAGGCTATATAGCAAGCGCCATGCTGATGATTCTGCTGATTTCTATCCAGGAGCCACTGCCAATAGCATTATATCTTACAGTACGTTGAGAAACTAAACTCAGTCATTATAAGTTCCTAATATTGTTTTTAATGTATTTTTATTGATTTGAGAGAGGAAGGGAGAGGGAGAGAGAGAGAGAAACATCAATGATGAGAGAGAATCATTGACTGGCTGATTCTTGTATGCCCCACACTGGGGATAGAGCCTGCAACCTGGGTATGTGCCCTCGGCCAGAATTGAATCTGGGACCCTTCAGTCTGCAGGCCAACGCTGTATCCACTGAGCCAAACCGTCTAGGGCAGTTTCTAATATTTGTTATAACCGGTAGACACAAGGCTTCTCTTTCTGTGAATGACTTCCCTCCAGGAATATGAAATTATTTTTAATTACCTCTTGCTTTCTCTGTTTCTGTCATAGAAACCTGAGGGCTGTGTGTGGGAAATTACTGGACTTGAGTCCAAAAACTGAATTCAAATTCTTCAGGGCCTTTCTCAGGGATCTTCCTCCCAGGAAACCTTCCTTGACGAGCTGACACAGATAATGCTGTATCTCCTAGGTTTTCATAGTATTTTATGCTTAACCTTTAATAATACTTTTAGTCGACTCTGAATCCTTGCAGCATTGTTCATGTCACTTAGGCTCTCGGTAAATGTGTATTGAGTAGTGGATTTTCATCTCTTCTAAAATGGAAAGAACTCTATTAGAATAAATGAATTCTTTGGTTCTTTTCAGACCAACAAATTCCATGAATGCCAGCTTCCCTCCCCAGTGGTAGACACTTGTGAAAGTAGGCTACTTTGCGCGTAGAATTGCCAAATGCTTAAGAATGTGTGTGTTACCTGCCGTTTAGTCAGCTCCAAATCCTGGTCACTCTATGAATGAGGGATGTCCACAAAGTCCTGTCTTCAACAGCCCTGCTCAGCTCCTGTCGACGCATGCCTATGACTTCTGTATTGAAGTCAACCCGTCTCATGTTTGGTCTTCCTCTTTTCCTGCTGCCCTCTATTTTTCCCAGCATCATTGTGTTTTCCAAAGAACCCTGCCTTCTCCTGATGTACCTGAGGTAGAACAGCTCCAGTTGTATTGTGTTTGCCTCCAGTGATGTTTCAGACTTGATTTTCTCTAGGACCCATTTGTTCATCTTTCTGATGGTCCAGGGCATTAACAGAGCTCTCCTCCAAGTCCATATTTCAAATGAATCTTTTTTTTTCTTTCCTATCAGCCTTCTTCACTGCTCATCTTCCTCATCTGTACTTAGTAATTGGGAATTCAAGGGTGTGGATGATCTTAACCTTGGTCTCTAATGAGACATCTTTGCTCTTGATAATCTTTTCCTAGTCTTTGCTGCCTTTATGAGTCTCAGCCTTCCCTTGATGTTTTTGGCTGTGTTTCAATTTGACTTGATGACTGAACCAAGGTAAGCAAAGTAGTTAACAATTTCAGTGTCTCTACTGGCCTGGTAGCTCAGTTGGTTAGAGCATCGTCCCGTACCCCAAAAGGTTGTGTGGTCAATTCCCAGTCAGGGCACATACAGGAGGCGGCCAATTGATATTTCTCCCTTTCTCTCTCTAAAATCAATAAAAAAAATATCCTTGGGCAAGGATTTTTAAAAAACTCAATAGCAATGCTGATAGGTTAATTACTCTTGAGCAGGGGTCCTCAAACTTTTTAAACAGGGAGCCAGTTCACTGTCCCTCAGACCGTTGGAGGGCTGGACTATAGTTTAAAAAAAAAACTATGAACAAATTCCTAAGCACACTGCACATATCTTATTTTGAAGTAAAAAAACAAAACTTCAAAAAAAAAGGTCCTACTAACTGCAAAATAAAAAAAAGTAGACCTCCTAACTTAAAAAAAAAAAATCCTAACTAGTTCTTACCTCAGTCCTCAGGCAGCAGCAGGCTCTGCACAGGCAAGCTCGTGACTCGTCCGATCACACCCGAGGCTGAGAAGAGGAATGGAGAGAGAGAGAGAAGGAGGGGAGTCAGAGAGTGCGGCGTACATTCCACACATGCGCACTGCGGGCCGGGACGAGTCAGCTGCTAAGCAACAAGCAGCAGCAGCAAAAACACCCGGATAAATGTTTTCGGCAGGCCGCATGTGGCCCTTGGGCCGTAGTTTGAGGACCCCTGTTCTTGAGATTACTAGTAAGTAGCAACCTCCCTCCCTGCCTGCCGTTGGTAACCCTCCCATCTCTCTTTCCCCAGCAGAGTAAACCAGTAACAGTTTTAGATTATGTATATTTCATATAAATTATTTACTTAAATTCATGCATTAACCAGACATTTTTTTCCACTTACCATGCCTTGAGAAATCATTTTATGTTAGTACAGATAGATCTACTGTACTTCATTCTGTTACAAATATATAAATATTTTTAATATATTTTATTGATTTTTCCACAGAGAGGAAGGGAGAGGAATAGAGAGTCAGAAACATCAATGAGAGAGATACATCAATCAGCTGCCTCCTGCACACCCCCCACCGGGGATGCGCCTGCAACCAAGGTACGTGCCCCTGACGGGAATCGAACCTGGGACCCTTGAGTCCGCAGGCCGATGCTCTATCCACTGAGCCAAACTGGTCAGGGCCATGATGTGGATATACTAGAATCTATTTATTTACTTGATCATTACATTAATTATTGATGGATATTTAGATAGTTTCTAATTTTTCATTATTACAAATAACCCTGCAATAAACATTCTGGTACATCTATCTTTGTTCACATTTAAGTGATTCTGAGGAATGAATTCCTAGAAGTGGAATTTCAAAGTGTATGAAAATTTTACCTTTCCATAGCTGCTATAGATTGCCCTCTGTACAAATATGTATTTTTCAAAGTCCATACAAAGTTATATATTTACTAATGTTATGAGACTTCCAGTTTCCCCACAGCTTTGCTGAATCTTTTTCATTTTTGTACATCAGTTGAGCAAACGGTATTCCATTGCCGTTTTGATTTGCACTTTCCTGATAGTAGTGAGGTTGAGAATCTTTTCGTGTGTTTATCAGCCACTTTATCTTCTTTTGTGAGTTGCCTATTTACCGCCATTGCCTAGTTTTCTGTTGGTTTCCCTTTGTCTTACAGGTTTTTTAAAAAGATCTCTTTTACGATTGTGATGATATGATTGTGGATATTAATACTTTGTTGCAAATATTTCTCCCAGATAGTTACTTACCCATTTGTTGTGTCAGGGGTGAGGGGTCCCCTGTCTTTTAACTTTATGGTCACACTGATTTATGAGACTCTCTGTGTTAAACTGGACGGTGTTAAATAAATTATTTACATGCACATAAAAATTGGATTTGATCAATCCATGGACCAAGTGCCTTCACCAATTCATTCATTAGTGAGTGATTTGGATAAATCACTAAGCACTATGCCAGTTCTTGACTGGAATTTCCTCCTCTTCCTTGCTATCTACTGTTTTGAAGAATCTAGTGTTTTCTTAAGGGTCAATTTAAGAATCAAAGTCCACAGTGATCTCTCTTCCTTGTTCTCATTCGTTTGCATATGATCAAGGTAGTTAGTATTTTATGTGTGCATATATTGTAACTTCAACCAGATGGGAAGCCACTCCACTGAAGGATCTTGCTATTGCCATGCCTCCCAGTGTTTTACACACAGTAGGAATCTAGTAAATATTTGTTAATTGCTTTAAAAATTATTTTTTATAGGGAAGTTTTTAGCTTTCCCCCTCCTCCCATACATACCCACAATGGGCAATTTGCCTTTGCATATCTTCAATCATCTTTTCTGTGTAATTTGTCATTAGTTCACACCTGCTAATAATGTCAGGGCTTCTAAACCTGAAAAATAAAGTTGTGAATGGTGTAAATGATCTGATTTCTCAAAAGTATCTTTCAGCTCAAAGAAGAATCTGGTATTTTTCAAATTTGAAAGACACATCTCTACAGTTCAACTTGTTCCCTGACACCGGTCTTTACGTCACGCTCCCTGAGCTCTCTTCTCAGACACAGTCACAGAGCTGCTTGGTGTTGTCATGTAACACAGGCCTACTGAAGATGGACTGTGGCTTTATAGCAGCTTTTTGGTTATTCGTTTGTTTTTCAGGGTTGAAAGTCAAAACCTAATCTAAGCTGCAGTAAAATAAAATTGATATTTCATTGATTGTTCAAGTTGTGCCTGTTATTACTTCTGCGTCTACTGGCCTTTCCTCAAAACATTTTTTTTTAAGTATAGGTCATTTCAAAAAGATACAAAAATAGCCAGAATGAACCCTCATGTACTCATGATCCAGTTTCAACCACTATGAAATCATGGCAATGTGATTGCGTTTATACCTTCACTCAGTGCTCACCCTCTCTGGGTTATGTTGATGCAAATCTCAAAACAACAACATCATTTTATACTTAAACATTTTCCTAACACCTTTGAAAGACATTGCTAAAATAATGTCTTTTCTGACATTTAGTTCAAAGCTCTGGAGTCTAGAGGTCCTTGATATGTGTGTGTATGTTCTTTATTTAAACATATATTTTCATTTAGTATTCTGCGCTGGGAAAGCAAAGATGAATGCAACATAGAATATAATAAAAGTAAATGTGGTAAGTGCAGTAATGGTAGTGATACCCAGGGCATCAGGGGCCATCACGACAGAGAAATGATAGGTTCATGAGGCTAAAGAAAGGGATGTCTTTTAGTTGAGATGGAATTGCTTTTGTTGGTTTGTGATGGGTTCTCCTCAGTTTAGTTCTGTCTTAGATAAATATTCACCTTTTTTTTTTTAATATTCACCTTTTTTTAAAAAAAAATGGTTTTTAGAGACAGAGAAACATCTATTTGTTGTTCCACTTATTTTTACATTTATTGGTTGATTCTTGTATGTACCCTGGCCAGAGATCAAACATGTGGGAGATTTACCCTCAATCTTGGCAAATGAGGATGACACTCTAACCAACTGAGCTACCCAGCCAGGGCTGGGATCTCATCTTTTGAAGTAAATCAGATGGGTCCCAACTTTTGCTTTTATTCTTTCTTTTTTAAAAAATAATTTCAAACTTACACAAAAAGTAGCAAGAATAAATACAGAATTTCCATACACTTTTTAAAAACACACAGTTTATTAACAAGCATACTTCATATATACATGGGAGAGATCCAGGGGGAAAATAATTAACTTCTCAAGTGTAGGTCCATTTTCATCCACTGTTATGTCCTCAGGGAACCCTCTCAATCTTCTTGGAATTTTAAAAACATTATTTTTTTGGAAATGTTTTCTGCCCTATTTTCACAGTTCATTTGTTCTGGTAGTTCATCACTTGAGTTTGAGTTCCCCTAGAAGCAAACATTCAAACCTTGTGTGTGACTTTCCATAGGCTAGAGGTCTAGAAGAATTGCTGGGTCCGAGATGGGCAAATCTGCTTCCCTTCATATCTGATTTGTGTGTGTGTGTTGAGGTGGAGGGTCGAGTGTGGGCAGAAAATTACACACCCGTGGGGGCATCAGGAGCCATCTCTTTTCCATGTTGGGGAATCTTCAGTCTCCTTGTCCTGGGCCAGCTCGAATAAGCAATTTTCTCTATACACTTTTTACCCAGATTCACCAATCATCAGCATTTTGCCATGTCTTTTTTTCTCTGTCTCTCCACACACGCTCACACGAGCACACACTTGTTTGGCCTTGATTAATTCTAGAATTAGTTGCAAACATCGTGACCCTTTATCTATAAATATTGTTTAGGATATACATCTTAGGAACAAGGATATTCTCTTATGTAACCACAGCTACATTATTAAATTCAGAAATGTAGCATTGTCCATACTCAAATTTTGCTAATTACCCCAATAATGTTCATTACAAACAATGTTACCATAAACGTTGTTGCGCATCTGTCTATCTTTGTGCACATTTAAGTGATTTTGAGAAATAAATTCCTAAAAGTGGAATTTCAAAGTGTCTGAAAATTTTATTTACAGTCCATACTCAGATTTTGCTAATTTACAGTCCATACTTAAATTTTGCTGATTAATGTTCATTATAGTAATCTTTCTCCCCACCCCCACCATCACCCCCCATCCCTCATGTAGATCAAGCCAGGATTATTTGTTTCTTGAAAAAGAAACAATTGCTTAGCCTTTCTTTGTCTTTCATGGCATTTACATTTTTGAAGAGTGCAAGCTAGTTTTTTGTAGAAACTTCCTCAATTTGAATTGGTCGGATCTTTCTTCAAGATTGGATTTAGGTTATGCATTTTTGGTAGAACTACATGATAATGTGGATTCTTTCTCAGTTCATCGCATCAGAAAGGAGGATACAATGTCAGTTTGTCCCATTTATGATGATGTTAATTTTGATCATTTGCATAGTGTCTGCCAAGTTCATTCATTGGTAAGTTACCATTTTCCGATTATAATTAATCCCTCAACTGTAGGGTAATACTTTGAGACTGTAAATATTCTGTTTCGCATTCAAATTTTATCCAATCATTTTAGCTTCCATTGATTCTTACCTGAAACAAGTAATAACATGATGATTATAAAATGGGGATTTTTCTAACTCTTATTTCTTCTACATTTTTAGATGGCATTCTATCAAACTTTTATTCTTAATTTTACCTTTATGTCTATAATGAATAAAATTGAGTTCACCAAACATCAGTTGCCTACTGTGTGCCAGGATGGGCTTAAAGCCGATGGTAAGAAGGGCTTTCCTGGGGATCCAAAGCTAATGTGAAGGGGAAGAAACCGAGAGGGTAATTCTTACTGGGAGATATGAAGTGGCCTTGGGAGAGAGGTAGGATTTTAGTTGGGCTTGTGACATACGGTATGTGTGGTCAAAGAAAGACCATTTTGGAGGGAACAGCAGGGGCATTTGGGAAATAACAAATAATCCCAATGGATAGAGCCAAAATTCCTGAGGGAAGTGGCAGGAGGCACAGTGAGATTTCAGGTTGGAAAGATTGGTTGGAGTCAGACAAAGTCCCAGGTGAGAGTGTGGATTCCAGGCTACTTACTGAGGGAAGCAATGAAACGTATTTGAGGATTGGGCTACCTATCAGACAATGCTTAGGGCAGGAACTGTATCTTATTCATTTTTGTATTTCTTTTTTCAAATATATTTTTATTGATTTCAGAGAGGAAGGGATAGGGAAGGAGAGAGTGATAGAAACATCAATGATGAGAAAGAATCATTGATTGGCTGCCTCCTGCACACCTGACACTGGGGGTCGAGTCCGCAACCTGGGAATCAAACCATGACCTTCTTTCTGGCTCATAGATCGATGCTCAACCACTGAGCCACACTGCCTGGGCCATTTTTGTATTTCTAAGGCAACAGTGCTCAGCACATAAATGTTTGGAGCCACCAATGTACTGGATGATTTAGAATAGTAACGTGAGTGTGTGTGTGTGCTGGTCATGATGGGGTGAGGATCGGGGGTAGAGAAAACATTTTAAGTATCAAGTTCCTAGACCAACCCAACTCCCAACTTTATTTTCAATCCCCAGTAAGCAAGTTTGGGAATTTTGAACAATTTTGGGTGCCAGAAGAACAAGGCTCATAGAAGGAAGATAATGTGGACGTCTCATTAGAAACTATTTCATTGTATATCTTCTCTGTGAATATTTATAATTAAAAAAACAAACAATGCAAATAGCTCTTTAGAGATGCATATAAACTTTATCTAGCTTTAAGAGTCTATGCATTGCCCTAGCTGGTTTGGCTCAGTGGATAGAGCGTCGGCCTGTGGATTGAAGGGTCCCAGGTTCGATTCCAGTCAAGGGCATATGCCTGGGTTGTGGGCTCGATCCCCAGTAGGGGTGAGCAGGAGGCAACCGATCAATGATTCTCTCTCATCATTGATGTTTCTATCTCTCTCTCCCTCTCCCTTCCTCTTTGAAATCAATTAAAAAATATATTTTTTTAAAAGTCTATGCATTTTGTCAAAACACTGTAGATAACCTATCACTTAGTAGAGAAAAACAAAGCAACAAAGTAAAGTGAAGTGCCCAAAATAACTAAGAAAAAAAATCATTGTAGAAGAAGTCTCACTGATTACTTGGGAAGTGAATTAAGGCATATTTATGTTTAGATTGAAAACATTCGCCAGATTGTCTTTTCCAGCTTCATTCAAATTTTGTATTCTCTCTTCTACTTGTTTACTATGCAGTAAATCCTGAAAATCTAGTGGCTAGATTAAGAAAGTTTACAAGTCCTGGCAGGATAGCTCAGTTGTTTAGAGCATCATCCCAATGTGCTAAGATTGTAGGTTTGATCCCCAGTCATGGCACATACAAGAATCAACTAATGGATGCATAAATAAATGAAACAACAAATCTATGTTTTTTTCTCTCTCTCTAAAAATCAATAAATAGCTCAGCCAGCATGGCTCGGTGGCATCAACCTATGAACCAGGAGGTCATGGGTTCAATTCCAGGTCAGGGCACATGCCCAGGTTTCAGGCTCAATCCCTAATAGGGGGCGTGCAGGATATAGCCAATCAATGATTCTCTCTCATCATGGTGTTTCCCTCTCTCTCTCTCCCTTTTCCTTTTTTGAAAATATTTAAGAAATAGAATAACATAAAAATCAATAAATACAAATTTTAAAAATTAATAAAAGAAAATTTACAAATTTACCCACAACAGGTGTTGACAAATTGTGGTTATACTTGCTGGTTTCAAATAGAAAATCATTTGATCATCACCTACAATTCCAATGAACCTTTAACTGTATACAGGTACCATCTATTTGTTTTTATTAAAAAACATTTACAATCGGCCCTCCGTATCTGCAGGTCTCTCATCTGCATTCAACCAACCACGGATCAAAAATATTGAGGGGAACAGGGAGGAAACCGTCAGAAAGTTCCAAAAAGCAAAACTTGAATTTGCCACACTCCCAAGTACTATGCAGAATCCATGCCCCATGTGAATGAAGTGATGTGTGGTACCCTGTTGTAGCCTGTATACAAATGTAGGTTATATGCAAAAGTACCATATGTCATTTTACATAAGGGACTTAAAGTATCCTTGGATCAGGTACCCACAGGAACCAATCCCCCTCTGATACTGAGGAGCAACTCTATTGTGATTGCAAATGGCAATTGTGGAAAATTGAGAAAATATTGAAAAGTATAAAGCAATATAAAAACTACCCATCACATGTCTATCCAGTGATAGCCACCAAAATATACACATTTTGTATTTTCTTTATCTTTATTTCTATGTGTTTATAAAACCTAAATTTTTTTTTACTTAACATACCATGAGGCCCGGCTGGCATGCTAAGTGGTTGAGCATCTACCTATGAACCAGGAGGTCATGGTTCAATTCCCAGTCAGGGCATATGCCTGGGTTTTGGGCTCGATCCCCAGTAGGGGTTGTGCAGGAAGCAGTTTATCAATGATTCTCTCTCATCATTGATGTTTCTCTTTATCCTCCTCCCTTCCTCTCTGAAATCAATAAAAATATATTTTTAGAAAACATACCATGAATTTTCCCATGTGACTAGATATTCTTTAATAATATCATTTTTGGTGGTGAAACAGCATCCATTGCATAGATGTATTATTTAACTACTTTTCTATTATTGAACACTTGGGTTATTTCCAATTTATATATATATCAAATATATATATTTCCTAGAGGGAAAACTATCTATTGCTATAAAGGTTGTTTACATTTTCAGTCTTCTTCATACTTATTGTCAAATTGTCCTCCTCAAATGCTATACAACTGTACACAACCCTCACCAGTGGATAGAAATTAAGGCATGGAGAAGTCAGCATTGGTATTAGCACTATTTGTTACACATTTCATTTGCAAATCAACCTCCAAAAGGGTATTCCCTTTTTCATTTGAGCATTCACTGCGCTTGCTCCACAGCCAGTGGTCGGCAAACTCATTAGTCAACAGAGCCAAATATCAACAGTACGACGATTGAAATTTCTTTTGAGAGCCAAATTTTTTAAACTTAAACTATATAGGTAGGTACATTGTTATTAACTTAATTAGGGTACTCCTAAGGCTTAGGAAGAGCCACACTCAAGGGGCCAAAGAGCCGCATGTGGCTCGCAAGCCGCAGTTTGCCGACCACTGGCTAGTGCTTTTGCCATCAAACGAACAGCAATTGCCTCTTCATATGATGACATAGCTCATTGTGATGCTGTTGATGTGCACACCTTAATGTTCTAAAAGATTGTTTGGTATAATAAGTTCAGGATTTTTCTCTTAACCTTTCCCTTGATGTTTAGAGTCAGAATTCAAATACTGTACAGTTTAAGCAACAGTATGTCTGACCTATAAACTTGGCTCAAGGCATTTATATTTATATCATTTTTGTCTGCTTATTATACCAGCAAGGTGGAAAAAAGCAATCCAACTTCCACTGAAAGGTAAAATTCTACTTTTGGAGGGTATATTACTAGAGTTTTAAAAATATGTTAGGGCCTTAGCCGGTTTGGCTCAATGGATGAACATCAGTCTGCAGACTGAAGGGTCCTGGTTTGATTCAGGTCAAGGGCACATGCCCACGTTGTGGGCTCGATCCCCAGCAGGGGGTGTGCAGGAGGCAGATGATTAATGATTCTCTCTCATCATTGAAGTTTCTATCTCTCTTTTCCTCACCCTTCCTCTCTGAAATCAATAAAAATATATCTAAAAAAATGAAAGTTAGGTGAATTCCAGTACATGTAGGAATAAGTGCAGATTGGGAGTTTTATGAGATAGTTCATGAGCACATTTAAATCCAAACTTAAATATAAAATTTACTCTAAGAACTGGGGTGGAAGATAGTAAAAAAATAGGTACTTTCCCCTTCAGATATTAACTTAATGTATACCAAAAAGAAGTATACAATCCTAGTTATTTACATATTTTTCATCACAAAAGGAATGAACAGAGCATCTTTCCTCACATCTCAAGCTTTTGATTCAAAATGGTTTAAATTTTTATTCATCTCATTGAAGCCTCTATTGTGTTCTTTTCTCGATGACTTTTTTTTGGATGTGTGACTTAAAGTAGTTGCCATTAATAACAAAATAAATAGATTAAAATGTGAAATATTTTAGTGAACAATAATTTCATGTTTTTATTGATACAGATTCTAACACTAGATGGACAAGTAATAAATACCATAAAAGTCACTTTATTTTTCCTTTTTTTATTAAATGTATTGGAGTGACATTGGTTAAAAAGTCACTTTAAATTGAAAAATCTACGCCCCTATGAATTATTTTTCCCCCCCTTTCTTGTGTTTTTCCTGTGGCCCAAAATCACTCAGTAATTTGATTGTGATATTACATAACTGGGATATTCCATTAATATTTTCAAATCAAAGTGAATAAAATGTTATCTAAAACGCTCTAGATTCCTTATTTCAAACTCTCCCTGGCATTTTGGCCAAACAACTGAATACAGATATTTCTTTTGCCCTTGTCCTCCTGTGAACATTGCCCTAGTGATAGCTCCATATTTTTCTCGTCTCATCATTCAGAAGCTATTTACCCCTTTTTTTTCCCACAGCCTCCTTCAAACTCCCCCCACCCCCATCGCTGAATGCCTGTTCAGCCCCCACACATTCAGGCGTACTTATTCCCGTAAAGATAGTGACACTTATGGTTTATTCTAAGACTAAATCTGTGTTGCCCAGTGACTAAGGACTTAAGTATGCACGCTGCTTCTATGCTTACCCTCCTACCTAACTTAACTACTCAACTTTTTTTTATTTCTTTTCCTCAGCATTCTCTGTTTTGGCACAGTTCAGTTAACACACTACTGCCAGGCCACTAATTGATTTCTGAAACCTGACATTTGTTTTTTGTTTTCTCCTATCTTCCTTAATGGCACAGCACTACTAAGCAGGAAGGAATGCAAAGAACTAGAAAGTTCAAAGTAATTGAGGATCTGTCCATTCACACTGTCTGGCATCAGGCCAGTGTAGGACCTGGAACATTTGAAAAATATTTATCAAGTTTTAACCCTTTTTGCTAAGTCGATGAAGAAGGTTTGCAGCTGTAGCATTTGTGTTAACAGCAACAGCAAGTAAGCTTCGTTGAACATGTTCTTTATATGTTCAGAATCACATGGCAAATGTCACAAAAAAAGGATTACTTTCCAATTTCCGTACTATTGTACAGTGTAAACTAGTTATTTTCTGTGAGATTGCAGAGCTGGGCAATTCAGAGAAACCATTACTTAAAAGTGGCAGCCCTATTTCATGAATCCTTATGTCAAAAATGAAATTTAAATAAATGCTACTGTATTCGAGCAAAAAAAAATTGTAGTTAGCTTTTCTGTTGTAAATGTGCTGCAAGCTCAACCATAGCTAGGTTCAAATATCTATATTCTTTAATGAAAGTGGAAATGTGGGGGGAAAAAATGAACAGGACTATAAAAATATCTTATTAAAGATTTATCAAATAGCTGGGGGTTTTTTGTTGTTGTTTTTGTTTGCATTGGGGAAGATTTTGTAAATAAAATCATGTTTTAAAATGGTGTAAGATGTAGAAACATGTCTAGTTTAATACCTCGATTTTATTGCAGTGAAAACTTAGGTTGAAATAACAGGCCACTGACATTGGTAAAAAGAAAGACAAAAGGAAAGGTCTAGATAGGCTTAAATGAAAATTAAAAATATAAATGGATACCAAAGTGTATTAATTCTAAGTTAGATTTAGATTAAAGTTAAAAAGAATACAGAAGTTCTATTCAGAGTTATCTATATCACACTCAGGCTTGATCATGTCATCAGCATTAGATAACTAAAAATCTTTCAAAGATCATTTTTTACAGTTATATTAAATCCCATACCAATTCTATAAACTTTTAAAATTATGTAATTACATAATTGGAATCAATATTAGAGAAAATCAGGATAGCTTTTATTAGGTGAAGGTGAGTAATACGGGATTGTTTTCTTAGAAAAGTGTTTGCAAAAACACATAAAGTAATACTTTGGTAACATGAAAATAGTCGTCCAGCATTCTCTGAAAGCAGTGATCACAGCTATATTAAAAGAGACTGAAAAGGGAAAAAGTTCACAGCATATTGTTTTTTAATAATAAATAAATACCTCTAATACTTAATGTGTATATTAACTTTTAAAATCTACACACTTCAGTGAGAGCCATACCTTTGATAGATTTACTCTTTGAAGTTAACATTTTTCTACAAATTGTTTTTTTTTAAGCTGTTTTACTGTGAAGTGATGAGTAGTATATGTAAAATTGTATATATAAAATTGTCTACTGGTACAATGTGCTGTCAACATATATGCATATGTAGTAATATTCCAGGCATTTTTATTGCAGTTTATTGTTCGGGCTTCCAAATAAGCCAGATAAAATCATGTACAAGAACATTAAGGATTAAGGGAAGTGGTTTTCTTAGTTGATTGATGGCAAAAATTCACCTTCCCATTATAACAATAAACGGACAGTAACATATTTGGCTACTACTTTCCTACAAATTTGGATTCCCAGTTTTCAGAGCTGCTGTCTAATGTTGTGGCTTCTTTGGTTGTCTTTTTTCGTAGGAAAAGGTGCCACGGTGTTGGGTAAATGTGCTACGTTTCTTCTTTGTAAACATTAAACTCCATTTTTTGAACATACAGGTCTAGCAAAAGTAAGTCAAAGATGTAATGTCTATTTAAACACATTTGATCTAGTCGTTAGTGCTTAAATTAGATTCCATGCTAAGCTGGAATCAACAGCGTATTAAAAACTTAAAAATTTATATGGTCCATCCTCCCCTTCATACACAGATACGAGATAGAAATGTGTGTGAAAACTTCTTCTTACCACTTCAATACCGTAAGAAAAAAACAAGCTTTTTATGCATGGGCTTAAAAAAAAAAAAAAAATACCTGCCATTAAACCTTTTATCCAGGACACGTCTAATTTGCTTTGCTAAATGGATATACTCACTGATAAAGAAACACAGAGACAAGATCTGCTTTTTAATTTGTTTATCACACCATCCCTAGTTTTCCGCTAAAGAAAAGTACATTTTGTATATTTAAAAATATACACTCATTAAACAAGTCTTTCAAAACCTTAGCGCCCCCTCCCAGCTGCCTCCTGGGTTTCAACTTTTTTGAGTTTCAGGTCCTTGCACAACACCTAAGACGTGCAAAACTGTCTTTCTTCCTATTCCTGGCAGAGAACAGTCCTGAGAGATCGCCCTCCACGTCTCCACCCTAATTCCCTCTCTTCCGAGGCTCCGCCGGCTTCTCCCCTTCCCTCCGCCCCGGCTCCGCCAGCCCCGCTCTGGGAACTTGTGTACAAACTGCGCGGCCGCCCTGAGCGCGAAGCTCGTGGCTCCAGAGGGGTGCGGTCAGAGCGTCGGAGGCGGGGTTCTGGGGGAACTTCTTCCTTCTCATAGGCTAGCCGTTCCGGCCCGGCCGGCCTCGGGGCCTCCGGATTCGCCCTCGCGCTGCCAGTCTGGCTGGCGGGCCACGCCCACCAGGAGTTGGGTAAAATAGACGCGGGCGTCAAGTGTCAGTAGTCGCGGGGCAGGTACGCGCGTTCGTCGTTCGCTCGCGGAGGCCGGCGGTGGCGGGAGCGGGCTCCAGCGAGAGAGAGAGCGCGGCGGGGCGGGGCGGGAGAAAGTGGCCGCCCGGAGGACGCCGGCGTTTACGCGTGGCGGAGCGGAAGAGTTGTGCTTTTCGTGCGCGCCTTCGAACACCGTGCCGATCGTAGACGGAGGGGTCCGCCCGGAGCCCCCCCTCCTCCGCCCGCGGCCCCGCGCGGAGCTCGCCGGCCCGAGCCAGCGTGCGCGAAGTGGGCAGCGCTCTCGACCCGCGCCCAGCGACCGGAGCCGCCCCCCCGAGTGCCCATGGCTACGCGGGTGCTATCCTTGAGCGCCCGCCTGGGACCCGTGCCCCAGCCACCGGCCCCGCAGGACGAGCCCGTGTTCGCGCAGCTCAAACCCGTGCTGGGCGCCGCGAACCCGGCCCGCGACGCGGCGCTCTTTGGCGAGGAGCTGAAGCACCCGCACCACCACCCGCAGGCGCAGCCCGCGCACCCGCAGCCCCCGCAGCCCGCGCCGCCGCCCGCGCCGGGCCCGCGGCTGCCCCCCGAGGAGCTGGTCCAGGTAGGAAGAGCGGCTCCCCTCCCGCCCTCCCTCCCTCCCGGGGTTCGGGCGTGTCCCGCCGCTGCGACGCGCGGGCGACAGGGGCCGCTCCAGGCTGGGGCGTGCGTCGGGGCTCCCCGGGAGCCGGAGCGGGGTGGGCAGCCCCGCCCTGCCCTCCTGGCCAGGGCACCCCATTTCGCAGGGAGAAAGTCGATCTGAAGGGTAGGGGGTGGGGGTGGGATCCCCTAGATGAATCTGCCCTGGCCGGTCCCCGTCAGGGAAAGGTCAAAGGGAAGTGGGTGCTCACGGGCACCTTTGGTTTTTTCTTACATTTGGAGGATCAGACCTCGTACCTCTCGCCCAAATTGAATTGCGCCCTGCGCCTTCATCCCCCACTCCTTCCCGTGCAATGGCCTTGGAAGTGCCCCCCTGTCGCACGTCGTCTGGTGTTGAGTGGAAACGCAAATCGGGGTGCTGGGAGGGGCCCTCTTCGGGGTCCTATTTTCATATCTGTTGGCTCATCCCGCTCTAGACGCGATCGGGGAGCTGCTTTGGGGAGGCCGGAAAAGCAAAGGTTGTATTGGAGTGTTTATTTATTTATTTTAATTTAATTTAATTTTATTTTTACCTAAAAAGAAAGCTGGGGTGTTTTCTTCGTGTGCGCGTAAATTTCCTCCCGGAGCCGTGCTGAAAGCTGGCAGTTGACTCTTACACTTGCCCGGCAGCCGAATTAGAGCAACCGCCTGTTTCTGTCGCCCACGCAGGGGAGTCATATAGCCCAGAAAAAACTTCCCGGGACTTTTAGCCTGTCCCAAGGAAAAAAAAATTGGAAACATACCCACACTCAAACAGCTGGAAGAGCTAAAATCAGAAACCACTAACCGCCACGGGAGCGAAGTGCACGAAAGGGTTTACTTGGGTTTATTTCGAGGCGCTTCATGTAATAGCCCCTTGGTACATGGTATATTTGCTGCTCGGCTCCTACTGGGGGGAGGGGGGGGGGTGCTGCGAGCGTCGCCGTGCTGTGAATGGGCAGTGGCATTTGTCAGAGATGTGACTCACATGACCAGAGCGTTAATTTTATTTTTAAATCGTGTTTATCCGGGAAACCGAGTCTGCATCCTCACCGAAATGATACGAGGGCCGATATGAAATGCTTTTGAGCTTAAGTAGTAGCAAAAAAATAGGACTGTATTATTCACCGATTAAGATGTCACGGCTAATCACTTTGTGAGCCATCTAGTTAGGATGTACTTTTTAAATTTCCTTTTCGGTATTAAAAGAGGAGATGGGTTTATATGTTATACTAGGAGAGAAGATAGCCGTAAAAAGGCGTAAGGCTTGTTACAAGTTGGATTATCTACTTTTAAAAAAAGCACCATTTGAAAACGATTTGGTTCATTCAGGTTATCAATTTGTTTTGCATAGGAGACACCAAGAGTATAAGGCTTGGCTGAGCTTTTTACAGAGCAAGGGGGAATGTAGCATCGTCCCACCGAGAAGGACATGATAAATGCTTTGCTGATGACTGTGCTGGCCATACAGCAGCCTCTCCCCACCCACGGGCGCCTTAGCACCACTCTACCAAGGGAGTGATTTTCCCCTAGGTAATTAAAGATCTGTTTCAGATAGGGATATGAAGAGGAACATTTCATTATCATATTAACCAATTACAGAATCTGCTGATTAAAATCAACATTTAGAACAAATGTTGAATGTGAACTTGTTCTTTCAGTGGATACTATGTTTTGATCAAAACATTGTATTTAGGCTTCTATTGAATTGTAAACCAAAAGAAAGGCACCGAAATAGCTAAGGAATACGTTTTATATTAGATATTTAAGCAATATCCAAGCCAAAAACAAAAGAAAAAACAAATCCCACACAACCTCACAACTTTGCAATATTATATTTAAGGTTTGCTTAGTTAAAAAACACACACACTTTAAAGCGCTGTATGATATGAACATAGTAGTTTGGCAATATTATAATACTGTACTATAGTTGCAAACTTAACTGTGTGATGGGCAGGGAATTCTGCTTGTATGTGAGTGATAAGGTCTACCATATTCTTGCATCAGAAAGGAGTATGCTCTCTGTTTGCTTCCTTTTTTTCTTGATTTGCCTCATTCACTTTTTGTCCACAGTTGATTGTGGGAGCGATTTTACCAAATACATGTTTTACAGAGTTTCGTAAGGTTTGATGAACCAGTTATTACACAATTGACAAATAAACCTGATATGTTTATAAGCAACATTAGAAGGAGTTTGCCTAAGTACTTTTCACAAGGATTCTTGGGGAATTTTTAGTGAGCACCGTTTGTTTATCCTTCCTGAGATGATGAATTAGGTGGATTATGTATGTTTGTATCTCTTTTTTTTTTTCTCCAGACGAGATGTGAAATGGAGAAGTATCTGACACCTCAGCTTCCTCCAGTTTCTATAATTCCAGAGCATAAAAAGTATAGACGAGACAGTGCCTCAGTCGTAGACCAGTTCTTCACTGACAGTGAAGGGTTACCTTACAGTATCAACATGAACGTCTTCCTCCCTGACATCACTCACCTGAGAACTGGCCTCTACAAATCCCAGAGACCGTGCGTAACACACATCAAGACAGAACCTGTTACCATTTTCAGCCACCAGAGTGAAACGACGGCCCCTCCTCCGGCCCCAACCCAGGCCCTCCCAGAGTTCACCAGTATATTCAGCTCACACCAGGCCGCAGCTCCAGAGGTGAACAATATTTTCATCAAACAAGAACTTCCTACACCAGATCTTCATCTCTCTGTCCCCCCGCAGGGCCACCTGTACCAGCTGCTGAATACACCGGATCTAGATATGCCCAGTTCTACAAACCAGACAGCAGTCATGGACACTCTTAATGTTTCTATGTCAGCCGCCATGGCAGGCCTTAACACACACACCTCTGCCGTTCCGCAGACTACGATGAAACAATTCCAGGGCATGCCCCCTTGCACATACACAATGCCAAGTCAGTTTCTTCCACAGCAGGCCACTTACTTTCCCCCGTCACCACCAAGCTCAGAGCCTGGAAGTCCAGATAGACAAGCAGAGATGCTCCAGAATTTAACCCCACCTCCATCCTATGCTGCGACAATTGCTTCTAAACTGGCAATTCACAACCCAAATTTACCTGCCACCCTACCAGTTAATTCGCAAAACATCCAACCTGTCAGATACAACAGAAGGAGTAACCCCGATTTGGAGAAACGACGCATCCACTACTGCGATTACCCTGGTATGTGGTCTTACCTGGTTGAAGCATCATCGATTTAATGTTTGTGTCTTTGTGCTTTTTTCCAAACTTGGGTTTTAAAATTACATAGGACAGTAGTGCTTGACAATAAAAATCACCTACTTTGTTCTTTTCATATCCCAGTCTCGGTGCCTTTCCCTGGTTGTTCCGTTTAGTCGTCTATTGCTTATTTGAGGTTTTTTTTTTTTTTTTTTTTTTTTTAAGGCTAGACTAAATTCTGGAAAAAAGTTATTTAGACTTTTTTCTTTAATATTAAATAAAAATTAGAATTTTTAGTTATGCCAGAGTTATTTTATTTAACATAATCTTCAATCATAAATTGGAGCTTTTAATTCTAAATTAAGTACCCTGAAAAAAGATTACTTAAGTAAGGTAGGAGAAAATAATGCTGTGGTAATGAAGTGGGGATTGAGTAAGGCTGCTATAAGATAAGACTGTCTATCCAATAGATTTAAGGGTAGTTCATGTATGCTCATCCTTGAATGACATACATGACACAAAATATGAATTGATGACAGTAATGAATATATTTGCAAGTTGCTGGCATAATCTAGTTTATAAATAAAGCAGGGTATAATTTATTGGCTATGGTACATGATATGGCATGCCATACTAAATGAAAAAACAAGAAACGTTAGGGGTACAGAAAATGGCAGTCATCTTGGATAATGATTAACATTGTCAGCTCTGAAGCCATTAAAATTTTTAAATCACTGAAGTATATGTTACTACTTACTATAAAGCACCTACTGGAATATAAACACATTTCCCATTTGTAGCTTGGCTCATTATCCTCTTTCTGCTAAAGTGATACATACATAAAGCAAATCACTTTAATAAGGTAATAGGGGAGTGCTTTTTAAAGCTGAAGCTTCAGCTATCTAGCATGAGAGATTTCTTCTTTAAAGCCAGATTTTAAACACTGAATCATCAAATGTAAAGATTTCAAAGGATCTCTAAAATGACAAGCTGTTCCTCTCCTGCTTTATTTTAGGCTGCACAAAAGTTTATACGAAGTCTTCTCATTTAAAAGCTCACCTGAGGACTCATACTGGTATGTAATTTTCTTGTTAATTCTCTGAGTTGTGTAAATAGTGTAAGTGGTATTCATCCTTTTAAAAGCCAACACTTGTTTGATCTCTTCTTTCTTCTGTCAACTTTTATTTTTTAATGGCCTACCTTTTCAGCCCTGGCTTGGCTCAAAATTCAGCTCAGTGAAAAAGTCTGGTTCCAGGAAGGCTGATGTTCCCTCGCTAAGGCCTTGCCCTGTCACCTCACATAGAATTAATTACCCAAAAATGTAAACAGTGATGTTTACTAATGGATTTTAAAGCTTGTAATGGCACTGCTATTTCTTATAAAGGGAAAAAATGGAACTAATTTTTTTCTTTAACAAATCAAGTTGGCTTCTACAAAGCTATATTAAACATTAAAAACTTGCCCATTTAGCATGTAAAGCATAACTGCTTAATACATTATCTTTAGTTTTACCATTAGCCTAAAATATCAGTGTTGAGCATGTTTTATGTGCTTGATGAAAGGAAGGGCGGAAATTACAGAGTATTAAAATCAAACAGAGATGGGATCGTGGTTTAGAAGTTTGTCTACACCCTACCCCAGCCCACATGTGATGCATTTGAAAGACTTGATTCTAGCTTATATTTCATCCTTTTTCAAAATGTGCTTTTAAATTTTATAAACATTTTATTTTGTCAGATGTATACAATCAAATGCTTTTTAATTGTAAAACTTTGTATCAGAACCCATTTTAGGTTGAAATCAGGTGGCATGCTTTCAAACCATCCAAATACCCAAAATATTTTCAAACATAAAGGTGGTTAGTATTTGTGATTTTGGTTAAAAGGATAGCACTAAAGGAAAGAACTTATATAAAGTGATTATGTTTTATTTTCTCTCATTAAACAAAGCCTAACATAAAGTTCAAAGGATAAGTTTGCTAATAAAAGCAATGACCTAGCAAAATGTTTTATTCCATCATTGCTATGGAAACCAAAGTATTCAACAGTTTCTTTGAATGGGTTGTTGGATTAGTGTAAGGACTTGAATCTCCCCAGGCTAGATGTTACTATGGAAATTGAGTTTTGATAAATGAAGTAGTTATCTCTAACTGCTGCATTGAAAAGTAAAAGCCTTTGAATGAAGGTCAGTTCTGAGACTTAGCACTGAGAGGAATATGACTGCAGACATTTTGTATGCCTGTTAGGTATTGCTTGCTACTTACTAAAACCTACATAGTGTTGGCAACAACGTGGTAGATTCCAGGGCTTTCTGAGAAACTGCTTTTAAAGAAAAGACATTTCTTTTATGAATCAATGAAATGGATTGTTTGGGTTTTTCATTTTCAGATATAGACAAATAGATGTATAAAGGAAAAGATCCTATGTAATCAGCCCAAAGTAGAAATTACATTTATAGTTGGACAAACTCCCATTAAATGTAGAATAAACTCAATTTAAAGTTTTCAAAATACAAATGACAAGGCCAAGAACACATTCCATATAGAAATACTGAAATATCCTTTTGTGTACATTCTATGTTAAGGAAGGAAACATTGAAAATGGGTTTTACCTGAATTTTTATTAAGGAAGTAGAAGTAACTGAAATATTCGTTGTGTTGTGGGGTTGTTGTTTTTTTTTTTTAAGTCCTTGAAAGGAGAGATAGGAGGGGAACATGTTTTTCATGAGGTTAAAGTCTCCTAATAAAAGAGGGTGCAATTGCATATAGCGATGTAATCAAGTGCTATTGGCAGGGATGTAGTCAGAGCATATCTAAATGGCCTTGCAACCCCTGCAAGTCAGGGTTTAGTGCTCTGAATGCTTATACCTGCAATTCTGGAACTTGACCTGCTGGCAAAGAAATTTAATAGTGGGTTGTCTTAACAAAGCTTGTACTAATAAAAACAAACCGAAAAGAGGACTGAAGCCTAATTTGGGTCCCATGCATCAACTTTTTTTTTTCACGTGATCGTAAACAGTGTAGCCATGGACATCTAATGAGTGAAACCATTTAATCCAGTTTAATAAAGTTTTGTTTGATAGTCTTTCAGATGCCTTGGGGAGGGTTTGTAACAGACTT